>NC_062553.1:40952960-42153291 GCF_016906955.1 Phacochoerus africanus | reverse complement strand
CACATGCCACACTCTCCAGACTAGTGGTCTAGCATTAGGAGGTAGAGCCTCCACAGCATTTGGCTTTGTAGGCCAGTGGGACTTAAAAGGCTGGTGCTCCAGAACACTGGAAGGATCAGAGATTACAATCTGGGAAGATGCACAGAAGATCTCACAGGCACTAGGAAAAAGTGCAAAACCAGTGACATGATGAGAGACTTGGACAGTCCTATATGCTGGTGTCATCAGGACTCTTGGGCAGACAGGGGGTAGCAGGGCTCTCTTTGGGGTCATAAAGACTGGTAGCAGATATCACAGGGACCTATGTGAACTTTGGCTGGAGGCAGACAAGTTGGGTCCTTGGCAACAAGACCTGGCCCCACCCAACAGCCTGTAAACTACAATGCTGAGAAGCCTTAGCAGAAACCAACAATGTGGGAATACAACCCTATCCATCAGCAGTCAGGCTATCTAAAACTTTGTGAGCCCAGAGACACCTCTAGACATGTCCCTTGAAAAGCCTGCACAACATAGAGCCAAGACCTGCTTCCTCCACCAGTGGGCACCAAGAGCCTCTAAAACCAGGAAGCCTGCACAAGGCTCCAGACCAGCCTCCCCCACCAAAACACAGACAGCAGAATCAAGACAATATACAAGGGAATCACTATAAGGGTATCATGAACTTTCAGCAGACATTTTGCATATCAGAAAGGAGGGGCACAATATATTTTAAATGATGAAAGGAGGGGAAATCCTACCACCAAGCGTAAGCTACCCCAAAAGGCCTCATCCTGATTTGATGGGGAAATCAAATTCTTTACGGAGAAACCAAATTTTAAAAAAATCAACAAATAAACCTAGCTTTAGAACTAAAAGAACTCCTCTAAGTGGAAATGCTAAAAGCAATCCCCTACGTGGAAATGGCCACAGGTAGAAACAGAAAATTTGTGAAGGAGACAATTAGAAAATGCTCTCTGTGGCAAGAAGGCAAACAGACAATAAAGGTAGGGAAACTTACACAAATATGATATCAAAGCTGGTATTTATAATTTAAAAATAATCATATCTGTATATAGACTACCATATTGCAACTTCATGATAACCACAAAGCAAAATTCTGTCATAGTTATATACCAAAAAAAAAGTAAAAGAAAAAGGAATCCAAATTAAAGCAAAAGATAGATATCAAATCGAAGGAGATGAGACCAAAAGGGGAAAGGAAGGGAAATCAGTACAAGATGGCAGAGGAGTGGGGTGGATATTACCTTCTTCCAAAAATATATAATAAAAAATCCATGTGTAGACCAATTCTCCCCGTACATCTACTGAACACTGCAAGAAGAAATCAGCCTTCCTTAAGGACAAGAAAATCTCCACATATCTGGAGTAAGAGCAATAGAAATGAAATGAAGAAGGAGAAGCAGCGATCCCAATTAAAAGAACAGGAGACCTCCCCTGAAGGAGCAAACAATGAAACTGTCTAATAGACACTGCCTTCAAAAGGAGGTAATGAACGTACCAAAGCAATTAAGACAGGCTATCAACAGAAATGTGGATTATTGCAAAAAGGACCTAGAAACTGTAAGGAGGAGCCAAGAAAAATTAGAAAACTCCTTTGCCATGATAAAAGCAGAGTTAAAGGCAATGAATAGCAGAATGAACAGTGTGACCTGGAACTCAAATAATGGAAATCACCCAAGCATGACAGCAGACAGACAGCCAAATGAACAGGAAAAAAATAGAAGAAGAAAAGAAAACAACATAAGCGACATATGGGATAATACAAAACATGTTGATCTCTGCATGGCAATGTTCCCAGAAATTGAGGAGAGTCAAAAGGGTGTTGAAAATGTACTTGAAGCCTAAAATCTTCCCAAATCTAAAGAAGGAAAGAGATATGCCAGTACATGGGGCACAGAGGGTCCCCAACAAGACAAACCCAAACAGACCTACACCAAAGCCATACACTTTTTTAAAACAGCAAAAGTGAAAGATAAACAAAGACTTCTAAAGGCAGCAAGAGAAAAGCAAAGCATTAGTTACAAGGGAACCCCCATAAGGCTTTTAGCTTATTTCTCTACAGAAAAGCTACAGGCCAGAAGGGAGTGGCAAAATATACTCAAGATACTAAAAGAAAAAAAAAGGGGGAGTCTGGAGGAGGATGGAGGATGAGTAGGACATGTGGCTCACTGATTCCTGGAAATACATTGAGAATATATCTACATGTGGAATGCTTCACACAGAACAGTTGCCAAACACTTGACAAAAGATCTCAGGATTAGGATAGGGCAAGAAACCCTTCATGAAACCATAAAGGACAAAAGAAAGAAGAAAAAGAGAGAGGGGAGAGAAGGGAGACAGGACAGTCACCCCTAGGAGGGAGTTGGAAAGAGGAAAAGCTCCTGCTCTGGGAGGCTCCAGCACCAGTGAGGAGGAGGCCTGGACAGAGGAGGAACTTTAGAGTACTGGAGGAGAACACAGCAATTGGTGTGAAGCAGTTAAAATGGAAACAATCCACAAACCATGTGCTATAGTGGCAACCAGATGCCAGTGCAAATGTCGGGAATACAACGCTGGCCTTAGAGTTTAGACACAAAGAGAGATGAGGGTTGGCTGCGCAGAAACAGCCTGAAGGAATTAGAGCATAGGGGACCATTTGAGGGTGGAAGCTGAGGCGACCCCCACAGGATTAGAGACTAGGCACCATTGTTTGGGGATGCTGGAGAGAAGGAGTGGCTGCCTAGCAACAGATGGGGAGCAGCAGCATCCTTAGAGCTACAGAGAACTCAGAGCAGGAGGAGTCACAGCAGGAGGTGGGGGAATGGAACAAGCTCTGCTGCTCCTGCCAGTGGCTCCCACTCTAGTGGAGCAAATTTCATACCCAAAGAGCCCCAAGAGGGCCACCTGTGCACCATCCCTGCATACGTGGTGCTGGGAAAACTGGACAGCCACATGGAAAAGCATGAAATTACATCACTTCCTAACACCATACACAAAAATAAACTCCAAATGGATGAAAGACCTAGATATAAGACCACACGCTTTAAAACTCTTAGAGGAAAACATAGGCCAAACACTCCAAAAAATACACCACAGCAACATCCTCTCAGATCCACCTCTTAGAGTCATGACAATAAAAACAAAAATAAACAAATGTGATTTAACTAAACTGAAAAGTTTCTGCACAGCAAAGGAAACCCTAAACAAAATGAAAAGACAACCCACAGAATGGGAGAAAATCTTTGCAAATGAATCAACTGACAAGGGATTGAGCTCCAACATTTATAAACACCTCCTACTGCTCAATACCAAAAAAAACAACACCCCCATCCAAAAATGGGCAGAAGACCTAAACAGACAATTCTCCAAAGAGGACATACAGATGGCCAAAAAAAAACACATGAAAACATGTTCAACATCACTCATTACAAGAGAAATGCAAATCAAAACCACTGTGAGGTACCACCTTACACCAGCCAGAATGGCCATCATCAAAATGTCTACAAACAGTAAGTGCTGGAGAGGGTGTGGAGTAAATGGAGCCCTACACACTGTAAGACACGAAAAGGCACACGTATTCCAATGTTCACTGCAGCACTATTTTCAATAGCCACGACATGGAAACAACCTAAATGTCCATCAACAGAGGGGTGGATCAAGAAGAAGTGGTACATATAACAATGGAAAATTACTCAGCCATTGAAAGGAAAGAAATACTGGCATTTGTAGCAACAGGGATGGGCCTAGAAATTATCATGCTAAGTGAAGTCAGTCAGACAGTGAGACAGCAACATCAAACACTATCACTTACATGTGGAATCTAAAAAAAGGACACATGAACATCTTTGCAGAACAGATACTGACTCACAGACTTTAAAAAATTTATGGCTTCCGGAGTTCCCGTCGTGGCGCAGTGGTTAACGAATCCGACTACGAACCATGAGGTTGCGGGTTCGGTTCCTGCCCTTGGTCAGTGGGTTAACGATCCGGCGTTGCCGTGAGCTGTGGTGTAGGTTGCAGACACGGCTCGGATCCCGCGTTGCTGTGGCTCTGGCGTAGGCCGGTGACTACAGCTCCAATTCAACCCCTAGCCTGGGAACCTCCATATGCCACGGGAGCGGCCCAAGAAATAGCAACAACAACAATAACAACAACAACAACAACAAAAAAAGACCAAAAAAAATTTATGGTTTCCAACTGAGACAGGTTGGGGGGTGGGGGGAGGCACTGAGGTTTTGGGATAGAAATGCTGTGAAATTTGGTTGTGATGAGTGTTGTACACCTATAAATGTAATAAAATTCATGAAGTAATTTTAAAAATTCTGAAAATTATAAAGTATTATCAAAACAAGTTAGATCAGAATACCATTGTCTCTCTCTGTCTCTTTTTTTTTTTTTTTTGGCCTTTTTAGGGTTGCACCCACTGCATATGGAGGTTCCCAGACTAGGGATCCAGTCGGATCTGTAGCCACCAGCCTACACCACAGCCACGGCAATGCCAGATCCTTAACCCACTGAGTGATGCCAGGGATCGAACCTGCATCCTCATGGATGCTAGTCAGGTTGGTTTATGACTGAGCCATGACAGGAACTCTGAGAATATGCTTGACTATGAAATTATGTGGAGATTTGGGACACTGACCTTTCACAGAGTTAAAAATCTGCATATAACTTTATACAGTCAGCCCTCTGTATCTGGGGCTCCACATCCACAGATTTGATCAATAATGGATTATCTAGTACTATGGTACTTATTTAGTGAAAAAAATCCATCTAAGTAGACTCGCCTCGTTCAAACCCATATTGTTCAAGGTCCATGTTTGTGTATTGGAAAACTTATATATCAAGATGGAAATGCTTCACATATTGACCTACAGATTGAACAAAATGCTATTCAAATTACAGCTGGCTCACTGCAGAAACTGAAGGGCTGGTATTAAAATTCATGTGGAAATTCAAAGGAACCCAAATAGCCAAAACAATCTCAAAGAACTATAAAACTGGGGCACTCACAACTCATGCATCCCGATGTAAAAACGTGCTATGAGATGGCAATAATCACTACGATTGTCATAGGACTGGTTCAAGGATTAGTAAATAGATCAATGATATAGAACTGAGAGTCCAGAAATAAATGTAAATGACTGTACCTTTGTGGTCAACAGATTTTTGACAGTACAGCCAAGGCAATTCAATGGGAGGAAGAATAGTGATGTCAACAAATGGTGCTAGAACAACTAGTGAGTTCATCCACATGCAAAATAAGCTGGACCCCTTCCTCCCACATATACAAAACTTCACTCAAAATGGACCATAGACATAAATATAAGTGACAAAACTATAAAATTCTTAGAAGGAAATATTAATATAAATAGTTGTGACCTTGCATTTGTCAATGTTGATTTTGTTTTTGTTTTTGTTTTTGTTTTTTGGTCAATGTTGTTTTAACATGACATCTAAACATAAGTGACCAAAGAAAAAATAGAAAAAGCAGACTTTAACAAAGCTAAAGAAGTTTTGTGATCAAAGAACTATATCAAGAAAGTGAAAGGACCACCAAGAGAATGGAAGAAACCAATTTGCAAATCATATATCTGAGGAGGACTATGCATTCAAAATATAAAGAATTTTTACAACTCAACAATAAAAAGACAAGTAAGTCAATTGGTGAGAAAAATGGCGAAAGGATTTGGATAGACATTTCCCCAACGAAGACACACAAATGGACAGAGTACATGAAAAGATGCTCAACATCATTAGTCATTAAGGAAATGTAAATCAAAATCACAGTGAGATACCACTTCACATTGACTCCAGATGGCTCTCATAACAGGCCCTGCTGAAGACAGACAGAAATTGGAACCCTTATATATTGCGCTTAGGAATGTAAATTGCTGCAAACACTGTGAAAACTAGGTTGGTGGTTCCTCAATAAGTTAAACATGGAATACCCATATAATCCTGAAATTTGGCTCTTGGGTATAAACACAAACACAACTGATAACATACGTTCAAACAGAAACTTGTGCATGAATACACAGAGCAGAATTATTCTTAATGACCAAATAGTGGAAAGAAATAGTGGCCTGGATAAGCAAAATGTAATTTTTCTCTACAATGGACTTTTATTCAGCAATTTAAAAACTCATCCTGGGGAGTCGGCCCAAGATGGTGGTGGGAGGGACCTGGGCTTCATCTATGCCCTCCCAGTGAGGGGCGGGGGGGGGCGGTAGGGGGACCGGTAGCCCAAGACCACCCCCGGTCGTTCTCCTTCCCTAGTTCTGTGGCTGGGGAGGTACCCTTCCCCTCCACGCCTTGGAGCCTTTGCCTCTGTCTCTGGGTGGGGCCACGCGTCCTCCGCCTCTATCACCACCCCCCACCCACCCCTGCCTCTGCCTGCAGCTGTGGTGGTACATGTGCCCTTCCCTGAGGTGACCAGTGCCCTCCTGGAGTGCCTCAATCAGCAGCGGCTGCAGGGACAGCTCTGTGATGTGTCCATCTGAGTGCGGGGAACGGAATTCAGTGCTCATCTTCTCGTCCTGGCTGCGTCTTCCCCTAATTTCCATGACCAGCTCTTACTCAAGGGCATATCTTACTTCAAGACTGTCCTGGCTTCAGCTTACACTGGCCGGCTCTGCATGGCCACTGCTGCCATTGTCCACTTCCTCACAGTGGGGTCTGTGCTCCAGATGTGGCACATCGTGGACAAGTGCACTGAACTCCTCTGAGAGGGTTGGGCCTCAGCCACCACCACCACCATCACCACTGCTGCAGCCACGTCAGTCACTGTCCATGCTGCTGGGGTCTCCCTGGGAGTGGGGGAAGAGTACCCCTGCTGCTATGGGCTCTGTGCGCTCCCATGCCTCCAGCCAGGCCAGCAAGAATCAGTCCCCCAGCAGCAGCAACTACTTCAGCCCCTGGGAGTCGACTGATTGCTCCTCTTCCTCCCAAGAGGCTTTTGCGCTTCTGCAGTGAGGAGTGGGGAGCGTCGGAGGTGGCGGCTACGTGTTCCCAGCCTCTGTGTTTGGCAGTGGAGGGGCTACCTCTGGGAAGCTGATGCTGGAGGCAGATGAGCGGTGTGATGATAGCGGGGATGGGGGATGGGGGCGATGGTCCCTGGGGCTGGGCTCCGGTGGCCCGCCTGTGCACCCCCCAGCATCGTGCCACAGAAACCCTGGGTGTACATGAAGCGGGGTGGAACCTGCCCACACCAGCACCCCTGGCTCCCCAAGACCCAGACCTGGAAGAGAGTGAGGAGAAGACTTGGTGTTGACCTGTGAGGATGATGAAAGTGAAGAGCTGGGGGGTGGCTCCCAGGATCCACCAGGGGGAGAACCTGAGGCACGCTTAGTACTAGTGTTGGCCCGGACCCTGTCTGAGCCGCCAGACAAGGGCGAGAAGCAGGTCAATTTCTGGGAGTCCTCCAATGACTTTGGCCCTTATGAGGATGGGGGTCCTGGGGCAGAGCTTGAGGATTCGGGGAGGCAACCCCTTCTTCTGACACTCCCATCCACCCCCCTAGGCCCCTGGTTCCACTGGACATGCAGGGCAACCAGATCCTAGTCTTCCCATCCTCTTCATTCACTTCCTCCTCCTCCTCCTCACAGGCTTCAGGCCAGCCGCCAGGGAACCAATCTGAACACGGGGCGGTGATGATGGGGGGGTGCGCCGTCAGGAGCCCTGGGCAGGCCAGGTGGCACTGGTGGGACCCCTGGAGGGACACATAGTAGGGATGGATAGAAGATCTTTCTGTGCCACTGCAGGAAGTCCTCTCCCACAAGAGGATGCATGATCAGCAAGTGAGCAGGCACCTCAACCTGCAGCCTTTTGACTGCTCCATGTGTAAGGAGAAGTTCAAGAGGAAGCATCACCTGATAGAGCACAGGAAGACTCACACAGGCCTCAATCCCTACAAGTGTGGCATCTGTGCCAAGAAGTTCATGTGGCAAGGCAGCTTCATGTGCCACCTGGGACACTGTGAGGCAGGGGCAGGGCCGGGGCCGGGACCCAGTTTGGGGGAAGGCTGGGACCTGGGGGCAGCCCTTTGGGCCAGCCTTGCAGCCCAAGAGAGAGTCCCCTGTCTGGGGCAGCAGCAAGGAGGGGAGTGGGGCCATGCCCGCCTCCAGCCTTCGGGTCTGGTCGCCTCCATCTGTCCACAAGGTGGAGATGGGCTTCATGGGGTCAGAGGAGAGAAGTGAAGAGGCAGGTTACTGGAGGTATGCTGGGAGCCGTCGGTGAAGGTCTGCCTGCTGACAAAGTCCAGGAGACTGAGGACCCCAGACTGCACAGCATGTCTGGGAAAGCCACGGTCCTACTTCTTCTTCTCTGCCTGCTTATGCTGTTAATAAAAACTGTGAGAGCTGGGAAATTGCTGTCAAATAAAGTTCCCTGAAAAACGACGCCTGGGAGGCTACACGTCGGGGCTTAGTGTTTACACACAAATTCCTACTACCCCCTTGTTCTATGATCATCATCCACTTCTGAGTTTCCTCCCTTTTTTCTATAGAGACCCTAATAGAATGCTTTCATATTTAGACTGTTACTGTTTAACCTGTGGAAAACCCTGGAGACAAAAGAGAGGCTTGAGGCACAGGTCTCTCCATGCTCCAGAAGGCAGCTCTTTTTTTGCTGGGGACTAGTTGCTGAATAGGATAGATATTGGGCCTTAGTTATAGGAAAACTTGTGCGGTTTGCACCACATAATTGTATACAGGTCAGGAATTTACCTACTTTCGGTCAATTGTATATTGCTATGCCAGGCCTGTTGGCCCAACCTCAAGGAGTGTCAGTGCTGTGGTTTCTAGTTCTTTGAGAATCAAAATAACCTTTGATATATATGATTAACCTTTACTAATAGAATATAGTTTGGCCTTAGGTTTTAGGCACATAATAATACTTTTAATTGTAAAGCTAATAAGTTCATGCTTTTGCTACCTACAAAATTAGATCATTAACATGAGTACATTTAATTCTAAAAAGTCAAGTGGAAAGTACCAAAAAGCATTGTTTGTGTTCACAAATGTACCTAGTCATGTACCAGGTCATAAGGTAACATTTGACGGAGTGGAAACTTAAAAAATATCACCAGATGTATGATGCATGACGTATGCCATAGGAAATAAAAAAATTGTATATAAGCTTGGTTGATTCAAACAATAAGCGAGCAGTTCTGCAGAAGCATCAGGTCTGTGTCCATTCTTTTGCCGATGCCGCTCATCCTTCAGGAAGCCCTGGTCCGCCTGAAGTGGGACTCTGGCAGGGGTAGCCTTCCAAGAAGAGGGAAGAGGGGCAGGGAGCCAGGGGCGCTGTGGCTCTTCAGTGATGTCCCAACACACCTTCTGCCTTCCTATCTCAATAGGCTTCTACATATTCTGGAGGGGGACTGTGTTGCACCATGGATCAACCCCATTCCACCCCGCAGCCCCTCCTCCCCAAAGTATCCCCAAACCCAGCCCTTCCTTCCCCTCAGGTGGGTACACTGAAGCCCCAGCCCCCAATAGAATAGGGTGCACATGGTGGGGGTGGGGAGGGAGGGGGGGCTAGTTGAGCATCCTGGAGTCACTGGGTCAAGGGTCAGGTGTTTGTAGTCTTACCTGAAGTTTTCATTTGTGTTGTTGTGGGGACCAGGACTTTGAACTCCACCCTTGTCCTGGAACATACCCTGTTCCTCAGAGGATGTGCCCCTTATTTCTATCCTAACCCCTCCTCCCCCACCTTGGGGTCCCCCAACTTGATTCTCACTGGGGAGGGGGGCAGTGAAGATAAGAGGGAGTAAGTTGTAGGAATACAAGGTTATTATGTTAAATCTTATTTTTTTAAATGATGATTGAACTATTCATCCTAATATGTGGATGGGTCTAGAAAAGATTAAGCTAAGTGAAAAACCAATCTCAAAAGGAATATTATTGTAAATCTATTCATAAGAAATGTGCAGATGGGCAAAACCATAGAGACAGAAAGTAGATTCATAGTTGTGTAGAACTAAAGAGTTAGGGAGACCTGAGGTTCATGGGTATAGCTCTTTTTCTTATGGAGTGAGGAAATTTTCTGAAATGGCTTATGACGGTGGCTGCACAACTACATGAATCTAGTCAAAGCCATTGAAATGTACCCCTTACATGGGTAAATTATTGGCAATATGAATTTTATCTCCAAAAGTTAAAAATATGCATGTCCTAGTGATTTGACTTCTAGAAATGTTTTGTAAGAAAGTAAGTGTACAAGTGTTCAGATGGAAGCATACATATTCAGCGTGCCACTGTTCAAAACAGCATAAAACTAACTAAATAAATATCCATCAATAGATTCAAATTGAACAAATTAAGATACCCATACAATGAAATACACTAAGTCATGCAAAATGATTACCTCGATATCTATGAATAAATACAACATAGTAGTAGGGAGGCAACTGTGGTGAGGCAGGTAATAAAAGCACTCAACATGAGTTTAAAGAAGATGTATTATGACATGTCTAGATATACATTTTTGTATATGTAAAAACATTGCTGCTAGAGAAGAAGTGGGGAATAAATGTGAAGTTGAAGGCTCTAACAAGACTTCGATAAAAACCAAAATGTGAAACCCAATGAGCTTCAAACTAACCTCTCAAAGTTACTTGGACCAGGGTAATGAGAGATTTCATATGCTGCTAGGACATACACACACAGGCACACACACACACACAGTGACATATGCTCAAAGTCCTAATTGAGTAGGAATTAAAAAAAAAAAAAACTTGGTGGAGGGAAGGAAAGAAAAAAATCCTAGCTCCTGAGCAGAGAAAGTAACTCTGCAGTGTAGGAGAAAACAACAAATGTGACAAACTCACCGATAGCCACAGTGAATTAGACAGGTTTGGAAAGACAGAAGTGCTTTATCCTGCACAGTTTTGTTACACTAAGAACTTCATGTTAATCCTAGGAGCAGGGCAATAGCTAAAAGGCATTAGAGCAGTATGAAGCTATAAAGAGAAGCAAGAGTGGATGGGAGGGAGTTGGTAGACAGCAGTTAGGCATGGCTGGGGCGAATTGAAGATGAAAAGGTCTGGAGCTGGGAAACTCAATTTACAAATGGACCGTGGCCAGGCCATATATTAAAATAGAATTCTGATCCCCCAGCTCTGCCACAACTAGTCTGGGAAGCCAACAACAACCTCTGCAACAATTGGTCTCACATGGTGAAGTTTTGGTCAATAAGTGTCAGCCGCCCTAATTTTGCCTCTCCTTCCCTTGATTCTAGTTCAAGGCCGTCCAGAAAGCCATGCTTGTTGCCAAACCAGTCACACAGGAAGCCTCACTTCCAGGCAACCCACCACCAACTTTCCCAGACCAATGACCCGCCATTACATTATACCTGCAGTTTCTCCCCCGCCACACACACAGAGTTTTCACAACCACAACCACACCCACCTTTGGTCCGCTGTCAAACACAGGTGATGGTGGCCAACTCCCTCGCTTCAGCAAGCTCTGAATAAATAGGCTTTGCTTGTCCTCATTCGGATGGTCTCCACTCCTCCTGCAAAGTATTACTAATCAATGTAAAGGGGTATCTGAGGCCAAAGGAATGGCTAAGCCAGAGCAGGAGCGAGTGGAGAGATATTCCACCATGTGTCTCCTGAGTAAGATAAAACCTGCCTAGGAGCCATGGTTTGAGCTGGAACTTAGAAGAAAATCACACATATGGTACCCTGGAATTTACAGTGGCGACTGAGCGGTCAATTTCAAACTCTCAAGGATTTTAATTATAAATTGGCACTATTCTGCAGAACTGTAGATACACTAACAAGATTTTGAATGGCTCTGGTGATAGTTGCTTATAATTTTGTTAAGATCAGGCATGTTAGAATTCTCACATTCGATATTATTGGTAGTGTGGAGAAAATTGTGGCATTCGGTACCCAACACCACTATTAAAAAAAAAAAAAAAGTATCCTGGAGTTCCCATCATGGCTCAGTGGTTAACGAATCCAACTAGGAACCATGAGGTTGTGGGTTGATCCCTGGTCTTGCTCAGTGGGTTAAGGATCCGGCTTTGCCCTGAGCTGTGGTGTAGTTTGCAGATGCCGCTGGGAACCTGCATAGCTGTGGCTCTGGCATAGACCAGTGGCTACAGCTCCAATTAGACCTCTAGCTTGGAACCTCCAAATGCCATGGGAGGCCCTCAAAGGCAAAAAGACAAAAAGACAAAAAAAAAAAGTATCCAGAGTGAAATGTATTGAAGAAGTGATTATGTTTTTGTGAAGTCACCTAAAAAACAACGAATATTCTCTTGCTATTATCTTTGAATAATATACTTTAAATACATTACAGCTACACAGTAATAAAGTTAGCCTGAAATCACTAGGTAAGTGAACACATAAGTATGTGGATACGTAACTGAGAACAAACAAAAGAATGTATGCTGCAAAGATATTTTAGATTCCAAACAGGATAGACAGAAGCTGCTTTCACTAAATATCCACAAAAAGAATTATTACACACACTGCAAGTAGAACTAAGTTTCCAAAGTGAAGAAAATTCAAATTAGGCTTAAGTCCATCATACACATATTTTTTGTAGGGAGATATACATTTACTATAATATATAAAACATAGCTATATTTTATTTCTTTGTATACTCATGATGTGATATATATTACCATTAAGGCAACATGGTCTTTATTTTTCCTTGCTTTTTTTTTAGGGTCCCATCTGAGGCATCTGGAAGTTCCCAGCCTTGGGGTCCAATTGGAGCTACAGCTGTCAGCCTACAGCACAGCACATGGCCATGCTGCATCCCCGACCCACTGAGAAAGGCCAGGATCTGCATCCTCATGGATCATAGTCAGATTTGGTTCTTTGTTTTAACCTATTCCTGGAGAGTTAGAAGTGGGCTTTACTATATTTAAAACAGAAAAGCAGGCAAAGCTAATCGACACGATGGACATCGCCATAGAGCTTACCCTTGGGAGGCTGGGGAAGGAACAGCACCTGGAAGCGGACACAAGGGGGTGCTGGTTGTGTTCTAGTTCTTAACCTTGGTGCTGGGCTGTATGGGTGGGATGGGCTGGTTTAATTTGTGAAAATTCCTTAGGTGGTATCCTCGTTGTGTCTTTCTGATATGTATTTATGAGAAGAATTCTTAAAGCCATCTACATTCTATGTCATTTGAAAACCCAGCAATTCTCTTGGCTTCTTTTAGGACAGAGGGGTGAAAAGCAGATGAAAGAGAGATCTCAAGGCTCAGTCTCCCCAAACTCTATGATTTTGTTCTTTTTGGAGCTGCACCTGAGGCATATGGAGGTTCCCAGTCTAGGGCTTGAATCAGAGAGCTGCAGCGGCCAGGGTACACCACAGCCACAGCAACTTGGGATCCAAGCCTTGTCTGCAACATCCACCAGAGCTCACGGTAACCATGCATCCTTAACCCATTGAGCCAAGTCCGGATACATGCTCATGGATACTAGTCAGATTTCTTACCATTGAGCCACAATGGGAATTCCAAAAGTAATTTTTTTAATATGTAAAGCAATGCATAATCTTCCTGTCCCTTTCACATCTTCATTTCTGTCCCTTACATGGCTGTGTCTCTTGTCCACCCTGACCACAGGGATACACCCAGGGGGGCTTGCTCCGAGGTAATCCAGGAACTCTTCCTGATGTCTTCATCTGGCTAATGGTGCCAGGGTGGGGGTGGGGTTCTGAGTGCACAGACCCCTTCTTAGTGACGGCCATGTAACCCAAAAGTCTTTCCCATCAAGAAGTAGAGTCAAGAGACCTGGCTTTGTCTCAGCACTGTCACTAGCTCACTGGGTAACCTTGAGGCAAGTTCCTTGACTTTGCTTGGCCCTCTTCCCCATTCCCCACAAAAGGAGGTAGTAGACTGGATGGTGTCTAGGGCCCTTTCCTAACAAGGCCAGGGATAGAACCAGCAAGTCTTCATGGTTACTAGCCAGATTGCTATTGGCTGAGCCACGATGGGAACTCCTGATGGTGTTTTTAATCTGAAATCTGAAATCAATTGCATTGACTATTTGGCTTTGCAGTATAGGGTAAACATACTTGCTTCATTGCTTATTTATATAGAGAGACTACAAAAGAAGCTATTCATTGCTACTGATTTGATATGAGGCTTTAATGTTTATGAAAATATTTGTTACTTTCAATAACACCCAATTAAACTCAAAAAAAGAGTTCTCATCATAACTCAGTGGTTAAAGATTCTGACTAGGAACCATGAGGTTGCAGGTTCGATCCCTGGCCTCGCTCAGTGGGTTAAGGATCCGGTGTTGCCATGAGGTGTGGTGTAGGTCACAGACATGGCTGAGATCCTGCATTGCTGTGGCTCTGGCATAGGCCGGTGGCTACAGCTCCAATTAGACTCCCTACCCTGGAACCTCCATAAGCCTCAGCTGCGGCCCTAAAACAAAAAACAAAAATAAAATAAGTGAAATAAAATAAAAAGTCATACAAGAACATCTACAATACTCATTGGGGAGTAAGATGGCAGAGGAGTAAGAGGTCATGCTCCCTTCCCCCACAAACACAACAAAAAACACATCTACATTTAAAATGACTGGCACAGAACATCAACTGCCTGCTGGCAGAAGGACTTAAAGCTCCAAAGTGGGCAGAAACTATAGGGGTGTGCTAAAGGGAATAAGGAGCTTGGCAAGAGTGAAGCCATCTTGCCGCCACCATCCATCTTGGTGAACTTAAGGTGACTCATGTGCGGGCTCTGAGAAGAACAAAGTCATTAGGACTTGGAAAACTCTGGACCCCAATTGTTCTAAGGAAATTCAGTAATAGCCAGATTGTGCTTGAGGTTAATCATTAAAGTGACAATAGAAGGCATTCTTTAGAGCTATACACCTTCCTGTACCCTGCATGTAACTAGACATTAATGTAGCATGTTAGGCTCATAAGCAAGCACTATAAATGTATCCTCCCCCCTTTTGTCTGGGGTCTATGATTGGGAAGCAATTCCCTGGGGACCCACTGGCATAATAAAGCTGTTCTCCATCTTCCCTGACTGTCCTCTGAGGTGATTTCTGGGAGTTCTACAACAAAACTCTTGACATAACTGGGTAGAACAAAAGAAAAGAGAGAGAGAGAGAGAACTACTAATTATAGTTCTTTTTATACAACAGAAATGTTCATTTCTGAACATATTTCCCAACGTATAGTCCTAAGAAAGGAAAGTTTGATTTCCTTTGAGTTTCTGTTCTATGCCTTTGTTCATTTGTATAAAGAGCTTCTTAGATGGACAACTTAAAATTGACATTTAGAATTTGGGCAGTTTTCAAATATAGGAGTTCTCACCATTGCGAGACCTCACTTTGATGTTATTCCACTTGTGGTGGTGAGACAAGGAAATACAAAAACAGGGGGAATTTGAGGATATGATTATCCCAGAAGGACTTGTACTGATAATTAGTTGTTCCCAGGTTGCTCAATATGCCCTTAATCTGTATTTATGCAAAAAGTGTTAGCTCAGTGCCCAAAAGCTTTGATTATTTTACTGTATGTTAGTTCCAGATCTGAAAGTTATACATTCACAAACTTGAGGCAGAATAGTAACTCAGGGAGTCAGTGAGCATGAGCTTCAATGCATTCTTTGATATGGCCATGATTAACATTATGGCTTACGGGCTCCAGGGAGTAATGTCTCCACAGGCCTTGTTTCATTGTAAGAAATGCCCATTCCCCATAGACTTTGTTTACTATAGAAAACATGAATCTCTAGCCCACTCCTCAACTGATAAGAAAGGAATGAGAGGGGGAGTTCCATTGTATCTCAGTGGGTAACAAATCCAACTAGGAACCATGAGGACACAGGTTCAATCTCTGGCCTTGCTCAGTGGGTTAAGGATCCAGCATTGCCTGAGCTATGGTGTAGGTCACAGATCTGGCATTGCTGGAGCTATGACATAGGCCTGCAGCTACAGCTCTCTTTAGACCCTAGCCTGGGAACCTCCATATGCTACTGGTGTAGCTCTGGAAAAGACAAAAAGACAAAAAAAAAAAAAAGGAATGAGAGGAATGGGGACTTAATCTAAGGAAAGAAAAGGACAAAAAAAGTACAAAACTTTGGGGACATTTCCAAGCCCAAAAGCCCTATTGGGCAAGGACTGATATAGGTAATTGAACAAGGCCAATGAGAGAAAACCACATCTTTCTGACCCCACATTGGTGCCCCTCCCCACGTTTAAGAGATAAAAATCCCTATAGGACAACAAAGAAGGGGGGCTCTTCTCCCCCCTCCCAGCAACTATGGGCGATATCTGCTTTCCTTTAATAAAGACTTTGCTTGCTTGGCTTGCTGCCTGTGTGTTCATGGAGATCATTCTTTGACTGACTTGAACAAGAACCTGGATTCCAGTATCATCTTTCCAGGATCATCCTGACTAGATATTTTACTTTGTAAATATTCTAGAGTGGGAGAAGATAAACACTTAACCTCTATTTTGCCAAAAGAAAGGGTTGGGATTAATACAGAAGGAAGTTGAAAGAGAAGTTCTGAAATCCTGAACCTTTGTCTCCTTTTCACAGCTTATTCACAATGTCTTTTGGATGCAAGGTGGTTGTAAAAAGTACTGTAGTTCAATTTACATGCAAACGAAAGCTATTGTATGAAATGTGCTATTTCATTATTTAAATTGGATATTCCAAGGACACTAAATGATTTTTCTGGATGAATTATAATTCCTTTCCACAAGAGCATTTCAGTAGAGACATGAGCTTAACAATTATATTTGTTGAAAACAGGTATGTACTTTTTTATATAATTTACACCAAAACCGCCCAATATTTTATTGAGTTCAGAATAAACTGTTCAGAATAAACAGTTCAGATGCATCTTATGGAACACAAGCCTACACTTTTACAAGTACAGATTCTCACAGTCACAGAAAAAGTTAAAAACCAGCCATACAATTGTCAGGTAATTACATGGTTATCGATTTCTACTCAAACAACTTTAGCACTTTTTCAATAAAACACCCAGTGTAACTAGAGCGCCTAGTTGTCCTTATTTGCATAAGAAAGGTTCTGACTAGAACACAGCTGGGTACTCCTCTTTATTTCCATTGCTCCTCCTCATTGGGGCATTTAAGACACATAATCTTTGCTGTACACTCTGCCACTGCAGATCATTTACTTGATTCAAGATTGCCAGGGGAAAGGCAAAGATATTCTCAAAAAGTATAAAAACTCAACAAGGAGTGGCATGTATGCTAAAAGTGGCATTCCTGAACAAGTCCATGACAGTGAAGCCCATCTGATTCACTGGCAAGGTCAAGGGTGAGACCAAGTATCAAATTATGAGTCCTTTGAACTTTACCTCCTCTTTGACTTGGTGATGGTTTTATTATTTTCTAATAAAGTTCTTTGCAATTTCTAACATGTTTAGGACACAAGGAAAGGAAATGTTATAGAGTTAATCAAGATGGTGAAGGGCAGGAGTTCCCATCATAGCTCAGCAGTAAGGAATATGACTAGCATCTATGAGGATGTGGGTTCCATCCCTGACCTATCTCAGTGGGTTAAGGATCTGGCATTGCCATGAGCTGTGGTGTAGGTCACAGACACAGCTCAGATCTAGCATTGCTGTGGCTGTGGCCCACAGATGTGGCCCTAACATGACCAAAAAAAGAAAAAGAAAAGATGGTGAAGGGCATCAGAAGTAATGGTGTCACCCCAGTTTGAGGCCATGGAGCAGGCAGAGTGAAGTGGACCAAGGAAAAGTATAAGTGTGATTGGTTCTTTCTGGGCTCAGGCCTTTCCAAACTCTGAAACCAGTGAAGGCTTTGGTTCCTTTGATGCCATATTGAAATGCAGAGACAGAGTTTTGGGTAAAGGAGAAATAGCTTTATTGCTTTGCCAGGCAAAGGAGGGCCACAGCAGGCTAATGCCTTAAAGACTGTGCCTTCTCCCACCCCCTTGGAAAGAACTGCAAAGTGTTTTATAGTAAAAAGGAGAAAAAGAGGTTTTCAGATAGGAATCAGGATTGGGACAGACACGCAGTCTTCTTTCTTTGGGGGAATCCTAGTCATCAAAGAGGCAGTCAGCTGATCTCAGCCTGATCATGACGGTGGTCTTCTGGGTTATTGCCTAGAATAACAGTACTTGTGAAAAGGGCATGTTGAGCAGAGATTAGAACAGACTAGGAAAGTTCCTGAAAAAAATCATATGCTAATCATCTTTAACCCACAGGCAATTATGCTCAGGGTGCCTAATCTTAAGCTTATGGGTGATTGTGCTTAGGGTGTAACTAAGTCCAGGAGAAGGACAAGGAAGGACTCCAGGCTTCCACTTCAATACTGGAAGGCTTCCAGTATTCACTTCAAAAAGAAGGGAAGGAATATAACTTTTCTCTCAGGGGTATGAGGCACCTGCATTGCCATCACCATCTTCACTCTTCTTCCCTGAGTCAGTACTAGAATATGTGGGCACAACATTAAAGACTATGCCCAAAATGTCAGTAACCAAGATAAGTCACAACACTTTCAATGCCTTTTTCTTTGAGGGGAGGCTACACCTGTGGCTTGGGGAAATCCACGGCCAGTGGTTGAACCATCACCATTACAGAGACAATGTTGCACCTTGACCCCCATGCCACATGGGAACTCCTTAATGCTATTTTTGGAAAACAAATGAAAATCAAAATAATGCATGATGAACAAAATAGCAAACTTTTAAATACATAGAGGGTGAGCAGAGCAATGTCAGAGCCTGAGGCCAAAGAAAGAAATTAAGAATTCTGGTTCTGTCAATAACTAGATCCTTGTTTTCACATCATAGCCTGAATTCTGTCTCTCTATCTACCCTTTGTTCTCCCTTCACCACATGCCTTCACTCCCCAAACTCCAGATCAATATCCCATCTTCCATCCTGGGCTTCCATGAGGCCAGAGTGATCCTGGAGAGAACACTGGATTCTAGCCATGGATTCTTTTTTTGTGTGTAGGGCCACACCCACAGCTTATGGAGGTTCCCAGGCTAGGGGTCTAATGGAGCTGTTGCTGCCAGCCTATGCCAGAGCCACAGCAATGCCAGATCCAAGCTGCGTCTGTGGCCTACACGCAGCTCATGGCAACACCGGATCCTTAACCACACACAAGTGAGTAATGCCAGGGATTGAACCCACAACCTCATGGTTCCTAGTGGGATTCATTTCAGCTGGGCCACAACAGGAACTCCATGGATTCTTTACTATATCAATTCTCATCCTATAAATAATATAATTGTATCCTGAGGAGTCTTGGCAAGAGACAGTGGGGTTGAGAATTGGAGGCTCTGGCCCCTGTCAACTGCTCTGCAGAAACGTCCTATCAATGTCCTCCAGAATGATGTCATCTTATGTAACACTAAGAATCCACAAGAACTAACTGACAGCATCTCCTGACTTGACACTTTTAAGATGATTATGACACTGTTTTTTTTTTTTTTGCAAGTTCTCACAATACCATATATCATCTATGTTGTGGCACTTGCTATGCAAGCAGCCATATAATATTCTTCAAAGCTTTCAACTCAGGTATCAAGTAAGAGCAAAGATATTATTTGATCTACAGACATTTCTCATTTTTTTCTACTTTCAATGTAACGTTTCCTGTGAGTTTGTGTTAGTAATGTCAGTTTGCACACCATTTTCTTCTTTCCAGTGCACTCTACAAAGAGTTTTGTTTCACAACTCTGTTATGCTCTGCTAAATAGAACTTGTACAACTGAGCCATGTCATGAAAATATTTCAAATACTTCAAGTAAACCAAAGCAAAAATAATTCCAATTCTTCAGCATTTGGAACAAACGTTTTAATAAGATTCGCTTTGAAAAATAAAAAAGTTCTAAAGTCGCAATCTGATTTTTTAAAAATAGTGTTTTTCTGTTAAGTATTTCTATGTAATGATATTGTGAATGACCGTTATTCATATTGACATTTGTGGAGTTGTTGTTCCTAGAGTGTCCTGAGCCTCATTCGTGTGTTATTCTTTATGTTTAATTTTGTTTTGAAAGTATACCTTTAGGGAATTTCCTGCCATGGCTCAGAGGTAACAACCTCAAGTAGTATCTGAGGATGGTGTGTTTGATCCCTGGTCTCACTCACTGGCTTAATGATCCAGCATGGCCTTGAGCTCTGGTGTAGGCCATAGAGGTAGCTCTGATCCGGCTTGCTGTGGCTGCGGTGTAGGCTGGCAACTACAGCTCAGATTCAACCCCTGGCCTGGGGAACTCTCCTAGGCAGTGGGGTGGGCTCTAAAAAATAAAAAGGCAACAACAACAAAGAAGTACACCTGTTAAAAGGTAGAGAAGGAGGGAGGAAAGAAGAGGTTATGTCTCTGCAAAGTGCTTTCCCAAGAACTTTATGAAATTAGGTATCATTCTGCCCATTTCTAGATGAGGAAACAGGAGTGAAGAAAATGAGAGAAATCTACAATCCCCACAGCTAAGTACATACAGTTGGAATACAAAGCTGTGTGCCTTCCAAAATGTGTTCTTAAGCACTAGGGTGCAATAGGAGATATAACTCCTTATTGAAGCCACATATTTTATAATGGAATAAAAAATATGTTTTGTGACCACAAATGAAAAAAGTGAAGAAAAAGCTTCTGCTCAATGGGTTTTGCTAATCAGGGAAGAGAGGGAATGCCAAAACTCTTGTTTCTTGACTCCTTGCAGTCAAGAAACAATAGTGCAGCCTTGAGAATACTGGGTTCTGGTTCCTGCTCAAGGACTGTACATAACTGAGTGTTTTCCAGCTCTTCAGCAGGAACTAAGGTCCCCACCCATGTAGAGGATGGTAACCTCAAGATGAGCAAAAGACTTCTCTCAAGCTTGTTACCAACCGATGGGAAGAAAGTCATCCACCCTAGAGCCCTCACCCCATCTTTTGCCTGTAAAGAACTTCTCCCCCAAACCATTGAGGAGTTCTGGGGTTCTGAGTACCAGAAACTCATTCTCCTTGCTTAGCCCTGGAATAAATCTTTCACTGCTCCAAACTGCAATGCTTGTTGTTTGTCCTCACTGTGTGTTCTGTTAACATCTCCTCTTGGAGGCAGCATAGAGATCCCCACCTTCAGCTTACTTAACCAAGAACACTTTGTATTTCTCTGTATGTACAACTCCCACTCCATTCAACAAGTTTGCATCCATTCCCTCCCAAGTCTCTCTCATCTCATTTCAAGCACCTTTGGAAAGTACTATTTACTAATTTTTTTAAAGAGAAAAAATACCTGCATACAATAAATTTCCTTCTTTTATTATTATATTTAAGCAGAACATTTTAACTATTCTGAAAATAACCATATCAGAAAAAAACTCGGCTTTTTCCCTTTTATTTTCCAGGTGGCAAAGTAAGTCCGTATGTTTTAGGGTTTTTTTGTTTTTGTTTTTTAAGCTTTACAAATCCACAAAACAAAGTGGGATGTTTAGTCTTGTTCCCTCTAAATCTCATTTCTGTGGGATACAGAAATAGGCATTCTTAGATATAGCAAGTATGCATACCTATATGAGCACAGACACGTCTCTGTGTCCCCACACATACATGTTTCACACTACATGTTAAAGGTTTGTGGGTGTCATTGCAGGTCTTTCCGTGTATGCACAAAGGGGAAGGAGAGGAAGAGCAACGTGCTAAAACAAGGGGAAGCAGCCAGACCTCAAGACCATAAAGCATCTCAGAGAGCAACACACATAAAAAATATTCCATTCCTCAGTAATTAAATCACTGATACATGTAGAACACTTTCAGTTCTTACAGAGGAGGGGTAAGGACAAAAGCAAGATAACTTCTGAAGTCATCTTGTAGGGAAGACAATGGTAATTCTTAAAAGCAATGGGTCCAGAGGAAGAATTCACTGCAAGATAATGACTCAGCAGGTGGGCTGGCTCCATCCTGCTCAATTCAGCTGAAGCCTGCCCAGCAGGGCCAGATCTTCAGGATTCAGGGTCACAGGGATTGGGCTTCTGTCTTAAGGAGTTTGTACATCCAAACTCTGATAGGGACTCCCATTTTGTACCATGGAATATATACAAATTAAAACCACACACTCACCCCACAGTACAAGAACAAACAAGAAGAAGGGAAGCTGCTGCCACCAGCAATTCAGAAGGTTTAGGAACCACAGCTGTAACCTACCTGCTAAGGATTCTCTCACTCACACCTGTATATTCCTGCCAATGAGGCACAACTCCTTGGACCTCTTAAAGGCACCAAATGACTATCTCCTGAACTGGAGGCAGTCATCCTTTTGTTTTGTTTTTAATTTTTAAATTATAGTTGATTTACAATGTTCTGTCAACTTCTGCTGTACCGCAAAGTGACCCAGTCATATATATATATGTACATGTGTTCATTTTCTCATATTATCCTCCATCATGTTCCATCACAAGCGATTGACTATAGTTACGTGTGCTATACGACAGGACCTCATCGCTTGCCTGTCACCCTTTCAAAATTCAAATATTATGTAACATGACAGACTGCATCAAGGGTTAAAAATGCTTCACTGGATGTCCTTTGCAGTGATAGATAAAGCCCACATCCTAACTTCTGCCTTAAGGATCTTGCCACAGCAGCTCCTGGCCAGTCAATTCCGCCTCCACAAGGCCGCCTTCACCTGTTCTGCTTCCTGCACCTGCCTGCTCCCCCAGGGCCACACCAAGGTCCTGGTTCCTTGGGCGCCAAGTTTCTCATTTGCAGGGCCTGCTCACTGGCTTCCTAGACCCCTTTTACCCTCTGTCACTTCCTCAGGCTGAAGCCAGGGGAGTTCTGGGTGGGGCCCAAATCTGTAGGGCGGGGCAGGTCCACCCATTCACGCTCCCAGGAGCCAATAGATCCTCTGCTAAGGGCAAAGAACTGCCCCTCAGGCACTTCTCACCCTGAACCCCGGAAGTGGTGAGAAGCAGGAGGTGATGTTGACGCTTCCCCCACCCCACCACCACCTTAGTTGGATCCTCAATTTTCTCAGGCACTCAAAGCAATAATGAAGGATAATGCTGCTCCGGAATTGCATGCTCTTCAGAAGCCTACTTAGTTCGACCTCTTCAGAAACGCCCCCTCCCCACCCCCCGGCTCCGGGCCCTCTTCCGGCCCCGCCTCTGTCCGAGAGCGAGCACAGGCCGGCCCTGCCCACTTCCGGCTGGAGGGGGAACTGCCAATCACTGCGCGAAGACCTCGCAGTGCATCCCGGGACCTCCGCTGGGTTCTTTGTCCCTCACGCCGTGGTAGTTCTCGCCCCTGGGCCTGCGGGCTGTGCCGCTGCATTTGAGCGGTTGTCGGGAGGAAGGCCCGGGGTTTATTTGACCTGGGCCTCGTGGCATTTCCCTGGGTCTCCCCAGCCTGTGGGGCCCTGAGTGGGGATCGGCACTAGGTGAGTGAGATAGTCCGGTGGCCCACAGTTTGGGAATGCTGTTCCACGTAGGGAAAGGGCGGCGGGGAGGTTGGCCAGCCGATCCTACACTGCCTGCCTTGCCGGGCCTGTTCAGCTTTGTTTTCCGCAGACCAGGGGTCCCCAGGCCTGCAGTGTCGACTGGCAACATGAAAACTGGGCATGTGGCCCTGCAGACTTCCCAAGTATTTAGGATACAAGCCGAGGTTGGAGAGTTACCTTCTGAAGGTAATTAAGGACCAATAGATGGTTTTTAGTTGGAAGATAATCCTACTAGAAAATGCCTTTCATACAGGGAGAGACGTGGGTAACTTGAATTGGGGCAGAAGCAGTGACTGCCAAGCTGGTTCTGTGCACTTCATGGTTGGTTTACCTAATGACCTGGTTCTGACTCGTTGGGCAGAATGGTTTTAGGGTGTGCTTGGGAAAAGGGGGCACAGGAACACCTGGAGTGCTTGAGCGCTTTGTTACTTTCCTTGCATTGTACTAGAATCCTTTTTATTGTGTTTTTTTATTTTTTGTGTTTTGCTTCTTTAGGGCTGCACCTGAAACATTTTTTTTTTCTTTTTTGTGTTTTTGTCCTTTTTAGAATCCCTTTTAAATATATCCGTTCCAGAGATACCATCGTGATGGAGCGGTCCCTGAACCTGTCTAGTATCCATGAGGATGCCGGTTCCATCCCTGGCCTTGAGGTTCCTAAGGTTCTGGGGTAGCTGTCGTGCTGGTTGCAGATGTGTCTTGGATCCAGCATTGTGTGGCTTGGCTGTGGCATAGGTTGGTGGCTACAGCTCCTGTTCCACCCCTGGCTTGGGAACCTCCAGTACCGGAGGTGCGGCCTTAAAAAAAAAAAAATAAAATCCAGTCTTAAAGGTTTTTTGTTTTTTTGTTTTGTTTTTGTTTTTTTTTTTTTTTCCTTTTAATGCTCTGCCATTTATTGGCTGTGTGAAATTGGCGCCAGGACTTTTTTTTTTTTTTTCTTTTTAGGGCTGCTCTGGCGGTATATGAAATTTCCTAGGCTAGGAGTCGAATTGGAGCTCAGCTTCGGGCCTGCATTGCAGCCGCAACAACACAGGATCCAAGCCTCTTCTCCCTGGATCATAGCTCATGGCAATGCTTAATCCTTAATCCTCTGAGGGAGCCCAAGGAGAGCCCACATCCTCATGGATACTAGTTGGGTTGGTTACTGCTGAGCCACAATGTGAGTCCAGGGCAAGATTTTATTTTCTTTCTTCTTTCTCTCTCTCTCTTTCTTCTTTCTTTCGCTTTTTAGGGCCACACCCCTGGCATATAGAGGTTCCCAGGCTCAGGGTCAAATCAGAGCTACAAGTGGTGCCCTTCACCACTGCCACAGCAATGCCAGAACCGAGCAACATGTGGGACCTCCACAACAGCTCTCAGCAATGCCAGATCCTTAAGCCACTGAGCAAAGCCAGGGATTGAATGTGCACTTTTGTTGAACCTGCAACCTCATGGTTGCTAGTTGGATTTGTTTCGCCTGTGCCACCACGGGAACTCCCAGGGCAAGACTCTTAAAACATGCATCAGCTTTCATTCTCTGATCTCTGGCCTCTCACTTCAACCTCCCCCCAAGTCCCATTCATTCCCCATCTTCCCTTAGCCTACTCACAGGTAACCATTTGAAAGTACTGAAGTTTGAAAATCAGTGAAGCCTTAGTCCTTAGCTCTTATGTAACAAGTAGTATTGGTGGGTAAGGGAGATTGGCTTGGAAAGAACTGTGTAAGTAGTGCCTTCTGCTTGCCACTGAGGATTTGGGCAGCTTTTCTGAGACAGCAGCCTTTAGGTTAAATATCAGTGCGTTTTTTTTGGTTGTTTTTTTCCTAAGAGTGTTTGAGGGGTTTTTTTGTTTGTTTGTTTTGTTTAGGCATGTGTAAGCTCTCAGGCCAGGTGTGGAACCTGCACCATAGCAGTGACCTGAGCCGCAGCAGTGACAATGCTAGATCCTAGGCCACCAGGGCACTCCAGCTTTTGAGGTTTTATGAGATAGTCTCAAGTTGTATTGTCAATGTGTTAAATGCCAGGTGCTATGACATGTGCCCTCCATTCTTGAGAACTGAATCCCAGAAGTTAATCTGGCAAGGACATCTAGCTAGTTAAGTGGTCCACTTGGAGGCAGACCTAGTTCTGTCAGGTTTGGCTACCTCTCGATTTGTGTTTTGTCTGTTCTCACTGACAAAACTCATTAATGCTGGAATGAATAAGCTCTTGTATTTCCCTTAAATTTTTTTTTTGCATATGTCATGAAGTGTGAATAAATGTGAACCTATCAAACATGACAAAGAGAAGGCACTTTGAGATGGAAGCAGAGGGAAGGCTAGGATGCAGTGGGCGTATGAAGGGGCAGTAGGCAGTCTAGTTGCATGATAGTTGGCTTTTGGCTTTCTAAATGAAGGTCTTCCAACTGAGTAGAAATCTCTACTTTTATAAAGTCCGCAGTGTTCCTTGTTTGTCTTTCTGGTCTGCCTTTTTGTGCTGTGTGTGAACACTGAAAGCTCAGGGTGATTTTCTTCTGTATAATATACTTTTAATAGGTTGCATTGAAAAGTGTCTGTGAGTACTTGCGTGTTAATTGTGTGTGAGCTGTAAAGTTGTGCCTATGTTCATTTCATGCCCAATGGTCACCAAGGAATCATTCCTTAACTCTTTTTGGAGAAGTGGTGGGATATTGTCTCCATTTCAGTGTGACTATCTGAAATGGAAGGTTTTCATGCATTCCACCAGGAGGGGGCGGTGTGTCCAGTCACACTAGAGGTGGGATTGAGGCCTATACTTTCCACAGAGGGAGGTGAGGTGTGGTCTGGACAGGCTTTTCTTCTGTGAACCCAGGGATGCCTACAGGGGCTTGGCGGTGGCGGGGGGGCTATGCAGGCAGCTGGGAGGGGTTGTGTCTACTCTGGCTCCCCCTGGGTGCCAGGAGGGACCTGTCAGCCCCCCTCTCTTCTATCAATGCTCCATCATCTTTGGATTCATGGGGGTTTTGGCTTCAGGACCTCAGGGGGCTGTGTCTGTGCAGACAGGAGCTGGGTTTCCTGACAACGGAGGTGACCCTGGGAGGACAATGTAAGGAGAACTGAGGAAACATGGGGAGATGCTTCCTAGGTGGCACTGAGTTCTGAGGGTGTCTGTCTTCAGAGGATACAAGAGGGGCTCCATGTGGAAAACTGGGTTTTTGGTTGGATTTGTGTGCAGTAGAGAAATCATGTGGTAGGTGGAGGCCAGGTTTCCTGGCACCGTTTCCAGTGGAGGCTGTCCTTCCCTGTGGTGTGTCCTTGTCCCCTTGTCCAAAGTTAGCTGACCCCACCATGAGGATTTAGTTCTGGCTCACTGGTGTTCCTCTCCTCTGGGCAGCCGTTTTGCTGCCAGCGCCACCCTGTGTTGGTGACTGAAGCTTCACCGTATAGTGTGAAGTGAGGGGGAGAGATGCCTGCAGCCTGTTCTCTCTGAGGATCCCTTTGGCTCTTTTGGGTTCCACACAAAGAACAGAAGGATTTTCTCTTTGATGGAAACAGCTTCATGCGCCTGGTCTCTGAAGATGGAGGCTCCATTACCTGCAAACAGGTGGTCACACAGCAGAAACTTTTATGAATCCTTGTGGCCGTGGGAAGGAAGGGGATGAAAAGGCCTAAGGACTCAGGGTCATTTTGGAAGAATTCTTAGAACAAAACTTCATACAACCTTGATGCAATTCCATGACCAGTATTAAGAAATAGCATCAGATGTGTGCTCCCAGAGACGCTGTCTGTTGTTCCTCAGGGAGCATCAGTGTTGTTTCATTAAGAGCTCCAGAGGATTGTAAGGTGAGGCCAAGGAGGTGAGCATGTGAGCTCCTGCATGTGTTTGTGGGAGTTCTGAGCAAGCTTTAGCCCAAAGAGAGGCAAGAGAGTCTGCCCCATAGGGCTTTAGAAGGGAAAAGTCAGTGCGGCCCCCATACCTTAGGTGAGCCGAATGTTGGGATATCTGTATGGGGATGAACACATGTATCCAAGCAGGAACAATCTCACTTTGTTCTCCATGTAGGAAGGGACTGTTCCTGAATCTTTTCTGAGACAAAGTCTGGAGAGTTTGGCCTTTTCAACATTTCAAAGTTGGCCTTGGAAATATAGCTTGTGGGTGTGGTGGGCACAGGGGAGAGATCTTTTACCTATGATGGTGGATTCTCAAGATGCTGATGTGATTCCTCCACACAGTACCGATGAGAAAGTGACCCAGAGCTGGAGGAAGAAGAGGAGGAAATGGCAGCTTCTCAGGTAACCGTCCTGACCTAGGTTGGAGTCTGTGTCTGCTTTTCCTCCTGAAATGCCATGAATTGAGAATGTGAGAATCATGAATTCTCTCCTTCTGATATTCTTGCCTGGTGAGGATGTTCTCAAGTACCTTTTCCTTGTGCACTTAGGGTAGTCAGGATCAGCTCTTAAAAAGGCTGTCACTCTGCCCCAGAGCCTTTTCAGCATTGTCTGTGCACAGGATCCCTGTGGAGCATGAATTGTCACGATGAATCATTACCTGTCAAGGGTTGAAACTATTCCGTTGGTGAGACATCACCATGGGAAGGCATGTCTATGACAGTTTTATGGCTCCCATGTCATCCCCTTTAAGGGAGGTAGAAATATGGTAGAGAATACTACTGTTTCAAATATATAGTATTGAATGTTTGAAGACATTAAAAACATTAAAACCATTTCTTTTGACTTGCTGCTTTCATCTTGAGTCACATAATGACCTCAGCTTTGGCCACATGGCATGTGCCCTTTCCATTTCAGGGACTTCTGACAGTCAAGGATGTGGCCATCGATTTCTCTCCAGAGGAGTGGGAATGTCTGGACCTCGGTCAACGGGACCTGTACAGAGATGTGATGATAGAGATCTGTAGGCACCTGGTCTCCTTGGGTGAGGACCCCCTTCCTTCCAGAATTCCTTTTCTCCCACTGGGTGTGGGATCCTGCATTTGCAGAATGTCTCCTGCCATTTTCTTGCCCATACAAGAGATTTTCTGACCCTACCATTTTAGGAGTAATTGAGAGTTGGTGGGTGCAGGTAGGTAGAAAGGCTTCATAATGAGGCATCCTCATTGTAACCGAAGTCCTCCTTGAGGAAAGCTGCCTCCTTCACTTTAGATTATTTGCAGTTCTGGAAGTTCATATGTATGAAGAGCTCTGCCGGCCTCTTAAAATCAGATTTGGACCCTTTAGTTTTGACTCAGTAGTACTTAGATGGGGAAGAGAGGAACTGCTTTTTACCTGTCAGTCAGGGTCTGAAATGTGCTTTCAAAAGGCAGTATCTGGGGAAATTACTGCCTAGGATGTTTTACCATTCCACAGTGCCATCTCTTGCACCTGAGTCCAATCCTAGATTGGATATTGGTGAATCTCTAGGAAAACGTTTGTTTTTCTTTCCAATGAACAGAGTATGTTATCTCTAAGCCAGACCTGGTTCGCTTGTTGGAGCAAAAGACAGATCCCTGGGATGTGAAGGGAATGGAGACAGTAGCCATACAGCCAGGTATGTGTGCATGGGTGAAGCAGATGACCCAGGAATCTTAAAATTGGCTTTGGGAAGATGTGCTTCAATGGCACTGATTTTTGAGAAACACGGGTTTATTCTGCCTCTGTCTCAGAGCGACATCTGCTGCCTAAATCTTGTGTTCCTTAGCCCTCCATGTGTTCTCCTTCACCAGGAGGATTCTCTCTCACATCCACATGGAGAGCCAGAATCCTGGTCTTGACCTGTGAGGACCTGTATGTCCTTGGCTATTCTTTTATTTTGGTTTTTGTTTTTTTTTGCCTTTTTGCCATTTCTAGTGCTGACTCCTGGGGCATATGGAGCTTCTCAGGCTAAGGGTCAAGTCAGAGCTGTAGCTACAGGCCTACACCAGAACCACAGCAATGTGGGCTCTGAGTCACATCCTGCTACCTACACCACAGCTCATGGCAACTTGGGATCCTTAACCCACTGAACAAGGCCAGGGATCGAACCCACAACCTCATGGTTCCTAGTCAGATCATTAACCACTGTTCCACAATGGGAACTCGCCCAGATGATATGTTTTTTTTTATGTTTTTTTAATTTTTTTTTTTCTTTTCTGAGTCTTTTACAGCCACACCTGGGGCACATGGAGTTTCCCAGCTAAGGGTCGAATCAGAGCTGTAGCTGCCAGCTTTACATCATGGCACCACATCCATGGCAATTTTGGGATCCTAGCAGCATTCCCAACCTACACCACAGCTCATGGCAACACTGGATCCTTAGCCCACTGAGTGTGGCTAGGAATTGAATCCATGCCCTCATGGATACTATTCGGATATGTTCCTCTGAGCCATGATGGGAACTTCCCACCTGGCTTTTTTTCCATTGCTTTTGGGTCCTAGGGAAGGCTGTGCACATTTCTAAGTAACTCTCTGTTAAGGTCTTTTTCACGCTCTTTTCTTCACCTAATCAGAAGTGAGTGAGGAGAGTCGTGGAAACACTGGAATTTGGTGCCAACATTCTAAGATCAATGGGGACAGATAGTGTATGTTTTCATGCTTTTAAATGTCCAATCCCATGGAACCTTGGAACATGACCCTAGAAGTTCAGACTAAGTAACTGTATCAAAGCATAATGCACCTTCCTAAATGTTACCCTCAAATTTATTTCATTGTATCCTTATTTTGGGAGGAACTAACATGCTACATGTTAAGTGTATTTTCCCCTTATCAGTGGTATAAGACTATGTTTAATTACTCATAGAATTTTTCACTAAATTAATGCACTAGTGGAATACAGATTATACCCCACAATCATTAAAAGTCTTCATTCTTCTTTGATTCCTGAAGAACCATCCTTTTCTAAATGTGTCCTTTTTAACCTGAAGCTTCTCAGAAGTGTGTTCTGTGTTTTCACTTTTGGATGAGATTTATATCAAAATCATCCCATAATAGTAGAGTTGAAGTATCAACTATAACACATTCCAGATAGCACATATTTGGTTAGAGGTCAGTCAGATAATTAGTCATCACACTGTATCTATGAAAATGTTTGGTTCATAAATGTAAGAGTGCTTGAAGCAGAAAATTCTCTTTTTTTTTTTTTTTTAAATCTATTTCTGGAGTATCTATTGTGGCTCAGTGCATTAAGAACCCAATGTACAGAGTTCCCCTTGTGGCACAGGGGAAACGAATCTGACTAGTATCCATGAACTTGTGGGTTGATCCCAGGCCTCACTCTGATTTGACCCCTAACCTGGGAACTTCCATATGCCATGGGTGAGGTCCTAAAAAAAAGAAAAAGAACCCTATGGAGTGTCCCTGAGGATGCGGGTTTGTTCCCTGGTCTCAGCCAGTGGGTGAAAGTTCTGGCACTGACACAAGCTGTTGTTTAGGTTGCACATGGGCTTAAATCTATATTGCTGTGTCTTAAGCCAGCAGCTGAAGCTCTGATTCAATCCCCTAGCCCAGAAGCTTCCTTACATTGCAGTGTGTCCCAAAAAAGAAAAAAAAAATTCTATTTCCCTCAAGGTGTCATGAATCATGGTATATTTAATTTCAAACTATTAGTATATGATTCTTTGCATATGTTACAACTTTCATGTTCTTCCTACATTTATAAAGAATGTTCTATTTGTATTTTAAAGGAGGCATGACAACCTTTATATTTTTATATCTGTTACAGTGATGTATCTGTAAAAACTTTCTAAATTTTTTTTGTCATTTAACTCCTTATTCATTCAAATTTTTAGTTCAGTTTTAGATGACCAACTATAATCCATATTTTATGAAATCCTCCTGCCTGTTACACATGCCACTGACTCAGAATATTTTCTTTTTTTTCTTTTTAAAAAGTTTATTAGAATATAGTTGTTCTACAAGGTTGTAATACTTTCTGGTGTACAGCAGAGTGATTCAGTTATAAAAAAAGAACCCACATTCATTTTTTTTAAGATTATTTTGCTTTACCCAGTACCACAGAATATTGGGTAGAGTTCCCTGTGCTATATAGCAGGTTCCCACTGGTCAGTTTTTCCATATACCCCAGAGTGTATATGCCAGTCCTAACCCCCCGATCTAGTCCTCCCCCGATGTGTCCCCTTTGGTAACCATAAGTGTGTTTTCGAAGTCTGTGTATCTATTGCTGTTCTGCAAATAAGTTCATTTGTCTACTTAAAGATTCCACATGTAAGTGATATCCTATGATATTTGTCTATCACTTTCTAACTTCATTTAGTGTGATAATCTGTAGGTCCATCCATGTTGCTTCACATGGCATTGTTTCAATCTTTGTTATGGGTGAGTAATATTCCATTGTATATATTCATCACACTCCTTTGTCAGTGGACATTTAGGTGCTTCCATATCTTGGCCATTGTAAATAGTGCCTGCAAAGAATATGGGGTGCATGTATCTTTTTGAGTTAAGGCTTTGTCTGGATAGAGGTCCACAAGGTGGATTGCTAGATCCTATAGTAGTTTCTGTTTTTTCATTTTTGGGCAAGCCTGCATACTGTTTTCCGTAGTGGTTGTAGCAATTGAAATTCCCACCAAACAGTGCTGGAGGGTTTCTTTCCTTGCACCCTCTTCCACATTTAAACTTTGTAGTCTTTTTGATTGATGGTCCTTCTGGCTGGTGTAATGTGGTACTCATAGTATTTTTGATTTGTATATATCTAGTAAATAGCAGTGTGAACAGCTTTTCTTGAATTTTTTGGCCATCTGTATATCTTATTGGAGAAATGTCTATTTAGATCCTCTCACGTTAGGGATGTTTCCAGCTTTTGCCTCTTCAGATATTTTCCTCTGGTCCTTTCTCTCCCCCCTTCAACTTCTATCACCCCCTGTAATGGAAGTATTGGTGCCTTGCCTGTTGTCCCACAGTTCTCTTAGACTATCCTCATTTCTTTCCTTCTGCTTCCTTTATTCCGTTGCACATCGTGATTTGCAGCGGTCTGTCTTCCACCCTTCCTCTATTCGTTCTGCTGCCTGCTGTATTGTGCTCTTGGTTCCTTCTCGTGAATTTTCATTTTTGGTTATCATGTAGTTCATGTCTGTTTGTTTATTCTCTTAAATCTTCTATGTATTTGTGTGATTTCTTGTAATTTATCGATCTTTGCCCCCAGTTTTTTTGGTTTCTGAGATCACGGTCATCTTTACTATATGCTCTGTTGTTTTTTTTTTTATGGCCATACCGATGGCATATGGAAGTCCCAGGCTGAGGGTCCATTTGGAGCTATAGCTGGCTACCTACACCACAGCTCCTGGCAACATAGATCCTTACCCACTGAGCAATGCCAGGGATTGAACCCATGTCCTAATGGATACCGTCCGATTCCTTCCTGCTGAGCCACAATGGAAATCCCTTCATTAAAGTGTTTTTTAATGTAGCTTGTTTGCCTCCACTTCACTTAGCTGTTTTCTGGGTTTTTGTCTTTTCCTTGATCTGGCACGTATTTCTCTGTTACTTCATTTTGTCTAGCTTTTATTTTGTCGAGCTTTCTATGTGGTGTCTTTTTGGCAGGCGACATGGTTGTGCCTTCTCTTGCTTCTGGAGTGGGAAACGTTGTGAGTGAAGTTGATACAGGGGCTTGTGGCAGGCTTCCTGGTGGAAGGGACTGATTCTTGCCCACAGGTAGGTGGACCTGAGTCTCATTCCTCTGGGTGTGAGTAGAAAGGTGGCTGTGTCCCTGAGAGGACTTCAGGCAGCCTATTTTCTACTGGGTTCCACTCTGTTGTTGGGCCTGGGGCTTCTCAGTCTTGATGGATGGGGCCAGAGTTTTCCAAAGTGGTGGCCTCCAGGGGAGCTCACACCTGTGCTTATTCCCTGGGCCCTCCAGCTCCAATGTCCTGGCCTTAAGTGAGCCACAGCTGAGCCATTCTTTGCTAGGAGACCCTGCAAAAGCCGCAGGTAGTTCTGAAGCAGATTCTAATGGAGTCCCTGCTTTGTCCAGGACCCAGTGCACATGAAAACTGTGTGCCCTGCAAAAGTAGAGTCTTTGTTTTCCCTAGACCTGTGGTGCTCCTGTGCTTTCAGTGCCAAATGGTCTGGGGACTTTTATTCCAAATACAAGTTCCCTGGGCTGGGATAGGTTTGGGAACTCCTGTTGGAGAGCCTCTGCAATATAGTTATTTTCCAGTCTATGAGATGCCTCCCTTGTGGGCTCATATGGATAAACTCCCCTACTGCCATCTTGATGTTGCTTCTTCTTGTCTTTGTGGGAGGATGTGTTTTTGTTTTTTGTAGCTCCCAGTCTGTGTTGTTGATGATTGTTCAGCAGTGATTTGTTAATTTTGGTATTTCTGTGAAAAGAGGTGAGTTCGAGGCTTTCTACTCCACCTTCTTATATCTGAATCTGTGAAACATTTCCTTTTCATAGATGCGGACTCCCTGTTCAACATGAGAATTATTTAGATGACTTACTTTTTAAGGGCATGCATATGCTGTGTTCAGCCTCCTTGACAACTAATTATCTCATTGTGGCTTCACAGTTCTTAAACAATTGCTTTCTTTTCTAGGACAGGTTTACCAAAATCAGTTCATTTTCATTTTTCTTCCTGGTATATTCAGAATGGAAATTACAATTTTCAACTCAGTAGGCTGAAGACAATATGATGTTGCGTTCAAATTGGAAAGCCCGATCTGTGTATTGCCAGTAAAACTGTGTTCTTGAATGATTACCCCTCCATTGTTCATTCTTTCTGTAATTTCTTTGTCTTTCTTGGTTAATGGTCAGGGTTGTCATTTGTCTTTATGAGCGCTTATGGAAAGAGTCTAAATCGTGCCTCCATGTGTTGAGGAATTTATATTTCTTGTGTGAGAAGAACTTTTGAATTGGACGTAATTATTGAAATATTTGATTTTGTCAATGTTAGGTATTGATGCATTTTTGATTTTTGGAAAAAGAAACAGAAAAATACCATGTTAACTATTTGAATTATACAGTTACATTTATTATTTACATTTGCATGTTTGTGCTACTGAACTGCTGAAATTTTCGTCTTGAGAAACAGAGTCAGTACTTGTGGAACAACCACCTTCTCGTTTCCCTCAATTCCATTCTCAAGGTTGCCTTTAACCCAATGGATTATTTCCTCAGATGTACCCATGTTTTACCATGTGATCTCATTTCATTTGACTCTTCTGCTTTTGGAAGTTAAGCCCGTGTCCATTGCATCACTGGCAAATATTTGCTGCCATTCCATAGGTTGTCTTCTCTTGTTTTTGAGAATACATTTTATTGAAGTATATAGGAAATTTAAAAATTCTGGTAGTTTCAGGTATATAGCAAAATGTGTCATTTATACGTATGCATGCACCTTTTCCTTTTTGGGCTCTTTGTCCATCTAAGTTATCACACAGGATTGAGTAGATTACCCTGTACTATAGAGTAGGCCATTGTTACCTATCTCTTTCATACATAGCAGTGTTTGTATGGCATACCCAGTGGCCTGATTCATCTGCATCCTGCCCATTTCCCATTTGGTCATGATAGATTTGGTTTCAGAATCATTGGGTAATTTCTTTTTTCTACATTCTAGTGTATCATTTCTATACATCTCCATATATCAGCGATCTCATGTGATATTTGTCCTCTTCTGTCCGACTTCATCTAGTATGATAATTTTTATGTCCATCCATGTTGCTTCAAATGGCCTTGTATTTTATGGGTGAGTAATAATAGTCCTCTGTATGTTTGTATCACATTTTCTTTATCCATTCTTCTGTTGATGAGCATTTAATTTGCTTCCATGTCTTTCCTATTGTAAACAGTGCTGCCCTGAATATTGGAGTGCATGTATGCTTTCAAATTACAGTTTTCTCCAGATAGATGGCCAGAACGGGAATTGCTGGATCATACGGTAATTCTATATTTAGTTTTCGAAGGCACCTCCATACTATTCTCCATAGTGGTTGCACTAGCTTACATTCCCTGCAAGAGTGGAGGAGGTCTCCCTTTGTTCCACACCTATTCCAGCACTTAGTGTTTGTAGACATTTTGATGATGGCCATTCTGACTGGTATGAGGCAATAAGTCCTTGGATTTTTAAAATTTTATTTTTTAAAATTTAACTGCCATGCTTGCAACATATGGAAGTGTCTGGGCTAGATGCAGAGTGGAGCTTCAGCTGTGGCCTACACCACAGCTGCAGCACTAGTGCAGCACTGGATCTCAACCACATCTGGGACCTCTGGTGCAGCTTACATATCACTGGATCCCAAACGAACTTCCTGAAGCCAGGAATCAAACCAGCATCTTCAGGGAGACAACTGTTTGATTCCTTGACCCACGGAGCCACCACAGGATCTTCTCTTTTAATTTCGATTTGCATTTCTCTCATCATTAGTGGTGTTGGCCATCTTTTCATTTGCTTTTTGCCCTTCTGTGTGTCTGTCTTTGGAGAACTGTTGTTTAGAATTGAGGTCCATTTTCTATTTAGGCTGTTTGGTTTTTGGTATAACCCTGTATGAGACATTTGAATATTTTGGGAAGTTCTTTGTTGTTTGTTGCATCATTGGCAAGGATTTTCTCACAGTCTGTGGGTTGTCTTCTCATTTCGTGTATGTTTTCCTTTTCTGTCCAAAGGCTTTGTAGCTGACTTAGGTCCCATTTCTGTATTTTTGTGTTTCCTTTCATTCCTCTAAGAGGTGGGTCACAAAGCTTATTGCTGCAATTTATGGCAAAGGTTTTTCTGCCTGCATTTTCCTCTAAGAGTTTTATAGAATGTGGTCTTATGTTTAGGTGTTTAATGCATTTGGAGTGTTTTTGTGGATGGTGTTAGCAAGTGTACTAATATCATTGTTTGTACATGTAGTTGTCCGGTGTTCCCAGCATCACTTATTGAAGGTACCATATTTTATCCATTGTATACTGTTGTCTGTCATGCCATAGATTAGTTGTGCCTAGGTGCATGGGTTTCTGATCCACTGACCTATACTTCTGTTTTGGTGCCAATACCATCCTGTTTTAATGAGTGTAGCTTTGTAGTAAAGACTGAAGCCAGGGATCCTGATTCCTCCAGCGGAATTTTCCTTTCTCTAGATGGCTTTGACTATTCATGTTTGTGTTGTCACTTACATTTTGAAACATGTTCTTCTACTTCTGAGAAAAATGCCATTGTTAATGTAATAGGGATGGGTACTGACTCTGTAGGTGGCCTTGGGTAGTATAGTCCTTTGGAAAATGTTGATTCTTCCAATCCAAAGTGTGGTAGAGCTTACAGTCAGTTTGTGTTATCCTTGTTGCCCTTCATCAGTATCTTGTAGTTTTGAGAGTAGAGATATTTTTCCTCTTTAGGTAGATATATTTCCATATATATTTTTCTGTTTGATGGGATGGCAAATGCAATTGTTTCCTTACTAGATCTCTTATCTTGCATATTAATTGCATAGGAATGGAAGCTATTTCTGGGTGTTATTTTTGTATTCTACATCTTTACCACATTTATTGATCAGCTCGTAACAGTTTTCTGGTATGTTTTGGATTTTCTATGTATCACGTCATCTGCACAGAGTGACGTTTTCCTTATTCTTTCTAATTCAGATTCCCTTTATTTCTTTTTTCTTTCTCTGCACAGCATGACTAGGACATCCAAAACCATGTTGAGTCACAGGGGTGAGACTGGACCTCCTTGTCATGTTCCCAATCTTAGTGGAAATGTTTTCATCTTTTCTTGTTTTTTAATTTTTAATTTTTATTCCCCCCCACACACTTCTTTTTTCCTACTGTACAGCATGGGGACCTAGTTATACATACATGTAGTCATAATTTTTTTCCCATTATCATGCTGTGTTTTAAGTATCTAGACATAGTTCTCAGTGTTCATCAATTCACCATTGAGAATTATGTTAGCGTTGTGGTCGACATGTATGGCTTTTCTGATGTGGATGTAACTTCCCTGTATGCCCACGTCCTGGAGAGATTTTATCTGAACTTGGTATTGAATGTTGTCAAAAGCTTTTTCAGCATCTACTGACTTGATCACAGTTTTCATTCTTCACTTGGTTTATGTGGTTTGTATCATTCATTTATTTGCACAGACCGAAGAATCCTTGCATACCATAGATGAACCCCACTTGATCATGTTGTTTTATCTTTTAACTGTACCATTGGATTCCATCTGCCGATATTTTGTTGAGGAGTTTTACATCTCTGTTGATCTGAGATACTGGCCTGTCATTTTCTTTATTGTGGTATCTTTGTCTGGTTTTGGTATCAAGGTGATGTTGGCCTCATAGAATGAGCTTGGGAGTGTTCCTTCCTCTGCAAATTTTTGGGAAGAGTTTCAGGAGGATATGTGTTACCTCCTCTCTGAGTATTTGGCCTCTGATAGATTTGGCCTGTGAGGCCATCTGGTCCTAGCCTTTTTGTTGTTGTTGTTGTTACAATTTTTGTAATCACAGTACTTGTCATTTCAGTGTCAGAACTCATGATTGGTCAGTACATCTTTTCTGTTTTCTTCCTGGTTCAGTCTTAGATGCCTGTGGCTTTCTAAGTAAGTGGCTGTCCATTTTCTTCTAGGTTGTCCATTTTATTGGCATATAGTGACCTGTAGTAATCTCTTAGGGTTATTTGTATTTCTGTGATGGCCTTCATAAATTCTTCCTTTTTATTTCTGATTTTACTGATTTGAACCCTCTCCCTTTTTTTCTTGAAGAATGTGGCTAAAAGTTTATCAAATTTTTTTTATCTTTTCAAAAAATCACCTTTTAGTTTCATTTATTGCTTTGGTTTTCTTTCTCTTCCTTGATTTCTGCTCTGATCTTCCTGATTGCTTTCCTTCACTAACTTTGGGGTTTGGGGGTTCTTCTTTCCCTAGTAGCCTGAAGTGTATGATGAGGTTGTAAAATTGGGGTTTTTCTTCTTTCTTGAGGTAGGGGTTGTGTTGCTTTAATCTTCACTCCCAGAACCTGCTTTTGCTATGTCCCATAGCTGTTGGATGGTGGTGGTCTTCATTGCCATTTGTGTCCAGGTATTTTTTGTTCTTCTTCAGTGATCCATTGTTCAGCCTCCACATGTTTCAGTTGTGTTACATTTTGTTTGTTTGTTTGCTTGTTGCAGTCTTTCTCTTGTAGTTGATTTCTAGTCTCATCACGTAGTGGTGAAATAAAATGCTTGATATGATTTCCATTTTCTGGAATTTCCTGAGGCTTTACTTGTAGCCCAAGGTATGAATTCTCCTGGACATTTTTTTCTGGGCACCTGAGAAGAAAGTGTATTCATGTGCTTTCAGATGAAACGTTCTGTATGTGTAAAGTAAGACCATATTGTGTATGGTATCATGTAATGCATGTGTTTCTTGACTTTTCTGTCTGGATGATATCTGTCCATTGCTGAAAGAGGGGCACTGAAGGTCCCCCACGATTGTGTTATTTTTGATTTCTCATTTATGAATGTGAACATTTACCTTATATATTGCAGTGCCTCTGTGTTGGTTGCATATATAGATTTGTCCCTTGATCATTGGGGTAGTGTCCTTCTAGTCCCCCGTATATTCTTAATTTTTAAGTCACTTTGCTCCTCCCCTGCTTTCTTTTGGTTTTCCTTTGCATAGAATGTCTTCTTTCATTCCCTCATTTTTCAGTCAGCATGTATCCCTAATTCGGAAGTTGGTCTCTTGTGATAGCACATAGATGGGACTGGTTTTGTATCCATTCAGCCAGTCTATATCTTTTGGTTGGAACATTTCATCCATTTGCATTCAGGAGAATATTGATGTGTATATACTTACTGCCATTTTATAGACTATTTTGGATTTTTTTTTATTGGTCCCTTTTTCTTCTTCTATCTTTCTCTTGTGATTTGCTGACTTTTTAGTATTGTATTTGAATTGCTTTTTCTTATGAGTGTGTCTATTGTATGTTTTTGTTCTTCCAGTTTTTTTTTTCTTTTTTTTTTTTTTTCCATTTTAGGGCCGCACTGGCAGCATGTGGAGGTTCCCAGGCCAGGGGTCCAATCCATCAAATGTGCCAGGCCTCGCTGGTGGGCCCAGGCTTTTTCCTGATCACTCAATTATGGTGCATTCTACCCTAGCTGTCTCAGTTTGTCTCCTCACAACCAACCCCAGTCCTTTCTCTGGATTTGACCTTGGCAGCCTGAGTCTCAGCACCCTTCTCTGGCTCACCTCAGAAGCTCAGCATATCTGGCTGTGGTGTGCTGGGCAGGAGTACCAAGAGTCCCATGCACATCTTTCTCCAGTTTGCCCTCTGTAAACAGTTGCTACAATCTCCTGAGACTTCCAAATTCCTTCTCTGTCCCAGGTGGTTCTCTTCCAGTGAGGGGCCTTGCCTGTGTGCAAAAACCTTTCATCTTTCACAGCTCCTCTCCCCAGTGGGGGTGCTACCCCCATCCTGAGTCTTTTCTGTGTCTCTCTCTTTCTTTTTTCATAGCCAGGTCTGTGGAGATTTTCTTTCCTATTTGGAAATTGGAGATCTTCTGACAGCATTCCATAGATGTTCTCTGATCACTGTGGAGATCATTGTGGATGTATTTTTGATCCATTTGCCAGAGAAAGTGTGTTCCATGTCCTGCTTCTCCACCATCTTGTCCCAACCTCCAGCTTTCCGGTTTGAATCAGGCAGCCTCATTTTAATTTTTCCTCATATGTAGGCAGTCACTTCCTATGTATCACAACCTCCTTTATCAAGATGGAATTTCTTAGCACCTCTGCTGTGTGCCATCCACTTTCTCCTCTTCAGAAGTAGAACAGCCCTGCATTCTCCTTCCACCAGAAATGGTGATTTGTTGTCACTATGCAACCTAGTCTTATTTTGTTTGTTTTTTTGTTTTGTCTTTTTGCCATTTATTGGGCCACTCCAGTGGTATATGGAGGTTCCCAGGCTAGGGGTCAAATCGGAGCTGTAGCTGCCAGCCTAAGCCAGAGCCACAGCAACTCAGGATCCAAGCCACGTCTGCAACCTACACCAGAGCTCATGGCAATTCTTGATCCAAACCCACTGAGCACAGCCAGGGATGGAACGTTCAACCTCATGGTTCCCAGTTGGATTCATTAACCACTGAGCCATGATGGGAACTCCGCAACCAAGTCCTTTATACTGTTTTCAAATCATTGTTTAAAATGTCATGTTGAGCTTGTACATTTCCCTACTGACCTCAATGATGATGTGTAATGTTATAAGATATGGCAAAAATTCAATGTTATCAACATTTATCAAAGAGATACCCTTCCCCTCCTCTGCTTCCCCAAGAGAAGACTAGCAATGTTTATCCTTTTTGAAATGGTTTGCTTTGTTCTGCAAAGGCTTGTAAGTTTGATTAGGTCTCATTTTTGCTGTTGCTGTTTTTATTTCTCTTTCCTTGGAAGTATGACATAAGAAAACATTGTATGTTGCAACGTTGCCAAATTCATTGGTGAGTTCTGACAGTTTTCTGGTCGTGTCTTTAGGATTTTCTAGGTATAGTTTGTCATCTGGAAGCCATGATAGTTTCACTTCTTTTTCAATTTGGATTCCTTGTATATCTTTTTCTTCTCTGATTGCTGTTGTAGGACATCCCAAAACGATGTTGAACAGTAGTAGTGAAAGTGGACAACCTTGTCTTCTTCCTGATCTTAGTGGAAAGGCTTTCAGTATTCCACCATTGAGAGTGATGTTCGCCTTGGCTTTGTCATATGCGTCTTTTATTATGGTGCGTTAGGATCCATATATGCCCACTTCCTGGAGCCTTTTTATCAGAAATGAGTGTTGGATTTTGTCAAGCTTTTTTCTGCATGTATTGAGAGGCTCGTACAGTGTTCATTTTTCAGTTTGTTGATGTGTGTCATACTGATTTGTGGCTATTGAAGACTCCTTGATATATCACACTCAGTCATGCTGTATAATCCTTGAAATGTATGTGGATGTAGTGTGCCATTATTTTGTTGAGGATTTTTGCATCTGTGGTTATCAGTGATAGTGAATTGTAATTGTCTTTTGTGTGGTACATTGTTCTGGTTTGGGTATCAGGGTGATGGTGGCCTTATAGAATGACCTTGGGATTGTTCCTACCTCCGCTCTTTTTTGGGAAGAGTTTCAGAAGAGTAGGTATTATCATTTCTCTGAATAGTTGAGAGAATTTGCCTGTGTAGCCATCAAGTTCTGAGTTTTGTTTTTTCAATGTTTTTGATCACATCTTCAATTTTAGGGCTTGATCACATCTTCAATTTTCGAAAAGATGAAGGTCTGTTCATCTTTTCTATTTCTTCCTGGTTCAGTCTTGGTCAGTTGATCTTTGTAAGAATTTCTTACAAACTTGTCCCTTTGTTCATTTTGTGTGCATGTCCTTGCTCATAGGAGTCACTTATCATTCTATTTATTCCTGTTGTGTGAGTAGAAACTTCTTTTACATTACTAATTTTATTGCTTTGAAACCCTCTCCTCATTTTCTTGATGAACTGGCTAAAGGTTTATCAATTTTGTTGATCCTCTCAAAGAACCACCTTTTGGTTTCATCGATCTCTGTTGTTTTCTTTGTCTCAGTTTCCTTGATTCCTGCTCTAATCTTTTTTTTTTTAATCTTCTTTAGGGCCACATCCCTGGTATATGGAGGATCCCATGTTAGGGGTCGAATCAGAGCTGTTGCTGCCGCCCTTCACCACAGCCAGAACAACCCCAGATCCGAGCTGCATATGTGACTTGCACCACTGCTCATGGCAACATTGGATCTTTAACCCACTGATCGAGGCCAGGGATCCAACCTGCAACCTCATGGTTCTTACTTGGATTTGTTTCTGCTTCACCACACTGGGAACACCTCTGTTCTGATCTTTTATGATTTTATTCCTTCTGCTAATTTTGGCCTTTGTTGTCCCCTCTCTAGTTGTTTTAGATGTAAATTTAGGTTGTTTATGTGCTTTTTCTTGATTCCTGAGATAATACTGTATTGCTGTAAACTTCCCTTTAAGTGCTGCTTTTGCTGTTGCCCAATAGGTTTTGGATTGTTGTATCTTCATTATCATTTGTCCCTAAGTATCTGTTGATTTTCCTTAGTGCTTCATTGGGTTTTCAGTCATAGAAATTGACTGCATTTTTATGTACTAACAATGAAATATGAGAAGGAGAAAGTAGGGAAACCATCCCATGTACCATTGCACCAAAAAGCATAAAATACCTAGGAAGAAGCTTAACTAAAGAGACAAAAGACCTATACTCTGAAAACTGTAAGATACTAATGAAAGAACTCCGAGATGACACAAACAGATGGGAAGATGACACAAACAGATGGGAAGATGACACCATGCTCTTGGATTGGAAGCATCAATAGGATCAAAATGATGATACTACCCAAGGCAGTCTGCAGATTCAGTGCAATCCTTATGAAATTACCAGGGACATTCTTCAGAGAATTAGAACAAAATATTTAAAAACGTGTGTGAAAATGCAGATGACCTCAAATTGCCAGAAGCACTGTTGAAAAAGAAAAAGACAAATGGATGAATCAAGTGCCCAGACTTCTGAGTATACTACGAGGCTACAGTTATCAAAGCTGTATTGTATTGGCACCAAACCAGAGAGAGAGATCAATGGAATGGGATAGAGAGCCTAGAAATAAACCCAAGCACCTATGGTCAACTAATCTATGACAAAGGAGGCTAGAACAGAAAGTGGAATAAAGATTGTCCATTCAATAAGTGGTGCTGTGACAACTGGATACCTACATGGAAGAGATTAAAATTAGATAACTGTAATTTTCTTTTTCTGTGGTATCCTACTCTGGTTTTGGTATCAAGGTGATGGTGAGTTTATCAACTGTCTTGGGAGGTGTTCCCTCCTCATCAGTTTTTTGGCAGCGTATGAGAAAAAGTAATGCAAATTCTTCTCTACATGTTTGGTAGAATTCTCCTGTGAAGGCATCTGGTTCTGGACTTTTGTTTGTCAGGGGGGTTTTGTTTTTGATTGTTTTGTTTTTTCCAGATAGTTTTTCACATCAGGTGATGATCTGTTCACACTATCCATTTCTTTTTGACTCCGTTTTGGTGATCTCTGTGCCACTAGAAAGTTGTCCATTTCTTGTAGGTTGTTGAATTTATTGGTGTATAATTGTTCATGGTGTTTTCTTATGGTTATTAAATGTACATGATTATCAGTTGCTATTTCTCCCTTTCACTCTTATTTTGTGTGAATTCTGTCTTGGTGAGCATGGCCAAAAGTTTGTCTATTTTGTTTACCAACAGATTGTATCCTGGTTTTATTAATCTCTTAAGATTGTATTTTATTTAATAAAAAATTTACAGCTCCACTTGTAGCATGGGGATGTTCCTGGGATAGGGGTCAAATTGTTGCTGCAGCTGCCAGCCAGTACCACAGCCACACCCACGCCTGATCCAAACTGCATATGTCTCCTAAACAATGGTTTCTGGTATTGCCAGAACCTTATCCCATTGACCAAGGCCAGTCATGAAATCCACATCCTCGTGGACACTCTATCAGGTTCTTAACCCACTGATCCACCATGGGAACTCCTATTTTGTACTTCTGTTCTAGTTACATCCTTTCAGATCTTTATTATGTGCTTCAATGACTTTTGGTTTTGTTTGTTTTTCTGATTCATGGAGGTGGTAGATTAGCTTGCTTATTTCATAGTTGCATTGTTTTTTGAGCAAGGCCTCTATTGCTCTGAACTTCCCTTTAAGATGAATCTATTGCTTTAGTTGACTGAGCTTTCACTTTCATATCCAAGAAATTATTGCCCAAATTCCATAAACTTTTATGTTTTCTTCTGTGATATTTATAATGATCTCTCTCTATACAGCTTCAGTCGTATTTGAGTTACAGTTGTGGGTTGTGCTAGGCAGGGGTCTGCCTTCCTTGTTTCACTTGTGAACATCCATCTTTCCCAACACCATTTGTTTTGAGACAGTCCATTTCCCATTGTGCGGTATATGTCCCTTTGTGGAAGATTTGCCCATAAATATAAGAGCTCTTGTGGCTGCTCTCCATGCTGTTGTATTCTTCTCTTTCCATCTGCATGTCATACTCTATTGATAACTCTGATCACTGTGCCTTTGCAGTAGATGTTAAAATCAGGCAGTATCATGCCTCCAATGCTCCACTTTCCTTACCCAGATATTCAGGATTTTTAGTGTTTTTTGATGTTGCAGATACATTTTAGAAGGAGCTTTTGTATTTTCATCGAAATTGTTGTTTGGATTTTGAAAGTTTCCTTTGACTGTGTTGATCAACTTGGGTAGTGTTGACAGTTAACGATGTTAAGCATTCCCATTCAGGAGAATGGAATATGTGGTGTTCATTTTAAAAAGTCTTCTGTAGTGTTTTTCAGCAATATTTTATGACTTTATCATAAAAATATTACACTACCTTTATTAAGTAAACACTATTTTATACTCTTGGATACAAATACAGAAGAAAATAATTTTAATAATGCTTTTTTTTTGTCTTTTTTTGTCTTTTTCTTTTGTTGTTGTTGTTGTTGTTGTTGTTGTTGTTGTTGCCATTTCTTGGGCCGCTCCCGCGGCATATGGAGGTTCCCAGGCTAGGGGTCTAATCGGAGCTGTAGCCACCGGCCTACGCCAGAGCCACAGCAACATGGGATCTGAGCCGCGTCTGCAACCTACACCACAGCTCACGGCCACGCCAGATCGTTAACCCACTGAGCAAGGGCAGGGACCTGACCCCCAACCTAGTCGGATTCGTTAACCACTGCGCCACGACGGGAACTCCTAATAATGCTTTTTGATTACTTCCTGTTAGTAGTATATACAGATTTTTCTTTTATTTTTCATTTTCTACTAGTTTTCTTTTTCTTTTTTTGCCATTTCTTGGGCTGGTCCCATGGCACATGGAGATTCCCAGGCTAGGGGTCGAATTGGAGTTGTAGCTGCCAGCCTACACCAGAACCACAGCAACGCGGGGTACGAGCTTCATCTGCGACCTACACCACAGCTTTCAGCATCACAGGATCCTCAACCCACTGAGCAAGGCCAGGCATTGAACCCGCAACCTCATGGTTCCTAGTTGGATTTATTAACTCCTGTGCCATGATGGGAAGTCCAACTTGTTTTCTTATAATCTGTTTACTTTTTTTTTTTTGCCTTTTCTATGGCTGCTCCTGTGGCATATTGGAGGTTCCCAGGATAGGGGTCTAATCAGAGCTGTAGCTGCCAGCCTACACCACAGCCACAGCAATGCAGGATCCAAGCTGCATCTGCAAACTACACCACAGCTCACAGCAAGGCCAGATCCCTAACCCATTGATTGAGGCCAGGGATCAAACCCACAATCTCATGATTCCTAGTCAGATTCATTACCCACTGAGCCACGATGTGAATTCCATATTTTTTTTAATGTGAATATTCTTATCATATGTGAATAGAGATCATTACTCCACATTTCCTGGTTTAGATGGCTTGTTATTTCTTTGCCTGGTCATCTTGGTTTGAAAAAATCAAGTACTAATTTTAATCAAAACTATGAGTGTGTTCATTCTTAAAATTTTCATATATAGAGAGACTTTATGTCTCCCACTATTGATCATGATGATATCTCTGTGTTTTTCTTACCTAGTCTTTATTACATTTCTATATTACTGTCAATCCCTGATTTCAGTACAGCAATCATGAAAGGGTACTTAATATTTCTGTGTGTCTGTTTCATTAGATATAAATCTGTAGTGTGATCCTAACTCTGTGTATGTGCACTTAATTTCTTAAATTACTAATCAACCCCCTGGATTTCATAAGTAATTCTGAATTATTTTTGCTGTATAATTCTTGTAATGAGGTTTAGAGTTCACATTTCTAGTATTTTGTTCAGGACTATTGAGTCAGTATTTATTAAAATATTGGCTTCTAATTTCATGGGTTTTTTTTTTTCTTTGGTTAAATTTTCATTTCTAGTGTCTTTGCTTACTTTTCATATTGCTGAATATTGGCCTTATAAACAGTCTTTGGATAATTTTACTCCTACTCAAACTTTGGATATATTTGTGGAGAATTCATAGTTGTCATTTTCGTTTTTTCCTGAGTTCGAATTATCCTATTGAGGTATCGAATCCAGACTTATATTCTCTTTTGGGGATTCTTTGCAATTAATATTTTAGTCTACTTAATAGTTTTAGGTTTGTTGTGATGATTTATTCCTTCTTGGTGAAATCTAAATAGGTTGTATCTCCCTGGAAAGTCATACCTTTTGTGAAGTGTCCAATTTGTTGGTATACACTTATTCATAGTAGCTTACTACATATGCCTTTATTTCTGTGGTGTCAATTATAGGATCTCTGCTTTCACTTCTGATTTTAGTTGATGCTTCTCTGTTTTATTTTTTAATCTAGCTAAGCGATTGTCTGCTGTACATGAAATTGTTAAGTGTGTTCACTAAAAACATTAATTTTGGATAATTTGTTATTTGTTATCTTTCAGCTCTGTCTTCTCATGACATCCAGGGTTTGATGCCACAAAACCCAGGCATGGAGCTTTTCTTACCAACAATGCTGCTGGGAAAATATGAAAGCTCTCCTGTTGGCGCTTTTGATTTAATTAGAGGCAGTGAAGGTAAGGGGGCGTGTGAAAGGCGGGAAGGTTGTTATGATGCACATGCTCCTCACGGGACTTTTATCCATACGGAAAACATTGCTGCTAAAAGAGATCAAGGATCTAAATCAAACTGTGAGAAACTCCACTTTAAGTCAGTACCATTGGCAGAAAAATATATTTTTGTAAGCAAAGACCCATGTTATGTATTGAAACATAGATCTTCTCTGAAAGGAAATTTGGAAAATCAGGATGATCCTATAGACTGTACTACAAATGATGATGCAAAACATGAAGGTATGCTTGGACGAAACATTCATTCAAACATTTATGAACACCAGAGGTTTAAAAATGGAGGGCAACCCCCCCAAAGTGATCAAATTGGGAGATCTAATAGCAAGGGTTCATCAATCTTCAACGAACAAATATTTCCTCATTGTTCTGACAACCCTAATGTTGACACTAATGGGGAGGTCTTATTCCAACCATCATCAATCAATGGGTGTGATAATATAGTTAATATTGACCAACATGCCATGTGTACTAAAGTGAGCAAGGCCTTCAGCAAGAGCTGTGTATTCAGTGATTATAAGAGTATACACACTGGAAGAAGAAGTGATGCCTGTGTTGATTCTCAGACTAACTTTGACCCGGACTCATATTTCATGAAACATCAGGGAACTGAATTTTCAGAGAAGCAGTCAATAAGAAATCAACATAGGAATGTCATTTCTCAAAGCTCAGATCTCACAGCATTTCAGAGAATTTGTATTCGAGTGAAAGCTTGCCATTTTCGTGAGTGCAGCCAAGTTTTTAGCCAGGCTTCAAGACTTACTCAACATCAGCATCATCCTACGAGGAAGAAAGGATGCAGGTGTGAAGAATGTGCAAAAGTCTGTAATCAGTCATTAAATCTGGGAAGAGAAAGGAAAAAACATACTGGAGGGAAACCTGACAAATGTGAAGACTCTACATTGTATTCAGCCTTTACTGGACAACATCTAATTCATACTACAAAGAAGCCTCACAAATGCACAGAATGTGGCAAATCCTTTAGACGGCGTGCATGTCTTTCTGAGCATCAGAGAATTCATACTGGAGAGAGGCCTTACAAATGTACAGAATGTGGGAAAGCCTTTAGATGCCGTTCATATCTTTCTGAGCATCAGAGAATTCATACTGCAGAGAAGACTTACAAATGTACAGAATGTGGCAAAGCCTTTCGTTGGCATTCATCACTTGCTCAGCATAAGAGCTCTCATAATCGAGAGAAGCCTTACAAATGTACAGAATGTGGCAAAGGCTTTAATCGGCATTCATCTCTTACTGAGCATCTGAATTCTCATACTGGAGAGAAGCCTTACAAATGTACAGAATGTGGCAAAGGCTTTAATCGGCATTCATCTCTTACTGAGCATCTGAGATCTCATACTGGAGAGAAGCCTTACAAATGTACAGAATGTGGCAACGCCTTTCATTGTCGTTCTCATCTTACTCAGCATCTAGTTTCTCATACTGGAGGGAAGCCTTACAAATGTACAGAATGTGGCAGAGCCTTTCATTGGCGTTCTCATCTTACTGAGCATCTGAGATCTCATACTGGAGAGAAGCCTTACAAATGTACAGAATGTGGCAAGGCCTTTAATAGGCAATCTCATGTTACTGAGCATCTAAGATCTCATACTGGAGAGAAGCCTCACAAATGTACAGAATGTGGCAAAGCCTTTCGTTGTCATTCTCATGTTACTGAGCATCTGAGATCTCATACTGGAGAGAAGCCTTACAAATGTACAGAATGTGGCAAAGCCTTTCATCGGCAATCTAATCTTACTGAGCATCTGAGATCTCATACTGGAGAGAAGCCATACAAATGTAAAGAATGTGGTAAAGCCTTTCATTGTCGTTCTCATCTTACTGATCATCAGAGCTCTCATACTGGAGAGAAGCGTCACAAATGTAGAGAATGTGGCAAAGCCTTTAATTGGCATTCATCTCTTACTCAGCATCTGAGTTCTCATACTGGAGAGAAGCCTCACAAATGTAAAGACTGTGGCAAAGCCTTTACTTGGTATTCATCTCTTACTCGGCATCTGAGTTCCCATGCTGAAGAGAAGCCTTACAAATGTACAGAATGTAGCAAAGCCTTTCATCGGCAATATCATCTTACTGAGCATTTGAGATCTCATACTGGAGAGAAGCCATACAAATGTACAGAATGTGGCAAAACCTTTCATTGGTGTTCTCAACTTACTGAGCATCTGAGATCTCATACTGGAGAGAAGCCATACACATGTACAGAATGTGGCAAAACCTTTCATTGGCATTCATCTCTTACTCAACATCTGAGATCTCATACTGGAGAGAGGCTGTACAAATGTACAGAATGTGGCAAAGCCTTTCATTGGCATTCATCTCTTACTCAACATCAGAGATCTCATACTGGAGGGAAGCCTCACAAATGTTCAGAATGTGGCAAAGCCTTCCACTGTCATTCACATCTTACTCAGCATCTGCGTTCTCATACTGGAGAGAAGCCGTACAAATGTACAAAATGTGGCAAAGGCTTTAATCAGCATTCATCACTTACACGGCATCAGAGAATTCATACTGGAGAGAAGCCTTACAAATGTACAGAATGTGGCAAAGCCTTTCGTTGGCATTCATCTCTTACTCAGCATCTGAGATCTCATACTGGAGCGAAGCCTTTCAAATGTACAGAATGTGGCAAAGCCTTTCGTTGGCATTCATCTCTTATTCGGCATCAGAGATCTCATTCTGGAGAGAAGTCTTAAAAATGTACAGAATGTGACAAAGTCTTTAGTCAGCTGTCAGGTTTTTATCAGCATTGGTGACCTCACACTGGAGAGAAACCTTACAAAATGTACAGACTGTGACAAATTTTAAGTGGCATGCAGGCTTGACTCAACATCAGGGAATCCATACTGGGTAAAAACCATACAGATGTAATAAATGTGGCCAAGCCTTTACACTTTTGCCTTTTTTTAGGGCCACACCTGACATATGGGGGTTCCCAGGCTAGTGGTCTAATCAGAGCTGTAGCGACCAGCCTACACCACAGGGACAGCAACGCAGGATCCTAGCCAAGTCTGCAACCTACAACACAGCTCACAGCAACACTGGATCCTTAACCCACTGAGCGAGGTCAGGGATCAAATGTGTAACCTCATGCTTCCTTGTCAGTTTTGTTGACCACTGAGCCATGATGGGAACTCCTGGCCAAGCCTTTACCTATCACTCATGTCTCATTCAGCATCAGAGAGTTCATAGTACAAGGAAGCTTTTCAAGTATAAAAAATGTGACAGATCCTATAAAGAGCATTGAGCACTTTCTAGACATCAGGAAATACATACTGGGGAAAAACTTCACAGATTTGGAGAATGTGACAAAGCCCTTCATCAGAGTTTTCACTTGTCTTAACATCAGAAAATGTGCAATGGAGTGAAATCTTGCCAGTGTAATATGTGATGAAGGATGTTTCTACTAAATACACACTTGAGAGAACACCAGAGTGTTCTTACAGGAAAGAAACATTAATGATGTGAAAATTATAAGGGAGTGTTTGTTGCAAACCAACTCTAAATCCCTATAGGGAATGCATAGCAGAATGAATTCAGTCAATAACTCTGTGGAAATTCCTCTAACTCAGAACTTAAACAAATAAGCCACATGGAGTTCCCATCGTGGCTCAGTGGTTAATGAATCTGATTAGGAACCATGAGGTTGCGGGTTCAATCCCTGGCCTTGCTCAGTGAGTTAATGTTCCAGTGTGGCTGTGAGCTGTGGTGTAGGTTGCAGGCGCAGCTCGGATCCTTTGTTGCTGTGGCTCTGGTGTAGGCCAGTGGCTACAGCTCCGATTGGACCCCTAGCCTGGGAATCTCCATATGCCATGGGAGTGGCCCAAGAAATGGCAAAAAGACAAAAAAAAATAAATAATAAATAAATAGCCCAGTGGAAACACTAAAAACATCAGTATGGACAAGAGGATTCAGGGGAGGAATGTTTGGGCTGGTATCATTCTCATCAGTGTATCTCTGTCGACATTTTCTGGGTTTATTAGACAAAAAAAAATGCTTGTAATTCAACTCTCAAATTACTAAATGCTATGCGTTTTATTCCTAGTATATATGTGAATTTTGTTTCTCATGGTTGTGGCTTCAAAGACAAGAGGAGCCCTTCCACATTAAGGTGGGGAATATTTCTATCTAATACTCCATGGAAGTTTAAGGATCCTGTCATATAAATGTGCAAGAAAACCTAAATGGAGATGGTATGTAGGATTGATTTAAAATCACCATTTTTTAGTGTTTTGGAAATCATTCTTTGGAATTATGTAACAAGATCACTCCACAATTGAATATCTGTCCCCAACTGCTTTTTCATGTTAAAAAGATGTCCAGTTCGTACAAAATCTGATGTATCTTCATCAAGCAGTAGTACTCAATGATCTCTGTTGATATGGTTGAAATAAAGACGTTGTCACAGTTATGCAAGAAAATAGAGTTACCTCTTTGCTTACGAGTTTATAAACTAATGTCCCATCCGTGTTCACTACAGAATTCGCCTCTGTTGTGTAAACCCTAGAAATCAAAAGCCTTAGAGCAATGTATTTGAAGAATAAGAATGCTTTTGATTTCTATTATTTTGTATTTTGATCTAGGATCATACAGTGCATTGTGAAAAGTTTCATGTGCTTATTTTGTAAAATCAGTATATTTTATTTAATAAAATGGAATGGTTTTTTTAACATGGTAAATTGATGAGTAATATATGAAGTGTTATCACACCACTGGGATGAAACCATCCCACATTATTTAAGGTTTTAGGTGACAGATGGTAACAATACCTATTTGATTAAAAACTAGGATGACATCTGTAATTATTCCTTTTCCTACTGGCCTCAAAACTCAAATATTTTTTTTGTGTGTTTCATAAGTTGTATATTTTTTTTTTTTTTAAGGACTGGCATGTCATGATGGTTATAATAAGGATTATCAGGAGAATTGTGGAAAACTTACCTAAACTGTGTCCTGATATTGCTTCATCAGCAGTCATTTGGTGTACCTGGGCAGCCTGCGGGTAATGTGAACTGACACACCAGCCATTCCTGTGAGCATATGCACTAGAAAAAAGGCTGCAAACTCAGAAGCAAATGCAAGTTCTTGCTCTGTCTCCCTAGCAGCCCTTGTGATCCACAGTCTTCCAGACAAATTCTGGTTCCTCTTTTCATGGGTGCCTTCAGTAAGACTCCTCAGAGTATGAAAATCCTACTCATCTGGGTTTTCATTCAACAATATGCACTTGTACCAGGAAGCCCCCCACATTTCAATCATTGTCCCTGATAAATGTATGCACCAAATTACTGCCACTACCTCTCCCTGCATCTTGCTTTGGGCTTCAGACATGGGCCAGCTATTGATTATTTTAGGAAATGTGAGTCCTAAACTCATCTACTTTGATTTCTTTTCTGTTGTTGAACCTGTACTCCCCACGCATTTGTGGGTGTTCATCATAAATATGTTAATTTGGCAAAGTCATGAGAACAATGAACATCCAGACTTTGGTATTCTGAGACAATATTTCTATTTGACCCATCTTATTTTCATGGTTTTGTATACAGGGAATTACATGTGGAGATATATGGAGATAGAAGTAAGAAGACTACAAAGGAAGAGGGTGTGTGTACACACTTTTAGAAAGAATGTAGACATATTGGATCACAACTGGTAATTTCAAAATTCAGCATGAAGTACTTCCAAACTACCTAACCCTACATATTGGTAATAAAAATCTATTTTGTCTACATTAAATTGAATAGATTATTTTCCTATCTCTTGAGACCTGCTGGGAGATGCTCCCCATGCAGATCCTGTCTTTTTTGCTTGCCTGTTCATCATGGAAATGATGAGATTGTTTTATTTGTTAAAATTCATGAACCATTTCTTTTAGGATATGCTCAGGCATTTGAAGAATGGTTTTCATTAAATGTAATGGTATACAGAAGTTACTTTGAAGATGAGAGTAACCCCTTTGTGAGTGTATTATGTAGATTTTCAATGAATTATACCTTGTATTACTGCCTTCTTGATTTGAGAGGAAGAGTAGGAAAACTTTGCTTCACTTATTGTTTCTTCCTTTTCTTTTTTTAAAACTTGATGTTTTATAGAAGTAGACATACAATGTGGTGATAATTCTTGTACAACAGGGACTCATTTATACATATACATATGTCCACTCTTTTTCAGACTCTTTCCCAGATCAGTTATCACAGAATATTGAGAAGAGTTCCTGTGCTATACAGCAGGTCCTACAAACCATCCATTCCATGGACAATAGTGTGCCTATCAGTCACAAAACCCATCCATCCTCTCTCTTCCACCTTTCTCATTGGTAACCCTAAGTTTCTTTAGATTATTGCATTTTCCAGCTTAAATCAGTGGCAGTTTGATGGAGGGAGAATTTGCCTGAAACCAACATTGTGAAGACATCTTTAAAATGTCACTTGGTGGAGTCAATTTGGGAGAAGAAGCTGCCTTCTGGGCATTGTTTAGACTGGTCAGCAAGGCATGTGCTTTAAGTTTCACAGAAAACTACTGCCATGTTATGTAACTGCAACATTGATTATATCTCCTTTAAATGAATAACCTTCCAGGGAAGCTGACCTACCAGTGGCAGGATCCCTTCTCATTTTCTCTTAACAGAGTGATGGTCTTGTCATGAATTCTGTGTTCTGGACCAGGGGATCCCCTAGATGGATGAGCAGTTCATCCACCAGTCAGAGGCAGTGAACTTTTCATTTGCAAACAGTTTCTTGTCTAGATGGTCCCCAATTTTTCACAGCCTGTTTTGTCTTTTTACATATCTTGACTGGATTAGCAGGAAAGTGCCTTCAACGGTGCTCATTGCTCTGATGAAATTTGGTTGAAGATTGTGCTGCCATTTAGCATTGATGTAAAGATATATGATAATGTGTCCTTTTCTATAGTTAATGTTTTATGTTCACTTATACCACGAAGTAGCTGATGCATATTTATAGAAAAGAATGTCTATTTGGTATTATGTACACAGGGAATAGGTTGATGTTCACAGTTGATAAAAGGACTGAGAAAACATAAGATACCTTCTCTTTTTTCACTTCTCTGGAATTGTCTTGATGTGCAGGTTTCTGTTCTCTCATAATGCCCACATGGTTGCCACACCGCCAAGCATCAAACCATGTTGCATGCAGCAAAAGGAGGGTGTGTGAATCTGATAGAATATGGGGGTTATCATTGTTTTAATTTTTCAGTTATAATTGATATGCAATGTTCTCTCAATTTCTGCTGTACAGCCATGTGACCAAGTCCTACACATACACACACACACATTCTTTTTTGTAATACTGTCTTCCATCATGTTCTAACCCAAGTGACTGTACACAGTTTCCTGTGCTGTACAGTAGGATCCTCTTACCCAACTGTTTGAAATGTAATAGTTGGCATCTACCAACTCCAAGCTCTCCATTCATCCCCTTCTCTTCCTCCTTCCCCCTGGCAAACACAAGTCTGCTCTCCATGCCCATGATATTTTTCTGTTTTGTAGATAGGATCATGTGTGCCATATTTTAGATTGCACATATAAGTGATATCATGTTGTGTTTGTCTTTCTCTTTCTGATTTACTTCACTTAGTATGAATCTGTGGTTCCATCCACAATGCTTCAAATGGTAGTATAGTGTGTATTTGCTCAGCATTAGTATTCAGATTGTGTGTGTGTGGGTGGTACACAATTTCTTAATCCAAATTCATATGCTCATTGGACGTTTGGGTTTTTTCCCTATGTCCTTGGGCTTTTAAGACTAGTGCTGTGATGAAAATAAAGGTGTGTGTATCTTTTTAAATGAATGTTTTCTCTGCATTTATGCCCAGGAGTGGGAGTGTTGGAACATTGGGTAGTTCTATATTTAATTTTCAGAGGAACCTCCATATATTTCCCAATCTGGTTGCACCAATTTACATTCCCACCAACAGTGTAGGAAGACTCCCTTTTCTTCACATCCTTTGTTTTTTGTTGACGTGTTAATGGCCATTCTAACTACTATGAAGTATCAAACCATTGTGGTTTGATGATTTTCATTTCTCTAATAATTAGTGATGCTGAACACTTTTTCCTGTGCCTGCTGGTGATCTGTATGTCCTATTTAGAAAAATGTCATATAGGTCTTTGTCCATTTTTTGATTGGGTTGTTTGTTGTTGTTGTTGAGTGTTATGAGTTGCTTGTATATTTTGGAGATAAAACATTTGTCACCAGAATCTCTTGCAAAGGTTTTCTCCTGCTCTGTGTGTTGTATTTTCATTTTTTCAGTTTTTTCCTTTGGTGTGCAAAAGCTTTTGAGTTTAATTAGTACTCATTGGTTTATTTTTGTTTTTATTGTCATTATTCTAAGAGGTGAATCAAACAAGATGTTGTGACAGATTCAATGCAATCCCTATCAAATTCCAAAAGACACTTTTCACAGAACTCGAACAAAATACCTTAAAGTTTGTTTGGAAGCACAAAAGACCCAGAATAGCAAAAGCCATCCTCAAAAAGAAAAATAGAGAAGGAAGTATCAGGCTCCCGGACTTCAAACTATGCTAAAAAGCAACAGTCATCAAAACTGTATAGTACTGGCACAAAGACAGAAATATAGACCAGTGGAGCAGGATATAAAGCTCACAATTGAACCCACGCACAAATACCAAATGAATCTATGACAAAGGAGGCAAGAATATCCATTGGAGAAAGAACAGCTTGTTCAAAAATGGGTGCTGGGAAAACTGGACAGCCACATGTAAAAGAATGAAATTAGAACACTCCATAACACTGTACACAAAAATAACTCCGAATGGATTAAAGACCTAGATAGAAGACCAGACACTATAAAACTCCTAGAGGAAAACATAGGTGAAACTCTCATGAGGTAAACAACAGCAACATCTTCTCAGATCCACCTCTTAGAATATTGACAATAAAACCAAAAATTAACAAATGAGACCTAATCAAACTTCAAAGTTTCTGCATAGCAAAAGAAACCCTAAACAACACAAAAAGACAACCCACAGAATGTGAGAAAATCTTTGCAAGTGATTCAACTGACAAGGGATTCATCTCCAAAATTTATAAACACCTTCTTCAGCTGCATACCAAAAAAACAAACAACCCCATGCAAAATGGGCAGAAGATCTAAACAGACAGTCTCCAAAGAAGACATACAGATGGCCAAAAAACATGAAAAGATGTTCAACATCACTCATTACAAGAGAAATGCAAATCAAAACCACGATGAGGTACCAGCTTACACCAGCCAGAATGGCCATCATCAAAAAGGCCACAAACAATGTGCTGGAGACTGGTGTGGAACAAATGGAACCCTAGTACACAGTAGGGGGGATTGTAAATTTGTGTGACCACTGTGGGAAGCAGTATGGAGATTCCTCAGAAAACTAAATATAGGACTATCATTTGATCCAGCAGTCCCACTCTTGGGCATCTATCCAGAGAAAGCCATGACTTGGAAAAACACATGTACTCTGATGTTCATTGCAGTACTATTTCCAATAGCCAAGACATGGAAACAACCTAAACGTCCATTGACAGAGGAGTGGATCGAGAAGATGTGGTACATATACACAATGGAATATGACCCAGCCATTAAAATGAATGAAATACCAGCATTTGTAGCAACATGGATGGACCTAGAAATTATCATGCTAAGCAAAATCAGCCAATGAAACAGCAACATCCAATGCTTTCACTGACATGTGGAACTTGAAAAAAGGACAAACTGAACTTCTTTGCAGAACAGATGCTGGCTCACAGACATTGAAAAAACTTACTGTCTCCAGAGGAGACAGTTTGGGGAGTGAAGGGATGTTCTTGTGTTATGGGATGGCAATCTTATAAAATTGGATTGTTATGATCGTTATATAACTACAGATGTCATAAATTCATTTGTGTAATAAAAAAAGAGTAAATATTGTCAAGAAAACAACAAAAAACCAAGATGTTTTGATTTATTCAAAGAGAATTCCACCTATGTTTTCCTCTAGGCGTTTTATAGTATCTTGCCTCAAATGTATGTGTTTAATACCTTTTGAGTTTATTTCTGTATATGGTGATATAGAATGCTGTAATTGCTCCCTAATGTTGAACTGCAGAGCATGCACTTCTGGCAATCTCTCCCCTGACCTGGCTATAGGCAGGAAGGGTCTCTATAGATCAGAAAGTGTACCAATGGGCCTCCCATAGCTCCCTTGGCATGGAAGGAGTGCCACTGGCATGGGCCCTGCAGGGTCACTGGCAGGATCCTTGATGCTTGTGCTTTTCTCCAGCCAGGGAGCCTACAGCTCCCACAGGAAAAGGTGCTCTGGTGGCCCCTTTGAGACTCCCCTGGCATGGCATGGAATGGGTGCCACTAGTGCAGGCCCCCACAGGACCACTGAGCAGAACCATGGAGCTTGTGCTTTTCCCAGTTGGGCACTTTGCAGCTCCTGCAGGGATCATGCACTGATGGCCCTCTTGGGACTCTTTGGGCATGGAATTTGCTCCACCAGAGTGGGAGCCACTGGCAGGAGCAGCATAGCTTGTGTCATCCCCCCTCCACCACCAGGTTAGTACTCTTCCTGCTCTTGAGTTCTCTGTAGCCCTAGGGATGAGGCTGCTCCCCATCTGTTGCTAGGTAGCCACTCCTCTCCAGCACCCCAAATGATGGCACCTAGTCTAATCCTCACGGGGTTGCCTCAGCTTACACCCTCCAAAGTGGTCCCCCTATACTCAAGTTCCTTCAGGCTGTTTCTGCATGGCCAACCCCAGCTCTCTTTGTGTCTAACCTCTAAGGCCAGAATTTTAGTTCCTAACACTTGCCACTGTAGCACTAATGGTTTGTGGGTTGTTTATCTGCTTCACACCAATTGCTGTGTTCTCCTCCAGTACTCTAAAGTTCCTCCTTGGTCCAGGCCAACCTCCTTGCTGGTGCTGGAGCTTTCCAGGGTGCAGGGTCTTTTCCTCTTTCCAACTTCCTCCTAGGGGTGACTGTCCTGTCTCCCTTCTCTCCTCTTTCTCTTTTTCTTCTTTCTTTTGTCCTTTATGGTTTCATGAAGGTTTTCTTGCCCTATCATAATCCTGAGATCTTTGTCAAGTGTTTGGCAAATTTTCTGTGTGAAGAGTTCCACATGTAGATATATTCTTGTATTTCTGGGAAGAGGTGAGCCACATGTCCTACTCATCCTCCATCCTCCTCCAGACTCTCCTTTTTTTCTTTTAGAACCTTGACTATATTTTGCCACTCCCTTCTGGCCTGCAGCTTTTCTATAGAGAAATAAGCTGAAAGCCTTATGGGGGTTCCCTTGTAATTCATGCTTTGCTTTTCTCTTGCTGCCTTTAGAAGCCTTTGTTTATCTTTCACTTTTGCTATTTTAAAAAAGAATGTCTTGATGTAGTTCTGTTTGGGTTCGTCTTCTTAGGGATACTCTGTGCCTCTCATGTGCCTGAATATCTGTTTCCTTTCTTATGTTTGGGAAGTTTTTAGGCTTCAAGTACATTTTCAACACCCTTTTGACTCTCTCAACTTCTGCCATCCTTGCTTTGTATGGTTTGACACATTATATATAACCAGCAAGATCACCTGTATTGTTTTCTTTTCTTCCTCCTCTTTTTTTTTCCCCCCTGTTCATTTGGCTCTCTGTCTGTTGTCATGGTTGGGTGATTCCATTATTCTGTCTTCCAAGTTACATATTTGTTCCTTCACGTTATTCATTCTGGCTTTCATTGCCTTTAACTCTGCTTTTATCATGGCAAAGGAGTTTTCTAATTTTTCTTGGTTCTCCTTACAGTTTCTAGGTCCTTTTTGCAATAATCCACATTTCTGTTGATAGCCTGTCTTAATTGCTTTGGTACTTTCATTACCTCCTTTTGAAGGCAGTGTCTATTAGATAGTTTCATTGTTTGCTCCTTCAGGGGAGGTCTCCTGTTCTCTTAATTGGGATCGCTGCTTCTCCTTCTTCATTTCATTTCTATTGCTCTTACTCCAGATATGTGGAGATTTTCCTGTCCTTAAAGAAAGCTGATTTCTTCTTTCAGTGTTCAGTAGATGTATGGGGAGAATTGGTCTACACATGGATTTTTTATTATATATTTTTGGAAGAAGGTAATATCCACCTCTCACTCCTCTGCCATCTTGTACTGATTTCCCTTCCTTTCCCCTTTTGTTCTCATCTCCTTCGATTTGATATCTAGCTTTCACTTTATATTTGGATTCCTTTTTCTGTTACCTTTTTTTTTTGGTATATAGCTATGATAGGATTTTGCTTTGTGGTTATCATGAAGTTGGAAAATAGTAGTCTATATACAGATATGATTGTTTTTAAATTAGAAATACCAGCTTTGATATCACATTTGTGGAAGTTTCCCTACCTTTATTGTCTGTTTGCCTTCTTGCCACAGAGAGCATTTCCTAATTGTCTCCTTCATAAATATCCTGTTTCTACCTGTGGCCTTTTCTATGTAGAGTATTTCTTTTAGCATTTCCACTTAGAGTTCTTTTAGTTCTAAAGCTAGATTTGTCTGTTGAATTTTTTTTTAATTTGGTTTCTCTGTAAAGAATTTGATTTCCCCATCAAATCTGGATGAGACCTCTTGGGGTAGCATATGCATGGTGGTTGGATTCCCCCCCCTTCATCATTTTAAATGTATTGCACTGCTTCCTTCTGATATGCAAAATGTTTGCTGAGAAATAATGATACCCTTATAGTGATTTCCTTCTATATCATCTTGATACTGCTGTCTGTATTTTGGTGAGTGATGCTGGTCTGGAGGCTTGTGCAGGCTTCCAGGTTTTAGAAGCTCTTGCCTGCCCACTCGTGGATGAAGCAGATCTTGGCTCTATGTTGTGTAGGGCTGTTTCAAGGGACATGTCTAGAGATGTCTCTGGGCTCACAAAGTTTTTAGATAGCCTGACTGCTGATGGATAGGGTGGTATTCCCACATTGTCAGTTGTCTGGCCTACAGCTTCTCAGCATTGTAGTTTACAGGGTGTTGGGTGGGGCCAGGTCTTGTTGACAAGGACCCAAATTTTCTGCGTCCGGCCAAAGTTCACATAGGTCCCTGTTATACCTGCTACCAGTCTTTATGACCCCAAAGAGAGCCCTGCTACCCCCTGTCTGCCCAAGAGTCCTGATAAGACCAGCATATAGAACTGTCCAAGTCTCCCATCGTGTCACTGGTTTTGCCCTTGTTCCTGGTGTATGTGAGATCTTCTGTGCATCTTCCCAGATTGTAATCTCTGATCCTTCCAGTGCCCTGGGAGCACCTGCCTTTAAGTCCCACTGGCCTACAAAGCCAAATGCTGTGGAGGCTCTACCTCCTAATGCTAGACCACTAGTCTGGAGAGTGTGGCATGTGGCTAAGAGCTCTCACTCCTTTGGATAACTTCTCCAATATAATTATTCTACAGTTTGTGGTTTTCCCACCTGGGTGGTATGGTAGTTGACTATATTGCAAGTGCAAACACCCATTTTGTCTTGAGGGTTCCTCTGTGTGTCATTCAAGGTAGAATGTATTTTCTCTTTCCAATAGACTCCATTCTTTTCTACAGAGGATTCTTCAGAATTGGCAGTTTTGAATTTTCTGTTTGTTTGGATTTTTAGGGCCACACACACAGCATAGGGAAGTTCTCAGGATAGGGTTCCAATCGGAGCTGTAGCAGACACACTATGCCACAGCCACAGCAACATCAGATCTGGGCCACATCTGCAACACACACCAAAGCTCACCACAACTCTGGGCCCTTACTCACTCTGTGAAGACAAAGATCAAACTCAAATCTTCATGGATGCTAGTCAGGTTTGCTAACCTCTGAACTACGACTGGAACTCCCTTTTTCTGAAATTGGTAAAAAATTTTATTTATTTATTTATTTAATGTATTTATGACAGTTGTGATTTTTGTGTGCTTGTGAGAAGAGGTGAGCTCAAGGTCTGGTTACTATGCAGTCTATTCTTCATTGCAATACATTTAATAAATGAGACTTAAATGTATGTTAGCTTTCCACAAAAGTTCAATTCACTGTATCAAAATGTGAATGCTGTTAAACCTTTCTAAGACATTATATTGATTCAGAAAATATTGTATCTGGTTTCCCTTAAATTTGCTCCTACCTCTCACTGATTCAACACAGGTGGTGGTAAACATCACTTTATCCATGAATCTGATTTTTTAAATCTTATCATCATTCTCACCAACTCTTCATGCCTCTCCACATCTTTAGCACACCCATAGAACCACAGATGCAAAACCCTTTCTTGGGCCTTTTTCCTCAGAGGGTTGAGTGCTCCCACACTGTAACTGGGAGATTGCAATGTGTTAGGAGAAAATCCCACAAGGGTCTTTCATTTCTTTCCTATCTTGTATCAGCTTCTGCTTGCACCTCTGTTCAGTGACTTTTGTACAACACCCTGATGAAGATGCCGGCTGTTTCTGGTTGGGGCAAAATGCAGATTAATTACCTGATGAATAAAATACAGACAGTGTCTTGCTCTGCTCAGATGTTCGGACAGCATGCTTTCATCCTAATTGAAGAGTTAGATTCCTGATCTTTAATCCCTATATACTGATTACACAGCAGCCAAAACTGGACCACTTTACATCATTCCACGGGACATGTGTACCAAAGTTACAGATAAAAAACATCAGTACTATTGCTGTCCGTTTGTGTCATGAAAATATTTTTTGGCACATACTAAGGCATCTAAAATATTTTTTCCTAACATTGTCAAAACTGCAAGGCTAAAACATTGGAATTTCAATATGGTAAAATCTAAGACCCTTCTAATTTACTTCCATATTTTGGTGTGAGGACAGGATGCCATGAGAGATTTGACTTTCTGGAATCGAATAAGTAAGGCTCCTTCAGAGGCCTGATTGGAGAATATGAAAATATCCCCTGGAAAAGTTAAGGATTCTCCAATTCGACTAATTAGTAAGATGGTAGTCAGGAGGCTCTCCATTATCCTACATCCTAATACAGATGATGTGAGAGGTGGGGGATACAACCAGCAGCCTAAATAGCCTTTATTTTGTATCTTGTACTACTAGTAGGAAGAGGAAGGATTAAAGATTTGCCAGCTTGATATAGCCAATCAGTTGCCCGAAACTGAAGACAAATGTGCTTGCTTGGATTTTCGGTGCCGTACACTACTTTTAGTATCAGTACTCATGGAACCTCCCTCAGCTCTAGCAGCATTGAGCAGAATCCAATAAAAACTGTGTGATCCTCTCACTAGATGCTGAAAAAGCCTTTGACAAACTCCAATACCCATTTCTGAGAAAAACCCTTCAGCAAGTGGGAAAGAGAGGGAACCTACCTCAACCTAATGAAGGGCACAGATGACAAACCCACAGCGAACATCATTCTCAATGGTGAAAAGCTGAAAGAATTCCTGCTCAGATCAGGAACAAGGACAAGGATGTCTACTCTCTCCACTACACTTCAACATAGTTTCGAAGTCCTAGTCACAGCAGTCAGAGAAGCAAGAAGAAAGAAATAAAAGGAATCCAAAGTGGAAAGGAGAAGAGAAAAAAGAAGAAAACTAGCACTATTGCAAATGACGTGATCCTATAAATAGAGTATCTTAAAGACTGTACCAGAAAAATATTCAAGTTCATCCACGAAATGGCAATGTCACAGGATACAAAATTAATACACAGAAATCAACTGCATTTGTATATACTAACAAACATCAGAAAGAGAAATTAGGGAAGCAATCCCATTTACCATCACATCCAAAAAAAATACCTAGCAGTAAACCTACCTAAAGAGACAAAAGTCCTGTACTCTGAAAACTATACAACACTGATGAAAGAAGTCAAAGATGACACAAACAGATGGAAAGACATACCATGCTCTTGGATTGGAAGAGTCAATAGTTTCAAAATGACTATACTGCCCAAGGCAATCTACAGAGTCAATGCAATCCCTATGAAATTACCAAGGACAGTTTTCACAGAACTCGAACAAAATATTTTAAAGTGTGTTGGAAGCACAAAAGACCCAGAATAGCCAAAGCCATCCTGAAAAATAAAAATGGAGCTGAAGGAATCAGGCTCCCGGACTTCAGACTATCCTACAGAGCTACAGTCATCAAAACTGTATGGTACCGGCACAAAGATAGATTCATAGATCCCTGGAACAGGATAGAAAGCCCTGAATTAAATGAACACACCCTCAATCCACCAACCTATGACAAAGGAGGGAAGAATATACACTGGTGAAAAGACAGCCCTTTCAGTAAGTGAAGCTGGGATAACTGGACAGCCATATGTAAAAGAATGAAATTAGATCACTACACAAAAAAAGTATGTGTGGTAACACAAAAGACACCCCCCAAAAAAAAACAAAGCCATACTGAGAAAGTAAAATGGAGATGGTGGAATCATGCTTCATGACCTCAAGTTATACTTCAAAGCTACAGCAATCCAAATAGTATGGCATGGCACAAAAACAGTAATATAGATTAGGGGAATAGGATAATATGCAGAATTAATCTCACATACCTATGTTCAATGAACTTATAACAAAGGAGGCAAGAACACACAGAGGTGGAAATCACAGCAATATCTTTTTTCTTTTGATCTACCTCCTAGAATAATGGCACATTTACATAATGGAGTATTACTCAGCCAGAAGAAGAACAAAATAATGTCATTTGCAGCAATATGAAAGACCAATATCATATGGTATCACTTCTATCTACAATCTAATATATGGCACAAATGAAGCTATCTATAGAAAAAAACAAACTCATGGACATGGAAAACAGACTTGTGGTTCCCAAAGGGATGGGGGGAAGCAGTGGGATGGACTGGGAGTTCAGGGTTTTTTGATGCAAACTATTGCATTTGGAGTGTGAATAAGCAATGAAGTCCTGCTGTATAGGATCTCACTAGTCACCTGTGACAGAACATTTTGGAGGATCATGTGAGAACAAGAATGTTTATATATGTATAACTGTCACTTTGCTGTACAGCAGAAATGGACAGAATACTGTAAATCAACTATAATTAATATTTTAAAATAAAATGCTAATTAAGAAAGATTACTGATAGAAACACAAGTCAGTGTAACAAGGCACTGGAAACTAGAAAGATGAATGAGTCAAAAACAGACAAACTGGGAAAGTTCTCATCATGCCACAGTGGTTAACAAATCCAATTAGGAACCATGAGGTTGCAGATTCTATCCCTGCCCTTTCTCAGCGGGTTATGAATCCAGCATTGCTGTGAACTCTGGTGTGGGTTGCAGATGCGGCTTGGATCCTGTGTTGCTGTGGCTCTGGTGTAGGCTCTTAGCCTGGGAAACTCCATATTCCATGAGAGCAGCCCAAGAAATAGCAAAAAGACAAAAACAAGCAAACAAAAAAACTGCTAGGGCAAAAAGCAATCTAGAAGCAATGAATAGCAGACCAAATGACACAGAACCAATAAGGGATCTGAAAGAGAATAATGGAAATCACCAGTCAAGACATCTGGCAGATAAACCAGGGGGAAAAAATGAAGCCAATATACTCGATCTATGGATATATAAAAAAAGTGCCAACCAATACATAATAGTGGTTCCAGAAAATATCTGCTGATGACACAAGCAACAAGGTGCTCATATCCAAAATATACAAACAACTCATAAAATTCAGTGCTGAAAAAACAAACAACCCAATGGAAAAATGGGCAGAAGACCCAAACCAACATTTTTTCAAAGAAGATGTACAGATGGCCAACAGCACACAAAAAGATACTCAACATCACTATCAGAGAAATGCACATCAAAGGCACCATGGAAGTATCACTTCCCATGTGTCAGAATGGCTCTCTTCAAAATGTCCACAAACAATAATAGAGGAGAAGGGGTGGAAAGAGAGAACACTCATACACTGTTGGTAGGCATATAAATTAGTGCAGCATAGGAATCTCCATATGCCATGGGAGAAGCCCCAGAAAAGGCAAAAAGACAAACAAACAAAAAAACAAAAACCCAAAAACGTGCTCTTACCCAGACCATAAATACATTTTCATCTAATGTTAACAGGATGAAAGCTCTTAACTTAAATTTTTGATCATGACTCTACTAATACTGCTATCTATATTAACTGTTTTCACAAAATTGCTATTTCTTGCATTGCTGCATTTGTAGCTGAGCCTCTGATACAATGATGATATGCAGTTCCATGTGAGCTCAGTGATCTCTAGATATGGGAAAATGCAGCAAGAAGGAATATGTTCCTGGACCAAAACAGACAGGGAAGATAGGTGGCCCAGAGGCTTTTGACTACTGTTAATAAGGCCTAATCCAGTAACACACTGAGTTGCCTGTCAGCAAAATCTTTGCCAGATCTAGGAATATTCATTCTTAGTGCTGTGGGACAACAAAATGGTCATGATATACCTCCCCAAAGTATGGTCAAATGTATGACCATGGGCAAGCACTGTGAACTGAAGACTGACACTTGCCATCAGCCTCTCCATGGAGTAAAACATGAGCCATTGCAGCTGCCAACTCACAGCACCCCCTTGCAGAGCTCAGCGTGGAACCCGGAGTGAGACACTCTGTGCTCTGGGAACACTGACAGAAACAGACCTTCAGATAGTTAGAGTTTAGATAAGGATTTTCATGGGCCCCAATTCGTGCTCGTCTCATATCTGAGAAAAACTGAAACCCTCATCTTCATTGGCATTAGAAAGGCAAAATGGAGCAGCTTGTGGGTCAGATACCCAAGGTAATGCAAGGACATATTATGGGAGTAATTTTACATAAGTCTACGCTGCTAAAAACTTAAGGTTTATGTGCCCTGTCAGACTTGATGCCACGAGCTGTTCTCAGAGCGACATCAGCTGGCAGCTGCAACCTTACCTTTTCAAGGGCTCCTCTTATAATAACAGAAGGGAGACAACATGTATAAGGACCAAGAGCCCCCGTTATTTAAAACTACACTTCTCCTTCAACAGTACCAGTAGGAACCTAAATTCCAAACCTCTGTTCAATCTCATTTTCCTTTTCTTCCCATCCTCCATAGTAGGAACCTACCATGTCCAGCCAGCAGTACTCCCCCCGGCCTCAACCACCAGGAAGTAGCTGCAGAAGAAAAGGCCATTGCCCCTACCCCATATTTAAAAAAGGGCTGGAATAATAGGTTCCCAGGATGATGGGGACAGACCCCACCCCCTGAATGTGACTGTTCACCTTGGAGACCTGCTGCAGACATGGTCTGCAGAACCATGGGTTGATCCATAGAAACTGAGTGAACAGCCTCCAATCAAAATTAACAATGACCGTCCTTATGCAACAAAAAGGGGGGAGATGTTAGAGACCACGGAACAGCAGAACTCTGCAGAAGGCAACTATCTATGGACTCAGAGTTCTAAAGTACAGAGTCTCCTTCAAAGACAAGATGAAGGACTTTTGCATTAACCATGTTATTCTATAAACAGCTGCACTATGCCCTAAGGATACCCCCTTTGATATTACTAAGATGATATCTCATTATTGCCCCTGCCTGTCCCTGCCCACCAATCTTGTCACCTTCCTTAATCCCATTAATGATAACCCCATCACCTTCCTTTATAAAAATCTGGTGGGCTAAAGCCTAGGGCCCTTGTTCTGTGGGCCTGCTGGTCCCCACTTTTGAAATGTAAGTTGTCCTATGTGTTCTGTTATACTGCACCATCCCTCTTCCAGGACTCACCATTTAACTGCAGGGCTCAACGTGGCAGTTAGTCATGTGGCTTTCTGGGGGAAGAGCAGCCTACACAGAGGAAACAGCCAGTGCAGAGGCTCTAAGATAGGGCCATGACTCATATGCCCAGGGAACAAAAAGGCACATATTCATTTTATAGTTGTATGCAAAACATTATCTTACATCCTTTTTTTAAAAGTAACTTTCAACACTAGTAATGAGGGCAGACAATATGTATGGGCAGATGTTTAGGTGAGTATAGGTAGTGGTGGTATTCTGTGGAAGTTTTTTTCCAAAGTCTTTTTTTTTCTTGAGGATGGAGATGTGACAGTCAGAGAATGGCAGAGTGGATGGACTAGGGATGTTTAGTATGATGGTAGCACTAAAAACCATTTGAGGGGAGCGACCACCAATATGAAGGGGGAAGTTCATGGACTATTTCTCCAGGCACAGTTCAGCAGCTCTGATTGTAGGTTTAAAAACTCAGTGTGCCCAAGTGTACCTGAAGGTTCTACACCACAGTAACATAACTGCCAAAACCTGGGAAGATGCCAACATGAGCAGAAGGGCCTTCACCAAAGAGAAAAAAGTGCAGAGCCACCAGGAGGCCTGGTGTGAGGATGAAGATGTGGGGTTTCCCTCAATGGGACCAAAGTCTCTGGACTCCTGTGGAGTCCATCTGAAAGGAAAGAGCCAGTAGGGTCAGGAGTGGAGCAGGAAACCAGTGACACACCCAAGTATAGGAGACAAGGTCTACAATGCAGGTGCCCTCACCAAAGCCTCATCCTGGGTGTGGGAGAGGGTTGCAAGAGGGGAGGGCACATTATCCTGTAGGGTGAAACCCTGGAACACCAGAGAAGGAAAGGGGGCCTGAGCTCGTGCTGAATAGTTGTGATTTGAAGAGGATGGAGGGAGCCATTTTGTTACCATTTAGTTCTGTGATTGTTTCTGTTACAACAAAGCCTTGTTTGGAGTTCCCATTGTGGCACAGTGGCTAACAAGTCTGACTAGGAACTGTGAGGTTGTGATCCCTGGCCTTGCTCAGTGGGTTAAGGATCCAGCGTTGCCGTGACCTGTGGCATAGGTCAAATGTGGCTCGGATCCCGTATTGCTGTGGCTCTGGCATTGGTGGGCAGCTACAGCTCCGATTTGACCCCTAGCCTGGGAACCTGCATATACCAAGGGAAGCGGCCCTAAAAATGACAAAACAACAAAGTCTTTCTTGTAGTGAGGCAGACTTAGGGGAGAGCACAGAAGAGCACTGGGGTCAATCAGAATTCCATCTTAACACTTCTCCCCTCTCACTAGCCAGGAAGAGGGAAGCAAAATCCTGGCCTGTGCTTCTGAGGAGGAAATGAAATGTGACTTGGAGGTGAGGGGGAAAGAGGATTGGATAACTAACATATGTGACCATGTATTTTGTAAGAAAGAAAGAAAGGGAAGTTCTCATCGTGGCGCAGTGGTTGACGAATCCGACTAGGAACCGTGAGGTTGCGGGTTCGGTCCCTGCCCTTGCTCAGTGGGTTAATGATCCGGCGTTGCCGTGAGCTGTGGTGTAGGTTGCAGACGAGGCTCGGATCCCGAGTTGCTGTGGCTCTGGCGTAGGCCAGTGGCTACAGCTCCGATTAGACCCCTAGCCTGGGAATCTCCATATGCCGCGGAAGCGGCCCAAGAAATAGCAAAAAGACAAAATAAATAAATATCCTGTGAACAGTAAAGCGGCCCAGAGAAATAGCAAAAAAAAAAAAGGAAGGAGAGAGAGAGAGAAAGAAAGAAAGAAAAAGAAAGAGCGAGCAAAGGAATTTTGGGAGATTGAAATAAGATTTTAGTGCTGCGTTCACTTCATCTGCTCAGACACTATAGGCTAGATTGCTGGTGACTGTTTTCTTTGAGTCCAGCCCTCCCTGTTTGCTAAAGCTTGATCTTCCATGAAATGAGATCATTATGTCAAAAGACTACTGTGGCCCTGTTTGGCTCCGAATTCTATGCTTCTGTTTTCTGCCTACATTTGGGGTCTATGTGGCATATATGTGTCTAACCAGAATGAATACTACTGGTATTTCTGTGCTTAGTATCATTCCAGCCAAAGGTAAAAAGACGTTTTAGTAAGCTTGTGCTGTCTTATCACAGGTACAGTTTTTATTACGAACTTTGAAATATTAAAAGTGGAACAGTACATTTCTGCATGGATCAAGTGTGTATTTTGTGCCTGCCCTGTCCCAAGTGCTTTATGTGTACTTCATAGTAGTGGCCTGAAGCAGGCACAGTCTTATCCTCGTTTGACAAGGAAGGAACCTGAGGTACAAGAGGTTCATTAAGCAACTTATCTAAAGTTATACAGCCTATATGTGATACAGCTACCTCACAGTACAGCAGAAATTGATGGAATATTATAAACTATATTAAAATTTTTTTTAAAGTGATAGAGCCAGTATGTGAACTTGTGAAGTTTGATTCTGGAGTTTGAGCTCTTAATGACTAGCTTGGAGGATTGTGGAGAAACAGGCTTTCTTTGTAGTTATTGACAGTTGTTAGTATAATTTAAGCATGTGACTTTTTTACATGGAGTAGATTGACAGTGGGATAGTAATGGATAATGGCATGGTGGTTTGCACAGGTCTGCTCCCGGCCTGCACTAAAGACACAGCAACGTGGAATCCAAGCACACAGTCACCTCCAGAAATGTCCCAAGAAAGTGTGCTGCACAATGTAGAGCCAAGATCTGCTTCATCCACCAGTGGGCAGGCAACAGCCCCTTAAACAAGGAAACTTGCACAAGCCTCCAGACCAGCCTCACCCACAAATACACAGACATCAGAAGTGAGATAATATACTGCATTCTACAGGACTGGGTCCATAAGCACAGGCAGAACCTATCATGGGACTGGATGGTCCCTGACCATTTGGTGATGAGAGGGGAGTGTACTACTGGCACACAGACAACATCCCATACAGAGGACCACTTTTCCAAGGTCAGAAACATAAAAAGTCTACTGCATACATAAAATACAAATAGAAGTTTGTTTTTTTTTTTGTCTTTTTGCTATTTCTTTGGGCTGCTCCTGCGGCATATGGAGGTTTCCAGGCTAGGGGTCTAATCGGAGCTGTAGCCACTGGCCTACGCCAGAGCCACAGCAACGCGGGATCCGAGCCTCGTCTGCAACCTACACCACAGCTCACGGCAATGCCGGATCATTAACCCACTGAGCAAGGGCAGGGAACGAACCTGCAACCTCATGGTTCCTAGTCGGATTCGTTAACCACTGTGCCATGACGGGAACTCCCACAAATAGAAGTTTAAACAAAAGAAGATGGCAAAGGAATATACTCCAGGTGAAGGAACAAGATAAAACCTCAGAGGAACTAAGTGAGGTGGACACACGCGATCTACACAAGAGTCAGAGTAAAGATCTAAAGGTGATCCAGGAACTCAGGAAAAGGACATATGGACAGAGCATGAAGGTACAAGAACCTTTTCACAAAAAGTTAGAAAAACTAAAGAAAAAAACAGATCTGAAGAGTATAATAACTGAAACAAAAAAAAAAATACTAGAAAGGAATCAATAGCAGAATAAATTAAACAGAAGAACCCATCAGTGATCTGGAAGACAGAATGGTAGAAATCAGTGCCATGAAACACACACACACACAAAAAAAAGAGTGAAAGGAAATGAGGAAAGCCCCAGAGATATCTAGGACAATGTCAAACATAAGAGCATCTGCATTATAGGGGTTTCTGAAGGAGAAGATGGAAAGGGCCTGAGAAGTTATTTAAAGAGATAGTAGCTCAACTTGCCTAACATGGGATAGGAAATGGTCACTGAAATCCAGACAGTGCAGAGTCCCATAGAGGATTAACCAAAGGAGGAACATGCTGAGACACATAGTAATTGAATAGAGGAAAAATTAAAGACAGAGAAGATATTAAAAATAACTAAGGAAAATCAATAAATAACATAGGAAGGAATTCCCATGAGGCTATCCTCTGATTTCTCAGAAGACATTTTGCACATCAGAAGGGAGTGCCACAAGATATGAAAATTGATGAAAGGGGGAAAAAACCTACAACCAAAACACACTAACCAGCCAGGCACTCATCCATATTTGATGGAGAATTCAAATACTTTACAGATAAACAAAATTAAAAGAAATATCTACACACCACCCTACCTTTAAAACAAATGTTAAAAGAACTCCTCCAATTGGAAAAGGCCACAGGTAGAAACAGGAAAATTATGAAACAGAAAATTAAGAAATTTTCTCAGTGGTAAAGGCAAACAAACAAACATCCACAAATATGATATCAAAACCAGGAATCACGAGAGAAGAGTATAAATGCAGGGCATTTCAATTTTAAGTGATTAGCAATGTAAAAACATTCATATATGTATGTAGACTACTATATTGCAACCTTGTGGTAATCACAAAGCAAAAATGTATAATAGATAGAAAGCACAAAAAAAAGAGAGAAAGAAAAATGATTCCAAACATTAAACAAAAGGTAGTCATCAAATCAAAAGAGATGAGACCAAAAGAGGAAAGGGAGGGAGATGAGCAGAAGATGGCAGAGGTATAGAAGGTGGACAACACCTTCTCCCAAAAATATATTTTAAAAAGTCCATGTGTAGAACAATTCTCACAGTACATTTCTTGAACACTGAGAGAAGAAATCAGCCTTGCTAAATGACAAGAAAATCTCCACATACCTGGAATAAGAGAAATCTAAGTAAAATGAAGAAGCAGAAGCAGCAATCCCAATTAAAAGAACAGGAGAATGCCCCTGAAGGAGCAAACAATGAAACTGTCTAACACTCATTTGGTTCAAAAAAGGAGGTAAAGAAAATACTGAAGCAATTAAGAAAGACCAGCAACAGAAATATGGGTTAGTGTAAAAAGGAACTAGAAACCATAAGGAGGAGCCAAGAAAAATTAGAAAACTCCTTTGCCATGATAAAAGCAGAGTTAAAGGAAATGAATAGCAGAATGAATAATGTGAAGGAACAAATAAGTAACTTGGAAGATGGAATACTGGAAATCACCCAATCATGACAGCAGCCAGCCAGCCAAATGAACAGGGAAAAAAAAAAAAAGAAGAGGTAAAAAGAAAACAATGCAAGTGATCTTGGGGATTATATATAACATTTTGAACCATGCATAGCAAGGATCCCAGAAGTTGAGAGAGTCAAAAGGGTGTTGCAAATGTACTTGAAGCCTAAAAACTTCCCAAGTCTAAAGAAGGAAACAGATATCCAGACACATGAGGCACACAGGGTCCCTAACAGGACGAACACAACAAACCTACACCAAGACATATTCTTTTTTAAAATAGCAAAAGTGAAAGATAAACAAAGGCTTCTAAAGGCAGCAAGAGAAAAGCAAAGCATTAGTTACAAGGGAACCCCCATAAAGCTTTCAGCTTATTTCTCTACAGAAAAGCTACAGGCCAGAAGGGAGTGGCAAAATACAGTCAAGTTTCGAAAAGAAAAAAAAGGGAGTCTGGAGGAGGATGGTGGATGAGTAGGACATGTGGCTCACCTATTCCCAGAAATACATCAAGAATATATCTACATGTGGAATGCTTCACACAGAACAGTTGCCAAACACTTGACAAAAGATCTCAGGATTAGGATAGGGCAAGAAAACCTTCATGAAACCATAAAGGACAAAAGAAAGAAGAAAAAGAGAGAGGGGAGAGGAGGGAGACAGGACAGTCACCCCTAGGAGGGAGTTGGAAAGAGGAAAAGCTCCTGCGCTCTGGGAGGCTCCAGCACCAGTGAGGAGGACGGCCTGGACAGAGGAGGAACTTTAGAGTACTGGAGGAGAACACAGCAATTGGTGTGAAGCAGTTAAAATGGAAAAAATCCACAAACCATCAGTGCTATAGTGGCAACCATATAGTGGTGCAAGTGTTAGGAACTAAAATTCTGGCCTTAGAGGTTAGACACAAAGAGAGGTGAGGGTTAGCCATGCAGAAACAGCCCAAAGGAACATGAGTATAGGGGGACCACATTGGAGGGTGTAAGCTGAGGCAACCCTGTCAGGATTAGAGACTGGGTGCCATTGTTTGGGGGTGCTGGAGAGGAGTGGCTGCCTAGCAACACATGGGGAGCAGCCTCATCCCTAGGGCTACAGAGAAGTCAGAGCAGGAGGAGTACCACCCTGGTGGCAGAGGGGGGATGACACAAGCTATGCTGCCTCTGCCAGTGGCTCCCACTCTGGTGGACCAAATTCCATGCCAAAGGAGCCCCAAGAGGGCCATCAGTGCATGATCCCTGCAGGAGCTGAAAAGTGCCAAAGGAAGAAAAGAACAAGCTCCATGGTTCTGCTCAGTGGTCCTGTGGGGGCCTGCAGTAGTGGCACTCATTCCATTCCATGCCAGGGGAGTCCCAAAGGGGCCACTGGTACACCTTCCTTGCAGGAACCACAGGCTACCGAGAGAGAGAAAAGCACAAGCATCAAGGCTCCTGCCAGTGACCCTTTGGGGCCCATGCCAAGGGAGCTATGAGAGGCCCATTGGTACACATTCTTATCTATAGCGATCCTTCCTGCCTGCAGCCAGGTCAGGAGAGAGACCACCAGAAGTACATATTCTCCTGCTCAACAGTCAGGGAGCAATTAGAGTATTCTCTAGCACTGTATACAAAAATAAACTCAAAATGTATTAAACACATACATTTAAGGCCAGCTACTCTAAAACTCCTAGAGGAAAACAGAGGCAGAGATCTCTTTGACATAAATCACTACATCTTGTTTGATTCACCTCCCAGAATAATGACGATAAAAACAAAAATAAACCAATGAGTACTAATTAAACTCAAAAGCTTTTGCACACCACAGGACACCACTAAAAAAAGGAAAAGACAACCCACAGAGCAGGAGAAAACCTTTGCAAAAGAGTCACCTGACAAATGTTTTATCTCCAAAAAATACAAGCAACTCATAACACTCAACAACAAAAAACCCAATCAAAAAATGGACAAAGACCTATATGACATTTCTCCAAATAGGACATACAGATCACCAGCAGGCACAGGAAAAAGTGTTCAGCATCAGTAATTATTAGAGAAATGCAAATCAAAACTACAATGTTTTGATACTTCATAGTAGTTAGAATGGTCATTAACACGTCAACAAAAAACAAACGCTGTAGGGGATGCGAAGAAAAGGAAATCCTCCTACACGGTTGGTTGGAATGTAAATTGGTACAACCAGTATGGGAAATGTATGGAGGTTCCTCAGAAAACTAAGTATAGAACTACCCAATGTTCCAACCCTCCCACTCCTGGGCATATATTCAGAGAAAACATTCATTTAAAAAGATACACACACCTATATATTCATCACAGCACTAGTCACAAAAGCCAAGACATGGAAAAAAAACAAATTTCCACTGATATAGGAATGGATTAAGAAGATGTGGTACACACACAGAGACACACAAAATGGAATACTACTGAGCAATAAATACACAATATAATACCATTTCAAGCAACATGGATGGAACTACGATTTCCAGAAAGAGAAAGACAAACACCACATGATATCACCTATATATGCAATCTAAAATATGGCACACATGACCCTATCTACAAAACAGAAAAAGATCATGGGCATGGAGAAAAGACTAGTGTTTGCCAGGAGGAACGAGGGAGAGAAGAGGATGGATGGAGAGTTTGGTGTTTGTAGATGCCAACTCTTACATTTCAAACAGTTGGGTAAAGGGGTTACACTGTGCGACACAAGGAAACTGTGTACAGTCACTTGGGTTAGAACATGATGGAAGACAGTATTACAAAAAAAGAATGTGTGTGTGTGTGAGATTGGGTCACTTGGCTGTACAGCAGAAATTGAAAGAATTTGCATATCAACTATACTTTAATTAAAAAATTAAAACAATGATAACTCCCATATTCTATCAGATTCACACACCCTCCTTTTTGCTGCATGCAACATGGTTTGATGCTTGGCGGTGTGGCAACCATATGGGCATTATGAGAGAACAGAAATCTGCCCATCAAGACAGTTCCAAAAAATTGAAAAAACAGAGGTACCTTATATTTTCTCAGTCCTTTTATCAACTGTGAACATCAACCTATTCCCTGTGTACATAACACCAAGTAGACATTCTTTTCTATAAATATGCATCAGCTACTTCGTGGTATAAGTGAACATAAAACATTAACTATAGAAAAGGACACATTATCATATATCTTTTATATCAATGCTAAATGGCAGCACAATCTTCAACCAAATCTCATCAGAGCAATGAGCACCGTTGAAGGCACTTTCCTCCTGATCCAGTCAAGATGTGTCAAAAGACAAAATGGGCTGTGAAAAATTGGGGAACCATCTAGACAAGAAACTGTTTGCAAATGAAAAGTTTACTGCCTCTGACTGGTGAACTTCTCCTCCATCTAGGGGATCCCCTGGTCCAGAACCCAGGACTCATGACAAACCATCCCACTGTTAAGAGAAAGTGAGAAAGGACCCTGCCACTGGTGGGTCAGCTTCCCTGGAAGGTTATTCATTTAAAGGAGATATAATTTCTGTTGCAGTTACATAACTGGCAGTAGTTTTCTGTGAAACTTAGAGCACACGCTTTGCTGACCAGTCTATACACTGCCCAGAAGGCAGCTTCTTCTCCCAAATTGACTCCTCCATGTGACATTTTAAAGATGTTTTCACAATGTGTTTCACGCACACTCCCCCTCCATCAAACTGCCACTGATTTAAGCTGGGAAAATGCAATAATCTAAAGCAACTTAGGGTTACCAATGAGAAAGGTGGAAGAGAGGGATGGATGTGGTGTTTGTGACTGGCATAGGCACACTATTGTCCATGGAATGGATGGTTTATAGGGACCTGCTGTATAGCACAGGGAACTCTTAATATTCTGTGATAACCGATCTGGGAAAGAGTCTGAAAAAGAGTGGACATATGTATATGTATAAATGAGTCCCTGTCATACAATAATTATCACCACATTGTAACTCAACTCTCCTTCTATAAAACATTAAATTTAAAAAAAGAGAGAAACAATAAGAAAACTTTTCTTACTGTTCCTCTCAAATTAAGAAGGCCGTGGAGTTCCCCTTGTGGCTCAGTGGTTAAGGAATCCAACTAGGAACCATGAGGTTGCGGGTTTGATCCCTGGCCTTCCTCAGTGGGTTAAGGATCTGGTGTTGCCATGAGCTGTGGTGTAGGTTGCAGATGCAGCTTGGATCCTGCATTGCTGTGGCTCTGGCGTATGCTGGTGGCTACAACTCCGATTCGACCCCTAGCCTGGGAACCTCCATATGCCCAGGGAGCGTCCCAAGAAATGGCAAAAAAGACCAAAAAAAAAAAAAGGCAGTAATACAAGGTATAATTCATTGAAAATCTACATAATACACTCACAAAGGGATTACTCTCATCTTCAAAGTAATTTCTGTATACCGTTACATTTAATGAAAACCATTCTTCAAATGCCTAAGTATATCCTAAAAGAAATGGTTTATAAATTTTAACAAATAAAAAAATCTAATCATTTTCATGATGAACATGGAAGCAAAAAAGACAGGATCTGCATGGGGAGCATCTCCTAACAGGTCTCAAGAGATAGCAAAATAATCTATTCAATTTAATGTAGACAAAATAGATTTTTATTACCAATATGTAGGTTTAATTAATTTGGAAGTACTTCATGCTGAATTTTGAAATTACCAGTTGTGATCCAATATGTCTACATTCTTTCTAAAAGTGTGTACACACACCCTCTTCCTTTGTAGTCTTACTTCTATCTCCATATATTTCCATATGTAATTCCCTGTATATAAAACCATGAAAATAAGATGGGTCAAATAGAAATATTGTCTCAGAATTCCAATGTCTGGATGTTCATTGTTCTCATGACTTTGCCATATTAACATGTTTAAAATGAACACCCACAAATGCGTGGGGAGTACAGGTTCAACAACAGAAAAGGAACTCAAAGAGGATGAGTTTATGACTCACATTTCCTAAACTATTCAATAGCTGGCCCATTCCTGAAGCCCAAAGCAAGATGCAGGGAGAGTCAGTGGCAGTGGCAGTAATTTGGTGCATGCACTTATCAGGGACAATGATTGAAATGTGGGTGGCTTCCTGGTATAAGTGTGTATTGTTGAATGAAAACCCAAATGAGTAGGATTTTCATACTCTTGAGGAGTCTTACTGAAGGCACCCATGAAAAGAGGAACCAGAATTTGTCTGGAAGACTGGATCACAAGGGTTGCTAGTGAGAAAGAGCAAGAACTTGCATTTGCTTCTGAGTTTGCAGCCTTTTTTTCTAATGCATACGCTCACGGGAATGGCTGGTGTGTCAGTTCACATTACCCACAGGCTGCCCAGGTACACCAAATGACTGCTGATGAAGCAATATCAGGGCACAGTTTAGGTAAATTTTCCACAATTCTCCTGATAATCCTTATTATAACCATCATGACATGCCAGTCCTTAAAAAAATAAAATACCATATACAACTTATGAAACACACAAAAAAACTATTTGAGTTTTGAGGCCAGTAGGAAAAGGAATAATTACAGATGTCATCCTAGTTTTTAATCAAATAGGTTATTGTTACCATCTGTCACCTAAAACCTTAAATAATGTGGGATGGTTTCATCCCAGTGGTGTGATAACACTTCATTAATTACTCATCAATTTACCATGTTAAAAAAACCATTCCATTTTATTAAATAAAATATACTGATTTTACAAATAATGCACATGAAACTTATCACAATGCACTGTATGATCCTAGATCAAAATACAAAATAATAGAAATCAGAAGCATTCTTATTCTTCAAGTACATTGCTCTAAGGATTTTGATTTCTAGGGTTTACACAACAGAGGCGAATTCTGTAGTGAACACGGATGGACATTAGTTTATAACTCGTAAGCAAAGAGGTAACTCTATTTTTCTTGCATAACTGTGACAACGTCTTTATTTCAACCATATCAACAGAGATTCATGAGTACTACTGCTTTGATGAAGATACATCAGATTTTGTACGAACTGACATCTTTTTAACATGAAAAAGCAGTTGGGACAGATATTTCAATTGTGGAGTGATCTTGTTACATAATTCCAAAGAATGATTTCCAAAACACTAAAAAATGGTGATTTTAAATCAATCCTACATACCATCTCCATTTAGGTTTTCTTGCACATTTATATGACAGGGTCCTTAAACTTCCATGGAGTATTAGATAGAAATATTCCTCACCTAATGTGGAAGGGCTCCTCTTGTCTTTGAAGCCACAACCACGAGAAACAAAATTCACATACATACTAGGAATAAAACGCATAGCATTTAGTAATTTGAGAGTTGAATTACAAGCATTTTTTTTTGTCTAATAAACCCAGATAATGTCCATAGAGATACACTGACGAGAATAATACCAGCACAAATATTCCTCCCCTGAATCCTCTTGCCCATACTGATGTTTTTAGTGTTTCCACAGCAGCTTATTTAAGATCTGAGAGCATTTTCTGAGGAGTTATTGACTAAATTCATTCTCCTATGCCTTCCCTATATGGATTTAGAGTTGATTTTCAATTAAAACTCCCTTATAATGTGTGTGTTTGTCTTTTCACCTTTCCTAGGGCCACTCCCATGGCATATGGAGGTTCCCAGGCTAGGGGTCCAATCGGAGCTGTAGCTGCTGGCCTACACCACAGCCACAGCAATGCAGGATCCGAGCTGCGTCTGCAAACTACACCACAGCTCATGGCAATGAGGGATTCTTAACCCCCTGAGCAAAGCCAGGGATTGAACCCGCAACCTCATAGTTCTTACTCGGATTCGTTAACCACTGCGCCACGACGGGAACTCCAACACACCCCTATAATTTTTACCACATTAATGTTTCCTTCCTGTAAAAACTCTCCAGTGTTCTCTCAAGTGTGTATTTAGTAGAAACATCCTTCATCACATATTACACTGGAAAGATTTCCCTTCATTGCACATTTTCTGATGTTAAGACAGGTGAAAACTCTGATGAAGGGCTTTGTCACATTCTCCAAATCTGTGAAGTTTCTCCCCAGTATCTACTTTCTGATGTCTAGAAAGTACTGAATGCTCTTTATAGGATCTGTCACATTTTTTATACTTGAAAAGCTTCCTTGTACTATGAACTCTCTGATGCTGAATGAGATATGAATGATAGGTAAAGGCTTGGCCAGGAGTTCCCATTGTGGCTCAGTGGTTAACAAACCGGCCTAGAAAGCATGAGGTTACACGTTTGGTCCCTGACCTCGCTCAGTGGGTTAAGGATCTTAAGGATCTGGTGTTGCCCTGAGCTGGGTGTAGGTTGCAGACTTGGCTAGGATCCTGCATTGCTGTGGCTGTGGTACAGGCTGGTGGCTACAGCTCCGATTAGATCCCTAGACTGGGAACCTCCATATGTCGCAGGTGCGGCCCTTAAAAAAAAAAAAGGCAAAAAGGTAAAGGCTTGGCCACATTGATTAAATTTGTATGGTTTTTACCCAGAATTCCCTGATGTTGAGTCAAGCTTGCATGACACTTAAAAGTTTTGTCACAGTCTGTACATTTTGTAAGCCTTTTCTCCAGTGTAAGGTCACCAATTCTGATAAAAACCTGACTGCTGACTAAAGACTTTGCCACATTCTGTACATTTTTAAGACTTCTCTCCAGAATGAGTTCTCTGATGCCGAGTAAGAGATGAATGCGAATGAAAGGCTTTGCCACATTCTGTACATTTGAAAGGCTTTTGTACAGTATGAATTCTCCTATGCCGAGTAAGTGATGAATGCCGATTAAAGCCTTTGCCACATTCTGCACATTTGTAGAGCTTCTCTACAGTATGAGATCTCAGATGCTCAGTAAGTGATGAATGCCAATGAAATTCTTTCCCACATTCTGTACATTTGTACGGCTTCTCTCCAGTATGAGAACTCAGATGCTGAGTAAGATGAGATCGCCAACGAAAGGCTTTGCCACATTCTGTACATTTGTACGGCTTCTCTCCAGTATGAGAACTCAGATGCCTAGTAAGATGACATTGCCAATGAAAGGCTTTGCCACATTCTGTACATTTGTGAGGCTTCTCTTCAGCATGGGAACTCAGATGCCGAGTAAGAGATGAATGCCAATTAAAGGCTTTGCCACATTCTCTACATTTGTGAGGTTTCTCTCCAGTATGAGAGCTCTGATGATCAGTAAGATGAGAACGACAACGAAAGGCTTTGCCACATTCTGTACATTTGTAAGGCTTCTCCCCAGTATGAGATCTCAGATGCCCAGTAAGATGACATTGCCGATGAAAGGCTTTGCCACATTCTGTACATTTGTAAGGCTTCTCTCCAGTATGAGATCTCAGATGCTCAGTAAGATGAGAATGACAACGAAAAGCTTTGCCACATTCTGTACATTTGTGAGGTTTCTCTCCAGTATGAGATCTCAGATGCTCAGTAACATGAGATTGCCGATTAAAGCCTTTGCCACATTGTGTACATTTGTAAGGTTTCTCTCCAGTATGAGAACTCAGATGCTGAGTAAGATGAGAACGACAACAAAAGGCTTTGCCACATTCTGTACATTTGTGAGGCCTCTCTCCAGTATGAGATCTCAGATGTTGAGTAAGAGATGAATTCCAAGTAAAGCCTTTGCCACATTCTGTACATCTGTAAGGCTTCTCTTCAGCATGAGAACTCAGGTGCCGAGTAAGATGGGAATGCCAATGAAAGGCTTTGCCACATTCCGTACATTCATAAGGCTTCTCTCCAGTATGAGAATTCAGATGCTGAGTAAGATGAGAATGACAATGAAAGGCTTTGCCACATTCTGTACATTTGTAAGGCTTCTCTCCAGTATGAATTGTCTGATGCTCAAAAAGATGCGATCGCCGTCTAAAGGCTTTGCCACATTCTTTACATTTGTAAGGCCTCTCTCCAGTATGAATTCTCTGATGCTCAGAAAGACATGCACGCCGTCTAAAGGATTTGCCACATTCTGTGCATTTGTGAGGCTTCTCTGCAGTATGAATTAGACGGTGTCTAGTAAAGGCTGAATATGATGTAGAGTCTTCACATTTGTCAGGTTTCCCTCCAGTATGTTTTTTCCTTTCTCTTCCCAGATTTAATGACTGATTACAGACTTTTGCACATTCTTCACACCTGCATCCTTCCTTCCTGGTAGGATGATGCTGATGTTGAGTAAGTCTTGAAGCCTGGCTAAAAACTTGGCTGCACTCACGAAAATGGCAAGCTTTCTCTCGAATACAAATTCTCTGAAATGTGAGATCTGAGCTTTGAGAAATGACATTCCTATGTTGATTTTTTATTGACTGCTTCTCTGAAAATTCAGTTCCCTGATGTTTCATGAGATTTGAGTCTGGGTCAAAGTTAGTCTGAGAATCAACAGAGGCATCACTTCTTCTTCCAGTGTGTATACTCTTATAATTACTGAATACACAGCTCTTGCTGAAGGCCTTGCTCACTTTAGTACACATGGCATGTTGGTCTATATTAACTATATTATCACACCCATTGATTGATGATGGTTGGAACAAGACCCCCCTATTAGTGTCAACATTAGGGATGTCGGAACAATGAGGAAATATTTGTTGGTTAAAGATTGATGAACCCTTGCTATTAGATCTCCCAATTTGATCACTTTGGGGGGGTTGCCCTCCATTTTTAAACTTCTGGTGTTCATAAATGTTTGAATGAATGTTTTGTCCAAGTATACATTTATGTTTTGCATCATTATTTGTAGTACAGTCTATAGGATGATCCTGATTTTCCAAATTTCCTTTCAGAGAAGATCTATGTTTCAATACATAACATGGGTCTTTGCTTACAAAAATATATTTTTCTGCCAATGGTACTGACTTAAAGTGGAGTTTCTCACAGTTTGATTTAGATCTTTGATCTCTTTTAGCAGCAATGTTTTCCGTATGGATAAAAGTCCCGTGAGGAGCATGTGCATCATAACAACCTTCCCGCCCTTCACATGCCCCCTTACCTTCACTGCCTCTAATTAAATCTAAAGCGCCAACAGGAGAGCTTTCATATTTTCCCAGCAGCATTGTCGGTAAGAAAAGTTCCATGCCTGGGTTTGGTGGCATCAAACCCTGGGTGTCATGAGAAGACAGAGCTGAAAGATAACAAATAACAAATTATCCAAAATTACCGTTTTCCGTGAACACACTTAACAATTTCATGTACAGCAGACAATCGCTTAGCTAGATTAAAAAATAAAACAGAGGAGTTCCCGTCGTGGCGCAGTGGTTAATGAATCCGACCAGGAACCATGAGGTTGCGGGTTCGGTCCCTGCCCTTACTCAGTGGGTTAACGATCCGGCGTTGCTGTGAGCTGTGGTGTAGGTTGCAGACGCGGCTCGGATCCTGCGTTACTGTGGCTCTGGCGTAGGCCGGGGGCTACAGCTCTGATTCGACCCCTTGCCTGGGAACCTCCATATGCCGCGGGAGCGGCCCAAATTAATAGCAAAAAAAGACAAAGATAAATAAAAATATAAGCTCACATCTAAAAAAAAAATAAGAATAATAAAAAAATAAAACAGAGAAGCATCAACTAAAATCAGAAGTGAAAGCAGAGATCCTATAATTGACACCACAGAAATAAAGGCATATGTAGTAAGCTACTATGAATAAGTGTATACCAAAAAAATGGACACTTCACGAAAGTATGAATTTCCAGGGAGATACAACCTATTTAGATTTCAACATAAGGAATAAATAATCACAACAACCTTAAACTACTAAGTAGACTAAAATATTAATTGCAAAGAATCACCGAAAGAGAAGATGACTGGATTAGATAACTCAACAGGATAATTCCAATTTTGAAACAAAAAACAACTATGAATTCTCCACAAATATATCCAAAGTTTGAGCAGGAGTAAAATTATCCAAAGACTGTTTATAAGGCCAATATTCAGCAATATGAAGAGTAAGCAAAGACACTAGAAATGAAAATTTAACAAAAGAAAAAAACCTTGAAATTAGAAGCCAGTATTTTAATAAATACTGTTTCAAGAGTCCTGAACAAAATACTAGAAATGTAAACTCCAAACCTCATTAAAAGAATTATACAGCAAAAATAATTCAGAATTATTTATGAAATCCAGGAGGTTGATTAGTAATTTAAGAAATTAAGTGCACATACACAGAGTTAGGATCACACTACAGATTTATATCTAATGAAACAGACACATAGAAATATTAAGTACCTTTTCATGACTGCTATACTGAAATCAGGGATTGACAGTAATACAGAAATGTAATAAAGATTATTTAAGAAAAACACAGAGTTATCATCATGATCAATAGTGGGAGACATAAAGTCTCTGTATATATGAAAATTTTTAGAATGAACACACTCATAGTTTTGATTAAAATTAGTACTTAATTTTTTCAAACCAAGATCAGCAGGAAAAGAAATAACAAGCCATCTAAACCAGGAAATGTGGAGTAATGATCTCTATTCATATATGACAAGGACATTCACATTAAAGAAAAAAGTAAACGTGGAGTTCCCATCGTGGCTCAGTGGATAACGAATCCAACTAGGAACCATGAGATTGTGGGTTCCATCACTGGCCTCTATCAGTGGGTTAAGGATCCAGCCTTGCTTGCTGTGAGCTGTGGTGCAGGCTGCAGATGCAGCTCGGATCCCGCATTGCTGTGGCTGTGGTGCAGGCGGGCAGCTACAGCTCTGACTAGACCTCTAGCCTGGGAACCACCATATGCCAAAGGAGCAACCCTAGAAAAGGCAAAAAAAAAAAAAAACAAAAACAACAGTAAACAGATTATAAGAGAACTAGTAGAAAATGAAGGCTTAAAGAGAAATTTATATAGACTATTAACAGAAAGTAATCAAAAAACATTATTAAAATTATTTGCTTCTGTATCCAAGAGCATGAAATAGTGTTTACTTAATAAAGGCAGTGTAATATTTTTATGATGAAGATCATAAAATATTGCTGAAAAACACTACAGAAGACATTTTAAAAATGAACACCACATATTTCATTCTCCTGAATGGGAATGCTTAACATCGTTAACTGTCAACACTACCCAAGTTGATCAACAGAGTCAAAGGAAACTTTCAAAATCCAAACAACAATTTTGATGAAAATACAAAAGCTCCTTCTAAAATGTATCTGCAACATCAAAAAACACTAAAAATCCTGAACATCTGGGTAAGGAAAGTGGAGCATTGGAGGCATGATACTGCCTGATTTTAACATCTACTGCAAAGGCACAGTGATCTGTTATCAATAGAGCACAACATGCAGATGGAAAGAGAAGAGTGCAACAACATGGAGAGCAGCCATAAGAGGTCTTATGTTTATGGGCAAATAATCTTCCCCAAAGGGACATATACCACACAATGGGAAATGCATTGTCTCAAAACAAATGGTGTTGGGAAAGATGGATGTTCACAAGTGAAACAAGGAAGGCAGACCCCTGCCTAGCACAACCCACAACTGTAACTCAAATAGGACTGAAGCTGTATAGAGAGAGATCATTATAAATATCACAGAAGAAAACATAAAAGTTTATGGAATTTGGGCAATAATTTCTTGGATATGAAAGTGAAAGCTCAGTCAACTAAAGCAATAGATTCATCTTAAAGGGAAGTTCAGAGCAATAGAGGCCTTGCTCAAAAATCAGTGAAACTATGAAATAAGCAAGCTAATCTACCACCTCCATGAATCAGAAAAACAAACAAAACCAAAAGTCATTGAAGCACATAATAAAGATCTGAAAGGATGTAACTAGAACAGAAGTACAAAATAGGAGTTCCCATGGTGCATCAGTGGCTTAAGAACCTGAGAGGAGTTCCCGTCGTGGCGCAGTGGTTAACCAATCCAACTAGGAACCTTGAGGTTGCGGGTTCAGTCCCTGCCCTTGCTCAGTGGGTTAACGATCCGGCGTTGCCAGGAGCTGTGGTGTAGGTCACAGACGCGGCTTGGATACAGCGTTGCTGTGGCTCTGGCGTAGGCCGGCGGCTACAGTTCCGATTGGACCCCTAGCCTGGGAACCTCCATATGCTGCAGGAGCCCGGCCCAATAAATAGCAAAAAGACAAAAAAAAAAAAAAAAAGAACCTGATAGAGTGTCCACAAGGATGTGGGTTTCATGACTGGCCTTGGTCAATGGGATAAGGTTCTGGCAATGCCAGAAACCATGGTTTAGTAGGCATATACAGCTTGGATCAGGTGTGGCTGTGGCTGTTGTACAGGCTGGCAGCTGCAGCAACAATTTGACCCTATCCCAGGAACTTCCATGTGCTACAAGTGGAGCTGTAAATTTTTTATTAAATAAAATACAATCTTAAGAGATTAATAAAACCAGGATACAATCTGTTGGTAAACAAAATAGACAAACTTTTGGCCATGCTCACCAAGACAGAATTCACACAAAATAAGAGTGAAAGGGAGAAATAGCAACTGATAATCATGTACATTTAATAACCATAAGAAAACACCACAATACAATTATATGCTGATAAATTCAACAACCTACAAGAAATTGACAACTTTCTAGAGGCACAGAGACCACCAAAACGGAGTCAAAAAGAAAGGGAGAGTCTGAACAGACCATCACCTGATGTGAAAAACTATCTGGAAAAAACAAAACAATCAAAAACAAAACCCCCCTGACAAACAAAAGTCCAGAACCAGATGCCTTCACAGGAGAATTCTACCAAACATGTAGAGAAGAATTTGCATTACTTTTTCTCATATGCTGCCAAAAAACTGATGAGGAGGGAACACCTCCCAGGACAGTTGATAAACTCACCATCACCTTGATACCAAAACCAGACTAGGATACCACAGAAAAACAAAATTACAGGTCAATATCTTTGATGAATAGATGCAAAAATCCTCCACAAAATACGAGGATACAGAATCCAATGGCATGTAAAAAGATCACATACCACAACCAAGAGGGACTCATCTCCACTTCACAATGATGATTTAACATACACAAATCAATGAATGGGATACACCACAAAGGTAAAAGACAAAAACCACATGGCCATCAAAATAGACGCAGAATAAGCACTTGACAAACTTCAACAACCATCCAGGAGAAAATCCTTTACCATGGTCGGTATAGAGGAGCAGAACATGATAAAACTTATCTAGGACAAACTCACAGCCAATACAATACTCAACAGTGAAAGACTGAAAGCCTTCCCACCTAATAGGGTACCAGGCAAGGATCTCCAATCTCCAATTCTCCTCAACATAACATCGGAATTCCTAGCCACAGCAATCAGACAAGACAAAGGAAGGTATCAACCTTGGATAGGAACATGGAAAACTCTCACTATAAGGAGATGACATGACATTTGACAGAGGAAACTCAAAAGATGGCACAAACTCTACTAGAACAGATAAATGAATTCAGCAAGGCAGCAGGAGACAAAATTAATATAGGGACTTCAGGTGCATTTCTCTACACTAACAATTAAATATCAAAAAATTGAAATACAGAGTTCCCATCATGGCTCAGCAGTTAGCAAACCCGACCAGCATCCATGAAGATGCAGGTTCAATTCCTGGCCTTGCTCATTGGGCTAATGATCCTGAGTTGCCATGAGCTGTGGTGTAGGTCACAGATGTGGCTCGGATTCCGCATTGCTGTGTCTCCGGCATAGGCTGGCGGCTCCAGTTCCGATTGGACCCTTAGCTGTGGAATCTCCATATGCTGCAGGTGCAGGCCCAAAAGCAAAAAAAAAAAAAAAAAAATTTAAATATACTCCGTATCTCAAAAAATCATACAGCCCCGAAAATAAAATGCTGACTAATAAACCTGAGCAAGGAATTAAAGCCCAGATGGGACAGAGAAGGAGTTTTAGAGTCCCAGGAGATTGTAGCAATAGTTTATAGAGGGCAAACTGGAGAAAGACCTGCAGGGATCCTTGGTACTCCTGCCCAGCACACCACAGCCAGATATGCTGAGCTTCTGAGGTGAGCCAGAGAAGGGTGCTGAGACTCAGGCTGCCAAGGTCAAATCCAGAGAAAGGACTGGGGTTGGTTGTGAGGAGACAAACTGAGACAGCTAGGGTAGAATGCATCATAATCAAGGATGGTCAGGAAAAATCCTGGGCCCACCAGCGAGGCCTGGCACATTTGATGGATTGGACCCCTGGCCTGGGAACCCCCACATGTCACCAGTGTGGCCATAAAATCCAAAGCATAAACAAAATAAAAAAAAACAAAACAAAAAATCATGGGAAGAACAAAAAAAGAAACTACAATAGACACACTCATATGAAAAAGCAATTCAAATACAACACTAAAAAGTCATCAAATCACAAGAGAAAGGAACAAGAGAAGAAAAAGAGACCAAAAAAAACATATCCAAAATAATTTATAAAATGGAAATAATACATACACATCGATAATTCTCCTGAATGCAAATGGATGAAATGTTCCAACCAAAAGATATAGACTGGCTGAATGGATACAAAACCAGACCCATCTATGTGATATCACAAGAGAGCAACTTCTGAGTTAGGGATGCATGAGGACTGAAAATGAGGGAATGAAAGAAGACATTCTATGCAAAGGAAAACCAAAAGAAAGCAGGAGGAGCAAAAAGGACTTAAAAATTAAGAATATTACGAGGGACTAGAAGGACACTACCCAATGATCAAGGGACAAATCTATATATGCAACCAACACAGAGGCACTGCAATATATAAGGTAAATGTTCACATTCATAAAATGAGAAATCAAAAATAACACAATCATGGGGGACTTCAGTGCCCCTCTTTCAGCAATGGACAGATCATCCAGACAGACAAATCAAGAAACACATGCATTATATGATGCCATACAAATTATAGTCTTACTTTACACCTATAGAACATTTCATCTGGGAGTTCCCGTCATGGCACAGTGGTTAACGAATCCGACTAGGAACCATGAGGTTGAAGGTTCAATCCCTGGCCTTGCTCAGTGGGTTAATGATCCCGCGTTGCCGTGAGCTGTGGTGTAGGTCGCAGATGCGACTTGGATCCTGTGTTGCTGTGGCTCTGGCGTAGGCCAGTGGCTACGGCTCCAATTTGACCCCTAGCCTGGGAACCTCCATATGCCGCTGGAGCGGCCCAAGAAATGGCAAAAACACACACACACACAAAAAGAACGTTTCATCTGAAAGCACATGAATACACTTTCTTCTCAGGTGCCCAGAAAAAAATGTCCAGGAGAATTCATACCTTGGGCTACAAGTAAAGCCTCAGGAAATTCCAGAAAATGGAAATCATATCAAGCATTTTATTTCACCACTACGTGATGAGACTAGAAATCAACTACAAGAGAAAGACTGCAACAAGCAAACAAACAAACAAAATGTAACACAACTGAAACATGTGGAGGCTGAACAATGGATCACTGAAGAAACAAAAAATACCTGGACACAAATGGCAATGAAGACACCACCATCCAAAAGCTATGGGACATAGCAAAAGCAGTTCTGGGAGTGAAGATTAAAGCAACACAACCCTACCTCAAGAAAGAAGAAAAACCCCAATTTTACAACCTCATCATACACTTCAGGCTACTAGGGAAAGAAGAACCCCCAAACCCCAAAGTTAGTGAAGGAAAGCAATCAGAAAGATCAGAGCAGAAATCAAGGAGAGAAAACCAAAGCAATAAATGAAACTAAAAGGTGATTTTTTGAAAAGATGAAAAAAAATTGATAAACTTTTAGCCACATTCTTCAAGAAAAAAAGGGAGAGGGTTCAAATCAGTAAAATCAGAAATAAAAAGGAAGAATTTATGAAGGCCATCACAGAAATACAAATAACCCTAAGAGATTACTACAGGTCACTATATGCCAATAAAATGGACAACCTAGAAGAAAATGGACAACCACTTACTTAGAAAGCCACAGGCATCTAAGACTGAACCAGGAAGAAAACAGAAAAGATGTACTGAACAATCATGAGTTCTGACACTGAAATGACAAGTACTGTGATTACAAAAATTGTAACAACAACAACAACAACAAAAAGGCTAGGACCAGATGGCCTCACAGGCCAAATCTATCAGAGGCCAAATACTCAGAGAGGAGGTAACACATATCCTCCTGAAACTCTTCCCAAAAATTTGCAGAGGAAGGAACACTCCCAAGCTCATTCTATGAGGCCAACATCACCTTGATACCAAAACCAGACAAAGATACCACAATAAAGAAAATGACAGGCCAGTATCTCAGATCAACAGAGATGTAAAACTCCTCAACAAAATATCGGCAGATGGAATCCAATGACACAGTTAAAAGATAAAACAACATGATCAAGTGGGGTTCATCTATGGTATGCAAGGATTCTTCGGTCTGTGCAAATAAATGAATGATACAAACCACATAAACCAAGTGAAGAATGAAAACTGTGATCAAATCAGTAGATACTGAAAAAGCTTTTGACAACATTCAATACCAAGTTCAGATAAAATCTCTCCAGAACGTAGGCATAGAGTGAAGTTACATCCACATCAGAAAAGACATATATGTCGACCACAACGCTAACATAATTCTCAATGGTGAAAAGGTGAACACTGAGAACTATGTCTGGATACTTAAAACATAGTACGACAATGGGAGAAAAAATTATGACTACATGTATGTATAACTAGGTCCCCATGCTGTACACTACAAAAAAAAAAGTGTGTGGGGGACATAACAATAAAAATAAATTAAAAAAAAAAAAACAAGAAAAATGAAAACATTTCCACTAAGATTGGGAACATGACAAGGAGGTCCAGTCTCACCCCTGTGACTCAACATGGTTTTGGATGTCCTAGTCATGCCATTCAGAGAAAAAAAAAAAAAAGGAATAAAGGGAATCTGAATTAGGAAAGAATAAGGAAATACGTCACTCTGTGCAGATGACGTGATACATAGAAAATCCAAAACATACCAGAAAACTGTTACGAGCTGATCAATAAATGTGGTAAAGATGTAGAATACAAAAATAACACCCAGAAATAGCTTCCATTCCTATGCAATTAATATGCAAGATAGAGATCTAGTAAGGAACAATTGCATTTGCCATCCCATCAAACAGAAAAATATATATGGAAAATATATCTACCTAAAGAGGAAAAATATCTCTACTCTCAAAACTACAAGATACTGATGAAGGGCAACCAGGATAACACAAACTGACTGTAAGCTCTACCACACTTGGATTGGAAGAATCAAACATTTTCCAAAGGACTATACTACCCAAGGCCACCTACAGAGTCAGTACCCATCCCTATTACATTAACAAGGCATTTTTCTCAGAAGTAGAACATGTTTCAAAATGTAAGTGACAAACACAAAAATTTTGAATAGTCAAAGCCATCTAGAGAAAGGAAAATTACGCTGGAGGAATCAGGATCCCTGGCTTTCAGACTTTACTACAAGCTACACTCCATTAAAAACAGGATGGTATTGGCCCAAAAACAGAAGTATAGGTCATGGATCAGAAACCCATGCACCTAGGCACAACTAATCTATGGCAATGAGAGACAACAAGTAGACAATGGATACAGATATGGTATCCTTCAATAAGTGATGCTGGGAACAACCGGACAACCTACATGTACAAAACAATGATATTAGTAACACTTGCTAACACCATCCACAAGAATACCTCCAAATGCATTAAACACCCTAAACATAAGACACATTCTATAAAAACTCTTAGAGGAAAGATGCAGGCAGAAAAAACCTTTGCCATAAATTGCAGCAATAGCTTTGTGACCCACCTCTTAGAGGAATGAAAGGTAAACACAAAAAATACAGAAATGGGACCTTAAGTCAGCTACAAAGCCTTTGGAGCAGAAAAGGGAAAACAGACACGAAAATGAGAAGACCACCCACAGACTGTGAGAAAATCCTTGCCAATGATGCAACAAAACAACAAAGAACTTCCCAAAATATTCAAATGTCTCATACAGGGTTATACCAAAAACCAACAGCCTAAATAGAAAATGGACCTCAATTCTAAACAACAGTTCTCCAAGACAGACACACAGAAGGGCAAAAAGCAAATGAAAAGATGGCCAACACCACTAATGATGAGAGAAATGCAAATCGAAATTAAAAGAGAAGATCCTGTGGTGGCTCCGTGGGTCAAGGAATCAAACAGTTGTCTCCCTGAAGATGCTGGTTTGATTCCTGGCTTCAGGAAGTTCGTTTGGGATCCAGTGATATGTAAGCTGCACCAGAGGTCCCAGATGTGGTTGAGATCCAGTCCTGCACTAGTGCTGCAGCTGTGGTGTAGGCCACAGCTGAAGCTCCACTCTGCATCTAGCCCAGACACTTCCATATGTTGCAAGCATGGCAGTTAAATTTTAAAAAATAAAAATTAAAAAAAAATCCAAGGACTTATTGCCTCATACCAGTCAGAATGGCCATCATCAAAAAGTCTACAAACAGTAAATGCTGGAATAGGTGTGGAACAAAGGGAAACCTCCTCCACTCTTGCAGGGAATGTAAGCTACTGCAACCACTATGGAGAATAATAGTATGGAGGTGCCTTAGAAAACTAAATATAGAATTACCGTATGATCCAGCAATTCCCGTTCTGGCCATCTATCTGGAGAAAACTGTAATTTGAAAACATACATGCACCCTAATATTCAGGGCAGCACTGTTTCCAATAGGTAAGACATGGAAGCAAATTAAATGCTCATCAACAGAAGAATGGATAAAGAAAATGTGATACAAACATACAGAGGACTATTATTACTCACCCATAAAATACAAGGCCATTTGAAGCAACATGGATGGACATAAAAATTATCATACTAGATGAAGCCGGACAGATGAGGACAAATATCACATGAGATCGCTGATATATGGAGATGTATAGAAATGATACACTAGAATGTAGAAAAAGAAATTACCCAATGATTCTGAAACCAAATCCATCATGACCAAATGGGAAATGGGCACGATGCAGATGAATCAGGCCACTGGGTATGCCATACAAACACTGCTATGTATGAAAGAGATAGGTAACAATGGCCTACTCTATAGTACAGGGTAATCTACTCAATCCTGTGTGATAACTTAGATGGACAAAGAGCCCAAAAAGGAAAAGGTACATGCATACGTATAAATGACACATTTTGCTATATACCTGAAACTACCAGAATTTTTAAATTTCCTATATACTTCAATAAAATGTATTCTCAAAAACAAGAGAAGACAACCTATGGAATGGCAGCAAATATTTGCCAGTGATGCAATGGACACGGGCTTAACTTCCAAAAGCAGAAGAGTCAAATGAAATGAGATCACATGGTAAAACATGGGTACATCTGAGGAAATAATCCATTGGGTTAAAGGCAACCTTGAGAATGGAATTGAGGGAAACGAGAAGGTGGTTGTTCCACAAGTACTGACTCTGTTTCTCAAGACGAAAATTTCAGCAGTTCAGTAGCACAAACATGCAAATGTAAATTAATAAATGTAACTGTATAATTCAATAGTTACATGGTATTTTCTGTTTCTTTTTCCAAAAATCAAAATGCATCAATACCTAACATTGACAAAATCAAATATTTCAATAATTACGTCCAATTCAAAAGTTCTTCTCACACAAGAAATATAAATTCCTCAACACATGGAGGCACGATTTAGACTCTTTCCATAAGCGCTCCTAAAGACAAATGACAACCCTGACCATTAACCAAGAAAGACAAAGAAATTACAGAAAGAATGAACAATGGAGGGGTAATCATTCAAGAACACAGTTTTACTGGCAATACACAGATTGGGCTTTCCAATTTGAATGCAACATCATATTGTCTTCAGTCTACTGAGTTGAAAATTGTAATTTCCATTCTGAATATACCAGGAAGAAAAATGAAAATGAACTGATTTTGGTAAACCTGTCCTAGAAAAGAAAGCAATTGTTTAAGAACTGTGAAGCCACAATGAGATAATTAGTTGTCAAGGAGGCTGAACACAGCATATGCATGCCCTTAAAAAGTAAGTCATCTAAATAATTCTCATGTTGAGCAGGGAGTCCGCATCTATGAAAAGGAAATGTTTCACAGATTCAGATATAAGAAGGTGAAGTAGAAAGCCTCAAACTCACCTCTTTTCACAGAAATACCAAAATTAACAAATCACTGCTGAACAATCATCAACAACACAGACTGGAAGATACCAAAAAAAACACATCCTCCACACAAAGACAAAGAAGAAGCAACATCAAGATGGCAGTAGGGGAGTTTATCGATATGAGCCCACCAGGGAGGCATCTCATAGACTGGAAAATCACCATATTGCAGAGGCTCTCCAACAGAAGTTCCCAAACCCTATCAGAGTCCCAGCCCGGGGATCTGGTATTTGGAATAAAAGTCCCCAGACCATTTGGCACTGTAAGCACAGGAGCACCACAGGTCTGGGAAAAACAAGACTCTACTATTGCAGGGCACACAAAGCTTTTCATGTGCAGAGTCCCAGGACAAAGCAGGGACTCCATAAGAATCTGCTTCAGAACTACCTCCGGCTTTTGCAGGGTCTCCTGGCAAAGACCAGCTCAGCTGTGGCTCATTGTAAGGCCAGGACATTGGAGCTGGAGGGCCCAGGAAATAAGCACAGGTGTGAGCTCCCCTGGAGGCCACCACTTTGGAAAACTCTGGCCCCATCCATCAAGGCTGAGAAGCCCCAGGCCTAACAACAGAGTGGGAACCCAGTAGCAAATAGGCTGCCTGAAGTCCTCTCAGGGACACAGCCACCTTTCTACTCAGGTCCACCTACCTGTGGGCAGGAACCAGTCTCTTCCACCAGGAAGCCTGCCACAAGCCCCTGTATCAACTTCACCCACAAAGTTTCCCAATCCAGAAGCAAGAGAGGGCACAACTGTGTAGACTGCCAAAAAGACACCACACAGAAAGCTCGACAAAATAAAAGCTAGACAAAATGAAGTAACAGAGAAATACGTGCCAGATCAAGGAAAAGACAAAAACCCAGAAAAACAGCTAAGTGAAGTGGAGGCAAGCAACCAACACTAAAAATACTTTAATGAGGGGGTTCCCAATGTGGCTCAGCAGGAAGGAATCGGACGAGTATCCATGAGGACATGGGTTCAATCCCCACCATCACTCAGTGGGTAAAGGATCCAGTGTTGCCAGGAGCTGTGGTGTAGGCAGTCAGCTATGGCTCTGATTGCACCCTTAGCCTGGGAACTTCCATATGCCATCAGTATGGCCATAAAAAAAAAAAAAAAAAAAACAGAGCAATAATAGTAAAGATGATCCGTGATCTCAGAAACCAAAAAAAACTGGGGGCAAAGATCGATAAATTACAAGAATATCACACAAATACATAGAAGATTTAAAGAATAAACAAACAGACATGAACTACATGATAACCAAAATGAAAAATTCACGAGAAGGAACCAAGAGCACAATACAGCAGGCAGCAGAATGAATAAGGAAAGTGGAAGACAGACCGCTGCAAATCACTGATGTGCAACGGAATAAAGGAAGCAGAAGGAAAAGAAATGAGGATAGTCTAAGAGAACTGTGGGACAACAGGCAATGCACCAATATACCCATTACAGGGGTGATAGGAGTTGAAGAGGGAAAGGACCAGAGAAAATATCTGAAGAGGCAAAAGCTGGAAACATCCCTAATGTGGGAGGATCTAAATAGACATTTCTCCAAATAAGATATACAGATGGCCAACAAATTCAAGAAAAGCTGTTCAACACTGCTATTACTAGAGATATACAAATCAAAACTACTATGAGGTACCACCTTACACCAGCCAGAAGGGCCATCCTCAAAAACACTACAAACATTAAATGCTGGAGAGGGTGCAAAGGAAAGCAAACCCTCCAGCACTGTTGGTGGGAATTTCAATTGCTACAACCACTACGGAAAACAGTATGCAGCTTGCCCAAAAAATGAAAAACAGAACTACTATATGATCTAGCAATCCATCTTCTGGGCATCTACCCAGACAAAAACCTTAACTCAAAAAGATACATGCACCCCAATATTCTTTGCAGCACCATTTACAATTGCCAAGACATGTAAGCCACCTAAATGTCCACTGACAAAGGAGCATGATGAATATATACAATGGAATAGTACCAGTAAAAATGATTGAAACAATGCCATGTGAAGCAACATGGATGGACCTGCAGATTATCATACTAAGTGAAGTTAGACAGCAAAAGACAAATATCAGGATATCACTCACATGTGGAATCTTAAAGTAGACAAATGAACTTATTTGCAGAACAGCAACAGACACAGACTTTGAAAACGCACTTATGGTTACCAAAGGGGACACATTGGGGGGGACTAGATCGGGGGGTTAGGACTGGCATATACACACTGGGGTATATGGAAAAACTGACCAATGGGGACCTGCTACATAGCACAGGGAACTCTACCCAATATTCTGTGGTACTGGATAAAGCAAAATAATCTTAAAAAAAATGGATGTGGGTTCTTTTTTTATAACTGAATCACTCTGTTGTACAGCAGAAAGTATTACAACCTTGTAGAACAACTATATTCTAATAAACTTTTTAAAAATAAAAAAAAAAGAGGAGTTCCCGTCGTGGCCCAGTGGTTAACGAATCCGACTAGGAACCATGAGGTTGCGGGTTCGATCCCTGCCCTTGCTCAGTGGGTTAACGATCCGGCGTTGCCGTGAGCTGTGGTGTAGGTTGCAGACGCGGCTCGGATCCCGAGTTGCTGTGGCTCTGGCGTAGGCCGGTGGCTACAGCTCCGATTCGACCCCTGGCCTGGGAACCTCCATATGCTGCGGGTGCGGCCCAAGAAATAGCAACAACAACAACGACAAAAAAAAAAAAAAAATTAAAAAAATAAATAAGTAAATAAGAAAATAAAAATAAAACAAAGAAAATATTCCGAGTCAGTGGCATGTGTTACAGGAAGGAGAATTTCACACAATATAGATTATACTTGGCCATATAAAACTAAACTAAAAATCTGAATGAATAAGGAGTTAAATGACAAAGAAAAATTTAAGAAATTTATTACAGGAGTTCCCGTCGTGGCGCAGTGGTTAACGAATCCGACTAGGAACCATGAGGTTGTGGGTTCGGTCCCTGCCCTTGCTCAGTGGGTTAAGGATCCGGCGTTGCCGTGAGCTGTGGTGTAGGTTGCAGACGCGGCTCGGATCCCGCGTTGCTGTGGCTCTGGCGTAGGCTGGTGGCTACAGCTCTGATTCGACCCCTAGCCTGGGAACCTCCATATGCCACGGGAGCGGCCCAAGAAATAGCAACAGCAACAACAACAACACCAAAAAAAAAAAAAAGAAAGAAATTTATTACAGATACATCACTGTAACAGATATAAAAATATAAAGGTTGTCATGCCTTCTTTAGAATACAAATAAAACATTCTTTATAAATGTAGGAAGAACATGAAAGTTGTAACATATGCAAAGAATCATATACTTATAGAATAAATATTTTAAATGAAATATACCATGATTCATGACACCTTGAGGGAAATAGATTTTTTTTTTCTTTTTGGAACACATATGCAATGTATGGAAGTTTCTGGGCTAGGGGTTTAATCAGAGCTGCAGTTGCTGGTTTAAGACACAGCAATATAGATTTAAGTCGCATGTGCAACCTAAACAACAGCTTGTGTCAGTGCCAGACCCTTAACCCAATGACTGAGACCAGGGAATAAACCCACATCCTCAGGGACACTCCAGAGGGTTCTTTTTCTTTTTTTAGGACCTCACCCATGGCATATGGACGTTTCCAGGTTAGGAGTCAAATCAGAGTGAGGCCTGGAACCAACCCACAAGTTCATGGATAGTAGTCAGATTTGTTTCCCGTGCCACAAGAGGAACTCTGTACATTGGGTTCTTAATGCACTGAGCCACAGCAGGCTCTCCAGAAATAGATTTAAAAAAAAAAAAAGAATATTTTCTGCTTCAAGCACTCTTACATTTATGAACCAAACATTTTCATAGATACAGTGTGATGACTAATTATCTCATTGACGTCTAACCAAATATGTGCTATTTGGAATGTGTTATAGTTGATACTTCAACTCTACTATTATGGGTGATTTTGATATAAAACTCATCCAAAAGTGAAAACACAGAACATACTCCTGAGAAGCTTCAGGTTAAAAAGGACACATTTAGAAAAGGATGGTTCTTCAGGAATCAAAGAAGAATGAAGACTTTTAATGATTGTGGGGTATAATCTGTATTCCACTATGCATTAATTTAGTGAAGGGAGTTCCTGCTGTGGCTCAGTGGTTAACGAATCTGTCTAGCATCCAGGAGGACACAGGTTTGATGCCTGTCTTCGTTCAGTGGGTTGAGGTTCTGGAGTTGCCGTGAGCTGTGGGGTAGGTTGCAGACGAGACGTGGCTCAGATCCTGAGTTGCTGTGACTGTGGTGTAGGCCATCAGCCCCTAGCCTAGGAACCTCCATATGCCACAGGTGCAGCCCTAAAAAAAAAAAGCAAAAAAAAAAAAAGAATAAAAAAAAATCTAGTGAAGAATTCTATGAGTAATTAGACATATTCTTATACCACTGATAAGGGGAAAATACACTTAACATGTAGCATGTTAGTTCCTCCCAAAATAAGGATATAATGAAGTAAATTTGAGGGTTACATTCAGCAAGGTGCATTATGCTTTGACACAGTTACTTAGTCTGAACTTTCTAGGGTCATGGTCCAAGTTTCCATGCAATTGGACATTTAAAAGCAGAAAACATACAGTATCTGTCCCCACTGCTCCTAGAATGTTGGCACCAAATTCCAGTATTTCCACGACTCTCCTCACTCCCTTCCGATTAGGTGAAGAAACAGAGTGTGAAAAAAGAACTTAACAAAGAGTTACTCAGAAATGTGCACAGCCTTTCCTAGGACCCAAAAGTAATGGAAAAAAAGCCAGGTGGGAGTTCCATCATGGCTCAGAGGAAATGAATCTGACTAGTATCCATGAGGACACGGATTCAATCCCTAGCATCACCCAGTGGGCTAAGGATACAGTGTTGCCATGAGCTGTGGTGTAGGTTGTGAATTCTGCTCGGATCCTGAATTGCCGAGGATGCAGTGTAGGCTGGCAGCTACAGCTCTGATGCAACCCTTAGCCTGGGAACTTCCATGTACCCCAGGTGTGCCCATAAAAGACCCAGAAAAGAAAAGGAAAAAAAAAAAAAAAAAAAAAGAACAGCCAAAGGGAGTTCCCATCGTGGCTCAGTGGTTAATGAATCGGACTAGGAACCATGAGATTGTGGGTGCAATCCCTGGCCTTGCGCAACAGGTTAAGGATCCCGAGTAGCCATGAGCTGTGGTGTAGGTTGCAGATGCGGCTTGGAGCCCACAGTCCTGTGGCTCTGGCATAGGCTTGTTGCTACAGCTCTGATTTGACCTCTAGCCTGGGAACCTCCATATGCCCCAGGAGTGGCCCTAGAAACGGCAAAGAAACAAAAAAGAAAAAAAAAAAAAAACAGCCAGGACATACAGGTCCTCACAAGTCAAGACCAGGATTCTGGCTCTCCATGTGGATGTGAGAGAGAATCCTCCATGGTGAAGGAAAACACATGGAGAGCTAAGGAACATAAGATTTTGGCAGCAGATGTCGCTCTAAGACAGACACAGAATAAACCTGTGTTTCTCAAAAATCAGTGCCATTGAAGCACATCTTCCCAAAGCCAATTTTAAGATTCCTGGGTCATCTGCTTCACCCATGCACACATACCTGGCTGTATGGCTACTGTCTCCATTCCCTTCACATCCCAGGGATCTGTCTTTTGCTCCAACAAGCGAACCAGGTCTGGCTTAGAGATAACATACTCTGTTCATTGGAAAAAAAAAAAAACCATGTTTTTCCTAGAGATTCACCAATATCCAATCTAGGATTGGACTCAGGTGCAAGAGATGGCACTGTGGAATGGTAAAACATTCTAGGCAGTGATTTCCCCAGATACTGCCTTTTGAAAGCACATTTCAGACCCTGACTGACAGGTAAAAAGCAGTTCCTCTCTTCCCCATCTAAGTACTACTGAGTCAAAAGTAAAGGGTCCAAATCTGATTTTAAGAGGCCGGCAGAGCTCTTCATACATATGAACTTCCAGAACTGCAAATAATCTAAAGTGAAGGAGGCCGCTTTCCTCAAGGAGGACTTCGGTTACAATGAGGATGCCTCATTATGAAGCCTTTCTACCTGCACCCACCATCTCTCAGTTATTCCTAAAATGGTGGGGTCTGAAAATCTCTTGTATGGGCAAGAAAATGGCAGGAGACATTCTGCAAATGCAGGATCCCACACCCAGTGGGAGAAAAGGAATTCTGGAAGGAAGGGGTCCTCACCCAAGGAGACCAGGTGCCTACAGATCTCTATCATCACATCTCTGTACAGGTCCCGTTGACCGAGGTCCAGACATTCCCACTCCTCTGGAGAGAAATCGATGGCCACATCCTCGACTCTCAGAAGTCCCTGAAATGGAAAGGGCACATGCCATGGGCCAAAGCTGAGGTCATTATGTGACTCAAGATGAAAGCAGCAAGTCAAAAGAAATGGTTTTAATGTTTTTAATGTCTTCAAACATTCAATACTATATATTTGAAACAGTAGTATTCTCTACCATATCTCTACCTCCCTTAAAGGGGATGACATGGGAGCCATAAAACTGTCATAGACATGCCTTCCCATGGTGATGTCTCACCAACGGAATAGTTTCAACCCTTGACAGGTAATGATTCATCGTGACAATTCATGCTCCACAGGGATCCTGTGCACAGACAATGCTGAAAAGGCTCTGGGGCAGAGTGACAGCCTTTTTAAGAGCTGATCCTGACTACCCTAAGTGCACAAGGAAAAGGTACTTGAGAACATCCTCACCAGGCAAGAATATCAGAAGGAGAGAATTCATGATTCTGACATTCTCAATTCATGGCATTTCAGGAGGAAAAGCAGACACAGACTCCAACCTAGGACAGGACGGTTACCTGAGAAGCTGCCATTTCCTCCTCTTCTTCCTCTTCTTCCTCCAGCTCTGGGTCACTTTCTCATCGGTACTGTGTGGAGGAATCACATCAGCATCTTGAGAATCCACCATCATAGGTAAAAGCTATTTCACCTGAGTCCACCACACCCACAAGCTGTAAGACCAAGGCCAACTTTGAAATGTTGAAAAGGCCAAACTCTCCAGACTTTGTCTCAGAAAAGATTCAGGAACAGTCCCTTCCTACATGGAGAACAAAGTGAGATTGTTTCTGCTTGGATACATGTGTTCATCCCCATACAGATATCCCAACATTCGGCTCACCTAAGGTATGGGGGCTGCACTGACTTTTCCCTTCAGAAGCCCTATGGGGCAGACTCTCTTGCCTCTCTTTGGGCTAAAGCTTGCTCGGAACTCCCACAAACACATGCAGGAGCTCACATGCTCACCTCCTTGGCCTCACCTTACAATCCTCTGGAGCTCTTAATGAAACAACACTGATGCTTCCTGAGGAACAACAGACAGCGTCTCTGGGAGCACACATCTGATGCTATTTCTTAATACTGGTCATGGAATCGCATCAAGGTTGTATGAAGTTTTGTTCTAAGAATTCTTCCAAAATGACCCTGAGTCCTTAGGCCTTTTCATCCCCTTCCTTCCCACGGCCACAAGGATTCATAAAAGTTTCTGCTGTGTGACCACCTGTTTGCAGGTAACGGAGCCTCCATCTTCAGAGACCAGGCACATGAAGCTGTTTCCATCAAAGAGCAAATCCTTCTGTTCTTTGTGTGGAACCCAAAAGAGCCAAAGGGATCCTCAGAGAGAACAGGCTGCAGGCATCTCTCCCCCTCACTTCACACTATACGGTGAAGCTTCAGTCACCAACACAGGGTGGCGCTGGCAGCAAAACGGCTGCCCAGAGGAGAGGAACACCAGTGAGCCAGAACTAAATCCTCATGGTGGGGTCAGTTAACTTTGGACAAGGGGACAAGGACACACCACAGGGAAGGACAGCCTCCACTGGAAACGGTGCCAGGAAACCTGGCCTCCACCTACCACATGATTTCTCTACTGCACACAAATCCAACCAAAAACCCAGTTTTCCACATGGAGCCCCTCTTGCATCCTCTGAAGACAGACACCCTCAGAACTCAGTCCTACCTAGGAAGCGTCTCCCCATGTTTCCTCAGTTCTCCTTACACTGTCCTACCAGGGTCACCTCCATTGTCAGGAAACCCAGCTCCTGTCTGCAGACACAGCCCCCTGAGGTCCTGAAGCCAAAACCACCATGAATCCAAAGATGGTGGAGCTTTAATAGCAGAAAGGGGGGGGCCGGCAGGTCCCAACTGGAGCCCAGGGGGAGCCAGAGTAGACACAACCCCTCCCAGCTGGCTGCAGAGTCCCCTGCAGCCACCAAGCCCCTGCAGGCACCCTGGGTCACAGAGGAGAGCCTGCCCCCTGTCAGACCCCACCTCACCTCCCCTCTGTGGAAAGTGTAGGCCTCAATCCCTCCTCAGAGTCACTGGACACAGAGCCCCCTCCTGGCGGAACGCATGAAAACCTTCCGTTTCAGATAGTCACACTGAAATGGAGACAATATCCCACCACTTCTCCAAAAAGAGTTAAGGAATGATTCCTTGGTGACCATTGGGCATGAAATGAACACAGGCACAACTTTACAACTTACACCCAATTCACTCACAAGTACTCACTGACACTTTTCAATGCAAACCTATTAAAAGTATACTATACAGGAGTTCCCGTCGTGGCACAGTGGTTAACGAATCCGACTAGGAACCATGAGGTTGCGGGTTCGATCCCTGCCCTTGCTCAGTGGGTTAAGGATCCGGCGTTGCTGTGAGCTGTGGTGTAGGTTGCAGACTCGGCTCGGATCCTGTGTTGCTGTGGCTCTGGCGTAGGCTGGCAGCTACAGCTCCAATTCAACCCCTAGCCTGGGAACCTCCATATGCAGTGGGAGCGGCCCAAGAAATGGCAAAAAAAGACAAAAAAAAGAAAGTATACTATACAGAAGAAAATCACCATGAGCTTTCAGTGTTCACACACAGCACAAAAAGGCAGACCAGAAAGACAAACAAGGAACACTGCGGACTTTATAAAAGTAGAGATTTCTACTCAGTTGGAAGACCTTCATTTAGAAAGCCAAAAGCCAACTATCATGCAACTAGACTGCCTACTGCCCCTTCATACGCCCACTGCATCCTAGCCTTCCCTCTGCTTCCATCTCAAAGTGCCTTCTCTTTGTCATGTTTGATAGGTTCACATTTATTCACACTACATGACATGCAAAAAAAGTTTAAGGGCTTATTCACTCCAGCATTAGTGAGTTTTGTCAGTGAGAACAGACAAAACACAAATCGAGAGGTAGCCAAACCTGACAGAACTAGGTCTGCCTCCAAGTGGACCACTTAACTAGCTAGATGTCCTTGCCAGATTAACTTCTGGGATTCAGTTCTCAAGAATGGAGGGCACATGTCATAGCACCTGGCATTTAACACATTGACAATACAACTTGAGACTATCTCATAAAACCTCAAAAGCTGGAGTGCCCTGGTGGCCTAGGATCTAGCATTGTCACTGCTGCGGCTCAGGTCACTGCTATGGTGCAGGTTCCACACCTGGCCTGAGAGCTTACACATGCCTAAACAAAACAAACAAACAAAAAAACCCCTCAAACACTCTCAGGAAAAAAACAACCAAAAAAAAAGCACTGATATTTAACCTAAAGGCTACTGTCTCAGAAAAGCTGCCCAAATCCTCAGTGGCAAGCAGAAGGCACTTCTTACACAGTTCTTTCCAAGCCAATCTCCCTACCCACCAATACTACCTGTTACATAAGAGCTAAGGACTAAGGCTTCACTGATTTCCAAACTTCAGTACTTTCAAATGGTTACCTGTGAGTAGGCTAAGGGAAGATGGGGAATGAATGGGACTTGGGGGGAGGTTGAAGTGAGAGGCCAGAGATCAGAGAATGAAAGCTGATGCATGTTTTAAGAGTCTTGCCCTGGGAGTTCCCGTGGTGGCACAGGTGAGACAAATCCAACTAGCAACCATGAGGTTGCAGGTTCAACGAAAGTGCAAGTTCAATCCCTGGCTTTGCTCAGTGGCTTAAGGATCTGGCATTGCTGAGAGCTGTTGTGGAGGTCCCACATGTTGCTCAGTTCTGGCATTGCTGTGGCTGTGGTGAAGGCCAGCACTTGTAGCTCTGATTTGACCCTGAGCCTGGGAACCTCTATATGCCAGGGGTGTGGCCCTAAAAAGCAAAAGTAAGAAAGAAAGAAAGAAAAATAAAAATCTTGCCCTGGATGTCACATTGTGGCTCAGCAGTAACCAACCCAACTAGTATCCATGAGGATGTGGGCTCTCCTTGGGCTCCCTCAGAGGATTAAGGATTAAGCATTGCCAAGAGCTATGATCCAGGGAGAAGAGGCTTGGATCCTGTGTTGTTGCGGCTGCAATGCAGGCCCGAAGCTGACCTCCAATTTGACTCTAGCCTAGGATATTTCATATACCGCTGGAGTGGCCCTAAAAAGAGGAAAAAAAAAAAAAAAGTCCTGGCCAATTTCACACAGCCAATAAATGCCAGAGCCTTTAAAGGAAGAAAAATAATAATACCTTTAAGACTGGATTTTTTTTTTTTTTTTTTTTAAGGCCGCACCTCCGGTACTGGAGGTTCCCAAGCCAGGGGTGGAACAGGAGCTGTAGCCACCAACCTATGCCACAGCCAAGCCACACAATGCTGGATCCAAGACACATCTGCAACCAGCACGACAGCTACCCCAGAACCTTAGGAACCTCAAGGCCAGGGATGGAACCGGCATCCTCATGGATACTAGACAGGTTCAGGGACCGCTCAATCACGATGGTATCTCCGGAACGGATATATTTAAAAGGGATTCTAAAAAGGACAAAAACACAAAAAAGAAAAAAAAAATGTTTCAGGTGCAGCCCTAAAGAAGCAAAACACAAAAAATAAAAAAACACAATAAAAAGGATTCTAGTACAATGCAAGGAAAGTAACAAAGCGCTCAAGCACTCCAGGTGTTCCTGTGCCCCCTTTTCCCAAGCACACCCTAAAACCATTCTGCCCAACGAGTCAGAACCAGGTCATTAAGTAAACCAACCACGAAGTGCAGAGAACCAGCTTGGCAGTCACTGCTTCTGCCCCAATTCAAGTTACCCACGTCTCTCCCTGTATGAAAGGCATTTTCTAGTAGGATTATCTTCCAACTAAAAACCATCTATTGGTCCTTAATTACCTTCAGAAGGTAACTCTCCAACCTCGGCTTGTATCCTAAATACTTGGGAAGTCTGCAGGGCCACATGCCCAGTTTTCATGTTGCCAGTCGACACTGCAGGCCTGGGGACCCCTGGTCTGCAGAAAACAAAGCTGAACAGGCCCGGCAAGGCAGGCAGTGTAGGATCCGCTGGCCAACCTCCTCGCCGCCCTTTCCCTACATGGAACAGCATTCCCAAACTGTGGGCCACCGGACTATCCACTCACCTAGTGCCGATCCCCACTCAGGGCCCCACAGGCTGGGGAGACCCAGGGAAATGCCACGAGGCCCAGGTCAAATAAACCCCGGGGCCTTCCTCCCGACAACCGCTCAAATGCAGCGGCACAGCCCGCAGGCCCAGGGGCGGGGAACTACGAGGGCCTGAGGGACAAAGAACCCAGCGGAGGTCCCGGGATGCACTGCGAGGTCTTTGCGCAGTGATTGGCAGTTCCCCCTCCAGCCGGAAGTGGGCAGGGCCGGCCTGTGCTCGCTCTCGGACAGAGGCGGGGCCGGAAGAGGGCCCGGAGCCGGGGGGTGGGGGTGGTGGGGAGGGGGCGTTTCTGAAGCGGTCGAACTTTCAGAGGAGGTGTTTCTGAAGAAGTAGGCTTCTGAAGAGCATGCAATTCCGGAGCAGCATTATCCTTCATTATTGCTTTGAGTCCCTGAGAAAATTGAGGATCCAACTAAGGTGGTGGTGGGGTGGGGGAAGCGTCAACATCACCTCCTGCTTCTCACCACTTCCGGGGTTCAGGGTGAGCAGTGCCTGAGGGGCAGTTCTTTGCCCTCAGCAGAGGTTCTGTTCGCACCTGGGGGCATGAACGGGTGGGCATGACCCGCCCTAAGGATTTGGGCTCCGCCCAGAACTCCCCTGGCTTCAGCCTGAGGAAGTGACTGAGGGTAAAAGGGGTCCAGGAAGCCAGTGAGGAGGCCCTGCAAATGAGAAACTTGGCGCCCAAGGAACCAGGACCTTGGTGTGGCCCTGGGGGAGCAGGCAGGTGCAGGAAGCAGAACAGGTGAAGGCGGCCTTGTGGAGGCGGAATTGACTGGCCAGGAGCTGCTGTGGCAAGATCTTTAAGGCAGAAGTTAGGATGTGGGCTTTATCTATCACTGCAAAGGACATCTAGTGAAGCATTTTTAACCCTTGATGCAGTCAGTCATGTTATATAATATTTGAATTTTGAAAGGGTGACAGGCAAGTGATGAGGTCCTGTTGTATAGCACACATAACTATAGTCAATCGCTTGTGATGGAACATGATGGAGGATAATATGAGAAAATGAATATACGTACATATATATATATATATATATATATATGACTGGGTCACTTTGCGGTACAGCAGAAATTGACAGAACATTGTAAATCAACTATAATTTAAAAATTAAAAACAAAACAAAAGGATGACTGCCTCCAGTTCAGGAGATAGTCATTTGGTGCCTTTAAGAGGTCCAAGGAGTTGTGCCTCGTGGGCAGGCAAGTACAGGTGTGAGTGAGAGAATCCTTAGCAGGTAGGTTACAGCTGTGGTTCCTAAACCTTCTGAATTGCTGGTGGCAGCAGCTTCCCTTCTTGTTTGTTCTTTTACTGTGGGGTGAGTGTGTGGTTTTAATTCGTATATACTCCACGGTACACAATAGGAGTTCCTATCAGTGTTTGGATGTATGAAACTCTTAAGACAGAGCCCAAACCCTGTGACCCTGAATCCTGAAGATCTGGCCCTGCTGGGCAGGCTTCAGCTGAATTGAGCAGGATGGAGCCAGCCCACCTGCTGAGTCATTATCTTGCAGTGAATTCTTCCTCTGGACCCATTGCTTTTAAGAATTACCATTGTCTTCCCTACAAGATGACTTCAGAAGTTATCTTGCTTTTGTCCTTACCCCTCCTCTGTAAGAACTGAAAGTGTTCTACATGTATCAGGGATTTAATTTCTGAGGAATGGAATATTTTTTATGTGTGTTGCTCTCTGAGATGCTTTATGGTCTTGAGGTCTGGCTGCTTCACCTTGTTTTAGCACGTTGGTCTTCCTCTCCTTCCCCTTTGTGCATACACGGAAAGACCTGCAATGACACGCCACAAACCTTTAACATATAGTGTGAAACGTGTATGTGTGTGTACACACAGGCATGTCTCTGTGCCTATATAGGTATGCATACTTACTATATCTAAGAATGCCTATTTCTGTATCCCACAGAAATGACATATAAAGAGATAGGACTAAATATCCCACTTTGTTTTGCAGCATTTGTAAAGCTAAAAACAATCAACAACAACAACAAAAAAAACTGCTAATATGTGTGGCCTTTCTTCGCCACCTGAAAATAACACTTTAAAGAGAAAAAGCGGAGGTTTTTTTTTTGATACAGTTATTATTAGAATAGTTAAAATATTCTTCTTAAATATGATAAACCAAAGAAAGAATTTTATTGTATGCAGGTACTCTTTTCTCTTTAAAAAAAATTAGTAAACAGAACTTTTCAAAAGTCCTTGAAAGAAGATGAGAGAAACTTGGGAGGGAATGAATCCAAACTTTATTGAATTGAGTATGAGTTGTACATACAGAGAAATATAAATTGTTCTGGCTAAGTAAGCTGAAGTGGAGATCTCTATGCTGCCTCCAAGAGGAGATGTTAATAGAACACAGTGAGGCCAAACAACTGAAGCATTGCAGTTTGGAGCAGAGAAAGTTTGTTACAGAGCCAAGCAAGGAGATTGAGTCTCTGGCACCCAAAAACTCTGAACTCCTCAATGGTTTGGCGGGTGAAGTTTTTTATAGGTAAAAGATGGGCTGAGGTGTGTAGGGTATATGACTTTCCTCCAATCAGTTGGCAACAAGTGTCCAGGGAAATCTTTTGCTCAGTCTGAAGTTACCATCCTCCACGTGGGTGGGGACCTTAGTTCCTCCAGAAGAACTGGAAGATATTCAGTTATGTATAGTCCTTGAGCAGGAACCAGAACCCTACCCCAAGGCTGCACTATTATTTCTCTGTGGCAAGGAGACAAGAAATAAGAGTTTTGGCATTCCCTCTCTTCCCTAAGTAGCAAAACCCATTGAGCAGAAAATTTTCCTCACTTTTTCATTTGAAGATCCCCAAAATATTTTTTATTCCATTACAAAATGAGTGGCTTTAATAAGACTTTATATCTCCTGTTGCACCCTAGTGCTTAAGAACACATTTTGGGAGTTCCTGTCATGGTGCAGTTGGTTAACAAATCCGACTAGGAACCATGAGGTGTGGGTTTGATCCGTGGCCTCGCTCAGTGGGTTAAGGATCTGGGGTTGCCATGAGCTGTGGTGTAGGTCGTAGACATGGCTCGGATCCTGTGTTGCTGTGGCTCTGGTGTAGGCTGGTGGCTATAGCTCCGATTCGACCCCTAGCCTGGGAACCTCCATATGCCAAGGGAAGCGGCCCTAGAAAAGGCGAAAAAAGAAAAAGAAAAATGATAAAACAATCACCAAATCACAGAGAAGGTAAAGTTCAAAGGACACTTTTGGCATACATGCCACTGCTTGTCGTGTTTTTATACTTTTTGGAAGTATCTTTGCATTTCCTCTGGCAATCTTTAATGAAATAAATGATCTGCAGTGGCAGAGTGTACAGCAAGACTGATTTGTCTTAAATGGCCCAATGAAGAGGAGCAATGGAAAGGATGAGTACCATGCTGTGTACAATAGTCAGAACCTTTCTTATGCAAATAAGGACAACTAGGCACTCTAGTCACACTGGGTGTTTTATTGAAAAATTACTGAAGTTGTTTGAGTAGAAATCCATAACCATTTAATTACCTGACAATAGTATGGCTGGTTATTAACATTTTCTTTGACTGTGAGAATCTGTACTTGTAAAAGTGTAGGCTTGTGTTCCAAAAGATGCATCTGAACTGCATAAAGTATTGGGGGGTTTTTGGTATAAATTATATAAAAAAGTACATACCTGTTTTCAACAAATATAATTGTTAAGAACTCATGTTTCTACTGAATGCCCTTTTGGAGCGGAATTATAATTCATCCAGAAAAATTATTTCATTTCCTTCAAATATCCAGTTTAAATAATGAAATAACACATTTCATAAAATATCTTTTGTTTGCATGTAAATTTAACTACAGCACTTTTTACAAACACCTCGCATCCAAAAAAGACACTGTGAATAAGCTGTGAAGAGGAGACAAAGGTTCAGGATTTCAGAACTTCTCTTTCAACTTCTTTCTGTATTAATCCCAACCCTTTCTTTTGGCAAAATAGAGGTTAAGGGTTTATGGCTTCTCCCACTCTAGAATGTTTACATACAGAGTAAAATTTCTACTCAAGATATGAGTGTATAAATTTTATATCTGGAATTAACATGCAGTAAAAATAATAAAAGCTTTTCCACACTGAGCTAACAGTTTTTGAATAAATACAGATTAAGAGCATATCGAAGGAGTTCCTGTCATGGCCCATAGGAAATGAAGCCCATTAGGAACCATGAGGTTTCAGGTTTGATCCCTGGCCTTGCTCAGTGGGTTAAGGATCCAGCTTTGCTATGTGCTGTAGTGTAGGTCACAGACATAACTGGAATCTGGCGTTGCTGTGGCTCTGGCATAGGCCGGCAGCTATAGCTCAGATTAGACCCCTAGCCTGGGAACTTCCATGTGCCTCAGGTATGGCCCTAGAAAGGAAAAAAGACAAAAAAAAAAAAAAGGGGGGGGGGGAATTATTGAACACCTTGGGAACAACTAATTATCAGTACAAATCCTTCTGGGATAATCATATCCTTAAATTCCCTTTGATTTTGTATTTACTTGTCTCACCACCACAAGTTGAATAACACCAAAATGAAGTCCAGCAGAGTGGTGAGAACTCATATATTTGAAACACTGCCCAAATTCTAAATTCTTAGATAGGTCAATTCTAAGTTGACCTATCTAAGAAGCTAGTTATACAAATGAATCGAAGGCATAAAACAGAACTTTGAAGGAAATCAAACATTTGTTTCTTAGGACTACATGTTGAGAAATAGTTCAGAAATGAACATTTCCATTGTAATATAGAAATAACTGCAAATAGTATTTCACTCTCTCCATTTTTTTGGTCTTCTGTTCTACCTAGTTATGTCAAGAGTTTCCTGCCCTTTTTGGAGATTTAATTTCCTTCCTCTGCCAGCATTCAGTTGATGTTCTGTGCCAGTCGTTTCACATTGTAGATGTGTTTTTTTGATGTGTTTGTGGGAGAAGGTGAGCTCTACCTCTTATTTCTCTCCCATCTTGCTCCCAAATTAGTATTTCAGACTTTCTTTTATGACTTTAATTGGGTGTTATTCAAAGTAACAAATACTTTCATAAACATTAAAGCCTATAGTATCAAATCAGTAGCAATGAATAGCTCCTTTCATAATCTCTCTATATACATAATCAATGAACCAAGTATGTGCAATTGATTTCAGGTTTAGGATTAAGAAAAAAAATCAGAAGTTCCCGTGATGGCTCAGCAGAAAGGAATCTTACCTGTAAGCGTGAAGACACAGGTTCTATCCCTGGCCTCACTCAGTGGGTTAAAGATCTGGGGTTGCCATGAGCTGTGGTGAAGGTTGCAGACATGGCTCAAATCTGGCATTGCTGTGGCTGTGGCGTAGGTTGGTAAATATAGCTCAGATTTGACCCCTAGTCTTGGAACTGCCATATGCCCTGGATGCAGCCCTAAAAAGACAGGGAAAAAAACAAAACAAAACAAAAAAACACTCAAATACATACAAAGTAATTTTAATGCCATTGGAAACTTATAGGAATATAAAAGGATAATTTTATTTTTTTAATTTTTTAAAAATTTTTTGTCTTTTTGCCATTTCTTGGGCTGCTCTTGCGGCATATGGAGGTTCCCAGGCTAGGGGTCTAATCAGAGCTGTAGCTGCCAGCCTACGCCAGAGCCACAACAATGCAGGATCTGAGCCGCATCTACGACCTACACCACAGCTCACAGCAACGCCGGATCCTTAACCCACTGAGCAAGGGCAGGGATTGAACCCGCAACCTCATGGTTCCTAGTCGGATTCGTTAACCACTGCGCCACAACGGGAACTCCGAAAGGATAATTTTAAACCCTTGCACATTTTACTATTTAGAGTGTTCTAAGACATTAAAAACTTTTTTTTCAAAGACTCAGATAAAAATAATGATGTACAGAAAAAGATGAGAAAACTTTGATATGCAAGCAAATAATTATATTTCAGCCTGGAATTGCTTTGGGATTTATGTTATTGTTCCTCTAAAGAGAAACACAGCAAGAGAATCCTGTGGAACTAGCAATTCATCCCAGGTGCTTTCAGACAATTCTTTTTCATATAGGATCTTATGAGCAATCACACTAGTACATGGGTGGGTATCTTTTCCTTCACTCTTCTTCTTTTGGCAGACCCAGTGAAGTTGGATAGAGAAGATCTGTATTTGGAAGCAAAGGACAAAGAAACACAGAAGAAATGCTATCCAGCAGACCAGTTTACTCATACTTCATTTCTTTTTATAGTCAATGAGTTATGAAAATGTTCTGGGGTGATTCCATTGAAAGCAACTTTATATGATCCTACCTTTCAATAAAAATACAGGAAGTGCATTTCTTTAAAAGTGTGAACGGATGCTCCTAAAGAGTTTTTGTGTTGTTTTTATGGGCGCACCTGTGGCCTATGGAAGTTCCCAGGCCAGGGTTTAAGCTCAAGCTGCAGCTGTGACCTACCCCACAGCTGTGGCAATGCCAGATCCTTTATCCCACCACACCAGGCAGGAGATCAAACCTGTACCTCTGCAATGACTCGAGCTGCTGCAGTCATATACTTAACCCACTGTGCCACAGCAGGAACTCCTAAGCAGATTTTTACATTAAATTAGTTTTCAGGAGTTCCTGTCATGGCTCGGTGGTTAACGAATCTGACTAGGAACCCTGAGGTTGTGGGTTTGATCCCTGGCCTTGCTCAGTGGGTTAAGGATCCAGCATTGTCTTGAGCTGTGGTGTAGGTTGCAGACACGGCTTGGATCCCACGTTGCTGTGGCTCTGGTATAGGCCGGTGGCTGCAGCTCTGATTAGACCCCTAGCCTGAGAACCTCCATATACCACAGGAGCAGCCCTAGAAATGGCAAAAAGACAAAAAAAATTAGTTTTCACCTACTAATCTTTATTTGCTCAGGGACCCACTGTGGTCAGCTCAATTATTTTTCTTAATATTTTGATTCCTGGTATTTATAACAGCTAAGACAGTTATTTGGAGCTGGCCAAAAAAAGATATCAGAACCAAAATCTACACCATGCACAAAAATAAACTCAAAGTGGCTTAAAGACTTAAATGTAAGACAAGACACCATCAAACTCCTAGAAGAGAACATAGGCAAAACATTCTCTGAGATCAGCCTTACAAATGTTTTCTCAGGTCAGTCTCCTGAAGCAATAGAAACAAAAGCAAAAATAAACCAATGGTACCTAATCGAACTGATAAACTTTTGCACAGCAAAGGAAACCATAGAACAACAACAAAAAAATAAAATAAAAAAGACAACTTATAGAATCAGAGAAAATAGTTTCAAACCATGCAATTGACATGGGCTTAATCTCTAAAATATACAAACTTCTACAACTCCACAGCAAAAAAGCCAACAGCCCAACGGACAAATGGGCAAAAGACCTGAAGAGACATTTCTCCAAAGAAGATATACAGATGGCCACCAAGCCCATGAAAACATGCTCAACATCCCTGATGATTAGAGAAATGCAAATCAAAATGACCACAAGATACCACCTCACACCAGTCAGAATGGCCATCATTCATAAGGCCACAAAGAACAAATGCTGGAGGGGGTGTGGAGAGAAGGGAACCCTCCTGCACTGTGGGTGAGAATGTAAATTGCTTTGACCACTATGGAAAACAGTATGAAGGTGCCTTTGAAAACTATACATAGAACTACCATATGACCCAGCAATCCCACTCCTTGGCATATACCCGGACAAAACTTTCCTTAAAAAAAGACACATGCACCCGCATGTTCATTGCAGCAGTATTCACAGTAGCTAAGACATGGAAGCAACCTCAATGTCTATCGATAGATGATTGGATTAAGAAGATGTGGTCTATACACACAATGAAATACTACTCTGCCATCAAAAAGAACAAAATATTGCCATTTGCAGCAACCTGGATGGAACTAGAGACTCTTACATGAAGTGAAGTAAGTCAGAAAGAGAAAGACAAATACCATATGATTTCACTTATATCTGGAATCTAATATACGGCACAAATGCACCTTTCCACAGAAAAAAAACTCATGGACATGGAGAACAGACTTGAGGTTGCCAAGGGGGATGTGGAGGGAGTGGGAGGGACTGGGAATTTGGGGTTAATAGATGCAAACTATAGCCCTTGGAATGGATAAGCAATGGGATCCTGCTGCATAGCCCTGGGAACCATGTCTGGTCACTTCTGATGGAGCATGATGATGTGAGAAAAAAGAATGTATACATGTATGTGTGACTGGGTCACCTTCCTATGCAGCGGAAAATTGACAGAACACTGTAAATGAGCTATAAAGGAAAAAATAAAAATCATTATAAAAAAAAGAACCAAAATCTTAATTTGGGATATTTAATTAAACCAATAAAACGGTCCCCAAGAAAGACAAATACAAAGCCGTAATAAGGAAAATGTTGTTTCAGAATCCCATGATCCACAGAAACCTACTTAGCTCAGACCACTTCAGAAAGACCCACTCCCCGCCCTCTGGCTCAGGCCTTCTTCCGGCCCACCTCTGTAACTGAGCAAGCACAGAATGGGCCCGCCCACTTCTGGCGGGGCGGGGGGCAAACTGCCAATCACTGCGCCAAGATCTCTCAGTGCATCCCGGACCGGGGCTCAGAGTCAAGGTCTTAGTTCCCTGGTCCTTAAGGCGTCTCCCCCTTGGGCCTGGGGGTTGAGCCACTGGAGGTGAGCGGGTGTCTGGCCGAAAGGCCCGGGGTTTAGCTGACCCCGGCCTCTCAGCATTTCCCTGGGCCTCCCCAGCCTGTGGGGTCCGGGGTAGGATCCGCGTTAGGTGAGTGAAATAGTGCTGTGGCCCACAGTTTGGGAATTGCTGTTTGGTGTAGGGAAAGGGTGGAGGGGAGGCTGGCCAGGTGATCCTACACTGCCTGCTTTGATGGGCCTGTTCAGCCATGTTTCTGCAAACCATGGGCCCCAGGCCTGCAGCGTCTACTGGAAACATAGAAACTGGGCATGTGGCCTTGCAGACTTCCCAAGTATTTAGGATGCAAGCCAAGGTTGAAGAGTTACCTTCTAAACATAATAAAGGACCAATGGAAGGTTTTTAGCTGGAAGATAATTGTAGTAGTGAAATGGAGTTTTAACTAAAGAACAACCCCCCCCCTTGGCTAAGAAGGCAGCTGCAAGCCTTTCCAGCTGTGCTCATCACTATGCTACCCTTCTTGTAATAATGTAACAACTGTGTGCTCTCTGTCCAAGCCAGCAGCCCTGCTAATCAGGTACCCAGCATTGCTTATCAGTTCTGCTTCTGTAACCTTGCTTGCTCAGGTTCTTAGGGAGGAACACTGTCTGCTTGGGGATGGGGGAGGTCCGGGATGCTTACATGGGAAAATCAAGACCTTGTAGTGTATAAAAGTTACTGAGAACAAAGACCTGGTGCTCAGACTCTGGAGGTGACTCCTCTGAGCCCGCACCGGTGCTGAATAAACCTTGCTTTTCCATATCTCCTAGTGCTGTTTGTCTCCTTCCATTGCCATGGTTTTTGCGGTTTCCGCAACAGTAGAAAATGCTTTTAGGAGTTCCTGTCGTGGCACAGCAGAAATGAATCAGACTAGGAAACATGAGGTTGTGGGTTTGATCCCTGGCCTCTCAGTGGGTTGAGGATCTGGCGGTGTTGTGAGCTGTGGTGTAGGTTGCAGATATGGCTGTGATCTGGCATTGGTGTGGCTCTGGCATAGGCCAGATGTTACTGCTCTGATTAGACCCCTAGCCTGGGAAACTCGATGTGCCTCAGGTGCAGCCCTCAAAAAGACAAAAGACATAAATAAATAAATAAATAAATAAATAAATGCTTTAGGAGTTCCTGTCGTGGCATAGCAGAAACGAATCCTACTAGGAACCATGAGGTTGCTGGTTCAATACCTGGCCTCGCTCATTGGGTTAAAGATCTGGAGTTGCTGTGGCTGTGGCATAGGCCGGCAGCAACAGGTCAGATTAGACCGCTAGCCTGGGAACCTGTGTATGCCCCAGGTGTGGCCCTAAAAAGACAAAAAAAAAAAAAGTGCTTTTAATACACGGAGAAATGTGGGTAGCTTGAATTGGGGTGGTAGCAGTGCCTGCCATTCTGGTTCTGTGCACTTCATGGTTGGTTTACTTAATGACTTGGTTCTGACATATTAGACAGACTGGTTTTCTGGTATGCTTGGGAAGAAGGGGCACAGGAACACTTGGAGTGCTTGAGTGCTTTGTTAGTTTCCTCGCTGTTGTACTAGAATCCTTTTTTTTTTTTTTTTTTGTCTTTTTGCCATTTCTTGGGCCACTCCACGGCATGTGGATTTCCCAGGCTAGGGATTGAATCTGAGCTGTAGCCGCCGGCCTACACCAGAGCCACAGCAACGCGGGATCTGTGCCATGTCTGCGACCTACACCACAGCTCAGGGCAACGCCAGATCTTTAACCAACTGAGCAAGCCCAGGGATCGACCTCACAACCTCATGGTTCCTAGTCAGATTTGTTAACCACTGCACCATGACGGGAACTCCTAGAATCCTTTTTAAACACATCCCTTCTGGAGATCCTGATGTGGCTTAGTGGTTAATGAACCAGAGTAGTATCCATGAGGATGTGGGTTCCATCCCAGGCCTTGCACAGTGGGTTAAGGATTCAGCATCCCTGTGGCTGTGGTGAAGGTCAGTGGCTACCTCCCTAGCCTGGGAACCTCTGTGCAGCCCTGCAAACAACAACAACAACAAATACAACCTTACTTAAAAGTATTATTTTTTTCTTCCTGTTATGCTCTGCAATTTACTAGCTGTGTGAAATTGTCCAAGACTTTTGTTTTTCTTTTCTTTTCTTTTTTTTTTTTCTTTTTGGGGCTACACCCCCGGTATATGGAAGTTCCTAGGCTAGGTGTCTAATCTGAGCTCAGCTGTGATCCTGAACCCCAGCCACAGGAACTCAGTATCCAGGCCATTTCTTTCTTTTTTTTTTTCTTTTTTTTTTGTCTTTTTGCCATTTCTTGGGCCACTCCCATAGTATATGGAGGTTCCCAGGCTAGGGGTCAAATCAGAGCCATAGCTGCTGGCCTATGCCAGAGCCACAGCAACGCAGAATCCCAGCCACGTGTGCAAACTACAGCACAGCTCAAGGCAACGCCGGATCCTTAACCCACTGAGCAAGGCCAGGGATCTAACCAGAAACCTCATGGTTCATAGTCAGATTCGGTAACCACTACACCATGACGGGAACTCCATGGATCCAGGCCATTTCTGCAACCTGCATCAGAGCTCATGGCAATGCTGAAACCTTAACCCACTGAGGGCGGCCAAGGACCGAGCCCACATCTTCATGGATACTAGTTGGGTTTGTTACCACTGAGCCACAGTGGGAACACAAGGGCAAGATATATATATATATATATATATATAAATATTTTATTTATTTGTTTATAAATTTGTTTTGTTTTTTAGGGCTGCACCCGAAGTATATGGAGGTTCTGAGGCTAGGGGCAAATCGGTGCTACAGCTTTGGGTTTAAGCCACAGCCAAAGCAAGGCAGGATACCAGTCACATCTATGACCTACACCAGAGCTCTTGGCAATGCCAGATCCTTAAACCCCTGAGCATGGCCAGGAATCGAACCTGCAACCTCATGTTTCCTAGTCTGAGGCCTATACTTTCCACAGAGGGGAGGTGAGGTGGGGTCTGACAGGGGGCAGGCTCTCCTCTGTGACCCAGGGTGCCTGCAGGGGCTTGGCGGCAGTGGGGGGCTCTGCAGGCAGGTGGGAGGGGTTGTGTCTACTCTGGCTCCCCCTGGGTGCCAGGTGGGACCTGCCAGCACCCCCCCTCTGCCATCAAAGCTCCACCATCTTTGGATTCATGGTGGTTTTGGCTTCAGGACCTCAGGGGGCTGTGTCTGTGCAGACAGGAGCTGGGTTTCCTGACAGTGGAGGTGACCCTGGGAGGACAACGTAAGGAGAACTGAGGAAACATGGGGAGACGCTTCCTAGGTGGGACTGAGTTCCGAGGGTGTCTGTTTCAGAGGATGCAAGAGGGGCTCCATGTGGAAAACTGGGTTTTTGGTTGGATTTGTGTGCAGTAGAGAAATCATGTGGTAGGTGGAGGCCAGGTTTCCTGGCACCGTTTCCAGTGGAGGCTGTCCTTCCCCGTGGTGTGTCCTTGTCCCCTTGTCCAAAGTTATCTGACCCCACCATGAGGATTTAGTTCTGGCTCACTGGTGTTCCTCTCCTCTGGGCAGCCGTTTTGCTGCCAGCGCCACCCTGTGTTGGTGACTGAAGCTTCACCGTATAGTGTGAAGTGAGGGGGAGAGATGGCTCCAGCCTGTTCTCTCTGAGGATCCCTTTGGCTCTTTTGGGTTCCACACAAAGAACAGAAGGATTTGCTCTTTGATGGAAACAGCTTCATGTGCCTGGTCTCTGAAGATGGAGGCTCCGTTACCTGCAAACAGGTGGTCACACAGCAGAAACTTTTATGAATCCTTGTGGCCGTGGGAAGGAAGGGGATGAAAAGGCCTAAGGACTCAGGGTCATTTTGGAAGAATTCTTAGAACAAAACTTCATACAACCTTGATGCGATTCCATGACCAGTATTAAGAAATAGCATCAGATGTGTGCTCCCAGAGACGCTGTCTGTTGTTCCTCAGGGAGCATCAGTGTTGTTTCATTAAGAGCTCCAGAGGATTGTAAGGTGAGGCCAAGGAGGTGAGCATGTGAGCTCCTGCATGTGTTTGTGGGAGTTCCGAGCAAGCTTTAGCCCAAAGAGAGGCAAGAGAGTCTGCCCCATAGGGCTTCTGAAGGGAAAAGTCAGTGCGGTCCCCATACCCTATGTGAGCCGAATGTTGGGACATCTGTATGTGGATGAACACATGTATCCAAGCAGGAACAATCTCACTTTGTTCTCTATGTAGGAAGGGACTGTTCCTGAATCTTTTCTGAGACAAAGTCTGGAGAGTTTGGCCTTTTCAACATTTCAAAGTTGGCCTTGGAAATATAGCTTGTGGGTGTGGTGGACTCAGGTGAAATAGCTTTTACCTATGATGGTGGATTCTCAAGATGCTGATGTGATTCCTCCACACAGTACCGATGAGAAAGTGACCCAGAGCTGGAGGAAGAAGAGGAAGAAGAGGAGGAAATGGCAGCTTCTCAGGTAACCGTCCTGTCCTAGGTTGGAGTCTGTGTCTGCTTTTCCTCCTGAAATGCCATGAATTGAGAATGTCAGAATCATGAATTCTCTCCTTCTGATATTCTTGCCTGGTGAGGATGTTCTCAAGTACCTTTTCCTTGTGCACTTAGGGTAGTCAGGATCAGCTCTTAAAAAGGCTGTCACTCTGCCCCAGAGCCTTTTCAGCATTGTCTGTGCACAGGATCCCTGTGGAGCATGAATTGTCACGATGAATCATTACCTGTCAAGGGTTGAAACTATTCCGTTGGTGAGACATCACCATGGGAAGGCATGTCTATGACAGTTTTATGGCTCCCATGTCATCCCCTTTAAGGGAGGTAGAGATATGGTAGAGAATACTACTGTTTCAAATATATAGTATTGAATGTTTGAAGACATTAAAAACATTAAAACCATTTCTTTTGACTTGCTGCTTTCATCTTGAGTCACATAATGACCTCAGCTTTGGCCCATGGCATGTGCCCTTTCCATTTCAGGGACTTCTGAGAGTCGAGGATGTGGCCATCGATTTCTCTCCAGAGGAGTGGGAATGTCTGGACCTCGGTCAACGGGACCTGTACAGAGATGTGATGATAGAGATCTGTAGGCACCTGGTCTCCTTGGGTGAGGACCCCTTCCTTCCAGAATTCCTTTTCTCCCACTGGGTGTGGGATCCTGCATTTGCAGAATGTCTCCTGCCATTTTCTTGCCCATACAAGAGATTTTCAGACCCCACCATTTTAGGAATAACTGAGAGATGGTGGGTGCAGGTAGAAAGGCTTCATAATGAGGCATCCTCATTGTAACCGAAGTCCTCCTTGAGGAAAGCGGCCTCCTTCACTTTAGATTATTTGCAGTTCTGGAAGTTCATATGTATGAAGAGCTCTGCCGGCCTCTTAAAATCAGATTTGGACCCTTTACTTTTGACTCAGTAGTACTTAGATGGGGAAGAGAGGAACTGCTTTTTACCTGTCAGTCAGGGTCTGAAATGTGCTTTCAAAAGGCAGTATCTGGGGAAATCACTGCCTAGAATGTTTTGCCATTCCACAGTGCCATCTCTTGCACCTGAGTCCAATCCTAGATTGGATATTGGTGAATCTCTAGGAAAACATGTGTTTTTCTTTCCAATGAACAGAGTATGTTATCTCTAAGCCAGACCTGGTTCGCTTGTTGGAGCAAAAGACAGATCCCTGGGATGTGAAGGGAATGGAGACAGTAGCCATACAGCCAGGTATGTGTGCATGGGTGAAGCAGATGACCCAGGAATCTTAAAATTGGCTTTGGGAAGATGTGCTTCAATGGCACTGATTTTTGAGAAACACGGGTTTATTCTGTCTCTGTCTTAGAGCGACATCTGCTGCCAAAATCTTGTGTTCCTTAGCCCTCCATGTGTTCTCCTTCACCATGGAGGATTCTCTCTCACATCCACATGGAGAGCCAGAATCCTGGTCTTGACTTGTGAGGACCTGAATGTCCTGGCTGTTCTTTTTTTATTTTCCTCTTTTCTGACTCCTTTACGGCCATACCTGGGAAACTGGAGGTTCTCAGACTAAGAGTCGAATCAAAGTTGTAGCTGCCACCTCATCCACAGCAATTCAGGATCTGAGCTGTGTTTGTGACCTACACCACTGCTCATGGTAATGCTGGATCTTTAGCCTACTGAGTGAGGCTAGGGGTTGAACCCGTGTCCTCATGCTTCCTAGTCAGGTTCATTTCCTCTGAGCCACTATGGGAACTCCCACCTCGCTGTTCTTCCATTGCTTTTGGGTCCTAGTAAAGGCTGTGTACATTTCTGAATAACTTTTAAGCTCATTTGTCAAGTATTGTTTCTTTATCTAATCAGAAGTGTGTGAGCAGAGTTGTGGAAACATAGAATTTGTTGACTAAATTCTAGGAGTAGTGGGGACAGATATTGTATGTTTTCTGCTTTTAAATGTACAATCCTTTGGAAACCAAGGTTCAGACTAAGTCACTGTATCAAAGCATAATGCACCTTCCTAAATATAACCCTCAGATTTACTTTATTGTATCCTTATTGTGGTAGAAACTAACACGAGACATGTTAAATATATTTTCCCCACTTAGTGGTATAATAATATTTATATTTACTCAGAATTCTTCACTAAATTAATGCATAGTGGAATACAGATTATACCTCACAATCATTAAAATTCTTCATTCTTCTTGGAGTTCCCATCATGGCTCAGTGGTTAACAAATCTGACTAGGAACTGTGAAGTTACGGGTTCGGCCTTGCTCGATGGGTTAAAGCTCTGGTGTTGCTGTGAGCTGTGGTGTCGTTTGCAGACACAGCTCAGATCCTGCATTGCTGTGGCTGTGGCGTAGGCTGGTGGCTACAGCTCCAATTCGACCCCTAGCCTGGGAACCTCAATATGCCACAGGAGCAGCCCAAGAAATGGCTGGAAAAAAAAAGACCAAAAAAATAAAAAGTCTTCATTCTCCTTTAATTCTGTAATAACCATCCTTTTATAAATTTATCCTTTTTAACCTGAAGCTTCTCAGGAGTGTGTTCTGTGTTCACCCATACTCTTAGATGCAAAGGATTAATTATAACACATTCAAAATAGCTACATATTTGGTTAGAAGTAAATCAGATATTTAGTCATCACACTGTGTCTATGAAAATGTTTTGTTCATAAATATAAAATTACTTCAAGCAAAAAATAGTCTGTTTTTTAAAATCTGTTTCTGGAGTCCCTGTTGTGGCTCAGTGCATCAAGAACCCAACATATGGTGTTCCCCTTGTGGCACAGCAGAAATGACTCTAATTAGTATCCATGAGCATGCGTGTTCATCCCTGGCCTCACTATGATTTGACTCCCAATCTGGGAACTTCCATATGCTGTGAGCGAGGTCATTAAAAAAAAAAAAAAAGAGCACAACGTAGTGTCCCCGATGATGTGGGTTTTTTCCCTGGCCTCACTCAGTGGGTTAAGAATCTGACACTGACACAAAATGCAGTTTAGATCATGGATGTGGCTTGAATCTTCTGCATTTATGTGGCTTAAGCCATAGCTGCAGCTCCAGTTCAACCCCTATCTAGCCCATACATTGCAAGTGCATCCGTAAAAAGAAAAACAATCTATTTTCCTCATGGTGTAATGAATCATTCTATATTTAATTTCAAACATTTATTCTATGAGTATATGATTGTTTGCATATGCTACAACTTTCATGTTCTTAATTTATAAAGAAGGTTTTATTTGTATTCTAAAGAATGCATCACAACCTTTTTATTTTTGTATCTATTACAGCATTCTGTCTGTAATGGATTTCTTAAATTTAAATTTTTTTTGTCATTTAAATCCTTATTCATTCAAATTTTTAGTTGAGGTTTATATGACCAACTATAATCCATACTTTGTGAAATTCTCCTGCCTACAAAACATGCCACTGACTCAGAGTATTTGCTTCTTTTCATTTTTAAAAATGTTATTAGAATATAGTTGCTCTAAAAGGTTGTAATAATTTCTGCTGTACAAGAGAGTGATTGAGTTATACATATTCACACATCCACTCTTTTCCAGATTGTTTCCTTTATAGAGTATCACAGAATATTGGATAGATTTCCCTGTGCTTTATAGCAGGTCCCAGTTAGGCAGTTTTTCCATATATCACAGTGTGTATATGTCAATCCTCACCCCCCAATCTAGTCCTTCCCCCACTTTTCCCCTTTGGTAACCATAAGTGCGTTTTCAAAGTCTGTGTGTCTGTTGCTGTTCTGCAAATAAGTTCATTTGTTTACTTTAAGATTCCACATGTGAGTGATATCCTGATATTTGTCTTTTGCTGTCTAACTTCACTTAGTATGATAATCTGCAGGTCCATCCATGTTGCTTCACATGGCATTGTTTCAATCATTTTTACTGGTACTATTCCATTGTATATATTCATCATGCTCCTTTGTCAGTGGACATTTAGGTGGCTTACATGTCTTGGCAATTGTCAATAGTGCTGCAAAGAATATTGGGGTGCATGTATCTTTTTGAGTTAAGGTTTTTGTCTGGGTAGATGCCCAGAAGATGGATTGCTAGATCATATAGTAGTTCTGTTTTTCATTTTTTGGGCAAGCTGCATACTGTTTTCCGTAGTGGTTGTAGCAATTGAAATTCCCACCAACAGTGCTGGAGGGTTTGCTTTCCTTTGCACCCTCTCCAGCATTTAATGTTTGTAGTGTTTTTGAGGATGGCCCTTCTGGCTGGTGTAAGGTGGTACCTCATAGTAGTTTTGATTTGTATATCTCTAGTAATAGCAGTGTTGAACAGCTTTTCTTGAATTTGTTGGCCATCTGTATATCTTATTTGGAGAAATGTCTATTTAGATCCTCCCACGTTAGGGATGTTTCCAGCTTTTGCCTCTTCAGATATTTTCTCTGGTCCTTTCTCTCCCTCTTCAACTTCTAGCACTCCTGTAATGGAAGTATTGGTGCATTGCCTGTTGTCCCACAGTTCTCTTAGACTATCCTCATTTCTTTTCCTTCTGCTTCCTTTATTCCGTTGCACATCAGTGATTTGCAGCGGTCTGTCTTCCACTTTCCTTATTCATTCTGCTGCCTGCTGTATTGTGCTCTTGGTTCCTTCTCGTGAATTTTTCATTTTGGTTATCATGTAGTTCATGTCTGTTTGTTTATTCTTTAAATCTTCTATGTATTTGTGTGATATTCTTGTAATTTATCGATCTTTGCCCCCAGTTTTTTTTTGTTTCTGAGATCACGGATCATCTTTACTATTATTGCTCTGTTTTTTGTTTTTTTTTTTACGGCCATACTGATGGCATATGGAAGTTCCCAGGCTAAGGGTGCAATCAGAGCCATAGCTGACTGCCTACACCACAGCTCCTGGCAACACTGGATCCTTTACCCACTGAGTGATGGTGGGGATTGAACCCATGTCCTCATGGATACTCATCCGATTCCTTCCTGCTGAGCCACAATGGGAACCCCCTCATTAAAGTATTTTTAGTGTTGGTTGCTTGCCTCCACTTCACTTAGCTGTTTTCTGGGTTTTTGTCTTTTCCTTCATTTGGCACATGTTTCTCTGCTGTTTCATTTTGTCAAACTTTCTGTGTGGTGTCTTTTTGGCAGTCTACACAGTTGTGCCCTCTCTTGCTTCTGGATTGGGAAACTTTGTGGGTGAAGTTGATACAGGGGCTTGTGGCAGGCTTCCTGGTGGAAGGGACTGGTTCCTGCCCACAGGTAGGTGGACATGAGTCTTGTTCCTCTGGTGTGATTAGAAAGGTGGCTGTGTCCCTAGAGGACTTTAGGCAGCCTATTTTCTACTGGGTTCCATTCCTGTTTTTTGTTGGGCCTGGGGCTTCTCAGCCTTGATGGATGGGGTCTGAGTTTCCCAAAGTGGTGGCCTCCAGGGGAGCTCACACCTGTGCTTATTCCCTGGGCCCTCCAGCTCCAATGTCCTGGCCTTACAGTGAGCCACAGCTGAGCCCTCTTTGCCAGGAGAGCCTCCAAAAGCTGCAGGTAGGTCTAATGCAGACTCTTGTGGAGTCCCTGCTTTGTCCTGGGACCTAGTGCACATGAAAAGCTTTGTGTGCCCTGCAAGAGTAGAGTCTATGTTTCCTACAAACCTATTTAGCCCCTGTGCACAAGCCCCCCTGGCCTTCAGGGCCAAATGCTCTGGAGACCTTTCCTCCAAATGCCAGACCCCTGGTCTGGGAATCTGATAGGGTTTGGGAACTCCTGTTGGAGAGCCTCTACAATATAGTGATTTTCCAGTCTATGAGATGCCTCCCTGGTGGGCTCATATCGGTAAAGCTCCCCTACTGCCATCTTGATGTTGCTTCTTTGTCTTTGTGTGTAGGATATGTTTTTTCGCAGCTTCCAGTCTGTCTTGTTGATGATTGTTCAGCAGTTAGTTGTTATTTTGTTGTTTTTGTGAAAAGAGGTGAGTTCGAGGCTTTCTATTCTACCATTTTATATCTGAACCTGTGAAACATTTCCTTTTTTATTTTTGAATTGGTCCCATATATGATTTAATTCAAACTCACGGCGCCCTTTTTTCTTCCAGACAGTAAAAATTGGAGGTGTTAAGCCATAGAATCTATTGTAAAGATAACTTTGTGGGGATGACCTCTTTTTAAAAAATGACAAGCTCCCTCCTTTATGACATGGTTGCCTGATATGAACTAGGTATCTGGTTTTGCTAATTTGGGGATGCATTTTATAACATTTATCTACAAGAGCAAACAGAAGCGACCCTGCCCAAACATTCTCACTAGGTGTATCTGGGTAGCCATCTCTTAAGTCAACCACATACCCCAGACACACAGTTCACAACCTGACAGACAGTCAACTGAAGTGCTGACCACGCAGGTGCCGAGATTCTGATGTGTACCTAGTTAGCCTTAACTTTCATGAATCATTGATTCTACCTCAAGTAAAGTTTGTTTTTTTTTTTTGGTCTTTTTGTCTTTTCTAGGGCCACTCCCACAGCATATGGAGGTTCCCAGGCTAGGGGTCCAATCAGAGCTGTAGCCACTGGCCTATGCCAGAGCCACAGCAACACGGGATCTGAGCCTCATCTGCAACCTACACCACAGCTCATGGCCACGCCGGATCCTTAACCCACTGAGCGAGGCCAGGGATTGAACCCACAACCTCATGGTTCCTAGTCGGATTCATTAACCACTGAGCCACAATGGGAACTCCCTACCTCAAGTAAAGTTTAACACTGCGCTTTTAAAGCTTGTCAGAATAAAACTTAAATATCTGCAAAGTTTTGTCTTAGTAAGAATATGAAGATAACCTATTCCTCTAGAATCACAGTGTGTGGGTCGAGCTAAGTCTTCAGATAGCTATTTACTGGGGCTCCAGTACTTTGGAAGTTTTAAGGATTTGCTTTCATTCCAACACATCATTGGTCTATACTGTGCTGCATGAAATTGGTCATTTTACTTCTAGGAATGTGAACACGGATTACCCTGGGGGAAAACGTATCTCGGGCCTTAGTACCATGACAGAGGTACTGAATTACATGCCACTTATCCATGGACATCCTTTTCTTTTTTTGGCCTCTCTGCAGGGACAGATCTGAGTTACCTATGCCACAGCTGCAACAGCACTGGATCCTTGAACTCACTGTGCTGGGCCTGAGATCGAACCTCCATCCTGACACTGAGGATACACGCTGACCCCATTATGACACAGCAGGAACTCCTGGGGAAGTCCTTTTCAAGGGAAATAAAGTTCAGGCTTGAATTCACTACCTAATTCTTGTAAGTATTCAGGCTATTGTAGCATGTAATTTGTTTTAAATATATCCCTGGGCTTTATCTATGTCTATTGATTGATTTTCCATTCAACTGTAATTCTCCTTGTGTTTTAACAAGCTATCTCACTATTATTATTTTTTTTTTGAATGAGGCAGGGAACAGCAAATCTTGGACTCAGGGCAGACACAGGAATGGGGGAGGGAGATGGGAAATATGAAATGAATTATGTTCAAAGTAAAAAGCCCATGGTGATGGAAATAAAACAGTAAAATCAACTAAAAGGAAATGTAAAATAAACTAGAAGGAAAATGCAGGGGAAACCCCCTCAGTATATTTTCTGTGTGCTACTGGATTCACTGACATCTTAAAAAAAAAATCTCTTTCGAGATTGGGTCACTTTGCTGTACAGTAGAAATTGACAGAACACTGTAAACTGGCTATAATGGAAAAAATAAAAAACATTTTAAAATGGAAAAAAAAAGCTCTCTCTCAAAACTTAAGTTCAAATCTCATGAACCATCTAATGAATAATGAATTCTGAACGTCATTCTGATTTAACGTAACATGTCGAGGACTCACCTCTAAGCCAATTAACTTTCATATAAAGTGCCATATACAAAGGCATGTTGATTTGCTGAAACAAGAAAACAAACAGAACAAACTTTTTCTGACTGCTACAACTGTCATCTTAAAAAAACCACTCTCTAGAATTTAAATAACTTATTTCTAGATGTAACCAAACAAAAGCATGTGTGTTAAGTATTCTTGTGTAGAAAAATGACTGGCACACAAAACCAGAGCCTGAATGTGTAATTCTGACTATGAATTTTATTTTATTGTCTTTTTGCCATTTCTTGGGCCGCTCCCACGGCATATGGAGGTTCGCAGGCTAGGGGTCCAATCTGAGCTGTAGCCACCAGCCTACCCAGAGCCATAGCAACGCTGGATCTGATCCGCGTCTGCAACCTACACCACAGCTCAGGGCAACACCAGATCCTTAACCCACTGAGCAAGGGCAGGGATTGAACTCGCAACCTCATGGTTCCTAGTCGGATTCATTAACCACTGTGCCACGATGGGAACTCCCCTGTATTGTTCTTAACTTTAATAAGCTTCTGAGTGTTTCTTCTTCTACACCGGTTAACTTCAATGCTACGTCTGTTTTTGGGAGCTGCCACCCAAAAGATACTGTCCAAAAGGCTGGAAATCTCCTCATTTCCATTAGTATCATTTGCTGGTTCTGTACATATAGCTGGACCTTGGACTGCCAATGCTGGTCCCCAAGGATGAATGGGAAGACCTAGCCTGTTGTTCTGAAGCTTCCGTTGCAGTTGTTCCCACCTATTCCGGAGAAGTCCCCGGGCTGCAGGCCATGGCAGAACCACCAGCAACAGCGTGGCGGGCGCCATGTTGCTCGCCTAAAAGCCACCAAAACATTTCTTTTTTTATAGATGCATAGTCCCTGTTCTACGTGATAATTACTTAGAAGGTTTATTTTTTAAGTGCATGTATATGCTGTGTTCAGATTCTGGGGCAATTAATTGTCTCATTTTTGCTTCACAGTTTCTTAAACAATTGCTTCCTTTTCTAGGACAGGTTTACCAAATCAGTTCATTTTCATTTTTCTTCCTGGTATATCAAGAATAGAAATGACAATTTTCAACTCAGTAGACTTAAGACAATATGATGTTGAATTCAAATTTGAATGCCCCATATATGTATTGCCAGTAAAACTGTTCTTGAATGATTACCCCTCCATTGTTCATTATTTCTGTAATTTCTTTTTCTTTCTTGGTTAATGGTCAGTGTTGTAGTTTGTCTTTATGAGTGCTTATGGAAACAGTCTAAATTAGGCCTCCATTTGTTGAGGAATTTATATGTCTTGTGTGAGAAGAACTTTTGAATTGGAAGTAATTATTGAAATGTTTATGATTTTGTCAATGTTAGGTGTTAATGCATTTTTAATTTTTGGAAAAAATAAGAAAAATACCATCTTAAGTATTTGAATTATACAGTCACGTTTGTTATTTATATTTGCATGTTTGTGCTAAAGAACCGCCAAAATTTTAACTTGAGAAAGAGACTCAGTACTCATTGAACAATCACCTTTTTGTCTTCCTCAGTTCCACTCTGAAGGTTGCCTTTAACCCAATGGATTGTTTCCTCAGATGTACCTATGTTTTTACATGTGATCTGATTTCATTTGACTCTTCTGCTTTTGGAAATTAAGCCCTGTCAGTTGGATGACTTGCAAACATTTTCTCCCATTCCATAGGTTGTCTTCTCTTCCTTTTTAGAATACATTTTACTGACGTATAGGAAATTTTAAAAATTGTGTTAGTTTCAGGTATACAGCAAAATATATCCTTTATCATATACATACACCAGTTCCTTCCTGGGTTCTTTGTCCATTTAAGTTATCACACAGGATTAAGTAGATTACTCTGACTATAGCGTAGGTCATTGTTACCTATCTCTTTTATATATAGCAGTGTTTGTATGTCAATCCCAATGCCCTGATTCATCTGCCCTCCCACCCCCACATTTACCACTTGGTCATGATAGATTTGGTTTCAGAATCATTGAGTAATTTCTTTTTTGTAAGTTCTAGTGTATCATTTCTATGTAATTACATATATTAGTGATCTCATATGATATTCATCTTTTTCTGTCTGACTTCATCTAGTATGATAATTTTGTGTGTGTGTGTGTTTTGAGGGCTGCACCCACGGCATATGGAGGTTCCCAGGCTAGAGGTATAATCAGAGCTGTAGCTGCCAGCCTATGCCACAGCCACAGCAATGCCAGATCCGAGCCACATCTGTGACTTACACCACAGCTCACGGCAGTGCCAGATTCTGAACCCACTGAGCGAGGTCAGGGATCGAACCTGTAACCTCATGGTTCCTAGTTGGATTCATTTTTGCTGCACCATGACGGGAACTCCGCATATGCGTTTTCCATATTCTGCATTCATTCCCTCCTCTTTCTGTGATTGCTTGTTTTGATATCATATTTGTCTGTGGATGAGTCCCCATTTTTATTTTATGTTTGCCTTTACTGGTGAGCTTTCCCATTGATCAATTTCTTGTTTCTACTTTTGGGTTTTCTTCCTTTTCACCTAAGAAGTTCCTTTAGCTTTTGCTGTAAAGCTGGCTTGGTGGTGCTGAATTCTTTGAGCTTTTGCTTGTCTGTAATATTTTGGATTTCTTTGTTCAATATGAATGAGAACCTTGCTGGGTAGAGTATTATTGTTTAAAGGTTTTTCCCTTTCATCAGTGTAACTAATATCTTGCCACTCCCTTCTGGCCTGTAGAGTTTCTGCTGAAAAACCAGCTAATAACTTTATGGGAATTACCTTGTGTGCTATTTATTGCTTTTCCCTTGTGGCTTTTACTGTTGTTCTATTGTTCCCATATTTAAATTTTGTCAATGGGATTAATATGTGTCTTGATGTGATTCTCCTTGGGTTTATCATACATGGTGATTTCTGTGCTTGCTATACTTCGCTGAGTGTTTCCTTTCCCCTATTAGGGAAGTTTACATCTATAATCTCTTCACATATTTTCTCAGGGCCATTCTCTCTTTTGTCCTGGGATACCTGTGATGTGAATATTGGTACATTCAGTGTTGTATTGTAGACAGTCCTCATTTCTTTTTTTTTTAATTTTTTAATTTTTTTCCTGCTGTATAGCATGGGGATCAAGTTATTCTTATATGTATACATTTTTTCCCCCATCCTTTGTTCTGTTGCAATATGAGTATCTAGACATAGTTCTCAATGCTACTCAGCAGGATCTCCTTGTAAATCTATTCTAAATTGTGTCTGATAACCCCAAGCTCCCACTCCCTCCCTCTCCTGTCGGGCAGCCACAAGTCTTTTCTCCAAGTCCATGATTTTCTTTTCTGTGGAGATGTTCATTTGTGCTGGATATTAGATTCCAGTTATAAGTGATATCATATGGTATTTGTCTTTGTCTTTCTAGCTCATTTCACTCAGGATGAGAGTCCCTAGTTCCATCCATGTTGCTGCAAATGGCATTATGTCATTCTTTTTTATGGCTGAGTAGTATTCCATTGTGTATATATACCACCTCTTCCGAATCCAATCATCTGTTGATGGACCTTTGGGTTGTTTCCATGTCTTGGCTATTGTGAATAGTGATGCAATGAACATGCGGGTGCATGTGTCTCTTTTAAGTAGAGTCTTGTCCGGATATATGTCCCAAGATTGGGATTGCGGGGTCATATGGAAGTTCTATGTATAGATTTCTAAGGTATCTCCAAACTGTTCTCCATAGTGGTTGTACCTGCTTACATTCCCACCAACAGTGCAGGAGGGTTCCCTTTTCTCCACAAGCCCTCCAGCACTTGTTATTGGTGGACTTATTAATGATGGCCATTCTGATTTGTGTGAGGTGGTATCTCATGGTAGTTTTGATGTGCATTTCTCTTATAACCAGCGATGTTGAGCATTTTTTCATGTGTTTGTTGGCCATCTGTATATCTTCCTTGGAGAAATGTCTATTCAGGTCTTTTGCCCATTTTTCCATTGATTGATTGGCTTTTTTGCTGTTGCTTATATATTCTAGAGATTAAGCCCTTGTCAGTTGCATCATTTGAAACTATTTTCTCCGATTCTGTAAGGTGTCTTTTTGTTTTCTTTTGGGTTTCCTTTGCTGTGCAAAAGCTTTTCAGTTTGATGAGGTCCCATGGGTTTATTTTTGCTCTAATTTCTATTGCTTTGGGAGACTGACCTGAGAACATATTCATGATGTTGATGTCAGAGAGTGTTTTGCCTATGTTTTCTTCTAGGAGTTTGATGGTGTCCTGTCGTATATTTAAGTCTTTGGGCCATTTTGAGTTTATTTTTGTGCATGGTGTGAGGGTGTGTTCTAATTTCATTTCTTTGCATGCAGCTGTCCAGGTTTCCCAGCAATGCTTGCTGAATAGACTTTCTTTTCCCCATTTGATGTTCTTGCCTCCCTTGTCAAAGATTAATTGACCATAGGTGTCAGGGTTTATTTCCGGGTTCTCTATTCTGTTCCATTGGTCTGTCTGTCTGTTTTGGTACCAGTACCACACTGTTTTGATGACTGTGGCTTTGTAATGTTTCTTAAAGTCTGGGAAAGTTATGCCTCCTGCTTGGTTTTTGTTTCTCAGGATTGCTTTGACAATTCTGGGTCTTTTGTTGTTCCATATAAATGTTTGGATTGTTTGTTCTAGTTCTGTGAAAAATGTCCTGGGTAATTTGATAAGGGATTGCTTTGGGTAGTATGGCCATTTTTACAATATTGATTTTCCCAATCCAGGAACATGGAATATCTTTCCATTTCTTAACATCTTCTTTGATTTCTTTGATTAAAGTTTTATAGTTCTCAGCATATAAGTCCCTTAGCTCCTTGGTCAGGTGTATTCCGAGGTATTTGATTTTTTGAGGTGCAGTTTAAAAAGGTATCGTATTTTTGTATTCCTTTTCTAATATTTCATTGCTGGTAAACAGAAATGCAACTGAGTTCTGAATGTTAATCTTATATCCTGCTACTTTGCTGAATTTATTAATCAGTTCAAGGAGTTTTTGGGTTGAGTTTTTAGGATTTTCTATGTGTAGTATCATGTCGTCTGCATACAGTGACAGTTTTATCTCTTCTCTTCCTATATGGATGCCTTTTATTTCTTTTGTTTGTCTGATTGCTGTGGCTAGGACTTCCAAAACTATGTTGAAGAGCAGTGGTGAGAGTGGGCATCCCTGTCTTGTTCCAGATTTGAGTGAGAAGGCTTTCAGTTTTTCCCCATTGAGGATTATATTTGCTGTGGGTTTATCATAAATGGCTTTGCTTATGTTTAGGAATGTTCCCTCTATACCCACTTTGGCGAGGGTCGTGATCATGAATGGATGTTGGACTTCATCAAATGCTTTTTCTGTGTCTATTGAGATGATCATACGATTTTTGACTTTTCTTTTGTTAATATGGTGTATGATGTTGATTGATTTGCATATGTTGAACCATCCTTGTGAACCTGGGATGAACCCTACCTAGTTATGGTGTATAATTTTTTTGATATGTCGTTGGATTTGGTTGGCTAAGATTTTGTTGAGAATTTTTGCATCTATATTCATCAAAGATATTGGCTGATAGTTTTCTTTTTTGGTGGTATCTCTGTCTGGTTTTGGAATGAGGGTGATGGTGGCATCATAGAATGTCTTTGGGAGTATTCCTTCTTCTTCAACCATTTGAAAGAGTTTAAGGAGGATGGGCACCAGATCCTCTTTATATGTTTGATAGAATTCACCTGCAAAGTCATCTGGTCCTGGACTTTTATTTGTAGGGAGTGTTTTTATGACTTCTTCAATTTCATTTCTAGTGATGGGTCTGTTCAGTTGGTCTGTTTCTTCTTGATTCATGTTCAGCAGGCTGTAAGATTCTAGAAAATTGTCCATTTCTTCCAGATTGTCACATTTGTTGGTGTATCACTGTTCATAGCATTCTCTTATGGTTTTTTTTTTTTTGTCTTTTTGCTATTTCTTTGGGCCACTCACGTGGCATATGGAGGTTCCCAGTCTAGGGGTCAAATTGGAGCTGTAGCCACTGGCCTACACCAGAGCCACAGCAACTCAGGATCCAAGCTGTGTCTGCAACCTACACCACAGCTCACGGCAATGCCAGATCGTTAACCCACTGAGCAAGGGCAGGGACCAAACCCGCAACCTCATGGTTCCTAGTCGGATTCGTTAACCACTGCGCCACGATGGGAACTCCCTCTTATGTTTTTTTGTATTTCTGCAGTATCCGTTGTGATTTCTCCTTTTTCATTTATAATTTTGGTTATTTGAGTTCTTTCTCTCCTCTTTTTAGTGAGTCTGGCCAGGGGTTTGTCAATTTTATTTACCTTTTCAAAGAACCAGCTCTTAGTTTTATTAATTTTCTCTATTGTTTTTTGAGTCTCTATTTTATTGATTTCTTCTTTGATCTGTATAATTTCCTTCCTTCTGCTGACTTTAGGTCTTTTTTGTTCTTCTTTTTCTAGTTCGTTTAGGTGGAGGGTTAAGCTGTCAATTTGGGACCTTTCTTCTTTTTTGAGAAAGGCCTGTATCGCTATAAATTTCCCTCTGAGCACTGCTTTCACAGCATCCCATAGATTTTGAGAGGTTGTGTCTTCATTATCATTTGTTTCAAGGTAGTTGTTAATTTCCTTCTTGATTTCCTCATTGGCCCATTGGTTTTTTAGTAGCATGTTGTTTAGTCTCCATGTAGTAGGTTTTTCCTCATTTCTTTTCCCATGGTTGATTTCTAATTTCATGACATTGTGGTCAGAGAAGATACTTGAGATAATTTCTATGCTCCTACATTTGTTGAGGTTAGCTTTGTGTCCCAATATGTGGTCGATTCTTGAGAATGTTCCATGTGCATTTGAGAAGCATGTGTATTCTGATTTTTTTGGATGTAGTGTCCTGAAGATATCAATGAAGTCTAACTTTTCTATTGTTTCCTTTAGGATCTCTGTTGCTTTATTGGTTTTCTGTCTAGAGCATCTGTCCATTGGTGTGAGTGGGGTATTAAAGTCTCCTACTATGATTGTAGTCCCATCGATTTCTCCCTTTATGTCTGTTAATATTTGATGTATGTATCTGGGTGCTCCTGTATTTGGGGCATATATGTTGATGATAGTAACATCCTCTTCTTGGATGGATCCCTTAATCATTAAAAAGTGTCCTTCTTTGTCTTTCTTTGTGTCTTTTGTTTTAATGTCTATTTTACCTGATATGAGTGTTGCAACTCCTGCTTTCCTGTCATGTCTATTGGCATGAAATATTTTTTCCCACCCCTTCACTTTCAATCTATATGTATCCTTTGTCCTAAGGTGAGTTTCTTGTAGGCAGCATATTGAAGGTTTTTGCCTTTTGATTGGAGCATTCAGTCCATTGACATTTAAGGTGATAATTGATAGATGATTATTTATTGCCATTTTGAACCTCGTGTTCCAGTTGATTCTATGTTTCTCCATTCTCCCTTTTTTTTTTTTTTTTGGTTGGATGGTCTCTGGTTATTATCTGTTTGAGTGGTTTTTTTGGTTTGATTTGTTTTTTTTTCCCATTTTTTATGAATGCAGTGTTTGGTTTTGGCTTGTGGTTGCCCTGTTTTTTAAGTATGCTAACCCCTTCCTATAATTGTGTGTTTTAGCCTGATGGTCCTGTAGGTTCAAACACTTCATTACTATATTAAAACTAAGAAGAGAAACAAACAGCGACAAAAAAGGGTCTATTTATTTCCTAACATCCCTTGCCCACATTTTATGATTTTGATGACTCTTTTTTTCTTTTAATTTTATTTTGTTTGAAACATGTTCATGATTAAATCCGTATGCTGGCTTATTTGAGTGACTGCTCTCTGATTGTGGTTTCTCCATCCTATTTCTTCCTCTTCTTTTTTTTTTTTTTTTTTGTTGTTGTTGTTGCTGTTGTTGTTGCTATTTCTTGGGCCGCTCCCGTGGCATATGGAGGTTCCCAGGCTAGGGGTCGAATCGGAGCTGTTGCCGCCGGCCTACGCCAGAGCCACAGCAACGCAGGATCCGAGCCGCGCCTGTGACCTACACCACAGCTCATGGCAACGCCGGATTGTTAACCCACTGAGCAAGGGCAGGGACCAAACCCGCAACCTCATGGTTCCTAGTCGGATTCGTTAACCACTGCGCCACGACGGGAACTCCTTCTTTTTTTTTTCTTTTCCTTTTTCCTCCGTTTCTTTCCTTCCTTTCTTTTTGGTTTAGAGAAGCCCTTTCAGTATTTCTTTTAGCCTGGGTTTTGTATTGCTGTATTCTTTTAGTTTTTGTTTTTTGGAAAAAAATTTTATTTCTCCTATTTTAAATGATATTCTTGCTGGATAGAGTATTCTAGGTTGCATATTTTTTCCTTTGAGCACTTTAAATATCTCTTGCCATTCCCTCCTGGCCTGTAGTGTTTCTGTAGAGAAATCAGCTGATAACCTTATGGGGGTTCCCTTGTAGGTAACATTATGCTTTTCTCTTGCTGCCTTTAGGGTCCTCTCTTTATCACTAACTTTTGCCATTATAATGTGTCTTGGTTTGGGTCTATTTGGGTTCAATTTGTTTGGGGCCGTCTGTGCTTCCTGTATCTTGAACCCAGTATCCTTTAGATTTGGGAAGTTTCCAGTGATAATTTCTTCAAATATATTTTCCATTCCCTTATCTTTTTCTACTCCTTCTGGAGTTCCTATTATGTGTAGATTGGCCAGCTTTATATTATCCCATAGGTCTCTTATATTGCTTTCCTGTTTTTTGATTTGGTTTTCTGTCTGCTGACCTGATTGGGTGATTTCCCTTATTCTATCTTCCATATCACTGATTCGTTCTTCTGCATTATTCATTCTGGTTTTTACTGCCCGTAGGTCAGTTTGTATCTCTGCAAATGAATGTTCTAGTTTTTCTTAGCTCCTCCTTATATTTTCTAGTTCCTTTCTGAGGGTATCTGCATTACTGTTCATATCCTCTCTTAATTCCTTCAGTATTTTCATTATTTCTCTTTTGAACTCCAGGTCTGTCAGACTGCAGAGATCTGTTCCATTGTTGACTGCTATAGGTGAGTTCTCCTGTTGGTTTAGCTGGGGGTGGTTTCTCAGCTTCTTCATCTTGCTTGTTGTTTTCTTTTTCCTGGTGGAGTTGTACTCTCCATGGGCAGGCAGTGTTTGCCTTGTCACTGCCGTGGAATGTTTCCTGAGGGCTGGCATTGTTGGTCAGTCTTTGTTGAGTCAGTGTGGCTTTTCTGGAGTGTGGGTGGGGCTGACAGGGTCTCTCTGAAGCAAAGGAGGACTTCCTGAGGGCAGACAGGACTGGGAGGTCCACACCACGATGGGAGCAGATTTCACTCGGCCGGGCAGAGCTTGCTCTGGTGTTTTTAGGCTGTGGGGCTCTTGCAGGGGGCTGGCAGTGCTGGGCAGCTTTTCCACAGGAGCACAGCACCCCCCAAGGGCTGGAGCAGCTATCTGGATCACTGAGAACCCAAGAGGCTCTTCCCCAGGGCAGCCCAACTTGGAAGGATTGTCTGAGTATGTAGGCAGATCTTTTCAAAGCCCAGCCAAGCTTGTTCTAGCTTTTCTGCACTTCAGGCCTTTCCCTGGGGGCTGGTGGTGTTTGGTGCTGCTCTGAGGGGGTGTAGCCCCTCCAAAGAGCAAGCAGGCCAGGGCAGGGACAGCCCCTGTGGTGGTAGGCTTCAGGCAGTTGTTGAGGCCATCCCTCCTGGATGGCAGGTAGCCCCATGTCTGGTGTGTGTATAAGGGGTGGTGAGGGGATGCACTGGGAAGCACAGCTTTCTGATAGCTGGCAGGCCAGTAAACTCGCTGTGGCATGGGGAGTATTCTATGGGGGCCCACCCCTTCTTCTATCCCCTCCCCAACACTGGCACAGACCCAGCTCTTCTCCCAGGTTCTCTCTGATGTGGCTTTCCACTTCCCTGCCCTTATCATATTGCTCTCTGCCCCCATGATGCTCTGTTTTCTAGTCTCCCAGGCAGTCTCTGCCCCATCAAACTTGACAGACTGGTTTCTAGAACTCCCAAGCAGTCTCTGCTCCACCCCCACCCCAGCCTTTTCCCAGGGACTAACCTCCAGAGCTGAGGTCTCAGTGCCCAGCCCCCACCCAGGAGTCTCAATTTTTGGTGACTGTGCCAGTAGTTCAGATGGCTTGGTTCAGTTCTCGCTCTGCTTTTCAGAACTCTGACTTACTGCTACACTCTTCTCTGAATCTGGAGATTCCTCCAGTTCAGTTGATGTTTCCATCAAGTAGGTGACTTTCCAGGGTGTGGGATCCCTTTCTCCTCCACAGTTCCCTTTTGGGAGCACCCTTCCAGCTTGGATTCACATTCTCTCACTCTCCTCTTTTCTCTTGTTTTACCTAGTAATGTCACAAGATTCTTGCCATTATTGGAGTTTCAGGTCTTCTGCCAGCGATTGGTTGCCATTCTGTGCGAGTCATTTATCCTGTAGATGTGTTTTTTTTGTTGCGTTTGTAGGAGAGGGCAAGCGTGTCCCCCTACTCTTCCACCATCTTGCCTCTTCTCCTCATTTCTTTTTATTCTTTTCCATGGCATTGATTTCCACTACTCTGTTTTCCACCTCACTAATTCATCTCTGCCTCAGTTATCATGCTGTTGATTCCTTCTAATGTATTTTTCCTTTCGGTTATTCCATTATTCCATTATTCGTTTTTGTTTGCTTATTCTTTAAATGTTCTAGCTCTTTTTGTTACACAGCTTTTGTAACTTCTTGATTTGTGTATCCATTCTTTTCCTGGGATCTTGGATCATTCTATCATTACTTTGAGTTCTTTTACAGGTAGGTTGCCTAGTTTCCCTCAATGAATTGTTTTTGGGTTTTTCATCTTGTTTCTTTGTCTGAAGCATATTTCTCAGTTGTTTCATTTTGTGTAATTATCTCTGCTTGTGGACTTCTCTCCATAGGCTTCAGGGTTTGAGTTCTTCTGGTTTCTCATGTCTGCCATCTGGTGGGTGAGTTGGGCCCAGCAGCTTATGCAGGCTTTCTGGTTGGAGGGCCTGGTGCCTTCCCACTTGTGGTTGGAACTGGGTTTTGTCCATCTGGTGGTCAGAGCTGTGACATGGAGTGTACTGATTGATGGCTTTCATTTCAGTATGATTTTAGGCAGCCTGTCAGCTCTCCACAGCATATTATGGCCTTTATCCTCTTAATAGGCAGTGTACTTGAGATTGTACTGACTTCACTGAGCAAGCCTTTCTGTTTGCTTTTTGTTTTTCACTGCCCTCTTAGGGTCTGCTCTCTGTTGTTGGAGTAGGAAACTGTTTCAGAGCTGTGATTCTGATCTTCAGTGTGAGGTAGGGGGGTTTGCAGCAATCCACCTGGGAAAAGAGCCACTGAGTATTCCTCTGCTGGAGGTGTTCACCCGTGAGTCTGCCCTGTTTTGTCACCTTTTCCTCATTGTGTGGGCACCCAGAGGACACTGTTTTTGGCACTGTTCCAGAACCTACCTTAATCATGGGTATGTCAGTTATAGGCCCTGGTGTCTCTCAGTCATTGTTTTCTCTAGGTCACCAGTGTAGATCCACTAAGGTCAGGGCCCAGGATTGCAGTATTCATGCATCTGGGCCTGCTCTGTGATTTATGGAGGCAGCTCAGACACTGGCCTTGTCCAACCCCCAGGTAAATATGCCCACAAAGCTTTCAGTGCTCAAGCTAGACCAGTCTCAGGTGTGCGACCACTCATTGTCCATTCAGATTGTTCCACCAGCACTGAATTAATAAGGCTGGCAGTGAAGGTGTATGTCTGTCTTTTGTGCAGTTGAGAGGAGATTTCAGCTCTTCTTACTTCATTGTAACACTGTTTTAGTATGGGTCCCTATGGTCTCTTAGTGTGTGTGGGAAATGGTTCCTTAGTATACCATTTCCCCCTTTGTAGCACATGTGCAGATGTGGCCATCTTGTGCCTTGTCCTGAAGTTCTCTGTATAGTAGCTCACTTGCACAACCAAGCCAGGCAGGACTAGAGATGTAGTCCATGAATGTGGTATCAGTGGATTCCACAACCCTTCATGGAGCCTGGTGATGGCCAGTGGTTGTGATTTTGTGACATCTTTTGAGTTTCCTCTGCAGAGTGTCATGGCATCTCTGTACAGTGACAGTTTTCTATGTTCCTTTCCAATTCTGATGCCTTTATTTCTTTGTCTTTTCTGATTGCTGTGGCTATGTTGAGGAGAATTGGTGAGATTGGAGATCCTTGTCTTGTACCCTATTAGGAGGGAAGGCTTTCAATTTATCACTGTTGTGTATTATATTGGATGCGAGTTTGTCCTAGATAAATTTTATTATGTTCTGTTCCTCTGTACCCATTGTGGTAAAAGATTTTCTCATGAATGTTTGTTGAATTTTATCAAGTGCTTTTTCTGCATCTATTTTGATGGCCATGTGTTTTTTTACTTTACTTATGTGGTGCATCACATTCATTGATTTGTGTATGTTAAATCATCATTGTGAAGTTGAGGTGAGTCCCTCTTGGTTGTGGTATATGATCTTTTTGTGTGCTGTTGGATTCTGTTTCCTCGTATTTTGTGGAGGATTTTTGCATCTATTCATCAAAGATGTTGACCTATAATTTTCTTTTTCTGTGGTATCATAAGTCTGATTTTGGTATCAAGGTGATGGTGAGTTTATATGCTGTCTTTGGTCATGTTCCCTCCTCATCAATTTTTTGGAAGCATTTGAGAGAAATTAGTATTAGTTCTTCTCTATATGTTTGGTAGAATTCTCCTGTGAAGGCATCTGGTTTTGGACTTTTGTTTGTAGGGAGTTTTTGTTTTTGATTGTTTTGTTTTTTACAGATACTCTTTCACTTCTAGTGATTGGTCTGTTCAGATTATCTGTTTCTTTTATTCAGTTTTGGTGGTCTCTGTGCTTCTAGAAAGTTGTCCATTTCCTGTAGGTTGTTGAATTTATTGGCATGTAATTTTTCATAGTGTTTTCTTATGATTATTTAAATGTACATGATTACCAGTTGCTATTTCCCCTTTTCACTCTTATTTTATGTGAATTCTGTCTTGGTGAGCATGGCCAGAGGATTGTCCATTTTGTTTACCCTTTCAAAGAATTGTAACTTGGTTTTATTAATTTGTACAAATTTTATTTAATGAAAATTTTATAGCTCCGTTTGTAGCATATGGAAGTTCCTGGGATAGGGGTCAAATTGGAGCTGCAGCTGCCAGCCTATACCACAGCCACAGCAATGCCAGATTGAAGCCAAATATGCCCCCTAAACCATGGCTTGCAGCATTGTCAGATCCTTAACCCACTGACTGAGGCCAGGGATCAAACTCACATCCTCATGGACACTTATGTCAGGTTTTTAACCCACTGATCCACCACGAAATGGTATTTTTAAAATCTGTTTTAGTTATTTCCTCTCTGATCCTTATTATTTCCTTCAATGACTTTAGGTTTTGTTTGTTTTTCTAATTTATTTAGGTGGTAGGTTAGCTTACTTACTTGATATTTCCCCTGTTTTTTGAGAATGGCTGTATTGCTCTGAACTTCCCTTTAAGATGAATCTACTGCTTTAGGCAACTGAGCTTTTGCTTTCTTATCCAAGAAATTATTGCCTAGTCAAATTATATAAAACTTTTATATTTTCTTCTGTGATATTTATAATGATCTCTCTCTATACGGCTTCAGTCCTATTTGAGTTACAATTGTGGGTTGTGCTAGGCAGGGGTCTACCATCTTTGTTTCACTTGTGAACATCCATCTTTCCCAACACCATTTGTTTTGAGACAATGCATTTCCCATCGTGTGGTATATGTCCCTTTGTTGACGATTATTTGCCCATAAATTTAAGAGCGTTTATGTCTGCTCTCCATGCTGTTGCACTCTTCTCTTTCCGTCTGCATGTTGTACTTTATTGATACCTCTGAGTACTATGTCTTTGAAGTAGGTTTTACAATCAGGAAGTGTCATGCCACCAACTCTCCACTCACTTTGCCAGGATATTTAGGATATTTAGTGCTTTTGATATTCAAGATACATTTTAGAAAGAGCTTTTCTATTTTCATGAGAATTGTTCTTTAGATTTTGAAAGTTTCCTTTGAATCAATTGATCAACATGAGTAGTGTTGACAATTAATTATGTTAAGTATTCCCAATCAGGTATATGGAATATGTGGTGTTCATTTTTTAAAATGTCTGGTATAGTTTTTTCCAGCAGTATTTTATGATTTTCATCATAAAAAAACTTTTACTCGGAGTTCCCGTCGTGGCGCAGTGGTTAACGAATCCAACTAGGAACCACGAGGTTGCGGGTTCGGTCCCTGCCCTTGCTCAGTGGGTTAACCATCCGGCGTTGCCGTGAGCTGTGGTGTAGGTTGCAGACGCGGCTCGGATCCTGCGTTGCTGTGGCTCTGGCGTAGGCTGGCGGCAACAGCTCCGATTCGACCCCTAGCCTGGGAACCTCCATATGCCGTGGGAGCGGTCCAAGAAATAGCAACAGCAACAACAACAACAACTACAACAACAAAAAAGGCAAAAAGACAAAAAAAAACAAAAAACTTTTACTGCCTTTATTAACTTATTATTTTATTCTCTTTGATACTGATATGAGAGAAAATATATTTTCATAGTTTTTGGATTATATTCTGTTAGTATATACAAATAAATTCTTTTTTGTTCATTTTGTATTAATTTTGTTATGATCTCTGTGTACTTTGTATTAATTTTGTTTTGATCTCTGTGTACTTTGTTTTTTAAAATATGGATGTCTTTGTCATATGTGAACAAAGATCATTACTGCACATTTTCTGGTTTAGATGGCTTTTTATTTCTTTGCCTGCTCACCTTGGTTAGAAAAAATCAAGTAATAAATTTAATCAAAACTATAGAGTGTTCATTCATTTTTTTAAATTTTTTTTTTGTCTTTTCTAGGGTTGCACCAGTGGCATATGGAGATTCCCAGGCTAGGAGTCTAATTGGAGCTGCAGCTGCCAGTCTATGCCAGAGCAACAGCAACACCAGATCTGAGATGTGTCTGTGACCTACACCACAGCTCATGGCAATGCGAGATCCTTAATCCACTGAGCAAGGCCAGGGATTGAACCTGCAACCTCATGGTTCTTAGTCAGATTCATTAACCACTGTGTCACAATGGGAACTCCGAGAGTGTTCATTCTTAAAATTTTCATATATACAGAGATTTTAATGATAACTCTGTTTTTCTTACATAATCTTTATTACATTTCCATATTACAGTCAATCCCTGATTTCAGTATAGCAATCATGGAAGGGTACTTAATATTTCTATGTATCTATTTCATTTGATATAATTCTGTAGTATGATCTTAACTCTGTGTATGTGCACTTAATTTCTTAATTTACTAATCAACCCCCTGGCTTTCATAAATAATACTGAATTATTTTTGCTGTATAATTCTTTTAATGAGGTTTGGAGTTCACATTTCTAGTATTTTTTTCAGGACTATTGAATCAGTATTTATTAAAATATTGGCTTCTAATTTTTGGTTTTTTTTTTTCTTTGGTTAAATTTTCATTTCTAGTGTCTTTGCATATGTCTTTTCATATTGCTTAATATTGGCTTCATAAATAGTCTTTCTATAATTTTACTCCTACTCAAACTTTGGATATATTTGTGGAGAATTCATAGTTGTTGTTGTTGTTTTCCTAAGTTGGAATTATCCTGTTGAGGTATCAAATCCAGACATGTTCTCTTTTGGGGATTCTTTGCAATTAATATTTTAGTCTACTTAATAGTTTTAGGTTTGTTGTGATTATTTATTTCTTCATGCTGAAATCTAAATAGGATGTATCTCCCTGGAAATTCATACTTTTTTGAAGTGTCCAATTTGTTGGTATACACTTATTCACAGTAGCTTCCCACACATATCTTTATTTCTGTGGTGTTATTTATAGGATCTCTGTCCACCGGCCTAACACCAGAGCCACAGCAACTCAGGATCTGAGCCACGTCTGCAAACTACACAACAGCTCACGGCAATGCTGGATCCTTAACCCACTGAGTAAGGCCAGGGATCAAACCTGCAACCTCATGGTTCCTAGTTGGATTCATTAACCACTGAGCCATGATGGGAACTCCATGGATAATTTGTTATTTGTTATCTTTCAGCTCTGTCTTCTCATGACACCCACGGTTTGATGCTATAAAACCCAGGCATGGAAATTTCTGCTGGGAAAACATGAAAGCTCTCCTGTTGGTACTTTTGATGTAATTAGAGGCAGTGAAGGTAAGGGGGCATGTGAAGGACAGGAAGGTTGTTATGATGAACATGCTCCTACTGGGACTTTTATCCATAAGGAAAATGTTACTGCTAAAAGAGATCAAGAATCTAAATTAAACTGTGAGAAACTTCACTTTAAGTCAGTACCATTGGCAGAAAAACTTTTTTTTGTAAGAAAAGACCCATGTTATTTATTGAAATATAGATCTCTGAAAGGAAATTTGGAAAATCAGGATAATTATATAGTCTGTACTACAAATGATGATGCAAAACATGAATGTATGCTTGGACTAAACATTCATTCAAACATTTATGAACACCAGAGGTTTAAAAATGGAAGGAATCCCCCCCAATATGATCAAATCAGGAGATCTAATAGCAAGAGTTCATTAATCTTCAACCAACAAATATTTCCTCATTGTTCCAACATCCCTAATATTGACACTAATGGGGGGGTATTGATCCAAGCATCATTATTCAATAAGCATAATAATATATTTAATATAGACCAACATGCCATGTGTACTAAAATGAGAAGGCCTTAAGCAAGAACTGTGTATAATTATAAGAGTATACACACTGGAACAAGAAGTGATGCCTGCATTGAATCTCAGACTTTGACCCAGATGCAAATCTCATGAAACATCGGGGAATTCAATATTCAGAGAACCAGTCAATAAGAAATAAACATAGGAATGTCATTTCTCAAAGCTCAGATCCCACTACCTATCAGAGAATTTGTATTGGAGAGAAAGCTTGCCATTTTAGTGAGTGTGGCAAAGTTTTTAGCCAGTCTTATTTAACACCAGAGTTATTCAACATCAGCATAATCATACTAGGAAGGAATGATGCACGTGTCAAAAATGTGAGAAAGTCTGTAATCAGTCATTAAATGTGCCAAGAGAGAGGAAAAAACATACTAGAGGAAAACCTGACAAATGTGAAGGTTCTAAATGGTATTCAACTTTTAGCAGACATCATCTATTCCATACTGCAGAAAAGCTGTACAAATGTATAAAGTGTGGCCAAGTCTTTAGACGGTGTTCACATCTTTATGGGCATCAGAGAATTCATACTGGAGAGAAATTTTACAAAGGTACAGAATGTGGCAAAGCCTTTAAGTGGCCTGGAGTCCTTATTCATCATTGGAGAATTAACAGTGGAGATAAGCCTTACCAATGTACAGAATGGCAAAGCCTTTAGTCACCATTCTCCTTTTACTCAGCATCTGAGATCTCATACTGGAGAGAATCCCTACAAATGTACAGAATGTGGCAAAGCCTTTAACTCCCCTTCATATCTTATTCATCACCAGTGTTCTCATACTGGAGAGAATCTGCCGGAGGCCAGCTCTAGCTGCCAGGGAGTGCACGTCCTGAAAGGAGATGGACAGTGTCAGTGAATGCACACAGAGACAGCTTCTTTGTCCCTTCTTTCAGAGCACTGGACTGCTTAAATTTTGTTGGGATAAGTGATTGTTATATAGACAGTTTCTAACTGTAGATTATATCACAGTGTTAAAAGTACATTGGTTTATTTTTACATTTTTTTTTTGGTCTTTTTTTGCTATTTCTTGGGCCACTCCTGCGGCATATGGAGGTTCCCAGGCTAGGGGCTGAATCGGAGCTGTAGCCACCGGCCTACGCCAGAGCCACAGCAATGCAGGATCCGAGCCACGTCTGCAACCTACACCACAGCTCTCGGCAATGCCGGATCATTAACCCACTGAGCAAGGCCAGGGATCGAACCCACAACCTCATGGTTCCTAGTTGGATTCGTTAACCACTCCACGACGGGAACTCCTATTTTTACATTTTGTTTTTTGATGACATGGTACAGCAGCAATACGTCATGTTCTAAAATCTTCAACTTGACTAAATTTAGTGAGTACAATTCAAGGACAAACAGGCACAACATATCATGTGGGAAAGAGGAGACCCAGCACAAACCATCCCATGGCCAGCCAATTTTTACAAACTGAAGAGGCCACATAACAATTCTTGCCTTCAGACTAGTGTCTATCTTCAAAGTGTCCTTGGCAGAGAGACAGTGTGAGAAAATACAAATTAACTTAGCCAGCTATCACTAAAAGCTTCTAAAATCAAGGACAAAACTCACAGCTAGGTTTCTTTTGATCATGAATAATATGTGTCTAACTTCTATAAACTTTATTAAAATCCTAACTCTAAAGTTTACTGTATAACTAGTTAGTAGATAAACACTATGTTTTAATTAAGTTGGATTTAACTAGGGGAAAGTCCTTTAGGATTAAATTTTTATTATATTATTATTATTGTAATTTTGTTAAATCACAAGTCACCACAGGAAAATAAGAATGGGAAATAAGAATAATAAGCAAATAATCAGGAAAGACTGAGGAAAACTGAATAACAAATAAAACAACAGGAAAGACTAGGTGACCCAAGAAACAATCCATGTTCTCTGGTGCAAACATGGAAATTGTTTCCCCAGGAAAGCCCCAATTTTTCCCCATCAACATTAACATAAGAGCCGTGTAACCTGAGGCCTGCCCTTGGATTGTACCATACAAACAGGTTTCAGCCTGTCCTTGGTTTTTCACCATACAGGCAGGCTTTAGCCTGCCTTCAGTTTTTTACCATACAGACAGGCTTCTATCCTGACCAGAAGCCCACCTTCGGCTTGCACCATTCAGGTGAGCTCCCTTCCTTGGTTAGGAACCTGCTTTCAGGTTTTTCTGCCATCAGGCAAGATCCCTTCCTCGAGTCCCTGCATTTCCTCCGCTCCCCGCAAGAATCCGTAAAAATGTACAGAATGTTGCAAAGCCTTTACTTACCCTTCAGATCTTATTTCTCACCAGAGGATTCATAATGGAGGGAAGCCTTTCAAATGTACAGAATGTGGCAAAGTCTTTAAATGGCATGGAGTCCTTACCCAGCATCAGAGATTCCATACTGGAGAGGAGGTTTATAAATGTACAAAATGTGGCAAAGCCTTTAGTTACCATTCTCAACTTACTCGGCATCTGAGATCTCATACTGGAGAGAGGCCTTACAAATGTACGCAGTGTGGCAAAGATTTTAACCAGCATTCTTCTCTTACGCAGCATCAGAAATCTCATTCTGGAGAGAAGTCCTAAAAATGTACACAGTGTGGCAAAGCTTTTAGTAAGCAGTCAGGTTTTAATCAGCATTGGTGATTTCACACTGGAGAGAAGCCTTACAAAATGTACAGAATGTGACAAAACTTTTCAGTGGCATGAAAGCTTAACTCAACATCAGGGAATACTTACCGGGTAAAAAACATACAAATATAATCAGTTTGTGAATACATTTACCTATCACTCAAATCTCACTCAACATCAGAGAGTTCATACTACAGGGAAGCTTTACAATTATAATATGTTTCAAATCCTATAAACAGCATTCAGTGTTTTCTAGACATCAGAAAATACATACTGGGGAAAAATTTCACAGATGGAGAGAATGTGACAAAACCCTTCATCAGAGTTGTCACCTCTCTTAACATCAGAGAATGTATGATGGATGGAAATCTTGCCAGTGTAATATGTGATAAAGGATATTTATACTAAATACACACTTTAGAGAACACCAGGGAGTTCATACATGAAAGAAACATTAATGATGTAAAAATTGCAGGGGAGTGTTTATTGAAAATCAAATCTAACTCCATATAGGGAATGCATAGGAGAATGAATTCAGTCAATAACTCTTTTCTGAGATTGCTCTAACTTAAGCAAATAAGCCAATGGAAATACTAAAAATATCAGTATGGACAAGAGGATTAAGGGGAGGAATATTTGGGCTGGTGATATTCTCATCAGTGTGTCTATATTGACATTATCTGGGCTTATCAGACAAAAAAATGCTTGTAATTCAACTCTCAAATTACTAAATGCCATGCATTTTATTCCTACTGTGTATGTGGATTTTGTTTTTCATGATTGCAGCTTCAAAGACAAGAGGAGCCCTTCCACATTAGGTGGGAATTATTTCTATCTGACACTCCATGGAAGTTTAAGGACCCTGTAACATAAATGTGCAAGAAAACCTAAATGGAGATGGTATGTACAATTGATTTAAAACCTTCCTGTTGATCACCACTTTTTAGTGTTTTGGAAATCATTCTTTATAATTATATAAGACAGAAGATTGCTGTAAATTTGAAATATTTCTTCCATCTGCTTTTTCATGATTAAAAGGTTTCCATTTGTTTAAAACCTGATGTATCATCATAAAAGCAATAGAACTGATGAATCTCAGTTGACATGTTAGAAATAAAGACATTGTCACCTTTATTCAAGAAAAATAGAGTTAACTCTTTGCTTGATAGTTAAAAAATTAATGTACATCCATTTTCCCTAAAGAATTAGCCCCTATTTTGTAAACCATAAAAACCCAACTCCTCAAAGCAATGTATTTGAAGAAGAATGCTTCTGATTTCTGATAATCTGTATTTTGATCGAGGATCATACAGTGCATTATGAAAAGTTTCATTTACCTTATTTATGAAATTAGTATAATTTATTTAATAACAGAATTAAAAAATATGGTAAACTTGGTATGTAATTAATGAAGTGTTATCAACCACCAGGATGAAACCATCCCACATTATTTAAGGTTTTAGGTAACAGATCGTAGCAATAAACTATTTGATCAAAAAATATGGTGGCATCTATAATCATCTTCCTACTGGCCTCAAAACTCAAATAATTTTTTTATGTTTCATAATTTGCATGTGGTGTCATTTTCTGTTTTATTTTAGGACTGGCATGTTATAATGGTTTTAATAAGGATTATCTGGAGGATTGTTGAAAACTTAGCTAAACTATGCTCTGATATACTTCATCAGCAGTGATTTGTGTATCTAGGCAGGCTCTGGGAAAACTTGAACTGATACCAGTGATTCCTGTGAGCATATGCACTAGAAAAAAGGCTGCAAACCCAGAAGCAAATGAAGGTTTTTGCTCTGTCTCCCTAGCAGCCCTTGTGTTCCAGTCTTCCAGAGAAATTCTGGTTCCTCTTTTCTTTTCTTTCTTTTTTTTTTTTGGTATTTTTTCCTTTTCTAGGGCTGCTCCCGTGGCATATGCAGGTTCCCAGGCTAGGGGTCCAGTTGGAGCTGCAGCCGCAGGCCTATGCCACAGCCACAGCAATGCAGGATCCAAGCCAAATCTGCAACCTACACCATAGCTCACGGCAACACTGGAAACTTAACCCACTGAGCAAGGCCAGGGATCAAACCCACAGCCTCATGGTTCCTAGTTGGATTTGTTAACCACTGAACCATGACGGGAAGTCCCTGGTTCCTCTTTTCATGGATGCCTTCAATAGGATTCTTTAAGAGTATGAAAATCCTCCTCTTTTGGGTTTTCATTCAACAATTCACACTTATACCAGGAAACTCCCCACATTTCAGTCATTGTCACTGATAAATGCATGCACCAAATTACTGCCACTGTCTCTCCCTGCATCTTGCTTCGGGCTTCAGGCATGAGCCAGCTATTGAATATTTTAGGAAATGTGAGTCCTAAACTCATCTATTTTGATTTCCTTTTCTGTTGAACCTGTAGTCCCCATGCATTTGTGGGTGTTCATTTTAAACTGTTAATTTGCAAAGTCAAAAGAATAATGAAAATCCATTATTTGGAATTCATTGAGACTATACTTATATTTGATCCATCATATTTTCATGGTTTTGTATACAGGGAATGCCATATGGAGATATATAGAGATATAATTAGAAGTAAGAAGACTAAAAAGGAAGAGGATGTGTGTACACACCTTTAGAAAGAATTTAGACATATTGGATCACAACTGGTAATTTCAAAATTCAGCATGAAGTACTTCCAAACTACCTAACCCTACATATTGGTAATAAAAATCTATTTTGTCTACATTAAATTGAATAGATTATTTTCCTATCTCTTGAGCCCTGGTGGGAGATGCTCCCCATGCAGATCCTGTCTTTTTTGCTTGCCTGTTCATCATGGAAATGATTAGATTTTTTTATTTGTTAAAATTCATGAACCATTTCTTTTAGGATATGGTCAGGCATTTGAAGAACGGTTTTCATTAAATGTAATGGTATACAGAAGTTACTTGGAAGATGAGAGTGATCCCTTTGTGAGAGTATTATGTTGATTTCATAGATATTATACCTTGTATTACTGCCTTCTTAATTTGAGAGGAACAGTAAGGAAACATTTCTTCACTTGTTTTTTCTTCTTTTTCTTTTTTTTAATTTAATGTTTTATAGAAGCAGACAACATACAATGTGGTGATAATTATTATACAACAGGGACTCATTTACACATATATGTATACATATACACATACATATATCCACTCTTTCAGACTCTCCCAGATAAGTTATCACAGAATATTGAGTATTCTGTGCTGTCCAGCAGGTCCCTTAAAGCCATCCATTCCATGGACAATAGTGTGCCTGTCAGTCTCAAACCCCACATCCATCCCTCTCTTCCACTTTCTCATTGGTAACCATAAGTTTCTTTTCAAATGGTGAGTCTATTTCTGTTCTGAAAAAAGTTCATTTGTATTACTTTTTTAGATTCCACATATAAGTGATATATGGTGTTTGTCTTTACTTCATTTCGTATGTAATCTGTTTCTGTTCTGCAAAGAAGCTGATTTGTATTTTTTTAGATTCCATATATAAGTGAGTTGTGGTATTATTCTTTCTCTGACTTCAAATAGTTTGAAAAACTCTAAATCCAACCATGTTGCTAAAATGGCATTGTTTTGTTCTTTTTTTATGGCTGGATAATATTTCCTTCTATCTATGTACCACATTGTCTTGATCCATTCATCCTTAATGCACATGTTGTTTATACGTCTTGGCTATTGTAAACAGTGCTGCAGTGAACATTGGTGTGCATGTATATTTTTGAATTATACTTTCTCTGTATATATGGCCAGGAATGGGATTTCTGGATGATATGATAGTTCTCTTTTTAGTTTCTTTCTTTTTTTTTCAAGTTTTAAAACAATTTTATTGAGGCATAGTTGATTTACAATGTCTTTTTAGTTTCTTAAAGACCATTCATACTATTGTCCATAGTAGTTGTACTACTTTCCACTCCCAGCAGCAGGGTAGGAGTGTTCCTTTTTCTGCATATCCTCTTCAGCCTTTATTATTTGTAGACATTTTGATGGTGGATATTTTGACTAGAGCGAGGTGATACCTCTTCGTATTTTTGATTTGCATTTCTCTAATACTTAGCATTGTTGGGCATCAAAGTTTTTTGGCTATCTGCATGTCTTCTTTGAAGAGATGTCTGTTTAGATATTCTGCTTTTTTGTTTGTTTTCAAATGTTTTTTTTGGTGTGTGTTTTTGATATTGAGCTATGTGTTTATTTTGTATATTTTGGAGATTATTCCATTATGGCTGTCTTTGTTTGCATGTACTTTCTCCTGTTCCACTTGTCATCTTTTATTTTGTTAATGGTTTCCATTGCTGTGCAGAAGCTTTTAAGTTTAATTGGGTGCTGTTAGTTTACATTTTGCTTTTATTATTACTCTAGGTTTGGATCAATAAATACATTGCTGCAATTTTTGTCAGAGTGTGTAATACTTACGGTTTCCTCTGTGAGTTTTATAGCATCTGGTCTTACATTTAGGTCTTTAATCCAATTTGAGATTTTGTTTGTGTGCATGTGCATGGTCTTAGAGCATGTTCTAGTTTCATTCTTTTACATATAGCTGTCCAGTTTTCCTAGCATCACTTACTGAAAAGACTGCCTCTTCTCTTTTTATTTTTGTGCCTGCTTTGCTGTAGGTTAATTGACAATAGTTGCATGGGTTTATTTCTAGGCTTCCTATCATGTTCCATTGATCTGTTTCAGTTTTTTTGTTACAGTACCATACTGGTTTATTGACTGTTAATTTATATTATAGTCTGAAGTCAGGATCCTGATTCCTCTGGCTCCATTTTTTCTTTCTCAGAATTGTTATGGCAATTCTGGGTCTTTTATGTTTCCATACAAATTTAAAATTTTTTGTTCTGGTTGTCTGAACAATGTCATTGGTATGTTGAATCTATAGATTGCTTTGTGTATTATAGCCATCTTTCACAATATTGATTCTTCCAATGTAAGAGTATGGTGTATCTTCTCTCCATCAGACTGTGTCATTTTGGATTTCTTTCATTGGCATCTTCTAGTTTTTGGAGTAATGGTCTTTTGCCTGCTCATTTAGGCTTATTCATACATATTTTATTCTTTTTGATTCAATGATAAATGAGATTGTTTCCTTAAGTTCATTTTTTGAAGTTAGGTTGTTATTGCATAGAAGTACAACCCATTTCTGTGTATTAGTTTTCTATCATTCAACCATACCAAATTCACTGCTGAGCTCTCATAGTGTTCTGGTACCAACTTTAGGATTTTGTATGTATAGTTTTATGTACTTTGCAAACAGTGACACTGTTTTTTTATATCTCTTTTTCCATTCTGGAGTCTTTTGGTTGTTTTTACTTTTCTAGCTTCCATGGTGAAGACTTTGAAAACAATGTTGAATAAAAGTGGTTGGAGCGGTTGTCCTTGCCTTTTTCCTGATCTTAGAGGAAATGCTTTCAGCTTTCCCCCACTGAGTATGATATTACCTATGGATTTGCCATATTTTGCCTTTCTCATGTTGAGGTTCCTTCAGTGACAACTTTCTGAATATCGTTTTTCGAAAATGGGTGTTGAATTTTGTCAGAATCTGTCTGCATTGATTGATATGGTCATACAGTATTTATTATTCACTTTTTAAATGTGGTATATCACTTATTTGTGGTTAATGAAGAATACCTGCATCTCTGGGATAAAGCCCTCTTGATCATTGTGTAGGATCCTTTTAATATATTTTTTGTTTGGCTTGTTAGCATTTTATTGATGATTTTTGTGTCTATGTTTATCAGTAAATTTATTTTTTGTGTAAATTAATTTTTTGTGGTATCTTTTGGGTTGGTGTCAGTGGGGTGGTGGCCCTATAGAATGAGTTTAGGGGTGTTCATTCCTCTGAAATTTTGTGGAATAGTTTCAGAAGGATACGTATTAACTCTTTTCTAAATGTTCCAGAGAAGCCATTCAGTGGTGGATTTTTGTTCCTTGGACATTTTCAGTCAATGTTTCAATACTTGTGATTGGTCCATTCATATTTTCTCTTTCCTTTTGGGTCAATCTTGGAAGGCTGTACCTTTTTAAGAATTTGTCTATTTCTTCTAGGTTGTTAGATAACATTGGAATAGTTTTTTTTTTGTTTGTTTGTTTGTTTGTCTTTTTGCCTTTTCTAGGACCACTTCTGTGGCATATGGAGGTTCCCAGGCTAGGGGACTAATCGGAGCTATAGCCACTGGCCTACGCCAGAGCCACAGCAACTCAGGATCTGAGCCGCATCTGTGACCTACACCAAAGCACACAGCAATGCCAGATTGTTAACCCATTGAGCAAGGTCAGGGATTGAACCTTCAACCTCATGGTTCCTAGTTGGATTCGTTAACCACTGCACCATGATGGGGACTCCTTGTTGTAGTAGTCTTTTATGGTCCTTATGACCCTGGTATTTCCATGGTGTCCATTGTAACATCTCTTTTTCATTTCTCATTTTACAGATTTGAGCCCTCTCCCATTTTTCATTATTTGGCTAAAGTTTTATCAGTTGTTTTCAACTTTTCAAAGAACCAAGTTATATTTTCATTGATTTTTATTCTATCATCTTCTATCTACATTTTATTTCTGCTCTGATCTTTATGATTTCTTTCCTTGTAATAACTTTGGGTTTTGTTTTTCTTTCTCTAGCTGTGCTAGGTCTAAGGCGAGGTTGTTTATTTGTGATTTTCTTGTTTCCTGAGGTCATAAATAATGTACTGCTACACACTACAGGTTGCATTGCTATACGCCTGCAGGTTGATCTGGCCCAGATTCTAATGGAGTCCCTACTTTGCCCTGGGACCCAGCACACATGAAACCTTGTATGCATACTCCAAGATTGGATTGTCTGTTTTTCCCAAAGCTGTGGAGCTCCTGCCATCAAGCCATTGCTGGCTTTCAATGCCACATGCTCTAGGCTTTGCTCTTCCCATTGCCAGATTGCCAGACTAGGGCACCTAACTGGGTTCAGAATTCATACTCCATTGTGAGAGCTTCTGCAATATAAACATTTTCTAGTTTGTGGTTGGCCCACCCACAGGATATGGGATTTGCTTCTCCTCCTACAATCTCAGTATGGGGAATTCTTTTTCTTGTGTGTAAATCATCTTTTTTGGATAGTTTCCAGTTACTTGGTTGATGACTTTTCAGAGGTTGGTTTATTTTTGTGGTATTATGAGAAGTTGTGTATTTCAGTCCTTCTACTCCATCATAGTGCCCATCCCCTGAAAATGTGTTTCTTCTAGTGACATTATCAAAAATAATTCACTATATTATGGCAATTTGATCAGGTAAAAACCTGGAATATTCCCAAGTCATGAGGTTGTTTAGACATGTATATGAAGTGAACACACATGGTTGGTGAGGGGTGTTTAGTTGATAATGTATAATTAGGAGACATATATTTCAATTAAGTGATGCTTTAGCGTGAGGTAAGAGAGAGAAAATGTACAAAATGAAGAACTGCATCAGTCTGCCTGTGGAGAGCATATTCCTTGTTCACTGGTTACACCATTGACACAATAAATTTAGGAAGAATTTCTATTTTTTATTTCCTAATAATTTCAAATTTTCAAATGTATCCTCATTGTCTTCCTTGCTATTTATGAATCCCAGGTATTGTCCTTTTTCCTTTGTTATGGACACATGGTTCGCACTGCTCTCCTCACCCCAGTCAACCATGCAGGCCCTGGTAGTTTCTCATGTGCACTTTCCATTTTTTCTAAAGGAATGAGAAATTGAAGTGACATATTCTCAGTCATTTATAAGATGCAAATTCAATATTGTGATTAGTTAATCATGAGAAGAGTGGAGATGTTTCAATGGACCAGAGTTTTAGGTCAGACAGCATTAAGAGTCATGTGAAGACTGATAAAATAGGACAATGTTGTTTTAGAGAGTCCCAAGATTCTTTGAAAGTAAATATGGGGAAGTTTAAGAATGTAGGAAGGAAAGGGAAAGGAGGCTCACTTTAACCATTTCAGGATCTTAGGCACCTAGTCTTGGTGCAGTCTCGTGTAGAAATGATAGAGATGGAGCCTTGGCAAGTGTAGTGGTTTTCTTAGAATTCAGGAAGTCAGACAATGTCCTCTTGATTTAAACAAATTTCTGGTCAGTACTGAGAACTACATGTGGTTAGTAGGCAGAGAGTATTCCTTTCCCAGACTTAAATTACTGGCAGTTTGATGGAGAGGGAGTGTGAGTGAAACAAACTTTGTGAAGACATCATTAAAATGTCACATGGAGGAGTAGATTTGGGAGAAGAGGAAGCCTTCTGGGCACTGTATAGACAGATCAGCAAGCTGTGTACTGTAGTTTCACAGAAAACTACTTCCAGTTATGTAACTGCAACATAAATTATATATCCTTTAAATAAATAACCTTCCAGAGAAGCTAGCTGACCCACCAGTGGCAGGGTTCTTTTTCACTTTCTCTTAACTGTGTAATGGTCATATCATGAGTTCTGGGTTCTGGACCAGGGGATCCTCTAGATAGATGAGAAGTTCATCAGTCGGAGGCAGTGAACTTTTCTTTTGCAAACAGTTTCTTGTCTAGACTTTTCCAAATTTTTCACAGCCCATTTTGCCTTTTTACATATCTTGACTGGCTTGGGAGGAAATTTCCTTCAATTTTGGTCATTGCTTTGATGAAATATGATTGATGATTGTGCTGCCATTTAGCATTGATACAAAAGATATATGATAATGTGTCTTTTTCAATAATTAATATTTTATGTTCCCTTATACCAAGAAGTACCTGATACATATTTATAGAAAAGAATGTCTATTTGGTGTTATGTACACAGGGAACAGGTTGATGTTCACAGTTGATAAAAGGACTGAGAAAACATAAGGTACCTTCTGTTTTTTCACTTCTCTGGAACTGTCTAGATGCACAGATTTCTGTTCTTTCATAATGCCCATATGGTTGCCACACCGCCAAGCATCAAACCATGTTGCATGCATCAGAAAGGAGGATGTGTGAATCTGATAGGACATGGGGGTTATGATTTTTTTAATTGTTTAATTAAAATGTAGTTGATATGCAATGTTCTTTCAACTTCTGCTATACAGCCATACAGTCAAGAGACCGCATCATATGTGCGTGCGCATACACACACACACATTTTTTTATACTGTCTTCCATTATGTTCTAACCCAAGTGACTGCACAAAGTTCCCTGTGCTGTACAGTAGAACCTGCTTACCCAATGTTTGAAATGTAACACTTGGCATCTAACAACTCCAAAGTCCCCATCCATCTGCTTCTCTCCTTCCTCCCCCCTGCCAAACACAAGTGTGCTCTCCATGCCCATGATCTGTTTCTGTTTTGTAGATAGGATCATGTGTGCCATATTTCAGATTGTACATGAGTGATATCATGTAGTACTTGTCTTTCTCTTTCTGACTTCACTTAGTATGCCTTTCTAGTTCCATCCACATTGCTTCAAATGTTACTATATTGTCCTATATATTTCTCAGTAGTATTTCATTGTGTGTGTGTGTGTGTGTGTGTGTGTGTATACTACATCTTCTTAATCCATTCATATGTCAGTGGACATTTAGGTTGTTTTCATGTCTTGGCTTTTGTGAATAGTGCTGTGATGAACGTAGAGGTGTGTGTATCTCTTTAAATGAATGTTTTCTCTGAATATATGCCCAGGAGTGGGATTGCTAGACCATATGGTAGTCTTATACTTCATTTTCTGATGAACCTTCATAGTGTTTTCCATCTCTTTTTCTTTGTATTTTCCTTTATGGTTTCATGAAGTTTTTCTTGCCCTATCATAATCCTGAGGTCATTTGTCAAGTGTTTTTCAAATTTTCTGTATGAAGAGTTCCACATGTTGATATATTCTCAATGTGTTTCTGGAAATAGGTGAGCCACACGTCCAACTAACCCACCATCCTCTTCCATACTCTCCTTTCGTTTATTTTAGAACTTTGACTATATTTTGCCACTCCCTTCTGGCCTGAAGTTTTTTTGTATAGAAATAAGGTGAAAGCCTTATAGGGCCCCCTTGTAATTAACTCTTTGCTTTTCTCTTGTTGCCTTTAGAATCCTTTGTTTACCTTTCACTCTTGCTATTTTTGAAAATAATATGGCTTTGGTGTAGGTCTCTTTGGGTTTGTCTTGTTTGGGACCCTCAGTGCCCCATGTACCTGCATATCTGTTTCCTTCTTTAGATTTGGGAAGTTTTTAGACTTCAAGTACATTTTCAACACCTTTTTGTCTTTCCTCAACTTCTGGGATCCTTGCTATACACGGTTTGACACATTATATACAATCCCCAAGATCACTTGTATTGTTTTCTTTTCTTCCTCCTCTTTTTTTTTTTTTCCTGTTCATTTGGCTCTCTGTCTGTTGTCATGGTTGAGTGATTTCCATTATTCTGTCTTCCAAGTTACTTATTTGTTACTTCACATTGTTCATTCTGCTATTCATTGTCTTTAACTCTGCTTTTATCATGGCAACTGAGTTTTCTAATTTTTCTTAGCTCCTCCTTATAGTTTCTAGTTCCTTTTTACAGCAATCCACATTTCTGTTGATAGCCTTTCTTAATTGCTTCAGTATTTTCATTACCTCCTTTTTGAACTGAATGTGTGTTAGCTGGTTTCATTGTTTGCTCCTTCAGGGGAGTTCTCCTGTTCTTTTAATTGGGATTGCTGCTTGTGCCTTTTACATTTCACTTATTTTTCTCTTAACTTCAGATATGTGGGGATCTTCTCGTCCTTTAAGAAGGCTGATTTTTTTCCTTCAGTGTCCAATAAATGTACTGTGAGAATTGTTTTACATGGGGAATTTTTAACATATATTTTTGGGAGAAGGTGGTATCCACCTTCTACACCTCTGCCATCTTCTGCTGATCTCCCTTCCTTTCCTCTTTTCGTCTCATGTCTTTTGATTTGATGACTATCTTTTGTTTAATGTTGGAATTCCTTTTTATTTCTTTTCTTTTTTTTTTTGGTGTATAACTGTTATATATTTTTGTCTTGTGGCTACTTACCACCAGGTTGCAATATAGTAGTCAATATGAATGTTTTCAAATTGCTAATCTCTTAAATTTCAAATACCTGCATTTATACTCTTCTCTAATGATTACTGGTTTTTATATCATATTTGTGGATGATTCCCTATCTTAATTATGTTTGCCTTTACCACTGAGAAAATTTCATAATTTTCTGTTTCATAATTTTCCTGTTTCTACCTGTTGCCTTTTCTACCTACAGGAGTTCTTTTAGCACTTGTTTTAAAGCTATGTTGGTGTGTAGAATTTTTTTTTAATTTTGTTTATGTGTAAAGCATTTGACTTCTCCATCAAATCTGGATGAGTACCTGGTTTGGTAGCATATTTTTGGTTGTCGGTATTTTTCCTTTCATTGGTTTGAATATTTTGTGCCACTCCCTTCTGATGTGCAAAATGTTTGCTGAATAAATCAGATGATAGTTTTATGGGGATTCCCTTGTATGCTATTTCTTTCTTTTCCTTAGTTACTTTTAATATTTTCTGTCTTTTTTTTTCAATTTCATTACAATGTGCTTTTCAGTATGTTCCTCCTTCGGTTAATCCTGCACTTTCTGGATTTCAGTGACCGTTTCCTATCCCATGTTAGGGAATTTTGCTCTTATCACTTTAATTTCTCAGGCCCTTTCCATCTTCTCCTTCTGGGACCCCTATCATGCAGATGCTCTTGTGTTTGACATTGTCCTAGATATCTGGGATTTCCCATATTTCTTTTCATTCTTTTTTCTTTATTGTGTTTCATGGCACTAATTTCTACCACTCTGTCTTCCAGATCACTGATATATTCTTCTGTTTAATTTATTCTGCTGTTGATTCCTTCTAATATATATATATATATTTTTTGTTGTTGTTGTTGTTGTTGTTGTTTGTTTGTTTGTTTCAGTTATATTCTTCAGCTCTGGTTGTTCTTTCTTTAGGTTTTTTTTTAAGTTTTTGCTAATTGCTTCTGGTACCTTCTTGCTCTGTCTATACGTTCTTTTATGAGTTCTTGGATCACCTTTATAATCATTACTCTGACTCTTGTGTAGATTGCCTGTCTCCACTTCACTTACTTCCTTAGGTTTTATCTTGTGCCTTAGCCTGGAATATATTCCTGTGCCATCTCATTTTGTTTAAACTTCTATTTGTATTTTAAGTATGGAGTAGCCTTTTCATGTTTCTTGACCTTGGAAATGTCCTCTGTATGGGATGTTCTATGTGTGCCAGTAATACACTCCCCTCCCATCACCCAAGGGTCAGGGACTATCCAGTCCCATGATAGGTTCTGCCTGTGCTTATGGACTCAGTTCTGTAGACTGCAATGTATTATCTCATTTCTGATGTCTTCGTGTTGGTGGATGAGGCTGGTCTGGAGGCTTGTGCAGGTTTCCTGGTTTAAGGGGCTGTTGCCTGCCCACTGATGGATGAAGCAGACCTTGGCTGTATATTGCGCAGTGTGGTTTCATGGCACATGTCTAAAGGTGATTGTAAGCTCATAAAGCCTTTAGCCGGCCCAACTGCTGATGGATGGGACTGTATCCCCATAGCGTTGGCTGTTCAGCCTTAGGTATGTCATCATTGTAGTTTCCACAGTGTTGGGTGGGCCCAGGTCTTGTTCCCAAGGACCCACATTGTCTCCCTCTAGCCAAAAGTTCACATAGGTCCCTGCTACCAGTCTTTATGACCCCAAAGAGAGCCACTGCTGACCCCTGTCTGCCCAGGAGTCCTGATAAGATCAGCAGATAGGTCTGTCCAAGGCTCCCTTGGTGTCACTGATTTTGCCCTTGTTCCAGTATATGTGAGATCTTGTGTGCATCCTCCCAGATTGTAGTCTCTTTCTGCGAGTACTATGGAGCACCTGAATTTAAGTTACATTGGTCTTCAAAGCCAAATGCTCTGGACGGTTTTCCTCTCAAATATTGGACCAGTAGTCTGGAGAGCATGGCATGTGACTAAGAGCTTTACTCTTGTTGGATAACTTCTGCAATATAATTAATCTAGTTTATTGTTTGCCCATATGGTTGGTATGGGAGTTGATGATGGTGCAAGTGAGCCCCCTCTTTGTCTCATGGTTTCATCTTTGTGTCATTGAATGTAGAGTATCTTTTCTCTATTTTGGGGTAACCTCCAGTCTTTTGTATAGGGTGTTCAAGATTGGCTGTTGTGATCGTTTTTTATTTTTTATTTTTAGGGCTGCATTTGGAGCACATGGAGGTTCCCAGACTAGGGGTCCAAATGGAGTGTAGCCACCAACCTACACCACAGCCATAGCAACATCAGAACCAAGCTGCATCTGCAAACTACACCACAGCTCAGTGCAATGCCGGATCCTTAACCCACTGAGCAAAGCCAGGGATGGAACGCACCTCCTCAAGGAGGGTAGTCGGGTGTGTGAACTGTTGAGCCATGATGGGAACTCCCTTTTTAAAAGTTTCAAAAAATTTATTTATTCATGGCAGTTGTGGTTTTTGTGTGCTTAAGAAAGGTGAGCTCAAGATTCTTTTACTATGCTATATATTCTTCAATCCAATAAATTTAATAATTAAGCTTTGAATATGTTAGCTTTCCAGAAAAAATCAATTTGTTGTATTACAATGTGATTTTTTTCAACCTTTCCAAGAAAATACATCTATTCAGGAAATATTCTATCTAGGTTTCCTTTAATTTCCTCAATTACCTCTCATTGATTCACAGAGGTAAACAACACCTTTTCATGAATCTGATTTTGAAATCTCATAGTCATTCTCACCAACTCTTCTTGCCTCTTCATATCTTTAGCACTCCCATCATACCAGAGAAGCAAAAACCTTCCTTGGGCCTTTTTCCTCAGAGGGTTGAGTATCCCATTTGTAAATGGGAGATTGCAATGGATCAAGAGACAATTCCACAGAGGTCTTTCATTTTTTTCATATCTTCTGTCAGCCTCTGCTTGCACATCTGTTCAAAGATTTTTGTACAACACAGTCACAAAGATGCAAGCTTTCTCTGATTGGGGCAAAGGGATGATTAATTACCTGACAAAATATAGGCAGTGTCTGACACTGCTAAAATATTGTACAGGATTGCTTTCATCCTAAATTAAGGGTTTGGGATGAGTGAAGCTTAAGATTCCTAATCTTTACTCCATATATACTGATTACACAGCAGCCAACTCGACTACTTTACTTCTCTCCCTGGAACATGTGTAGAAAAGTTGTAGATAAAAACAAATCCCAGTGCTGTCTGTTTGTGTCAAGAAAATAATTTTTTTTGTCTCATAGTAAGTATCTAAAATACTTTCTTCCCTAAAATCCTTAAAACTAAGGCTAAACTATTGTAACTTCAAATATGGTAAACTCTAAGACCCTTCAAATTTATTTACATTTTTGGTGATGACTGGATACCACGAGATATCTGAATATGTTAAATAGAATATATAAAGGTCCTTCATAGCCTTGACTGGAGAATATGAAACTATCCATTGAAAAAGTTAAAATTCTCCAGTACAACTAATTAGTAAGATGGTAGTACGGGGTCTCCATTCTCCTCTGCCTTAATACAGATGATGTGAGAGGTGAGGATAAAACAAAATATCCTTCATTTTTGTATCTTGAACTACTAGTAGAGGAAGGATTGAAGAGTCACCATGCTTGATATAGCCAATCAGTTGCTTGAAACTATACAGGAATGTACTTGTTTGTATTTTCTGTGCAGTTAGGCTATTTTCATTATCAGTTACTCATGCTACCTCCCTCAACTTACATACCAACCCCAGCAGCATTAGGCAGAAACCCAAATCTATTCCTTGGAATTATGAGCAAGGGAAGAAATGAAATATTTACAGCATATTTCACACAGATACACATGCCACCCTCCTTTTCTAGTGATGCCATGCATGGAGGGTCACTAGGTTCAGGGGAGGGTATAAGCACCAAGTTCTATGGGATTAATCATGGCTGTTATTCATGGGCAGCAAAGGAGAAGTCCCCCATTCTGGTCAGATCTAGATGTAGTAAGCAGAAAGAGGAGGTAGCTGAGACCTTAGAAGAGTCAACCTTAAATGAAATGTCCTTATTACTCTAGGCAAACTCTTACAATATCCTCCCATAGCTCAATGAATTCCACACATACTTGCATAGGGAGTAGTGCAATATTAGTAGAGTATGTGACACTTTCAGATGAACATTCTTGGTATTCAACAAAATAAAAAATATGTTCAAGTGCCAGGGTTTGAAAAGGGTTCAGAGTGGTAAGAAAACTGCTGTAACAATACGGACATGTCCTTTTGGATGGATTCACCATCCTGTTGATTTTGCTGCTTCAGAATCTATAGAAAAGATTGGTGTATTTCATGATGTACTCCCCCCATCTTATCAATTTTAGATGGAGTATCCCATTAGGAAGAAGTGCATATAATGAAGGTTAGCAAGGCAAACTCCCCTGCCCTCTGTCAACAGTGGGTGCAAAAAATTTTAGCACAAATAGCTTCATCTTTGATATCCAATGTATTACTATGTAAATGATCTTTTGTTTGTTGGCAGTTGCCGAGAATTGGTCTCAATATCCATGTTTAAAAAAAAATGTTATCACATGTCTGCCATAAATAATAGCTAATAAAACATGAAAAATTTGAGTTCTTCTTTTTTTTGGTCTTTTTGCCTTTTCTAGGGCCGCTCCCACAGCATATGGAGGTTCCCAGGCTAGGGGTCAAATTGGAGCTGTAGCCACTGGCCTACTCCAGAGCCACAGCAACGTGGGATCCGAGCCACATCTGCAACCTACACCACAGCTCATGGAAACGCCGGATCCTTAACCCACTGAGCCAGGCCAGGGATCAAACCCACAACGTATAGTTCCTAGTTGGATTCGTTAACCACTGCACCACGATGGGAACTTCGATTTGAGTTATTCTTAACAATTAAGGTTTGTTGGGACTATATCAGAAACAAATTGTTCAAAACTTTTAATATGAGTGGAAAAATTAATCAACCCTGTGGTCCCTACTGTGGTATAAACATTTGGTCCCTTAAGTTTTCAAAATTTGAAATTCAACTCCTGTGGTGATGATATTAGGTGAGTCTTTGGGGAGGTGATTAGGTCACTAGGCCAGAGACCTCAAACATGGGATTAGGGACATAAATGTAGCCAACAAAACCTTACCCTCCATCTCATCATTCCAGTACACAGCTAAAAGATCCATTTATGAAGCAGATATTTGTCCCTCACCCAACACAAAGTAAGCTGGTCACTTCTTCTTGAACTTTTCAGCCTCAGCCATTGTAAAAATAAAATATTCTATTGTTTCTAAACTACCAAGTGTCTGGTATTTTGTTTTAGCAGCCAGAGAACTGGCTGAGGAAAAATATCTCTCAGCTCACAGACTTGTCAAGAGAAAATTTGAAATCTCAAAAGAAAGAAAATTGGCTGGAAAAAAATAAACAGAACAGAGGAATCCATCATTATGGAGCAACTAAAAATGATATGATATATACATAATGGGCACAGCCATATTAGAAGACAGATAGAAAGGAACTGAAATTAATTTTTAAAAAAGTAATGACCAAGAATTTCCCCAAATGAATGTCTGACATCAAAATCACAATATCCAAATTCAGACAAAAATATGACTAGGAAACTACTGACCAATGTTGCTCAGGAACACAGATGCAAACATTTTCAACAAAATCCTAAGAAATTGAACCCAACAATGTTTTGAGAGAATTGTATATCATGACAGATGGATTAATCCCAAGTAGGCAAGGCTCGTTAAACATTCGACAAATAATCATATCAATGCCCTAAAGAGAAAAATAATTATGTCAGTAGATGCAGAAGGTGTTTGAAAAAAATCCAACACCCATTCTTCAGAAAGACTCTCAGTTAAGTATAAGCGGAGTGGAGATTTCTCAAGCTGATAACAACAAACTACAAAAAAATCTTCTATCTCACATTGCGTTTGATGGTAAGAAACATGAAGCTTTCCCACTAAGGAGGTAAAAATCAAGGATGTTCCCTTCCATCACACCTTTTCCGTATTTTACTCAGTCCTTGCTAATGAAATAAGGCAAGAAAATGAGTAAAAGAAATACAGATTGGATAGATAAAATAAAAACAGCCCAGATAAAAAGTGGACTTGGAATTACCTCATGGATCAGCAGTTCAAGGATCCGGCGTTCTCAGGGCCATGGCATGGTTTGCACCCCTGGCCCAGAACTCGTGCTTGCCAAGGGCATGGCCAAAAAATAAGTGGACCAAGAAACTTTAAAGACATCTTGTCAAAGAAAATAGATGCTTTGCACATAACTATATGGAATAATCCAGATTACATGGTATCATTACAAGGCAAATTAGGAGTTCCTGTCATGGCTCATTGGAAACGAATCCGACTAGGAACCATGAGGTTGTGCATTTGATCCCTGGCCTCGCTGAGTGGGTTAAGGATCCAGTGTTGCCATGAGCTGTGGTGTAGTTCGCAGACATAGCTTGGATCTGGCATTGCTATGGCTGTGGTGTAGGCTGGCAGCTACAGCTCCGATTAGACCCCTCGTCTAGGAACCACCATATGTTGCAGGTGTGGCCCTCAAAAGACCAAAAAGAAAAAAAAAAAAAGAAAAAAAAAAGAAAAGGAAAATTAAAACTACAATGATAACCAACTACATAGCCCTTAATTTGCTAAAATGTGTAACAATTACAACAACAAATACTCTAGAGGACATAGAGCCATAGAAAATTTCATTCATTGCTGGAAGAAGTGAAAATACAGTTACTTTGGAAGACAGATTGACAGTTTCTACAATATTGAAAATACTCCCACCTTACAAAGTGGAAAGTATTCTTGTAGATATATTATTACATATATCCTGGAAGGAGTTAAAAACTTAAGTCCATACAAAAATGTGCATACTGACATTTATAGCACTGTTAGTATTGCAAAAATGTAAATAACATCAAGGTGTCCTTCAGTAGATGAATGGGAAAACATACTGTAGTATATTCCGGGAATGTAATAATTTTCAGAACTGGAAAAGTAAGTTATCAAGCATTAATTGTAGGTTGGGAGGGTAGATAAAGATGGTGGCAGGAGGACATGGAACTTACCTCTTCCCACACATACACTGGGAATACATGTACACATGGAATAATCCTTAAAGGACAGTGACCAAACACTGACAGAAGAACTCAAAAAACCTAAAAAGTCAAGAAAGATCTTCATGGAACTGGGAAGGATGAAGGGGAAAGAAAAGAAAAAGAAGGAGGGATAACTGGAAGTAAGTTAGCAGCTGCTCCTCTGGGAAGGTGTTGAAGGAAAAGAGATGCTCACAGCCAGGGATATCCCCTCACCAGCAGAGAGGTCAATGACAAATTCTTACAAAGATAGGACCTTTCAAGACTGCAAGAAAACTACAAAATATTACCAGACCAGTCACAGATAATGAAATTGAAACTGTGATGTAAAACAACTTCCAACAAAAAAAAGTTCAGCACCTAATGGCTTCACAGTTAAGTTCTGTAAAAATTTAGAGAAGGATTTCCTGTTGTGGCGCAGCAGAAACGAATCTGACTAGTATTCATGAGGATGCGGGTTCAATCCCATGCCTCGCTCAGAGGATCGGGGCTACAGTGTTCCTGTGAGCTGTGGAGTAGATAACAGATGAACCTCTGATCCTGCATTGCTGTGGCTGTGGCACAGGCTGGCCACAATTCGACCCCTAGGCTGAAAACTTCCATATGCCGAGGGTGCAGCCCTAAAAAGGAAAAAAAAAAAAAAAAATTAGAGAAGAGTTAACACCTGTCCTGAAACTATTCCAAAAAATTACCAAGGAAGGAATACACCTAGGTTCATTTTATGGGACCACCACCATTCTGACACCAAAACCAGACAAAGAAAGACAAAAAATAAAAATACAGGCCAATGTCACTGATGAGCATATATGCAAAAATCCTCAAATTTATATTGGTGAACCAAATCCAACAATATATTTAAAGGATTATACACCGTGATTAAGTGGGATTTATGTCAAGGATGTAAGGCTTCTTCAATATCTGTAAATCACTTTGATATACCACATTAACAACCTGAGGAATTAAAACCGTATAATGATCTCAATAGATGCAGAAAAATCTTTTGAGAAAATTTGATTAAAAAAAACCCCAAAACTCCAGAAAGTGGATATAGAGGGAACCCACCTCAACCTAATAAAGGCTATATATGAAAGACCCACAGCTCACATCATTTTCACAAGTGCAAAGCTGAAAGAGTTTCCACTAAGCTGGAACAAGACAAGGATGTCCACTCTCACCACTTTTATTCAACATAGTTTTGGAAGTCCTAACCACTACTGTCAGAGAAAAGAAATAAAAGAATCCAAATTGGAAAAGAAGTGAAAATGTCACTGCAGGTGACATGATCCTATACATAAAAAATACTAAAGGTGCTATCAGAAAACTACTGGAGTTCAGCGAATCCAGTAAAGTTTCAGGATGCAAAATTAGTACAGAGAAATCTCCTGCATTTCTATACAATGAAAGATCAGAAACAGAAATTAAGAAAATAACCCCATTTGCCAATGCATCCATAAGAATAACATATGTAGGAAGAAACCCACTTAAGGAGGCAAACTACCTGCCTTCTGGAAAATATAAGATGCTGATGAACGAAATCAAACATGACACCCACAGTAGAGAAAATATATTATGTTCTTGTACTGGAAACATCAATACTGTCAAAATAACCATACCACCCAAGGCAGTCTATAGATTCAATGCAATCCCTATCAAATCACTAGAGGCATTTTTCAAAGAACCATACAATTTCTTAAAAAAATTTGTGTGGCAACACAAAAGATTTCCCTCCCCCGCCAACATAAGCCATATTAAGAAAGAAAAATAGAGATGGTGGAATCATGCTTCATGGCCTCAACCTATAAAACAAAGCTACACTAATCAAAACAGTATGGCATGGCACAAAAACAGAAATATAGATCAGAGGAATAGGATAGAGCACACATTATTGAACCCACATACCTATGTTCAATGAACCTATGACAAAGATGTCAAGAACATATAGTGGAGGAAATTGCAGCTATATATATATAGCTTTTTAGAGCCCCACACACCATATGAAGGTTCCCAGGCTAGGGGTTGAATCAGAGCTGCAGCTGCTGGCCTACACTACAGCCACAGCAACTCGGGATCCCAGTCGCGTCTGCAACCTACACCACAGCTCATGGCAATGCCAGATCCTTAACCCACTGAGCAAGGCCAGGGATCAAACCCACAACCTCATGGTTCCTAGTTGGATTTGTTCCCGCTGAGCCACGAAGGGAACTCCAGCAATGTTTTTCTATCTATGTCCTAGAGTAATGGTATATTTACATAATGGAGTATTGCTCAGCCAGAAAAAAAATGCCATTTGCAGCAACATGGATGGATCTAGAGACTCTCATACTTAAGTGAAGTCAGTCAGAAAGAGAAAGATCAATACCATATGACATCATTTATATTTGGAATCTAATAAATGGTATAAATGAACCTATGTATAGAAAAAACAAACTCATGAATATGGAAAACAGAATTGTGGTTGCCAAAGGGGAGGGAAGATAGTTGGATGGACTGGGAGTTTGGGATTAGTAGATGCAAAATCCTGCATTTGGAATGCATAAGCAATGAGGTCCTGCTGTCTAGCTCAGGGAAATATATTTAATCACTTCTGATGGAACATGTTGGAGGATACTGTGAGAAAAAGAATGTTTGTAGGAGTTCCCGTCGTGGCTCAGTGGTTACCAAATCCGACTAGGAACCATGAAGTTGCAGGTTTGAGGGTTTGATCCCTGGCTTTGCTCAGTGGGTTAAGGATCCAGCATTGCCATGAGCTGTGGTGTAGGTCGCAGATGCAGCTCGGATCCTGCATTGCTGTGGCTCTGGCACAGGCTGGCGGCTACAGATCCGATTCGACCCCCAGCCTGGGAACCTCCATATGCTATGGGAGCAGCCCAAGAAATGGCACCAAACCCCCCCCCCCAAAAAAAGAATGTTTATATATGTGTAACCAGGTCTCTGCTGTACAGCAGAAATTGACAGAATACTGTAAATCAAGTATAATTAAAATTTTTTTAAAAGAAAAAAATACTAACTGAATTAACAAAGATTACCGATAGAAACGCAGGTCACTGTAACGGCACTGGAAACTATAAAGATAAACCAGTCAAAAACAGACAAATTGCTGGGATAAAAAGCACTCTAGAAGCAATGAATAGCAGACTAAATGACAAAGAACCAGTAAGGGATCTGAAAGATAGAATAATGGAAATCACCAATCAGGACAGCAGTCAGAAAAACAAATAAAAAAAAAAGAATGAAGCCAATATACATGATGTATGGAATAATCGAAAATATGCCACACTACGCACAATAGGGGTTCCAGAAAAATACCTGCAAATGACACAACCAATAAGGGGTTAATATCCAAAATATACAAACAACTCATAAAACTCAAATGTTGAGGAAACAACCTAACTGAAAAATGGGCAGAAGACCCAAACAGACATTTTCCAGAAGACATATAGATGGCCAACAGCACACAAAAAGATGCTCAATGTCACTATCAGAGAAATGCATGTCAAAACCACAATGGAAGTATCACTTCCCACCTGTCAGAATGGCTCTCTTCAAAAAGTCTACAAACAATAAATACAGGAGAAGGGGTGGAAAAAAATGGAACACTCACACTGTTGATAGGCATATAAATTAGTGCAGCTACTCTGGAAAACAGTATGGAGATTCCTTAAAAACCAAAAACATCTTCTTTATCCATTCCTCTGTCAATGGACATTTAGGTTGTTTCCATGTCTTGGCTATTATATATAGTGCTGCAATGGACATTTGAGTACATAGGTCTTTTCGAGTCATCGATTTCTTCGGATAGATGCCCAGGAGTGGGATTGCTGGATCAAATGGCAGTTCTATTTCTAGTTTTTTGAGGAATCTCCATACTGTTTTCCACAAGTGATTGAGTCAATTTACATTCCCACCAACAGTGTAACAAGGTTCCTTTTTCTCCACACCCTCTTTAGCACTTATTGTTTGTAGACTTTTTGATGATGGCCATTCTGGCCGGTGATAGGTGGTACCTCATAGTGTCTGATTTGCATTTCTCTAATGAGCGATGTTGAACACCTTTTCATGTGTTTTTTTGCCATCTGTATGTCTTCTTTGGATAATTGTCTCTTTAGATCTTCTGCCCATTTTTTGATGGAATTGTTTGTTTTCTTGGTATTGAGCTGTAGGAGGTGTTTATAAATTTTGGAGATTAATCCCTTGTCAGTTGATTCATTTCAAATATTTTCTCCCATTCTGTGAGTTGTCTTTTCATTTTGTTTAGGGTTTCCTTTGCTGTGCAGAAACTTTATTTAAGTCCCATGTATTTATTTTTGTTTTTATTGTCATGACTCTTAGAGGTGGATCTGGGAAGACGTTGCTGTCGTTCATGTCAGAGAGGGTTTGGCCTATGTTTTCCTCTAAGAGTTTCGTAGTATCTGGTCTTATATCTAGGTCTTTAATCCATGTTGAGTTTATTTTTGTGTATGGTGTTAGGGAGTGTTCTAATTTCATTCTTTTACATGCAGCTGTCCAGTTTTCCCAGCACCACTTATTGAACGGGCTCTCTTTTCTCCATTGTATATTCTTGCCTCCTTTGTCATAGATTAGTTGACTGTAGGTGTGTGGGTTTAATTCAGGGCTTTCTATCCTGTTCCCCTGATGTATATTTATATCTTTGTGCCAGTACCATATGGCTTTGATGACTGTAGCTTTGTAGTATATTCTGAAGTCAGGGAGCCTGATTCCTCCAGCTCCTTTTTTCTTTTTCAGGATGTCTTTGGCTATTCTGGGTTTTTTGTAGTTCCAAATAAACTTTAAAATATTTTGTTCGAGTTCTGTGAAAAATGTCCTTGGTAATTTGATAGGGATCTGTAATTTTTACAGGGGAAAAAAAAAAGTCATGGTCAGAGTTATTTACTAGCAGGCCACAAGGAAACAGAGGTCTAGAGGTCAGGATGCAACAAATCTCACAGTTGTTTTTTTTTTTTTTTTTTAATTTGGAGGGAACAAGAATTAAAGAAATAGGACTCAGGCTGGAGAGTAATCTTTGTCCTCATCACTAAACACAGATTTAATGTTAATACTTTGAAGAAAAAATATATGTACTCTAATTTCCCGAAAATGCTCTATTTCTCTTATAAAACCTAATACAAATTTGTGTGGGTTTGTAACAATTTATGGATTCCGAAGCATTCCTTTTGATTGAATTTCATTGTATTTCCCCCTTACTATATTTTTACTGGCTTCTTGGTAGTACAAATGCACAACTGGATCACTGCTTTTCACTTAACAACATAACCTGTTCTCACAGCTTTGTAAGGTAGATATTGCAATTCCACAATAAAGAAAATGAAGGGGATTAGTGATTTTTGCATATGACATTGACAACAGAAACATTCATTTAATAAAAATTGTCTGTTATGTATCAGACACTCTTCTAGTGCTAGACATGCATCTGTGTTCCAAATAATTAAACAAACAAAAAAGCCTACCCTCATGTACCTTATATTCCAGTGGGGGGAGACAGACAATAAAATAATAAGCATAAGTCAAAAAGCTCATTGTAGTTTTTGTATTTTTATTTATTATTTATTTTTTTCCTTTTTTAGGGCTGCACCATTGGCATATGAACTTTGCCAGGCTAGGGGTTGAATCAGAGCTACAGCTGTCAGCCTACTCCACAGCCACAGCCACACCAGATCTGAGCTGCATCTGCGATCTGCATCTTAGCTCACAGCAACACTGGATCCTTAAGTCACTGAGCAAGGCCAGAGATCGAACTTGCAACCTCATGGTTACCAGTCGCATTCATTTTCACTGAACCACAATGGAACTCCTTATTTTCGTGTTTTAGAAGACAGTTTATCAGTTAGCTATTGCTATAAAACAAACCACCGCAAAACTTGCTCAAAATAGTAAGGATTTACTATGGCTCATGAGAATAAAGGGAGATGAAAATGTGATTGAGAGGGTTAGGGTGCCACATTAAATCAGGTGGCCTTATTGAGGTGACTGGTGGGCAGCCTCTTAGATGGCCCTGCTAACCCACACCTTCCTCATAATCCTGCCTTGAATAGTTCCCTTCCTTGCAGAGTGAGCTGGACCTTGTGACTTCTTTCACACAGACAGACACAGAAAAAGTGATGGGATGTCTCTTCCAAGACTAGGTCACAAAGAGGTGGCCTTCTGCCTTTCATGGCTTTGCCTGCCTGCCCTGATGGAAGTTCGGCCCCATGCTATGAGCTGCCCCACAGAGAGACCCATGTGGCAGGGACCTAAGGGAGGCTTGGCCCTTAGTTCAATAACCCATGACGCTAGCTGAATCCTGCTATGGCCACATGCATTTGGAGGGGGTCTTCCCTCAAGGGAGCTTACTGAAGGGACCTCTGGCCTCCTGACATCCTGACTGCAGTGAATGCTTGAGGCACAGGTACCCAGTCATGGGACACCTGAAATCCTGACCCACAGAAACTATGAGAGTTGTTTTGTCCTTTTATGCTGCTAAGATTTGGAATACTTCATGACACAGCAACAAATCACACAATGACTAGAGGCGAGGGAGTTAGTCACATGGCTTTCTGGGGGAAGAGAAGTCTACACAGAGGGAACAGCCGGTGCAAAGGCTCTAAGACAGGAGCATGACTGATATGCCCAGGGAACAACAAGGAGGCCAGTGTACAGGAAGAGGGAATGAGAGCAAGAATAGCAGATGAGGTAACTGGGGATAGCAGATGAGAGATGACTGGGGGTCATATCATATTCAAAGCTGGTAACTCTGGACTTAGTCTAAGAGCAATTGGGTGCTGTTGCAGTGTTTTGACAGAGCAGTGATATGATCTATATTTTGGAAAGATCGCTCTGGCTTGTATTGAGAATCAGCTGGAGAAAATAAGAAGAAAAGCCAGATCAATAAGGAGTCTGCTGCAGTCAGGCAAGAGATGACGGTGGCTCAAATCATTAGTCATGGTCACAGGGATGACATCAGGACATAGAACCACTGATTGGCCTGTGTGAGAGGCCAATGAGAGAGAGAATGAGAAGAGTCATGGAACAGCCCACTGTTTTCACTGAGTAAGTAAAGAAACGGAGTCTGTAGGAGGATCAGGTGTGGGGGATGAGGAAAATCAGAAGTTCAAGTTTAATTGTGTCAAACTCCAGATATCAATTACACACCATGTAGAGACCTTAAGCAGGCAGTTGGACATGAATCTCGAGTTGAAGAATGATGTTTAGGCTGGAGATAAATGTATACTGAAGTTGTCAGTACACAAACAGTTTTAGAGTCTTAAGACTTCATGAGATCAACATCTATTGATAGAGAAAGTGACTATAAACTGGGAATTGGTGTTTTCCTACATTCAGAAGTCAGGTTAAGACAAAGAATCAGTGAAGCAACCCAGGAAGGAGCATCCAGGGAGGGAGGAGGAAAACCAAGAGTGTGTGGAGTCTTGGAGTCAGTTAAAGGAAGTGTATCAAGGTGAAGTGACCTAGTCCTCTATGTTCATATGTTTACTAAGAAGTGACCCCTTGATTTAGCATGGTTGCCAGAGACATTAAGAGCAGTGGCAGGAGTTCCCATCATAGCTCAGCAGTAACCAAAATGACTAGTATCCATGAGGACATGGGTTAGAACCCTGGCCCTGCTCAGTGGGTTAAGGATCCAGCGTTATCATGAGCTATGGTGTAGGCTGCTGATGCAGCTCAGATCCTATGTGGCTGTGGCTGTGGTGTAGGCCAGCAGCTGCAGCTCCAATTCGACCCCGTGCCTGGGAACTTTCATATGCTGTGCATGTGGCTCTAAAGATAAAAAAGCTCCCAAAAAACCAGTGTCAGTGGAGCTGTGAGGTCTAGAGAGTAATTGGAGTGGGTTTAGTAGTGAAAGAAAACTGTAGCTGGTAAAAAAATAAACATTTAGTTTTGATGCAAAGGCACCAGAAAAATAAGGTTGTATCTGGTGAGGGAAATGGGGTTATGTTTTGGGGTTAGGGGATGCCAACTGTTACATTTGGAATGGATGGGCATTGTACAGCACAGGGAAATATTTGTGATTTTGTCACGTTGCTGTACAACAGAGATCGAAGAACCATTGTAAATCAACTACACTTTAATAATGATAAAAAAAAAAAAGGTATTTGTCTGCTGATGGGACAATGGAGAAAGGGCAGAACTTTGCTGATTTAGTTGTTGGAAGAATGGCTAACCAATGTCTTCAGGTGGAATCTAGTTAGTGCTCAAGGAGAGGGCCTGGCTTTGAGTAAAAATCCAGAGATATTGTTTATGTTTTCAGGAAAAAATTATAAATGAATTTGAAAAGAGCAAAAAATATGACTGGTGTTTTGTCTAGCACAGCCTTCAGTTTATCTGCACCTTGTCTTTGAGCTATTTTATAACTTTCTAAGTCACAGACATTTCACAGGAATGCAAAAAATTATTTTCTATAGACATGCAAATGAATTTTGTACAATGGAGGCACAACTGATTTCTCTCCGCCACTACAGAAACCAGCTGGGCATCTATTAAGTGAATTCATTTTGGCATACCTCATCATCCCTCTTTGTCTGCTCTTTGAAATTCTTCTGTGAACTGATGCTAACATCTTACTAGTTTCTTCATTATTTAATGAGTTCAATAAAAGCTTTGGCACAGATGGAAGTTCCTGTTGTAGCTCAGCCATAACAAGCTGACTAGTATCCAAGAGGATGAAGGTTCAATCCCTGACCTTGCTCAGTGGGTTAAGGATCTGGCGATGCTGTGAGCTGTGGTGTAGGTCGCAGACTCGGCTCAGTTATTGTGTGGCTGTGGCTGTGGCACAGGCCGGCAGCTGTAGTTCTGATTCAACCACTAGCCTGGGAACAGGTGTGGCCCTAAAAAAGCAAAGGAAAAAAAACCAAAAATAAGGCACATATTCATTTTATATTTGTATGAGGATCATGGTTTTTTGTTGTTGTTGTTAGTTTTTTGTTTTTTTTGAAGTATCTTTCAACAATAGTAATGAGGGCAAACAATGTTTACGGGCAGATGCTCAGGTGGGTACAGGTCGTGTTGGTATTCTGTAGAATTCCTCTCCCAACATCTTGTTTTTCCTGAGGACACAGATGTGACAGTAGAATGGCACAGTGAATGGAGTAGAGATGTTTAGTATGATGGTAGCACAGAAGTCCGCTTGAGGTTAGTGGCCGCCAATATGAAGGGGGCTGTTCATGGACTATTTCTCCAGCCACAGTCAGCTGCACAGGTGCACACACAAAGGAGGGAGGGCTGAATTTAACCTGGGGGTGCCTTGGTGAAATTAGCAGGAAGGAGCAATAGAGTTGGGGATGTGTACAAAGATTAGAGTGATCCACTTGGAATTGAAGGAGGATGAGGAGGTAAGAAAAGACGGAAAAATGCAGACAATCATAATGTCATGATATCAATATATTGGAGGAACCCTTAAGTTGGAAAGACTGTTGGAGTTGCTGTACTAGAACTGTGAGCTGGAAAGACAAGGGCTGGTAATCAGCAAAGCAAAGTATTCTATGTGGGGTCATCATCCTAGCATCTGAACAGTCTATGATTTGAGGGTCACTTACCTGATAAGCATCAACTCCTTTTTGTGTGTGGAAAACACAGATGATTTGCATGGAGTGCTTATTCCCCTTCTAGTTTTATTCTTATGGTCTTTCTCAATGAGATGATTCCATGAAATCAAGTCTTGTTTTCTTCAAGAGTGAACAGAATCTGCAGACAGACAGGCAGCATGATGAGCAGGGTCTCTAGGGAAGGTTGTGCAGTTTGTGCACCGCATAGAAGACACCAGGCTCAACAGTGAGTGGGCTGAGACCCAGCTCAAGCTCTACTCAGTGAGCTACAGTCCCATCAACAGTTACCTTGTATGCCCACAAAAGTTCATGCCCTGCTCTCATGGGGATATTCCTAGAGTAATGACTTTTCTAATTCACAGAAAGATCCTATACAGGGTTCAATCCCTGGCTGGATAGAGTGGGTTAAGGATTGGCATTGCTGCAGCTGTGGCTCAGATTTGACACCTAGCCAGGGATCTTCCATTGTTGTGGGTATGGGAAAAAAAAAATATGTCATAGAATAGCTCTTCATAGTACAGTTTTTATTTGAATAATTAAAAATTTCCCCCCAAACCAATAGATGGGTTCCTAGGAGATCTTTGGTATTTGCGGAAAATGATGAAGTATGACTCACGTGGATGATTTAAAGATCCACTGCTACCTTCAGGGCTTCTTGTCCATTTGTCAGAAAAATCTTAGAACACTAGACTAATGTGAGATCCTGATAAAAATCAGTTAAATTTTTTTTTTTTCTGATAAACAATGTGAGCAAGTGGGCAAAACCTGCTTAGACAGGTATAAGATTTTCTACTTGTTGATCTACTATTTTAAGATCTTTAACATATCAGTTCATTTTGAGATACATTACTTATCAATGGTCCTTGAATTTTCAGTTAACTTTAGTTATGCAAATGTTTAGAGTCCCCTTAAACTATCCATTAAGCCTTACATAAAAATTCCAGCAAAGGCTTCCTCTTTTTTTGATAGGAATTTTAGCCATAACCACTCATTGAATATAGAACAAAGCTTTTGTGGACAAAATAATCTATGCTCAATGAACGCAAATGTTAGTGTAGAAGATGAGCTACAACTCAGAGACTTAATTGTTATTCAGTAGTTAATCCAGGGAATGCTGTTTGGAGGTAGTTGACTATCATTTCCTGGAACTTAATAGCAACAGAAGAGGAAAAATTAGAGCTATTCCACTAAGCCAACAGGAAAATCAAGAACCGCCCCCCCCAAGCTATTTCTGGATCACCTATATGAAGAATTTGCAGACTCCCTTTGGTGCTCTCCTTTTAGGCATACGGAACATCTTCACCAACACAAAGAGCAATCCTGACTGTGACCTTGCAATCACCACACAGTTCTGAATTATTTCCCATGGTTGAGCTTTCAAAGACCACAGGACTTTGCCCTGAACCCCTCTGAGGACATCACTACTTCCTTTTTTATCTTCACATAGAAATGCAATGTTTGGGCAAGGAAGGGGGTACTGGGAATGCTCTCCAGAACAGCAGTCAAATTCCTAGTCTAAGCCAGCATAAAATTGCATGCTAAAGCAAAATACATTTTTTTCATCCCAAAATAATATGCTACTAAAAATTATCCATCTCATTTGGGTGAAAATTAAGACTAAAACATTATATGCTTTACTTTCCTAATGCAGAAAGTTGTGTTCCTGAGTCCTGGTCCTGAGGATGGTAAAACCAAATGTTAAGTGAAGTGAGTATGTCATTTATTTGAATAGGTTGAGCAGCTGATGGAAGTGGTATCTGATTGCTGGAGGAGAAAATGCTACATCCGAATTCTAAGAATTTTAGAATATGGGCTGACATACATATATTTAAAGTCAGATTAAATGAGAGTGTATTTAAAAGCTTCAGTTGACTCCTCCAAGGATGGGGCTGGGAAGGATATTCTTAGACTATAAATTCCATTATGTGTCTGGTTAATAATGAGGTTCTTTCCCTCAGTTACTGCAAAACTTTGGTACCCAGTAGACTAAAAGACATTTCTATAAAAGGGATAGTTAATACCTCAGCCAATAAGCCAGTAAATCTTATGCTGCACAGATGTGCAATTTTTACTGCATTGCTCAGGCTATAACATTATTTTCTATTTTCATACCATGCATTTATAGCCACTTGATTCAACCATGGCTGTTTTCTTTAACATAAGCTATTTCAAGTGTAAACTTTATTTTTAAACATGTTTGGATTTATCCTATTAGAATAAACTCAGGCAGACATTAATCTAATTTGAATAACTACATATGAATGAGGCTACAGTACCATCCCATCAGACATGGAAGTCAGTTCCATTCAGGAAGGCCTTCTGTGCATAAATATAAAAATAGTTTATTTTCAGATGCTTTCACTTTTAAGGTACTCCTTTGAAAGGGACGTCAAAAAAGTATTACATAAAAGGTTTCACACTTTCTGTCAGGCTATGATTTGAGGGGGAGACGATTACTGATGATTAATTACATACAGAAATCCCTGTGGTAATAAATCAAATTCCCATAAACTCATTTTTCTCTGAATCCATTGGTATAACTTACACATTGTCGTCATTTTCAAAGGCTATTCTGCCTTGATTGCAATATGATAAGCAGTTACTGAGCACCTACTACACTGTGTGGTCTAGTTAATTTGTCTGTAGCGAAAACGAAGCCATGGATGACTTCTCTCTTCCTCTGTGTAGGTTTGAAGCTGTTCGTATGTTCTTGGTTAGTTTGATTTCAAAGCAGTTTGCAGAGGTCTCATCTACTTTTGAGCAGTTTGTTGGTTTTACAAAGCTCTCTCAGGTCTGTCACAAGTATTTCTTCTCTGAAGACTCTTTTCCTTGAGGAATAGTGCTTTGCTCATTCAGTGAAGACTTTTGGATATAGAAATGGAACAGAGTTTCAAGCAGTCCAGCAGAGAGTGTACTTTGATCTCTAGACTTCGTGGTCCTTAAGAATCGTACCCAGCACCTGGTTTGCATTCTTCATGACTGAGGTTTTCTTAAAACAGAAATGGTAGGAAAGCTTTCCTATGCTTTGGATAGGAGACAAATTTGCTTCTGTAGAACTTGTGACTGAGGAAAGCAGACAGGGCCTGGTTGAAGAAGACGTATGTTACCACGAGCCACCAAGTTAAGTTGTGGAATCCAAAGGTGACAGCCATGGAAATGTAGATCATAAGCTCTGCTAAGTAGTTAGGAGAAGAAACGTATTCAAACCAGTCTCCAAAAGGGATTCGGTGGTTACAGTGAATGACCACTCCTGAAATGGAAAAAGAAGATACCGTGAACGTTGAAGCTGCTAAAAGAAAGTTTTATTATGTCACTCCCCAAATAATTTATAAAAACTCCTTTAGATGGGAGTTCCCGTCGTGGCTCAGCAGAAACTAATCTGACTCGTATACATGAGGACACAGGTTTGATCCCTGGCCTCGCTCAATGGGTTAAGGATCCAGGATTGCCGTGAGCTGTGGTGCAGGTCACAGACATGGCTTGAATCCCACGTTGCTGTGGCTGTGGTGTAGGCTGCCTACTGAAGTTTTGATTCGACCCCTAGCCTGGGAATCTTCATATGCCGTGGGTACAGCCCTAAAAAGACAAAACAAACACAAAAAACAAAACCCAAAATGAACAAAAAAAATTTATTTAGAAAAGGGTGTCACAGACCTGTGCAAACCACCACGCCATTAGCCATTACACCCCCACTGTCAATCTACTCCATGTTAAAAAGTCACATGCCTAGGTTACACTAACAACTGCCAGTAAGCACAAAGAAAGCCTGTTATCTCAAGAATCCTCCAAGCTAGTCATTAAGAGCTCAAACTACAGAGTCAGACTTCCTAAGTTCAAATACTGGCTCTATCACTTTGTTTTAAATTTTTTTTTTCTTATACTGGATTTACAATGTTCTATCAATTTATGCTGTACAGAAAACTAGCGGTATCACGTATAGGCTGTGTAACTTTAGATAAGTTTAGATAAGTTGCTTAATGAACCTCTTGTGCCTCTGGTTCTTCATCTGCCAAATGAGGTTTCTCATCTGTCAAATAAGCAGACTGTACCTACTTCAGGCCAGTACTATGAAGTACATATAAAGCACTCAGGATGGAGCAGGCACAAAATACTCACTGGATAAATGCTGAACAGTACTATCCCACTTTTTAAAATTTCAAAATGCCTAATAAAACCTGTATCTGTGATAAGACAACATAAGCTAACTAAAAAGATTTTTTGCTTTGGCTGGAATGATACTAACTAACTCAGCACAGTAATACCAGTAGTACTAATGCTAGTTAGACACATATATATGCATTGTAGGCCCCAAATGTGGGCAGAGAACAGAATCATAGAATTCTGGGCTAGATGGGGCCAGAGCGGTTTTTTAACATAAGGCTCGCATTTTATGGAAGATCAAGACCCAGAGAGTCTTGTCAAAAAATGAGTATTTGATAGATGAGTCAACTAATTAGGGCTAAAATCTGCATGCAGTGGTTCTGAAGGATATCTCACCTGCTTTATTTTTCCTGAGGTTGCCCAGAATGACATGGCACTTATACTGATGAACAGATGACCAGATGAACATCATCATTCCAAGGATATGGAACCACCGAGCCTGCATCACGAGATTCTTCCCTATCACATTGACTACAGAAATAAGAATTATCTCATTAGCTGACTCTGCAAAATTTCAGAGGCTCAGAGAATTAAAAAAATGACTGTCAGTAGAACACCATTATCCACTTAGTTTGCTCCTCATGACTAGAACATCATCCTGATGTAATTTCCCAAGTCCAGAGGGGAGAACACCATCCCGCTGGATGAAGGAGGTGTGCTCCTCAGCCAGGGACAGCTGTCATGGCCCCCGGTGGAGAATCCCATACCGACCCTTCTCTTGCTCCTTCAAGTGTTTCAAGCACAGAGGTCAGCTCTGCCTCTCACTCTCATAATGCACTCTTGTGTGGTGGGTCTATTTTGCATTTTTATTTCTAAGCCTGCTTTTATGTCTTTCTTACACCTCTCTGCTGAGAAAAAAACAGTTTCTTTTTTTTGGCTTTTTAGGGCCACACCCACAGTATATGGAGGTTCCCAGGCTAGGGGTCTAATTGGAGCTACAGCTGCCAGCCTACACCACAGCCACATCAATGCAGGATCTGAGCCGCATCTGTGACCTATACCACAGTTCACGGCAACGCCGGATCCATAACCCACTGAGAGAGGCCAGGGATTGAACCTGCGACCTCATGGTTCCTAGTCGGATTTGTTCTGCTGGGAACTCCCAGAAAAACACTTTCTAAAGCATCTCACCCTGAGCCACGGCTAGGGAAACCTGGAATACTCACTGGCTCTGGCTACTGAAGAAAGTCACTGGAAGTAAAGGCTAAGGGTGACGCTTCTCAAAAAGAAAAGAAACGTAAACTGCAAGATGAAGAACAAAATGGTATCCCTTTCTGGTTAGAGAGAACCTAGTCAGAGAGATTTCGTTTCAGGAGTAGAAACACTCAAAGCCTCATCTTCCTCTTCCTTCTCCAGCTACTCAGGAAGATGGGAAGACTGCGGGTCTTCTAAGGACTGGCACCAGAAAAGCAAATGAAGGACTTCCCTGTGTTCTTCAGGAAGCAGTTGGGCTAATTAGGGACTTGACTGAAGAAACTCAGCTGCCCACTGGCAACAGGAAAGAGCCCGAGGCTCTGGAGTCAAGAAGGAGCCCCTGCAAAGTTGATTCAGGTAAGAGAACACCAAGGATCAAGCTATTCCAAATGGTACCTGGAGGCAGGACTCAAACAAGGACAGCAAATGAACTATGACAGTCCCCTCCCTTTTCCTTCTTTCCTTTTTTTTTTTTTGTCTTTTTGCCATTTCTTGGGCTGCTCCCGCGGCATATGGAGGTTCCCAGGCTAGGGATCTAATCGGAGCTATAGCCACCAGCCTACGCCAGAGCCACAGCAACGCAGGATCCAAGCCACATCTGCGACCCACACTACAGCTCACGGCAACGCCAAATCCTTAACCCACTGAGCAAGGCCAGGGATTGAACCTGCAACCTCATGGTTCCTAGTCGGATTCGTTAACCACTGAGCCACGATGGGAACTTCATTTTTCCCCCTGCTTTTTAGGGCAGCACCCACGTCATATGGAAGTTTCCAGGCTAGGGGTCAAATCAGAGCTGTAGCTGCTGGCCTATACCACACCTATACCAATGCAGGATCTGAACCATGTCTGCAAACTCCACCACAGCTCACAACAATGCCAGATCCTTAACCCACTGATCGAGGCCAGCAATCAGACCTGAGAAGTCCTCAGGGATACTAGTTGGCTTCATTACCGCTGAGCCACAATGGGAACTTCCAAGCTCCTATTATTTCCATCAGACCCCACAGCTGGCACATGCCTCTGTGTATTCTCGCTCAATGAACTCCTGAACCAGTCCTGGCCATACTGTCCCAAATAACAGCAGATGACCTCTTGAAGGGCAGGTGGGTGAAACGCAAGTTTCAGAAACGCTTCAGAAGGGAATGTCTACAAGCTAGTTTGTGTCCCAGCAGCCTTTCCCTGCCTGTTTTTCCAGGAGAGAGGGCAGAAATTGGGGTCCAGCCAGTAGAGGAAACTCCAGGAGAGAGATGTTATACTAACAGACTATAAGCTAGTGGGCTTCCAAAGTGCTCTGGAAAGTTCCTTAGAGTGAAAACCTAGGACGGTTCTCCAGGAATGATAGTTCAAACTGTGACATGGCAGCACAAAGATGCTATGGCAGAAAGCTCAGGGAGGAAAAACTGACTTGATTCAGTTCAGAGAAATTAGATGGCGATACTAGCTGAGTGGCTGGAGCCAATAAATACTCCAGGAATTGAGAAAGATCATCAATAAGCTATACTTGAAAATCACTCCTGGAGCCAGGGTTGTCCAACTGCAAGAGTGAGAGGATGATCAAAGCCACTGACTCTGAAATCAGACCTGAGGAGAAAGCTCACCCACTGAGTACTGGAAATATCCAGACCTTGGTCTCAATTTACGAGGAGGGAAAGGGCAGCTTTAGGAAACAGGGAGGGCTGGACACAGAGAAAACAGTCACCAATGATCTAGCCTACAGTGTCCGAACAGATGAAGTGAGCTCAGCATTAAAAACTCATTTCAATCACCCCACATAATATTTTTTTTTCAAAAACAATGTTCATATATGTTAGACATCCAATCCTCCTTCCCCCTGCCCCCAAGTCACATTTCATTTCCTCCTCAGAAGGAAAGGCCAGGATTTTGCTTCCCTCTTCCTGGCTAGTGAGAGGGGAGAAGTGTTAATAGACAGAATTCTGATTGCCCACAGTGCTCTTCTGTGCTCTCCCCTCAGGCTGCCTCACTTGAAGAAAAGCTTTGTTGTAACAGAAACAATCACAGAACTAAATGGTAACAAAATGGCTCCCTCCATCCTCTTCAAATCACAGCTATTCACCATGAGCTCAGGCACCCCTTCCTCCTCTGGTCTTCCAGGATTTCACCTTGCAGGACAATGTGCCCTCCCCTCCTGAAACCCTCTCCCCCACCCCAGGATGAGGCTTTGGTGAGGCCACCTGGCTTGCAGACCTTGTCTCCTATTCTTGGGTGTGTCCCTGGTTTCCCGCTCCACTCCTGACCCTACTGGCTCTTTCCTTTCAGATGGACTCCACAGGAGTCCAGAGACTTTGGTCCCATTGAGGGAAACCCCACGTCTTCATCCTCACACCAGGCCTCCTGACAACTCTGCACTTTTCTCTCTTTACTGAATGTACTTCTCACGCTGGCGTCTCCCAGGTTTTGGCAGTTACGTTAATGTGATGGGTAACTGTCAGATACCCTTGGCCATGGTGAATTTGTAAAGCTACAATCAGAGCCCCAGTTTCTCAAATGCAAAGCGGACTAGGCATGCATGTGTCAAACTTCCAGAATGCTCTGTGGAGTGCTTCGCCCACTGGGTCCCTTAGACACCCAGCTGTCGGACTCTAGCAACCACTCACCATGCCGGCCGTCCATCGGCACCTGGCTCAGCACAGTCAGGCCGACGAGGACGTAGTAGACAAGTCCAAAACAGTACTGCACGACGTGAATCACAGCATCAGAGAAGACACTGACATAGAAGCACTCGAGGAGTCTCCGCACGCTGTGCAGCCACAGAAACACCAGCACTAAGAAGGCAGACAGAGCCAGCTCACCCCCTACAATTCAGAACGGAGCATGCTCAGCATTTCTCTCCAGGAAGAATTCAAAGTTATGGTTTCCCTACCATTAAACACAGTTTTAGACAAGGTTGGAGCCAGAAAAGGACCCTAGACACCATCCAGTCTAATACGTCCTTTTTTGGGGAATGGGAAAGAGGGCCAAGCAAAGTCAAGGAACATGCCTCAAGGTTACATTGTGAGCTAGTGACAGAGCTGAGACAAAGACAGGTCCCTTTACTTTATGGGAAAGACTTTCGGGTTACATGACCATCATTGTGAAAGCGTCTGTGCATTCAGAACCCGACCCCCACCCTGGCACGAACAGCCAGGTGAAAATGTCAGGAGTTGTTCCTGGATTACCTCGGAGCAAGCCCCCCCTGGGGGCCTCCCTGTGATCATGGGGGGACAAGAGACACAGGCACATAAGAGGCAGAAATGGAGATATGAACAGATGAGGATATTATGCATTTCTTTCCATATTAAAAAAAAAAATAAATACTTTTGGGAGTTCCCATTGTGGCTCAACGGTAAGAAACCTGACTAGTATCCATGAGGACATGGGTTCAATCCCCGGCCTTGCTTAGTGGGTTAAGAATCCAGTGTTGCTGTGGCTGTGGTGTAGGCTGGCAGCTGCAGCTCCGAATCGACCCCTAGCCCAGGAACCTCCATATGCCTCAGGTGCAGCTCCAAAGAGAAAAAAAAAATTATACTTTTGGGAGACTGTGAGCCTTGAGATCTGTCTTCCATCTGCTTTTCACCCCTTGCCCTAAAAGAAGTCAAAAGAAATGCTGGTTTTTAAAATGCCATAAAATCTATATGTCTTTAAAAATCTTACCATAAACACATATCATAAAAACACAATGAGGATATAGCCTAATGAATTTTCACAATCTAAACCAGCCCATCCCACACATTCAGCTCAGCTAGATTAAGAAGTGAAACACAACCAGCTCCCCCTTGTGTCCCCTTCCAAGTACTGCTCCTTCCCCAACCTCCCAAGGGTAAACTCTATGGAGATGTTCATCACGGAGATTAGCTTTGCCTGCTTTTCTACTTTAAATATAGTAAAGCCTACTTCTAACTCTTCAGGAATAGGTTAAAACAAACAACAAATAAAACTCCTCACAACCACCCTCCAAATACCAAAACCCCAGCCAGCCCCACAGTAAACAAATGAAGAGGTGAAGTTTTCATGGGTGAAGTGGGATTCACTGAGGTAATGCCCCCTTCCAAGTAGGATTTGCAGAGATTATTCCTTTTTTTTTGCTTTTTAGGGCCCCACCCACAGCATATTGAGGTTCCCAGGCCAGGGATCGAATCAGAGCTGGCCTGATCCACATCAGATCCAAGCCACATCCACATCAGATCCAAGCCACGCCTGTGACCTACACCACAGGTTCACGGCATCCCTGGATCCTTAACCCACTGAGTGAGGCCAGGGAGTGAACCTGAAACCTCATGGATGCTAGTCGGATTTGCTTCTGCTGCACCACGACGGGAACTCCGAGGTTTTTCCTTCTAACTGCCACCTTTTGCAACAAATTCCCCTGGTCATACAGAAAAGGATTGTTCCTAAGAAGCCAGTGGTTTGGCTGCTGGAACAAAGGACAGAGATTGCACCAGAAAAATTTGTTTCTAATTCTGCCCCTCTCCCCATGCCTAACATTAATTGAGGCCACTTTATGGCTTTTACCTTCAATTCCCTGCTTTTTAAGTTGTTCTCTGTATCCTTTCCTCGAGGCACAGTGAGGCAAATTTAAAAAAGGCTATTTTCTAAACATATGGTCAACTATTTACAGCCAATTTTTATTATATAACCAAAGCCTTATGGCACAAGGAACATTTTAAACCATGATCAAAAGTAATTTTCTATCAAATTTCTGGAGCCCGGAGATGAGATTTTGGTTGGAACTATATGTAAGATAAATGTTTCAAGGCAAACCCAAGGGATCATAAAAGCTTTTCCCCTGAAGTGTAAAGACTTCTGTATAAATTTATCAACAGTACTCAAATTATCAGAGGCAGAGAACAGTCAGTCCTGTCCACAGCACAGTGCTTGCTGGGAATCAGGGACGGGAGCTGACTCTCGGCTCTGCCATGACCTCGGTGAGAGACTAGGGGCCCTCCCCGTGGCTGTCTGGCTATGATCCATGAAGAACCCTTTCTGCCCCCATCATCCACTTCCAAGGCCCCGCTGAGGAGGAGTCTGAGAGTGGCTATGAAATACCAAGAACAGCTCCCTGCAGGGTGGAAAGACAGGAAGAGGAGGCAGTGGGGAGTTGTTACCTCGGAACTGCGCAGCCCCAAGAAGTCTCAGCAAAACATGAAGCCAGTTTGGAAAAGGCACTCCCAGGAAGAGAGCCTGAGTGAGGTTCCAAAGCAGGAAGCCGTTCCACAGCACTGACATGATGTAGAAGTGAGAAAAGTACCTGTGAAGGGAAAAGATGGTAGGCAAATAACCAGAGCAGATCCACTTGAGGCCATTATGCAGGAGGACTATCTTTAGTCTTCCCCCCATTGCACAAGTATAGTTATCCTTTTTTTTTTTTTTTTTTTTTTTTGCCCCTTTAGGGTCACATTTGCAGCATGTGGAGGTTCCCAGGCAAGGGGTCTAATTGGAGCTACAGCTGCTGGCCTATGAGAGAGCCACAGCAACGCCATATCTGAGCCACATCTGCGACCTACACCACAGCTCACAGCAACGCCAGATCCTTAACCCACTGAGCGAGGCCAAGTATTGACCCAGTGTCCTCACGAATACTAGTCGGGTTCGTTAATTTTAGGGAACTAAAATTTCACTTCAAATGATGGGACTGATTAACTCATATGAAAAAAAGGCTTCCTGAGGTTAAGAAGAACATGAATGACCTTAGATGAGGGTCACCTAGCTATCTCTCTTAGCTCACAGTAACAGGAATGACTCAGACTCAAAAGAAGGGGACTCCAAGGTTTGGAAGAGGAAGCCCAAACCTGTATGAACACAAGCCAAGTCTGTGGAAGATTTCTAAATCTTGAGTAGTAGTGCCAGAATAGCCACACAACTGCTATGCAAAATTTGGACAATCACAGGCTCTCATGACTGCAAGAAACCTTAAAAGTCTTCTGATTCAATGTTTTCCTAAATTGTGTTGACCTAAGTTATATTTTATAATAACATGACAAACTTCAACTCGTAAAACTGGCTATCAACTCCTGATGGGTACAGCGCCTATTTTGCAATCAGAAAAAAGTAAAACCACAAAGCCAATAAAAATCGCTATTAGCAATAAATAATGTTCATTTAACACAAAAAATGTTGGTTTGCTGCAATGAAATCATCTAAAACGACACAAGGATCTAACCCAGGTTTTTTATGAAGTCTCTTTCTTTTTTAAATTTTTTTGTCTTTTCTAGGGCCGCACCCATGGCATATGGAGGTTTCCAGGCTAGGATTCTAAGCAGAGCTATAGCTGCTGGCCTATGCCAGAGCCACAGCAATTCGGGATCCGAGCCGTGTCTGCGAACTACACTGTAGCGCATGGCAACACCAGATCCTTAACCCACTGAGCGAGGACAGGGATCGAACCTGCAACCGCATGGTTCCTAGTCGGATTTGTTAACCACTGAGCCACGACGGGAACTCTGTGAAGTCTCTTTATTTATTCTTCTACTATCTTTCTCTATTCAAATCAACTCGGGGTTGCAGTCATGGCTCAGCGGTAACAAACCCAACTAGCATACATGAGGATGTGGGTTCCATCCCGGCCTTGTTCAGTGGGTCGGGGACCTGGTGTTGCCGTGAGCTGGGGTGTAGGTCCCAGACAAGGCTTGGATCCTATGTTGCTGTGGCTGTTGTGTAGGCAGGCAGCTGTAGCTCTGACTGGACCCCTAGACTGGGAACTTCCATATGCCGCAGATGTGGCCCTAAAAAAAGGACAAAAAGAAAAAAAAAATCAACTCAAAATATCTGACTCTGCAGGGTGCCTGGAGGTCATCTGACCTTCCCCAGTGTTCAACACATCACATCTCATTAGGCCCTCCTTGTCTCATTAATCTGCAGTGTAGTAAGATGGCCCGGCTCACACATGGGTTCAGGGACTCCTTCCAGCCATACAGAATACATGTGCCAGCACTCACAGCCCCCAAATCACGCCCACAACCCAGTCTGACACACACTGATCTAGTCTGACCATTCCGCAGCAACCCACTTAATTATTCCCACTGTGGTTAAAAATTCTATCACTGGATCTGTCCTCTCTGAGACATCCCGTTATTCCCAATAAGGATCTTCTCCAGCCTATAGAGATTAGTTTCCTCCAAAGTTGATGCAAGAGTGTCAATTCTACTCACCTGTCTCCACCCCTAGGCCTCAGGCCTTGGGTTGCCTCCCAGGGCCTTCCTTAAGACACACTTCCTGGAACTGAGCCCAGGTCTGGGATGAGCAGAGCAGAAAGTCGCTAGCACCTTGCTCAGCAGGAGGCCACAGAAAGGGGAGGGGTTGGCTTCTGGGGGCAACTTTTTCTTTTTTGTTAATGCCTTTTTTTTTTTTGGTAGTAAAGTATAGTTGATTTACAGTGTTGTGCCAATTTGTGCTGTACAGCATGGTGATCCAGTCATATATACATATACATATTCTTTTTCTCATATTATCCTCCATCATGTTCCATCACAAGTGATTGGATATAGCTCCCTGTGCTGTACAGTAGGACCTCACTGCTTTTTCATTCTAACTGTAATAGTTTGCATCTACTAACCCCAACTCCCCATCCATCCCACTTCCCCCCCTCCACCCCCGCCTTTGGCAACCACAAATCTGTTCTGTGAGTCTGTTTCTGTTCTGTAGATAGGCTCATTTGTGCCACATTGTATATTCTACATATAAATGGTATCATAATGGTATATGTCTTTCTCTTTCTTACTTCACTTAGTATGAGAATCTCTGAGGGGCAACTTTTGAACCATTTCCCTTCATTAAAAAAAAATTGATTGAGCACTTCGAACCTGCTAGGTGATGTTCTTGCAACTGGGGACTCAGCAGGGAGCAAACTGTGACCAGGTGCCTGCCCTGATGAAGTGTGCCTTTTAGCAGAGATCAAATGCACCTTTAGACATCTAGGCCAATGCTGCGTGAGTGGACAGAGAGGGCGCAGGGGGCCACTCTGGGTGGGTGGTCAAGGATGGCCTTCTGGAAGTGACCAGAAGTAACCCTTGTGAATTTCTAAGGAGAGAATTTTCTAGGCAGGGGAAACAACAACCACAAAGGCCTGAGGAACAGTGTAAGACAACCTGTGTGCAAAGGGCTAGGCCATGAAAAAGGAGAGGAGGACACTTACAGGGTCTGTAAGGGCACTGGATTTTAAGTGTGATGGGGAGCTGTCTGAACAGACTGACTTCAAGTAATAATTCATGTTTTAAAAATCCCGCTGGCTGACGGAAAAGTTCTGGAGGTGGATGGTGGTGATGGCTGCACAGGAATGTGAACGTACTTAAAGCCACCGAACTGTATCTACTCAAAAAAGGGTCAAAGTGGTAAATGTCATGTATATTTTATCACAATCAAAAAAGAGAGCATTGCTCATTCATTTCACTCTTTTAAGTTAAAAAAAAAATTCTCTGGTGACTAGGTAAGAGAACAGTCTAGTTATGGGGAGACCAGTGAAAGATTATTTCATCTTCCCAAACATCCTATCAAACTGACGTGGTTATCCTCATGTGGCAGATGAGCAAACAAAGCTCAGAAGGTTAAATTACTTATCCATCCAAGGTCACGCAGTAAGTGGCAGTGTTTGGGTCCAGACTCAGCCCTGGTGACTGTAGTTAAAATCACAGCACTGTGCTCCTGTTCATGCAAGCTAGACTTGCCTGAACCTGCTTTTCTGACCCTACATCACATGTGCCAATTTAAACCAAACCTTAAAGTCACCCAAATCACTCTGGTATGCCTGATATAAGCTGCTAAGCCACATCCTGCTGTGCCCTATTTGTGCCATGGGTGTTTTTTTCTTTCTTTCTTTCTTTTTTTTTTTTTTAGGGCTGCACCCAAACACGGCACATGGAGATTCCCAGGCGAGGGGTCGAATTGGAACTGTAGCTGCCGGCCTATATCAGAGGCACAGCAACTCCAGATTCGAGCTGTGTCTGCGACCTACACCACAGCTCATGGCAACACCAGATCCTTAACCCACTGAGTGAGGCCAGGGATCGAACCTGCATCCTCATGGATACTAGTCAGGTCCATTTCCACTGAGCCGCGAAGGGAACTCCATGTCATGGGGTTTTGATTCACAGGAAAGTTGTTTCTGCGATTCTTACTCCTACATTTTGCATATTCTATCTCTTGTTTGGCTTGCCTGATTGCCCTCCATAGGAAACATGTTCTCCTCTTTATTCAAGGTTGTCTCTCTCTTTCTCTTTATGGCCCCACCACAGCAAATGGAAGTTCCTGGGCCAGGGACTGCAGAAACTACTGCAAATGTGGCAATGCCAGATCTTCTAACTCACTACGCCTGGCCAGGGATCAAAACCGCACCTCCTCAGTGACCCAAGCCACAGGAGTTGGACTCTTAGCCCACTGTACCATAGTAGGAACTCCATTATATATATACATATATATATATATTTTTAAAAGACTCAGCTTGGCTCTAGACACAAAAGCAGGCAGGTCTAAAAATTCCACTTTGTTCTGTTCCACATGTTCTCCCTCTTTTTCCTCCCTTGGCCACTTTGTTTAATTGAAGCAAGTCCCTGAGAGCAAGAGTAAGATATTCTTATGGTAACACTGGGCTGGGCCCTGAGCAAGCACTCCTCTGATCTAACATTTTGGTGCACATTATAAGCCAGGGATTGATCTAGGCTCTGGGGATGTAACAATGAACACAAGAGACAAGGATTCCTGCCTTCCTTATACTCACAGTCACTCACAGAAGTACATTTTACAGCATGTCAGCAGGTGCTAACTGCTAAGGAGAAAATTAAAGCTGGTCAGAAAAGAAGACAGTATTATACTTTTAAACAGTGTAAATAGGGCATGTCTCACTGAGAAGGTAATATCTGAACAGAATTACAGGAAATGAGGGCATAAACCACCTGGCTATTTTGAGGTAGAGCTTTCCAGGTAGAGGAAACAGGCAGTGTGAAGGCCCTGAGGTGGGAGAAAGAACTAGCAGAAAGGCCCAGAAAACTGGACTGGAGCTACATGGGGGGCAAACCATAAGACACAAAGTCAGTGAGGTGGTGGGACAAGACGGTAGAGGGTCTTGAGCTCTTCCTGTCTGTTGGAAGCCACTAGATGGTTCTGAGTCAGGAGATGTTATTTGACTTAATACGTATTTGCTGACTCCCAGAACTGATCCCAGAACCAGTTAGGGGAGTTTTGGCGTTAACTAAGGAAGGGAACTAATGGTTACTGAGTTCTGAGGAGGTCCCTGGCCGTGTGCTATGTGCTTGGATGTCATCACCACCTATATGACAAGCAGATGCAATTATGCTAACATTCTAATCCATAGAACAACCTCTTGCGTGGACCACAGTAACAGCCTCTTATTCAGTCTTCTCCACACAATGACTAGTCATCTTTTCCAACATAAACCACATCATGCCATGCCCCTTCCCCCATCCTAAAGCCACTTTCCACATACTCAGAACAAAATCTAATCTCCACTGTGCTCTGTAAGTCCCTTGTGGGCCATCTGTCCTGGCCTTCTGGAACTGAACTGCCATATCCCTGCCCCGCCCCTTCCTGAACAGCCTTTCCAGTGTTGTCACCACCACCCCGCATCTTGCTTGGTTAAATAAATGAATGAAAGAGAAGGTATCTCATCCAAAGTTACTCTCAGAGAAAGGAGTCAAGTTAATCAACAAACCAGTTAAACCTAAAACCTTTTTTTTTTTCAAATTCATTCAAAACACTGATAATTACTGATCAGGGATTGGGCCAGGGCTATGGCAACAAATAAGACAAAAGTAATTGTATGGAAAGTTTATAGTCTAGAACAAGAGTTCTTTTTTTTTTTTTTTCTTTTTTTTAAGGTTACATTCGTGGCATATGGAGGTTCCCAGGCTAGGGGTTGAACAGGAGCCACAGCTGCTGGCCTACGTCAGAACCACAGCAACGCCATATCTGAGCCTCATTTGTGACCTACACCACATCTCAACACCAGATTGTTAACCCTCTGAGCAAGGCCAGGGATTGAACCCACAACCTCATGGTTACTAATCAGATTCATTTCTGCTGTGCCACAATGGGAATTCCTAGAACAAGGGTTCTTAACACTTTTCTTCCACAGATTCTTTTGGCAGTCTGGTGATGGCTACAGGCCCCTTGCCAAGCAAAAAATACTTAGGGATTACAAACCAGTTATACTGAAATAGAGATAACATAACCACTAAGAAACATATGTGATATAGTAATATACGTGCTGCTTCTTCAACGTGTTAAATAACAAAATCTAGTGGAGAATAACAATATAGTATTCTTACAGTGATAAAAATAATGTTTTGAGATCCCTTCAATATTTTTAATGTAATATTAAAAAAAACCCGCCACGAAATTGCAGGTACTGCTAATGCTACTGTGGTTTGTTGATTACGTTCATCATTAAAGAAATGCTGAACTTTATTTCACTGACTAAATCAGCTGGAAGTTAGTGAAATAAAGATGTAATTTTTTTCAATCTGATTTGCCCCAAATTCTATCCACAGACCCCCCCTGGACTGTTGGTTAGGACCCCTGAACCCCAGTAGGGAAAGTCTGGATGGTTCTCTTTGTCTCTAGAGCTCATTCAATTGCAGTGTTTCCATAACATTTTGAAATATTAGAAACAGAAGTACCTCCATATACACTATGCAAGCCAAGAGCACTGTAACTCATTTTCTAGGTCATATATTTAATCAGACTTTCTGGGAAATCAAAATGCTAGGAACCAAAAAGAAAACAAGAAAAACAACTATCATATTAACTTAAAAAAAAAAAAAGGAAAAATATCAGACAGGGCTACTGAAATCAAACTCCATGAACTCATTTTAGGTTTAATTCTTGTCTCTTTAGGAAAAAATAATCTCAAACAAAATTACCTAATTTTTTAGATGAAGAAACATGATATATAGCTGTCCATTTCTAAGTATAGAACTTACAGGCTCATTTCCACTTTTAAGAGTACTATTAAATTTTGAACAAGGAAAAATTGTATTTATTTATTTTTTGCCCCCCCCCCTTTTTTTTAGGGCCGCACCACAGCATATGGAGGTTCCCAGGATAGGGGTCTAATCAGAGCTACAGCTGCTGGCTTCTGACACAGTCACAGCAATGCCAGATCCGAGATGCGTCTGCAACCTATACCACAGCTCATGGCAACGTCGGATCCTTAACCCACTGAGCGAGGCCAGGGATCGAACCCGAGTCCTCATGGATCCTAGTCAGGTTCATTACTGCTGAGCCACAACAGGAACTCCCACTGGTACCTTTTCAAAATGCAGAAAATAAATTGCTAGAATTGACACTCTCAAAATAATTTTTTTCTTCACTTTATAACATTAAAATAAATGACAACCTAGGAATGCCTCCGCTATGAGGTAGAAAAGTACTTAGTATAGTCGAAACCTGATTAAAAATAGTGACAGGGGAGTTCTCTTGGGGTCTCAGTGGTGATGAACCCAACTAGTATCCATGAGGATGTGGGTTCTATCCCTGGCATCACTCACTGGGTTAAAGATCTGGCACTGTTCTGAGCTGTGGTGTAGGTTGCAGATGCTGCTCAGATCCTGCATTGCTGTGGCTGTGGTGTAGGCCAGATTCCACTGCTAGCCTGGGAACCTCCACATTCCACCAGCGTGGCCCTAAAAAGGCAAACAAACAAGCAAACAAAGCCAAAAATAGTAACAGGAAATTTCCACTTGTAAAGAGCCTGTAATAACTAGTAAGTTTAATCCTCATGTTTGAATCCTCTACTTCTTCCCAGGACCTCATTCCCTTCACTCTTGCTCAGAATGATCTAGTTCTCCCGTCTCAGTGTTAATACCTGATGAATCTTTCTCCAAAATGGGAAGCCAGGGTTTGGAAGCCAAGTTTACTTAGGCCCTATCCTGTCTGTGAATATGGGGCACTGCCTACAGAGAGGTTAAGCAGTAAGTGACCAAGGTGTTTATACATCATAAACCCTGTCATATTTCTCCATATTCCTTCCTAAATGCCAACTTAGGACGTACCTCCAAGTAAAGTCATGGCTTTTGTTCCTACCATCTAGAAGTGGGTGGCTCACTGTTCTGGCTATATTCTGAATTTAAAGTAAAAACAGAGAAACAAAAATATCGCCAAACAGGCCTTACAATTTCTGAAAGAATTCTATTTAAGCCCTAACGGTGTAACTTCCCATTAAATTCAGTTATGAAATTTGCTGAAAGTCAAATGGCGCTTGGGGGACCTGCTTTGCCTAAAACGTGCCATCTCGGGCAATTTTCTCCAGGGGCACCTGCCAAAGTGCGGGTTTGAGAGTCAGTGGCGTCAGCCGCTAACCAGCTTCTCAGCCTTAGTCCTGACTGCGAGGATTGATGAGACACATAGGGCACAGAGAGGAGCGAAGGGGGGGCTTGCCTTCATTTCTAGTGAGTTCCGCAGACCTCAAGATAGATGATGAGCCCCTAAAGTGCAGGAGAAGGGAAAGAGGAGAATCTGGGGGCAAAAGAGACTTGAACTTGTGACCAGGCCTAAATTTGGAAGTCTTTCCCCAAAGGAAAGACTACGTGCAACCACCAATTCACCTTCCTGCGCCCTCGAGGATGCGCGCGGCTCAGCATCACCGGTGACGGCGGAACCGCGGCGCATTTAGCCGCCAGGGCCACGCAGCAGAAGCGGGCTGCGCAGGCGGGCGGCCTGTCTGGGAACTCCTCTGGGCCTCCCCGGCCCGGTCCGCTTCGGCGCACGCCCGCCTCTACTGCCCCCTGCTGGCTGTCTGAGCCTGGCACGCTTTAGCCACCGAGACTCGCGCCCGAGCACGGTTACCTCTTGGGGACATCAAAGGCCCGGCAGATAGCAGGGCGCGGCGGTCCCCCATGCTTCGTTTTTCCATGGCGGATGAGGTCCTGGAAGAGCGCGCAGCCCGGAAGCAGGCGGGGCGGCATGAGCTGCAGCAGGAGGGTCAGCAGGAAGGCGGCGGCCAGCGTGAGCCATACGGCGCGCAGCGGGTTCAGTACCAAGAGCTCGGCCTCCAACCGGGGGACCATGGCCGGCACACCCAGCGTCCACGCTCCGGAGGTCGGCAGCGAGGGGCAGCAGAGACGCCAGCACACGCAAACCGCACCCGCGGCTAGCCGGACGGGACGTCGGTGACGCAGCGCGGGGTGGAGACGTGCTAGGCCCCGCCCCTGGGAGGAGGCCACGCCCCCTGGGAGGAGACGACGCGCCACCGCGCGGGCTCCAGGGTCTGGGTCCCGCTGATGCTAGCTGGTCGTCCTTTGTCGCTGGTTTGAGTTGGGGTGCCTAGATGGGACCCCAGAATGTGATTGAACAGTATGATTCAAAGAGGCAGAACGGATAAGACGGTGCCTGAGAGTTTTTATTGCAGCATTATTTTCAGTGGAAAAGTGGAAACAATGCAGAATGTTCCACTTTAAGGTATTTAGCTAAATTATGGTACAGTAACACATTGGAATGTCATACAGTAATTGACATGGTAATTATGAAAACTAAAAACGCAGTGAACTCTTTACTATAACTGAACCTGTGGACTAAGGGAAAAAAAGCCAATTATAAAATATATAGCTATGATTGCAATTATGTAATGTGAATGTACGGATGAAGACGGTAGATCATACACAAAAATGAATATTATATTAGATAAATGTGTATGATTTGAATACGCAAACTAGAAAATCATGAAGGCACTTGCAAATACAAAAATTAAAGTGATAAAAATTGGTCCTTTTCCTGCTGCAGTTCCACTCCACACAGGCAAAGTTTTTAACTTCATCAGCAATTTCTTTTGATATTTACCTCTCTGCAGTAACTGTGATTTTTCTTGACTCATCAGTTTTAAACAACATTGATTTTTGGTTAGGACACATGGAAATTTAACACTTTTAATACTTTTAAAAGCCTTTAAAATGACAATTCCAAAAAATATTATCGTATACCTATTATATGACGGGTATCATTTTGGACAATGAGAACAGAGAGGCTTATGGGACAATGTCCTTGACTTTTTGAAGCTTACATTCCTGAGATTGGGTGGCATGTGAGGGGAGCACCAGCCCTTATCCCAGTGAGGTACCCTGTGTGTGTTGTAAATCAGCGTCAGGGAACTGGGTGGAAGGTTAATGTGGCTTGAACAGTCTTTTGCATTGTTAAATGTGCCAGCTTCTTAGAGTTTTGCTTCCTTGTGCAAGGAAACCTCAGGCTGTACCAGTGACTTAAGAGCCATGTGATAAAGGATGGTCACATTGACCTTCCAGCTGGGACGATGAGATCTCTTTCTATGACCCAGGGTTTTTGCAGGGTCACCTCTCCATTGCCCCTTCACTGTTTTTAGGGTAAGCCCATAGAATCGCAGCTGGCCCTTCTAGGACATCTTTCCAGAAAAGCTACTTGAAGTGCCTTGCACAGACCAGATTTCCTGGGAGGTTCTGTTGTAGTTTCCTCACCTGGGGCAGGATTGCAAAACAAGGTGTGTGTGTGTGTGTGTGTGTGTGTGTGTGTGTGTGTGTGTGTGTGTGTGTGTAGTGGAAACAGGAAAGATTGAGGATGGAGGAATAAATTAACCTCTATTTTGGGGATTGGATTTTTATCAGCACGCACAGCTCATATTCAGACAAGCTTCCTGTAGAGGGCAGTAACTGAATAGGAAATCCCAAGTTAGGCCCAATTAGGAGCATTTGTAAATGTTTTAAATTTTTACTAGAGTGTGAGTTATTTATGGTAAATCAGGCTCAAGCCTGTTAGATCATTGCCAATAAATATCATTTGGTTTCTGTCTTTTCTTCATTTAATTACCAGAACTGTACAATCAACAAACCTCTGGCTTGGCCTGCAGTGTCATTTTTCTAAATGTTCAGGCCCAAATCCTGAACTCAACCTTTTTTTTTTTTAATTTTTAAAATTTTTATGATTTTTATTTTTTCTATTATAGCTGATTTGCAGTGTCCTGTCACTTTTCCGCTGCATAGGAAGGTGACCCAGTCACACATACATGTATACATTCTTTTTTCTCATATTATCACGCTCCATCACAAGTGACCAGACATAGTTCCCAGTGTTATACAGCAGGATCCCATTGCTTATCCATTCCAAGAGCTATAGTTTGCATCTATTAACCCCAAATTCCCAGTCCCTCCCACTCCTTCCCTCTTCTTGGCAACCACAAGTCTGTTCTCCATGTCCATGATTTTCTTTTCTGTGGAAAGGCTGAACTCAACCTTGATTCCTCTCTTGCTCTCACAGCCTAAATGCAATTTGTCAGCAAATCCTCTTGGCTCTGCCTTCAAAATAGAAAACCAAAATTCAGTCACCTTTGGAGTCACTGCTTTCCTGAAGTCCCTAGCCAGCTCAGTAAATAAGAAAAAGAAAGAAAAGTCCTAAGGACTGAAAGTAAGAAACAAACTGTAGTTATTTGAAGATAATGTGAAACTCCAATAGATTCTACAGATAAGATATTAGAACTAATAGAGTTTGATAAAGTTGCCAGGTACAAAAATCAGTTTCTAGATGTTGATCCTTTCTGTTTCCCAGAAATGAACAGAAAATAAATGTTTTAAAGATAACCATTTTCGGAGTTCCCATTGTGGCTCAGTAGTAATGAGCCCGAGTAGTATACATGAGGCTGCGGTTTTGATCTCTGGCCTCACTCAGTGGATTAAGGATCCAGCGTTGCCCTGAGCTGTGGTGTAGGTCACAGACATGGCTCTGATCTGGTGTTGCTGTGGCTGTGGTGTAGGCTGGCATCTGCAGCTCCAATTCAGCCCCTAGCTGGGAACTTCCATTTGCTGTGGGTGCAGCCCTAAAGAGCAATAAATAAGTAAATAAAATTAAATGTAAAATTTAAAAAATAAAAAATAGGAGTTCCCTTTGTGGCTCAGCAGTTAATGACCCTGACTAGGAACCATGAAGATGTGAGTTTGATCCCTGGCCTCCCTCAGTAGGTCAAGGATCTGGCCTTGCCATGAGCTATGGTGTGGGTCACAGAAGCAGCTTAGATCCCATGTTACTGTGGCTGTGGTGTAGGCCAGCCGCTGTAGCTCCGATTTGACCCCTAACCTGGGAACTTACATATGCCGCTGAAAAAGCAAAACAATAAAAATAAGAAAGATACCATTTTCAATGACATAAACTGTTATGTATCTGGAAGTAAACCTAGTAAAATGTATGTAGGCCTTCAAAGAAAATAAAATGTTACTGACAGAGAAAATCCATTTAAAAGGAGAGCTATGCTAAGCTCACAAATTGGAAGACTCAGTACAGTCAAAATGACAATTCTCCCCAAGCTGATTTATGGAATAATGTAATCCCAATCAAACCCCAGCTTTTTGTGGAACTTAAGAAGCTGATTCTAAAATCTGTAAGGAAGTAGTAAAGGCTAAAGATGGTCAAGGCACTCTTGAAGATTAAGAAGTCGACTTACTTCATGAGCTCTCAAGACTAAGACAGAGATCTAGTAATTATGTCAGTATAGTGTGGAAGCAAAGGATAGACAAGAAGACAGTGGAGCATAACAGAGGGTCCAGAAACAACCTTCTCCCGCTTCCCACACTCCCTTTGTATTTTTCCATACCCTTGCCACCACATGCCATGCTGTATGCATTCATTTCTTAATTTAGGAAACACATTTTTACCTCCCAGTACATAGGAGGTACTCAGTAAATATCTGTGGAATGACCGAACAAATGCATGAATGAATGAACAAATTTCCTGAGCCTCCACAATGCATAAGGTCTTATAATAATAAGCTGTGGGAACGGTCCACAGGGCCAAGATCATAGGCTTCTTGAAGAGCATATCAGAGTAAAAAGCCCAGGGGTTTGGGAGGCAAACACACCAGGGTTAGGCTCCATTATTTACAATCTGCTGTGTACATTACAGTCCCCTCCGAAATAGAAGCTGTGTCATGCGGCTGCTGCGCGGGTTGAATGAGGTTATGTATGGAAAGCTTTGTGCACAGAATAGGTCCTGGATAAGCATTACCATCTCTCTGCATTCTTCTCGACTGTGCAGTGGGCAAGATACATTCTTCCTTGAGACAATCTGGTAAGATTCATCTAAATAAAAGCACCTCATGCACCACCTGTCAGACAGGTGTTCAAAAATGTGAATTTCATGTACATTTGAAAAAAAAAAATAACCGCAGTGAAGACTCGAACAAGGGCGAAATGGGTAGAGGGGTCGTTTCTAACTGGTGTGGTCAGTGGTCTTCTTGAAGGGTGGTGAGAGTTCCTAATAGATGAAGAGCAAGGGGAAGAGAGAGACCCTTGTAGACTAAGGAAATGGCACCAGCAAGGTCCTGTTCTGGTGGTGGCGGTGCATCAGATTCCACGTGGAAAGAAGTCATATTTGATCACTTTTTGCAAGCAGATGGAATGTCTGATTTGATGCCACTGCTTCTTTATCTGTATGATTTGGCTTCCTCTGCTGAATAGAAGACCTGGGTGCACAGCATACTGTGTCTGCTGTATCTAGGCAATGGACAGTGACGGAATTTTATGCGAAGGAGTAACATGATCAAACCTTTCAACTCATTCTGACAGCAGGATAGAGAATGGATGGAACAGCGTGGAGGGAAGGGTGGGCGAGATGAAAAACAGGAGAGCAGGTGGAAGTTTTGTTGTGACTTAAGGAAAATTGTGGCAGTAGGGAGTGAGAGGTGAATGCTTCTGAGACATATATGCTTTGCTACTTTTCCTTCCCAGTCTGAATTCATGCTATATTGTTGCCTTTTTTTTTTTTTTTCTGCTTCTAACCCCATTCCTCATTCCTGTTCTTCTCTTGCAGTAGCCCTGCAAATCCCCAACCCTGTGTGGACCCAACCACCCACTTTCTATCAGAGCTACTGAGCAGGATGGGCTCATTGCAGGATTTTGGCCTGAACTCATGGGATGACCCAAGCCGCATGACAGTCCTTTCATTTGCTTTCTGTCAATTCCAAGCCCATCATCCTGCATTGGGTCTTCACAACCTTGTGCATTCAAATCACCTGGCACTTTGCCCTTCAGCCTTTCACTCTCAGAATGACTGAGATCTGAATACCTGCTTTGCAGAAGAGATCATTGGGGGGTGCACTGTGGTTATACTGATGGCCACACCTGTCCTCTGTTCTGCCAAGCAAGCCAGAGCTGGTGACTTGATTCTGACAGCCCCATCCCTGGTATGAATCTTGGCCCAGGGCTTGGGCCTGCTCCTCCCCAGCTAGCTCCCATCAGCATTCTGCCTGAGTCTTGAAGCTCTGCTTTGGCTTTATTTCCCCTTAACTGAGACCAGGGCGCATGTCTTCCCATTCATTCCCTCAGCCTGTTTCCTCTCATCTGCTCTAGGTCAATACCTTTTCTGCCCTAAGTCCAACATTCCCTGAGGCCTTCCACTCCCTCCCCCACGTTATGGGTTGAATTGTGTCCTACAAAAATTTATATGTTGGGAGTTGTAACTCCCAGTACCTTAGGATATAACCTATTTGGAGAGCATGTTTATTCATCCAATATATTTTTTGAGCACAAGCACTTTTTGTTACCCTGTGCTCTGTTCCCCATCCATTAATAATAAAATAATCTCCTTCTCCCTACACTTCCAAGCTCAACCCTGTTGATGGCACATCTTTTTTTTTTTTTTAATTATTGTACTTTATTTTAGAGCAGTTTTAAGTTTATAGAGAAATGATCAGGTATGGAGAACTCCAATATATTCCTTTTTTATCTTTTTAATGTTCATGGGATCTGTAGTGATGTCCACTCTAATTATTGACACTAGTAATTTGTGTTCTTGCTCTTCTTAGCCTGGCTAGTTATTATTTTTTTCTAGGAACCAGCTTTTGATTTTGTTAATTTTCTCTATTGATTTCCTGTTTTCAATTTCATTGATTTCTACTCTAATTCTTATTATTTATTTTCTTCTGCTTACTTTGGGCTCAATTTGCTCTTCTTTTTCTAGTTTTCTAAGGTGGGAACTTAGCTTATTGATTTTAGGTCTTTATTGTATGAATTCGAGGCAGTAAATTTCCCTCTAAGCACTGCTTTCACTGCTTCCCACAAATTTTCACGAGTTGTGTCTTCATTTTCATTTAGCTCAAAATATTTTAAAATTTCCCTCGATATTTCTTCTTTGACCCATGTGTTATTTAGAAGTGTGTTGTTTTCTAATATTGATAATTTATATTTTCTTTATCAGTTTTGCTAGTTTTATAAATTTTATTAATGTTTTCAAAGACAACTGTTGATTTGTTGATTTTATCTATTTTATGTTGTCTTCTATTTCATTTTTCGTTGTTGTTCATATCTTTATTCCCCATTTCTTTTACCATGTTTGTGTGTGTGTGTGTGTGTGTGTGTCTTTTTAGCTATTTCTTGGGCCGCTCCCGCGGCATATGGAGGTTCCCAGGCTAGGGGTCTAATCAGAGCTGTAGCCACCGGCCTACGCCAGACCCACAGCAACACGGGATCCGAGCTGCGTCTGCAACCTACACCACAGCTCATGGCAACACCGGATTGTTAACCCACTGAGCAAGGGCAGGGATCGAACCCGCAACCTCATGGTTCCTAGTCGGATTCGTTAACCACTGCGTCACGACGGGAACTCCTTTATTCCCCATTTCTAATTTCTTGGGTGTAATTATTTTCTTTCTAGCTTCTTGAGGTAGAAATTTAGATCATTGATTTAAAATGTTTTTTTCCTAATGAGAATTTAAACTATTAATTTTCCTCTAAACACTGCTTTAGCTGCATACCACAACTTTTGATACATTATTGTTCATTGTTATTTAGTTAAAAATATTTTCCAATTTCCATTACGACTTCTTCCTTCAATTCTTTAGTTATCTCTCTTACTGATTTCTAATTTAATTCTGCTGTAGCCAAGAAACATTTCTGTGTGATTTCAATCTTTTGGAATGTGTTGAGACTTCATTATGTTCCAGTACCTGGTATTTTTGTAAATGTTTAAGTGTACTTGAGAAGAAAGTGTGTTCTTTGGTAGTTGAGAATAGTATTTTATAAATATCAGATCAAACTGGTTGATAGTATTCAAATATTTTATATGTTCTTTATTTTTTTAATTAAATTAATTAATTAATTAATTAATTTTTTTTGTCTTTTTGCCTTTTCTAGGCCACTCCCGCAGCATATGGAGGTTCCCAGGCTAGGGGTCTCATCGGAGCCATTGCCGTGGCCTGCAGGATCCAAGCCACGTTTGTGACCTACCCCACAGCTCACGGCAATGCCAGATCCTCAACCCACTGATCAAGGCCAGGGATTGAACCCTCAACCTCATGGTTCCTAGTCGGATTCGCCTACCACTGCACCACGACGGGAACTCCAATATATGTTCTTATCTACTTACTCTATGTTTTCTTGAAGATGTGTTAATATATAGGGATGATTATGGACTTGCCTATTTTTTCCTTTATTTCTTTATTTTTGTCAGTTTTCTTTATGTATTTTGAAGTTATGTTGTTAAGTACATACCCAATAAGGATTATTGTCTCTTTCTATTTAACTGAGTCATCTTCTATTGTCTATTTTTCTTTTGGTTGTAGTTCACATTTTATGTGCTTCATATTTTACAATTTTTTATCATATGTCAGATTTTGTGGGTTTTTTTTTTAAGTGCATTCTGGTTAATCAGCACCTGTCCTATGGATGAGGGAGCAGCTCCCTAGGATGCCTGGCTTGTTGTTGGCAGAGGAGGTGACCTGGGTTTGCCTGTAAATGGACCATAAATATTGAAGTCAGTGTTTTCCCTCAGAGAAACCCTACCCTTTACTCTGTCATACAGATAGGATGACAGGAAAGAAATGATTGCTTAGTTCCTAGGAAAGACTTTTTCTTCTCTGGAATTTAACTCCTCAAATGTTTGTTTTTGTAGCCTTTCAATGATTCAAAATATGATTTTTGTTTCTATTTCTACTCTTTCTATTTGTTATGGCAGGAGAAATAGCTTGCCGCTCTCATTTACAACCCAACCCAACTGTAAGTAGTCTATAAATTTTTTCTCTACCTTCTATAGTGAAAATGTATAAAAATGAATTACAAAAAAAAATCTACCTACTGGCAAAAATAGGTGGAAAAAAGGTTTGTATGTAGTGGTTTGGGCTTTGGATGGGAGGAAAATATCAACCTGTCTGCTTTCTGAGGTATTTAGCTCAGGTTCAACTTCCTGGTCACCCATTCTATCTTATCTTTAGCTGTCTTTCTCAGCTGAGAAAAGAATATAAAAATTGGCCTAAGCTCTTGATTCTTCTGCCTGGCACAAGAAAATGCCAAAATACTTGGAAGAAATTGTCAGAGAAAAAGAACTCACACGAAGATGAGTTCCTAAACAGAAATAGAACTCATATGGAAGCAATCTACTGTGAGTGACAAAAATCAGGAATACAGAATAATAAGAAACTGAAAGAACTGAACCACAGTCTGAAAGATATAAAATAAATATGTTTGCAGTGGTCAGAGACACAAGAGAAGGGATTAAAATCCTAGAAAACAATGCCCTATTAGGTAAACACCAGGCAAGTTTTAGAAAACCAAATGGAACTTCTAGAAAAGGAAAAAAAAGTGATTGAATAGCTAGTTAGAGATAGCTGACAAGAGACCTGGAAGCTACATCTATGTAGATATTCAGAAAGCAGCAAAAATTGATAGAGATAGAAAATGAGAGAAGATAAGAAAGAAACAAAGCAGAAGAAAGCCAACATATAATCAATAAGATGCCAGAAGAAAAGAGAAATTGCAGAACAGATAAAGTTTGAAAAGATAGTGTTGAAAAAGTTTCCAATTTGATTATAGTTGTGAATCTTTAAGAAGCATAATGAAACTTGAGCAGAATAAATAAAAATAGACATCGGGACACAGAAGTGAAAATGAACATCAGAGACAAAACATACATACAAAATCTTAAATGCAATTGGAGACCTGATGGAAGAAATTTTCACATGTTGAGGTATGGGGAAGTCATTCTGCTTATGCAGGATTTAACTTAAACTTTATGCTAACATTTTTTATGGCATGTAAGGTATGCATTGTTAACTGCTTTAGCCATTAAAGAAAAGAATTCATTGAAAAAATCAAAATGGGAATTTCTGTCGCAGTGGCTCAGTGGAAACGAATCTGACTAGCATCCATGAGGACACACATTTGATCTCTGGCTTTGCTCAGTGGGTTATGGATCCAGCGTTGCTGTGAGCTGTGGTGTAGGCCAGCAGCTACAGTTCTGATTGAACCCCTAGCCTTAGAACCTCCCTATGCCGTGGGTGCAGCCCTAAATAGACCAAAAAAAAAAAAAAAAACCCAAAACCCCCAAAACCCAAAATGGAGTAACTGTGGTTCAGACATCTAGGATGGAGCTGGATGTGGTTTCAACATATATCTGTGGAGTCCCATTATGACTCAGCAGTAACGACCCCGACTAGCATCCATGAGGATGCAGGTTCGATCCCTGGCCTTGTTCAGTAGTTTAAGGATCTGCGTTGCCGTGAGCTGTAGTGTAGGTTTCAGACAAGGCATAGATCTGATATTGCTGTGGCTGTGGCTTAGGCCAGCAGCTGCATCTCCAATTAGATCCCTAGCCTGGGAAATTCCTTATGCTACAGGTGTGGGCCTAAAAAGAAAACAAACAAACAAAAAACCACATTTCCACATCACTGAAAACTTAAATTTTCTGAACTGCCTCAGACTCAAAGACACCGTCAACAATTCTCAAAACAATATCTTTTAGCAGCTCCCAGCTGCAGCCTTAGGGTCTCACAGTCTCCCCTTAAAACCATGCAACCATTTTGGACCACAACCAACCCTTGCTTAACAAGCACCCTATTTTTTCTGCCAGCTGCAATTTCAATTCTTGACCAACAACTTACATAGTTTTGTGGTTTTTGTCTTTGTAAGCCTCCCCCATTTTGTAGTCCAACAGAGCACTATTCAGGTGTGTCTTGAATCTCTATCCCTGGGCCGTAGTTCTCAGTCTGGTTCAAATAAAACTCTCTTCTATTCCTGTTATAGATTGGTTTATTGATTATTTCCATATACAGAGGAGGCAGTTATATAGAAGAGTAATAATTAGATCAACAACAGCAATAATAGAATCCACAAATTAGTGGAATTCTATTTTAAAATATTGAAGCAAAGTAACTGTCAGTTAGCAACTATACTACATAAACTGTTATCCAAAAATAAGAGAATTAAAAAGAACCTGAAGAAATATAGTTTATCACCCTTAAGTTCCTCTTGAAAAAAATACTCGAGCATGTCCTTTAGGAAGAAGCAAATTGAAACCAGAAGGAAAGAGTGAGATGCAGTAAAGCAATGTAATTTGCAAGGGAGTGTTTACTTAGGTCACCAAGTTAGCACTGACTTCATAAAATAGTAATAAGGACAAATGTGTAAGGCATAGAATTAAGTTAGAATAAAATACTATGTAACAGTTAAGATAGGATGAAGTGGTAAATTCTTTTAAGGTCTTTGTCTTTGGGAGAAGGATAAGGACAATCGTGTTTGACTTAAAGCTCAAGTTAATGTTAAAAATGTAAGGTTAGGAGTTCCCGTCGTGGCGCAGTGGTTAACGAATCCGACTAGGAACCATGAGGTTGCGGGTTCGGTCCCTGCCCTTGCTCAGTGGGTTAACGATCCGGTGTTGCCATGAGCTGTGGTGTAGGTTGCAGACATGGCTCGGATCCCGCGTTGCTGTGGCTCTGGCGTAGGCCAGTGGCTACAGCTCCGATTTGACCCCTAGCCTGGGAACCTCCATATGCCACGGGAGCGGCCCAAGAAATGGCAAAAAGACAAAAAAAAAAAAGTAAGGTTAACCAGTACAATAGAAAGAGGATACAAACCTGTCTGTGTGGTGGGGAAAGAATAAAGAAAAATATAGAAACAACCAATATGCACATCAAGAGATCCTCAACATTGTTATCCATGAAGGAAATACAAATCCAAACCTCAGTGAGCTATCACTTCACAACCAGTGGGAGTCTATGACCAAATAACAGCAAGTGTTGTGGAGAAATTGGAACTCTCACTGGTGGGAAGGGAAAATAGAGCACCTGCCTTGAAAAACAGTCTGGAAGTTCCTCAAAAAATTATGCATAGAGTTACTCTTTGATCTAGCAGTTTTTCCCCTAGGAATATGCCTCGAAGAATTGAAAACATCTATCTACACAAAAACTGTACACGAGTGTTCATAACAGCATTGTGTGTAATCACCAATCCAAGTATCTATCAGCTGAGGAATGGATAAACAAAATGCCGTGCATTCTTACAATGGCATAATATTTGGGCATAAGAAGGAATGAAAGACTGATACATGGTACAGTATGGAGGGGCCTTGACTGATGTATATATGCTCAGTGAAAGAAAGCAATCACAAAAGACCATTCAACAATACATTGGGATTTGATGGGGGGATAACTTATCATCCCCCTCTCCGTCTTCTAGGCCCCCAGTGGTAATCTTCATTAGAACTTGAGAATTCTCCCTGGAAAATAAGAGCCTAGAAACTACTGTCTCTCAGTCTCAATTTCCTTTCCCAGATTCATCATGTATGTAAGTCATTCTTTCCCCAATGGGAAGGGGTGGGTGATGGGCACAGGAGAAAGATGGTAGACATGGTCCTTCCATACTTTTTCTTCCTTTCTCTAGGCAAAACTTCTAACCATTGTGTGATACACTCATTTATTCATTCACTCACCTGGTATTTATTGAGCATCCACCATGGGCAGAATGCCTAGCAAAGAATGTTTAAATTGGGCTGTGACTTAAGGTAGATAGCATTTTGATTGGGGAATGACAGCATCAAACATCTCAACAGTTAAACAGCAGTCAGCCCCTTTCATACGGGATAAAGCTCAGTCCTGAAATTCTTCTTGGCTCCTTTCTACTCACTTCTTTGTTGATCCCATGTCTCAGGGGCTGAAATAATGCCCAGGACTCCAGCCTCGACCTTTCCCTTGAACTTTGTTCTAGTCTTTCTAGTTATTTTAAATGAATATTTAAAAGTCATCTTAAATTCATCTCTAAAATAAATCTCTGCTTCTCCCCACCTCTACCTTTCCGACAACCAAATCTACTCATGCTTCAGTTTTCCTAGGAACCCGTTTCTTTTTTTTTGTCTTTTTTTTTTGGTCTTTTTGCCATTTCTTGGGCCGATCCCACGGCATATGGAGGTTCCCAGGCTAGGGGTCGAATCGGAGCTGTAGCCACTGGCCTACACCAGAGCCACAGCAACGCAGGATCTGAGTCTCGTCTGCAACCTACACCACAGCTCAAGGCAACGCCGGATGGTTAACCCACTGAGCAAGGCCAGGGATCGAACCCGCAACCTCCTGGTTCTTAATCGGATTCGTTAACCACTGCGCCACCACGGGAACTCCGGAACCAGTTTCTTTATTGCTCAAAACACTTGAGGTCTTTTCTTTTTATAGACCACATCTAATCCACCTGAAAATCCTGCTAGTTTTACCATCAAAGCATATCTAGAATGTTATGCCATTTCATTATCTCCACCACTCTCATCCCAATCCAAGCCACCATTACTTCTTAGCTAGATTATTATAATAATCTTCTAACTCCCACTTCTGCCTTGAGTCCTTCTAAAGGTTGTCAGATCATGTCATGTCATTGATAAACCCTAGCGGTTTTCCCTTATACTTGGAGGAGCAAGTGCTTACACTGATATACAGTGTCCTACCAGATCCGACCCTGCTACCTCTCTGACTTCCTTTCCTCCTGCGCTTGCTCATGGCCACTCCCCTCTCCTCACTCTGGCCTCCATGTTGCTCCTCAACCCGAGAAGCGTGCTCCTGCCTTGTGGCTTTGTACTTTGTTCCATGGCAGCTCTCCCCCACATGTCTGCATGACTTCTTCTTTCGCTTCTTATGGGCTCCCATTCAGAACTAAGAGGGACTACCACGAATGTCTGCCACAACCCTCATTACAATCTGATGTACCATGTATTTCATTACCTATGTGTTTACTGTTTGAGAACAAATGCTCTAGAGAGGCAGCGATTGTTTTATTCTCTGTATTTCTCTAGGGCTATGCCAGTGCCTGGCTGGCACTTATAAGTGCTCAGTGTATATTGTTAAATAAGTGAATCATTCCATATCAGTAAAAGAAATGTTATAAGGCAGTGCATACCTCCTTGCCAAATAAATGACGTATGTATTTTTTGGATACTAATGATACATAAATTACTGATTTATGTACTATTTTGCCTATTTATTTATATATTTTTCAGATGTTTTCCATTATAGGTTATTATAAGATACTGAACACAGTTCCTTGCGCTATATAAGCAAGTCCTCGTTGTTTTTTTTTTTTTTTTGTCTTTTTGCCATTTCTAGGGCCGCTCCCGTGGCATATGGAATTTCCCAGGCTAGGGGTCGAATCAGAGCTGTAGCCTCTGGCCCACGCCAGAGCCACAGCAGCTCGGGATCTGAGCTGCGTCTGCAACCTACACCACAGCTCACGGCAACGCCGGATCATTAACCCCACTGAGCAAGGGCAGGGACCGAACCTGCAACCTCATGGTTCCTAGTCGGATTCATTAACCACTGCGCCACGACGGGAACTCCCTCGTTGTCTGTTTTATATAAAGTAATGTGTACCTTTTATCCTAAGCTCCTAATTTATGCCCCCCGCTTCTCCTTTGGTAACCATAAATTTGTTTTCTATGTCTGTGAGTCTGTTTCTGCTTTGTAAATAAGTTTATGTCATACTTTAGATTCCACATGTAAGTGGCATCATATGATACTTGTCTTTCTCTGACTTCACTTAGTATGATATCTCTAGGTTCATCCATGTTGCTGCAAATTGCCTATTATTTTTATTGTTATTACCATTCCAATAATTATATGCACCAGTCATCTGTTCATTATTATATATAACAGGCAAGATTGATGTCCTATTATTTTATTTAGTTAATAACAAAACCTGACATGAGTAATGGATAAAACATGAGGAAATGGGACAATTGAAAGGAAGAGAGTGGGAGTTAAACTTTCCTTCCTATATGACTTACATCATTTAAAAAACTCACTTCATTAATGTGCTTCCTCTTCTAGTTAGTATATTCAATTCGTATAGCACCAAAATTCATTTCCTAAGTTAATTCTACCTTTTCCAGTTGGCATGAGAGAAAACATTTGGGTCCTGCACACAGTACACAGTAAATTGATTAGGTTTGATTAATTTGTCTTGCAAAAATCTTTACAAAAAAGAGTGAAAATATTTTAACAATATATACTACTTGGAATTACTTGCCAATATTATCTTATTTTACCTGGCACCTCTTCTTTCTACAAGATGGGTTGTATTTTCATGACCAAATAGAAAATCTATTGGAATTTTCTCTCTTAACAATGTACTTAATTACAAAGAGATTTTGACATAAAAGCACTACTGATTTTAGCTATGTTTTCCTACTTAAGTGTTTTCCTGAATTTCTTTACATTGTTGCCAGACAATGTAAAGAAAGGGACCTTTCCTGAGGTAGAGAACCTAATCAACAGAAACAAATCTTTCCATTCAATAAGCTTATTCAAAGCTGTCTATGAGCTAAACATATTGTAAGGAGCTGGACAAACAAAGAATAAATAAGACCTCCTGCAAGGAGCTGCGTTACAAAACTGGCTCAGTGATTGGAATGTACATTGTTGATTCTAAACTCTGACCCTTTTTCTTGGTCAAAGGATGTTACTTGTAGGAATAGTTCAGAAAGCACAGGTTTCTCATGTAGTTACATACAATGACGTTTTTGCCAAGGACTAAAGAATACCTTAGAACTGAAGGAGGAGAAATATTTTCCTCCTCTTCATAAACAACCATGCCCCAAAGTCAATACTTAAATATTTTGTATGCTAGTCAGCATTTTTCCTGTTTCAATGTCTAAAAAGTGCGTTTGCAATAATGTTTTATTTTTGACTAGTTGAGTGGCAGTCTGTTTTATTTTTACTCTGTGAGATTGGCAGTGTCTTCAGGATGAAGCAGTGTGGGGTGGGGTATTTGGTAGTTTCCAGACCACTGGGGAATCAGGCTTTTGGGTAACCAGCTAAATGACCATGAACAAGCCACTTTGGGTCTCAGTTTGCCTGTGTCTGAAACAAGAGGTTTGGATTACATCAGCAAGTCTCAGTGTTTATATATATACAAGGGTCACCTGGAGATTTTACTAAAATGCAGATTCCTGTTAAGTAGGTTGGGGATAGGGCCTGAGATTCCACATTTCTAGCAAGCTCTCAGGTAATGAACACTCATGCTGCTGGTCCATGTTGTTGTAAGGATGAGAGCAGCATTGTCAAGAGTAAAGATACTATGAGCTATATATGTAATTTTAAATGTCTAGAAACCACATTAGAAAGGTAAAAATAAATAGGTGAAATTATTTAATCTCCTGTAATCAAAATATTATTTTATTTCATCAATATAAATACTATGAATGAGGTATTTTTTTCCATATTAAGTCTTCAGTATCTGGAGTGTATTTTACTCTCATGGTGCATCTCAATTTGGACCAGCTGGCATTTCAAGTGCTCAGTAGCAGCACATGTGCTGTAGGACCACACAGGGCTAGACCATCTCTGGGCCAATTTCAGTGCTGGTAACATTCTTATCTTCTTTATAGTTCAAATAGACTCCTGCCTCCAGGTGGCGCTAATGTTCTTTGTTTCATCCCCGGAAACTTTTCGTTACTTGAGTGAGAGCTCTACAAGGCTGCTTAACCTATTTATTTATTTACTCATCTCGTCCCTTCTCTTAAGTCATTCATCTCATAATTTATGTTTACAGGATATACTAATGGTTAGTATATTATATTCTCTCTAACTTTGTCCAATAACCAAAGTACAATAAAATTACCATTAATTATGCTAAAGTAAATTTATAGAAGGAATACTTAAAGTCATTGTGGTCCATTCTTAGGGGGAGGAGCTATATAAAATTGATTTCTGATCATATAATATCTTTAGACACAGAATGGTGACCAGCTGTTTAAAAGATTAGACATTGAAACAGGAAAAATGCTGACTAGCATACAAAATATTTAAGTATTGACTTTGTGGCATGGTTGTTTATGAAGAGGAGGAAAATATTTCTCCTCCTTCAGTTTTACCTAACACAAGCTGACTAGTACTCTGTACGGTGATTTAAATGGTGAATTTTCTGGAAGGGGAATGTTAAATATAAAAATTAATCCCTATTTCAATTCTGTAATTTTGTCCATACTCCATGCATACTATATACTTAAGAGATTGCATTTTCTAGAAGAATAATTTTAATACTCAGGTTTAGTTTTAAGAAGGTCTGTCCAGTGCCCAATTTTTTTAAAAAGCTTGGTATTATTTGTTTGATCTGTTTGTGGCTCTAATGATCATTAAAATGTCAGGTATGGGAGTTCCCACTGTGGCACAGTAGGCTTGGCAGCGTCTCTGGAGCACTGGGACACAGGTTCATCTCCTGGCCTGGCACAGTGGGTTAAGGATCTGGCATTGCCACAGCTGTGCGGTAGGTCACAATTGTGCCTTGAACCTGATCCCTGACCCAGGAACTCCATATGTCGTGGGGTGGTCAAAAAACAAAACAATAAAAAAATTAATAAAGTAAACAATAAGGACCTACTGTATAGCACAGGGAACTATATTCAGTATCTTGTAATAACCCATATTGGAAAAGAATCTGAAAAAGGAAAAAAGTATATATGTGTGTGTGTGTAAATATAAATATAACTGAATCATTTTGCTGTTTGCTTGAAACTAACACAGCATTGTAAATTGACTATATTTAAACAAAAATGTCAGGTATGGTGAGCAAGTAGTTAGATGTGTTAACTCATCCTGACAGTAAACCAGGAAGTAGATGCTTTTATGACCCCACATTTCAAGTGAGGAAATGGATGCTCTAGAAATTAAATAATTTGTGCTGGACACGTGACTGATAAGAAGAGACAGAGTGAGAACTCAGGTCCAGTCTGTGGACCCTCAAGATCATTCCCTTGACTCCCATACTATGTTGAGAGGCTCTCCTCCTCTGTCTTCAGCTGAATTTACTGATCAGTCTACAATATCCAGGTCTATCTTATCCATGATGGGCAGGAGGTTGTCTTTTATAATGGTAAGCTATAACATATTTAAAACAAGATTGGAGAGCCCAAGCTTGGGTATCTTTGGTCTTAGTTCTCATTTGACTGGTGACTCTCTATACCGAGTCCTCTAAACTGTTTTCTTTCTTTTTCTTTTTTTTTTTTTTGTGTTTTGTCTTTCGAGGGCTGCACCCAAAGCATATGGAAGTTCCCAGGCTAGGGGTCGAATCAGAGCTGTGCCTACACCACAGCCACAGCAACGTGGGATCCAAGCTGCATCTGAGATCTACACCATGGCTCATGGCAACGCCGGATCCTTAACCCATTGAGTGAGGCCAGGGATGGAAACCATGTCCTCATAGATACTAGTCGTATTCGTTTCCTCTGCGCCACAATGAGAACTCCTCCCAAAAGTTTTTATGTGTTTTTTTGGCACGTATAGTACAAAATGGTGTGTCTGTATGGTACAGAATTGAGTTCAAATGCATTCTTTGCCACCCTCTGGCTCTGTTATCTTGGACAGTTTAGTGATGCTCTCCTGGAACGTCAGTAAACTCAACTGAAAATCAGGGTTGATTTTTTTTCCCCCCTGAGGACATGCCATGGGAATTCAATGAGATAGTATATGCAGAGACTCTAGCATATAGTTAATACCCAACAGTGTTAATTCTGTAGGATGATGAGATAGAAGTATCCATAAGCTACATCCCTACCTCCTTACTTTGCAGAGGAACTTGCTATCTGCTAACAAATGGAGCCGAAAAGTGAGGCTACTCCCCCTAACCCCCCAAATTCTCAGTTTTTTGATGAAATAGGGCCAAGTTCCTCTAATTTATGCAGCAAACTGCTTTCATTCTTTCCTTGGCTTTGGCAGTGAAAACCAGTCTCTTAAGTCATCTTGCTGAAGGGCTTATGAAGACATTATGGTATTTGGCTCTCTATCTTATCCAAGTTGCTTGGATGAAATTTGTCTTTCCTTCCCATCTTTCAGACAAGGGATTTACAACTACTTCAGCATATTATTGAAGCAAAGAGACACTACGGAAACGTGACTCTGGGCTGACTTTTATAGGTCCTGATTTGGATGCACTGCTTCAAGTTCACAGGCGGAAAAAATACATTGTTTTGAAAATGTCAACATTTCCTGATATAAAAGGAATTATTTTCTTTTCATTTTTTTTGTTTTTTGTTTTTTCTTTTCTTTCTTCTCTTTCTTCTTCCTCCTATGTATGTGACTGTATCTGAGAACATACAAATCTTGAAACTTTTCACTGGATTTTTGAAAACCAGCCCAAACGATTTTTCCTCCTTAAAGATCCTCTTTAGTTGCTGGCCAGGAACAAAGCCACCAAAGCCAAGTGGTCACAGTTCAATTCACACGCAGAGAGAAGGAAAAATCTCTTTTAATACCCTAAAGATTCAGGGACAATCTGCTTCTAACACTAGAAGGGGATCTTGGAAAAAATGATTCATGGATAGAACATCATCTCAGTCTAGCCTCCAAGACTTAGAAGATGCCCAAAGAAATATGGAGCATAAACATTTCCCTGCGGCTTGTGTTTGGGAAAGGAGCGGAGAGTTGGAGAAAGAAGGAAAACTTTATCAAGGGGAAAGGCTGACAATGACCAGATGTGAGCGATATCTTAAAAAAGGTAAGGGAGATTCAAGCATGGTGATTCGATTATATCCAAGGTTGAATTGCCAGAGAATTTTTCCACAGAGGAAGCTGGGATCTCCTGTCCTTTCTATGCAGTCGCTACGAAGTAAATGACTTGTGGTGAACTGGTGGTGGGAGGCCATCCAGAAGTAGTTTCCCTTACCCTCCCCCCAGTCACCCACTCTACTGGCATCCATTGCTAACTGGTGGAGGGTAAGATCCAGAGGTGCAGTGGAAGCAGTATGGGCTTTGTAACCACATGCAAATCTCCACTTTGTTCCTAAGTGACTCTGGCAAGTTACTCAGCTACTCAGTTTCTTCCTCTGGAAATGCAAATGATATCTGCCCCATAGCTTAACCACAACCACGTTGCTGTGAGAATTACACTAAGTAATGGAGAGGAAAGTGCTGGGCAAATTACCAAGTGCTGCCAAGGTGGAGTCTGGTGATAACAGTATCCCACAGAACCGACGGATCTTACCTCCGTGGGTTTCTGCAGATCTGAGGTTCAGGTTCACTGATGAAATCTTCTCTTTGTCACATAACAGATGGGTGGACTTAATCAGCCTCCATCAGGTGGAATTAGTTCTATTTCAGAGTGACAGAGCCAGTCTGCACCTTGCCCTCAGGTTCTTGGCTTCCTAGAGCCCTGATCAGAAGTGTGTTTCCTTGTTTCCTACTCTGCACCAGACCCTAAGCTAGACAACTTACCTAGGCTTTCTTACAACTCTGGTTTGCAGAAGAAAAAATGGAGGGTCCAACAATGAAGAAACTTGTTCAAGTTCACGCAGCTCTTAAGTGGGAGGGCCAGGATTCTAAGGCAGGAGCTCCCCCCCCCCCCCCGCCCCCGCCAGGGTCTAGAGGCAATGGTTCATCCTAGTTTTCCCCCTCTTAGCTTCCCCTCCTCCTCCACCTCTCCTCCTCCCTCCTCTCCTCTTCCTTCTCCTTCTCTCCTATCTCCTGCTCCCTCTCTTCCTCTCCCCCTTCTCATCTTGAGGTATGAAGCTTTCTTTACTAAATAAACACAGGAGGAGTTTCCGTTATAGCTTAATGGCAACAAACCCGACTAGGATCCATGAGGACTCGGGTTTGATCCCTGGCTTTGCTCAGTGGGTTAAGGATCTGGCATTGCCGTGAGCTGTGGTGTAGATTGCAGACATGGCTCAGATCCTGTGTTGCTGTGGCTGTGGTGTAAGCCAGCAGCTGCAGCTCTGATTCAGCCACTACCCTGGCAACTTTCATATGCTGCAGGTACAGCTCTAAATAGACAGAATAAATAAATAAATAAAATAAACACAGGAAATTTAAAAATAAGTGAAAACATAGGTGAGCAAGAGTTGAAACTCTGCTAAATGTGTCTTTTTCCAGAGTCCTCAGGAAAAGCACCAAAGAAGTCAATAAAGAGTATCCCTGGTGTGCACAGCCTACATAGGTTTGTGCCTGTCTTTTTTGTTCCAGGGCCAGGGATTGAACTCATGCCACAGCAGTAACCAGAGCCACAGCAGTGACAATGCCGGATGCTTAAACTACTGAGCCACCAGGGAATTCCATGAGCTTCTTTCTTTAAAAATATTGTTCTTGTTGGAGTTCCCTTGTGGTGTAAAATGTGGATCTCCAGTTGCTGCTGGTGCATGGATTCAAACCCTGGCCCAGGAACTTCCACCTGCAGCAGGCACAGCCAAAAAATATTGTTCATGTTAACTGTATAGGAAACACATAACTGCATTTTTATTGTACATTTTAAAAGTTGAACATTACAGATCAAATTAAAATCTCTCTCTCTCTTTTTTCTTTTTTTTTTTTGTCTTTTTGTCTTTTTGCTCTAGAGGGCCGCTCCCGAGGCATATGGAGGTTCCCAGGCTAGGGCTCGAATCGGAGCTGTTGCTGCTGGCCTACTCCAGAGCCACAGCAAGGTGGGATCCGAGCCACGTCTGCGACCTACACCACAGCTCAGGGCAACGCCAGATCCTCAACCCACTGAGCAAGTTCAGGGATTGAACCTGCAACCTCATGGTTCCCAGTCGGATTCATTAACCACTGCGCCACAACAGGAACTCCTAAAATCTCTTTTGACCCCTTTTATCCCATTCCCTACCCCAGATGTAACTATTACTATCATTTTAGTATATAATTTTCTAAAACTGACAAAACTAAACTTTATATTAAAATATGTTTAATTGTTTTTCTTAATTTTTAATTATAAAAATGTATTTTATATTTCATATATCTTAGATATAACCTTAAGTTATGTTTTTCTAAAATTAATTAAAAAATGAACTTACCCATATTTAGCCACTATACATACACACACACATATATATATATATTCTACTTTTACATGAGTAGTATCAGTTGTACTTATCATTTTGTAGCTGCTTTAAAAAATTTTTATTCAGTAATGTATCTTGGAGATATTCCTATGTCTGGACATATATATCTGCCTCTTTTTTAGTTGAGTATAATTAATTTATGATGTTGTGTTAGTTTTAGGCATTGTCTCATTCTTTTACTGCTTCATAGTAGGGCATAGTGAAACCATGGTAATTTAAGTACTGCCCTATTGATAGACGTGTAGGTGGTTTCCATTTTTGTTGCAAACGGTGTTCTAGCGAGTGCTCTTGTAGTCATATGTGAATGTTTCTTTAGGGTGGATACTATAATACTGTGAATATGGATATAATGAAATCGGTTGATTGGCTGCTATCCTGACTCTAACCCCTGTTCTCAAAAGGCACTCAGCTAAAGATCACTTGGCATTCTCTTACCATGATCACTTGGCATTCTCTCATTTCGGCAGATTGTCAGTTTTGTATAATATAATGTTTGTGATCTTTTTTGTGTGTGCTTTTGTGATATAACAGACTGACTGAAAAATACTGTTTGCAGCACTCTTGAGCTATGTGTGTACAGATATGGAATTACTAGTGTCATCCAAATTGTCCTCTTAAATGGCGCTAACTTAAACTCCTGCCAGCACTGTCCAAGATGACTCATTTCCTAAACCTTCACCAACACTTGATATTTTCAAGGACTAAACATTTGCCACTCTAATGAGATGGGTGAAAATGACATTTTATTGTTGTTTTAATTTGCATTTTCACCCTAATTTTCTTCATATGGTAGAAAATGTCCTTAGGGAATTTTTTATTCTCATTAAGCAGTGGGGAGTCTCTTCTCCAATCTGTTCCATCCCAGTACCCCTGGATGTGGACTGGAAAAAATGCCTGGACCAGTGGTGAGGTCCAGAGTTCCACACACAACCTCCCCTCCCCCAGGGCCTAGGATTCTATACCAGAAGTTCTCGTGGCATTACAACCCAGCTCCAAACCATTAGGCTATGTTCAGAAGTTCCTCAGAGAGGCCGTAAAATGGTCACTCACTTTCCCCTTGTTTGTTTACCTGTTGTGGGTGTTCTATTTAATGTCTGATATGTCAGTTGTTTTTAAATATGGGGATCTGCACTCTGGCTTTTAACAATACATATATATTTTCTGAATATGAAAATGCCACATGTGTATTATTTAACACCTGAAAAAGTTTTAAAGAATAAAGAAGTACAAAATTATCTTCCACTCTGAGACAGCCATAGTTACGGTGAAAATATATGTTTTGGAGAAAAAAAAGTTTTCACCATATCTATCTTCTTCTTCTTCTTTTTTTGTCTCTTTAGGGCCACATCTGCATAAAATGGAGGTTCCCAGGCTAGGAACTGCAGCTGCTGGCCTACAGCACAGCCGTAGCAGTGTGGGATCCGAGCTGTGTCGGCGACCTACGCCACATCTCGAAGCAACGCCGGATCCTTAACCCACTGAGGGAGGCCAGGGATGGAACCCATGTCCTCATGGATGCTAGTCGTGTTTGTTAACAGCTGAGCCATGATGGGAACTCCCAGCATCTCTATCTTCTGTTCAGATTTTACAAGTGTGTGCTATACTCCTTTTTTTTCACACCACTCAGAGAAGTCATTTTCTCTATTCCCTCTGTTATTTTATTATAAGTATGTTCCTGCATGGGTCATTTGGAATATAACATATCTTTACACTTACTGTTTAAACCTGGCATGAGGTGGTCACTCCTTTCGCACATCTACTGAAGCTCATTAACCTATGAGGCTCTCTTGGTTGAGTGGGACTTCAGACCCTGAAGTGCCATGTGTCCTCAGAGTGGACAGTCCTCTTATATCACCCTGAGTGAAAAGGTAACTTCATAACTGTCTCACAGTTTGCTCAGGGGCAAACTGTAATTTGCGCAAGGGCCAAGAACCCCAACTGGGAAGAGCACAACCCTTTCTGAAATTGGGGTGGGGAAGCGTAAAGCCCAAGGAGAAGGCTGAGGCTCTAGGAAGAACTCTAGGCGCGGGGGCCAGATCGTGTGTAGGAGAATAGTGTCTCCAAGTTTCACATGAGCCTGAGCCTGCCCAGTGTCCCAGCTCTTCTACTGAGCTCCCAGACTGTGCCAGCTAGGGAGACAAAGACACCTCCTTGCCCCCCACTCCTAGGTGTAGCCAAAGGGAGAGTCAGTTAGCTCTTAGCTGTGCACACCAAATTCTTGGAGTTGCTCTTAATAAAAACAGAAGAGTGTTCTTTATATTATGGCTAAATGCATGAGGCTCTGTTATTTTTCACACTTGGGTAGGAGGAATGTTGTATTAAATACCCTGATTCATTTTAGTTCTATTGTGAAAATTATTTGTTGGCTGCTGCTTATTTCCTTTCTTAATCCACAGTTTATTTAAATGACTCTGAACATTAAGCAACAATTGAAGCGGTTTACTTCATGACAGATGGGCTCATGCTATTATATAGGAAGTACTCTCTGAAATCTCCCACTTTTTGTGCTGGGCCTGTGATTCCTGGCAACAATTATTTTAATAGTTAAGATTTATTTCCAGAGTTCCCTAGTGGCTCAGTGCATTAAGGATCCGGTATTGTCACTGCTGTGGCTCTAGGTACAGCTGTGCCACAGGTTTGATCCCTGGCCTGGTAGCTCCTACATGTATGGGGGTGGCCAGAAAAAAAGGGACTTATTTCCCCAATATTGGTTGGTGTTTAAAAGTATCATTATATTTTTTGATTGATTGGCCGAAAGCAGTGGTTCCCTGGCTGAGCTGGACCCATTCAGTGCATCAAGAATGGAGGTTGATTGTACAGACCAGGGGCTAGCTTTTGGCAGAGCGGGTGAAGATTCTCATTTTGCTTCTGATTTTGGTGGTTCTCAAGGGAGAACTCAGTGTTCAAGACTAAGGTGCTTGTGCTGGGCTTACCACCCTCAGAAGAAAGCTCTAAATTCTAGGGTGAGCATGGTAGGATAAGGATCAGCCAGCCAACTGGATGTCACACTGAGCTGGGACCTTGGAAGGGCCACCCTGAAGTAGATGGGGGAGGAGGGATTGACAAAATGAGAGGAGAAAGGGGAAAGTATATGAAGGGGAAGAAGAAGACAATAAAAGGAGCTCAGGGTGGTGAAGTTCAATGTCAAGGCTGTCTAGCACTAGCAAAGGCCTCTGGCTGGGGCAGGTGGGCCCTGAGGTCACCCTACTTTTATTCACTAGCTCAGTAAACCAGGTCACCTCAAGTCTCTGAGAGCCTTCCTAATTCTCAGGAAAGTTTCATTTAAGCTAGTACATTCCTGGAGGGATGAGCAATGAAGTTTGACCAGAAGTTCAAAGATCTTCTCATTCTTTTCTATTACGGGCAGTTATGCAAGTACCTGTAACACTCAAATTGAGGGTTGTTATGCTTGAGGTGGTGTCAAGGGACTCTGTTAAAAGGTAAGTATCACATTCAGTTCCCTTGAATCAATACTTCCTTCACCAAATCCAAGGGTCTCCTGGCTCCAGAATCTTTTGGTTCAGATGCTAGAGCTGATTTTTTTTAGTAGTAGGGGCTGGGTGAGTTCCTTAAACTTTCCAAACCTTGTTTTACTTGCTTGAAAATGGAAAATGTGAGGATTAAAATAAAATTTGAGGGCATGGAAGCTTCGTCAAATGTAAAGTGGTATATAAATATTAATTCTTATCTTCGGAAGGAATCATTTAAAGAGATGTTGTTAGCCACAGACCACCCTATACTCAAAACTATATGGTAATACATGTGCACACGTGTACGCGCACACACACACACACACACACACACAAAGTGTGTGGCTTATAGAAGTATATATACACACACAGTAATTCAAGGATATGAATGAAATAGTTATTATATTGTAAAATTGTGCATATGTACTTTATTATATACTGCATGTTAGGGCAATATAAGGTATTTTTTTAGGTAAATTTTATCCTATATGATTTATCCTTTATATCCAGTATAGTCAGTGTTCTCCAAAGAAACAGAACCAATAGGATTTATGTATATAAAAATATAATATTAAATATATATAAATATTAAATAAATAAATACACACACATATAAAAAAATATATAAAATTGGGATATTTGTTATAAGAAACTGGCTCATGTGGTTATGGAGGCTGAGCAGTCTAGACCCAGGAAATCCAAACCAGTGTCCCAGCCTGAAGCCAAGAAGGCAGAGAAAGAATTCTTTCTTACTCAGCCTTTTATTCTATTCGGGCTGTGAATGAATTGGATGAGGCCCTTACACTGGAGAGAACAATCTTTACTCCATCTACTGATTCAAGTGTTAATCTCATCCAGAAGCACATTCCTAGACACACCCCCAAATAGTGTTTCATGTTTAACCGTATATATGGGTACCTCATGGCCCGATCAAGCTGATGGAAAAAATTAACCATCACATACTCCATTTAGAATTCCACTCTAGATAGAAGATGGGGAAAAGAATGTAGGGAAAAGACTATATGCAGGAAAAAGAATATAAGTATGCATACTTACTATAGGGAATAGGGGTTGGAATAGGACTTGAACTTTGTGAGTCTTCTGGCAGCCAAAGCAAAAAAGGGAAATGCCATCAGTGACATAACCTCATTATCAAAATGATGGGACCATACCTGTTCTTGAGGGAAAAGAAAAGAGGGTTCTTCTATTACTTCCATAAAAAATCTTCGAGTGAAATTTCCATAGGGAATACTCAAATAGGAAGTATATAATGACCCTAGCAATATTTTTTGTGATAAAAACAATAAAAGATATTTCTTCTTAAAAGTCAAGGACATGACCTTAAACACAGTACAGTGAAGATAAATTCTGAAAGGGCCTAAGGTGATGTGGTCCAACTAAGAAATACTCTGTGGGTTTGGCTTTATTTAAACCAAGGAGTTTAGAAATTCCAACAGCATGGATGAGCTAGAACTCTTCAAATGGTCTCCTCTACTTCAAGTTTTAGTTATTTCGATATGAGTAAGGGAGCTGACTGTTGAAGGTAATAATGCTGGTGATGCCACTGTGGTCTGTCTCATTGTTTGAGGGTGGGTCCATAAGCGTAGTCATTATTATACTCATAGGTATGAACAAAGTACATCCTACAAAATGTGACTTATGGAATCAGAAGAACTAGGTTTGAGTCACATTATGGTATCTTAAATTTTGTGCTGGTGATGCTTGTCATATTTCATCTCTTTGCAATGAGATAGAAAAAAAGTTTGTCATCTTAATGGCTGTTATGGGAATTAATTTTTAAGATAGACCAGCTGTGTCATTTAAAAGTCTTTCTACTGTGAGTGATGAAAAAGCTCAGCTGAAAATGATCTAAGCAAAGGGGAGGGGTTTTTTCACTCAAAATGAAAAGTCCAGGGATAGGGCTGATGTCGTAGCTTCCTAATTGCTACAACCTTGGTGGCTTAAAATAAATGAAATTTATTGTCTCATAGTTTTCTGGAGGCCAGAAGCCCAAATTAAGGTGTTGGCAAGGTAGCCCTTGCTTCAGAGGCTCTGGAAGACCTTGCCTCTTCTGGCTTCTGGTGGCCACATGGCATTCCTTGGTGTTACTTGGAACCACAGTTAGAACCACTGTTGGAGTGATTATGGCTGTGTTACTGCAGTCTCTACCTTTATCTTCATATCAGCTTATTCTCTGTGGGTCTGTGTTTTCTCTTCTTCTTCTTTTTTTTTGTGTGCTTTTTTTGCATTTTTTTTTAGGGCTGTGCCTGCGGCATATAGAAGTTCCCAGGCTAGGGGTTCCCAGCTACAGGCCTGCGCCACAGCCACAGCAACATGGGATCTGAGCCATACCCGCAACCTAAATCACAGCTCACAGCAACATCGGATACTTAACCCACTGATTGAGGCCAGGAATTGGGCCCGCATCCTCATGGATATTAATCAGGTTCATAACCCACTGAGCCACAACAGGAACTCTTGTTTTCTTCCATCTGCATTTAATCTCCCTCTCTCTTATAAGAATGCACATGATTGAATTTAGGGTCTGGATAATCCAGGATTATCTCCCTTTATAAAATTCTTAATCACATTTTTTGCCATATAAGGTAATATTCACTATTTGCCAAGTAAGGTATCATTTACATGTTTCAGGGAATAGAAAGTGGATGTATCTCTGTGGCCACCATTCAGCCCATACGGTTGGCTTCAGACATTGCTGACATTAGGCCCATATGACATCATCAAGACTTGGTTTGTACAGTCACCCAGATATCTCTGTTGTGTGGTTTCACTCTTAGGCTCTGTGTATTGCAAGACGATGGCAGGAGTTCTAGGTTTTATGTCTTCTCTGCTTCCTATCTGCTGGAGTCAAATCCTCTCTCGGTGAGAGTCTCACAGGGCTTCCTTGTATCTGAGGAGTCACTCAGCATTTCCCAGACCAGTCTCTGTGATCAGGGGAATGCAAGGCTTTTGGTGCGCATTGTAGCATCATGGTATTGTTGCTGAAACTTGGCTTCTTTCTGCCGTTGCCAAATAGAAACATGGAGACAGAGTTTGGGATGAAGGGGAAAAAGATAGCTTTATTGCTTTTCCAGGCAAAGGGGGCCACAGCAGGCTAATGCCTTAAAGACTGTGCCCCCTCCCCCCGCGGGAAAGATTAGGAGGTGCTTTTATAGTTTGGGGAGCGGAAAATAAGGCCATAGGATAGAGGCAAGCTTGCGTTATCTTTTGAAGCTGGTGTTTAGTGGCCCTAAGCCTGGTTTTGGTGGTCCTCCTTCTTCCCAGAAGGAAGAATGCTTCATCAAATAGTTATTGCATTTGTTAGGGGATCAAAGGCTCAAAGATATTGTTAGGTATATTCCTTGAGGAGAAACCAAGACTCTGCCCCAAGGCTGCACTATTGTCTCTTGACTGCTCCTCCCTTGTCTCTACATCCCCTCTCTCCCCTGATGAGCATCTGGCCTTTGGAACTCGGGGAAGGTCATGGGGGCTGAGGCTTAATCCCTAAAAACAAGAAATGGAGGCCAGAGAAAGTCTTATGTGCCCAGAAGCCCCAAAGGGCTCTCCTTGGTTACAGTATCAGTTCTGCTGGGACCACATATACTGGGAACTGGAGAGAAATGGCTCCCCTAATGGGCTATTACACAAGAAAGGGAAGTGGAGGCTGAGTGGCAAGATAAAGGAGCAAAACAAATGAAAAATCTCCACTAATACCTAATACTTTAGCTTTGTTGACAAGACGCTTTAATAAGGCTGCTATTCCTGTAAAAGAAGGAAGCTACTCTGAGTAATACAGGAGGGAAAGGAGGATTGCTAGGGGAAGGATCTGGTGAGTGGAGCAGGAGGAAAGATGCAGGAGAGGTCTAATTGGGATTTTGTAGGGCTGTGTACTGTGCAAGGTGATTCTTCCAGGGGCTTCATGAATCTTTGATAATTTTAGAAAAATTATGATATGCTTGATTAAATCATCTGGATTTCTCTCTGGAATGGTGAAGGGGTTGAGTTTGCATCAAGCTTGGGGTTTGGCCAGAATATAACCAGCTCTTGTAGATGAAGTTGAGGGTCAATATATATATATAAAACAGATAATGACCTTCTCTTCATAGGGCTGTTTGGGGGGTCAGCTGAGATCTAGGGTATGAAAATGCTTTCTAACTGTAAAGAGATATACTCCTGGGAGTTACCCTTGTGTCATTTCCATGACATTCCTCATGAGTTCATATCCATGTAGACCTGTTAGTTTTCCTCTGCATCTTCCCCAGGCATTTATCAGGGAATCAGTCAAGAAAGTAGATTTATCTGCTGAAATCTATCTTCCCACTGATAAAGACCTCAGAACACATCCCTACCCGTGGTAAGGCATCTTGGTCGTGGGCACTGCCATCTTTAGTTTTTGATGTGATGACAATGCGAGTTTTGGAGCAGAGTTTCAACAAGGTGGACCTCTTATGTTACCTTACCTCAGGGGCTCTTTACCTGGGACACACCCAGAGGCATGGTTGCATCTGTCAATCTTCTTAAGTTGTGTGCAGAATGTGTGTGTATGTGTGCACACATAAGCTTCTGGGCTGAGGCATTCAGCAGATTGTCAGAGGAGTCATGAGAATCTGACTGTGGGTTGAGTACCCTTGACTCACATCATTTCTGGCTTTGATGAAAGGCAAAGGAAGAAATTTAATCCGACCTCACTCAGTTGTCTGCTCACGTACCCAGGCTCTTCTCTGAGGCTCTGCTGAGCCACTTGAATGCTCCATTTTAGGAAGAAGCAAAACTTTTTGTTTGTGTCTAGGTACTTGTTCCTTTTTTGAAAAAGTATTTTGTGTATGTTAGTGATTATAAAGATTAGTACTACTTTTAGAAAAAAAAATTTCTTTTTTTTGGTCTCTTTGCCATTTCTTGGGCTGCTCCCACGGCATATGGAGTTTCCCAGGATAGGGGTCGAATTGGAGCTGTAGCCACAGGCCTACGCCAGAGCCACAGCAATGCGGGATCTGAGCCGTGTCTGTAACCTACACCACAGCTCACAGCAACGCCGGAGTGTTAACCCACTGAGCAAGGGCAGGTATTGAACCCGCAACCTCATGGTTCTTAGTCGGATTTGTTAACCACTGCGCCACGACGGGAACTCTACTTTTAGAAAATTTATAAATGAAAGACATGCAGAAAGATACTTTAAAAATTATTCAGAAACCCCATGAAAAAGTTTGTTGTCAGGGCAGATAATGAGCATGGACTTTGGTGTCAGATACTCTTAAGTTTGTGTTCTGGGAAATTTTGGCAAGTTGCTAATCTCATCACATCTGTCTTCTCATTAGTAAAATTGAAATAATTACTATACTTGCGTCATAGGGTTCTTGCGAATTACATAAGCAAATGCACATAAAGCGCTTAGCCCAGTGCCTGGAATGCAATGCTTTATCCTTGATAGTGTTCTGTCCTGATTTTTATTTTCTTTTCAACCTTTTTTACATATTTGAGGTCAGACTGTGTTTACAATTTTGTATCCTGCCTTGTATCTCTTTTCATTGTACAGTTAGAAACTCTTTGTAAATGTTAGTTTTAATGGCTACATTATATGAAACCTAGGAAATATACAGATCTTTGACTTACCAATGGAGTTTATGTCCATATAAACCCACCTTAAGTTGAAAATATTGTACATTGAAAACACATTTAATATGCCTAACCCATCAGACACCATAGCTTACTTACCCCACCTTAAACATGCTCAGAACACCTCCATTTAGCCTACAGTTGGGCAAAATTATCTAACATAAAGTCTTTTCTTGAATGAAGTCGAATGTCTCGTGTAAGTTATTGAATACTGCACTGAAAGCAAAAAGCAGAATATTTGTGTGGGTGCAGAATGGTTGTATCAGTTCACTGTCATAATCACATGGCTGACTGGGAGCTGTGGCTGCTGCCCTGCCCAGCATCACGGGGGAGGATTGTACTGGACATCACTCTTCCAGGAAAAGATCAAAATTCAAAATCTGAAGTGTGGCTTCTACTGAACACCTGTTGTTTTTGCAGCATCCTAAAGTTGAAACATTGCAGGTCAGGAACTTCCTGTACTCAAATTTACTCAACAGTTTCCCTGTTCTTAGATATTGGCAGTGTTTTTGATTTTTAACTATTACCAAATGTAAGTTGTAATGCACAACTTGGGATTTGTTGCTTTCCTAGTATCCAAATCTGGTGGTCCTATCAGTGTATTTTAGGAAGATGTACTTTTGAAACCAGCGTGATCTTGCAGAGCAATAGGGCTCTTTGCAGAGGATACCTGTGTTTGCCTGAACACAGTTGAAAGACTGGGAGATGGGGAACCAACATGGATTTCACTTGTGACTGCTCTTTCTGGCTACTGGGAGCTCCCAATTCTATTAGTTCCAATTCAGAGCAAAAGAAGAGGGAAAAACATACAGGAGACATCAAAAAGAAATTGTACAAGGATGTGAGTTTGCCAGCTGAAACAGAACCCCCCGCCTTCCACCACCACAGTGGTTTCAGTATGTTAGAAGTTGGTTTTCTCTGCCATATAACAGTTTCTGGTATGACAGTCTAGGACTGGTAGGGTGGCTCAGGGACCCATATTCTTTTCATCTTGTTCTCATCCCCATAGTCCAGAATGGCTCACTCATTCAGCTTGTGGGAATGGAAAAATGAAGAAGAACACAAGTGTTCACTCTTTAGGAAGTGGCATGTACCACTTCATCTCATATTCCATTGGCCAGAAAATAATCACAGATCACACATAGCTGAAAGGGAGACTGGGGTATGTAGTTTTAATTCTGAGCATCCTTGTAGCCAGTGAAACATGAGGGGTTCTATTTCTACAGAAGAAGAGAACAGATATTGAAGGAGAACTGACTATCTCCATCACATTAGAAAGCCTTTTCATTTTCTTTTTAGGGTGCACCCTTGGCATTTGGAAGTTCCCAAGCTAGGGGCTGAATTGGAGCTGCAGCTGCCAGCCTACACCACAGTCACAGCAATGCCATATCCCAGGTGCATCTATAACCTACACCACAACTCATGGCAACGCCAGGCCCTTAACCCGCTGAGTGAGGCCAGGGATGGAACCCACATCCTCATGGATACTAGTCAGGTTTGTAACCTGCTGAGCCATAGTGAGAACTCCATAGAAAGCTTTTTCTTACACAAAGTAAACTTGGAAAGATCCCAGGTGGTGAGTGATAAGGCAGCCAAAAGAGTCTGTATGGACCGCCTCTGGAGCCGGGTATGTACCAGGGAGGTAAATCACATTTCCCTGTAATCACCTCTCCTCTGTCTTATTTGTTTATTTCCTATTTTCAAAATTAAAGTACACGTGGTTTAGAGTGTTGTACCAATTTCTGCTGTTCAGAAAAGTGACCCCGTCACTCACTCAGAAACACACACACACACACACACACACACACACACTCCCTTTCTTATCTTCCATCATGGTCTAACCCAAGAGACTGGGTATAGTTCCCTGTACTGTACAGCAGGACCTCATTGCTGATCCATTCTAAATGGAATGATTTGTATCTACTAACCCCAAACTCCCTGCCATCCCACTCCTTCCCTCCATCTTATTGAGATTCAGTTTCTCTTCTAATCTAGATGATTGGACAAAATTTCTCCTGCTTGTTCTTTTTCACTCCTTGCTATCACCCTTCTTCTCAAAAACTCCTGTTTTGGGTAATGTCTTTTCTCTTCAACAGGCATTGAGATAGATAGTGCTGGGGATTCCAAGCTGCGAACCTCCCATTGAAGGAGTGAGGGCTTACAGTCACGTAGACAATGAAGCATGATTGTATAGGTGAGAGGTGATGTGCTCTGCTGGAAGTCAGTTCATGGTATTGTGCAAGCTTCTTCTTCTTCTTTTTTTTTTTTTTTGTCTTTTTGCCATTTCTTGGGCCGCTCCCGCGGCATATGGAGGTTCCCAGGCTAGGGGTCGAATCAGAGCTGTAGCCGTCGGCCTACGCCAGAGCCAGGGCAACGCGGGATCCAAGCCGCGTCTGCGACCCACATCACAGCTCACGGCAACGCCAAATCCTTAACCCACTGAGCAAGGCCGGGGATCGAACCCGCAACCTCATGGTTCCTAGTCGGATTTGTTAACCACTGTGCCATGACGGGAACTCCATCAAGCTTCTTTTTCTAACTAGAGTGGAGATGAGGACTGATATAGAAAGGTTCTTAGAGATGTGGTGCTAGAACTGAATCTTGAAGAGTGAGAAGGTATTTATCAGACCAAGAGGGTGTGATAAGGAGAGACAATGAAGGCAGAATGAAGCACAGAAAAGCATCCTTTTTGTGTGATTCATAATTATAAGATAATAGAAGACCAGTTCAAATGAGTTTAAACATAAAGACCATATTTGTTGGCTTGCATAAATGAGAAGCCTAAGGGGGTGGGAAATGTAGATCTAGCTTTAGAAGCAGCTGGAATCCAGGAATCCATTGGATACCATTAGGCCTAGGGTCCTTTTTTGAAGGCTTCTTTCTCTCTGTTGGCTTCATTTAGGCAAGATCTTCCCACTAGCTGGCAGAGATGGCAACACAAAATCAGATTTCAATCTAGATGCTCTTTGGAAAGATAGCTTTTTTTCCCTAATGGTTCCAGTTAAAATTTCTAGATCACCTCTGACTGGGCATACATATGCCCAGCCTGGAATATGAGTGTGGTGGGGCAGCCCCAACCAAACCATGTAAACTGAGGGTGGATTGGGTGCTGTTTCCTGAAGGAAAATGGGGGATACTAGCAGAAGAAAAAGTGGATGTTGGGTAAGTCATCAGATGAACATGAGAGTTTATTTAGGGAACTCTTAGTAATCCTGAATAGGTGGAACAAGGGACCAGAAGATGGAAGCCTTTGAATGCTGTTGTGCAGAGCATGGGCTTTATTAGGTGGGCAATGGGGTGCTGTTGAAGAGATTTATTTATTTATTTATTTATTTTTCCTTTCTTAGGGCCAAGCCCTTGGCACATGCAAGTTCCTGGGGTCAAGTTAGAGCTAGAGCTGCCAATCTACACCACAGCCACAGCAATGTCAGATCTTTAACCCACTGAGTGAGGCCAAGGATCCAAGGATATTAGATTATTAGATATTGGATATTAGATTGGATACTAATATCCAAGGATCCATGGATATTAGTCAGGTTTGTTTCTGCTGAGCCACAATGGGTTGATGGGTTTTATTCAGGAGTACCTGGTCCTTTGATGCATTATTAATGTCAACTTGAAAAAAAAAGTATATCCTGAAAGTTAAGTTTTATTTGGGGCAAAATTAGGACTTAAGCCCAGGAGACAGCATCTCAGGTAGCCCTGAGAAAACTGCTCCCAGGAGGTGAGGGGGGAAGCTAGGATATACAGGACTTCTTTCAACAAAGGGCAGGTAGCAGGGACAAAAGATTACAGAAAGCCAGATATCTCAAGTTAAGGAATTCAGCGCATTTCTATGGGAAGATGCAAAGGTCTGGGCTCTCTGAAATCATTCCTTTAATATGCACCTCGGCTAAGGGGAATTACTCTTGGTTTTCATCCTGAGTTCCCTCAGGGCCCACAGGCTCACCCTTGGGAGTGGCTGTACTCACAGATGACTGTGACATCTTTTTGTTTAGGGTTTTTCTAGATATGAAGAGACACAAGAAGTGGGCTCACAAAATTTCCTCCTAAAAATATCTGACAATCTGAAGACCTGTTCTTCTAGTTTTCCCAGAGCACGGAGTACCTCACTTTTTGATCTCCATCCTGAGCTCTGCTCAGGGGTTGCTATGGGTCAACAGCTGCAGTGGCTCATGATTTAATCCATGCAGAGGTTGACAGCAGGTGTCAAGCTCCAGTTCACATTAGTAACTGAAGTTCATAGTTTATATCAAGATTCATTCTTTGGTTGTACGTTCTGTGGGTTCTGACAAATACATAATGACATGTATCCACCATTACAGTGTCATACAGAATAGTTTCACTGACATGAAAATCCTCTTTGCTATACCTGTTCATCCATTCCTCATGCTAAACCCCTGGCAAACATTGGTCTTTTTACTGGTTCCTTAGTTTTACCTTTTGTAGAATGTCTGGGAATCATATAGTATATATACCATTTTTAGGTTGGCTTCTTACACTTAGTGATATGCACTTAAGTTTTCTCCCTGCCTTTACATGGCTTAATAGCTCATTCCTTTTTATTGCTGGCTAATAGCCAACTGTTCAGATGTACCAAATTTCATTTATCCATTTCCCTATAGAAGGACATCTTCATTGCTTCTGAATTTTGGTAATTTTATGATTGCCAATTCGTGCACAGGTTTTTTTGCTGGACATAGGTTTTCATCTCATTTGGGAAAACACCAAGGAAAGTAATTGCTAGATTAAACATGACCCTTTGAATAACCCTCTTTTATTTGCACAATTCTCCCACATTCATTAATCAGCTTGATTTTTCAAGGAGCTCTCTGAGATCAGAGTCCTGTATTATGATTCCCACTTTTTATGCAAAACTGAGACTTTAAGGCTTTAAGGGAGTTCCTGTCGTGGCTCAGTGGCTAGCAAATCTGACTAGGAACCGGGAGGTTGCAGGTTCGATCCCTGGCCTTGCTCCATGGGTTAAGGATCTGTCATTGCTGTGAGCTGTGGTGTAGGTTGCAGACGCCGCTCAGATCCCGCATTGCTATGGCTCTGGCATAGGTCGTCGGCTACAGCTCCAATTAGACCCCTAGTCTGGGAACCTCCATATGCTGCAAACACAGCCCTAGAAAATACAAAAAAAAAAAAAAGACTTTAAGTAAAACAGACATATTCACATAGTTGGTGAAAGTGTAACCCAGTCACTTCTTAATCCAGTCTTTTCATAGGGCCTGAGGTTTACAATAAAGCAATTAGCTATAGCCAGAATAATTCTCATGATCTCAGCCCAGACCACTCAAACAATGAAACTGGACCAGTCCCAGAAAAATGTGAAAGCAGTAAGTTTGTTTTTGTGTCTTCCTGGGCCCACACCCAGAGTCTGTCTTTCAGACACATGTCCTCTGGCCTTTGCCCCAGGATCAAAAGGCATCTTTACTCTTACCCTGGAAATTGCCCAGTAAATGGATGGGAGTATAACTTGATGAAGTCATTCGAGCAATTGTTATTACTGATGACTCAGTGTACTACTCCTCCCAGATAAAGTGTGCATTTTCATAGTAGCTTTTCATGTCTACACTAAAAAAGTAAAAAAATGTGAGAATTTTCAGCACCAGGCAGAGCTTGGGGGGTGGATGAAATTAAGTGAGTTCGCCCATTTTTCCTCACATTTAGTTCACACTGAATGTCTCACCCACAGGTAACGGCATTTATTCTTTCATTTCATTCCTAGATACAGCAGTTATCCCCGTAGAAGGAGAACGTGTCAGTAGACAGAATAACTTAGGTACAGTTGCATGTCCTTCTAGGAATAGCCTTAATTTTTCCACCAGTCATACTTATCAGGTTCACAGATTAATCACCCTCAGTGAAAGATACCACATTTATTGGGCAGTGGTGGCATGACAAAGGACCGTTAAGAAGTATTCTACATGCTTTTCTTTAATCTCCAAGCCATTACAAATAAACGTACAATCTGAGTTAAACCAGTGCCCTGGTTACACAAATTGTAGCTTCAAGACAAATCTCTTCCAGCAGGTTTTTGGCCCAAAGGCCCTTTGTAGAAATGCTGTAGCTGTGAAAGCCTTCTCCATAGGGTTTTAGAAAATAAAACAAACATTTCCAACATGAATTTTGACATTGTCCCTCAAAACACTAAAAGAGCAATGCCTTGCTTATTACAATGGGTGACTGGCCTCCATCCAGCATGCTCTATTTTTACCACTAAAATGACTCAAATTCCTTCCTTTTGCCTTCAAAATTTTAGTGGTCAATTTTTTTTTAGGCAGAGCCTTGGCCTTGGGCATCTCTGATCTTATGATACGGACAATCTTGGGAACCTTATAGTAAATCAAAGCTTTGCTTGCTTAAATATGACCCCTGTTTTTTTGTTTGTTCGTTTTTAAATATACTCCTGGGCTTCATTCTTTTTTTTTTTTTTTTTGTCTTTTTGCCATTTTCTGTGGCATATGGAAGTTCCCAGGCTAGGAGTCTAATCGGAGCTGTAGCCACCAGCCTACGCCAGAGCCACAGCAATGCGGGATCTGAGCCGCATCTGCAACCTACACAACAGCTCACTGCAATGCCGGATCCTTAACCCACTGAGCGAGGCCAGGGATCAAACCTGCAACCTCACGGTTTCTACTCAGATTTGTTAATCACTGAGCCATGACGGGAACTCCCTGGGCTTCATTCTACACAAATGAAGTTCTGCCTCTTCGGGGGACCTCAGGGCAGCCATTGTCTGGATTTGTACTGCTGCTGGCTGAGGATAATGTAACTCTGAACCACCTCCAAAAGGCATAGTCTTTGGGTGGTAGTGCATATTCAAGGAGAAGTTTTAATTTAGTTCATTCGAGTACCAGAATCTGGATGAGGTAATTGGGATTCCCCCAGCGTGAGCATTTGTAACAATACCAGTAGAACATTTAGCTTCATATATCTTTCAGCAACTCCCATTGCCGTAGAATAAAGTGTAGAGTACTTAACCAGGCTTCAAGGACTCATAATCTACCTTTCTAAGCATCTACTGCTTCCCCAGCCCTGGTACTGATATAGGACTTGAGTGTACAATGTAGCAGTTGTTTACCCTTCTAACTTCTCTGCTAAAGCTATAGGTTCTGACCTCTCATTCCTGAGGGTGTAGAATTCTATAGAAATCCATAAATATCTGATGAATAAATAAATGAAGCAATTCATTGATGAACCCAAACTATGGGATAAGCTGCAAACACTTGGATAAACAGTTAGCTTAAGCAAATGTCTTCATAAAACAAAATGACAGTATTAAGTATGTGAAGAGTATGAGTCTGGTATTAACATGTCTGTCCTCCCTCTGTATGCAGTAACCTCTTCAATGGAGGGAAGCCAGGGGAATTCTTCTCCCTGGTTCCACATGCTTTGGCTTATTTTCTTTCTTGGCCATGGCTTTGCATTGCCCTAGAGGCTCTTTGTGCCACACTCTTCTGTACCCCAATTTCAAGTGCATTGGAATGGACTCTTCCCTTTATCAGGGATTTAATGGGTCACTAGGACTTCTTAGTCTGTCTAAATGAAGTTGCAACCTTCAGAGTCTAATGAGACTATTTCCCTAACCTGGGGTCTTATTTCTGATTTATTGTGAGACCTCTGCATGCTCTAACCTTGAAGAAGCCTGATGCTCTGTTGAGGCTCAAGTTCACCTAGTGTTCATATGAATTGTGTGCCCCACCCCAATTCATATGGTGACACCCCAACTCCCAAGATGATAGTATTAGGAGGTGGGGGCCTTTGGTAGATGATGAGGTCACAAAGGCAGAGTCCTCATGCATGAGATTAGTGCCCTTATAAAAGAGGCCCTGGAGGAGCTCCTGTTGTGGTACCATGGAATCGGCGGCTTCTTGGGAGCACTGGGTCCATAGGTTTGATCCCTGGGCTAGCACAGCGGGTTAAGGATCCAGTGTTGCTGCAGCTGCAGCTTAGCTCATGCTCGGATCTCCCCTCTGGCCTGGAAACTCCATATGCTGGGGGTTGGCCAAAAAAGAAAAAATAAAATAAGAGACAATGGAGAGCTCTCTCACTTTGGTGCCATATGGGGACACATACATCAAATAAGGAAATGATGGCTGGCTATGACCAGGAAGTGAATTCTTACTTGACACCAAATCTACTGACACCTTAATCTTGGGTTTTCAGCCTCCAGAACTGTGAGAAGCAAACTTTTGTTGTTTAAGCTCCCAGTTTATGGTGCTTTTACCATAGCCGTCTGAATGCACTAAGACGGTGGGTTTCCTTCAGTGTGCCCTCTGCAGAAAGCACAGGCTGGCTGCCTCCTCCTGGGGCACTTCTTTCTCTGCTCTGCTCTGTTAGCTTTATTAAAGGAGTAATGGCGCTGTCATCAAAACCACCACTATCACCACCATCGACATGTGTCATTTACTTGCTCAACTACAGTGCTAAGTATTCCATCTGTGTTCATTCACTGAATCCTCACAACAGCCTTATGAAGTAGGTGCCATTACTATAATCTGCCTGTTGAGGCTCAAGTTCACCTAGTGTTCAAATGACCCTTATTGTCTGACTCTAGGGCCAGTGCATTATAGCCCCCTGGATTTTTCTCAGAACAATTTCCTCCCTGTGTTCTGAGTTACCCTAGCAAACATCCTGCACCCTCCACCATCCTAGCTCCAGCAGCCACAGTTTTTTTGCCTTTTAAAAAATTTTTTAGGGCTGCCCCTGCGGCATATGGGAGTTCCCAGACTAGGGGTTGAATCAGAGCCACAGCCACCAGCCTGTGCCACAGCAACAGCAACACCAGATCCGAGCAATGTCTGTGACCTACATCACAGCTCATGGCAACGTGGTATCCTTAACTCACTAAGTGAGGCCAGGGATCCAACCCATGTCTTCGTGGATACTAGTTGGGTTCATTACTGCTGAGCCGCAATGGAAACTCCCACAGTTTTTGATATTATACTCATCTTCACATGGACCTTATAGGCAGAGTCTTGAAGCATATTGTTTTCTTTTCATGCGGTCTTCATTTCTTTGGTCTGCCTTTCTTTCTTGCTTATAGTCAGCTCTTGACCTTTTGCTGAGAGATCCCTGGGTACTGGGTGCTTTTTCTAGTAGTAAGAGAATGATGCCAGAGGGAGGATGTTGTGTTAGTAGGAAGCAGTGGGAGTTAAGTTTAGGGTGGAGCTTGTTGGGGAGCCTTTAGGGGAAAATGGAAGAAGTTTGGAGACCTCTCGGTACAATATTGCAGAGTGCTATAGGCTTCATCCCTTGTATTTCCATCACTCTAGAATTTTTAAGCACAGATACTTGTCTATCTTTATAGAAGCTTCATGAGTCAGGCAGGGTAGGACTTAGTGCTTCTTTTTTGCCAAAGGGAAAACAAGCAGCTAGAAAGTCAAATGATTTGCTGTAGGTTACCCAGCTACTAAGCAGGGAAGCAGGGCTAGTATTTTGGTCTCCTGGTCCTATTTTCACTATAGCACCCTTTTTCTCTATCTCTATATGAGCAGAGAGTGAACAAAAATTACCGTACTCCATCTTAATAATTTGCCTTTCTTTCTTTGCGTCCCTAGGAAACAGTGAATGGAAGTAACTTGGCATCCCTGTTGAGTAGCTTGGCTCTTGCTTCAACCTTCCTTCTCACTGACAAATTCCAGCAGGTTATGTCTGGAATTTGTGGTGAGTGACTTTGGAAGGGCCAAGGCTTTGATGCTGAACCAAGGATGTTCAAATCCTTGTGTCTGGAATTCAGAATGACTCTCAGACTAGTCTGGATTTTTTATACCAACTGATGTGTGACGCTGAGTGGAAGTTACCTTATCACTTTGTTCCTACTTCCATCTCTGTCTCCGGTGATGGGAGAATTGCTATACTTGAAGGGTAGAGAAGAGGATGAATCATGTTTTTCTAGGGCTTCCAAATGATGTAATTCAGTTAGATTCCACCACTGAACATTCTACCATGGATTTATGTGGATTTACCCACTTTTACTGTACCCTTTCCATCCTTCAGCAGACTTTTAATTTTTTATCATGAGAATGTATCATTCTCATAATGACAAAGAGCTAATATAAAATGACCAACAACTAATTGACTCTATTTTAATTCTGACTTGAGCCTCCAAAGTGGAATGAAGAATGAGTGCAAAATTTGCTTTGTGATTTAATGGGTGAAAAAACCCACCTAAGTATTCTTTCCTTTTCCTTTTTTTTTTTTTTTTTAAATTTGCTTTTTAGGGCCATACCCTCAGCATATGGAGGTTCCCAGGCTAGGGGTCAAATTGGAGCTACAGCTGCCAGCCTACGCCACAGCCACAGCAATGCAGGATCCAAGTGGTGTCTGACCTACACCACAGCTCATGGTAATACTGGATCCTTAACCCACAGAGTGAGGTCAGGGATCGAATCCACAACCTCATGGTTCCTAGTCGGATTCGTTTCCACTGCACCACAATGGAAACTTGTAAGTATTCTTTTAGTTTGTTCCGCTGCACATTTGTATATTTGGCTGTTTTATTTAAATCAAAGTTCTTTATATTCATTTTATTTTATTTTTTATTGAAGTATCATTGATATACAATACTGTGTTAGTTTCAGGTATACAGCATATTGATTTACTATTTTTGCAGATTATGTTCCATTATAGATTATTATAAGATACTGGATCTAGTTCCCTGTGCTATACTCCATATCCTTGTTGCTTATCAGTTTTGTTAAAAGTAATTTGTATCTGTTAATCCCATACCCCTAATTTGACCCTCTCCCTTTGGTAACCTCTAATTTGCTTTCTAGGTCTGTGAGTCTGTTTCTGTTTTGCATATTAATTTTTAGATTTCACATATAAGTGATATCATAAATATTTGTAGTCATTTGTTTTTCTCCTACTTATTTTACTAAGCCTAATAATCTCTGGGTCTTTCCATGTTGCTGTAAATGACATTATTTTGTTCTTTATTATGGCTGAGTAGTATTCCATTGTATACAGCACAACTTTTTTTGTAACTTTTATTTATTTACTGTACAGCATGGTGACCCAGTTATACATACATGTACACATTCTATTTTTCACATTATCATGCTCCATCATAAGTGACTAGACATAGTTCCCAGTGCTACACAGAAGGAGCTCATGGCTAATCCATTCCAAAGGCAATAATCTGCAACTATTAATCCCAAACTCCCAATCCATCCCTCTCCATCCCCCTCCCCCTTGGCAACCACAAGTCTATTCTCCAAGTCCATGATTTTCTTTTCTGTGGAAAGTTTCATTTGTGCCGTATATTAGATTCCAGCTATAAGTGATATCATATGGTATTTGTCTTTCTCTTTCTGACTTACTGCACAGTTCCATCCAGGTTGCTGAAAATGGCATTATTTTGTGCTTTTTTATGGCTGAACAGTATTCCATTGTGTATATATATCACATCTTCCTAATCTAATTATTTGCTGATTGTCATTTGGGTTGTTTCCATGTTTTGGCTATTGTGAATAGTGTTGCAATGAACATGCAGGTGCATGTGTCTTTTTTAAGGAAAGTTTTGTCTGGATATATGCCCAAGAGTGGGATTTCTGGGTCATATGGTAGTTCTATGTATAGTTTTCGAAGGTACCTCCATACTGTTCTCCATAGTGGTCGTACCAGCTTCCATTCCCACCAAGAGTGCAGGAAGGTTCCCTTTTCTCCACACCCCCTCTAGCATTTGTTATTTGTGGACTTATTAATGATGGCCATTCTGATTGGTGTGAGGTGGTACCTCACAGTAGTTTTGATTTGCATTTCTCTAATAATCAGTGAGGATGAGCATTTTTTCATGTGCTTGTTGGCCATCTGAGTATACAGCACATCTTAATCGAGTCATCTGTTGATGAGCACTTGGGTTGCTTCCATGTCTTGTCTATTTTCAATATGCTGCTATGAATGAATTCTTCACATTCATTTTAACTCAGCAGAACTTTTCTCCATGCTTACTTTTGGCTACTTACTAATTTGATTCTTCAAGCAATAAGAAAGAGTCCCTGCCCCTGTAGAAATGAAAAAATGGTGGTTAAGAAGTGAAAAAAAGAAAGCTGATTTCCCTAAGACATGCTCTTAAGGTGGGAATAGATCCTGGCACACAGGGTTGCAGGACTTCCAGACACACCCCTTCCCAGTGCTGCCTCCCGGCCCCATGGCATCCACTGTCTTCCGTTCTTGCCAGGGAAGTGGGCTGATAGTCAGCCCAGATGCTAAGATGCTGCCAATAATGATGCCATCTCCTGTTTCTTCTCCAGCTGGTCTAGCTTGAGGCTCACACTATTGCGCCATTTCTTGCCTCAGCCTTCCCCAACTTTCACATCAAGTGGAAAAAGCATCCTATACCCCAGTTCAGTTACACTCTCACATATAGACCACAAAGCAGAGTTGCCTTCTATTCTCCCAGCCCTGCAGGGATTCAAGTTACAAATAAAAATTAAGGAGTTACCATTGTGGCTCAGTGGTAACGAACCTGACTAGTATCTATGAGAACAACTGTTCAATCCCTGGCCTCGCTCAGTGGGTTAAGGATCCGGCATTGCTGTGAGACACGGTGTAGGTCACAGACATGGCTCGGATTTGGCATTCCTGTGGCTGTGGTGCAGGCTGGCAGCTACAACTCCAATTTAACCCCCAGCCTGGGAATTTCCATATGCCCGTGGGTGCCAAAAAAAAAAAAAAAAAAAAGACAACCCCCGCCAAAATAAGCAAATAATAATCAAAATTATAAAAAATTGTAAAAAAAAGAAAAGAGACAAAACCAACCCACTTCCGACATTGCTGCCCTCTTTCTTTAGAACTCCCACTGAGCTTTAAGTTAAGCTCCTTAAGGTTGGGATGGGCCTGCCTTGTTCACTTGCATATTCCCAGTGCCTAGTCCTGCACCTGACTCAGAGTAGGAACTCACTGAATGTTTTTTAAATACAAATGGATAACTCCACAGCTTAGGCATGCTTCCCTGTGAACTTGGCCGAGGCCAAGCTGAGTGGCAGACACCCTGCTAAATTCTCTAAATGATTCCTGCCTCAGCCACTGGCTGACTGTTCTTGGAATATGTTTGTGTGACTTGGCCTCTCCCATCAGGATGAGTTCATTCCCCAGGAGGCTCCTTGGATCCTCATGGATGATAACCTTGGCAGTCCCATCCCAGGGACCCTCCAGACTTGCCCAGGCCTGGTCTTTATCCAGGAGTGAAGATGGCCTGTGCTGAGGTCAGGCCTCAGCTGCAGAAATGACAAGTGGAATGTTAAATGCAGGGGCTTCTGCCTGAGAAGGTCATGGAAGGCTTTGGGTAGGTGATCCAACGAGGGACCTGTGTTCTGGGGAAGCGGTCAGAAGCCCACCATGGAGAATTATCTTGGGAGATGATGAAAGGAAGATTGTTTGGGGACAATCATGGACTTTATTTTTGAGGTCAAAAGAAGCAGCCTGCCCTGAGTTTGGGGAAGTGTCACTATGAAGGAGGGCTTGAAGGGAGAGACTGGAAAACTGCTTAGAAATCTCCATGGATAATCCAGGAGGGCAGAGCATGACCACAGGCAGGAGCAGCAGGGGTGCACCATCCCTCCCCATCCAGTGCTCTGCCTTTGTTTATGTATCTTTGTGTTTGCAACACTTCCAAACCAGTGTCAGGCCCAGAAATAGTGGTTGGTAAATGGTTATAGAATGGATAAATAAAGCACAGACATGAAAGATCCTGGGGACACAGAGGCAGTAAGTGAGGATGACTGGAGTTTGGTGAGAGTAAGGGAGAAGATGATGATAAGGTGAGGTTTTAGGTATCGTGTCTCTGTGGTTGGGTTGCTCCCACTGGGACTGGAGGACATGGGAAGGTAACAGGAGGGCCATTTCAGACCTGTGGCATGCATTCCCGTTCTCCTAGGAGCATGTGGGTTTTTGGCCTGGCCCTGATTTTCAGGTGCTAATGAGCATCGCCCAGTTATGGTTGAGAGCGGATTCTGACGGCATCTCATGAGCCCCTACTCTATATGAGGCATGCTTCTAAATGCATCATGTTTAGTGACTGATTTTATCCTCATGATGGGCTTATGCAGAAGGTACTATTATTTTTTGACAGATGAGGACCTTGAGACACAGAAAGGTCAGGTTAACATCCTGAAGTCACATAGCTAAGAAATGACACAGCCAGAACTGGATCCCTTGGCTCTTAGTTTGGAACCTGTTACATCCGAGATAAGTGAGGCATCTGTGGCCAAATCTTGGAGGTGTTGGAAGATGACCCACCAGCCACTTTGCAAACGCTCTTCAGGTCCTTTTGGTGTCATTGTTCTGTGTTTTAACTGATGTCTTAGGGTTCTTCAGAGAAACAGAACCAATAGGATGTCTGTCTGTCTATCATCTATCAAGGTTCGTTTTAAAGAACTGGCTCACATGATTGTGTATGTCCAAAATCTGCAGGGTGGGCTGGCAGGCTGTAGACCCAGGGAAAAGTTGTGGTTTGAGTCCAAACTCAGGTCTGGGACTGGCATATTTGAATCTTCAGGCAGATTCCCTCTTCTGGGGAGGGCAGTCTTTGTCTCCCAAGGCCTTCAACTAATTGAATGAGGCCCACCCACATTACAGAGGGCCATCTGCTTTACTCTAGTTGACCAATTTAAATACTAATCTTGGGGAGTTCCCATCATGGCTCAGCAGCAACAAACCTGGCTAGTATCCATGAGGTGGTGGGTTTGACCCCTAGCCTTGTTCAGGGGGTTGAGGATCCGGTGTTGCTGTGAGCTGTAGTGTAGGTCACAGGTGCAGCTTGGATCCCACATTGTTGTGGCTGTGGTGCAGGCCAGCGACTGCAGCTCTGATTTGACTCCTAGCCTGGGAACCTCTATATGCAGTGGGTGTGGCCATAAAAAGACAAAAATATATCTATATATTAATCTTGGAGTTCTTATTGGTTAAGCAGTTACAAACCTGACCTGTATCCATGAAGATGCGTGTTTGATCTCTGGCCTCTTTCATTGGGTTAAGGATCCAGTGTTGTCATGAGTTGTGGTGTAAGTCACAGATGCAACTTGGATTCCTCATTGCTGTGGCTGCGGTGTAGGCCGGCAGCTGCAGCTCTGATTCTACCTCTAGCCTGGGAACTTCCATGGGTCTGGCCCTAAAAAAAAGATAAATAAATAAATATTAATCTGATCTTTAAAATGTCTTCACAGAGACGTGGGGAATACTGTTTGACCAAATATCTGGTGATCCTGGCCTAGTCTAGTTGACACATAAAATGAACTGTTACACTAGAGCTCAGAAAATAAGGCCTTTGGCAAGTACTTAGCCTACTCTGCAGACAGCCTTGCTAAAGCAGGAGGAAGCCTACCGCAGCACATGGTGAATTTGGGACGTTCTAGGCTTGGACTAGCAACGCAAAATCAAGACATCTGGTCACGGTTTGACTCCACCTCACTTTGGTAGAAGGATCTGGATTAACTATAGTTTCCAGGCATATTTTAATATTTTTGGGGATATAAAATAAAAGGACTATTGTTGTACATATTAATTCAATAGGCCTCCTGTTGATCATGTGACAGTCAAAAGAAGGCTGTTTCAGACATGGGGAGTGCATTTCCATGTAACTAGGAGCACATGAGTTTCCTGCCTTGCCCTGTCTTCTTGGGCAGTGGGGAACAGTGCTGTCACAGGAAGTCAGGACAAGCCTAAGTTAGTCTCATCACAGCTCAATCTTAGCATCAAGTAACTTTCTTTCTTTTGAACCAACACACTTTGATTCCCACATGTTTTGTGTGTGAGTATTTTTGATGAATATTTATTGGCCTGGGTTGTATTACCTCTCCCCCCAATATATATTTATTCTGGGGCTAGTGCTTTTAAATTCTCAGAACCTACCACAAGTATTGACATTTATTTTCTAGGCTCCAAGAAAACATTATCTATGCTGTTTGGAATGACATTATTTGGTGTTTGGTTAGTTAAGAAATAGAGATACTGAAATCTAATCTTAGTTTGGGGTCCTAGAATGTCTTTTTGAGAGTATAATTTTATCCATCTATAAGAATATTTTAAAAATAAGCATATATTTAGGGTTTACATAGTACTTTATAAACATGAGTTCATTCTTTTTGTGTTCTTAAGGATGCCATGCAAAGTACAGTTGTCTCTTGGGTGGAGTCAGAAAAACCTTTAAAAAGATAAATTGACCTAAATTACTCAGTGGTCAAGCCAGGAATTAAACCCTTGTCTTCAGATTCCCCAACCAGGGCACGCTGGGAGGTGGTGGAGGTCTGGTTGACATCGTGGGAGGTCTAGTGAAAAGAGTATAGACTCTGGAGTCATGGGTTCAAATCTCTGTTCTAGCCCTTGTGGGCTGCATGAACTTGGACACATCATTTGATGTCTCTGAGCCTCGTTTACTTCATTGGTCAAACCTACACCCATCAAGGGATATTTGTGAGCATTAAACGAGGTATTGGTAAGTGTCTGGTGAGGAGCACACGTCAAGGGTCTGTGCCCTCTTCCTCCTGCATCTTGTTAGTAACCACACACGTGCCTCTCTGACAGTGTGTCTTTCTTATTCTGAGCACTGGGAAAAAATTCTGCTCAAAAGCTAAGGAAAAACATCCAGCTAGTTTTTGTTCCATGCTCTCATGGACTTCTTAAAATAATGCATTCTACAGCATTATTTATGAGACACCTGTATTGCATGTACTAGAGCAACGTTTCCCGCTAAACAGCAATGCATGTTTTAAAATCACTGTAATGTATACATGTAAGGATAACCTGACCCCCTTGCTGTACAGTGGGAAAATTAAAAAAAAAAATCACTGTTTACTTATTACAGCCCCCCACTCCCATCCTTGATAACAGAAGTCATGGCATCGATTCTCTTTTTCCTTTTTCCTCCTCTTCCTCCTCGCTCTGGGGCCCACAGGAGTACACAGAAGATAACTTACTTGCTTTTCTTTCTAGTTCATTGTTAAATTTGGGATAGGAGGGAGTCTCCATTGTGGCTCAGCAGGTTAAGGACCTGATATTATCTCTGTGAAGATGCCTGTTTAATCCCTGGCCTCGTTCAGTGGGTTAAGGATATGGCATTGCCACAAGGTACAGCATAGGTCTCAAATAGGGGCTTGGATTTGGTGTTGCCCTGGCTGTGGGGTAGGTCTTAACTGCAGCTCTGAATCGACCCCTAGCCCTGGAACTTCCATATGCCACAGGTGCAGCCATAAAAAAAACACCAAAGTTTTGGCTGGGAAGCACTGATAAACAGAATATTAAGTTTGGTGATTATTCTAAGAAGCAGATTAGAGCATGCGAGTGTGAGGATGTTAAGAGAAGAGGCACTTTCGGGTGGGTCTGAATGAATCTAATATGCCCTATCATATGAGACATACCTGATGGGGAAAATTATCAAAATAATCACAGAAAAGATTTATTTATAATAATAATATCCACCATTTTTGAAGTACCTATTTAATGTAGGTACTGTGTTAAACATTTTATTTTATTTTATTTTATTTTATTTTATTTTATTTTATTTTATTTTATTTTATTTTATTTCTGTCTTTTGTCTTTTGAGGGCCACACCTGCGGCATATGAAGGTTCCCAGGTTAGGGGTCGAATCAGAGCTGTAGTTGCCAGCCTACACCACAGCCACAGCAACGCTAGATCTGAGCCATGTCTGAGAGCTACACCACAACTCACTTAACCCACTGAGCGAGGCCAGGGATCGAACCCGCAACCTCATGGTTCCTAGTTGGATTCATTTCTGCAGTGCCATGACGGGAGCTCCAGTGTTAAACATTTTATATGCTTTAACTTATTTCAAGCCAGGGCTACTATTATTCTCAAGTTACAGATGAGGAAAATACAACTTACCCAACCTGCACAGCTTGTAGTCAGTGGCAGAGGTAGTATCATCTGTCTTTTCTCATGACAGTAGCTACCATTCATGAAGAGGTGATGCTGTGCCAGGCATCATGCTATGTGCAGTTCAAACATTACTGCATCATCCCCATTAAGCAGGCATTATTATCTGCATTTTAGAGATACAGGCACTGGGGCAATGTAATTATTGGAATACCTTATAAACTTGTACTTCATTTATCAGTGTATTGATAAGTGATGTTCATAAGTTGAGGTATTGTTAAATCTTGAAAGTATTAAAAACAAAAATTTCATCAAGGTGATCAATGTACTGGCTAAACAATTAAAATAGAACTAGTGGCTTATAATAAATGAGTCAGCACCCAGCTCTACATCTCTCTACCCCCTATCACTCTCCAGAAGCAGCCACTTTCAATGCTTTATGTTTTGGGTTCTTTTGATCAGTCTGTTCATCAGCCTAGAAAATGTACTTATAGAAAAAGTTTCAGTTTCTCCAATTTAGCATTTTCTATTGATGATAATGTAGCTCACTTACACCACTTACCTCATGCCTGCCTCTTCTCCTCTCAATATAATTTTATACCTATATTCAGCCTCTAAAACAAAGCAAAACCTTCATTTCTTTTTTTGTTCTCTTCTTCTATGGGAGCATATTCCCAAGCAACTTCTTAAGTAAAGGTGCTCTTTTCTGTGATGTATCATTGCACGACCTAATATGGCTTTTATTCTTCTTGACTGATTGATTATTTGCTGGGGTATAAATTCTAGGTTGAAAATTATCTTCCATCAGAAATTAGAAGGCTTTGGAGTTTCCATCATGGCTTGGTGGTTAATGAATCCACTAGGAACCATGAGGTTGAAGGTTTGACCCCTGGCCTCGCTCAGTGGGTTAAGGATGTGGTGTTGCTGTGAGCTGTGGTGTAGGTTGCAGATGAGGCTCAGATCCCGAGTTGCTGTGGCTGTGGCATAGGCTGGCGGCTATAGCTCCAATTCGGCCCCTAGCCTGGGAACCTCCACATGCCAAGGGAGTGGCCCAAGAAATGGCAAAAAGACAAAAAAAAAAAAAAAGAAATTAGAAGGCTTTGCTCTAGCGTTTTTTTGGCATCCAGTGTTGCTGCTGAGAAATCGGATGCTACTTTTCTTTCTTTTTTTTTAAAATTATTTATTATTATTTTTTTCCCACTGTACAGCAAAGGGGTCAGGTTATCCTTACATGTATACATTACAATTACATTTTCCCCCCAGCCTTTCTTCTGTTGCAACATGAGTATCTAGACAAAGTTCTCAATGCTATTCAGCAGGATCTCCTTGTAAATCTATTCTGAGTTGTGTCTGATAAGCCCAAACTCCCAATCCCTCCCACTCCCTCCCCCTCCCATCAGGCAGCCACAAGTCTTTTCTCCAAGTCCATGATTTTCTTTTCTGAGGAGATGTTCATTTGTGCTGGATATTAGATTCCAGTTATAAGTGATATCATATGGTATTTGTCTTTGTCTTTCTGGCTCATTTCACTCAGTATGAGGTTCTCTAGCTCCATCCATGTTGCTGCAAATGGCATTATGTCATTCTTTTTTATGGCTGAGTAGTATTCCATTGTGTATACATACCACATCTTCCGAATCCAATCCTCTGTCGATGGACATTTGGGTTGTTTCCATGTCTTGGCTATTGTGAATAGTGCTGCAATGAACATGCGGGTGCACGTGTCTCTTTTAAGTAGAGTTTTGTCCGGATAGATGCCCAAGAGTGGGATTGTGGGGTCATATGGAAGTTCTATGTATAGATTTCTAAGGTATCTCCAAACTGTTCTCCAAAGTGGCTGTACCAGTTGACATTCCCACCAACAGTGTAGGAGGGTTCCCTTTTCTCCACAGCCCCTCCAGCACTTGTTATTTGTGGACTTATGAATGATGGCCATTCTGACTGGTGTGAGGTGGTATCTCATGGTAGTTTTGATTTGCATTTCTCTTATAACCAGCGATGTTGAGCATTTTTTCATGTGTTTGCTGGCCATCTGTATATCTTCTTTGGAGAAATGTCTATTCAGGTCTTTTGCCCATTTTTCCATTGATTGATTGGCTTTTTTGCTGCTGGGTTGTATAAGTTGTTTATATATTCTAGAGATTAAGCCCTTGTCGGTTGCATCATTTGAAACTATTTTCTCCCCTTCTGGAAGTTGTCTTTTTGTTTTCTTTTTGGTTTCCTTTGCTGTGCAAAAGCTTTTCAGTTTGATGAGGTCCCATGGGTTTATTTTTGCTCTAATTTCTATTGCTTTGGGAGACTGACCTGAGAACATATTTATGATGTTGATGTCAGAGAGTGTTTTGCCTATGTTTTCTTCTAGGAGTTGGATGGTGTCCTGTCGTATATTTAAGTCTTGAAGCCATTTTGAGTTTATTTTTGTGCATGGTGTGAGGGTGTGTTCTAGTTTCATTGCTTTGCATGCAGCTGTCCAGGTTTCCCAGCAATGCTTGCTGAATAGACTTTCTTTTCCCCATTTTATGTTCTTGCCTCCCTTGTCAAAGATTAATTGACCATAGGTGTCAGGGTTTATGTCCGGGTTCTCTATTCTGTTCCATCGGTCTGTCTGTCTGTTTTGGTACCAGTACCACACTGTTTTGATGACTGTGGCTTTGTAGTATTTCTTGAAGTCTGGGAGAGTTCTGCCTCCTGCTTGGTTTTTGTTTCTCAGGATTGCTTTGGCGATTCTGGGTCTTTTGTAGTTCCATATAAATGTTTGGATTGTTTGTTCTAGTTCTGTGAAAAATGTCCTGGGTAATTTGATAGGGATTGCATTGAATCTGTAGATTGCTTTGGGTAGTATGGCCATTTTTACAATATTGATTTTCCCAATCCAGGAACAGGATGCTACTTTTCTTCTTCTCCGAACATGGTATTGCTTTCAGTCTGAAGACTTGTATGTTTTTTGACTTATAGAAGGCTTTCTTCTGTAATTTTAAATTTTATTTTTAAATATTTTATTATAGGTGATTTACAATGTTCTGTCAACTTCTGCTGTACAGCAAAGTGACCAAGTTATACATATATATATATAAATATTTTAAATATTTTATTATAGGTGATTTACAATGTTCTGTCAACTTCTGCTGTACAGCAAAGTGACCAAGTTATACATATATATATATATATATATATACATATACATATATACACACACATTCTTTTTTTTTCACATTATCCTCAATCATGTTCCATCACAAGTGACTAGATATAGTTCCCTGTGCTATACAGCAGGATCTCATTGCTTATCCACTTCAAATTCAGTAGTTTGCATTTACTAACCCCAAACTCCCAGTCCATCCCACTCCCTCCCCCCTCCCTTGGCAACCACAAGTCTGTTTTCCATGTCCATGAGTTTGTTTCTTCTCTGCAGATAGGTTCATTTGTGCCCTATATTAGATTCCAGATATAAGTGATATCATATGGTATTTGTCTTTCTCTTTCTGACTTATTTAATGTAGTTTGAGTCTCTAGTTCCATCCATGTTGCTACAAATGGCATTATTTTGTTCTTTTTTATGGCCAAGTAGTATTCCATTGTGTATAGGTACCACATCTTCCTCATCCATTCATCTGGACATATATCTGGACAAAACTTTCATTGAAAAAGATACATGCACCCCTTTGTTCATTGCAGCACTATTTACAATAGCCAAGACATGGAAACAACCTAAATGTCCAATGACAGATGACTGGCTTAAGATGTGGTACATCTTCTATAATTTTTTGATAATTATATCCTTTTTGTATTCTTTGCTCTCTTTTTCTGGAATTTGTATTAGTTGGATAGTGGGTATTCTGGTTTGATCTCCATCACATATTTTTTCCATATACATTCATATTTCATCTATGTTGTGTGTATCTATATTTCTCTACCTTCTGAGAGTTTTCTTCAGCTTTACCCACCAACTCTTCTATTGAACTTTCTATAATGGTAATTATATTTTAAACCCTGGCTTCTACTAATTTCCTGGTTATATTTTTTAAAACAACATTTCGTTCCCATTATAAGGATATAGTCTCTTTTAAAATCTGGAAAGATGTCAGCATTTTTAAAAAAAGATCCCTGGAGTTCCCATCGTGGCTCAGTGGTTAACAAATCCAACTAGAAACCATGAGTTTGTGGGTTTGATCCCTGCCCTTGCTCAGTGGGTTAAGGGTCTGGTGTTGCCGTGAGCTGTGGTGTAGGTCACAGACGCGGTTTGGATCCCGCATTGCTGTGGCTCTGGTGTAGGCTGGTGGCTACAGCTCCGATTTGACCCCCAGCCTGGGAACCGCCATATGCCGCTGGAGTGGCCCAAGAAATGGCGAAAAAAGACCAAAAAATAAGTAAATAAAGTTAAAAAAGATCTCTTCTATTATCTCTGAGTTTTCTCTTCTCCTCTTCCCCTACTCCCCTCACTCCCTCCTCTATCGCTGCTTTTCTTCCTTTCTATCCCTTCCTTTCTTTCTTTTTTTTTTCTCTCTCTGTCTTAATATTTCTCTATCATGGAGCAGACTTTCCTCAACTGTGAGGGCAGAAAGGTTCCTTTTATATTAGTATGGCTTCTTGACTGTCATGCTTTGCTCCAGCGAGTCCCTAGAGAGCTAGCTAGTACAGGGGGGGAGAAAAAATGCCAGCTTTGGGAAGACTTTATTTCGGAGCACCAATACTTGCACAAGTCAACTTAATTCTCCCCAGACAGTGTGTCAAATGTCCTTGAAGAAGAACATTCTGACTCTGACTCTTCCCTAGTTTAGGCAGTTCTTTGTGAAGGAGCAGGAAGATCTGTGAATTGTTCTTGATATAGATCTTTAGTCATACACCATTTTTTTTTTTGTCTTTTTGCCATTTCCTGGGCCGCTCCCGCGGCACATGGAGGTTCCCAGGCTAGGGGTCGAATCGGAGCTGTAGCCACTGGCTTACACCAGAGCCACAGCAACTCGGGATCCGAGCCGCGTCTGCGACCTACACCACAGCTCATGGCAACGCCAGATCGTTAACCCATTGAGCAAGGGCAGGGATCGAACCCGCAACCTCATGGTTCCTAGTCGGATTCGTTAACCACTGAGCCACGACGGGAACTCCTTTTTTTTTTTTTTTCATACACCGTTTTTAGTGGCACTTCTTGCTTCCATCTTCCTGATACCTACCACCTTTAAATCTAGTCTCCCTTGGAATTTTGTCCAGTGATTGCTTCCACTGTAGCTGTAGTATTAATCCTGAACAGTGGCTTCTTTTCTCTCCTTCATTAATCACCAGACTTTCATGTATTTCCCATTGTCTAGACTCTTGCCAAACTCTCTTGGCTGCTCATGTTCTTTGCAGTGTGCTTTGGTTATTTCAAGTTTATATCATTTTAATACTTATTATTTCAATAGAGTCCAGAAGGGAGAGGAAATAACTATTCCTAGCCTGTTATCTTGAGCTGGAAGCCCTCTCACTATCTTTGGAATTTATTAATTCACTAATACTTGATGAACACATGCCATATACCAGGTTCTGGCTTAGGTACTGGAGATACAAACTGGGATCAGACAGGTTTTCTAGATATAGATCTAGCATTTCTAGATCTAGAAGGAGACAGATGTTTAACAAGTAACTGTGTGACAATGTCACAAGTGAGTAATAAAAGCACATATGAGATGCCAAAGCTCACAGAAGGAAGAATTAAGGGTTAGTTCTATTGGCAATAGAAGGAGGGCTGCAAAATAACCAGGTGTCCCAGGTAACATTGAATAAGTTTCTTTATTTCTCAGGCAACATCTGTCTGAAGATAAAGTAGTGTCATGTTAACAGGAAGAAAAAAGTCACCATACCTCTAGCTTATGTAAAACCTTGGTTGAATATCTCCAATGGCAGAGTGAGACACAAACCAGGGAGCTGGTAGTTTGGGGGAGATAATCCCAGGAAATGTAATGAGAAAGTAGGGAGGATGAGACAGGGAAGGAAGAAAATCCAATACAGGTGTTTTATTGAGTTGGTTGCTGCTGTGGGCAACTGGGGCTCTGAATAACTTTGTAGAAAGCACCTCAGAATGATTCTTCCATCGGGCAGAAGCTGGGGTGTTTACCCATGAGTTCAAGGTTGCTTTTGGAAGTGTTATTTCTCTTTTCTCTTCTGGGGTCTGGCTCCATGCAGGCTCAGGAGTCTTCCTTGGTTTTGGAGAAAATTCCTGAGCAGAAAAGCTGGGGATGCTTTGGTAGGAGCTTGAGTGGGCATCTGGCATGGCATGGAATGCTGCCCACTGTAGCTGTGCCAAATCAGTTGGGCTGAAGCGAGTGACAGGGACCACAAATACAATTTCCCACCAACCATTCTTTCCCTCAACAGTTTCTGATAATGGGCAGGGCCACCTCAGGTGTGATTGCAAACATGTAGCCAGAGCAGCGGCGGCTGATGTGAGAACCATGCAGAACTCCTTTTCTATGTGGTGGCCACAGGGCCCACGTGGCTCCTCAGTCTGGTGCCCCCATCTCTGCCGTCTCCCACTGAGCCATATCACAGTCATGCCGTGCCAACATCAAACCACCGAGGTGGGGAGAATCCCATCTGCCTGACTTTGTACCCTAATGCTCTGACTTTGATCTTGAAAGCATTAAAGCATTGATAATCTGGGAAACTTCTGTGGAGCTACAAATGTCACCTGGAAGAGGAACACCTTGATCCACAATGACTTCTTCCTCCACTATCTGGGGTCAGTTAGTGTTATGCTTTTTAATTTTTTTTAAAATTATAGTTGATTTACAATGTTTTGTCAATTTCTACTGTTCAGCAAAGTGACCCAATCTTACTTACATATATATATATATATATATATGTGTGTGTGTGTGTACATTCATACATACATACACGTATGTGTGTGTGTATATATGTGTGTGTGTGTACACACATATGCATTCTTTTTCTCACATTACCCTCCACCATGTTCTATCACAAGTGGCTAGATATAGTTCCCTATGCTATACGGCAGGATCTCATTGCTTATCCATTCCAGATGCATGCACCCCTCTGTTCACTGCAGCACTGCTCATGACAACTGAGATCATGGAAACAACCTAAATGTCCATCAATGGGTGAATGTATTAAAAAGATGTGGTATATACATATACACAATGGAATACTACTCAGCCATAAGAAAGAACAAAATAATGCCATTTGTAGCAACATGGATGGAACTAGAGACTCTCATAGTAAGTGAAGTAAGTCAGAAAAGAGAAAGACAAATGATATCACTTATATAAGGAATCTAGTATATGGCACAAATGAACCTATCTGCAGTTAATGTGTTTTGTACTGGAGAGCACAGATTTGAGGAAATATGAAAGCAGACTGATGGATTTTATTGTGGGAGTCAGGAATCTAGACTATCTGGGAGGTACTGGGTGCTTTCTTTTCCCTTTTGAGATCCAGGAGGGAAAGGCAAAAAGTATGGAGAAAGGAACCAGCATGCTGAGGGACTTCTGTGAGTCAGATGTTTTATGCTATTAAATCTCATTTAACCTTTATAGCACTTTAGACTACTATGAAGTAAAGGTTATTATTTCCAAGGCAATCATAGTAACAAAAGTTCAGAGAGAATAAATCATTTTCCCAAGGTTACAGAATTTGGAAGAGGCAGAGGCAGGATTTGAACCCTGGTCTGATCAAACATATAGTGGCAGAAAAGAGAAAGGAAGAGAGAAAATTAGAAGTTAAATGAATTACATTGGAGAAGAGCACTTGAAGGTCAGGTTGAGCCACAAATATTGATTCCAGTTTGTACTTTGGCCCATCCAAGCAGCCCCCCAAATAAATTCCACCAGTATAAGCAACTGTTCATGTGAAAAAGGCCTGGAGGGTTGAACTGGCCTCAAGTTCAGTGAGCCATCAGGCGGGCTGCTGCTGCTAAGAAGGGAAAATGCCCTTAGTTTGCATAGTAGAATTACAGGAAGACCATAGGAGGTCACAGACCTACTGTGCTTTGTGCTGTTTAGAACTTACCTGGAGGTCTATTGTTTGGTCACCACATTTCAGGCAATCAGAGTATTTTTTTTTGTCTTTTTGTCTTTTGTTGTTGTTGTTGTTGTTGTTGTTGTTGTTGCTATTTCTTGGGCCGCTCCCGCGGCATATGGAGGTTCCCAGGCTAGGGGTTGAATCGGAGCTGTAGCCACCGGCCTACGCCAGAGCCACAGCAACGTGGGATCCGAGCCGCGTCTGCAACCTACACCACAGCTCATGGCCACGCCGGATCGTTAACCCACTGAGCAAGGGCAGGGACCGAACCCGCAACCTCATGGTTCCTAGTCGGATTCGTTAACCACTGCGCCACGACGGGAACTCCAATCAGAGTATTTTAAATTGAAGTGTTTTCTGAAAGAACAAATAGGGAATTGGTGGTTTAAAAAATTGCATACGTGAGGTGTATTGTGGGCAGGAGATATTAAGCTGGAGGATCAAATACTGAGAGACACAGGTGGCTATTTTCAGATATGCAAAAGGCTAGCAGAGGATTTGTTGCCTAAGACATGGACTGAAAAATAGGAAAGGAAGCAAGTGCTTATTTATTGAGACCTGCTGTGTGTCAGCCCCTGCGCCTGGGCAAGTATTTGACTCAACAGAAGGAAGAGGGGAATAAGTAGCTGAAATGTCCATCCCTGTAGTAGGAATTCTCTCACAGTGAGCAACTAGGCATACCAAGCAGAGACTGGGTTTTGCTGGACAAAGATTTTGTAGAAGGAATTTCAGCATTTCGCAGGCAGTTTCAATGGAAGATGAATGCCTGTTTAGGTTTGTTCACCATTAGAAATGTATGGATCTCGGCCACTTATCGTTCCTTCAGATCAGTGAGAATAGGACACCCATCAATTAGATATATTAAAATGAAAATAAAGATTCTCAAAGACAAAAAAAATTCTAATATCTTCCAGCAAAAGAAGGCAGTGCACACACAAAAGAACATGGAATCTTGTTAAAATAAGAACTGCAAATTAATGGATAAGCAATGAGATCCTGCTGTGTAGCACTGGGAACTATATCTAGTCACTTATATGGAGCATGATCATGTGAGAAAAAGGAATGTGTATATGTATGTGTGACTGGGTCACCTTGCTGTATAGTAGAAAATTGACAGAATATTGTAAACCAGCTATAATGAAAAAAAATCACTAAAAAGAAAAGAACTGCAAATTAAGCAATGAGATACCACTTGACAAGGATGAAATGGACAAAATACTGCAAGGCTTGGTAATTCCAGGTGTTGGTCAGATAATTTCAGGTGGGGAAAGCCAAACTTATATGTGTTTCTGGCAGGGAGGAGTTGGTACAGACCTTCTGGAAAGAGGTCTGGAACTCCTTGGTGAAACTGAAAAGAATGCATATTCTCTATTACACACAATCGCTGTTCTAGTCATATGTCCCAGAGAGACTCTTGCATGGGTCTGTAAGGACCACATTGGAGACATTTTTTTTCCCCAATCATTTGTGGTGGTAGGAAGTTGGAAAGAACTTGTCTATAGCAGTGAGCATGGAGAAGTAAACCAAGGTGAACAGCTAGTGTGGAATACATACCATAGAGCAGTCATACTTCAGTGAGCTAGAGGTACCCATGACTGAGGTTAAAAACACAGTGAAAAAGGGAAGAAAGTGAATAAGATTTATGCAATATCATTTGCAATGCAAAAAGTAAGAACGCATGTATAAACACGTTATCTTTCAATTATATGTAAAGATGCAAGGACATTTATTATAAAAGTTAGAGTGGGACAGGGAATGGAGGTAAGGATAGGATGGCAGAAAAGAAGCAATAAAATGAGGTGATGGTGCACAGAGAGCAGGCCAACTTCTGTACCTCCAATAATGTGCTGTGAATTGAAAAAGGCTACCATGTTTGTTCTTAAACAGCAGGACAAAGGAGTTTCTGTCGTGGCTCAGTGGAAATGAAACCAGCGAGTACCCATGAGGACACAGGCTCAATCCCTGACCTCTCTCAGTGGGTCAGGGATCCAGCATTGCCGTGAGCTGTGGTGTAGGTTGCACATGCAGCTTGGATCCTGAGTTGCTGTGGTTGTGGCGTAGCCCGGCAGCTGTAGCTCCTATTTGACCCCCTAGCCTGGGAACTTCCATATGTCAAGGGTGTGGCCCTAAAAAGACAAAACAAAAAAACAAAAAAATAGCAGGAAAAATATAATTGGTGCTTTTTATAAGCCTAGGTGGAATTACAACATATGTGTTAGTCTGCTTGCCAATTTATTTTGTAATTATATGTTCATTCATTTACTATTTGAAACATTTTTATGGAGCACCCACTGCCATATACACACACACATATTTATTTGTATAACATGTATGTATATACATGTGTGTGTGCGTGCGTGCGTGTGTGTGTGTGTGTGTGTGTGTGTGTACCTGGCACAGTTCTAGGGCTCTAAGTACAGGAGGTACAGCTATGAATGACATGCCCACAGGATAAATAACTAGAAGCAGCCTTGGGTCAGAGAGGAAGCACAACTGAAATGTAAATAGATACTGCTAAATTGTCCTCCAAAAGCCTATACCAACTGGCATTTTTAATTAGGGAGGGCATTTTTGATGTGTTATTAATGGGGCACTTTCCAATTATTTGTTTCTGTAAATATGAATGAAAGGGATTGAGAGGAAGGGAATTAGGAAGAATCATAAGGAAAGATGGGATTGGGGTGCTATGTTTTGTGTGAGCCGACAGATGTGTACCAGAGGCACATGCTCCCAGGCCTCCTCATCTGGGCCCAGCTTGCCCTGAGCTGGGCATTTTCCTTCTTGGTCACTTGGCTGTGAGCTCTGATATCAGGCACCTGCCGTGGCAGGGGGAGATGATGATCACTTAGCCATTGTTACCTTAGCAGCAGTGCAGGCAGCATCTGTGCCCTGGGCCAGCACCCCCACCAGGCTTCTGATGTGCTTTCCAGCTGCTGGCCACAGCCTAGGTGGCAACCCCTGGGCTCCACCCAGGGCCCTTGGCGGAAACAGGATGAAATGTTTCCAAGCTGGGCTAGCAGCAGTGGCTTATCTGCAGTGGTCAGTGAGGCAGACAGAAACGTTCTCCGTGACCTTCCTTCCTTTGTGTGTTTGAAAACCATGACCCTACTCCCCTTCATGGAGGAGGCCCTGAAGAGTTTTAACTAAGTGGGGTATAAACATGAAACATTGCGTTTCTTACAATCATTGATTTCTAAAGTGTTCAGCTGAATTCCCATTTTCCACCCTTTCACATCTTTGGCAGATTCTATAATTTGATGCTCCCTTTCAATTATAAAAATTTCAGTCCTTTGTAGTTTAAAGTGTCAGTCTCAGACTCTTTTTTGTTGTTGTTGTTCTTTTTAGTTCCCAGGCTAGAGGTAGAAGCAGAGCTGCAGCTGCCAGCCTACACCACAGCCACAGCAATGTAGGATCCGGGTTGTGTCTGCGACTTACTCCGCAGCTCATGGCAACACTGGATCCTTTACCCAATGAATGAGGCCAGAGATTGAACACGCATCCTCCTGGATACAAGTCAAGTTCGTTACCACTGAGCCACAACAGGAACTCCAGATTAATAATTTATTTTTGTCTTTTTAGTGCTATACTCGCAGCATGTGGAGGTTCTCAAGCTAGGAGTCAAATCAGCTACAGCTGCTGGCCTACACCACAGCCACAGCAATGTGGGATCTGAGCTGCGTCTTCGACCACAGCCCATGGCAACATCAGATCCTTAACCCACTGAGAGATCAGGGGTTGAACCCTCATCCTCAAGGATACTAGTTGAGTTCTTAACCTGCTCAGCCACAGTGGGAAATCACTGGCCTCAGACTCAATTTAGATCTCCTCCCACTTCCAATCCACAGGTTTGACCTGAGGTCTGGGAGATCTGGGCAGGGGTGTATAAGCTGCCCTTTCACTTTCCCACAAATCCAGCTTCTTGGGATAGAGACGGGGTGATAGGCAAGAGTTGGGGTGGTGGTGATGGAGGAGAAACAGTCTACCCTGAGGTCACCCTGAGATACCCACCTCCTCCCTCTCCTGGCTCTACAGTCAGTTTCTCTGTGAAGAGTCCCCTTGTCATTTGGGGTGGGAAAATTCTTAGGGTAGAACAGTCCTCTCTATTTCAGAATGTTTAACACTTGATGCTCACACAGATTCCCAGAACACCTTTCAGTCTTCATGATGTATAACACTTTCCCAAACATCTCCTACAGCAGTCATTCTGTCCTGGTTGAGAACCACTGGAACCTTCTTGAATGGGGTCAAGCAGAAGGGATGGAGGGGCGAGAGCTTAGCCTGAGTAAGGAAAGGAATCAATGCTTGTCTTTTGGTTGGGTCTGGGTTCATTTGGACCTCCATCCGTCTTCTGCCTCTCTCCTTTTCTTCCTTCCTTCCTTCCTTCCTTCCCTTCCTTCCCTTCCTTCCTTCCTTCTTTCCTTCCTTCCCCCCTCCCTCCCTCCCTTCCTCCCTCCCTTCCCTCCTTCTTTCCTTTCTACTTTACTGTCCTGCTGCAGATGGTGTTCCTGGGCCAGGGATCAGATCTGAGCTGCAGTTTTGACCTACACCACAGTTTCAGCAGCTCGAGATCCTTTAGTGCACTGTGTGGGCGGGGGGATCAAACCTGTGTCACGGCATTGCAGACACACTACCGATCCCATTGTGCCGCAACGAGAACACCTCATTTGGATCTTTCTGCTGCCATGTGGCCCTATCTATAAAAAACAATGTGGTTGAAAATCTAAGGATATTGTTCATCTCCCTCTGGACCTTTATATTGTTGAGGACCACCTGAGAGAAGGTAGCTGTGTTTTTCTTTGCTCCCAGCAGTGTTCCATGCCACTAGCACTTTCTCAGCGGAAGGGGTAGCCCTAGGGTAAATGGGGAGCTTACTCCCCTTCACCTGAAAACCCCTTGAGCAGCCCCCACATATACCCTCCCTCTAACTCCATGTTCCTTCTGCTCCACATTCCATGCAGTAGCCATGGGAACTACTAGAGCCCTCTTGTGAAACCCCTGATAGACTGTTGTCTCCATCTTCTTCCCAGAGCTACCTAGCAAGGATTTTACCTTCATGAATCTCCAGAAGAGCATCAGACACAAGACTCTGCATTCATGGATATCTGCACACTCTAGAAGGGGCATGTCAAGTTCTCCCAGGAGACATGTTAAAACACCCCACTTGGGTGACAACCCCAGTCTAGGACTTCAGATTGTACAGTTCAGTGAGTATTCAGTGAGGGTGAGGTGCCAGCTTCCACTTTTTCACATACCCTCAGTCTCCGAAAGTGATTATCTTGCATTCTGTCATGGCTTGGCTTCATGAGGAGCGGGGAAGCGCACCTCTCTGGTCTAGTATAAAAATGCTTGGAGTTCCCCTTGTGGCTCAGTGGTAATGAACCCAACTGGTATTCATGAGGATGTGGGTTCAATCCCTGGTCTCACTTAGTGGGTTAAGGATCCAGAGTTCCTGTGAGCTATGGTATAGACTGCAGACACAGCTCAGCTCTGGCACTGCTGTGGCTGTGCTGTAGGCCGGCGGCTGCAGCTCCAGTTCATCCCTTAGCCTGGGAACTTCCATATACTACGGGGGTAGCCCTAAAAAGACACACAAAAAGGTGTTCCTCCTCAAGCACCCATGAGGTTGGTTACTCTCCATTACAACTCTCTATCCCCTCTCTTTCTCTCTTGGATTACATTGAAAGGGATTTTGTGCATGTAGGGTCTGGGGAGGTGGGGTGGTGGTGATATAGTAGGAAAATGGATAGTTCTGATGATTTTCAGAAAGTCCTTGGTCATCGTCACTTTAGTGGGTGGTGTATTTAGGTTCTTTTTGTCCTCAGCCACGAGCCCTGTCCCTATTCCAGGGCAAGAAGAAAAGTCTTGCTCAACCTCCTCTGATATAAGAGCAGCCTTTTGGAAAAACTTCCAGAGCCCGATACTAATGTGGAAACTGGGGGATAGGACCGCATTCTCTTAAACAAAGAGGAAACGAAAGCCCCCCCCCCCCCCATTATACACTAAGAGCCCACAGGTATCTCCCTTAGCTCTTGGTTTCTCCTTTTAAGTATTCTATGGCAGGTGGAGAAGGAAAGAGGAAAATAACATTGAGAGGACAAACTAAGGTAGAAAGAATAGCTGCGGAAAGAAAGAGTTGGTCTGCTGCTCTCTCTGCTTACAGTGTATGGAAAGGCTAGGAATTTCCTTAGGTGGAAGTGACTTCCCATCTTCTGGCACCCACAGGAGGAAAAGGATTTGCAATTAAAACCCATCCAATTTTCCATCCATTTATCCATCATCCACCCACCATCTACCTACTCATCCACCAACAGTTGTTACTGTATGTCTGCTTTGAGATAGGTGCTGTGCAATGAAAATAATCTTTATGTTATGCCTTTTCTTTCCCTCCTATACCAGCATCATATAGTCTTCCTGTCTAGATATAAAATTATTAGGACCCAGATGTTCCTGGAAATGGGACCTTACTGGGCAAAGGCCCCACTACTGAGCAAAATGGACCAGGGACGCTCCCTTGGGGCTAGCACTTTGAGGCTGCTGATCTGCTGAGGTTCTTAGTAAGTAATTTAATTTTTCCTTGTTTTTTTTCTTTGTAAAATGAGATATAAATGTAATTTAGATTTTTCTATTTGATATTGTGAGCTTTCGAGAAAAGGATCTGAATCAAATATGCAACAACTGTGTGTATCAGTGACAGAGAGAGACATACGTATGCTTAGCCATAGATGTAGGTGTTATTGTCCCTGTAATTTAGATGAGGAAGCAGAATGTCAGAGGGGCTAAGTCTTACCTAAGAACTCAGAGTATGGGTAAAAGTCTGAATTTGAATTCAGGGCTGTTTGATTCCAAAACCTGCCTTTTTACTTATGCCATAATGCCTCTAAGTCAGCAGGATATATCAAGGCAGGATAAATAAAAAAGAAGAAATTACATGTATGCCATAAAACACATGAGGCCTTCAGAGGGCTGTCTCTGTGGCAGTGCTTTGGAGAAGATGCTGAGGAATCCATTATTTGTGTAAAATCAGATCATATGGGAGGATTAGATTTCAATATGTATCTATAGCTGATGTTTACTTTGCTTGTCATTGTTTTCAGATCTGCCTCTCAGTAAAGTAGTTGGCTTAACATCTACTTTGTAAGAACTTCCCCATTCCCAAAGCCTCATGGAGGCTAGATTCCCTTCTCTGGCTTCTTCCCAAGAGGGGAACATAAAGATTTGTGCTTTGTAGACATAACAATTAGTTGGTCTCCAAAGATCAATCCAACACCTCCCAGAATTTGTACCCTTGATGGTATTCTCCACTTGAGTCTGGCTATGCCTGATACTCACTGTTGACCAATAGAATTTAGTGGAAATGATGCTGTTGAGCTCCTGAGACTAGATCTTAAGAAACTTTGCAAGTTGGGGCAGTCCAGCATGCGGCAGGATGGGGGACAGTCAAGACCTGGTCTCCAGCAGTGGCAGCTGCCGCTTTCCAGAGTACAACCTTCCTCAGCTCAACACACACATGCTTTCCACGTGGGCATTGGGTGCTTTCAGGGAGCTGTGACGTGGCTTACTGCGTGGAGAAGGGGACTTGTCATTGAAGGAGCCTCGGGCACTGGTGTTGCCCAGGGGCGACCGGTTGCGGATTCCCGCCAGGAGGATACTGCCATGGCCTGGGATCTGGGCTGTAGCCTGGAAGCAGCAGCAGAGGCAGCAGAGCTAAGGGCAGAGTGGGGCCTTGATAAACTGAAGTGCCTTGAGGAAGGGGAGGATGCAAAAGTTATCCCAGAGAATACTGACCTAGTGACTTTGGGGGTTAGAAAGAGGCTTCTGGAACATCAGAAAGAAACCGTGACAATAGATCAGGTCTGCAGACAAACATTTGCTTACGAGATGGAATTACATGCCATGGGGAAAAGCCTGAAAATCCAGCAGACATGATTGAAGAAGGAGAGCTTATCCTATTTATGAATATCTTGTACCCTGTTATATTTTATAAGCATAAAGAACACAAACCATACAAGACAATACTGGTATTGGGCAGTCAGAAGCTCATGGATGCAATTTGCTGTGTCAGTGACCTCCAGATTGGTGGGGAATTCAGCAACACTCCTGATCAAGCCCCTGAACACATCCGCAAAGTAAGGACCTATACAAATCAGCCTTCTTTTATTATGAAGGAACATTTTACATTGATAAAAGATACCCTGAGTGCAGAGATTTGAGCAGAACCATCATTGAGTGGTCAGAGTCCCATGATAGAGGCTATGGAAAGTTTCAGACTGCCAAGATGGAAGATTTCACCTTCAATGACTTGTGTAATAAACTGGGTTTTCCTTATTTATACTGTCACCAGGGAGATTGTGAACACATGTTGTCATTACTGACCTAAGGCTTGTGCGTCCTGATGACTGCTCGGATAGGACACTTTATCCCCTTCTTATCAAGAAGCATTGGCTCTGGACCAGAAAATGTTTTGTTTGTAAAATGTATACAGCTAGATGGTGACCAACAATGACAGTTTTGCACAGGGGACCCATGTTTCTTTTGTGATGTTTGCTTCCAAATCCTCCTCTATGATTCAGAAGGCAACAAACTGGGGGAATTCCTCACTTATCCTTATGTTGATCCTGGAAACTTTAATTAATAACAAAAAAATGTACCCTTCCTCTTGGAAGGTTACTTTACTTCAAAGAAATGCCACCAAGAACAAGATCCGCCTGCAATAATGAGCTAAAAGCAACACCCCTGTGAAAGTTCAAATCCCAGATTTTCTTATAAAGAAACTTGATTGTATTTAAATGTTTTGAAATTTGTATTAAATTATTTTGGTATTTATTAAAAAAAAAAAACTTTGCAACCTCTCCTTGGTTCTTTTGGAATGTTTGCTCTTAGGATGCTTCCTTTTCAGAACTCTCCCTATTGGAACCCAGCACCCAGGAGAAGCCCAGGTTACATGGGTGGTCATGTATTGGTGATCTGGTTAATAGCCCCCCTGGGCTCCCAGCTGACAACCTGGCAGTTGTGTGAGTGTGCCATCTTGGATATCCAGCCGAGCCTCCTCATTTAAATGTCCAACCCAGTAGATAATTCTTGGCCCAGTCATCATATATGACTGTATCTACATGTGAAGCCTTAAGTAAGAACTACCCCACCATGCTCACTCAACCCACAGAACCATGAGAGAGAAGAATAAATTAGAGTTTTTAAAGCCATTATGTTTTGGCATGGTTTATTATATAGAAATAGATAACTGGAACAATTTGGGAAGAGGCCAGACTCCTAGACTAGAGTTGACCATTAGGGCTTGGGAATTAGAATCTGGAACTGACTAGCTTCTTGACCTCATGCAAGTTCCTTCACTTCTGTGTATATCAGTGTGCTCATCTGTAAAGTGGATAAAACAGTACATCCCTCATAAGATTTTTGTGAGAATTAAGTATGATGATCTGTGCAAAGGGCATAATGTGGTACCTGACTAAATATAAGCACTGACTAAATGTTAGCCATGATAATAATTATTGAAATTAGTGGTTTTATGGAATTGAACAAAGTGTCTCCTCAACACAGTCATTTATTAACATTTTTCTTTATTTTTATTTTAATACCAATCCTAACCTACCAGGCCCCCTGGCAGCCAGTTGCGCAAACTTCACGGCAAAGCTGTCTTGTTCTATTTTGCCACAGATTTTAACTGAAGGGCGAGTTTTCTGAGTTGACCTGATTATTTCTTGGGCTGAGAGAATATGAACCGTCTGTTCACCCGTTTGGATCTTATAACTTCTTCTAGTGCCCTATTGGTTTTGCTTTTCCTTCAGTTCCCTCCAAGGAATTGCTTTTCCTTAATTTGAAGGGCAGAGGGGATTGAGTGGGCAATTGACATCTTAATAAAGATGACAAGAATGAGGGTCACTGGGATGAAAATGAAAACTGACACTAAAATCATCCTCTGTGGTCTCTTAATGACTTGTGGCTAAGAGCATTATACTGTTTCCATAAAAGGGAACCAAATATATACTGGGCTTTGTTGAAATGCCAGGATGAATGAAGCTTTCCAGAATAGCAAACATGCTTCTGTGACTTTTTAACTCCTGTAATTATGTTCATGCTGGGACCTGGGGTACAACAGGACCACCATAAACCCTCCTTCTTCCCATGCTCATGTTGTAGATTCCAAGCTTCAGGAACAATATTGCATCAAAACCTTCACTCTCTGAGCGGTGTACTGTATATCTAACCTACCTCTCACTATATTTGTTCTCTCTCTCTCTTTTTTTTCAGTCAAGATATGTTTTAGAAGAGAGGACCAAACGACATATGTTGGGAATTTTATGCGTGCTAAGAATCTGCAATGTAGAAGTGAAGTAGATGAGAAATACTGCTGTGTTTCTTTTAGCTTTTTAATATATACATATTTTTGGCCTTAATGCAAAATTATCTGGTTTAGGTCTTCAATTTGTATCTTAAAGAAACCTAAACCACGGAAACTTGAAGGGAATTTTATCATCTGAGGTATCAGGAGGGGAAATGAGCTAATTTTTGAGGGCAGTGGATAGCAGAAAAATCTTTTTTATAGACAAGGACCAGTTATTATGAATCAAACTTGTCCTCAGGAGGAGGACACTGGTTACTTGTGTGAAAGTTTTCTGGGGTTGCCTGACACTCAGCAGTGTGGTTGACTCTGTTCAGCTTCAGATGATCTTGGCATACAGTTGGCACATAATAAATGCCTGATAATAGCTCGAAAGAATGATACATACCTGCCGATCACTGAAACCGTCTGTAGATTCTTCTGCTCAACAAGTTGACTTCTGTGAGGAGTTTTGTTTGTGTTTTCACAGTTGTATCAACCTCTGTATTTCTAGCTGTTTCTTTCTTTTTCCTTTTTTAATGTCTGGAGACAAAGCCCACACTCTTCTTATCTAGTGAGTTGTCTTCATATCTGAGAGAGGGCCAGGTAAATTGAATTTCATGGAGTGTGGCTTGGAATGAGAACTGGGCCCTGACTCTTAGTTCATACAAGATTATCTATGCTTATTAAGATAATTCCGTTACATGTTTGTCAAAGGTCGTTAATATTTTTGAATTCTTGGTAATCCATGATGGTGGAAAATTACACATTTTGAACAAAAAATTGAAAATCTCGATTTAGAGTAAGAGATTTTTGAATCAATAACTAATTTACTAAGAGGCTATGTTTGAGTTAGTTGCTATCATTACACTCTTGATTAGTATGGAAAATCATTCTTGCTAATGGGTGACTGCCTACTGGCTCTAGGAAGGAAAAAACCTATGGTCTTAACACACTTCTAATCAAATTGATTTCCTTATCAGGAACAAGCATGATTGAGTGACAATTGTACCCAAGAGTTAAAGATTGATGATATTTCTTTCTTTCTTTTTTTTTTTTTCAATTTCAAAAGAAAAGCTTCCCACCCAGATCTACAGACTAGCCTTGTCTCTTCTACTCACCGGGTGAAAGCTTGAACTGTCAATCTGGGAAATGTATGGGGCAAAGAAAAAAAAAACTAGGCTTATCTATGGCTGTCTTTCATTTTCTTATACTCAGTGGTCAAGATGAAAGTTTCTAATTCTGCCTCTGGAAGCTTCCATTTTATATCCTGTTCTATCCTCATCCTACTTTCAAGTGATTGTAGAATATATATTTCTATAGTCTTTCTTAATTTTAAACCGTTCTACTCTCTACCCCTCTCCCCCAATATTACCCTGTCCTTGACTCTCTCTGTGAAGTTTCAAGTGATAAATGGGCAGGGGCAAAATTGGTAGACAAACAGAGGGAAAAATTAATCCAATTTAAATTTTAAAAGTCCAGCTGAAGCTCAAAACTAAGGAAAAATACTTAAAAGAAATTGATGCTTTCAGATAAAAAACATATCATTGTTATTATTTTTAATGATGATAATAACCCATGACTAACAGATGTCAAAATCTATGTGGAAAAAACCAAGCATGTCTTTCTGGTAGTGGAGCAAATGTGAAAAAGGATGATCAAGAAAGTAAAACTGGAGTTCCCATCATGGCTCAGTGGTTAACGAATCTGACTAGGAATCATGAGTTTTGCAGGTTTGATCCCTGGCCTCGCTCAGTGGGTTAAGGATCCATTGTTGCCATGAGCTGTGGTGTAGGTCTCAAAAATGGCTCAGATCTGGCATTGCTGTGGCTGTGGCGCAGACCCCTAGACTGGGAACCTCCATATGCCATGGAAACAGCCCTAGAAAAGGCAAAAAGACAAAAAACAAAACAACAAAAAAAAAAAAGAAAGAAAAAAGAAAGTAAAACTGCTGGTTATTTCTGTCTAGTTATTATTGTACAGTACTTGGTCATTGCTGGCAAGTACAGTGTGCCTCATTATCTTTGGGGGATTGGTTTCAGGAGTCCCTGTGGATACCAGCATCCTTGGATGCTAAAGTCCCTTATTGAAAATGGCATTGTACAGTGAGTACAGTCAGCCCTCTGATCTGTGGATTCAACCAATCCATGAAACCCTCAGATACCTAGAGCAACAATAGGGGTATTTGTATACACTTACTTCAAAGGAAAGGTCAAATCTGAGAAGAATAATTGAGATATTATTCATTCTGGTGAGACTAAGATTGTCATATAATTTATAATATAATACATCTCATTTCTTTGAACTTCAAAATTAAAATGAACTAATCTGCCTATAATAAATATTCCTAATTGGTAACATTTTCTAAGGACTTCTAGTTTGTCAGGTATTGTGATACACTCTTTACATGATTTTATCAAATCATTTCAGTAACTCAGTGCCATAGGGAGAACTATTATTCTGTTTTGTAGATGATGAAACTGAGGCTTCTAAGAGTTAAGAACTTGTCCAGGTAAACTAAGGTCATGTTGACAAGCTAGGTGCACTAGTACCTGTTAAGGTTGTTTTTCTTTCTAAAAATAAACATTTATTGAGCACTTCCTATATGCCAGCGGGTCTACCATATTAATGTGTTTAATCTTTAAAATAATCCTCTGGAGTAAGGCATAGATATTCCTATTTTATAGGTAAGGAAACTGAGGCCCAGCAAGATCAGGTGCCTTGCTTAAGACAGTGTAGGTAGAAAGTGGATGAGGCTAGAATTTGAGTCTAAATCTTATGACGTCAAACGAGAATAACAATTTTCAAAACTGTTAAAGTGTTAATACAGTTGGAAATCATAGTCATTGTAGACCACAATTAGGTGGGGACAGAATTGTTTGTTTATATTTATTTATTTATTTGCTTTTTTAGGGTTGCACCTGCAGCATATGGAGTTTCCCAGGCTAGGTGTTGAATCAGAGCTGCAGCTGCTGGCCTATGCCACAGCCACAGCAGTGTGGAATCTGAGCCACGTCTGTGACCTACACCACAGCTCATGGCAATGCCAGATCCTTAACCCACGGAGTGAGGCCAAGGATCGAACCCACAAACTCACGGTTGCTAGTCAGATTCGTTTCTGCTGTGCCATGACGGGAACACCCAGAATGCTATATTTAATTCCAACACAGGAACTAAGAGCAATTTTAGTAGCAAAAAAATAAATTTACATGTATGAAATAAGAAAAATCAACCCCCGCGGCAATGACCCTAGTAAGCCACTCAGCTCTCCGAGAGAGAGAGAGAGAGAGAGAGAGAGAGAGAGAGAGAGAGAGAGAGAGAGACAGAGACAGAGACAGAGACACAGAGAGAGACAGAGACAGAGACAGAGACACAGAGAGAGACAGAGACAGAGAAAGAGAGACAGAGACAGAGACAGACAGACAAAGAGAGACAGAGAAAGAGAGAGAGAGAGCACCCGTTCCTGCCACAAGAGAGCAATAAGCTGTCACCAGCTGCAGCTTTGGGGTCTGCTTTGACCTTCACACCAAGGCCAAGTTCTACATAGCTAATGACTAGGCATGATGGAGGCACTAGAACTGGGCCTTTTTTGTTCATCATGAAGCTTCCCAGTGGGCAGTTGTCTCTCTGAGACACCGACTGATTCTGGCTGAGGTTCACAGGGGTCACTGCAGTCTGAGGCTCTTGCACCACCTCCCTCTCTAGAAGCATGGTCTATAGTCACTGTTGCATTGCTCCTGCTCCCCTTTGTTCTTCATAAACATTTTCCCCAGTAAACCTGTTATGTTTTTGATTCTGTTTCCTGGACGTTCTATTTCCTGGAGGTCCCAAACTGAGGCAGAACCTAAAACACTATTGTCTGTGAAAAAATAACAATGAGCTCTTGAATTAAATATTGTTTATTAATATTTGTTTGCTTTTTTATCATTTATTTCACTAGCTGCTAATATTTGTTTGCAGATAAGTGATAACACCAACATTTTAAGAAAAAATTATAAAGAGATATACACTTTAAAAGTGGAGATAATCCATTCACAAATCTAATTTTCTGAGGAGAGATTGCCAGTATTTTATGTAAGTGTCATATCTTTGTCAAACTTGAGGGATCATGATAGGAGGCTCACAGGATAACCATATGGGTATTTTAATCTTGAAAGTTAAGAAATTTGATTTTCTTCCCACCTATGGATGAACTGAGCAAGAGAGATTGATTCGCATTAACTAAGTTCATAATAAACTAATTTGTAAACCCAAATTTCAGCTAATTGATTTATAATGAGACATATACCAGGCTCAATCAAGTAACAGGGGCATCATCTGCACAGGTTGTTATAAAGTAGTTTATTATTATTATCATGATAATTGCTACTTTATTATTATTATAGCTACTGTTAATATCAAACAGGAATCAGTTGACTAGAATCAGAACTCATGTAGTCTGAACTGTGTTGATGATACACTGACAACTTTACATTTCCAACTTAAATTTTTATTTTTTTCTTCTTCTAAGAGCAATATATATTGTCATAGAGCACAGACGAGCCAACAGCAAAGCAAAAGAAGACAACAGTGAAAAAATGTTTATATATAATCCCACTACTCAGAGATTATTCCTACTAACATTTAAGTGTATTGTTTTTTCAATATTATTTACTAAGAATATATAAAAATATTTTAAGTACAGCATACTGTACAAGCTCTTTAATATCTTGCCTTTCCACTTAGTATAATTTGAACATTTTCCATCGCGTTAATTATTCTTCTGCTACGCTGTTTCCTAACATTAGATTTTAAGTCATTAACATTTAAATGATATTCTTATTCAAATGAGATTAACATTTAATAGCAGTAGACTGAGTAAAGCAGATTATCCTTGATAATGTGGTGGGCCTTGATTAATCAGATGAAAGCCCTAAAGGCAAAGATGGAGGTCTCCTAAAAGGAAAGGAATTATGCCGCCAGACTGTAATATAGAAACTCTCATGAGTTTCTAGCCTTTTGGACTCAGACTCCAACATCAGCTCTTGCCAGAATTTCCTGCCTGCAGCCTGCCATACAGATTTGGGACATACCAGCCCCATAATTATGAGCCAGTTATGAACCAACTCCTTAAAATAAATCTTCCTTCTATATATCCTATCGGTTTTGTTCCTGTGGTGAACTTTGGCTAATTCACTTACCAATTGTGCTCAAATCCCTTCTGTTGTATATTATTTTTGCTACTATTAATTGTGAGGAGAGATGCTTGTTGACTTTGTCTTAGATTTTGGACTCCATGTTCCCTTTGGGCTGATGGCCCTCTGTTGACTCCAATTGATATATAACAGATTGTTAAAAACATTGAGAACAGTATTTGTTTATTTATTTATTTTTTATTTTTTATTATTCAAATGAGTTTATCACATCTGTGAGAACAGTATTTGTTTAAATAAATCAACTTTCTAAAATTGCTTTCACTTATTATTTGCTTATTATTATTCACTTATTATTTTTTTAATTGTGGTAAAATATATGTAGCCCTAATTGTACCATCTTAACCATTTTTAAGTGTACAGTTCACTGGCGTTACATATATTCATGTGATTGTGAAACAGATCTCCAGAACTCTTTTCATCTTATAAAACTGAAACACCGTGCCCATTAAGCAACAGCTTCCTATTTCCCTCTACGCCTGGCTCCTGGAGACCACCCTTCTACTTTCTGTCTCTATGAATCTAGATACCTCATATAAGTAGATCCTATGGTATTTCTCTTTTGTGACTGGTGCATTTCACTTGGCATAATGTCCTCAAGGGTCATCCATGTTATAGCAGGTGTTAGAGTTTCCTTCCTTCTTATGGCTAAATACTATTCTGTGGTATGTATATATCACATTTTATTTATCCTTTCATCATTGATGGATATTTGAGTTGTTTCTACCTTTTGGCTATTGTGGTCAGTTTATAAATATCTTTGCTTTCAGTTCTTCTGGATATAAACCCAGAAGTAGAATTGCTGGATCATATGGTAGTTCTACTTATTTTTGAAAAGCTACCATACTGTTTTCCATAGTGGATGAACAAACCACTTTATATTCTTACCAATAATGCATAAAGATTCTAATTTCTCTATATCCTTTGAACATGATATTTTCTGCTTATTTGATAGTAGCCATCCTAATGGGTATAAAGTTGTATATCATTATAGTTTTGATTTATATTTCTCTGATGATTGGTGAGGTTGAGCATCTTTTCATATGCTTATTTGCCATTTGTATATCTTCTTTGGAGAAATGTCTGTTCAAATCCTTTGCCTATTTACTATTTTGCATTTATCTTTTTTATATTTTATTTTTATTAAAGTATAATTGATTTACTGTATTGTGCCAATTGCTGCTATACAGTAAAGTGACTCAGTTATACTTATGTATACATTCTTTTTTTCATACTATTGTTTATCACTGTCTATCCCAAGAGATTAGATATACAGTAGGACCTCATTGCTTATCCATTCTAAATGCAATAGTTTGCATCTATCAACCCGAAACTCCCCATCCACCCCACTCCCTCCCCCCTCCCCCTGGGCAAACACAAATCTGTTCTGTATGTCTGTGAGTCTGTTTTGTAGTATGTTCATTTGTGCCATATTTTAGATTCCATATATAAGTGATACCATTTGGTATTTGTCTTTCTTTTTCTGACTTACTTCACTTAGTATGAGAATCTCCAGTTCCATCCATATTGCTGGAATATTTCATTCTCTTTTATAGCTGAGTAGTATTCTACTATATACTACCACATCTTATTAATCCATTCCTCTGTTGATGGAGATTTAGGTTGGCTTTTGTGAATAGTGCTGCTATGAATATATGGGTACATGTATCTTTTTGAATTATAGTTTTGCCCAGATATATACCCAGGAGTGGGATTGCTGGATCATATGGTAGTTCTATATTTAGTTTTCTGAGCAACTTCCACACTGTTTTCCATAGTGGTTGTACCAATTTACATTCCCACCAAAAGTGAAAGAGAATTCCCTTTCCTCCACACCCTCTCCAGCATTTGTTATTTGCAGACTTTGATGATGACCATTCTGACCAGTGTGAGGTGCTACCTCATTGTAGTTTTGATTTGCCTTTCTCTAATAATTAGTGATATTGGGAGTCTTTTCATGTGCTCATTTTTTAAATGGGTTGTTTGCTTTTTTTGTTGAGTCGTAGGATTTATTTATTTATTTATTTATTTTTATTTATTTATTTTTTGTCTTTTTGCTATTTCTTTGGGCTGCTCCCATGGCATATGGAAATTCCCAGGCTAGGGGTTGAATCGGAGCTGCAGCCACCGGCCTACGCCAGAGCCACAGAAACGCGGGACCCGAGCCGCGTCTGCAACCTACACCGCAGCTCATGGCAACGCTGGATCCTTAACCCACTGAGCAAGGGCAGGGACCGAACCTGCAACCTCATGGTTCCTAGTCGGATTCGTAAACCACTGCGCCACGACGGGAACTCCGGATTTATTTATATATTCTAGAAAACAACCTCTTGTCAGATGTATGATTTGCAGGTATTTTATTCCACTCCATGGTTTGACTCTTTCCTCTGTTGATTGTGTCTTTTGGCACAAATGTTTGAACTTTTGATAGTTCAGTTTGTTAATTTTTCTTTTATTGTCTGTGCTTTCGTTGTCATAGGGAATTTTTTTTTCTAAAAATCATACGTTTATGAATATCACCATATATTACTCCAATCATACACATATTTTTTTTTTTGACTTCAGTAATACTCAACATTTTCCCCATCTACACACTCACAGGAATCCTAACAAAACTTTCTTAGGACAGAGGTTTGGGCTTTTTTTCTACACTATGGCCAAGACTTGGTCATCATGACTCACTACAGCCCTGAAGTGAGTGAGGAGGACATTTGGAAGCAATTTTCTGTCACAACAACTAGCATCAATAGATATCTAGGTCGGATTTATTGAATGATTGTCTCATTCTTTGGCATCTGAAAATATTTTCAGATTTTTTTTTTCATGTTTCTTTTAGTTCTACCATAGTCATTCCCTTAGACTGAGTATCTACAATTTGCACAACTGGAAAATCAGTCCAATGGGTTGTTCTTGCAACAGAAAGCTTGAAAATTGTTGTCTTGAAAGATTTATGTTGTCTCTCTAAGTCAAGCGGATTTTATATGAAGGGTTGGGGCACAGAGAGTTCAAGGCTAATTTCGGTGTAAGGCTGCTCTGTGAATGGTAAACAAGACAGCCAGTTGTGGAAGTTGAAAATTCAAAATCTTATGCTAGATTGCTGCTCAGTGAATGAATGGTCTTTTATTATATAAACAAAGATTGCCAGGAAAAATCATATCTAGTGAATCAGCTCTGAAGTGCAGTTACTAGATTAAGAGCTCTTTGAAGGCAAGGGACACATTTGTCAATCCGTGCCACACACATATGTAGGCACTCATATACACACATAAAATCACATACACCTCAGGGAGAAATAAAATTTTGTGTCAGTTCTCTTACTTCGAGTCCCAAAGAATTCATCTGTGCCTGTTTAACTGAATTATATATATGTACTAAATAGTTGAATATGAATATCCAAGTTTATAAATGTTTTATAGGGAGAATTCTGGCAAATCAATAAACATGCTTTGAAAATGTATGAAAACTCTTATGTTTGGAGTGGACAGGCAAAGGGATCCTGCTGTATAGCATAGGGAACTATATTTCTAATCACTTGTGATGGAATGTGTTGGAGGATACTGTGAGAAAAAGAATGTATATGTATCTATGCCTGGGTTACTTTGCTGTACAGCAGAAATTGACAGAACATTGTAAATCAATTGTAATAAAAAATGTTTAAAGAAAGAATACATTTTGATTTTGGTTGCAAGCTGATCCTTTGGGGAAAGCAATGTATTTTCTAATTACTTCTTTACCAATATAAGAAACTTACTGGGTTAATTATTCTTACAAATAATTATTGGTTGCATCTTTCTCTCTGGAGACTCTGATTTTTTTCCCTTTGTTTTTTGATATTACTACACTGGTTTCCCCAGAGGACATTACTGTTGACAGAGAAAGACCAAAGGCACTTTTGTGACTTCATCCAAATGTCATAACAAAAGTAAGTCTTAGCATGCTTCTGAGGGATTGACTTTCAAGCAGGAACTAGGTTGTTTTGGAAACTTAGCTAATGACATTGTTACTATTTCTCATGAGTGATTAGGTTGATAGATCAATCCCACTTGCATTTAGTAATCCCTCCAGACCTGAGTAGTGACACATCAGTACAGAAGCTGCGTGGCCCCGAAGCTTAGGCAAAATTCTCTTCTCTCTAAGAAGGATCTGGCATTTACCTCTGAAAACTTTATATTTGACGGTGAACTCCCCAAGTGATGTTTTCCTAGTAAGTATGCCTAAAGATTTTGTACAATCTTTCATCCTCAGGATATTAAGAGATTTTGAAAAATTTAAAGGATAAATTTGCAAAGCACAAATGACATTTGTAAAAATTCAGGCAAGACGCATATATTAAAAGTGTTAGGATACATTCGATTTGTAGTTTTTAATTGTGCCTTCATGCAGTAGGAGTGCAGTAAATATTTACTGAATGAAGTGAATTTGGAAATAAGCAGAGAGCCCTTGTGGCTGTAAATCATTGCAGAAGCATGTTTTTACGATATCATTAGGATACAATATCTTCTTGACCTTCATATGCCTTTATTGAGGTGTTTTGACTGACGCTAAGAAGATATTAGTTTGGGAGTTCCCTTGTGGCTCAGTGAGTTAAGGATCTAGCATTGTCACTGCTGCAGCATGGGGTCAGTCCCTGGCTCAGGAACTTCCACATACTGTGGACATGGCCAAAAAATAAAAAAAAAAATTAAAAAAGAAGATACCAGTTTGAAAGGAGACGCCTGTAATTAAAAAACATGATTTTTACCATCTCACAACACTTCACAAAGGTCAAGAGGGTAGATAAACAACTTCCTACAGCTGCTGCTACATCTGGCACACGCCTACAGCAGAAAGTGTGCGCTGAAAAGATAAACACGTCAGGTTGTATCTACTTGCACGCCTGTGCTTTTTGTGTCTGAACTTGACCCTAAGCAATTAATTTTGAAATCAGACATGACATTAATGAATAAAAATTCAAAAGAAGTTCTGCTGAATTGAAATTACAAGCATTCCCAAGAGGACATATTTCTCTGGTGGTTTAGAGGTTAACTTTGATTTTGTAATCCTGGCTCAACATCTTATCTTTGTTGTTTCCTTCTGGGAACCATCTCTTTTTGATTTCTGTGCAGTTTCGAGTCCCCTGTGATTCCCCACTTGATTAATGCTGAGCGTTAATTGTTCTGTCTAGGTGGATTTACTTATACATGGATATTTGCCAAGAGTTACTTCATTTTTGTGACCTCTTGGGGATGCTTCCAGCTCTGAGATTCTGTGACACTCTGGCTATTATCTAAAATTTGCAGGTTATTTTTTAAAGAAGTTATCACATAGAATTCTGTTCTAGTCTTCAAGTGAAATAATCTGTTGGTTGACTATCTCGTATATAAATACTGCTGATGACTCAGAGCCTTAAAAAACCTCATTCGACCTGGATCGAAAATGTTAGGGACGAGGTATGACTTTATGATGTTCACTCATTGTATTTGTGGTGAAGCTGGGAATGTTCTCAATAAACATTTCTTGAATCAAACAAAGACCTCTCAATTCCAAGTTGTCTTTTCTGTCCAGGAAACCACAGCAGCTGTCAAACATAATATTGCTGATTCTCTTATTTGCTAACGAAGCATCTAGATGGTATTATTCACATTGTTTGGAAAAGTTTCCCATATTCCTAGCTCAAATATCTTCTGTTGAACCAGGTTATATCTTTATATATTAGCCTTAAGTTTGTGAGCTTTATAATTCCAATCCCCCCTCTTTTATTTTATTGCCACAAATAACCATTGATGTAAGGGTATTGGTTTTCTTAGTATTTTCAGTACATCTGAAACTTCCAGAAAAACATTTGAACATTCTGTTTCCCTTTGTGGCGGCAGACACAGCCTCAGTGGTGGTCATGTCTGCATTGATCCTCGACCACCAAATGCAGGTATCCAGGCATGATGTTTACACTCTGTTTTTGCCAAATTGCCGGGTGAGCCCTTCACAAGATCTCAGAGTGTTCTCTATCTCCTGATTAGTATTCAGAGAGCCTTGGCAACAGGGATGGAGCCATAGGAGGGCAGCCGGCTGCTATTTAAATGGAGGAAAGTCACTGTATGTCTGATAAGCAAGGGGAGTGATAAATGGCAAAAGGCCTTTCAGCCTTAGGAATTCACAGTGCGGGTCTATCATGAACCCGTTCAGCATCTGATGAACTTTTGCTTTTCACAGCATCATCTGAGGGCAGTGATAGGGGTGAAGAAATGTTCTCTCCTGGTCTGCATTGGATACCTGTCAGTTGGTTTACAGATAATCTACAGACCACAGAGTATTTTGCTAACGTACTTAAGACCAGAAACTCAGCAGCAGGAAATGCTAAGTTCACAAGGCTTCTAGGAATAAGAGCCACCAGTCTGCAGTATGATATTTCCACTTTAAGGTTGGGATATTGTTGATAAACTCAAGGTTTTAGACCCGTACAAAGCCCTGTAATTACATGCCTTTCTTTCTTTAAACTTAGTAATACTATACCTGTTGACGGTAAATTCTAATAAAACTCCAGGGATGAACTGGGGAAGCCTCTCCATCCTCAAGGGGTGCCATATTTTGGGATAAAGAATTGTTGACCTAGTTTGGTTTCTAGTTACCCTTCATTGGTACACATTTGTGACTTACACATTGCCTTGTGAGAACCTTCAGGGTTGAGATGGTGGGAGAAAACATCCCTAGTGTCTAGCACAGTGCCTGATATGTCACAGTTATAAAATAAATAGCTGTGAACAAATGAAAGGCTAGGAACATCACTTCCTGAGTCGCATGCCTGGGTTGTTCTCATTGATGCCTGTGTTGGGTTAGGCTGAGCAACAGGTACCTGACGACTGTGAGGTCATGACATGGATGGCTTATGGAATTAGACTCTACTTACACACTTTCCTGATGGCTACTGAGTGTTAAATGCTGGGCAGAGAACAGTTAAAGAAGAATGATCCAAGATCTCTGTTTTCAAAGAGCTTTTAATCTAACTGGGGAGAAGAAACTTTCAACAACAGCAAATCCACGGAGTCTAAATGATACAGTGCTAAATTGTCTGTCCTCCATGGTGATAGCTTTATCTCATTATCTGGTTTTATTCTACTTCAGACAGTTCACCGCATTAGAAGGAATTATAGAAAGTTGAAATGATACCTCTCCGGAGTCTTTGGTACCTGTTCATCCAGCTCTCTTTTTTTATTTTATTTTTTTTTAGATGAGGACACTGAGAGGTTAAGTGTCTTATCCATGATCACATGATTACACAGTCAGTGGCAAATGTTCACTTATTTCTCTAGGATTTTGGTTCCAAAGTATGCTGGGCCCCAGGCTCATGCCAGGAGTTTGCTTTGTTTCTAAACGATGCTTTTGTTTTGTGATAATAAAGCCCCTATTGCGTGGGTTCTAAGATAAACTCAACTTGTACCGAATTCTACTCTTTAGCAAATATATTAAAGTTAGTTTCCATTCTCTGTATTTTCTTTCTTTTTTTTAAAAGAAAAACAGCCCCTTAGGATTATGCCCATAATCTGCACAGTGTAAGAAATGCTGGAATTCATGAATGTCATCTGATATTTAACAGTAAACATTTCTTGAGCCCCATGGCTCAGGCTTCTGCTCTTTCCGTGCACCGCATCACTTAATTGTCATAATCACCCTGTGAGGCAGACGTGGAGGCTTAGCGAGTTTAAGGAACTCATCTAAGTTCTCAGAGATAACATGTGCTGGGGTTACACTGTGAACCCAACAACTCAGGCTCCAGAGCCTGTGGCCTAAACTGCAGCTCATACGACTCATGCATTTCAAATGCTGAGTCCTAAATGTTGGGAAGTGGGCACTCACCCCACCTCTGAGCCACCAAAACATTCCAACATCCATCCAGAATCTTGGCTGCATCCTCCAGCTAGACTCTCTGTCCATGCTTTTCCACTTCAGATGTTCACATCTTTTTAAGGAGATGCCAACGCTAGGACCATCCCAGGGCATGGTTGAACCCACTGGGAATTTATAGCCCTCCAGCTCTCATATTTACCCTGACAATCACTCCTTCCTCCCTCCCTCTCCCCCACTTCCTTGCCCACTGGCTTTTCTTTCAGTAGGGTTTAGTGAAAAACCTGGAAGAATTGAATTGATCTGGAGTTGATTGAATCGAGAATGTTACAACACCTACAGAATTTATGGTACCTTATAGAACTGGTGATTTGGTGAAAAGTTAATTATTTTAAGTGTTTCTCCCTTTCCTCAGCCTACTTTCATTTTTTTAAATAAAATAAGAATGGAGAGACAGAGAGCAGCCTCCGTGGTTGGCGGATGGCTCACCCACTGCTCCTACTAGGGCAGCCTCCCATCCTGCAGAGCTTTGCAATCAAGGACATCAAATCCACCCAGTGGGGCTTCAGATTTCATGAGGGCCTTGGAGTTCAGCTTAGAAAATGAGCTGTTAAAAAGTTGAGGCAAAAGGGAGTGGACCCCTGACTCTTGGGGTGGGATGGTGGCGCTCTGAGCAGGAAGTGTTCTGATGTGCTGACAGTGAGGAAACAGGCCATGTTTTTGTTTATTTTCTCATAAAGTGCTGATGAACAAATGAGGGAGTTGCATTAAGGGGCTCCGAAGGCAAGCTGTGAAAAGAGATTGGGGTTTATCAGCCTTTTAGCCTGGTTTCCTTTGGAAAGAATGCTTATGACATGGCCGGGCTCTGCAAGTCTGCCTGTCCACCACCCCCTCCCTGCACCCTCCCCTCCCCCCACACCCCTTGATAACTTTGAGTGCCTCAAACTGATGTCAGCCCTTTTTGGCAGATGGGGAGAAGGTGGGCCTCACAGAGTCCTAAATAATAGAAGCAAATGCATGAGAGATAAAGTCAGTTTCCACACACTCAATAACCCCCCCTTTTTTTGTGTGCTTATGCCTGAGAGTTCTAAATTTAATTTCTGAGCTCCTTTAAAGAGATCCCTAGGAAATTGGTGGTGGGGAGGAGGAGTTGAAGAGGGATTCTGTTGGGAGGAACATTCATATTTTTTTGGATCTAAGATCTTCCCTGTCGTAAGAGTGGAGGAACATTAGAAAAATGAGGAAAGCATTGCCTATAGCTATGAATAAACCTGTCACTTGGCAGATAAAAATTCTTAAGCAGCATACCTTAAAAAAAAAAGTATGAGCTTTGAATTCTTAGTAGCGTAAGACATGAAAGAAAGAAAGAAATGATCAAATAAATTTAAAATCATGAAATCATCCAGAAGCTTGCTTTGGTGTTAAACTCTGTTCTTATAAGTCTCATAAAGAGTGGTTATAGAGCAGTCATTATCACTGCTCCTTAGCTGCATTTACATCAGCTTCAGAGGTCATTCCATTTTCCTCTGGGGAGAAAAGATGTCCACTTCCCCGAGCTAGAGCTGACATTGTAGGAGTAAGTTAATGTCTGGTAAAATAACTCACTAAAATTCAAGTTTAACCAGAGTGCTTCTGAGTCAAGGGATTTAAAATGTTTCACAGATGATAGCAATTTTAGCCAATGTGACCTAGAGTAATCCAAGGAATGAAAAATAGCAGTAAGTGGTTCAGAATGGATTTAGCCCATTCCTGAAGGTTTTTTTTTTTCATGTTTTTTTTTTTTTAAATTTCTTGCAGTGCATGAATATACAATGAAAATAATAGTGGGGTTTGGGAGTGATGGGATTATATATTGGAAGAAGATGAAATAGTTGACGTGAAACTCAATCTGCTCAGAAATACTGAGCATATATTTTGCTCTTTCTTGCTCTATATTTTAATAAGACGTGAGGATCAAGTATGTAACAGTATTTACTATTAGATACAAAAGATTAATGTGGTCTAGTGGCATCTTCAGCTTGGTACTCACTAAAGATGACTGAGGCAAGTGAATGGAGCCAGTTGATGATATTGAGAGAGCTGTTGATTTCTTTCTAGAGTGGGCAGGTGGATGCAGTGTTAGCATGGGGGCGGTGGGGAGTATGTAGGAGTTCCAATCGCTAAACTTTGATGAGGGTGGTGGTGACAACTGCACGGCTGTGGAGCCAGATTGCTGAAGCTGGACTCCAGCTCTGTGAGTGACCAGTGGTCACTTGAGCCAGTTTACTCTCTTCTCCATGCCTTAGTTTCCTCATCTGTAAAATGGATATGTCATAACCTATCTCATAGGGTCTTGAGGCTTAAATGAGTTACCATTTGTAAGGCACTGGGAAAGAGGCGTGCCGTAGTTATGTGTCTACCTCCTAACTGCTTTCTGCTATTACTATTGAACATCACACATATCTGGATTCTTCTTTAGAATCTGCCTGGTTCAGGTTTTCTAGAGAGGGTGATGAAACATGGTTTAAAACTAAAAGGTTCGGCACTTCCTGGATGTAAGGTACAACTGAAGAAAAAGCTGAGTTTATTATTAAATGTCACTGTGTTACTTTGAAGCGCTCCCATAATATCAGTGGTCTAGACTAGGACTTTAATGTGACCTCCCAAAAAAAATAATAACACACATGGCTTATAAAAATACCATACAGGAAGGCCTCAGATCAAAGATACTATTTAAATGTGAAGCACCATTATTTTTATTTTTTCATATTACTCAGACTTTCCAACTAAAAAAGAAAAAAAATATGATTTTAGTGAAAAATGCCCCAGCTTTTGTTTTGATATGAGCTAACTAGAGAAATAAAGGAGTAGGGTCAGTGTTATGAAAACTAAAATTACAATACTGAACTGTAAATGTTATGAATTTGTTTAGAAAACTTCAACCTCAGCATCTTTACTCTTTTTTCCATGTTGCATTGCTTCAAAAAATGCTGCCTAAGATGAATGATGCTCCCTATCAGAAAATTTTAATTTTCTGATTTTTAACTTGTAAAAAAAAATCTTGATTTTGATGAACAGCAGTATTTACTGTTAGAGATCATCTGGTTCCCATCCCTTGCCTCACGGGGAGGGAAACTGAGGCCTAGAGAGAAACAATGCTTCCCTTAGATGTGTGAGGGTGGAGCCCAGGTTCGAATCCAGGTGGGCCTCCCGCTGCCTGATCTGGTCCTCTAGTGGCTACTTCATTCTGCCTTTTGGAAAGATAAGTGTTTGCAATAGCATCCCTGCTCCCCTCACTCCTTCCCCCACACTGCTTTTATTTCCTGCTTTAATGTGGAGTCAATCTGGACTCTGCAGAAATTTCTCAGAGTCTCAGCCTCCTCATCTGTAAAACTAGAAGATTATCGCCTGGTTTGCAGAGTTGTGGGAAGGTCTAAGTGAGGTCATCTTTGGGAAGTGCCTGGTAAGTGATGAACTTTCAATAAATATGGTTGGTCCAAATATTGTGGTCCTTAAAACCCATCTTTTGGAAAAATACTTATATCTTAAGACAGGCAAGAAATTGTTTAAAACTATGTGTTTTGGGGTCTGGGCTCACCATGAACATAGCGAAGCTGCCTCTCATTCAGAACTGGTGCTCATTTAGTGCTTTTAGTCTGTAGACCAGTCCTGCTGAAGAGTGGACAGAGGACAAACGGGGAATAGACTCCCAAAGCACATTAGGAGGTCACCATTCATTCCTTCCTCCATGGATAGGAAGTATTTCTGAAGATAGAGGGAGGAAAGAAAATAATACAGTAATCATACTAGCAGCTACCCTTCAGTGGGGGCTTGCTATGGGATGGGCACCTGCCAAGCTTTACATAGAAGTTTCCTCTGTGAATCTCACAGCTACCTTATGAGGGAAGTCCCCATTTTACCCATGAGAAGCTGGGGCCTTAGAGTTTAGTGACTTGAACAAGCTAAATGATAAGAGGTGAGACCCAATCCAGACTTTCTGATTCCAAAATCCCAACCTTTTTTGGGGGGGAGGGGCTGCACCCAGAGCATGTGGAAATTCCCAGGCCAGAGATCAAACCTGCACCACAGCAGTGACCTGAGCTGCTTTAACCACAGTACTGGATCCTTAACCTGCTGTGCTAGAGGGGAACTCCCCAAAGTCCCAACTTTTAACCCTTGTTCAATTTAAGTCCCTATTCCTGAGTTGTTGGTGGTCATACTCTTCCACTAACTACTCAGTTTTATACTTTGCTGGTATAGGTTCAATTGATTGCCAATGCCTGGTACTTACCCTCTTTTGGTGCCAGGGCAGAGGCATCCAGACCCTATTAGTTCCCTAGGGCCTCTGTAAGCAATTACCACAAACTGGGTGGCTTGAAATGATGACATTTATTCCCTCACAGTTCTGGAAGCTTGAAGTCTGAAAGGAAGGTGTTGGGGTTGGGGTCCTTGTCCCTCTAAAGACTAAAAGAAGAATCCTTCCTTGCCTCGCCAGCTTCTGGTGCTTGCCAGACAGTCCTTGGTGTTCTTGGCTTATAGCTGCATCACTCCAGCCTCTGCCTCTGTTTTCACATGGCCTTCTTCTGTGTGTGTCTGTGAATCTGTATGTGTGTATGTCTGTGTGTCTGAATATCCCTCTCGTCTCTTTTATAAAGACATTAGTCATTGAATTTAAGCCCCACCTTGCCTTAGTGTGACTTCATCTTAAATAATTACACCTACAAAGACCCTATTTCCAAAAAAGATCACATCTTGAGGTTCTCGGTGGTTGTGAATCTTGGGGGGAATACAATTCAACCCTCCACAGCTGTTATTATACCTGAAAAGAATATTACCCGCATGAGAATCCACTCCCAGAGGGGATATGTTTTTGTCTTTTCAAGGGCACTATGGTGAGACAGACAAAATACAAGGTATTTTTCACCTTAAATCTCAATTCTTTCCATGCTTAGATACTTTTTTTTTTTTTGCAGATTGCAGTGGCACATGGTCTGGAATTCATTTCATAAGTCTTTTAAAAATTTGATGGACTCACACAAAATCTAGTTTTTCAGGAGAATTAATGCAGTAGCTCCTTCTGAAGCAGACTCAGAGAGCTCGTGGCCATGAACTCTTCAAGGAGCCCTTCTGAGAAATGTCCTGAGGCTCACGTCTCCTTCCTTCAGAGCCACAGGCCCTGGAAAGTGGGACCATTTGTCTCAGGAAACCATTTATCTGTCTTTGCTGGTGGGAGTGAAAAGTGACAAAACAATGTTATCAGAAGCCGCGTTCACAGTTGTGATAGGCGTCAAGGAGACCCAACTGGTCCTACATTTATTTACTAAAACTGCCAATAAGATCTGTGCCCACGCAAACGTGCACAAATATGTATATTTATGTTGCAAATCTGGTTGAAATGGGAGGAAAAATTGGCATGTTTTTAAGTTGACTTTTTGAGTCTGTGTTCATGTTTAAAGCATATTATTTATATGTCAATTGTGGCTCTAGCCCGCTGGTCTTTTTTCCACCCCTGGAAGATGCCAAGCTCATTCCTGCCTCAGAGCCTTTGTACCTTTTTCGTTTAAAACTCTCGTCCTCTAAATCTTCCCAAGGCTAGCTTCTTATTATCACTTGTATTTCCCTTCAAGAGGTCTTCCCCAACCACCCCAGAATAGGTCTATGCCACCCTGTTTTATCTTCATTATGACACAATCCTAACCTGACTTGTAATTATTATTTTGTCTTAGTCATTCATATATTTGTCCTTCCCACTCTCTATCTAGAATATAATCTCCCTGAGATCAGAGACCTGTTTCATGCTCTCTGGTATGCTTAGCACTTTGGGTAGTGCCTGGCACATGGTAGCTGCTCAGTTAGTCACTGGAGTTCCCCTGGTGAAGATGGATTCAGTCTTTATCATAGACTAAAAGGATACCAGGAGCTTCATCCCAGAGAACTCAATGTCCAGTCTCTCGTCTCAGGCAAGCAAGGGGCCAGGCCACTGGACACAGGCTGCCCCCTGCCTAGAAGTCACTGTGGCCAAGTTCAGGGAAGGGTGGGAAGGACTAGCCAAGGGCTGAGGGGAATATTGTTGAAGGTCCAAGATGGAGCAAGGCAAGCCACACAACTCAGTTATCAATCCAAAAAGAATAGGCAAAGAGGGAAAATCCAGATTTAAGGAAACAGGAAGGAACCAGGGAAACCAGACCAAAACAATAGGGTTCAAAGTAAAGAATGGGAGGTGGAAGCTGGAGGAAGTCCCTGAGCCGCGGAATCGTAGATACAGCTGCTTACAGGGTCTTTGACCAAGTGCACAGGTGGAAAGGAAGCTATTAAGGGCAGTGACTTAGACTCATTCACTCAGCATCAAATTAGACTTTCTATTGGATGAGTTCTGATCTTGTATCTTAATCCTAGTTACTGGATCTTGATCTTATTCCCAAGACTAAATGCCTTCTATGTAACCAAGTCCTGGAGTTGAACTTTAGCCTGGTTCCCAGTTATGGAGAAATGAGTTTACCAGAGGGTAGAACTAGGTATAGAAAGACAGATGGTCTACTGAGAATGTATTTGGAAAGCCTGGTTTCTTAGTCTTAACTGAGCTTTGAAATATTAAAAATACTTACAAAAAATAATTAATAAAGGAAGAACTTACTTAGAGTGAACTTTGGGAATAAAAGGGGACATATGCTGCCACTTAGCTAGTTATCCCTATGGATAGGCATTGTTTAATCTTTAGCCAGAATAAAAATGAGGTGTTTATGAGCTGATCCATTAAAGTTTTAAGTGTGCTTCATTCATAATGAAATCTTGAAAGTCTGAAAAGTTATTGTTGGCTGGAGTTATGTGGGGTAGCATCCTCAAGGTGCAGTAGAAACGCTGAAGTCAAGAGATGAGTTGGGGATCTAGCTCAGCCTTGCTGTGAAGTGGCAACAAGACTTTGGGTCCCCCTCACATCGTCTGTCAAATGAGCAGATTTCTAACATGGCTGGTTCTCTGTTCATCTGTAATATGGTGAAATATGCATGTAAATATGTTTTCGAAATATATTTACAGTTAGACTGATGTGAGTCTAAAAGTGAATTTGCCTGGAGTTCCTGCTGTGGCTCAGTAGGTTAAGAACATGACTAATATCTATGAGGATGTGGATTTGATCCCTGGCCTGGCTCAGTGGGTTAAGGATCCAGCATTGTTGCAACTGTGGTGCAGGTTGTAGATGTGAATCTGATCCAGTGTTGCTGTGGCTGGGGCGTAGGTTGGCAGCTGCAGCTCTGATTTGACCCCCCGCCTGGGAACTTCCATATGCTGCAGGTATGGCCATAAAAAGAAAAAAAAAAGGGTAAATTTGCCTGATGGCATTCACATTATCTGTTTACATCAAATATAGTGTCAAAATATAGCTTTGTTTTTTGGATGAAGTTTTATCCTTTGAAGTCAGGACTCCAACCTTCTCATCTTGCCTCTGTTCTCCTGCCATAAGGCCTAGTGGACATCTCAGTTGTTTCATCATCTCAGCATCCATGCCTTGCTCTGGTAAAAGCCTTCTGATTTTCTTTGGGGACAGTCTCTCCTTTACTCTCAGTCCATTTCCAGCAGAGGTTATATGACCTAGGATTGGCTGATCAGAGCATTACGTCCCACGGGCCAGGGTGAGTGGTTTAGGGGCCAGCATATGGCCATGTCAGAACCAAAAGGACTCAATCCTTTTTTCTAAGAAAAAAAAAAAACTATTGGAAAGACAGTATCTGTATTTCTGTTGGAGTAGTTGGGGAACATTGGCTATAATCCTAGAGTTGTTGACAGCCATCATCACACTATCATGGAGTGATCACAAAGAGAAGTGGGCTGAAATTTCATGAGGTATCAAGTTCTGAAGTTTCCAAATGATCTAGCCATGTGTTAAGTGGGTTGCTCGCAACCTTCAGTTTCGTTAACTCCTGAATTCTCCTTTTTTGCTGAAGCCAATTTGAATTGGAGGTTGTTTGTTTGCTTTCCAATGGACAGTCTTAATATAAAGGCATTTTTCTGGCCCACTTTAACTAAGCAATAAAAATGAAATATTCTGCATGGTAAGTCCCACAAGAGTAGGGATGTGCTTGCTTTCCCGTCACTTAGATCAGTGCCTGGCTTGTAGTAGGTGCTCAACAAATATTTATTATAATAATTAATAATTATAGTAATAATTAACCAGTTCTGTTTTTAAACTATCCTTTTCCTATTATGGCTGTAAATGTTACAGAAACTTTATTAAAGAAGAAAAACAAAAAGAAATCACTATCACACATTACCTTACACTTCAGAGATAAGTATGCTTAACGTTAGCCATGGGTATATGGTATAGTTTTTCAATCGTATATCACATATTTTTAGAAATGATATTGTATTTCCTATATAGTATTGCTCATGAATTTTCCAGTCAATGTACAACAAACCCATTTCTAAGCCACTACCTAATGTTTTCCGGCATACTTTTAAATGGCTATGTAGTATTTCATCGAATGGCTAAACCAAAAGTTTAGGAAATCACCCGAGTTCCTGTCGTGGCTCAGTGGTTAATGAACCCAACTAGTATTCATGAGGACATGGGTTTGATCCCTGGCCTTGCTCAGTGGGTTAAGGATCCAGCATTGCCATGAACTGTGGTGTAGATTGCAGACGAGGCTTGGGTCCCATGTTGCTGTGGCTGTGGTTTAGGCTAGCAGCTGTAGCTCTGATCCAACCCCTAGCCTGGGAACCTCCATATGCCGTGGGTGTGGCCCTAAAAAGACAAAAAAAAAAATCACCAATTATGGATTTTGGGGTTGCTTCCAATTTTAAATAATAAACAATATTTAGAAACATCAATTACTGTTTCCTTAGCATCATTTCCTAGAGAGAGAATTATTAGGCCAGAGAATATGAATAACTTCAAGACTTTTGGTACATGCTGCCCAATGGCTCTGCCTCTCACTAGCCCAAGGATTAAAAAGTTTTAAAAATCTTTGAAAAATTGATAGGTAAGAAATACAATCTTTTAAAATTTATTTTGCTTTGTTGTTAATGAGGCATATAATATGTATATATATATTTTTTTTCTTTCATTTTTCAGGGCTACTCACAGTGTATGGAAGTTCCACAGGATATGTGTTCCTGGCCTGCACCACAGCCAAAGCAACACAGGATCTGAGCTGCATCTGCAACCTACACCACAGCTCACAGTAATGCCAGATCCTTGACCCTTGTTGAGCAGGGCAGGAATCGAACCCATGTCCTCATGGACACCAGTTGGGTTCATTACCACTGAGCCACAACAGGAACTCCAAGGCTTATACTTTTTAAAAATACTGAAGCTCTCTGATATTTCTCCTCTTGTAAATTCTAGAATAGTTCTTTAACCATCTGTTTCTTAGTATGTTTATTGGGTTTTATGTTTGAAGGTGCCCCTCTGGGCCTGTGGCTTCCAGAATGCCTGCTCTCCCAGCAGAGAGTGGGTGCTTGGCTGTTCCATGAGTAGCCCTGTTATCTTTCAGAAAACCAGTCCCTGTGGATTTTGTGTTTTAGTTCCATGACCTGCAAAAACCTTTGGGGTCCCACTGAGATGCTCCTACTGACAGCTCTGCTTGATGTTATCCCTTTCAAGGCCTCTTTGCTTATTCCAGACCATCAATGTCAGTAACATCATCAGATGTTTCTATTTCTGTAGTTTGAACCATCATCTGCTTTCACCAGATTATTTCAATAGTCTCCCAAGTGGTCTTTCTTCCTCCTTCTCATCTCTGGTCTAATCTATTCCCTGCCTTTTCACCTGGAAAGTAAATAGCCAATTATAAAACCAGAACTTGGCTCAGTTTGCTGCCCATGAACCTTCAATGACTCCATATTCCTTCCCAAATACAGCCTAGGAGTTCCTGTGATGGTGCAGTGGTAACGAACCCAACTAGAATCCATCAGGACACAGGTTGGATCCCTGGCCTCACTCTGTGTATTAAAGGATCCAGCGGTTGGCAGAAGCTGTGGTGTAGGTTGCAGATGTGGCTTGGATCCTGTGTTGATGTGGCTGTGGCGTAGACCAGCAGCTACAGCTCCCATTTGACCCCTTGCCTGGGAAATTCTGTGTGCTGTGGATGCAGCCCTAGAAAGACAAAACAAAAAAAACAAAAAACAACAAAAAACAAACAAACAAACAAACAAACAAACACAAGTACAGCCCAAGATTCTTGTGCTCAAGACTTATTGTGCTACAGGCCTTTCATGATTTGGTCCCATCTTGCCTTCCCATTCTCATTCTGTGCTACTCTCATAACTCACAAACCTTACTCATCAACCAATCTGAACTGTCTCTATGCCTTTAATTCACATTGCTCTCTTCTCCTGAATGCCCTTCACTTGCCCCTCTGGTTGTCAAAAATCCTTGAAGACACAGTCCATATATCCTCCCACCCTCGCCACCCAGTCATCTCCACTCCCCCAGCCTGGAAAGTCTCTCCCTCTTCTGTGCATCAAACACATATTACATATAAATCTTAGAGAACTTACCTCCCCCTCTCGCCTCCTATGGTTATTTTTTATAGCTGACTTGTCTTTAACGAGATGGAGAAGACTCATCTGAATATATATCTATAGCTTTGAAAGGTTTTGGGGAAGTAGCAGTCAAAATATTTAAGGGGCCTATGTCTTCTCCCTTTCGTGGCGGGTCTGTCCCCCGCATTTCCTGCGCCTGTGTGCCAGCATCCATCTTGACCTCGTAACTTGATTGTTTCTATAGCTCTGATTGTCCCTCATTTTAATCCTGAAATTTGCACTGGGTTTTCTGAAATGCACTTCAGGTTTCCACTTTGTTTTTCTTCTGTGTTTAGGAGGAAGGGAGGCAGGGAGTTGGTAAACACAGCCTGGAGAGTGTCCCCAAACAGGCAGCTAGATACTTTGATCATGAGTTCTGCTAAGCGTCTTCTTTTCTGCTGCCTCAGGAGGATCTATTTTCCAGGCCTGTTTGGAGGAAGCAGGAGTGGCCACTCCTCCACCATCAGGGAGTCATGGACCTTTTTAATAGGGTGTTCATTTCTTGTAAATTTAATTACTTACTGTCAAAATTCTACAATCATGAACAGGAGTTCCCCTTTCCCTTTTACACTCAGATTGGTTTAACTGGGCTAGGGGCCTAAGCTTCTTATCCATGGCACCATATGGTTGAGAATCCCCTGATCATCAAGGTCTTAGTATAATCATGGTTTCACTTGGTCCTGTCCTGGTAGAAATCCCCTCGTATGTCACACTGATTTTAAGATTTCTAAAATACATACTCCTAAAAACACTACGATGTTGACACAGTAAGGAAGTTAAAGGCTTTCCATTTTTCCGACCTGTCCCTCAACCCCCTTTTTGCTCACCAAGACTCACACCAAGCCAGGTATGGTGAGTGGTTGAAAACAACTTAATTTCCCTCACGGCTTTGAATACATTTAATTCTGGTGAGGGAGGCTTGGTTTGAGCTGGGATCCAAGTCCTTGGCTTAGGAGTCACCAGAGGCTACAGGGAGTGTGCTTGGGAACCAGGCACAGGAGTCAGCCTCCAGGTGGAAGTTTTCGCAGCCCACCAACTCTCACCAAGGACTCTCCATTAGGGTCTGCTATCTGCCACCAGCCTCTCCTCATCTTCTCCATGCTCTCCATCATCTTCCTAACTCCTCCCTTTCTGTCTGGCATTTCTCCTGTGTTAGTGCAGCTGTGTCAATTCCCAGCACTAGGATCCTAACCTGTTGACCCTGAGCCTTACACATAGAACCTCTTGGTCTGAGCGTCACTGCCAAGTGGCTTCAGGCCCAGGCAGAAGCCAGGGCAAGGGTTTATTAAGTACCTCCCATGTGCTGGGCACTGAGCAAATTGGGCCAAGGGCAACCATAGTACAAGGTGGAGGCAAAACGAAGGGAAAACAGCTTTCTTTCATTTCATATTTAAGGAGCCCAGCCTGAAGGATGAGCCGTCATCTTCACCAGGGGACGCCTGTCCATCATTTTGAGCAAAATGAGTCTTGTCAGTTAAGCTCACCAATTTGTTCTCTCTCTTCTGAGGGCGCTGAGCCCGGTGTTCCATTGTCAGCTTCCAATGTCTCATTCTATTGCTTAAGGAACTGCTGATGGTTCCCTGACTACATTATGTCCTTCGCTCATTCAGTAATTTTTATTTATCAGTCTCTGCAAGACCCTGAGCTCGTCGCTGTCAAGGAAATACATGTAAGTAATAAATTCCTCCTGCCTGCTTTCAAAGTGAAGACAGCCATTATACAATCAAGCTTTATAGAACTACATAGAAAGGTATTTAATACAATGGGGGACCAGAAAAGGAATAATTAATTATGCTTGGGGATCTCTGTGATGGTCTGAAAGACAGGTGAAACTTAGCGATCTGTGCTAAGTTGTGTTTTACAAATGCCATCCTGGCAGCAATATAAATGGGGGAGTTCAAGGGAAGACATCATGGGCAGAGAGAGCAGGTGAGGAGCTTATCCAAACAGAAGATAAGAAGAGCCTAAATAAGGACAATAAAAGAGACTCAGGACTATTTTATCAACCTAATCTACTTAGTGTCTCTCAGTTTTGTCTTTTATTTTTTTCCTTGTGGGCCAAACCCGAAGCATGTGGAAGTTCCCAGGGGTTGAGTCGGAGCTGGAGTTGCTGGCCTAGACCACAGCAAAATGGGATCTGAGCTGCATCTGCAACCTATACCACAGCTCATGGCAACCCTGGATCCTTCACCCACTGGGCAAGGCCAGGGATTGGACTTGCGTCCTCATGGATACTAGTCGGGTTTGTTACCACTGAGCATGATAGGAACTCCTTTCCCTTAGTTTAAAAAGTTTGATTGCTAGAAACACTTGCAGAATGAGGGTAATAATGGGACTTTTTTTTTTAAAGTGGACAGCAAGAGGATATTTCTAAACTTGGTGTTAGACTGTTACTATCAAGAAGCATTTATTGAATCCCTAGAATTTGCAGGTCTGCCAGGGTGAGGTGGGGAGGGGACATGGAAGGAAAGAAGACTTAAAGAACTACAGTTCATTTTGAAGAACCAGATATAGTCTCAAAGGAAAATAACCGAGGGTACTTAAAGCACTACATACTGTTAGGAGTTTAGATAATAACGTGCACCAGGAGGGTGATTTTCCTGCATCTATTTTTTGGTAAGAAGAATTCTGTTAGCTTTATTCATCCTGATGGCATCAACAACTCATGGCAGGAAGCCAAAGGCAGAAGAGGAGGCTGGCTATTTTCCTGGGTCCTTGATTGGACCTTAAAGCTTTGTTGTTACAAAAAGTTGAATATGGATATTCTTCAGTAATATATAATCTATTCAATTAAATTCAGTCAACTTTCATGGTATAACTATTATGGACAAACCATGACTCTAGAGGACAAAGATGAACAAGAAATGATCTTGTCTTTGCCTACAGGTGGGAGAGCTGAGGTCTGTTCTCCCACAACTGTATTTGATTCAGAACCTTCTCACTGACATACTGCTGATTAGATTAAGACTAAGTGAGGGTCAGATGATGTAATGCAGTGGGTTATTTGCTTTGTCTTTTTTTTTCTTACGTGGTGAAAGACTTGGCTGGATTTTTGTTTTAATCGCTGCATAAAGTGTATTTAGTCACTGTATCTTTTTCTCATCTGAAATATAGGAGTCATGATTACAGATGGGAAAGTGCTCAGTTCTGGGCCCCAGGCACTGGATTTTCTTTCCTTTCCCTGTTGGATCTGATTCCTCAGCATCAGAACTTCACCTCTTTCTCAGATGCATTTATGATGTCCTCCATGGTCATTTTGGTTTTCCTTCTTCCTCCTTTGGTCTCCCTTTTCCCTCCCCTCAGATAGTTTCTTTTTTCCTCTGCCTCTTTCAGGGCGCAAACTCCCTTGGTTAATGAGCTGCCTATCTTTCCTCTGCTTCTTGATACCAAATGTCTGTCCCTTGGATTTTTTTTTTTAATTTTAATTTTATTTTTATTTCTTTTTATTTTTTTGTTTTTTAGGGCCGTACGCATGGCATACGGAGGGTCCTAGGCTAGGGGTGAATAGGAGCTGTAGCCGCTGGCCGATACCACTGTCCACAGCAACACCGATCCTTAACCCGCTGATTGAGGCCAGGATCGAAACTGCGTCCTGGTGGATGCTAGTCAGATTCATTTCTGCTGAGCAACAATGGGAACTTCCTGTCCCTTGGATGCTGATAGGGAACTAGTTTCCATTTTAAAAAAACATTGTGTTTACTACAGAAAATCTTATGGTTTTGAATCTAAACTTTAAAACTGGTGAATTTAAGGTTTCATATTTATTCGAAAAGCAAGGAAGTGCCTTTTACTTTGTTTAGCATTGTCATTTCTCATTCTCCATGGGGGGGTGACCAAGGGTAGAAGGTCTGAGATAATTGCCTAAGTAAATTTTATAAACAGATTAATCTATGTCTGATTATTGCATCGTACAATTGGCCAGGCCAGCTTTGACCACAGTAGCTCACTGCGCACTTTTAAGTGGGCCCAAACCCAGTACTCACGGACAGGCAGAATTCAGATCAGCTTTTTTTTTTTTTTTTTTTTGGTCCTTTTGGGGCCGCACCCGAGGCATATGGAAGTTCCCAGGCTGGGGGTCCAATCAGAGCTGCAGCTGCCGGCCTACACCACAGCCATAGCAACACCAGATCTGAGCCAAGTCTGTGACCTACACCAAAGCTCATGGCAATGCCAGATCCTTAACCCACTGAGCAAGGCCAGGGATGGAACCCCCATTCTCATGGATACTAGTTGGCTTCATTACCACTGAGCCATAACAGGAACCCCCCAAAGCAGCTATTCTGAGCAAAGCCAAGCTCTGGAATAAATTTTGGAAGGCAGTTCCAATGAAGTGGCTTTGTCTCTGCCTTCCAAGTGCCCTGTGTTCTCGGGTTTGGAGAAGTGAACGGATCTCAGTGTCTTTAAAGTGACTCTGGAAATCTCTGTCTCTCTTGCTGTACACGCAGGATGGTAGCATTCCTTTATTCATTCCGAATGTGTGTCTACTTTCAGCCTGCTCTGTGCCATGTTCTGAGCTATGTGCTTTATAACCCTACTGAATAGTATAACTCCATTTTACAGATGAGAAAACTGAGGCTCGGAGAGAGTAATGTTACCTCGAGCAGTTCTCTGAAAATCCCGTTGTTTGAACACTTACCATGTCCCAGGCTCAATGCTATAGGTGCATTTGTGCTTAATTTACATTAAATTCTACAAGTGGCTGAGATAAAGATTATTTCCAGGTGAGCACCCAGGAATAATAGCTTAAATTTAAGTCCTGAAGAGAATTGTTTTGAGATGGGAGTGGAAGGTAAGATTAGGAAGGTAGATGAGGGGACAAGTTATGGACTTGACTACTGAATAAAAGACTGGGATTTTATCTAAGGGATAATTGTGAATCCTGGACTTTTTTTTGTTTTTTTTTTAGCTTTATTCTCATATGTGAAGTAATATTCTCCAGACTTTTAAACTTTAAAAATTATTCAAAAAAATAAGTGAATATGCAAGGTTGGATAATTCTGTAAAAACTCTGTTTTTTCGTGGAAAGGAAATGTATTAAATGTATTAAATTAAGGGCATTGCTAAATTTCAATACATGTAAAATACGAAAGACATTATTTCGTTGGAATTTATAAATGGAATAAATGAGAAGATGGTTGTATGGATTGATGAAGATTAAAATCACAGCAAAAAATAAATTGTCAGGAAAAATCGAAAGAAATACTGAGCTGACATAAAAGGAAAATAGATCTGCTCTACTTAGGAGGTTTCACGAGAACCACGGTCAAGGGTACCTACAAATTCAGAGTTGAGAAATGATGGAGAAGTCATATGATTGGGATCTCATTCTAATCTGAAGACAGTCTTGTTAATTGGACACCATGGGTTCCAAATTCATTGAAGTTTACTTTTGTATCTATGAAAAAAAAAAAGGATTGACACACAATGTAATAGTCTAAACAAGATGCCATAAAGATATTTTAAAGTGCTTGGACACTTAAGGACAGATCACAAAAAATATTTCAGAAAAAATGCTTTATATTCAATTTATATACTACCCATGCATTATTTTTATTATCTGCTAAAAGTTTCCCAAAGTCAGCTTCTAAACCTTATTTTAATTAATTCAGTTTTAGTATTTATTTGAAGGTAAATATACATATATAAAATCTTTAAAAATTGTCTTAATTAGTATGAAGTAGAAGTTTTCTAGTTTTCAAAAATATATGCGTACTTTTAGCATATTATACCAAATAAATCAGGTGGGTTTCAAAAATGCAAGATAGATTATATGAGCCAAAGACATTCATTTGAATAAATAAATTTACTTAATTTTAGACTTGCTACCTAATATAGCTGCAATTAGTATCTACTGATTAGAACTAGAAAATTCCTTTTACTAATGGTATTTAGAGTATTTTGGAAGATGAAGTGTCTGAATCTTATTTTATTAAATTTATTGGACACTATTACATATTACATGTGAAAATAGTTATTTTTAATTTAACATAGAGCTAGGGAATTATGTGATCCAAGCTGAAAATACCACAGAGGAATGGTGTAGTATATGCAGCTGACTTTAATCTTCATTTTTTTCCTTTGTAAAACTTTATATATGCAGGATGGAAAGGGGATCTGAAGCTATTATGCTGAGTAAATAAAAGCCCTTCATTATGCATGATTTTCAGTTATTTTTGGTTTTTTTTTTGGTAAAAGTCTTTATTTTTTGCCCATAATTTCTAGATATTTATGTAAATTCTCAATTCATGTTTCATGGATACTTACTGCCTTTTCATTTTGAAGCTGTTCTCAGTCTGGCTCTGGTATTCTCAAGAGTGAAGAACATGTGTTTTATGTACTTTGTAATTCCCTAAGTTCCTGGAAAAGTGTTCTGCACACATTAAAAGCTTAATAAAGGGCTTTAAGTGATGGTGGTACTAAGGTTGATAGTGATGATGATGGTGGTGGTGGTGGAAATGGTCCTGCACTGGGCATAGAACAATCTCAAAATATCAAAAACATAATGAAGTGCTGTTGCAACAGAAAGCCAACCAGTGGGCTGTTTTTAAATGGTTACACCTTAAATATATTTAGAGAGTATATTCTACATATATTTTTTTAAGTATAGCATGTGGGCAAGAGTGTAGACTCTGGAATTGGACTGCTTGAGTTAAAATCCTTGCTACTCTACTTATTAGCTCTGTAACATTGCACAATTTCCTTAATTGCTCTGCACTTCAGTTTCCTCATCTATAAAATGGAGGTAGTAAATCATATTCATTTTTTAGGGTGGTTATAAGGATTCATTGGTATAAGGATGAATATTATATAAAGGATTTAGAAGAGTGCCTGCTACATAGTAAACACTTGATAAGTAGTACTTATCATCATCATTATTATTATTAAAGTCTTAAAATAAAAGTACATGTTTATTATGGAAAATTCAGGAGGTAAAGTACAAAAGAAAAAAGAAAAAAAATCACCGAGTGTCCCAGCCCCCAACTATTAATTAATATTTTGATATATTTATTTTTATCGTATATCAAGTTAAGCAACTAAGTCGTGTAGTCTTAGAATAGATGAAATATCCAGTTGACATTACTGATAACAAAATTAGGTGAATTTTAAGTTAAAGCATTGGGCAGTCATTATAAAAATGAAATGTTAAGACTATATGGAAACATGAGGAAATATTTAGCATAATGTTAAGTGGAAAAGATGAATATAAAATTAACGTGCACACAAGTATATTCAATTTTGTAAAATTAAATATGCCAAATAAAATTAGTATTAGTGGGGTAGGATTATGTGTAATTTATTATAATCATCATTCTATTAGTGTTGCTATTATTACTTTAACCTTTTTATGTCAAATTTATTTGAAAAAAATATGGCGCCTGGATGAATTGTAATTATTCCATGGCGGAGCCATTGGATGGCGGTATGAACTCTGCTCTCCCCTTGTACCTTAGGGATAGAAGGGGTATGTGAAGAACTACAAAGGAGGTGCCTGCTTGGAACAGGGTGGTACTCACAAGAAACCAGCATGTTGGGTTAGTTTGAGCAGTTGTATATCCTAAGGTTTTTCAAGTATGTATCTTGAGGTTGTTCAGCTCAATAACATCAGTTTGATGTGGTGTCATGGTAATGTGGGACAAGCATTCCAAGCAGAAAAGTGTGTGTACGTGCGCACGTATGTGTTTGTGTTGAGGAGAAGGAGGGAGAGGAAAAGGTAGAGGTAGATGCCAAAGGAAGAGGTGAAGGGAAGCACAGTCTAAGATAAAAGAAATTAAAGAGGGGGAAGGTCCCTTGGGCTAGATTTTATAGGAAACATTCAGACAACTATGACTTACATATTTTTTTTTTGTCTTTTTGCCATTTCCTGGGCCACTCCCGAGGCATATGGAGGTTCCCAGGCTAGGAGTCGAATCGGAGCTGTAGCCACCAGCCTACACCAGAGCCACAGCAACGTGGGATCTGAGCCATGTCTGCAACCTACACCACAGCTCATGGCAACACTGAGCAAGGGCAGGAACCGAACCTGCAACCTCATGGTTCCTAGTTGGATTCATTAAGCACTGAGCCACGATGGGAACTCCTACATATTTTGTTTTAAACAATAATTAAAGCATGTCCCAGGATCTGTATTTCCTTTGCCACCACTTTTTGATATTTCAATAAAAAGGCATTATTTGAGCTGGGGATTATATGCCATCTGTGTCTGGAATCCTGAGGGGTAAGTGGCATAATGACTTGGCAGGGAAGATTGGGTGGGACATTTATAAAAACTATGAAAGTGTCTTTTTTTGGGGGGGGTCTTTTTAGGGCTGCACCCACGGCACATGGGGGTTTCCAGGCTAGGGGTTGAATCGGAGTTACAGTTGCTGGCCTACACCACAGCCACAGCAACTTGGGATCCAAGCCATGTCTGCGACCTACACCACAGCTCATGGCAACACCAGATCCTTAACCCACTGAGCAAGGCCAGGGATTGAACCTGAGTCCTCATGGATATAGTCGGGCTCGTTAACCACTGAGCCACGATGGGAACTCCAAAAGTGTCACTTTTAAATAACTTCATTTAAACTGCCTGAGGTTTTCCTAAATAAGTAGCCAGATTATTACACTGTGCATCCTGCTCTGCCAATGGTAACTTGACCCCTGGCCCAGGATGAATGTTTGCCAGGTTTCAGTGAATTCCAGTAGCAGTCATTCCACTAACTGTAATTTTGAGAGGGGGAGGTTAGAAGTGCAGGCTGGTGAAAAGCTTTAGGGTGTTCAGAAATACTTATTCATTGGACTCATTTTAGAAACATCTAAAATGGTCGAGTGAGGTACCTCTATTGCACAGAATGGCTGCCTGCTGCCAGATCAGAATTTTTCCCCCATAAAACTTTCCTCTCCTATTAAAACGGCAGGAGCAACAGTTAAGTAACTCAGACACATTGAGTTTCTCTCAGTTAAGAGAAAATCTTTAAAATCAAAAAGATATTTTAATTTTACTTCTTGGGTAAAAGAAAATAATAGCAATATGTATCTTCCACTTGGCATAGTTTTATAAAGCTCTCTCTTTAAGAGTTTTGTTCTACTTCCAGCTCAGGGAGGGCTACAGTTTCAGAGTTGCAAAGGGCTGAAACTGTCTGGAACCAATGTTTTATTAAAAGTGACATCGAAATGCAGAAACTAGTCCCTGTGAGAAGGAGCAAAAAGTGGTCCACGCAATGACAGTTGCAGAAATATAAGAGCAGTGAAAAATTTAAGACGCAGAAGCAAAAACAGGAAGGTCGAGAAATTCACTTTCAGAGAGAGCTGGAGGACTTTGGAGGACTTCCTACCGTAATCCTATCTTCTCTCCGTGTGTTTGTGTAACTAATACCCACCATCTGCGCAAACAGATCAAGGGACATGCATCTTTGGGGGCGTTTCTCTGGGAGGCATTTTCTATCTCCGGGTTGAGGCAGAGGACTTCAGCACTAATTGATTCCACCTTCAAGGCAGGATGGATAGTTAATGGGCACTATTTCCTTAACACACTTCGGAGTGAACCTGCACAAATCTACAGGGGAAATTTGGGAGGTTTCCTAGCCTGTTAAATTTTCTAGCAGTTTGATCATGGACCAAATACACACCAGTAAGTTTAAAATCCAGTAATACCAGGCAGATAGACACAAATGGGCTTTGGGGCAAGTCAGTGGGCACCAGGGAATATAGGAAGCTATTTGAATATTCCACCTTGCCTTAGGTGACTGAGGTGTTGACAGAGCTGGGATAGGCATGTATCACCCCTGTGCTGGGTCCAGAAGGGAGTTAAACACAAGATTCTTAAGCTTTCTTCCTCTACCATGCTGTATGAATACATTTAATTTTTTTTACTTGTATCTAATTTAAACATTTAATTATTACCATAACCTATATATTGGACATATGTGTGGGAACTTGTGTTCAAGGAGCTCAAGTGTAATTGGGGAATGGACACATAAAGAACTACAATAAAATAACACAACTCTTGTAATAATTCATGGGTGTAGAAAGTGGTGAGTACAACCCCTTTGGAAAACTGTTTATCAGTGCATATTCTAGTAAAATATGTACATTCCACTTCTGGCTATATACACAACAGACATGCTGCATATGTCCACACACACAAAAAGATATGTATGAGAATTTTCATGGTAGCTTTATTTATATAATAGCCCCCAATCTGAAGCATCCCAAACATCTATTCACAAAATAGATACTAAATGGTGGTATAGTCATAAAGTAGAATACCACACAGAAGAATGCATACTGTGTGATTCTATTTATATAAAATTTTAAAACAGGCAAATTAATTCAGTGTGATAGAAGTTAGAGCAGTGGTTACCTTTGGGTAGCAAAGTATTAGCTGGGAGGGGATATAAGAGCATTTCAAGGTGCTATATTGGCTGTCTTGATCTGGGTGGTAGTTACGGGTGGTGGTTACAGGTGGTACACCTATGAAAAAATTAATCAAGCTGTACCCTAAGATTTCTTCCCTTTGCTGTATGTAAGTCATATTGCAAAAAAAATAATTTTATACAATGATTATATTAAAAGCAAAAAAAAGTTATACTGAAACATTGATGCGGTAAATGCTGATTTTTTTCTGGGGGAATGAGATGGACATGTGAGGGACATTGGGCCTGCTGTGTTGAAGGCGTTCAGCCCTTCTGGACAAGGTTTCAAGGGTTTGGACATGAAACAAGAGGCAGTGTTCATCCTGAGAGAGACAGTGGTAATGGAGGGAAGCCGAGGTGAGGGCATTGCAGAGGTAAAATGAGAAAGGGCCTCAGTGACTACAGCTGTGCACGTGCATGAAGAGGATGGGCGAGAGGGAAGAGGAGAGGGAAAAGGTGAGAATGGCTCCACGTGTTCCCCTTTGGGTGGTGGGTTGCTCATGCCACTGCTAATGGTGAAAGTTGGAGGAAAGACACATTTGGAAATGTCTTAAATCATATGACCAATTTGTTTGACTTGGCCCGGGTCAGGACCAGCATTTGCGTTAATTAGCATCACCTGATAGATGACTTGAATTCTGCTCCTTTTTGTTCTGCAAATACGATCTCAAAGCCTGATCCTTTGTCTATGTGATGTAGATTTTATATAGATCCTTTGCAATGCCCTGAAGGGAAGTTTTAAAATGTTTAATCATGATGATATTTATATATTCGTTTATTTTGGAACATTCAACACTTAACTTTCTTTCTAAATTCAAGTTTATTCTGGAGTATTGTTAAATTTCATGAAGAAATGCTAACAGTGATTTTTCAAGCTGTTGGTGCACTCCTAGGGCAAGTCTAAGAGGCTAGGTATAGCAATATATATAGGAAGCATGGACTAGCTTCTCTTATTATTGGTGCATTTGCCAGGGGGGTTGCTGGAACTCATCTTACTGTTTCTGTTCACTTTGAGTTCCTCCAGTTGAGTGCTGTGGTTTAGGGTGGTGCTCACCCACAGGAGTTTTGGGCCCAGTGAAAGACTTCTGGAGATGGAAGGTAGCTTGTCTTCAGCTTGTTTACTGCTGCTTGACAGAACTATTTTCCCTTTTGTTTGTTTAAAGCCTCATGAATGTGTTTTGAGTATACATTCTTTTCATTTCCTCGGTGTTAAAACTGGATGGATCTGATTACCTGGCTGTCAGGGAGAGTTACGTGCATTGCGGGTGCTCTCTGCACTCTACCTAGCAGCCCAGGTCTGCAGATGAATAAGCCACCTTGCTTCCTGGACCGGGTCGAGTAACTGCTGTGGCTCCTCCCACTGCTCTTCCTGCTCTGCATCCTTCTCAGGGTAAGAATGGCTGACGGAGAGCTTCCTGCTTCCTGTTTGCCTCTGGGAGAGCACAATTCTAAATGGTCTGGTTTCTCTGCCTTTGGAAAGGCAATTGTCCTCTGCTCTTAACCAACCCTCCTGGGAAGTCACCTGCAATTCTTCGGAGGGCCTAGCCTTCTTGAGATAACACTCTGGTTAAGAATTCCCCACTGTGCTACTTGTTAGAGAAAAAAATGAAAATGGTCAAATTGCTGGTAGATTACAGCTATTGTTACAGCTGATTTGAGGAAGATGTTCTGGAGTGAAAATATAATCAACTAATCCTTTGACTATTTCTGTATTTTATTTTTTTATGTAGAAACTTGTCTTTCATCTGGAGATCCTTATAATACATTTTGGACTTACATTTTTAAAAGGAAAGAAATTATTTTTCTAGGTCAATCTGTTAAACTCGTGAATTTGAACAGACAAATTTTATGCCTGAGGTGATCAATGAGGATTCTCGTTAAATAATTCACTTTGTAAGAAGCCCATCAAAGTCATATTTGGAGACAGAAATTTACCTGTGATGGAACACTTCTCCTGAGATGCTAGGCTCTCTGTACTCTGATTCCATTGTGTTCTTAGGATCTAGGAATCCTCTGTGCCTGTGAAGTCCATCTACTCACAACCTGCTTTGCCTTTTCCCAAACTCTCGGGCAATGTCCCTCAAAGTGGTTTAGTGTACAGCTGAATAAGCTGGAGGACTTCGTATAGCACAGGTTACTGGGCCTCACCAGAGTTTCTGGTTCAGTAAGTCTGGGGTGAGGGCTGAGAATGTGCATTTCTAACAAATTACCAGGTGATGTTGATGCTGCGTGGTTCAGCAACCACACTCTGAGGGCCACTGCATTGGACCTTTGCTGAAACATCCATAGTGGACAGAATAATGGACCTCTGAATATGTCCACACCCCAATCCCCACAACCCATGAATATGCTAACTTACACGACAGAAGGGACTTTGCAGATGTGACTAAGTGAAGGATATTGAGATGGGGAGATGATCTTTGATTATCCAGCTGGGTCCAGCAATCACAATGGGCCTGATAAAAGGGAACCAAAAGGATCAAAGGCAGAAAAAGGAGATGTGATGACAGAAGCAGAGGTTCAAGTGATGTACTTTGGAGATGAAGGAAGGGGTCCCAAACCAAGGAATTCAGGTGACCTTAAAAGATGGAAAAGGCAAGGAAACATTCTCTCGTGAAGCCTCTAGAAAGAACAGCACTCTGCCAACATGACGATTTTAGACTTGTAAGACTCATTTCAGATTTCTGACTTCAAAGCTATAGGATAATTAATTTGCCCTATTTTAAGCCACTAGGTTTTTGGTAATTGGTTTCAGTAGCAATTAGAAACTAATACAACATCCTACTCCATATTGCAGGCTACCTAAATTCTATCCACTTTGGCTCAAATGTAACAGAAGTCTACCTCAACCTTCATCTTCATGATGTTTTTTTTTTTGTCTTTTTGCTATTTCTTTGGGCCGCTCCCGCGGCATATGGAGGTTCCCAGGCTAGGGGTCGAATCGGAGCTGTAGCCACCGGCCTACGTCAGAGCCACAGCAACGCGGGATCCGAGCCGCGTCTGCAACCCACACCACAGCTCACGGCAACGCCGGATCGTCAACCCACTGAGCAAGGGCAGGGACAGAACCCGCAACCTCATGGTTCCCAGTCGGATTCGCCAACCACTGCGCCACAACGGGAACTCCTTCATGATGTTTTTACTCAATGATTTCAGTTCAGAATCTTTTATCCTCCTGGGAATTCCTAGGGCATTTATTGTCTCAACTAGTTGTATAGATTTAAAAGATCTTCTTCATTTAACAATTTGCTGTATTATAGACCTCAAGCTGAGGCTAACAGTGAAAAGCCAGAATTCCCACCCTTATGGACTTCCTAATCTATCAGGGGAGGCAGACGTAGTATGACTACCTTAATCATATATATCACACACATGATTATGTTTATAACTACATGTGATAGCATATACACAGAGACTGTAAACTTCTGGTGGGAAGTTATACTGCTAATTTTTATACTACTAACTTCCTTAGTAATGGGTCTTTTTTGAGCTATGTTCATAATTTTAAAAGACTGATGGAAGAATTATGCTGTTCTTACATTAAGGTTACATGAATCATCATTTCAGAATTACATTTTATTTAGTGAAGTCTTTTAAAATTTGAGAACAATTACACCTCAAACCAGAAATATTCCCCCTCAAAACAGTTGTGATAGCATTATATCACTGTATTTTTTTTTACTAAGAACACATTTACTGGAGTTCCCGTCATGGTGCAGTGGTTGACGAATCCGACTAGGAACCATGAGTTTGCGGGTTCAGTCCCTGCCCTTGCTCAGTGGGTTAATGATCTGGCGTTGCCTTGAGCTGTGGTATAGGTTGCAGATGTGGCTCAGATCCTGCGTTGCTGTGGCTCTGGTGTAGTCCAGTGGCTACAGGTCCAATTCGACCCCTAGCCTGGGAGCCTCCATATGCCGCAGGAGTGGCCCAAAGAAATAGCAAAAAGACCAAAAAATAAATAAATAAAATAAAATAATAAAATAAAATTTGAGTCCATAGTGACATAGTGGAGAAGGGGAGAAAGATAAGAGGAATCTTTTTGTTTGTTTGTTTTTGAACCCACAACTATACTTCATCATGAAAAGAGCATGGAACAGAGGTTAAAAAGCCAAAGATCTTGTTTTGAGGCCAGTTAAGTCTTCTGTAAAATGCATAAGTCTAATTAGATGATTCCTAAGTTTCCTTCGCATCTAAACCTCTGTGGTTTATAATCTTTTCTTGAAACCTAAAACACAATGCCTTGCAGGTGAGAGGGGCTATATAAATGAAGTTGATCTGAGTGCTATTTTAGAAATATCAAAATGCTTTATAGTCCACACATTGCTAACGCATAGCATCTTTGTTTCTAGAGAAAAATGGGATTCTCATATGCAAGGTAAAATGAATATTCAGACTTAGGATAAAATGACTTATTTGAAAATTAATTCAGGTGTGTTTATGTCCTGTACCAGATTAACATATATGTAATGTCTTTTGTTCTCTTTTAACTAAAAAAAGTAACAATGTCCTAAACACCTTACAGAATGAAGGATAAGCTGTTTGTGAAGTGGAGATTTGGCAGTCAGTGTGTCAGTTTGACAAATACAGGTTTCAAGAGATTATTATTCACTCTAGGGAAATTCTAGCATAAATTTGGATGCTTCTGGTAAGCTGAATTGTAGATCAGTTCCCTAACTGGCAACAATTAGAAATGGTGGATAAATTAAATATATATATATATATATATTTTTTTTTTTTTTTTTTTTAAGGCAACTGATACTTACCAAGACAGAGGTTAAGGGGCCAAGAGAGGAGAGAAACACAAAAATGGACCCAACTTTTGCAGCCAGTTTCTCTCTGAAGGCATTTGGTGATTCACAAATGGGGGATGAAACATGAACAAGTTGAAAAGAAAATGTTTGCTGAGAGGCTGAGTTTCTACCAATGTTATATGGCTGAAGAAACAATATTAGAATCTAGGGCATATGGAGAAAGAGGAGGGACTCTCATAAAGAAAACATTCTAGGAGTTCCCACCATGGCTCAGTGGTTAACAAATCTGACTAGGAACCATGAGGTTGCGGGTTCAATCCCTGGCCTCCCTCAGTGGGTTAAGGATCCGGCATGGCTACAGCTGTGGCATAGGCTGGCAGCTGTAGTTCTGATTTGACCCCTAGCCTGGGGACCTCCATACGTTGCAGGTGTGACCCTGCAAACAAACAAAAACATTCCAAGCTTTCATTGAATCTTCAGAGTAAGGATTATGTAGAAAGAGATCACCTTTACAAAAAAAGAAATCCTCTTTCATGCCAGCTCAATTGGATTAATGTGATCTGCTCTTACTCTGAATACCTGCTAGAAGCAACAGTAAATCATCTCTAAAGGATTGTAATACCACACAAAGCCTAACGTTATCTCTGTAGCTTTTTATCCCCAATGTCTGGCAGTTTACCAGGCATACTAGCAGACAAAACCAAACGCTCAAGTCAAGGGGGAAAAAAAAAACCCAAATGGATATAGACTGACAAATTATCCTGATATTTGAGGTATCAGACAAAGACTTTAATATGTTCAAGATATTAGATGATGTGTGGTCAGGTCACTAAAGATGGCTATTCTCATGCTCTTTGCACATTCCTTGTTTAATTTAGTCCCTGGTAACTGATGAGCCCACCTGACATCAACTCCTCCTATAAATGGCAGGTTTCTTCTCCCCCAAGTAGCTAAGACTGTTGCACTTGGTGGGGTGTCACTCCAGGATGCTTTGTATAAGACCCCCTGTCCCATAACCATTGTCACTGTCTTTGTTGCTGTCACTAGGCTCTTTGTTCAGTCTTGAGGATGGTCAGCTAGAAGGCTTACAGGCCTGTGGGGTGCAGCCCAACAGATGGCAGGGTAGAAAATTTCAGCAGAGAACTGGAAACCATGAAAGAAAGTTAAACATTATTTTTACAACTGAAAATTTCAATAATTGAAATTAAGAATTCAGTAGATGGGTTTACAAAGCACATTAGAGCAAAAAAAATTATAAGAGTATATTTGGACTGAAGAATCAGGAGAAGATAGTATGGAAAATACAAAATTGAATGTAAGAGAGACATTAGGACATAACGAAAAGATCTAACACATGTATGATTGGAGTCTCAGGAGTGGAAAGAGACTAGAGCAAATGCAGTATTTAAATAATAATGAACATTCCTTGAAATTGATGGAAGATATCAAGCCACAAATGCAAAAATGCTATGGATCCCCAAGCAAGATAAATGTGAAAACTCACTCTGGGTCCTAGATTATCAGAATTAGTTACTTTGGCAAACTTCTTGCTTTCCCAACTAAAGTATTATAAATTCCACCTGAGTTGTAAGCAGAAGTTGTTGCTTAGGATTGCTAGGAAAATTCCTTGAGAGAAATAGACACTGTTTCCCACCCTTTGTCTTTGCCCACTTCCTTCTGCTTGCAATGAGGCATGATGGCTGAGTTTCAGGTGCTGTAATTTGTTCATTATGCCATTGTAGTCGTTCACTTTATGTGACAACTTGGCCACAGTAACTAGCTTTTTGGTTAAACAGTAGTCTAGATGTTGCTGTGAAGGTATTTTTTTAGCTGAGATAATATTTAAATCAGTAGACTGAGTAAAGTAGCTTGCCCTCTATAATGTGGGTGGGCCTCATCTGATTCAGAGAAAAAACACTGGCATCTTTCAAAGAGTGGATTCTGCCTACTGTCTGCCTTTGGACTTAAACTGAAATATCATTTCTTCCCTGGGTATCTCTCTACCTGTAGATTTTGGACTTCCTCTTTTTCTCTCTGGAGGTATAGATATACACATCTTATTGCTTCTGTTTCCCTGGAGGACTCTAACAGAAACAGCCATGAAAGTCATGTGCAAAGGACAGTGGGGCAGAAATCTAAGTCTCTGATGTGTGTTATAGTCTCATACCAGATCTATACTGCCTCCCTTTGGACTAGATAACACTGTGTAAACAGCGTTTAAAAAATTACATGAATCATAATCAACTTTTCTTTTTACTCATACAATAGCAATACAAGGCAAAAGTCCAAGCTAATGCCATTTTCTTCTCTTGTTTGTCTCTGTCTCTATTTGTTTTAACATATGCAAAGGGACAAGGAACATGGATTCTCTACTAGGAGTTATTAATAATGAATGACTGGGGTTCCCACTGTGGTGCAACAGGATCAGTGGCATCTCTAGAGTACTAAAACGCAGGTTCCACCCTCTGCCCCGCACAGGGAGTTAAGGATCTGGCATTGCTGCAGCATCAGCATAGGTCACAACTGTGGCTCAGATCTGATCCCTGCCTGGGGAACTCCATATGCCATGAGGTGGCCAAATAAATAAATAAATAAATAAATAAAAGAATAACCATGAATCTGTCCATCTGGCCAACTGATTCCTTCAGATTTGCCTGGTTCTACCACATTATGAAAAATTTCTCCTGATTGATATGGAATGCTTTTTACATGTAAAAAAAGAATTGAATACAATTTCCATCCATGACAAATGAAGTAAGGCATTAAAAACACATATAAAATACAGATAACATTTAAAACTATGGCTCAGGTATTTATTTTCAAATTCCTTTTAAATAGAAAAACCAAACTAGTGGAATATCACAAAATGAAACAAAGATATAATTCAGACAAACCTAAAACAAAGGAAGATTGATTAAAATCATTTAATTCACTCAGAGACAAAATCAAGGCTAGAAATTAAACTATTATGGACTAGACTGTTTCATCTCTGTAGAATCAAAATAGTGTTCCTGAACATATTTTTCTTCTTTCATTTGCCATTTCCCCCTGCTGTAGCTGAGTTCTTAATTGTATCATTAATGACAATGATCTTTTTTCTTGCTTTTAAGGAAAGATTTGGTTTTCCTTTAATGACATTTTTTCACAAAGTCTGTTGGAAGGACTATATAGATTCTCTTGTGACAGGTTTTTTCTGGATTCTGCAAGAAAATTCCACTACATGAACTCTGATGTTGATTAATGCTGGCCTAATAGAAATTGTGTTAAACTTTAGCAAAGTCACAAATAAAGGAGATGCTCTGTGACTAATTATTAACACACTATATGAGCTAAGCTTTATGAGATGCATCATACCTAGGACTGGTATGACTGGGAAAGGATTGTTGATTTTTTTTTTCCAAAAGACCCATAGTAATTTTTTTCCTAGGCTAACTATAAAAATTTTATAGACTTTCTTTGAAAGCAGCACATTTTCTCTACTTGGGAGCTTATTTTACTGTTGTCTGCATTATCTTAATCTTAAGAATTAACTGGGAAGTTCAAATTGCAAAACCACAGTGCTCAAAAAGTGTGAAGGCCTGGAGTAGAAAAGACTTTGAAAATCAAATACTGACCTGAAATTGGATTTCTTTTTTTTTGGTCTTTTTAGCCCCCCCCCCCACCCCAGGCATATGGAGGTTCCCAGGCCAGGGGTCTAATCAGAGCTATAGCTGCCGGCTTACACCATAGCCACAGCAACTCGGGATCCAAGCCGTGTCTGCAACCTACACCACAGCTCTTGGCCACACCAGATCCTTAACCCACTGAGCGAGGCCAGGGATCGAACCTGCATCCTCACAGATGCTAGTCAGATTCGTTTCCACTGAGCCACGATGGAACCCCTGAAATTGGATTTATTTATTCTCTTTCCTTTGAATCTATTCATTAAAAATATTTGTTTTCTGGAGTGCCTGCTGTGGCATAATGGGTTAAGAATCCATTGTTGCTAAAACCATGGTGTAGGTGGCAACTGCAACTCAATTCAATCCCTGGCCCAGGAACTTCCATATGCTGTGGGTGTGCCGAAAAAAATGTTTTGTTTTCTGTTCTTTTATCTGTGATAAATACCTCCTGAAAGCCTTGTAGGTTGACAGGCCAAATGTACTGGTTGAATGAGATATCTTTACATTCACTGGCTCCATGGCATATTTTCTCACTTTTATGTATGTCTTATTCTACTATACCTTTCAACTCTTTCCATGTTACAGATAATCAGCTGATCTGCAACCCCCTTCAAAAATTTCCCACTTACTGTGTCATGTCGTTTTATCTTGAAAAACAGCATTTTAATAGCTTGAAAAAAAAAACAAAACAGGAAGCAGAAACCATTATTACAGTTAGGAGAGACTGTGTCTATTTTATTAACTTCCTTTGTGTTTTTCCTTCAATGCTTGAAGTATGTTTTACTTTTTGACTTATTAAAATTTTTTAAACTAAATTTTTTGGAAATTCCCTTGTGGTACAGTGGTGAAGGACCCAGCATTGCCACAGCTGTGGTGCAGGCCACAACTGCAGCTTGGGGCCCTGGGAAATTCCACATGCTGTGGGTGTAAACAAAACAAAACAAAACAAAAACAACTAAACTTTGTGAGATAATTGTACATTCACACACAGTTATAGGAAATAATCACAGCAATCTTATATTTTTTTTTTTACCAGTGTTCCCTAGTGATAAAATCTTACAAAACTGTAACATAACATCATAATCAGGATATTGACATTGATAATCAAGATTCAGATTTCCATCACCATAAGGATCTCTGAAGATGCCTTTTATAGCTAAACTACTTCCTTTCTGCCCCAATCTCTGCTTACCCCCCGACAATATTAATCATTCTATATTCCTGTAATTTTGTCACTTCAAGAATGTTATATAGGTGGAACCATATAATGTAACATTTTGGGGTTTTTGTTTGTTCGTTTGGTTTTTTGCTCAGCATAATTCTCTGGACTTGAACATCTTTTCATGTACTTACTTGTCATTTGTATATTTTCTTCAGTGAAATTTCTCTTCATTTGCTTTACCCATTTTCTTATTTCCAATTTACTCATTTCTGCTGGTTTTGACTTTTGAGTTTTGAGAGTTATTTATACATTCTAGCTATTAGTTCTTTTTCAGACTTGTGGTTTGGGGACATTTTTTCCCTAGGCTACAGCTTGTCTTTGCATCCTCTTAATAGGGTCTTTCACAAAGCAAAAGTTTTAAATTTGATGGAGCCTGAATTATCAATTTTTCCATTTATGGCATGTGCTTTTGGTGTTTAGTCTATGAACTCTTTGCATAGTCCCAGATTCCATAGACTCCTCTCTTTTCCCGTAAGTTTAAGTTTTATACATTTTGAGTTAATTTTTTATATAAGGTATGGGACTTAAATCAAGGTTTTGTTTTTTTCTTTTTTCTTTTCCTTCCTCACTCCCCACCCCTCCATCCCTCCTTCCTTCTCTCCCTCACTCTCTTTTTGCCTATGGATGTCCAATTTATCCAGCATCTTAAAAAGGCTAACTTTCCTCTACCAAATTGTTTTACTTCTTTGTCAAAACTAATTGGGCATATTTATGTGGTTCTATATCTGGGTTCTCTATTCTGTTTCATCTATTATATGTCTTTCCCTTTGACAGTATGTCACAGTCTTTATTACTCTAGCTATATATCATCTCTTGAAATTGAGTAGACTAAACCTCCACTTCATTCTTCTTTTCAAAATTGTTCCAGCTATTCTAGTTCCTTTATAAACTTTAAAATTATCTGAATCTACAAAACAGTCTTGCTGAGATTTTGCTAGGAATTTCATTAAGCCAGTGTATCATTTTGGGGACAATTGACATATTGACTGTAGTGCGTCTTCTAATCCGTGATCATGATATATCTTTCTCTTTATTTAGATCTTTAATTTCTTTCATCATTGTTGTGTGGTTTTCATTATACAAATTTTGTACACATTTTGTTAGATTTATACCTAAATATTTCATTTTATTTGAGTGGTTGTAAATGAAACTATATTCTTAAAGTTTTAGTGTGTTTATTGCTGGTATATAGAAGTATAATTGAATTATTTTGCTTATCTTTTATCCTATGACCTCTCTGAACTTATGCATTAGGGATTTTTTTTTTTTGGTAGATACATTGGGATTTTTCTTTTTTCTTTTTTTATTTTATTTTATTTTATTTTTTTGTCTTTTTGTCTTTTCTAGGGCTGTACCCGCGGCATATGGAGGTTTCCAGGCCAGGGGTCCAATCAGAGATGTAGCCACCGGCCTATGCCAGAGCCACAGCAACACAGGATCCAAGCCACATCTGCGACCTACACCACAACTCATAGCAATGCCAGATCCTTAACCTATTGAGCAAGGCCAGGGATTGAACTTGCAACCTCATGCTTCCTAGTTGGGTTCGTTAACCACTGAGCCTCGATGGGCACTCCCACATTGGGATTTTTCTATGTTGATGATTATATCATTTGAAAGTAAGGACAGTTTTATTTCTTCCTTTATGATATATGCAACTTTTATTTCTTTTTTATGTCTTATAGCGCTGGCTAGAATTTCCAACATTAGGCTGAAAAAGAGTGCTAAGAGTGGACATCCTACCTTGTTACTGATCTTAGATGGAAGGCATTGTCTTTCACCATAAAATGTAATGTTAACGGTTCCCATCATGGCTCAGCAGAAAGGAATCTGGCCAGCATCCATGAGGATGCAAGTTCAATCCCTGGTCTAGCTCAGTGGGTTAAGGATCTGACATTGCCATGCACTATGAAGTCATAGGCACGACTTGGATCCCAAGTTGCTATGGCTGTGGTGTAGGCCAGTAGCTACACCTCTCGACTCCTAGCCTAGGAACCTCCAAATGCCATGGGCGTGGCTATAAAGAAAGACTAAATAAATAGATAAATAAATAAATGTAATGTTAGTTGCAAGTTTTGAAAGATATTATTTATCAAGTTGAGGAAGTTCCTGTTTATTCTTATTTTTCTGACTGTATTGAATTTTGTCAAATGCTTTTTTTTGTTTTGATTGATTGATCATGTGATTTTTCTTCCTGAGCCTGTTAATATGGTGGATTACATTGATAAATTTTCAAATATTGAACTGGCCCTCATGCTTGGAATGAATTCCACTTGGACATGATGAATAATTATTTTTATATATTGATGAATTCTATTTGCTAATAGAATATTGATGTGAAGAATATTAATATGAAGAATATTGGTATGTAGTTTCTTTCTATTGTACTCGTTTTCTCATTTTGATATCAGAGTATTGCTAGCTTTGTAAAATAAACTGGGAAGAATTACCTCCTTTTCTATTTCCTGGAAGAGGCTGTATATAGAATTTATATTAAATATTTTGTAGAGTTCTCTACCAATGAAACCATCTGGATCTGGAGATTTCTTTGCTGGGAGTTTTTAAATTGTGAACTGAATTTCCTTAATATTTATATGCTATTCATATTATCTTTTTCATATTCTGTGAGTTTTGGTAGCTTATATTTTTCAAGGAATTAGTCTCTTTTGTCTAGGGAGTTAAACACGTATGGGTTTTTTTGAATATACTCTTCTCTTATTCTCCTTTTGATGTCTACAGAGTCTGCAGTGTTACCACTTTATCATTTCTGATACTTTTATTGTCAAATTTGTGTCCTCTCTTTTTTCTTTGTTAGTCTTATTGGAGATTTGCCAATTTTGTTGATCTTTTCAAAGCATCAGCTCCTTGTTTTATTGATTTTTCACTACTGTTTTTTCCATTTTCAATTTCATTGATTTCTGCTCTTTAATATTGCCTTCCTTCCTCCCAATCTACCTTCTTCTCTCCACTTTTCAGAGTCTCTTTATTTTTGTTTTATATGTAAATGTCTGGGGTTTCAGTTATAGTTAATAGAAGGAATAGGAAAAAGTATCTCTCCTCCATCTTCCCAGATTGTACTTTTTGTTTTCATGCAGATAATGTCCTTAGGTTTTTCTGACCTTAAGTCAAGTTCAAACTTAGTCTTTTCTGTGTTATGGGACAACCTTCGAAAATATGGATGTATTGGGAAATAGCATTTTGTCATGTTTTTTTTCATTCTTGTTGTGATGATGTTCAGTAATTGTTGGAAATGAATAAGCCACAGAACTTAGGGCAGGGGGGTTCTAATTCAGTGCATATTTACAGGATTTAAAACTTTTCCTACACTTCTGCTTGAGGCTGCTGCTATCAGGACCCCTCCCAAATAGCTGTCTTCTTGGTGGGGAGAGGAAGGAGCAGTAGGCTCAAAAACACTGTTGTCAGCCTCTTTTCTCCTGGCCTCTTTCTTTCCTTCAGAATGATCTCAAATCTGGAAAGAGAAAAGAAACACCCTTTCATAATAGAGATAAAAAAATCATGCTTGGCTTTATAGAATTTATATATATAAATATATGCTGCAATAAGCATATATATATTATATATATATATATATAATATATATATGCTGCAATAAACAGTTTTATTGCACTCATTTAAAGTTTTACATTAACTGGGGGTCGGTTTTGTACTACAGTGGTTCTTACTTTTTGGTTACCTTTTATCTTCTGACGTGCAAATCATGTCGAAGAGGAAGTTGTTTTTGCATATAATGAGTATAACTTGTATCCTAGGGGCCTTGAAATGCAGTTTACTAAACTAAATACAAAAGACAAGAGTCTAAACATAGATTTCTCCAGAGTCAAGCTCCTTCCTGTGAAGGTTTTTAAAAAAAACAAACAAAAAAACTTAGGGAATTGTCACACTTCCCATTGTTATTCACACGCTTGTTTGGGATCTGATGGTGGCAGCTGCCAGAGGCCTGACATTTCAGCAGGGAGGAGAAGCAGGACAAGAATTGAAGTCTCTGGGTCTGAGAAGCATTCTCAAATTCACAGTAGCCCTTAGACTCTCTTAAAAATGTGGTAATAGTTGTAGAATGTGGATAGATGATTCCTATAGTAGAACAAATTCAGTTACCTAACAACATGTCTGAATATTGCAGAATACAGAATTAAAATTCCACCAAATCCCATCAGTTGCTTTGAACTCTGCTTCTCAAATGGCTTGTTGGCCACGGCTACAAGTACTATGTATCATGAAATGACCATGTGCTGGGCACTATGCTTAGGAACTGTTGAGGATACAAAGATGAGCAAGACCCAGTCCTTGAATTTAAGGAGTAACTCATCTAGAGGGGAAATAAAAATGTGTACAAATGACTGCTGTAATGTGCTTGCAATGAGGTTTCATGACACAGTTGTCACTTGAACTGAATCTTGAAGGATTGGTTAGTGGCTACAAGCACAAGTGTCTTTGGCTAATTGAAAAGGAAGGGGTGGGGGGGGGGAAAGCAGGGAATCTATTAAAGACTGTGGGAGTAGCCCCTGAATTGAAATCAAAAACTGAATCTCCAAGGAAACATACCTTTTAGATTGATGTGTAGACACGGGTAGCTGGTTTTCTTTTTCAGAGCATGGTATGTAGGATGGGTCAACTCCGACATTATTGGGTTGGGTCTCTCCTCTCCAAGTACAAATTTCAAGGCAAGAGGGCCTGGTAGGTATGACTTGGATCATGTGTCCACCTCTTGGCCAGTGCAGTGATGAGGAGTCATTCCTTAGAGGATGATCAAAGACCAATGGCTCAGATGTTGGGAGGCATGAACCACAACCCAGCCAGGTGGAGGGAATAGCTGAGTTGCAGAGGTAGGGAAATAAGAAGCATGTTTGAGCAACTCAGAGAATCTAGTCTGTCTGGGGGGTGTAAGGCCAAGGAGGGGACTAAGGTAGGAGAGATGAGGAAGGAGAGGTGGATTGGAGGTGAGCAGTGGAAGCCCTGGGTCGCTGTGTTTGGAAATGGAGACAGAATCAATGGCTGGGAGTGGGAGGAGCAGGTCTCTTAAGACCTAGTCTTTAAGAATAGTTTTCAGGGAACAGACTTGGGTTGTAAAGAAAGACTGGACTTAGGAAGGTCAAAAGGGGGTTGCTTAGGTGAAAAGGAGGAGAAATACAATTTTGTTATACCTTACTTACCGCTAAATGACATCAGCAGTGAGGACTTTCACACGTTTTCCCAGCAAAGAAGACAGGGCAGGCCTTATTTCACCCCTTTTAGTACCAGAAGGTAGGGAAGCTAAGGGTCTGTTCTAGATCCCATGGTGGGAATGGGGGCCAGGGCTCACCCTTGGGCCATCTGCTGGGGCCTCTGCAACACGTGAGACCTTGCAGCCACATCCAGCCGACTTTGCTTCCCTGCACCACAGGCAGGGACCCTTTTTTCCCACCACTAGGATGGTGCTCTTTGAGGTTGAAAAAACAACTCCAGTCCATCTGAATCATAGCTTGTGCCTGACGTGCTTATGTGGCCTGAATGGGGTTTTTCTTCCTCCCCCCTTGAGAGAGAGGATTTCCCAAGAGGAGTTTCAAAAATAACCCGTGGTCGTATTGAACCTGTGCTCAGCAGCTGAGCGTCCGGAGGATGATACCGTGGGAGGAAGCAGAGCAGCAGGGCGGGTAAGAACAGGAGGCTATGGAGAGGTGGGTTGCCTAGATTTAAATCTCTGCCCTGCCTCTTACTAGCTCTTCCTTGACATTCATCAAGATAGTTGCCTCTCTAAAGCGCAGTTTCTTCATCTGTGACATGAAATTAGTAAGGGATCGACCCCAAGGAGTTGCTATGAGAATTAGATAATGCTTGTAGAGGCATAGTAACTGCCTAATAATTCTGCCATCACGGGGATTGTGGTTATTATCTTAATTAAAATATGGTTGGAGAAGGAATCCAAATAGTTTTGTGACGTCTGAGCTCCAGTGCCATCTTGTGGCCAGGCTACCTCAGAATGTACTATGGGCCTAGGTGTTACACCCTCAAATGACAAAGGGGCCTGCTATTCTATAGCTGGATGAATTGCTGCTATCCTGATTCAAAGGTGAGTCTTGGGCATACAGGCCAGGACTGGGAGTTTAGTGTGATCTTGTTACTGGCCTGAGTTGCATAAAGAGGACAACTTTGTTTCTGCAGACTGAAAAGGAAGACAAACACTGGAACCTCTGGTGTCTTCTCTTTGCTGGCCTGGCCACACATGGGTACTCTGTGTTTCTAACAGGTGTAGCAGCCTCTCAGAGCAATGCCTGCTCTGCTAGTGACTTGCTAGTGAGGAATGTGACTAGAGCAGTCATGTGGTTTGTGACTCATAAGTAAAATGACATCAGTGAGTTACTTAACCTCTTTAAGCCTCTCAGGGTGTGGAGAGAAGTAATACCTACCTCACAGGAGTTTCTTGCAAATGCACATCTGTGCTTAGCATATGGCCTGATGCATAGAAGTTGCCCAGTAAACATTAGCCATGCTTAGTTTTCCCTTTTTTTGATAGTTTTTTTATTGAGGTTTGGCTAATGTACAGTATTATATGTTGTAGGTGCACAAGGTATTGATTCACATTTTTTAAAAGATTATATTCAGTTTATATATATTACCCATGTTATACAATATGTCATTGTAGCTTATTTATTTCATACGTAATAGTTTGTACTTCTTAATCCCCACCCCTATCTTGCCCTTCCCCCCTTTCCTCTCCCCACTGGTCACCACTGGTTAGTTTTCTGCATCTGTGAGTCTGTTTCTTTTTTGCTATATTCACTAGGGTTTTTTTTTTTTTCAGATTTCACATGCAAATAATATCATACAAACTTCTCTTTCTCCCTCTGACTTCTCACTTAGCATAATACCCTCCAAGACCATCCATGTTATTGCAAATGGCAAAATTTCATTCTTTTTTATGGCTGAGGATTATTCCACTATATATATGTATATTTACCACATCTCCTTTATCCATTCATCTATTTATGGACACTTAGGCCATTTCCATATCTTGGCTATTGTAAATACTACTGTTCTGAACATTGTGGTGCATGTATCTTTTCAAATTAGTGTTTTCATTTTTTTATATATACCCAGGAGTGAAATTGATAGTCCTAGGGTAGTTCTATTTTAAGTTCTTTGGAAAACCTCCATACTGTTTTCCATAGTGGCTGCATCAATGTACATTCCCCTTAGTTTTTACTTTCACAGTGGATTCTTACGTTAAAGGAAGACCTTTCACTCATTTATTCATTCATTCATTCAGTCATTCAGTGTTTACATATTGAGAACCTACTCTGTACCAGGAACCCAGCCAGCTGAAGCTATGCATAAAACAGACTCAGCTCCTCATGGTTGGGGTGATGGCATTACACAAGTGATGCCCAGGGCAGCTGGGTGTCACTGAGCTTAAGTTGTAGATTGAACAAAGGACCTTCCATGGAGCATCATTCACATCACATTGTACATTTGTGCAAATTTACATGCCACTTAAAGTAGATGGCAGGTAAGTTTCTTGTTCTTAAAAAAATCAGCACATTAAAATGATTTTTTCAGAAGATGAAAGTCAAGTGCTTTGAGGAATGAAGGTGCTTTCCTAATTTGCCTAAAGACACTGTGTGGGCTGCTGGTGGACCTGGCAATTACATTAAAATATATTTGGATTCACCCATTATTAAAGCTTTGGTGGCTCAGGTGACCACTTTTATTTTGTTGAGGGGCTAAAGAGCATCCTGTTTACCTTTTTTTTTTTTTTTTTGGTGTTTAGGGCCACACCCGTGGCATGTGGGAGTTCCCAGGCTAGGGGTTGAATTGGAGCTGAAGCCACCGGCCTATACACCATAGCCACAGCAACGCATGATCCGAGCCGTGTCTGTGACCTACACCACAGCTCATGGCAACACCGGATCCTTAACCCATGGAGTGAGGCCAGGGATCGAACCCGCAACCTCATGGTTCCTAGTTGGGTGCGTTAACCACTGAGCCACAACGGGAACTCCAACCTGTTTACGTTTCACCTGTCTATATAATCGATGTAATCCTCCTCCTTTGCTCTTCCAGCTTTTCTTCACACTTGCTACATTTTCTGCCTTCAGTTCATAGGAACTTCACAAGCTGCTGAAGTCCTGCTTCCTTCAGAAAACCACTCTGCAGCGTGTATTAGAAACGGAATAATGTTCCTAGGCTAAGTCCTAAAGCAGTGATTTTTTTCATGAAGGGCTTGGTGACGGGCATTGGGGAGAGGAGAAAAGAGCTATGCATGCTTGGGAAAAACATTCAGTATGATAATATATTAAGCAATATGTAAATCAGTATACTACTCTATACATGCAATATTCTGTATTTACTGAACCATAGAAAGTGTGCATTCTTTTCATTATACAATCTACAAAATGCAAAGCTCAACAAACTTTTCCTGCCTGGATGATAAATAGACTCTTAAGGGAAATTCCCATACAAGGGAACATACTAAACTCAAAATATTTTTTCCATTTATCAAAATGGAAGGAACATGGATTAAAGCAAAATTGGGCAAGAAACCAAAGGCTGGAAAAGGTCTGTTTATCTGGCTTCAACTGTCGACTAAATGAACATCACTTAGGAATTTCCAACTAAATAGCATAGCAGTGATGGTGATGACACTGATTTTTGTGCTAGGAGCATGCAACATGGTACCCTATCTACTCCCCACCTCATCAACCAGGAAGGTAAGAAACACTTTGGTGGTAAGCCTGCAACTGTTGCTGCTTCTGCCAAGCTCGGTAACTTTCCTGGGTCAGTTACTCTTGTCTCTCTGGGCCCGGCATGCCTGCTTCGGTGCTGTTTGCTTCCTGAATCGCTGGCACCCTCCTTGATCCTACTTGGCAGCCTTTTTCATAAATTCATTTCCCTTCATTTTAAGCGTGTTCTGCAGCCCCTGGAGAATAATTAAAAAGTTAATTTTGTAGTAGTTAATATTAGTGTAGCTCTTCAAGGTCAGAGTCTTTTACCAAAATCCTACTCCTTTTATATTTCCTTTTCAGCTTCCATTGTTGAGAGGTTCTGCAAAAGAGATTTCTGTTTACACACTGCTGGCAGGGTGAGAGCAGAATCTTTCCTACATAGTTGTGTTTTTTTTGAGTTTTTTTTTTTTTTGACTTTAAAAAATTTGGCTGAAAATGTGTTTTGGTGAGATCTTCCTTTTCATTTTATTCTATGGGACTGGATTGTTGCTACTGGTCAGATTTTGCCTCAAAGTTATTAATTATTACTGACTACATTTTCAGTAAACCCTAGACAGAGATGCTATACTTTCAGAATTTCTTTTTAGGTAGTTAGGGAAGGAATAGTCACGTCATTAAAATAAAACTGTTTAAGCGTTGGCCTTCAGCTTGTGTTCTTCACAGCATCACAGTTGTCTGAAACCTCACTTCCCTTCCAGCTCTCAGTGGGCAACTTAATCTCTCCTTCCTGAACTGTAACTCTGGTTTCTTGATACTCCGGCACATCACCTCTTTATTCTCTGAAGGCTGGTGTTTTAAAGGACTGTACTTGAATCTATTTTTTGGTGGTGGTGGTGGAGGTGGGGGTGGGGGTGGTCGTTAATGTTCCTGTTTCCCCCGATGGCTCACACAGGAAGCTTAAGGCATAATCAGACTATAAAATCCTGACCAGAGAGGCGATCGTAATTTCAGCTACAGACTAAGCAGATAACAGACAGGCGGCTATTCACTAATCAGAAAGATAAGGGAATGAGTTTGATTCCTCATTAAAAGCTTCATGGTTTAAGTCTTAAAAAAAAAAAAAAAAAAAAGCCCTGGGGCTTTGCTTATTAAGTTACATAAACAGAGTGAAGTGCCATGGGGGAGAATGGAAACTCTCGGGGTGACCTATAATTAGAAGATTTCCATACAGAGAATAAAAACAGAGACTGTATGCCACTTCCTGACCCCACTCACCAATAGAGGCTAAGCCATTGGTGGGAGACAGATAAGAAAACACCAAGGAAAGGAAACCCGAGACATCAGCGGCTGGTGTGCTCTGACTTGACTCGGCCGGAGATCCGTGCACAGATCGTGCCCTTGTACCTTAAATCACCTCCGAGGCCACAGTAGCAAGAAAGGCTTCCTAATGCCAAACTCTATGCTAGGGAAGAGCTGGTTGGTTGCCTTGTGATTCCTGTATGGGAGGGAATCAGAATCCTGCTCCCCCACTTAGGCATTTCGTGCCTTTGGGAAAATATGTTCACTATTCTGAGCCCTCATTTCTTCTTGTGTATCTATTTTCCTGCTCTGTGTCCCCAAAGACCTTAAAATGGGATGAGACTATTGACCCTACTGGTCTGTGGTAGTTTGCATGTGGCAGTAGATTGGTGAACTCTTTGAGGACTGGGATTGCAACTCAGTGGCTGACGTATAGTAAATGTTCAATTAATATTAAATGATTAAAAATATGTTTAAAGAATCCTAGTATGTCCGGAGAAAAAGGAACCCTTATGCAGTGTTGGTGGGAATGTAGAGTTGTGTAGCCACTATGGAAAGCTGTGTGGAGATTCCTCAAAAAGTTAAACATAAAACTACCATAGCAATTCCACTTCTGGGTAGTTATCTGAAGAAAATGAAAACTTCAATTTGAAAAGATATATGGAGACCTACGTTGATGGCAGCATTATTTACATTACCCAAGATACGGAAGCAACCTAAGTACTCATTGACTGATGAATTTATAATGAAGAATTGATAACGTGATAATGGAATATTACTCAGCCATAAAAAGAATGAAATTTTGCCACTTGCAACAACATAGTTGGGCCTAGGGAGTATTGTGGTAAGTGAAGTAAGTCAGACAGAGAATGACAAATACTGTATGACTCCATTTATATGTGGAATCTAAGAGACAAAACAAATGAACAAACATAACAGAAATAGAAGTCATAGATACTGAGAACAAACAAGTGGTTTCTAGAGGGAGGAAAGATGCAAGAAATAGGTGAGGGAGATTGAAAGGTACAAAGATTCAGTTACAAAATAAATGAGTCACAAGTATGAAATATACAGTGTGGGGAATACAGTTAATAATTATGTAGCACCTTTGGTGACAAGTGACAATTGGATTTATCACGGTGATAATTTTGAAATGTATAGAACTATCGAATCATTATGTTGTATACCAGAAACTAACATAATGTTGTAGGTCAATTATACATCAAAACAAGCAAAAAAAAAATTCATCGAGGGAGTTCCCCTGTGGCTCAGTGGTAATGAAACCAACTAGTATCCATTAGGACATGGGTTTGATTCCTGGCCTCACTCAGTAAGGATCCGGCATTGCTCTGAGCTGTGCTGTAGGTCACAAAACATGGCTCAGATCTCATCTTGCTGTGGCTGTGGTGTAGGCCAGCAGCTGCAGCTCTGATTCAACCCCTAGCCCAGAAACTTCCATATGCCTTGGGTACAGCCCTAAAAAGAACAACAACAACAAAAAAATCATAGAAAAAAGTGATGGGGTGGTGGGGTGGGGGAGAGGAATGGATGAAAGTGGTCAAAAGGTACAAACTTTCAGTTAAAAGATTATTACTAGAGAAGTAATGTGCAACATGATAAAGATAATTAACACTGCTATATATTATATGTGAGAGTTATTGAGAGAGTAAATCCTAGGAGTTCTCATCACAAGGAAAGAATTTTTTTCCCTTTCTTTCTTTCTTTCTTTCTTTCTCTTCTGCCATCACACTGTACAATGGTTTATTTGACAATTGCTCTGTCCCTCCCAGGAGGGAGGGGATCTCCCATGACCCACAGCCTCCCCAGCTGCTCCCTGGATCTCCCAGCCTGGAATGGGCACTGGGGGGGCCACCAGTACAGTGGCTGAGTGACTTGGGACAGGTCTCCTCACCTTTCTGTGTCGCCATCTCCTCTCTGCTATGGTCCCTCGGGGTTCCTAGGAGGGGCAGCTGAGGCCTTTGTCTCAAAGGCCTCCTGGGTGTCCTGACCCCAGCAGCCTCCTTGGCCAGAAAGATGCTTCCAGGTTCCCTTCCAGGTCAACAAAAGCCATGCCTGGTGGGGGAAGGAAGAGACAGTTGGTCCCAGCCTTCTTCTTTCCTGGGGTCCTGGGCAGCACAGTACAAAATCTGGGCTGCTAAGGTGGGAGCGAGAAGGAGGACCAAGGGTGTCACAGGAAGTTCAGGGCCTCAGCCTCCAGGATGGTCAGATCCTCGGAGGGACTGAGGCCATTATTGCTGGGAGGTGAAAGTCTCGAGAAGGGTCCCAGGTGAGGACACTGAGGTGGTAGCTTGGTTGAAGCCAGGGCTTGGGCTTCAAAGCCAGTGGGGGTCAGTGCAGGGCAGGGATAGCCAGCCCCGTCAGCAAGGGGGCACAGGCGGCCAGCCCAGGGTGCCTGGTGGTGGTGGGCCCAGAGGGGGGCAGTAAGTTACAGTTGGTGGTGTAGGGCTCCAGGCAGGCAGCGAAGCCCATGACGTGCGCCACGAACGTCTGCTCCTGCAAGCTGTGCAGCAGGTGCGCCCGAGGGCCACTCATGAACTCCGCCACGTCCTCGCCTCCGTGGGTCTCGCCACTCAGGGGCACAGCCGACTGCTGCCGGTACACCAGGCCTCTGCTCTTGGTTTCATCAACATCAGGCCTTGAGCCTCCGTGAGTTGTTATCCTGGGCCATTGCCATAAAGGATGGAGGTGTAGGATTTGCCATCAGAGGCCTTGCCCTCTGCCAGCCCAAAACCAGAGCTTCCACGCAATAGGTAGCCACCATAGGTGAAGACATGAGGGTGGTCAGCAGGGACCAGGGTCAGTATGTCCTCTTTGCTAGTGAGCAGGCCAGCCTCGTCGATGGCGGTGTTGAACACAACAGCCTGGCTCAGTGCATGTAAGCTACGCCTCCATGGTGTCTGTGTTCACTGCGGCCTCCCTCCACAAAGATGTAGAAACCACGGGGATTCCTGCTCAGCACATGCAGGGCCACCTCCATCATCTCAGTCATTTTCATACTTCATGTCCCCTGGCTCAAAAAGGGCCATGAGGTGTGTTAAGCCAGGGTCCTGGGATGCCTGAATGAGCACTGTGTGCTCATTGGTGCTTGGCCTGCCACTCCTTTCTACTCCTTAAATATTGTATCTCTTTGAGATGATGGGTGTTCACTAAACTTACCATGCTAATCATTTCATGATATACATAAGTCAAGTCATTATGCTCTACACCTTAAAATTAGACAGCACTGTACCTTAATTATATCTCAATAAAACTGGTAAAAAAATTCTGGTATAGTGACTGGCACATAGTAGGTGCTGGTTGGCCTTTTAGTCCTATTTCCCCAATAGAAATTACATTTTTCTCCCTTAAAAAATATGTTGTCAATGAACTGAATGACCTTCAATACATTTCTTAACCTCTCTGGGCCTAATTCTTAATATGTAAAAAGAATTTAGATTCAGAAATCAAATCTACCCCCAATGGGGGCCAGTTTGTCTCTGATGAAGAAATTATGGCTTTGGAGATTAGCTGAAAACAGTGGGTATGAAAAAGAGAAGGCTTGTCATTGTAACTGACTTAAACTTTTGCTTGAAAAATTCTCAATTCCACCTTGGATAGTCCTGGTTTCTCCATACCCCATCCAGTTGGTGTACTTTCCACTCTCAAAAGTGTTCAGGTGTAAAAGGAAAGGTCCCCAAACCATGAATGACAAGGGAAACTGGCTGCCTGGCACACAGGCAGGACTTCTAAGCTCTCTGGCAGGAAGTAAGGCACGGTCTCCTATGCTCTGCGCTGGCCCGAGCAGCTGTCCTGGCCATACTATCAGGTTCTGGGGACCCAGGGAATCTCCAGTGCATTTAGAGGTTTCTAGGCCCATGTTATATGAGGAACACCATTAAGCTCTCACGAGATAGCTTTCAGATGCTTTACAATCATCAAGACTCTTCCAAGGGGCACCAGAGGGCCAAACAAGGGCCAGTGAGAGACCCACGGATAAAAAGCATGTTAAGTTAATCTTGGCTCATCCATGCATTGCTGTCAATCCTGTGTTAGGATATGGGACTGTATCCACAGTGCACTGCCCACCTTTTTTAATCTTTTTTTCCCCTCGTCTTTTTAGGGCCACATCCATGGCATATGGAGGTTCCAAGGCTAGGGGTCCAATTGAAGCTGTAGCCAATGGCCTACACCACAGTTACAGCAATGCTGGGTCCTTAACCCGCTGAGCGAGGCCAGGGATTGAACCCGCAATCTCATGGTTCCTAGATGGATTCTTTTCTGCTGTGCCACGACGGGAACTCCCAGCACAAATTTTTTTTTTTTTTAAATTTTTATTTATTTATTTATTTATTGTCTTTTTGCCATTTCTTGGGCCACTCCCGCGGCATATGGAGATTCCCAGGCTAGGGGTTGAATCGGAGCTGTAGCCACCGGCCTACGCCAGAGCCACAGCAACGCGGGATCCGAGCCGCGTCTGCAACCTACACCACAGCTCACGGCAACGCCGGATCGTTAACCCACTGAGCAAGGGCAGGGACCGAACCTGCAACCTCATGGTTCCTAGTCGGATTCGTTAACCACTGTGCCACGACGGGAACTCCCCAGCACAAATTTTTAAAAGCTAGTGGCAGAAGGATAGAGAAAATCTGATCCCATTTATCTAAAAATGCATCCCTGTATGTAACTTTGTGTATAAACAGAAAATGTCTGAGTACTCGAGACTCTCATACTAAGTGAAGTAAATCAGAAGGAGAAAGACAAATGCCATATGATAACATTTATATCTGGAATCTAATATATGACACAAATGAACCTTTCCACAGAAAAAAAAGCAAACTCATGGATGTGGAGAACAGATTTGTGGTTGCCAAGGGGGAGGGAGAGGGAATGGGAGGGACTGGGAGTTTGGGGTTAGTAGATGCAAAATATTACATTTGAAGTGGATAAGCAACGAGATCCTGCTGCATAGCAAAGGGAACTATATCTAGTCACTTGTGATGGAACATGATGGAGAATAATGTGAGAAAAAGAATGTGTATATGTGTGTGTGTGTGTGTGTGTGTGTGTGTGTGTGTATGACTGGGTCACTTTTCTGTACAGCAGAAATTGACAGAGTGTTGTAAGTCAGCTATAATAGAAAAATTCAAAACAAAGAAAATGAGTAAGTAGAATGGAAAAGCCGCTGTTAAGAGGAGATACTTCTGCAGAGTAGAATGTGGTAGAGTGGAGGGGGAGAGCTTTAACTTTTCACTTTGCAAACTTTCACACACTTTACATCACAAGCTGCTGTGATGTTTGACTTATCATGGATTTTTTAAAGAGCATAAATGAGAGAAAAGTTGTAATGACGGACACATGATGTAAGGAAGAGAATTCGAACCAGCAGAACTCAAAGGAAAAAATGACAGTTGCCTTTGGAAGCAGCGAGCTCCTCTTCCCTGGAGGGGGGTTACTTTAATGGTTGCACTTATAACAATTTTAAACCATGATCCTGGGCCAAAAAGCAAGAATTAGTCTATTACCAGTACTTTCTGTTATTAGATTTCCTCTGCTTGCTGTTGTTTTATTATTCTTTTTCAGTCGAGGATTATCATGGGATATTTCCTGAGTGGCTGCTGAGTGTTGTAGAAATCATATTTACATACACAATCTCATTTAATTTTTACAATAATGCATGATGATATTATTATTATCTTTTTTATTTTATTATTTTTATTTATTTATTTATTTTTTTTAGGGCTGTACCTGTGGCATATGGAAGTTCCCAGGCTAGGGGTCAAATCAGAGCTGCAGTTGCTGGCCTATGCCACAGTCACAGCAACATGGGACCTGAACTGCGTCTGCAACCTACAATACAGCTCACAGCAACCCCAGATCCTTAACCCACTGTGTGAGGCCAGGGATCGAACCCACATCCTCATGGATACTGATCCTATTCGTTTCCACTGTACCACAACAGGAACTCCAATAGTGTTATTAATAGTTCCATTTTATGCATGAGGAAACTAAGGCCAGGAGAGGTAAAAGAACTTGCTCAGTGTTACAGAGCTAGCAGTGTGGTAAAGATTTGGGCTGTCAACTCTTTAACATCCATCCACCCCCCTCCCCTGTTAAAACCAAAATAGTGACTTTTGTAATTGTCTCCTTTTTAAAGACAGTTCTGATTAGTTTAAGCCAACAATCATAATAAAACATTTTAACATTTTCCTCCTCATTGTAACTGGTATGATGATTTAGAACTTGTCTGTGTGCTATTTGGGGGATAATCTTGCTGAGAAAATGACCTTGACCTTGATGGGACAGGCAGGGCATTCTTTTGCCTGGGTGGGTGGGGTGGGAAAACACGAGGGGAGGGTGTAGAGATTGGAAATCTTACATATAGAATGCAAAGACAAAGGCGCCAGTAACAATCCTTCCTGATGTTGCAAATAAAATTGTATTCTGCCTGAAGACAGCTATTGTTCTGAGGAGGGCTTTTCTAAATTCCTTCGTTCCCGCCTAAAATACACAAAGGAAGAGGCCTTGCTTTCTTGACTAGGGATGAGAAAGCCTGGTTACTAGGTTTGTGGCTCTGCCATATACTTTAAAGGGTAGTAAAGGAGTATTCCTGCCAAGACCCAAGGAGTGATAGGAAAAAGAGAAGTGGGCCAGAGAGAAAAGGGAGATGGGGAAAGGTAAGAAGCTGGCACCTGTCACCCTGGGGCTGACATTTTTGAGGGATGATATGTGTTAAAAGCAACCAGAGAAGTTTCAGGAGTCTGAGGGCTGCGGCCCTGTCCCTACTTCGTGGGCACAGCCTAGGACAATTGTAGGCTCCCTAGGGAGGCCCTTGGTCCATGGAAAGACAGGGTGGCCTTTGGATGTAAGATCTGAAGGAGGCTTCTGATGGAACAAAGTTCCCAGTCTCCTGAGGTGCTGAGGCTGGCATAGCAGTGGTCCAGAGAACCCCATGGGCCGAGGCTGCAGAGTAGGTCACAGAGGTGGTCAACGGAGGCAGGCTGGCTGGCTTCCTCCTGACTCCTCAGGCCTGTTCAGGGACTGGAGGACACGTCAGTGGAAGGAAGAAAGACTCAGGCTCTATAAGACCCCTGAAGGCAGGAGTTGAGGGAGAGATGTTTGTACTCAAGATTGCAGAGGGAGGAGTTCCCATTGTGGCGCAGTGGTTAACGAATCCGACTAGGAACCATGAGGTTGCAGGTTTGATCCCTGGCCTCACTCAGTGGGTTAAGGATCCAGTGTTGCCACGAGCTGTGGGGTAGGTTGCAGACACGGCTCAGATCTGGCATTGCTGTCACTGTGGTCTAGGCTGGCAGCTACAGCTCCGATTAGACCCCTAGCTGGGGAACCTCCATATGCCACAAGCATGGCCCTAGAAAAAATGAAAAAAAAAAAGATTGCAGAGGGACCCCAAAGTTGATGCAGGTTGAGCCTACTGAAGACTGGGTACCAGGCCACAGGGCTCCTACCCACCTAAGGAGAAGGAGAGAAACTCACCTCTTTCCCACTCATCTAGACCCCTCCAGCCAGGGAGAAATAGCTGAGAAATCTGAGGCTGAGCATTATCTGGAGTAGCACTGTCCGAGAGAACGTTCTGCAGTGATGTGGGCATTCTAAACGTCCAGTATGGTGGCCATGAGCCATGTGTGGCTGTTAAACATCTGACATGTGGCTAGTGACCCTGAGGAAATGATTTTTTTTTCAATTTTAACCATTTTTTTTATTGTAAAAAACAATCTAACAACATGAAAAGAGAATTTAAAATAGAAAATATTTTATACTATAGCACAGGGAACTATATCTAGTCACCTGTGATGGAACACGATGGAGGATAATGTGAGAAAAAGAATGTATATATATGTATGACTGGGTCACTTTGCTGTACAGCAGAAATCAACAGAACATTGTAAATCAGCTATAATAAAAAACTTAAAAAATAGAAAAAAATACCGCTCATAATCCTTACACCCGTTTATAAAGTTATTTTTGTATTCTCTTTGAGTCTTTAGTCTCTTGTGTGTATATATATATATATTTTACACTTTTTTCAATCATGGAACACATGCAAGATAAAAATCAACTTTTAATTATTTTATTTCTAGGGACATCTAGGAAGAGTGCTAAAATATTTCTGACTAAAGGGAAGTGAAAATAAATCCTATACCTGTGTAGGGATCTGATTTTAAATGTGAACTAATTAAAATTTAAAATTAAATAGCCTTGAGTGGCTAGTGACTACCTACTGGAGAGTGAATATATTAGAGGGGCAATTTAATGTACTGAAATGAACTATGTTTTAAAGCAGAAATGATGAAAAGGTAATGTTTCCCCTCTAGGAAGTGGTTATTGTAAAGAAGAATGGGTTAATTACAGATCAAATAAGGCACTTACCTCTTGTCTGTGTATCCAATGACTGTGAGATCCGTTTGTGACCCCACTCTATATTATTGCTAATGAACATGCGCTCACTGTTGAAAAATCTGCAAAGTACAAATGAGCTAAAAGGAAAAATTAACATCTATAGTCCCACCACTTCCCTTTTTATTTGAAAAAAATATCCATGCAGTTCAGTCACATATCTGTGCAGGTGTATACATATATGTGCATAATTATTTTAAAGCGTGGCATCATAGTGACCTATTGTTTTGTAATTTGCTTCCCCCCCCCCCGAATTATAACACAAATCATCCCCAAATGAAAGTGCTGGGGCTATCTTCAGTGTTTCTAGGTCATGAACTGTGCTTTGAATCACGTCCTGGTGGCTGAGTCTTTGTGCATAGTCTTAACCGTGTCCCCCTGCCTTTTAAATATATCTCCAATGCACATTCACTGTCAATGCACCCTGCTCTTTCTCTCCCTCAGGAGCCCCACCTTGCCCCTCAGTGACGGACCCGAAGGAGGATTATTTACCTCACCGGAGCCTGGTTGAGTACCTATCTACCAGGATTGATTAAGCCTGATGCGAGAAGGCAGGTCTCCCTCCTGGTTGGAAGTGGGGTTCTCCGTTTGTCTCCACATAAGATGTGAGAGGTAAAGAGGCCATACGGTTGTTTCCTGTTTATGGAAACCTCATCTTTCTTCACCTGTCCTTCCTGTTCCCTGCTTCCTGTTTCTGCCTTCTCGCCCCCCCAACCCTTCCTCCCCCGCAATTTCCTGCCCTGTGACTTGCCATGAGGCTTTTCTGAGCTCCTAGTGGGAATGTTTGAGAGGATTCCCACAAGGTAGGCTCATGGTGAATCCCTCTTACTCAGCTATAAATTACTTACAATCCCCCCTCTCTAATCTGACCGATTTCCGCAGTTTAGAAATATCTCCCTGGGCTGACTCCATCCTCTCAGTGGCAAATCATGGCTATACCGTCATCTCTCTGAGACGGATCCATTAAATTACTAAACCATGACAGGAGTAAAAGGAATAGGAAAGAGTCATTCATTGCTGATAATTGTCTTCGTGTCGTATGAATCATCCGTCCCTATTTGTATGCCAGGGTGATTAAGAAGTTACTGTAAAGAATCACCATAAACATTATTCATTTTACTATGAAAAAAGCAAGACATGCACAAGGCATGACGTTAAGAAAAACACGAAAAGGTACATGAAACATAATGGTCCCTTTTAGCCTTATCCCCAGAGGTTTTTCTTTCCAGAGGTGACTGTCTGTTGTTGTTATCGGTTTCTTGTGGAGGTAATTGTACCCTCCTGTATGTGCCAATGTGTACACCGCTGCACTGCGCACACAAAAGGCAGCTAGTCCAAACTGAGATATGCTCTAAGTAGAAACCACACACTGTGTTTTAAAGAATGATGAAGAAAGCATGTGAAATATCTCATAAATAATTTTTATATTCATTGCCCATTGAAGTGATAATATTTTGGATATTGTTAAGGGTACTTTGCCTGTTTCTTTTTACTTTTTTTGTAACAATTAGAACATTTTATTATTTATTTATTTTTCGGCTGCAGTGTTGCAGTGGCTCGATGTGGGACTCAGTCCCCAGACCAGGCTGCAACAGTGAAAGCACTGAGTCCTACCTAAACCCTAGACCACCAGGGAACTCCATAGAAAATTTTAAATTAACACATGTGGCTCACACTTGCAGTTTGCATTATATTTCAACCTAACTGGTGGACGCTGAGGTTATTTCCAGTTTTTTTTTCCCCCTGGTTTTCACAGATGATGCTGTAATAAATAGCCGTTTAAATATCACAATGATGCACTTGGATAACTAGGTCAAAGAATATTTATTTGTATTTTTAATTTTGACAAATGTTGTCCAGTTTGTCTCCTTAGAGGATGTGAGTTAACATACCCACAAGCTGTGTATGAGCTTGCTTATTCATACCCCTTACACCCCTAACACCTGTATCACTCAAACATTTGGATCTTTGCCAGTCTGGTAATTGTCAGATAATATAGTTAGTTTAGACTGGTCATGTATGTTTAAAATATAGCTGAGAATCATAATTACTAACTTTACATAGCAGATTAGCATTTTCAAAGCATTTTCATGTTTTCTCATACAATTCTCATAATAACCTGGTAAGATAAGCATTTTACCTAGAAGTAAACCAAAGCTGAGATAAGGAGGGGAAATGAACCTTCATGTGTATGCCAAATGCTTTCTATGCATAAGTTCATTGAATGCTTTTTTTTTTTCAGGGCCGTGTCCACAGCATATGGAGGTTCCCAGGCTAGGGATCCAACTGGAGTTGCAGCCGCTGGCCTATGCCACAGCCACAGCAACATGGGAGCCGAGCCATGTCTGTGACCTACACCTCAGCTCATAGCAACTCCAGATCCTTAACTCTCTGAGCTAAGCCAGGGATCGAACCCTCATCCTTATGGATCCTAGTAGGGCTCGTTAACCACTGAGCCATGAAGGGAACTCCATAAATTCATTGAATTCTCAACACAAAATAGAAGCAGCTTTTATAGGCTTTATTATTCTCATTTAACAGAGGAGGACACTGAGTTTCAGCATGACTAGGTGACCCATGGAAATCACACAGCAAATAGAGAGGGGTTAATGGTACAACTTTGCTGTCAGACAGGCGTGAGTGAACTACTTTGCTGGCCACAGAACTTGGACAAGTGTATTAATATGTACAATTAGGAGAATACAAGTACCTACTCTACTGAGGGGGTGTATATGCATATCTCACAATTAATTGAGATAGTGTATATGAATAGTTAGCACAGTGCTTGGCACACCGCAAGCCCTGAAACAAGTGTGTGTATGTATGTGTGTTATGTGTGTATATGTGTTTCTGTGTATGTCTGTATATATGCATGTGTATGTGTGTATATGTGCATGTGCGTATGTGTGTGTATACTTGTGTGTGTGTATGCATGCCAATGTTCAAACCCGGGTTCTTGGTTTCCTGAGCCCGCACCTCTTCATTTTCCCCTTTCCAGTGACTCAGTCCGTCTGGGCAGTAAGATTCAGGTTTCTGACCCAGTTATTCTCTTTGTGCCAGTTGGGGGAAGGGCAGGGGCAGAGGGGAGGGGAGGCATTTCCAGGTTTTCATGTGTCTGCCTCTTCCTCGCCAGCCAGGGGAGGCGTTGACCCTTTCTATACCTGATTATCTTCTTCATCACATGGGTCATGGGGAGAGTGCAGTATTGATAAGATGGAGACTCTTACGAGCTTTCTTTGATGTCTTGGAGCAAAACAAGGTGCAAACCACGTGGACTTGTGAAAGAAAAGGTGTCACTTACACTGGGGGCTCATGTGGACGTTGCCCATGGCTGAGCGACACTGTTGATTTAGGGTAGACTGATCATGTGTAATTTAGATGGCCCCCCAATCAAGTAAATAATAATCATCCAATAAACCACAGTTGTGAAATTGGGCAGAACCCTCTGTGAGTTTAGAAGGGGCTTTATTCTTTCCCTTTTGGAAAAAAAAAAAAATGACAGGAAGTAGGTGATCAGGAAGTGCAGGAACAATAGCCTTTTCCTGGAAGAGTGGCTCTGAAGTGATGACTAAACGTTCAGACATGCTGGGCTTAAGCAGCAGAGGCTGAGGCCATGGCCACAGCGGAGAGGGGCCAGAGGGAACTTATGAGATGGGCAGTCTAGTTGAAGTGTGTTATTGACTACTCCCTACTTGGTGAAAATAAGTGAGAGATTATGGCAAGGTTACACTGGACCCAAAGAGCATCAAGTTGTTACTTGGTGAAAACTGCTACCTGGACAGAAGCCTCTAAACAGTTCTTAGTATCAGGCAGGAACAGCCAACAGCCTTTGTTTGCTCCAGTAAACATCCTAGAGGTTATTGAAACCTCTTAAAAATGATCGCTCCACCAGAAGACAGTGCAGGTCCATGGGTCTGTTGGTCTTCCGTCTTTTAATCCCCTGAATTCTGTGTTTTGAAAGACTTTGTGTGACTAGCAGCATTTATTAAGCCAAGAGTTGTTTTTCTCTTTATAATGAATCAGAATTTATAAAAGAAATAAACCTACCCCTCTGAATGTCTTATCAGCCTGACGTAACCAGTGTTATCACACTGTAGTTTGGGGCATGAGCAGATGCATAATGTTAAGCTATGCAAGGCCACCTTCTCACCAGCCAACCCATGATTTTTCCTGGGCCTTGTGAAATGCTGAAAAACCCTCTGAAGCCCCTCTTTCTAGCTCCTCAGACCCTGTAGTGAACCAGGAGCCTCTGTGTCTGTTTTGCAGGCATTCCTAGGAAAGGAGGAGATTCTTTTCTAATGGAGCATCAGATTTAAGGAACATTAATGTTTTTATTTTTTGACAAATATTTAAAGATGAGAAAGAAGAAAATATTCATATGACCATTTAGACAAATTATATAAGAAGAGTGCCTTCTTTACCTCTCTCAATCCAAGTCCTTGAGGTACGGCTGTAAAAAAAGGTATATATTCCTCTCATTTATTTTTTGATTGTGCAATACACACACACACACACACATATCCCTGTTTTCTTAAACAGAGTAAGATACAGTTTGCTGGTTTTTATTCGATTTTCTACATCAGCACTTAGAATTATTCTTTTATAAAAATGGTTACAAAATAGTTGACATTGAGCAAAGTTTATAATATGCTGTTTATTCTTCAAAGCATCTCCAAGCCTTAACTCAATTTAATCCTCAAAACGACCTCTGAGGTCACCACTTTTCTCATCCCCATTTTACAAAGGGAAAGGATGAAGCCTTCAGAGGCCGAGTGATTGGCCCAGGGTCATACAACATTCATGCAGCCAGGACCCCAGCTCAGGTAGTTTGACTCTGCACATAGTATTGCCCTGCTCACATTTGCAGCCACTGTGCCATGGAGGGACAGCCTAGTCAGCCTTTCCAGTTGTTTTCTTCTTTGTTATTTCAGTGCTTAATGAATACCTCTGCATACATCTTTCTGTCCTTTTGCTTTTCTGCCAGAGGTGTCATCTCATAGAAATGGGATTTCTGGGTCAAAGAATAGATGTATATAAAACTTCAATTAGTTTTCTAAGCACCTGCTAGGTGACAAACATATTTTCTCATTCACCATTATATGGAACCTTTACAGCAATCTCATACATATGTATTGTGATTGTCCTCCTAAATAGTAAAGGCTAAGAGATTTGTCCTGAATCCCACAGCTAATCAGTACATGAAATCTTAACCCTGGTCTCCCAGTTCCACATCTTGTGTGAATTCTACGGTACACTAATTTTTAGTGCTATAATCACAATGATTTTTTTTATGTGTCGATTTCTTCTTGGGAGCCAGAATTTAAGATTAAACTTACACCAAGCCAGTCACTGCCATAGGGTCCCTGTTGTCTCTGTTAGAGAGGGGTTTATGCTTCTAGAAAAAACAAGTATTTCTTTCGAATTCAATGTTACTAGAACGTGTTGATCCTGAAAAATGATTCCTATAGCTTTTTTTCTTCTAGTTTTATTTATGTTTTATTTTTATTTTTTGCTTTTTAGGACCACACTTGTGGTATATGGAGGTTCCCAGGCTAGGGGTCAAATCGGAGATGTAGCCACTGGCTTACACCACAGCCACAGCAATGCAGGATCCGAGCCGGGTCTGCAAACTACAGCACAGCTCACGGCAATGCCAGATCCTTAACTCACTGAAGGGGGCCAGGGATCCAACCCACAACCTCATGGCTACCAGTCGGATTTGTTTCTGCTGTGCCACAACAGGAACTCCTCTTGTTTTATTGGGATATAATTGACACACAGCTCTGTGTAAGTTTAAGGTGTATAGCATAATGACTTGACTTACAAATGAATGATTTGAAGTGAGATGATTACTAGAAGTTTAGTGAACATCCATCATCTCATATAAATATAAAATAAAAGGAAAAACATTTTTTCCTTATGATGAGAACTCTTAGGATTTATTCTATTAATGGCTTTCATATATAATATACAATAGTATTGATTATATTAATCATTTTGTACATTATATCCCTAGTATTTATCTTTTAATGGGCAGTTGGTACCTTTTGACCACTTTCATCCAACCCTTTCTATAGTCGTTCCTTTTTCTAATGTTTTAGCATGCCTTAAAGAGTATAGTCTATAGAATCTTTTCTTAAGTGTTTGCTAAGTGGACTTTCTAAAAAGAGAATCCTAGCTTTACTTAAAAATATAGTCTGGTCAAGGAACAACAGGTTAGGCAAAGTATGGATTTTCTAGGTTTCTTCTTTCTTCTCTTCCTTTTTGTGTCATGTCACTGCTCTGCTATTTATCAATAACTTAACCTTGGGCAAGTTAAGCCAAATTTCCTCATCGGGTAAATGGGGATAACAGAAGTATCCCTTTCTGTGGAATTACTGTAAGGATTGAACCAAACCTTGCCCAGCATTTGACAGTGCGCCTGGCACACGAGAGGCCTGAATCAATGTTAGCAGGGAGCAGTAGCAACAGCCCAAGACGTCAAGAGTGGATAGTCTGTTAGCAATCACACTGGGCTCAATATGCAAAAGTTTTCTGAAAGAGTTATGGAGAAGGCTTCTAATGATTAAAACAAGGTTATTTGGCAGCTGGAGCGAATAGGGTGAGAAGAGTCTAACATGAAATAAAACTGATCACCAAGTGGATGCCACAGGCAGCTCCATCTCAGTCACCTTCCTTTGGAAAACTCCCTCCTTGCCCCCTCCAGCATCTCTGACCAGCTACCCTCCTGCATCCTCCTGTCGTCAAGGGTCTATCTTCAGCCTTGGCCATTTCTCATCAACAGCCTTTCCCTGGGGAATCTGTTTATGCTTGGGTGGTTACAGAAACTTACAAAAAAATTAGGATGGAGAAGAAAGAAGTGATTTTATGTTATGAGGATGGGAGGGAAGTAGGTTGGGAATGCTGGCTAACTTGGAGGTGGGGGTAGAGCAGGAAGGCATTCAACTTAAAACGTCACCTTGTGGACTTGATTTTCACCATTGGCTTTTTGAATTCTTGGTTAATTGCATCTTTTTGCCAACATGATAAAATGCTCCCCTTTTGCATTGGGGGGTAAGTTGATATGAATTAATCAGACTCTGTGAAGTGTGTTGAGGAGTATATGACCTATCTAGGTATGTGTGGGAGCAGTTCCACCAGATGTGAAAGTCAAATTCATCAGTATAGTTGCTCCCTGTGGTGGTAGGGAAGGTTTATCTGAGAAAAAGGCCAGGTCTGTTGGCTGAAACAAGGCTTTGGGTTTTATCCATGGTCCCATATTCTGTGCATTTAATAATTAAGACTTGGCTCTATACCAGCAATGTGGAAGCCTCCGAATTACTATGTGGGAGTCTGGGTGAATAATGTTTTGATGCTTACTATTACCTGGAGATAACTATTGGGTCTGTAAGACTAGCCAAGAAATCTCATGAAGAGTGTTCCTTTGATGATATACTGGCTCCTGTTTTATTGTATTTGGTGCAATGATCTAATGAAAATAATAATTTTTACTTTTATGGTTTATTTGTGAGTTTGACTGAGAAACTAAGGACCTTAATACTGATGAAAGGACCAGAGAAAAAATGAATTAATAAAAGCCTCCCCAGGCTCTGAGTGAAGAATGCTTTAGAGACCTCTGTGGTCTGGCCTGCCCAGTGCCCTTCTCTATAGACTCCATATTTTTGTTTTGGAAAATCACATCTCCCTGACACTGATCCTATGGTTTGGATGGCAATGTCACTACCCTCTGGCTCTAGTGGGAACTCAGTTTCAACCAATGAGAACACCACATCCCTCCAGCCATAATAACTTATTCTGGGGTTGGCCAATGCCAGAGCGAAGAGAGACAACCCTGAGCCTCTTGCTCAAATCCTTGGGAGATCATTCCTTTCTGTTGGGGTAGCTAAGCTGGCAGCATATCCATCCAGAGCTGCTGGGAGACATCTTGCTACCACAGAAGGAGAGCTTGCCAGAGAAGAAAGCCATCATCATGGAAAGCAGAGCCTGGGATGGCTACTGATTCCTGATGACACCACATGAGTGACTGGATCCAGCCATACCTGAAGCCAGAACTGCTTGGATGTTTCTTATATGTACAAATAAAAAGCTTTTTGTTATTGCTGTTCATGTCAGTAATACCTGGAGTTCTTAGCATTCTATACCTGGAAAGAAAGAATCTATCTATATACAAATGTATAGCCTAGAGAAATAAAATGTCAGACTATTCTGTTACTTTTCAGGGTGTTGGGAAAAGAAAAATATCTGAGAGGTGAGATTGTTTCCCTATTGGCTAGTTTCCAAACTGTGTCAGGATGAGGAATCATAGTCTTTTTCTTGTTCCCAAATGTGTCGCTGACAGCCACATGGTGTTCAGATAGCCAGCGTTCATGTAGAAATCCCATCTGTCCGGCCTCATTGCGTTCAGTGGATCTCTGTTTTGCAGAGACTGCTTGTCCCTTCCCTCTTTTGTCTTTGCTCAACACATCCTATATCTTGTCTGGAGCTCTGTGGGAGCCAACTTTCTCTTTTCACATGAACATCTCCCCACGTTAACGCATGAATCATGCTGACAATACAGGCTACCCTTATCCTCCAGGTCCTGAGGGAAAGGGAAAGCCTGGGAGGCTGATGTCGCTGTATGACGGCAGTCTGAGAGGAGGGAAATCAAGATTGCCGAGACCGCAAATGCACACAGAGGTTGCCGATGTTAGAGGAATCATTTCCCCAGACAGCAGGGTTAGTGCCACCCATCTGTTGCCAGGAACCATCTCTTAGACCCTTGATGTGGGATTATAAAATAGTTGGCCTAAGGACAAGGGGGCATAGAAATTGGAACTTCCTCACTCCTCACTCTTTCCACTGTAGAAAACCATGCTCAATGGGTAAGAATGTATTTCATATCCTGTGCCAGGTGGCAATAGTCAGAGTGGGACCCAGCACTGGCCTGAACATCTCTAGATTAAAGATGGAGAACTCAAGTGCCCGCAGGTGCCAGGCAGCTGGCAGAACTGTGTGAAGTGGCCTGGGTGGGGCCTGAGCCCTTGCTTGCATGATTAAAGGGAGCCGTCACTGTTCAGCTCCATCTGAGGACCAAGGGCACGTACAGCATGAGCCCTGTGTTGCTGGATCTTATACATTTCACCAGAGGTCCTGGAACCCAGAAGTCATCAGTTTGTAACCACTGATTTGATAATAACATCAGTGATTATTCCAGGTGGCTGGATGTTGGGTTGATGTTTAAACCTAATTTAGTTTACTTTGAATAGAACCCAAAGTGTCGTGGTTTAAAGCATAGACTCTGGTGTCAGGCCGACCTAAGTTTGTGGCCTGGCTTTGACACTTACTGATGTCATGCCCTTAGCTAAGGAATTTAATATCTTGGAGATGCAGTTTCTGTATTTATAAAACAGGGTTGCATCTGCCTCTTGGGTGGGCTTGGGGGAAGCAGAATTTGAGGTTAAAGGACATGATATTCTTAAAGCTCTTATGCAGTAGTTTTGTAAAAGTGTAAAGCTTTCATAAATGCTGGCAATTCTCTGACAAGAACTGACAGAAATCCATGTAAGATGTTGTTTTTGTACTCTCCAGAAGCGTAAAGTCAGAGAGAGAGTATTGTGTAGTGATTAAGAGTGGTACAAATCCTGGAATCAAATTTTGCTCTCTTTCTAGCAATAAGCCTTTAGCCTCAGGTTTCTCATCTGTAAAGTGGACATCTAAGGTTATCTATTCCCAAAGATTCTGAAGATTACATGACCTCACACTTATAACCGAGTTAACATTTAGAAAACCTTAACATTTCTAAAACGTTTATAACAGAGCCTGGCACACAGTAAGAGCTACGGGAGTGAAATGTTACAATACCATGATTACAAAGAAGTTTTAACAGCTCTTATAGCATTGTCAACTGAATAAGACTGTAAACATACCCCGAAACTTGTGGTTTACATTATACCAACTTTAAAAATACCCAATGCAATTATTTTTAACTTAAAGAGTTGGAAAAGTTTACTATTATGCGGCCCACTTCAAATCCACAGTGAAAGGTGTAAGAATGTAGAGCAAAAAAAAGAATGTGATTATGGAAAATTCTTTAAAAGCAGGTTTTACAAAACTCACCTAGAAAAGAGGTAGATTAGAAAAAAAATAACACTTTGTTGAGAGCCTGTTTTGGGCAACAGACATGATTAGGCCTAGATACAAAGCTAGAACAGTAAATGGGGGAGTTCCATTTGTGACTCAGTGGCTAAGGAACCTGACTTGGATCCACGAGGTTGAGGGTTCGATCCCTGGCCTCCCTCAGTGTGTTAAGAATCTGGCGCTGCCCTGAGTTGTGGTGTAGGCTGGTTCGGATCCCATGTTGCTGTGGCTGTGGTGAAGGCTAATGCTCTGATTTAACCCCTAGCTTGGGAACCTCCATTTGCCCCCAGTCGGGCCCTAAAAATAGCAAACAATAACAACAAAAAGCAGTAAATGGGGAAGGTAAACCCCTCTATTTTAAGCCAGAGTCCACATACACTTCCCTATGGTTGGTGTGGGGCCTTTGCCTGAGATCTTTTTCTACCTTTAGAGGTTACCTGTTTGTGCTGGTATAAAGGGCATCAGTACTGAGTTCGAAAGGCATGTAGGCTCGAGTTGCCCCTCAAGGTAGGAGGCACAAGAACACACCAAGGCTGGTTTGGGGAGCAGGCCAAGCAGGGAAAGGTGCTGGGATGGGGGTAGGTGCACTTGCTCGCTGGGCTCTTCTTCCCAAAGCCAAGAGTGAGAGTGTGTCTCCAAAAGATTTTTTTTTTTTTTTGTGCCTTTTAGGGCTGCACCTGCAGCCCATGGAGGTTCCCAGACTAGGGGTCTAATTGGAGTTACAGCTGCCGGCCTACACTGCAGCCACAGCAATGCCAGATTCGAGCATCGTCTGCGCCCTGCACCACAGCTCACCTGCAATGCTGGATCCTTAACCCCACTAAGCGAGGCCAGGGATTCAACCTGCAATCTCATGGTTCCTAGTAGGATTAGTTTCCGCTGAGCCATGGTGGGAACGCCGTCCAAAAGATTTCCATCTGAACTTCTTGGGCGTCTGAAAGTAGGAGAGACTGAGACCTACTGCCCTGGCCAGAAGCGTACGTGGGCCACGCAGCTCCGGGACTGGGTGCAAAGAACTAGTGGAGAAGAGGAGTGACCGCGGGGTCTCAGGGTAAGGGGTTTGGAGGAGGCTCCCGCCCAGGTGAAGGCTGCTGGGTCCAGCGCTGGGACGCTGAGGAGCCCTGGCTGCCTCCTTGCAGGGCAACACAGACGCCAGATGGGAGAGGTGCTTTTCCTGGCCCTCGGTGGCGCTTGCCACAGAGATCAGATCAGGCTCCAGGACGCCCAGTTGGGACGCTCAAACAGAAACCCCAATGTCGAGGCCTTCACGAGGTCACAGCGACCTGCAACCCTGCTGACCCACCAGAGGGACCTCCACCTCACCGTGCATGGGCCAGGGTGCCCTCCTGGCCCCCTACTGTGTGCCCCAATTCCAAGCCCAAGGTGAGCTAACTGAAATGAGACTTTTATTAACCAAAAAGGGATGGAAAGTTAGGGAATTGGCCTGAGGTGGGCTTAAGGGAGGCACTTTCCAGCTGGAAAAGGTGAAAGGAGGTTGTCTACAGAGCAGTTGGTGACACTTGTATGAAGAAGTAAGAACCGTTTCATGTGTACGCACCTCTGATGAATGGAGAGACTTCATTCATCAGTTCCCAGGCACAGGCAGGGCTGCTTTTGCAGCTCAGCCAGAGTGAGTGATGGGGTAGGAAAGCTGGTTTACTTGTGGGGTGACCCCTGGAAGCAGAGTCATTTAACTTCCCTGGAACTCAGTTTCTCATTAATGTGAGAGTGATAATGACGCCCTAACTACTGGGGTTCTGTTTAGGGACGGTGGAGGCAATTTCTGAGTGAAAGTTCTTTATGAACAATCAAGTACTGTATAAACCTTAGCTATCATTACAAGAATTTCAAATTCACTCCCCCTCGTGGTGTCTGATTCATCTCACAATTTAGGGTATAACTACGTAAAATGGAGAGTTGAATAGTCTGCTCAATTTAATAAATATTTATTGAATGACTCCTGTTGTAAGGAGCTGTCTGTAGGATTTGATCAGTGTGGATAGCTGGTCTGAATAATGTGAGCCTCCTTAATGATTTTGTCAATGGCTTTTGGGAGGTTTAGGTATGTATTATTGACATGTCATCTTCGGCTGTTCAATTTGTTTTCTCCTTGACTGCCTATTGACCTTCCATTTTTTTACTATGGAAAATACCTGTTATGATGATGAATAAATTGGCTTTGTTTCCATGTTATTTCCTAGTTCACTCTTATTTAGAACTGTAATTAAGTATTATTGAATGGTTTAATGTGAGATTTCATAATTCAGGCTAAGACTGACTTTATTCAGGGGAGAAATATAGTTTAATTATTTATGTTATTTCAGGTAGGATTATTTGTAAGTGGTTGAATAAAGTTAAATATATTGAATATTTACATAAACTTGAAAACTCTAAATAGAGAAAAATCCTTCCCCAAACAACCCTATAACAGTTTGGAGAAGGAAAAAACCCTGAAGTTGTATTTTAAGGTGAAGGAATATACTCTAACTAGAATAATTTATAATTTAAAGAACTGACCCTGTAGCTTGAGTTCTACATTATAACCTCATTACAATTAAATCTAAAGAGCTGTTTTTGCGTATTGGAAGTCTAATTGCATGTATGATTTCTGCATAGTTTTAGAAGTATAATCATATATTGCCTCAGTATTATTCTAACAGGAATGACAGTCCTTAGAGCAGAGATTGTGCCCCACCACTCAGTGTCTTTCATAGAACTAAGCCCCAAACAATTATGTAATATATATCCTTGACTGGGTTAACTATCCAGATGCTTTTGTTGTACTGTGATTTGTTTCTATTGGACCAGATACTGTTATCCCTAATTTAGCCAGATAGATATTCCATTTTCAACTTATACTTTTTATAAATTTAAACCTCTTATTAATGACCCGTGGTGTTGTCAGGCTTCTATAACAATTTCTAGGGGGTTATCATTCCCCTTCTTTGATCTTTATAAGATTAAGAGGATAAAGTTAGAATAGTTCAAAATGGCACGCATTGTGAATGACTTTGAAGAAATAAAGCTGGAGAAATACCTTGTAATTATGCCCAGCCAATACATCCACTGTTCTCTGCTTCAGGTTTGTTTGTTTGGTTGGTTGGTATTAACGTACAGTTGATTTACAGTGTTGTGCCAATTTCTGTTGCACAGCAAAGTGTATATATGTACATTTCTTTTGTTATATTATCTTCCATCATGGTCTATCTCAAGATATTGGATATAGTTCCCTGTGCGATACAGTAAGACCTCGTTGCTTATCCATTCTAAATGTAATAGTTTGCATCTACTAACTCCTAACTCACAGTCCTTCCCACTTCCTCTGCCCTCCCTCTTGGCAACCACAAGCCTGTTCTCTGTCTGTGAGTCTGTTTCTTGCTTTGGGTTTTGATTTGAGGCTCATAGAACATCATCTCCTTAAAAGGAGTCATATTGGATGATATTTAGCCTCCAGGTTCAGTCTAGGGAAGGGGGCAAGGGGAAGTAAGAATAATGCTTGTTTCATCACTGATCACTTTGGTGACATCAAAGGATTAAGGGAAGTGTTTTTTCTTAGGCCTCTCACCTATTTCTCTTGTCCCTTCCTTTTCACTCTCCATAAAACTTATCTTAGAAGCCAGGCACCATTTGCCATGTGACAGCAAGGTGTGTGTAATACATGCTTTGATGGGTTTTGTGTTTATAACACAAATACATGGAGTTGTCATTGAGGCAAGGATTGCTTGCTATCAGGAGGTGCATCCTGAACGGGGATTACCAAGGCTGGCCTGAGTCAGATTGTCTTCTTGGCTCAGCTTTCTCTCCCCCTGGATATCTCTACTTTTACTTATAAGATTCCCACTTTTTTGTTGCTTTTTTTCTTTATTTTCTTTTCTAATCTCAACACTTCTCTGTGTAACTGTTTGTTTCATCCCAAGGGAAAAAAAAAACTCTTCCAATTTCAGAGGGGTAGAGCTAAAAACAAAATGAAACGGAAAGCTGTTCAGATAACCCAGGAGGATTTTAAGACCCCTTTGTTATAACAATCCTTTTATGTTTGAAATATTTATTGGGCCTCTTCCTGGTCACGATCGGAAGGGAAACCTGAATTGGTGCCCTGTAAGTTGCTCAAGCAGACAGAAGAGTACATGTTTATAGTCAAGATGGTGCTTGATCTTAGAACGACAGGAAATGATTTTGCAAATCCAGATAAACTATTTTAACCTAGAAAGCATACATGCCAAACACAGTTTAAAGTAAACATATAAAAATCCTTGTGTTGTGCCCCGTGGGTAGGTGGTTGGGAGAGGTAACACTTCTCTGGATGAAGGAAAATTTTGTGCTTTGACAGTTGCCTCTGAGTGACCTGTTTTGCCTGCGTGTCCTCTTGTAGGTGTGAGCTTTTAGATTTCCACAGTGGAGCAATGCAGAGCGAAAGAGTGGAATTTGTTTGAATGAATGAATGAATGAGCAAATGAATGGGATTGCTCCTCCCCCACCCAACAACTTCTGAAACTTGCATCCTATGCCAGAAATTGCTAATGCCTTCAAGTAGATCATGATAGATCTCCACTTTTCGTAGCAGTGTTGTACTGGTTTGGTATTAGTTCCCTTCTGAACAGGGTGAAGCAGGTATCTTAGTTACATTCTGCCATTCAGAAATATATTTTTTTTAATTTAAAGTTTATAGAGATGAATATTATAGGACAATATTATTTTATTATTTTAATAAATGAATACTATGGAAAATCACTTAGAAAGTTTCAAAAAAGAAGATTAGGGAGGTCAGTCAAGCAGGCTGGAGGAGGTGGCGATGGGTGCAGCATTGGTGGCAACAGCTGCGGCTGCAGTTGCATTTGCGAGTTGGGTTGCAGGGGCAGAGCATGCTATTAAAAAAAGATTAGGGAGAGGGACTTGCTCACCATATTCTAAAATTTTCTGTAAGTTAGTAATAAAACAATACACAGTATTCGCATATTGATCACTGGAACACACGAGAATCTGGAACAGAGCCGTGTTTATGCTGACTTTATACCGATAAAAGGGCATTTAAAATTACAAAATAGTTTTTTTCTTACTGAAGTATAGTTGATTTACAATGTTATATTAATTTTAGGTGCACAACAAAATGATTCAGATACGGATATACATGTGTATATGGATATGTATTTTTTTCAGATTCTTTTACCGTGTATGTTAAAATAAGATATTAAATATAGGAGTTCTCATTGTGGCTCAGCAGTAATGAACTCAACTAATATCCATGAGGATGCAGGTTCAATCCCTGGCCCCGCTCAGTAAGTTAAAGATCCGGTGTTGTCGTGAGCTGGGGTGTAGGTGGAAGACGTGGCTCGGATATGGCGTTGCTGTGGCTGTGGTGTAGGGCCAGCAGCTGCAGCTCTGATTTGACCCCTAGCCTGGGAACTTCCATATACAGTGGGTGTGGCCCTAAAAAAAAAAAAAAAGATATTGAATGTAATTCCCTGTGCTATACAGGAAGTCCTATTTTTTTTTTTAAATCTGTTTTATATATGGTAGTGTGTATCTGTTAATCCCAAACTCCTCATTTATCTCTTACCCACTTTCTCCTTTGGTAACCATAAGTTTGTTTTATGTCTGAGTTTATTTCTGTTTTGTAAGTAAGTTCATTTGTATCCTCTGTTCAGAGAGTCGGGACTTCTGGGTGGAGGGCTGTTGGTGTCTGGGGAGTGAGATGCTGGAAGTGCATGCTTGAGAGCTACCTGGTAGTGATTTCCTGCTGCTCTGTTTCCTGGTCCTCTGAGTAGAAGATATTTCTCCTTTCTACTTTGTGACCTGGGATCCTTTCCATCCCTTTCTCTGCTCCTATTTAGGATGGACCTTCTGCCTCCAGTTTCCATCTTTAAGCTAGAGTCCTATCTAGCCTTTGGGAGTGGAAGTCTTCCTTTTCTGCACTTGGGCCTGAGGCTTTTTTGAGTCTTTGTTTTAGCTTAGAGTGGGATTGGGGTGGGCTGATAGAAAAATAGCCATCAGAGTTCAAAGGTACCAGTGAGAGAACACGGAAAATGTGTAGATTAACATCATGAGATATTATCTTGTCAGTGATCTATGTTTCTAACTTCTCTAGTCTCAGGAAATGCAAAAAACAATGAAATGACTTTTTCTTTTTTTTTTTTTTCTCATTAGATTGGCCAAAGTTTAAAATATTGATAACATCCAGGAGTTACCATCATGGCTCAGCAGAAATGCATCTGACTGGTGTCCATGAGGGCCAGGGTTTGGTCCCTGGCCTTGCCCAGTGGGTTGAGGATCCGACATTGCCGTGAGCTGTGGGGTAGGTTGCAGAAGTGGCTCAGAGCTGGTGTTGCTGTGGCTATGGTGTAGGCGGCTATAGGTCCAGTTCAATCCCTAGCCTGGGAACCTCCATATGCCACAGATGCGGCCCTAATAAAACAAAACAAAATAAAATAAAATAAAATAAAATAAAATATTGATAACATCCAATATAGGCCAGAGCTGGGGGCAGAATATCCTTATATATTTTGGGAGATGAATTGCTGAAACTTACTAGAAACTGTTTAAACATGTCTGTACCCATTAAAATTTAACTTGATATAAGCTATAACCTAGCATACATCTATGAAGTGAACCCAAAGAAACAAAAGCACCAGACGTGAATTTACTTACAAGGTTATTTGTTGCAGAATTATTTACCAAGGGGCTTTAGACAACCCAAATGCCTATCAAGAAATAATTAAATAAATTATAGTGCATTCATACAATAGAGTATCATACAGCTACTAAAAAGAACATCTTAACTCTATTATACCTTTCATTTTGTAAAAAAAAAGTTAAGAGCTTTAAATATGGCAAATATGTTTATATTATATATGGGTATGAAAGTATGACAGATACACACCAGAGTGTTAATTTAAGGCAAATGTCATAAACTTCAGTGACTCCAGGGTCCAGGCAGAATATATATGAAGCAGAGTGGACGCTGAAACATCTGAAGGCATAGGAATGGATTATTGCTAGTGTTATGGTCCTAAGACAGCGGCAGAGGTTGGGTTCCTCAGAGGAAGGGATCATTTTGGGGTCAGAAGAAACAAAATAGAACAATAAGTGGACATGATAGATAATGGGAGATGAGGTATCCCAACTGATGGCTTTTCTTTTTTCTCAAAATATTGGAGGAAAGGATTCAAAGGAAATAAAGAAGGCTTGGAGAAAGTTTTCTGCGGAACAAGAAGGAAATAAGTAGGATTGCCAAGGTCCATGTACAGTTGAGCATTAATTTAGAGTGGAACCATTATTTTCTGGGGTTTTTTTGGATTGGTATGAGCACCAGAAACTGTATTAAAAATGCATAAAAATTCCTGGTAAAGTAGAAGTTAAGTTTTTTTTTTTTTTTTTTTTACTTTTCTAGCAGAAAAATTTGAAAGTCCAACATTAGAAAAAAATCTCAAGAAGTAGGAGTTACTTGCTCTTTCATATTGGAACATTTATTTTTAGTCGTAGAATTTTTAAAACAGCTTTATTGAGGTATGATTAATATACCATATACAATTCAGCCACCTGAAGTGTACGGTTCAGTGGGTTTTAGTATCTTCACAGATATATAAGCAACCACAGCCTCAATTAATTTTAGAACATTTTTATCTCCTTTAGCCATCACCCTCCCCTCTCCACCCCAAGTTTATTCCCCCCTCTGGTCTTTTAGGGCCGCACACGCAGCATATGGAGGTTCCCAGGCCAATGGTCGAATCAGAGCTGTAGCCACCAGTCTACACCACAGCCACAGCAACGCGGGATCCGAGCCTTGTCTGCAACCTACACCACAGCTCACGGCAACGCCAGATCCTCAACCCACTGAGTGAGGCCAGAGATTGAATTTTCAGCCTCATGGATACAAGTTGAGTTCATTAATCCTGAGCCACAGTGGGAACTCCCCCAACTTTTTAATCTTCCCGTCCCCCATCCCACTCTCTGCCCTGCATCCTCCACCCCAGCCCCTGGCAACAATTAATCTACTTTCTCTCTATAGATTTATCTTTTCTGGACACTTCCTATCAATGGAATCATACAATATGTGGTCCTTTGTGATTGACTTCTTTCATTAAGCATAATGTTTTCAAAGTTCATCCAGGGGGTAGCCTGTATTAGTACATCAAAGGGGGATACCCTTCCCTGCCCCGTTCCCTTTAGCCGTGTTGATGTGGAGAGTTTTGAGGAAATTTGCTCTGATAGGAGCATTTCGGTTTTATTTGATTATTTCCCGTATAACTGAGCACACTATTAATAAGATTGTTATCATTAGAATAGCACCAATTTCAAATTTTGGATTTCCAAGTCAAATGATAGAAGGAGCAAAACACAAAAAAATCACTAGAATAAAGATGCGACTACTCTAACAGCAAACTTTTCTCCTCTTCTCCAAACCTCCCTGACACAAACCTGAGGAAGTGGGTGCCCAGAATAGTGATCACCTGACCAGCCGGATGGTGATAGTGCCTTTTCACACTTACTGACAACCTTTTCAGATACACGTTTGGGAGAAAAGGCAGAACACAGTAAAGGTTTGCACCAAACCTGCTCAATCTCAAAACTAACCTGGGAATTGTAAATTAAATAAAATACGGTATATTGTCAGAGATTGATGGGCAGATTTTAAAATATGAACAGTAGTCAATGTGAGTAAAGGTGTAGAGAAACAGGAGTTCCTGTCCTGGCGCAGGAGAAATGAATCTGACTAGGAACCATGAGGATGCAGGTTCCATCCCTGGCCTCACTCAGTGGGTTAAGGATCTGGCATTGCCGTGAGCTATGGTGTAGGTCACAGACAAGGCTCAGATCTGGCGTTGCTGTGGCTGTGGTGTAGGCTGGCAGCTGTAGCTCTGATTGGACCCCTAGCCTGGGAACCTCCATATGCTGCGGGTGTGGCCCTAAAAAGCAAAAAAAAAAAAAAAAAAAGAAAGAAAGGTGTAGAGAAACAGCCAAACTCATAAACTGTGGAAGGGGATATAAATTGATTCAGGGAATGATATAAAAATGTGTATAAGACATTTCAGTGCACAAGCCTTATGACTCAGCAAGATAGGACTCTGTCTTACGGAAATAATCACCCATGAGAAAAAAGACATGTTATAGGAGGTGCATTGAAAAAATGTGAGACAACTTAAATGCCCATCACTACCGACATGAATGAGCATATTTTGATGTGTTGATAATATCTATATCTGATATGAAAGGCTCTGCAAGGCGTATTGCTAAGTAAAAAAAAAAGTCAAGTCTCAATGTATTTTGTACAATCCACTTTTGGAAGTGATAACACAAAAGATGTACAAGTTTGTCTACATATCTGTATGTATAATAGAAAAATACAAACCAAACTGCTAGCAGCACTTACCTCTGGGAATGTATGTGTGTGTGTTGAGGGGGAAGGAGGATTGGTGGTTGGAATGATGGTGAAGGAGTAACACACATTACTTCCTAAATAATAACAATAATAATTGTTAACATTTATGGAACATTTAACTACATGTATGTCAATATAACAAAAACTTTATGTGAATAATCTTAATCCCGACAACCACCTGATAAGGTAAGTATCATCATTATTGTCTGAATTTTGCCATTAAGTTAACTGCATCACAAATAGGTGAAATAATTTGCTTGAAGTGATGCAGCCAGGAAGTTGTGGTGCTGTCAACTGAACCATGGTACCCTGACTCTAGTGACCATATTTAGAACTTCAGTTTTATCTATTTACCCATATATCCATGTATCCATCTACCCATCTATCCATTACTACCCACCTATCATCTATGTTTATCTATCTATCTATGAATCTATGAACCTCTCTCTCTCTATCTCTCTCTCTCTCTCTCTCTCTCTCTCTATATATATATATATATATATATATATATATATATATATGTATATAAAATCTATCATCTATCTACCTATCTACTTTCCTATATGTCTACATGGCTATTTATCTGATACCTTCCTACCTCCTACCTATCATCCTCCATCTGTCTTTTCTGCCACCCTAAGATTCTTGAGCTGTCATAGAGAAAATTAACGCAGTTTTCTACGTATATCATTGAGGGACAATGTAATTGATGAGAATGTGCTGAGTTTTTCAGAGAAGAGCACAACTGACAGGTGATGTAATTGATTCTGGTTTTTACCACTGTGAGGGAGAATTGCCTCATTCAAGGACAGTTGTGTGATGGCCCAGTTGGCCATAGATCACTGGATGGAGGAGAAAATGCAGCCCAGTATAATCCATCCCCCTAGCTGGCTACTGATCCACAGAACCAAACATTTCATAACAAGGAGAAAACATTTGTGACCCTCTCCATTATTTCTGCCAGAATCTTTTAGTGGCAGATCGGTATTGCAGTCAGGTTTTCTGACTCTGGGTTCAGAATTCTTTCCACTATATTATGATTTTGGATTGATGACACACACACATATCTTACTTCCTATAGGATGTAACAGACAGATGGATACACAGTGCTGACCCATTTCTGTATTTGGAACCCCCAAACTTATGCATCTTTATCTAAAAGGAAAGAAAGGACTGAACTGCTGGTGTTGAATGATGTTTTATCACCAGCTTTAAAGGTTTGGGCATATATCTCCTTAAAAAAAAAAAAAAGGGAGAGTATGTCTCCTGAAAAGTTAAAGAGGTCCAGCTAATTCCCTGGGGGTTATCTTTGACTATGTAAATTAGCTAGTTGGCTTTTGTAGAGACTGGCTCCAAAAATTTGTTCCTGTTAAACAAGAAAACCAGCTTGGTGGTATGTTAGGTGCTGGTGTGGTCAGACGATGGCTGGACATGAAGTAAATCATCTGCAGAAGGCATGGGCAGCTTGATGGAAGCACGGTGATGGGTCCAGGACATAGAGGTGGGCAGGATGTCATTGTCAGCTAAGCTCATGTGCAGGTGACTGCCCCTGGGCAGAAAAAAAGGTCAAGGGTCAGGAAACATGTGGACCCTGAGGAGAGCAGAGAAAGTACTGAGTCTAAAACACTTTTCCTGACTTTATTCAAGCCAAGAGGAAGGCAAAGGGCTGTGTCAACTAACTTTCCCTGAACTGGTGCATCAGCAGAATGGGCTAGCCTCTCTCACTCCACTCCTGATCCCACACGCAGAGTTCATGGCTGCCCTGTTCGGAACTCCAGCAGGCAAAGGAGCGGAAAGGCCACTTGGACACCTGGAACCCCTCAGTCTTGCTCAAGAATGGCAGCTATCACAGTATGTCATCAACTAATAGAACGTCACAGCAACATATTTCCCACTTCGTAAACCTTTGTCCTCTCGCAGTGTATGATCAGTTGTATGAGCATATTTCTTCAGCTTTGGAATTCTAAGACCTTGAATTATGTATTCGTACCAAGAAGTCAAAATATTCAGAGATGTGTTGTTTGAGGAACTTTTGATTTTCTGTGAGGGAATGACCAATAACCTTAATTTAAAAATCTCTATGTAGGGACCATTCTTCCTGCCTAATGGTTCATTTTTATGACCCTTTTATTAACATTCCATCTCACTTTGAGTGAATGTCATTAGGTCATTTGTTGCCAAAACAGTATCTGAGGAGTTCCCATCATGGCTCGAGGTTAACGAACCTGACTGGGATCCATAAGGACTCAGGTTTGATCCCTGGCCTCACTCAGTGGGTTGAGGATCCAGCATTGCCCTAAGCTGTGGTGTAGGTCACAGACATTGCTCAGATCCTGCATTGCTATGGCTGTGGTATAGGCCAGCAGCTACAGCTCCTATTTGACCCCTAGCCTGGGAACCTCCATATGTAGCAGGTGTGGCCCTAAAAAGACCAAAAAAAAAAAAAAAAGAAAGAGCATCTGAAAAACAAAAACAAGATGTTCACCTTATATGTGCACATGTAAATTCATTAAATTATTTTTAAAGTGTAAATGTGATATATTTTTAAAAATCTCCACCAGCACAGCAAATAATAAAATGAAAAATAAAAGTCAGCTACGATTTCACACCTATCACATTGTTAAAAATTTCTCACATTGCCTCCTGGGATTGCTTCTTGTGTGGGTTGCATTCATAACATGCACGTGTCCTTTTTTGTTTTAACTAAATGGGATCATACGAGACATTACTGCTTAGCAGTTTGTTCTTTTCCATTAGCAATGTATTTCATTCTTCCTTATTGATAGATATTAATGTTGTTTCCATTTTCAAGACCTTTTTAATTACCTAACATTGCAATGAACGTCCTTGTTACAGGCAACTTTGCAGATTGTGCATGTATATCTTCAAATCATGACATTTTGGTGCTTGTTACCACAGTTTTCAAAAGCAAAGTTTTGAAAACTGGAAACAGAGCCTGAAGGCAAAAATAAAGAGTATGACATATCTCTAGATTTCTCCTCTTTAGTCTCTATCCTCAGTGGCTATAGATAATTGAAAGCTGACTTTAGGAAAAGAAGAGAAGAAAAAAAGAAATATATTTAGACAATATGGACAAGGACTTTCTTGGGTGTCATTTCTTCAGCTCTTAGGAGAGATGTGACTTGGTATTCTTTATCCTGGAAAAATATTTAGAAGAAAGTGATTTCATTTGTCACAAAATAGGCTATTTTTTTTTCTTCTTCAAGTCTTAGCACCACTGAAGTTTTCCTTCCCTTCCAACCCTTGGTTTTTGTTCCTTCTAAGGAATGCCTACAATGCTTTTGGCTTGTTCTGGAAGTTTGACATGCTGTGTATTTAGCCTTATAGATTTGTTTTCTGATGTACATATTTTGACTTGTGAATCTTATGAACTCCTTCAAGACAAGCTTGGTACCTTGCTATATTCCTGTAGCATCTTGGCAGCAATGTGCAGTGCTTTGGGAATGGTAGTGAATACTTAGTCATTTTATAACATGGTTTCTCTAGACTCTAAAGTCCTACTTTATTTTTTATTCAATACCCTCTGATGCATAAGGGAAATATTTTTTCCACAGCCCCTTCCTAAGGTGGACCGGTGCTTGGCATCCCATTTCCCAATCTGTGTTTTCAAGGTCTGGGTGGACCCAAACACGACATTGTGGTAGACAATGACCATGAACCTTTGTTTTGTTTCCTCTCCCAGGTCAGGTGGCCTTCGCTGGCACATAAGTAGAAACAGATGTCGAGAAGGGTAAGGAGGTCTGCGGTGCCAATGCCCCAGTTCTGGGAAAAGGAAACACTTCACAGAGAATAGGTGCCACCTGTAGGGGTTATAGTCTGCCAAGCGAAACCAGTTTGGCTAAAGATAACTAAAAACAATTCCCAAGAGTATAAGGTAATGTTTGTTTATGCATGACATTGAATGAGGGTGTGTGTGTGTGTACGTGTCTGTGTCTGTGTGTGTACCTGGGGCTCCACTCCAGTGAAGCCTGTTGACCTAGTTATGAATTCCAGTTGTGGAAAGAACACTTTTTATTTAATATTTCACCTGTTTGGAAGAACAGAGTTGTTAAATTTATTTCTAAAAGGCCTAGAAGACAGAATTTTAAATTTCCTTGTTTTCAGCCATCTCACTGAGATTTGTTAAACTATCCAAACAGGATTTGGGGTTTTGAACTATGCAACTTTACACAATGATTAAATATTGCTTAAAACTTCCTCCTAGGAGAATTTAGTTATATTTGGAGGATGAGTTTTACCCAAGGCCATTAGATGGAATTTAGTGTAAAAGCCATGTCTCTTTGAACAAGTTACTAAGCTTCTTTGGGCTTTGGTTTCCTTATCTGTAAAGTGGTCTTAATAATTCTGCATATCTCGTGGGGTTATTGAGAAAGGGGGATGCTCTAAGATAGTCACTGAACGTAGCACAAAAGAAGTCATCTATTGGAATATCATCATGGCTCAGCAGAAATGAATCTGACTAGCATCCATGAGGACACAGTTTAGATCCCTGACCTCACTCAGTGGGTTAAGGATCCAGTGTTGCCACGAGCTGTGATGTAGGTCGCAGATGTGGCCCAGATCCCGTGTTGCTGTGGCTGCGGCATAGGCCGGTGGCTACAGCTCCAGTTCGACCCCTAGCCTGGGAACCTCCATATGCTGCGGGTGTGGCCCTAAAATGACAATAAATAAATAAATAAATAAATAAATAAATAAATAAATAGGAAGTCATCTATTATTGCTACACCTTACCACTAAGACCATTGCGACAGCAACCACCACCACCACTCCAACTGTTCATCTTTTTCTCTCCACTTTTTCTGCTTTCGTTCACAAAGACCTTCAATAATTTAATGTAATCACAAAATTCCATTGAAATTTGTGAAATAGTTCCTAGATACAGGCATCCATAATTTTCCTTGCTGCTAGAATGTGAATCCTGAGGCCAGATGCCATGGGACGATCACCATATTCAGAGTCCAAGGACTTGGATTTAGTTCTTGCTGTGTCATCTAACCAGTGTCACTTAGTGACTCTGGGAAAGTTGCCACATTTTTCTGGGCTTTTGTTTCCTCAACTGTAAGATGCAGGTGAGGGAATGAGTGAGATGATTTCTAAGGTGAGTTCTGGGAGCCGCTTGGGAGGACTTGGACTATAAGATCAAGCTGTAGAAAAAAAAGCACCATAATATTTTATATCACCAGCTGAACTCAATTGTTACTTTATTTACCAAAGAAATTTATCTATTGCAGAGATACAGTTTAGATAAAAATTAAACAAAATATGCTGCTTCACTCTTTGCTGAAACTCTAGGGCATTCTTTTCTCTAGTATATGCATTGGCAAGTAGGATAGAGCTGTGGGAAGTACATATTTATATCTAAGAGATAATATGTTATTATTGAAAATTCCAAACATATACAGAGGGCAAAGTTTCATAAATCCTTATTTACCTATTGCTAACCTTCAGTCATTATGAACTCCTGGCCTATCTTTTTTTATCTACATTCACATTCATACCTCACTTCATTCCAAATTAATTTTAAGCAAATCCAAGATAATGGTATCATTTCGCCTATAAGTATATATATGGTACAGAAAAATAAAAGAGAACAGAACAATTCCCAACTAATTTTATGAAGCTGCCATGGCCATAATTAAAAAAAAATAAAACAAAATGATATTGCAAGGAAAGTAAGCAATGGACCAATATCCCTTCTAAACATAGATTTTTAAAAATCCTTATTAAATCAAATAAAATCTAACTATATATATAAAAGATAGCACATCATGTCCAAGTGGAGTTTATCCCAGAAACGCTTTTGGTTCATCATTCAAAAATCAATAAATACAGCTTGCCAGTACAACCATACAATTGTCCCAACTGATTCCGAAAAAGTGTTTGACAAAATTCTACAAGCATTGATGCCTTAACCCACTGAGCGAGGTCAGGGATCCAAACTGTGTCCTCATGGATGCTAGTCAGATTCATTTCTGCTGAGCCATGATGATATTCCAATAGATGACTTCTTTTGTGCTACGTTCAGTGACTATCTTAGAGCATCCCCCTTTCTCAATAACCCCACGAGATATGCAGAATTATTAAGACCACTTTACAGATAAGGAAACCAAAGCCCAAAGAAGCTTAGTAACTTGTTCAAAGAGACATGGCTTTTACACTAAATTCCATCTAATGGCCTTGGGTAAAACTCATCCTCCAAATATAACTAAATTCTTCAGCCTGGTTAAAGGAATCTATGAAGTCTTACAATTTCATACTTAATGATGAGGGTCTGCATGGTTTCTTCTCAAGCATGGATATGAGGCAGGGGTTTTTCTACTCTCATCACTCCTATTTGACATTACATTGGAGATCCTAGCCTACATAAGAAGACAGCAAACGAAAAGCATACAGATTAGAAAGGAAGAAATAAAATTGTCTTTGTTCACAGAAACGTGATTAACTACAAAGAAAATCCTAAAGAATCTACCAAGATGCTACTGGAACTTCTGTGTTAGTCTAGCAAGAGCACAGGTTACTAGGACAATACAAAAAAATTTAATTGTATTTTTATACAGTAGCCAAGAGCAATTGGAAACTAGAACTTAGAGTGGCATCAAAAAACATGGAATCCTTTGAGGTTAATCTCTCAAAACATGGCCAAGATTCAGATGCTTGGAGTTCCTGTCATGGTTCACTGGTTAATGAATCTGACTAGGAACCATGAGGTTGCAGGTTCAATCCCTGGCATCACTCAGTGGGTTAAGAATCTGGTATTGCTGTGAGCCATGGTGTAGGTCTCAGATGTGGCTGGGATCCCACTGTGTTGCCGTGGCTCTGGCGTAGGCCAGCGGCTACAGCTCTGATTGGACCCCTAGCCTGGTTATGCTGCAGGTGCGGCCCTAGAAAAGACAAAAAAAAAAAAAAAAAAAAAAGATTTGAATGCTGAAAACTATACAGCACCAAGAAGAGAAATTACAGTCAAATCTTTGATGATTCCCAGCGACCCCTGTCTTTTGTATATAAGCTCTGAGTGTTAATGTCCTCTGAATGTGAATGAGGCTGAAATGTGTAATAGGATATTGTGGACATGATAGTGTATGACTTCCAGTTCCAGGTTGTGAAAGATACTGTGGCTTCCACCTTACTATCTTGGGTCACAGCTCCCATGTCTGAGGACACAGGCAGCCCTGCGGAGACTGCCAGCATTCAGTGAGGATCTGAATCCTTCTGCCAATAGTCATGTGAATGAGTTACCCTAGAGATGGAGTTTTCAGCTGCAGTCAAGCCTTCATATGACTGCATCCCAGGTTGACCTCTTGCCTATAACCTTCTGAGTTGGAATTAGAACAACACAGCTAAACTGCTCCCACACCCCTGAACCACAAAAACTCTGCCATAATAAATGCTTATTGTTTGAAGGCACTAGGTTTTAGAGTAATTTGTTATGTGGTCATAGAAAATGAGCACAGGTTTTGGAACCTGGAAATTGAGGTGTTGCCACAACAAACATTTTTAAAGGTGGGAATGGCTTTCAAATGGGGCAGTTGGTAGAGGCTGTCAGAGCTTTGAGAAGCGTGTTAGTGACAACCTGCGAAATATTGAAGAGATGATTGGGTGATTTTTATGTTTCATTCTGTTAATATGGTGTATCAGATTAATTGATTTTCCTATGTTGAGCCATCCAAGCATCCCAGGGATAAGTCCACTTGGTCATGATGTGTGCTCCTTAGTTTAATTTTCTAGTATTCTGTTGAGGATTTTTGCATCAGTGTTCATCGGGGATATTGGCTTGCCATTTTCTTGTGGTGTTTTTGCCTGCCTCTGGTGTCAGAATAGTGCTGACTTCATAAAATAACTTTGGAAATGTTCCCTCCTTTGCAAATTTTTGGGAAAAGTTTAAGAAGGATTGGTGTTAATTTCTTCTTTAAATACTTTGTAGCATTAAATTTAAGTTATGCCAGTGAGTAAGTTCTAGAGATCTGTTGTATAATATCATGCCTGTAGACAGTATTACTATATTCTACACTTAAAAATATTTGAAGAGGGTAATCTCATGTTATGCGTTCTTATCACAATACATTTTTTTTTAAGTAGAATAAAGTTAAAAAAAGAGAACATTGGAGCCAAGCACAGTTAAAATTGCCCGTGCAGCAGAACTGAGATTCTAATCTGGGTTCATCTGGCGCCAAAGCTCCTACTCCTCGACTACATCACTGAACTTCCCCTTCAAACAAATATGGGAAACTGGAAGAGGAAAATATCCTTAGAACAAGCCATTTGAAACTAAATACAGTACGTTACTCCATCGGAAATCAGTTTAAAGAAAACAATGGCAGCCTTTACTTGTAAGGATTATTTTACATATATATGTAAAATATAGTCCCCCTTCACAGTTTTTGGGAATATATTTTGAGGGACTTTCCCCCTTTTCAGTCATGGGGTTAGTTATTTAGGAGCTTATTATGAAGAAAGGATCTATGCTGAAGAAAAGAACAGGCATCAGTGAAAAAAATGGCAATCAATATAAAATTTTAAAAAATGTAATATGGACCGGGAGTTCCCATCGTGGCTCAGCAGGTTAAGAGCCTGACTAGTATCCATATGGATGTAGGGTCAATCTCTGGCCTTACTCAGTGGGTTAAGGATCTGGCATTTCCCCAAGCTGCAGTGTAGTCCTCAGATGCGTCTTGGATCCTATGTTGCTGTGGCTGTGGTGTAGGTCGGCAGCTGCAGCTCCAATTTGACCCCTAGCCTTGGAACTTCCATATGACACAGGTGTGGCCTTAAAAAGAAAAATGTAATATGGACCAAACCCCATATATTAAATTCCACAAAATTTCTTTATTAAATTATTACCGCGTGTGTGTGTGAAGAACTATATAGAACTATATATTAAAAAGGAATACTGGAGTTGCCACCGTGGTGCAGTGGGTTAAAGGATCCTGCTTTAAGCATGTCAGGATGGCCAGGTGGTCTAAGGTGCCAGATTCAAGCTCCTGCTTCCCAGGATGTGGCTTTGTTGCAGCTGCGACATAGGTCACAGCTGCAGCTTGGATTCAGTCCCTCACCTGGGTATTTCCATATGCCGAGGGGTGCAGCCATAAGTTTTTTAAAAAAGAATATTGATGAACTTACTAGCAAAAACATAATGACATTTGAAAAACCTGCCAGGAAGGGCTTAAATTAAGGAAAATATAATTGAACAGGAAGGGCAGAAAGTTTAGCAGAAAGATCAAAGTTGTTGCCTCAGAAGACTATTCACTCAAACAGTAGAGTTTCTAAGAAACCTGGAGGTCACTGTTCCCTAGCAGTCTCAGCAGAAGCCCAGGAGAGAGAGACACTGACCCCAGAGAAATTTGCGGATGTGGATTTTGACTAATAGAGTGAATCTCAAGAAGAGCTGTAGGAGAACTGGGAAGTTTCAGAGGATTTGATCCACAGAAATGTTACCAGTTTAGATGGATACCCACTTACTGGTCCCATTTCCTCATCGTTCCACAGTTTTTCTTTCTTTCCCTTTTAAGACTGTGGTTTGCAAAGCCAGAAAGATAGAGATTTAAATCCTGGCTCTTCCATTGACTGCGTGGGCTGTCAAGGAGACTTAAATTTTCTGAGTCTCCTAGGATTGTTTTGAAGAGAAAAGGAGATAATGTATAAGAAAACATTTTGTACAGCGGGTTCTTAATACACTTTAGCCTTTAAAAATGAATTATTCTTGATAATTTATGGCTTCTCCTAGGTCAAGATCCTGCTTTGGCACAAATCCATGAGGAAGAAGGGATTCCAGAAAAACTACTTCATGCCGTCTGCACAGTACAGAGAAGGACAAGCACTTCTATTTGTATCCTCTTGCTCACCTGGCAGATGAGATGTTCTTAAAGACATCTCCAAATTAGAGAAGATGAGCATGGCCCTAATAACTTTCTAAAAATCTGAAATTTAACCTGTTTATTACATCATAAATTTTCAATGAAAATCCTAAAAAATATAAAATAATATAAAGTTATAAATGAAACCTCCTCTATTTCCCATTTCAACCTGGTCCTCAGGAGTAATTTTCTTTTTCTTTTTCTTTTTTCTTTTTGCTTCTTAGGGCCACACCCTACAGTATATGGAAGGTCCCAGGCTAGGGGTCGAATCAGGGCTGCAGCTGCCGGCCTACACCACAGCCACAGCACTGTGGGATTGGAGCCCGGTCTGAGATCTACACCGCATCTCACGGCAATGCTGGATCCCTGACCCACTGAACGAGGCGGGGGATTGAAGCCACATCCTCATGGATCCTAGTCAGGTGTGTTATTGCTGAGCCACAATGGGAACTCTAGAAGTAATTATTTTTAAGTTTCATGGGTACCCTTCAACAATTTTCTTTTCTGCATATATGTATAAAAAATATTCTGTGATTCTTGGGAATTCCTGGGTAGCTCAGTGTGTTGGGGATCGGGCATTGTCACTGCTGTGGCATGGATTCGATCCCTGGCCCAGGAACTTCCACAAGCAGGTGTGGCCAAAAAAAAAAAAGTATACTGTGATTACTGAAGAACATTTAAGTCATTCATATTTTTCTCACTAAGGAATAATCACCATTAATTCTGTTGTGTATGTATGAATCTACTTTCTATAAACAAGACATTTCAAACTTTTGGAAACTCAAGCTCATAGAGAATTTTAGAGATGCTGGTACTCTGGAGTCTTCATCTTAGACCCTGAAGAATTCTTAGAACTGAATACAAAAGCTAGGACTGCATATTTTTCCAATTCAATGGAATTTGGCCTTTGATTTTAGGAGCTAAGGAAGGCTGAAAGATGACATCACCTACCACATTGTGTTCAGCGGTGTTTCTAGATCAGAGAAACTTTCATCTTTCTTGAAACTCAGTTTCAGTGTCTTCCCAACCTCCCCCAAGCAGTTCTTTCATTCAAAAATAGCATTTAACAAAAAGCATAACTCAGAAAGAATGGAAGAATTGCTTCAATAAACATAAAAAGCTTATCTTCTGTTTGAAGCTATAATTCTTTCTATCAAAACAAATTGTTGTTCCCAGAGTATTGACTTCAGACTCGTTCACTTCCTTGACATTTTCTTCAGCAGCAGATAGGAACATTTCGAGTTGTAAATATTGGATTGTACTTTGACATTCTCTATTGAGGAGGCTTTAAAATATTTTTATGTTATAGAGTTTCTTACTTTTGGAAAGCTCACTGTGAATCATGGCAAACACCTTAAAATATACCGCCACCTCATATTAAATAGATGTTTTTGGTTGAAAAGTGTTTAAAAGTATTTTTAATAATTTTGAGTTTGCTAAGAATTATTTTGTTCTTATGAGCTACACTTGTTAAACTTCTCACATATTTTTTGTACTCTTTAGAAAGCTTACTGTGACTATAGTACCCGATGCATGAAATAGTCCTGAAGATGTAATATTTTCATTTCAAGGTTTTGGAGGAATCTTTTCTGTTCTCATGAATAAGAGTTTAACACAATGTTTCTCTACTCCGGATGCACATTAGAATTACATTTGAACACACAAAAAAGTATCTGTTGGGCAGGTTTTCTTCTCAGAGATTTTGATTTGATTGAAGTAGGATGGTACTTGACTAGTATTTGTTTCAAAGCTCCCTGGACCCACAATACTGAGCCAGGATTGAGAGCCACTCTTCTTGATGCTCATAAATAAATTCTCTAGTAAATACAAAAGTAAATAAACTAATTTGATAAATTCAAAAATAAAAATTAAATTATAAATGCACAGTATAGCCTCTAATAAAAACCAAACAGTATATCTAGTTCATCTACTTTTAAAAAGTCTAAAATTTTGTTTGCATAAATATGTCATAATACCCTGGCTATTAAAAAGTGAATTAATAATATGCTGAATGAATAGGGATTGCTCAGAAATCTGCCACCTGTACTCAAGGAGAAGGTCTCTGGTACTACAGAGGGTTTCCGGGTACAGAGTGTGGGGTCAGATCTCATGGTGTTGACATCTTGGGAAGACTCTGTTGGTCATGTGCTAGGAGAGATTCTGGGCTGCTGAATTTGGTTGTGGAGAATCTTTTCAATACTTATTCAAGATGCAAATAAGCAAGTTCTGTCTTTACTGGCTAATGACTTGTAGACTGCAGACACAGAATTGAGTTGAATAATGTCATAAGGGCCCGTAGAGTTTTATGAGTTCTGTCTTGTGGAAAGGACAGCATCAAGGAGTCAGTTGACATGCTGTGTCAAGAATTATTGTTCGGAGCATCTCCAAATGTGACTCAGCATCAGTTCCTCGTGGTATATGATTTTGAGGTGGAAGACATTAAATATTTGATCAGGTCAGAAAGATGAGTACTGAGACCAGGAGGATAGTTTTGGGTGAACACATGACATTGATGGATTTTTGAATATATTATTCAAGAAATTGAGCCAAGAGATGGTCCAAACTTAATGGACAGTTTAATATAAGAATAAATTAGAAAAAAACAAGTATGGGAGTTCCTACTGTGGCTCAGCAGGAGAAGAACCGGACTTAGTGTCCATGAAGATGCAGGTTTGATTCCTGGCCTTGCTCTGTGGGTTAAGGATCCGGCATTGCAAGCTGCAGTGTAGGTCACAGATGTGGCTCAGATCCAGTATTGCTGTGGCTGTGGTGTAGCCCTCAGGTGCATATCTGATTAGACCTCCAACCCTGGGAACTTCCATATGCTATGGGTGGGGTCATAAAATAAACAAAGAGAGAGAGAAGGAGAGGGAAGAAAGGAAGGAAGGAATGAAGGAAGGATGTTAGGAAAGAAGAATTGACAATATTGAGTCATGCCTGGAATGGGAGGACTGAAAGACAAGAAGTAGCTTTTTAGTGACTATTTTTCCAAGAGGTGTATATTATTGAGAGATGAACTAGCATGAATCTACTTTAGAGTGTTGCTTTAGATTCACTCTACCTTGGCTCAAATCCTGGCTCTGCACATGGTAACAGGCAAGTTACTTAAACTCTCTGAGCCTTAGTTTCTACCTGTATGAAGTGACGATAGTAATAATACCTAGTTTGTAGGACAGTGGTGAGGATTAAGGGAGTCAACACATGTAAAGTGCTTACAACAGGGCCTGACTTAACACATATTAGTTGTTTTTATGATGTGTTATGATGATAACATTGGATGAAGAGGGAATGTTTCAGAGGAAGAGTAAAAAAAGCTTGTCTTCGGTTTATTGGAAGGTAAGCGAAAGCAACTATGAAAACTACTCTCAACTTATCAATGTCACAATATACTGAGCAGACAGATATGCATACTCAGATAATTCTGATATCAAGCAGGATTCCACATACACTACAACTGATGTAGAATAATGTATTCTGGAGTATGGGGGGCAAAGGTGTCATGAGTTGGTTGTTGCCTTGATATTCATATCCTTTTCCTTTCTACAAAAACCTTCAGATTTTTCTTTGAGAAACACTCCCTCCCATTTCGATGGTGTGGTTTTGATGTTATAGACCCCACTCTTCATTGCAAGGGTGGACTCTAGTTAACTTAAGCCTTTTGGCATCCCTCCTGTCTACTATGGTCTGAGTGTCTGTGTACCTGCTGTGCTCCCCCGCCGCCCCCATTCGTATGTTGAAATCCTAACCCCCAAAGGTGATGGCATTAGGAAGGGGGGCATTTGGTCAGGAGGGTAGAGCTCTCACGAATGGGGTTAGTGCTCTTATAAAAGAGACCCTCACAGAACCCCTGGCCCTTTCTGTTCTGTGAAGATACACTGAGAAGTTAGCAGCCCCCACAAAGGCCCTTACCTAATGAGTCTGGCACCCTGATCTTAGACTTCAAGCCTCCAGAATTGTGAGACATTTCTCTTGTTTGAATGCCTCCCAGCCTGTGGTGCCTCGTTAAGCAGCCCAAATGGACTAAGACACTGCCCCTTGTAATTGGTGTAGAGATGAGTAAATGAGATGCAAAGAGATGTTTGCTGAGGACAAAGACTCTCCCTCATTATTTCTCAAGAACTTCTGGCAAAAAAATTTTCTCTTTCCATGGGCAGGGTTCACACAGAAAAATAGCAGGACGACACATTGTGATTTTAGATAAAACCATCTGCTATCAGCCCATAACTAACAGCAACATGACATACATTTAAGCCAGATTGAGGTTTTTTTTTTTCTTTTCTTACAATCTAAGACATCCTTAGAATTGCAGGTAAGGAAAGAATTATTCATGTGAGCAGGGGAGGAGCGATAGGGGTTGGGGAGACTTCTTCAAGCCTGGTTTTCAAGGGACCCCTGTCTTCTATAGGCTGATATTGGAATAAACTACATTCTCAGCAAAGAGAACATTTTATGCACAAGCCTGGAGACAAAAGAGTATAAAGCAATTTTTTTGGCAGTGGCCAGTGGACTCTATGACTGGAATATATGGTATTTCTATGGTATATGAGATGATAAGCTGGAAAAACAGGAAGCAGGCAAAGAATGCAGCCCTGAACACCAGGCTTAGGATTTTGGGCTTAATGCTGTGTGCAAATGCCAACTGTCAAAGATAAAGGACAGATGAACCTCGTGGTTTAGGAAGATAACTTTGGCAGCAGAGAGATGGATGGATTGGAAAATTCCAGGAAAAAGGAAAAATGGTCATGAATCAGGGAAGCTTGATGAATGAAACTAGGGGGTGGAAATGAGAGATGTAAAGAATGTAGACGAGATCGGGTTTGGGTGGAAGAAAGAGGACAGGGGAGTAACACGGCTGCAAGGTACAGAGCATAAGCATTTAGAAGGACTCTGCACCTGAGTAGGCTATAGGAGGCAGCGTAGGAGTGAGTAGACAAAGGATTCAGTTTTGTACACTTTGGATTTAAGAGATTGGTGGAACATACACATGGAGATGTCCAGGAAGGGCTGGAGACTAGAGTCTGGAGCCAGCGTAGGGATTAGAGCTGGAAGGCATAACTTTGCATGTTATCCCCATAAAGAAAGAGTTGAGGCACAAGAAAGGTGGGGAATGAGATCCCTGAGAAAGTCATGGAAGAGGAAAAGGGATGACGACCAAGAAGGATTTAAAGATTCTCTGTGTTTAGGGTTGAGCAAAAGAGCTTAAGCTGGTGAAAAGCGTTGGCTGGAGAGGTAGGCAGGCACAATGTCATGAGCATCAAGCAAAGACAGAGCTTCAGGTTTGGGTGGACAGTGGAATGGATGTGCTGTAGTTGCTGGGCAAAGTCGGGACAGAGAAGAAGCTATTGTATTTGAGAAGAGAAGAGGAGGGATGATCTCTCCCACTGCACCACTAGGGAACTCCACATCTCTTTCCAAAAACCTTTATGATGAAGAAAATGTAAAAGTAACCAACAACTAAGTAGTTTTAGGAAGAAGCCGGGTCAAGGTCCTTATTCTTTAGGATAAGGAAATATAAGTGCTTTTATAAATCATCTAAAGACCATTTTGGTGTCTGATATTTTTGATGTGTTGCTTGTTACTAGACTCATTTTCTCCACATCTGGAACTTCTATTTATATTATATGGTCAGATGCATGAAATGACTCCCTTATGGCCTTTCATCTGCCTGTAACCAGCCTGACCAATTTTTGGATGATTATCAGTTAGATCTGAAGTTGTATTTTTGTACTTTATTTAAAACTTTCTCTCTGTGTTAGGTGTTCTTTGGTGAGTTGATCTGCTTAGTTTTATTACATACAGCAAAGCAGTGATGTATTAGAAATGAATGTTCAGAAACACACAGCAAGAGCGTTTTTATTTGTGCCTCAAGGGACTACTCACCAATGTTTTGGAAACTCTGGAAACCAAATCTATATATCAAGAATATAGAACTTTCCTGCTGTCATTGATTAGCTCCCAGTGCTGGTAAAGCAACATAACTGAGAAACGCTATTCTGTAGAAGTGTGAACAGCACTGAAAACTAATTCATCTAAACTGGAAGACAATAGAGTCTTCTTTTGAGGGATGAGTGACTTACATCAATTCTCCAGGGAAAGAAAGCATTTGTTTTTGCACTATTCAGTTCTTTGAAAATTTGATAAGTTTTTAAGAGAGGAGATGGTATTAATTCACTGGAAAATGGTTACAGTCTGCAAAGGGCACAGACATGGAATGAAGGTCACACATTTTTTTTGTTTGTTTGTTTTGGTATAGCACATGCAAACTTTATAAATGCTCTTTTTATTTTTCTTTGTTACTCAATCGCCCCCACCCTGCAAACTCCAGTCTTCACTGATTAATAAATTAAGAACTTCCATCCTGTGTCTATGTTGACATTGCATGTAGTTCTGTTTGTTCCAGCAAGTTGCTTTCTGTAAATATGATTGTGATGGATCCCTAAGAGGCTTGTGATCCTGACGGGTTAAAAAGTGAAGAAGGAACAAAGAATGGCAGAAAGGGAAATAATAAAAAATCATTTGAACTTGAGCGTATTGAGAGGAGAGGATGCACAGAGGCTGTGCTAGGCGTTGAGAACACAAAAAAAGATTTAACCCAATTCCTGCTTTTGAGGGAGAAATATTTACATAAACATAGTCATATTATCATATAAGTGCTGTGTTTAAGAAAAGGAAAGTATTTACCTAACTCTGTGAATAACAAAGTAGTCCAAATTAATTTGTCTAGGATAAAGTATACATTTAGCATAGCTCTGGATATATTTATTAAGTGTATGGCTATTATTTAAATGTGACTATAAGAATGATTTGTAAGAAACATTTTACATAGCTAACCCACTAAATTTGAACCCCCATAGTATCTTTGATAATAGCTCTATTTAATTAGATATATCATAAGTATAGAAGGTACAGGGTACATTTTATTAAATAAGTATCAACATCATGCATTAAACCTTAACCATCCTTCTACACTCAACTACCTGCTCAGTAAGATTTAACCTCTGCCTATGTCTTTGGGGGAGGAGCTCAATTCAAGAAGACAATTGAATAAAAAACTAATAAAACATATACTTGGGAAGGACATTTAAGCTGGGTATTGAAGAACAAATAAAAGTTTTCTAAAAGACTAAAGGACAAAAAAAAAAAAATACCCCAAGTGCACAAGTGATTATGTGTGCAGGAGAAACTGGTTTTCTTTTAAAGGGTAAGAATCCGGCTGGGTTGGTGGGAAGGGGGGAATAGTTTCCTGGGGTGGAGGAGATCTAGTTACCTGTCTTTAATTCTGCCTTGATTGTCCATTGCAGAGTGAGTCTCCTGAGTCACCCCTGGCCTTCCATCGCCCTTGGGAAAGGAAGCTATCATCTTGGAAAAGCTGAGGAAGCCAGTGATATCAATTGACTCAGCTTCATCCCTTGAAGAAGACAAATCCTCAACAAGAGACTGTATGTGCTTGGAAGAGTCCTCGGATGTTCACTACTATCTGTTTTTAAGTCTGGGGATTGTAGGATTTGGGGAAAATTACTTAAACCTTCAAATCTCAATCCCCTTACCCCCAAGGAAAATAATATCTTCTCCTCTGAGACCGTAAACATGACAATAAGATAATCCAAGGAAAACACCTGGCACATAATAAGTGCTCCAAAAATGGACTTCTTATTAGTTTAAAAAAGCAAAGAGTATCTTGACTTTTAACAAATCATTAACGAACAGTGAGAAAACTATGCAATGATTGTTTGCAAACAGGTAAAACAACTTTTTCTTTTTTGCAAGACTTGGGAAAGCAAAGGAACATTTCCTTAAGGATAAGCAATTTCTTGTCTTCACACTTCTTCTTCAGGAAGAATGGCTACTAGTGCTTGCTGGCCTCATATGACATTGCAAGGATGAAGCAAGGGGTGCAGTGAAGCATTCAGAACAGCGCCTGCTCATAGGATGTGCCCCAGTGAGTGCTGGCTTTTGTATTTCCTAACATCCTTCTCTGGTGCTGTGTGGATTTTCAGTGGATTATTTAAATTCCCTGAATGCTTTCCATTTTAAAAATTGTTATATTTATCCTTGTGAGGTATAACAAGAAACCATATGGGTGAGTTTGGGGAGGGCACATAGGCAGGTATATGTATAGTAATTGAGACCCTTCCTGCACAGGTGGCAAGTAATGACGTTCTGTGTCATCTGTTTCACCAAAAGGATGGGGAGTTTGTCTTATATTTATTAGAAGGTAAGACTTTTATGAATGAAACCAAACACTGATGGAAACAACCAAGGCAAGCCTGGCTTTGCAGTGACATTATCTTTTTTTCCTTGAATGTACAAATATGTTTTAAGTTAAAAATAAGTCACGTGGGGAGTAAAGCATATATGGGTGTGTAATGAAGGTGGGTAATGAGAGATAAAGGGTGCTTACCATTTCCCAGTGCGTGACAGTCATAAGTACAATGGGCTATGAAATCCTGCCAACATCTGGCAATGTAGTCAGGGCTCTAGTAGTTAGAGCACAAACAAATATTGGAAACAAATTAAGTGAAACAAGCAGGAGAAAGTGTCATGCAAGTGTGTAATCAAGAAATGGCAGTAGTTCTAGCTTTGCGGCAGCAGGTTAAAGATCCAGCCTTGACTCTGAAGCCAATCCCTGGCCCAGCACAGTAGAATAAAGATCATGTGCCACAGCTGTGGCATAGGTGCACCTGAAAAAAACAAAAATCAAGACAAATGGCAGTGTTTGAAACTCTAACAGCCACTAGAAGAGAGCGCTGATCTTTTTTTTTTTGTCTTTTTGTCTTTTTTTAGAGCCGTACCCGTGGCATATGGAGATTCCCAGGCTAGGGGGCAAATTGGAGCTACAGCTGCTGGCCTATGCCACAGCCACGCCAGATCCGAGCCACGTCCGTGACCTACACCACAGCTGAAGGCAACACCAGATCCTTAACCCACTGAGCGAGGCCAGGGATCGAACCCGAAACCTCATGGTTCCTAGTCAGATTCGTTTCTACTGCACCACGACGGGAACTCCAAGAGAGAGCTGATCTGGATTTACATAATTTTTTTTATTTGCAAAAGTTAACGTTTTCTGATTTTGCAGAACTGTTATAGAGATATGTGAAGTAAAAAGTGCAAGTTCACATCCGCCTGACTCTGCCTCAGCCATGTCCCAGAGGTAATGCCAAGACACTGACTGTGGAAAAGTCCATGGTATTACACAAAATGAGGCAGCACTTTGATTATAGTTATTTAAAACAGTTTTTTTTTTTAATCATGGAAAAATTTAAATGTGTAAATGTACAAAGAAGAGTAAAATGAGCCTCTATATACTCATCATCTAAGTTCCACAGTTATTAACCTCGTGCTAGTCTTCCTATTTACTTTTTAAGATATGAAGTCCAAAATACCAGTGGTGATGGAACTGGAGTTGGCACCGTAGAGTGTAATGTATGCAGCGTGCTTTAGTGATTTGAACGATTTACATGCTGGGTGCACAAAGCCTGAAGAAACAGCTGGAGATACAGAACACTCTGTGATTAAGTTAAATTTGCCCTGGGTGGAGCTATCATGAGGACTGCTCATTTCTGCTCACGTTGCCTATATTTTCACCATCATAATTCTAGTCTCTCGCAGGTAGCGCATAGTAGGTGATCAGAAACTGCTGTTGAAGAAATGAGCTTTATTTGCCATTCCTGTCGCAGCAACAGGAAGGAGACCATGCAGCGTGCTCTAGTTAACCTTTGCAGAATGCTTCCTGATGTGTCTTGGGTGCTTACTATGTGCCAGGCATCTGTGCTCACCAGGTGTTAGGTCATGCTGTATGTGCAATAACTCGTTCCATTCCTGCAAAAACCCTAGGAAGAAGCTACTGTTATCATCTATTGTTTCCTAGATATGCAGCCAGGAAGTTGGTCAAGATCACGTGGATAGTAAGGGGTAGGCCTGGGAGGTAAGCCCAGCCAAAGTGGCCTCTGTATACTTAGCACCGCTCTTGGCTGCCTCACCCCCAAAGGTGTCTGAACACAATTTATGCGGCACTGAACATACTACTTTGATAGGTAGCAATCTCCCGTGTACAGCCTGATTAACTCACAAATCACTCCTTTTGCAGCAGTGCCAGATAATGGGAGGGTGTTACACATGGAAGAGACTTAAAAAAAAAAAAAAAACAAAAAACAGGATTTGTCATTTTTCATGAACTCAAGGCACTTCTAAGTGCTGTGTGGGAGGGAATGTGGTAGACTGATTTCATTGAGCCCCTGCCAAATTCTGGTCTTGTGGCCATCAAAGACGCATCATTTCCTCTAAGACTTCTAAAGGGGGCTATTACCATGGGCCTGCAGGTTCTGGTTTGCATTCAGAGGAGACACTATCTTCTTGAGTGAGCCGTGGAAGAGGAAGTGTCGTGAATTGTAAATAAAGCTGAGAGAGAATTGTTTGGAGATGGAGATGGAGAAAAATTGCCTTCTCTGAACCAGGTTCCATCTCCCTCCCCCTTATGCAGCTTTGCCAGAGCCCATCCTGTTTTCCTTGCTAAGTTTACTTGCAGGAAGAGAGGCGTTTCTTTAAGTACACCCCTGGCCCTGACAAAGAAATACCTCCTAGGTAAAATATTAGACCATCTGTACAGTAAAACACTATGCTACTGTGAAAAAGAATATGATGGCACCGTGAGGGTTGATATAGAATGATTTCGAATTATATTTTATAGTGAAAAAGCCAACACTCAAACAATATTTATACTAAGGCTACCCTTTGTGGAATGAGGAGTATGATATACCTACCTGTGCATAGCGTTTGCTTGGAAAAAAAGGAAAGATAAAAATGCTTGCCTCTGCTAAAGAAAGGACTTTTCATTCCAAACCTTTTCATATTAAAAAATTTTAAACCATATACATTCATTATATTTCAGAGTTATAGTATTTCAGTCGTCAGCCTGACAAAATAGAAGAGTAAATACAGTAAATATTTTTAAAATAGTGAAAGAAAAGCCACAGTACATTAATTGTGTACTTCAGGAGGAGGAGAAGTTTGGAGTAGATGTAGAAATAAAATATTTCTACCTCTTCATCTCCCTGAAGGATGGTCCTTTAAGCTGCCTTTAAAAAGTACCTGAGAGAGTTCCCTGGTGATCTGCTGGTTAGGATTTGGGCTTTCACTGCCATGACCTGGGTTCAGTTTCTGGCAGGGGAACTGAGATCCTGCAAGCCTCCTGGAGGAGCCAAAAATTAAGAAAGAAAGAAAGAAAGAAAGAAAGAAAGAAAGAAGAAGGAAGGAAGGAAGGAAGGAAGGAAGGAAGGAAGGAAGGAAGGAAGGAAGGAAGGAAGGAAGGAAGGGAGAGAGAGAGAGAAAGAAAGAAAGAAGGAAATGGCAAAGCACCCAGGAAGTAAGAGATGAAGGGATCTGGAAGATTCCATATAATAAGGTTAGGAGACATCTGCTGTCACCTCCCAGGTGTGGGGAGAAATGGAAAGAAAAGAAGAACCAATGTGGTTAGGAAGAAATCCATGTTCTCCTCTGAACAGAGCCACAAAGAGTAGTGAGTTTTGGCGACACAGTGTTCTCAGGTGCCCAGGATCTGGAAGCTTTACTTCACTGCCTCTCCAGTGAAGACTGCTGGCAGCCTCCTTGCCCTTGGCCTAAGTGGGTCTTGGCTGGAAGCTCTGCTCTGAAAAGGCTGAGGAAGCATCGTGCTAGGGACTTGTGGTCGGTAACACGGTGGACAGATGGCCTTTCTTGCAGAGACCCTCACACACGCCGCGGGTATGCCAGAGCCTCGAGTACCTCCAGCTCCCCGCAGGCCTGAGGTAGGTTTTTGGGTAAAGCCAGGTAGAGGGGGAGGGTCCCGAATTTAAATGCTTTGGGGAGCAAGGGGGGGGGGGGGGTAACAACATTTGAAGCCACCAGGCATAAGGAAATAGGGGGAACTTTGGAGAATTGAGCAAGTTAATATTCGAACCAAAGGAATTCAGATTCAGATTTTTAAACTACAACTGCACTGGCCAAGCAAATCACTTCTACTGGCCGGAGTCACTGCCGGTTTGCGATCCTGCATTCATCTCTGCTGAGTATTCGCTTCTCCCTTGTGGCCTCAACTTGCTGCAGATCCCCAGCCTGCTCCGCAGCCACTCCAGGCGCGCGCGGCGCCCAAGACCATCTCAAACTTTGGCGCGCCTCTTGAGGGCGCAGTGTCCCTTGCCGCCTTCCCAGTGTTTCTCCAGTATCTTGGGGTGGGGGACCGCAAGCGACTGAATCTTGGCGAAGCTCAGAACCCCTGATGGGCTACATTTTCTTTCCTACAGAAATGGAGTTGTTGCGCCAGGGTGGGGAGACTAGGGGACAGGCGCAGTCCGGAGCGAGAGGGGAGATCGGAAGATTCTACCGGCGTGGGAAGCACCGGATCCGCGCCTGCTGCCCGGCTGAGGGGCGGGGGCCGCTGCAAAGGGAAGCCCCGCCCCGCGTATCCCCGCCCCCTCGCTCTAGAGTTTCGGCCTTGGCTCCCACCCTGCACTGAGTCCCGGGACCCCGGGAGAGCGGGAGGTGTATGGTTGTTTTCTCTGCCCGCGCGGGGCAGCGCTTGCTCTCTTCAGAAAGCCCGGAGCGGTCGGACACTTGGGATATCCTCTCCTACCGGCCCCCGCAGACGCCCTTGCAGCCGCGACCGGAGCTGGGGCATCCTCGCCCTGCGCGCACCGGAGCCTTGCGCTGCTGTGCGCGTTCCACCTCCGCGCCTTTTTCGCGGAGCAGGACCAGGGAGAGAGAACCTGCGCCCAAGTTCTGGGCACTGCGCCCAGTGCGAGGTGCGGGATGAAGAGCAAGGCGCTGCTGGCCCTTGCTCTGTGGCTCTGCGTGGAGACCCGGGCTGCCTCCGTGGGTAAGGAGCCCACTCCCTAGAAGGAAAGCGGAGAGGTCGGGTGCGGGCGGAGAGATGGGGATACGGAGAGGACCTGGAGGCCGGACCTAACTCGGAATCATAGCGCTGCAGAGATGAAAGTGACTTGACACTTTGTGTTCGTTCATTTACCAAAGAGGAAACAGGCTCAATGCCTGGCCCAAGATTACCCGGCGAGTTGGTGGTCTCCTGAGCCCAGTTCCATTTCCACGACGCTGGCCCGAGACAGGGGCCTGGGCTGGAGCGTGTCCCGCGGAGCTGATACACCCTGGGGCTCTTGGGAGGCGGGAGTGGGAAGGCGCCCGGGGCTGGCAGGCAGGAGGTGCCCCCGCAGGCGGGAACAGGCGGCGAAACGTTGTCCGTCCGGCCGCGCACACCATCCTATCCTGGACGCGAGGAAGCAAGCTTGTAGGGACCACGAGCCGGCTTGTCCGGATGGCACCGGGCACTTAGCTCTGCCTCTGTAGAAGTCGAAAAGGGACTCAGTCTGCTGGTCCCTTTGGTTCGAACTCACATACACACCCAGTGTATGAGGTTGAGGGGCCAGAGGAGATAGACATTTTTTCTTCTTCCTGGGGCGGGATGCCTCTTTCCTCGAAGAGAGAAACGGAAAATCGGGGCTTGGACCTCTGTCTGTGACAGCTTCCCAGTGTCCCAAGTCATAGTCACCTTTCTATGGAAAACAACTTATCTTTCAAAACGTTTTGGTCCTCTGGGTAAGCACATGGTCAGAAGTTCACGTTCTGAAAACTTACTCTAGGAATTTGGTACCTAGATTTGGCGCCACTCACCACTCTCCTTGCTGTCTAAAATTTCAGTCTCCTTCAGGATTAGGAACACACATGCTCCTGATGCAATAAATTCTCTCTCTCTCGCATCTTTTCTGTGGCCTCAGTTTGCTGACTTCCAAATTTCCTTGGAGGGTGAGAAAGGGGAGAGGGTGAAAAGGAGAAAAAAGTTAAATGATTCAGGGGAAATTCCTTATAAACTAAAGAATCACGTGTCTTTTTAAAAAGACACAAGCGTATGCAGTAACAAAATCATCTGTCTATAGTTGCTGAATTTTCTTAATCATGACTTGGTTCATCCAGGCCAGCTCTACTAGGGACACTTATTTGTCCTTGACAAGACCTCCTCTCCCCCTTCACCAGGAGAGAATGAAGGTCTGGAACATATGGTTTGTTCTGTATCCCACAAAGAAGTGAGTTGCTTTTAAGCCTGGGGTGTTTCATAGCGCAGCAGTAGTAACTGAAATGCCCTGACTATAATGATGAGGTTGCCCTTTTGGAGTGTGTGACTTGCTTAATTGGATTGGGCTATAATTGATGCCATCAAATTCTAGAGACAGAGGCACTGTTGTTTTTCCTTCCTGTCTTCGAGCTGGAAGGGTAATAGTGCACAAATGAATTAATTTTGGTTATGGGATTTGAACATAGAAGAGCTTTTTATTGAGTAGCAGCGTATTACTTAGAGTTATTTCTTTAGAACTTTCTGAAGAGCAGGACTCAAACTTGCCAGTGAAAATGAATGAAGCTTATTGGAGCAAAAAGAAATTGAGCATTGGTCTACATATATGAATTTGAAGTTATCATTATTGATAGCCTTGTTGAATAGTTTTTTTGTTGGAGACATGTCTCTAGAATAGTGTGGTGTTGTTTTGGCTCTCTATGAATGGAGAACCTTTTTTTTTTTTTTTTAACATAGGAAAGTGTGTCTAGAGTGTGAGATAATCTGTGGCAATGATTTATGAGAGATCTCCAAGAATCTCTTAGTCTGATGGTGGGGTGGGGTAAACAAAGCTTATTTAGAGCTTAGTCTTTGCTACCATTTTTTCTTCACGTGAATGTGCCCAAATAATGGGTTCTTTCTCATTTGGGACATCTTGCGAATTGTATTGTTACTGTTTTTGATGTGTTTCTCAACCTAGTGTTTCCCAGTTAAGATTGGTCTCTGTGCTCATCCCAATGAATTATTTTCATCTTCCTTTTGTTCGACAGAGCGGGACTCTGTTATTGGAAGAGTGTTCTTTTGCTTTTTAAACACTTTGCTTCATCATTTGCCTACTTTGGGGACAACTGTTTCCTTCATACTGAAAAGTGCTATGCTGATTAACTAAGCATGACCGCCCAGACCACTCGCTATCCAAGAGGGGCCTGCAGACCATGTCTGACCGAGTCATCTGAAATGCTTGTTAAAATGCAGATTTGTAGGCCTAGGAATATTCTGACGCATGCTAATGTTTAAGAACCACTGCCCCAGAGTTCCCACTGTAACTCAGTGGTTGAAGAACCCGACTAGTATCCATGAGGATGCAAGTTCGATCCCTGGCCCTGCTCAGTGGGTTAAGGATCCAGCATTGCTATGAGCTGCAGTGTAGGTCGCAGACCTGGTTTGGATCTGGCGTTGCTGTGGCTGTGGCTGCAGTGGTGATTTGACCCCTAGCCTGGGAACTTCCATATGCCTCGGGTGTGGCCCTGAAAAAAAAAAAAAAAAAAAAAAAGAACCACTGCCCCAAACGTACATTAGTTCCTATGACAATTAGTTTCTGAGATTTATTGATATGACAATGTCCAGTTTTTTAAAAAAAATTTGATATTCATCAACAAATCTACAGTTATGTCAGCAACCTGTTTTGCACCACTGGGTGAGTGTTTGAGGACATGTGCAATCAGTTGTTCATTTTGCCTGCAGCTGTTCACTTTGAGGGCCACAGATTGAGCGCTCTGGATATTTGCACTGGACATTTGCTCATACTCTGTTTACTCATATGTGCTAATACTCTCTTATTTGCCTAACAATGTCAGTGCCAGTTTAGGCCTAGAGAGCCATTTGTTTTTAGTAGATGCGAGTTACAGATCATACGAAGCTTCGTGCTTACCTAGGATCAGTCACTTTTTAGGGTGGTGTTTTGACGATCTGGATGTCAGATAAGACCATAGCATGGTAGACAGTTTTTCTTTCTCTGATACTTTTTCAACACCTGGTAGCTCTTTGCTGGCAGAGAACTCAGTGTTCTCGCTGTGGAGTAACTCATGGCAAGGAATCTGCCCCATGATATATTTAGGTAAAGATATGTTTCTTGTGCTCTAAGCTGGGTATCGGGACAAGCTCCATGCTGTGATTAATAAGTTGAGGTTCCCCAATTGCAATTTTTATCATTACCCCTTTTACGTCCTGTTCTCTGGGGAAGAGTATATGAATAGGCATATTATATGACGTTGGAAAATGTTTCTTTCCTCAATTCCTCTTGCCTAGTTTTAATGTGCAGTCTTTCAACCTTGGCAGTTCAGTTGCCAGAGGAAGTGCACTAGAGAATTGATAAAGGAGAATGAGACAAGGTCATGGACTTTCCCATCCCCCCCGAAGTACCTAGATGAACTGTAAAGAGCCATCTCTAAGTAGTTTCATTAATCAGCAGTTTAGTCAAATGTGTGCATCCTATGTTTTATAAGAAATGTCAGTGGGTCCTTTCCCGGGGGAGTGAGATCATCAGATGAAGGTTCATTTGGTTTCAATGTCCCATATCCTTTTGTAAGACCTTGAAGTTGGCAATGCAGGAAAACAGGAACTCCACCCTCGCTCCATGAATTGCAGAACTGTTGTGTTGGTTTATGACCATCTGCCCATTCTTCCTGTTATGACACAGCTCATGAACTTTTACTGGGAATGGTGAAAAGTAAATTCACAGGTTTTATACAACGAATTGCTGAAGAGGCCTTTTAAAGTATAGAGTGTGCATTGTTTATGGAAGGTGTTTCCTATTGGGTCTGACTCAGTGGCAATCACATTCGTTTATTTAATTTGTTTCTAGGTTTGTCTAGTGTTTCTCTTGATCCACCCAGGCTCAGCATACAAAAAGACATACTTACCATTATGGCTAACACAACGCTTCAAATTACTTGCAGGTAAGGATTCATTTTGGATTCACATTTCCTGTGTTAAATATCTCATTGTTCGTTGAAGGAAAAATACTTTCCACATAGCAGAATTGTAAAAGAGTTGTGGTAATTGTTTATAAGTATTGAGGTTTCTAAGAACTGATGTGCTATGAAAAAGTAAGAAAGTGAGTATGAAAAAGTGAAAACTTTTTCTCCCTCAAATTCTGTACTGCCATTTCTGCTGGCATTTTTTCCCATTATCCTTTGCCAGCACACACACACACACACACACACACACACCTTAATAGCCAGTATAGCACCTGGCATATAGTAGGTACACAATAAATAAATATTGAATAAGTAAATGAAATTGAGGATGTACTTTTAGAATTAAAGAAGTTGGGGGACATATTTATTATATGCAGAATGGCTCTTGGATATCTGTTTTGTGGATATCTGTTTCGCTCTTTTCACGGACTTTATGGTAAAATTCTGACTGTAGTAGCAATTTAATAATCAGCCACTAATGTTACTGAGTGCATATCATGCTCTGGCTTTAAGTTCTGGCATATTTATCTGTCAGCAGCTAACAAGAAGTGGTGCTCTTGACTTTTGCTAACTAGGGAAATAGGCCTCTTTGTCAAGAAGAGGGGGTTTCAACCTTTTGCCTCCCAGCCCCTACCTCAACATGAAAAGTAGAAGACCTCAGGGTTCAATCTCGTGATTATGCATATGACAAGCCCAGGGGCTTCTCAGGATCAGTGTGGGTTTTGGCAGAGATGATGGGTGGAGGTGACCTTGCCCTCTGAGAAGAGTGCTGATGGTCCACAAAGAACCTTGGGGAGCTTATTGCCATTGTTTCTGCTTGATGAATGCCAAGTGTTCAGCACAGTGACCCAGGTCTGTTTTCACTTGCCAAGTGTAAAGGATATACTAATCCCTTATCAAGGGTAGGTCACCAATACCCAGCCCTGGGGGAAAAACCCAGTAACAGGTGCTGTTTCTCTAGAATTGCTATTTCAAGATGCACTTGTCAGTAGATTTTCCTCTTACCCACTCTTGACAACAAAGGTTATTTAAAATCCCTCAAGATCCCATGCTCCCTTGATGTCCTAAAAAAGTGATGCAGTGTGTTAACTCTGTTAATGTAGCTGCATCTGTGTGAAAATTTCAAGCCCTTTAAAGAAAGGGCAGTGATGTTACGTTCTTGGTGTTGACTGTCTTCTTTGGGGCTTTGTAGAGAAATGCTGCAGTAAAAGTAAACTGCTTTTTTTGTTTGTTTGTTTTTGTCTTTTTGCCATTTCTTGGGCCGCTCTCGTGGCATATGGAGGTTCCCAGGCTAGGGGTCGAATCAGAGCTGTAGCCGCCAGCCTATGCCAGAGCCACAGCAGTGTGGAATCCAAGCCGCATCTGCAGCCTACATCACAGCTCATGGCAATGCTGGATCCCTAACCCACTGAGCAAGGCCAGGGATCGAACCCGCAACCTCATGGTTCCTAGTCGGATTCGTTAACCACTACGCCATGATGGGAACTCCAGTAAACTGTGTTTTAATACCATCTTTCCAAGGTCCTAGGAGGCCCTTGGACAGTTGAGTCCCCTTCCTGCCTAACATCACCTCTTACTCTCCTGACAGCCCATTCTAACCTAGCTACTCTGGCTTCCATGCTATTCCCCTAATACTCTAGGTAGGCACCCACCCTACTGCCTTGACCTTTGCTGTTTCTTCTGCCTGAAATTGTGTTCCTCTCGATATTCATAAGGCCCACTTCATTGAGCCCCTCCCTCCAGAGCTCTTCCTTTTATACAATACATTTCATTTTGTTTGTTTCAGTTTTATTGAAGGGTACTTACTTTTTTATTGCCTGTCTTCTCCAACTGGAATGAGGTTCCAGAAAGGCATTGCTTTTGTCTGATTTGTTCACTGCTGTATTCTCTGTCTTTAACAACACTTGGCACATAGCACACACTTAATAAATACTTGTTGAATGAATGAGTGCGTTAATAGAAAACTCAGGAATCCCCTAGAAGTGATTTCTGATGCTGAGACTCTGGCTTTTTGTCATTTGCCCATATAACCTGTCATTGTTGGTAGAGGCTGTGAATCTGACTGTTGAAGAGTTTAAATTTCACAACTAAATCTCTTGTTCTCTTAGAAACAACCTCATAGTAAGGCATTTCACATACATATTTGCTTGGATGACTTTTTCAGGGGTCAGAGGGACTTGGACTGGCTCTGGCCCAACAATCAGAGTGGCTCTGAGGAACGAGTGGAGGTGACAGATTGCAGTGACGGCTTCTTCTGTAAGATGCTCACAATTCCAAAAGTGATCGGAAATGACACTGGAGCCTACAAGTGCTTCTACCCGGACACTGACATGGCCTCTGTCGTCTATGTGTACGTTCAAGGTAAGTGGTTCAGTGGAATTTACTTCCCAAGTTGATTCCAAGTTACAAGACACAATAGGTGCAAAGAAGAATTGAGGACAGCAAAGGCTGGTTCTAGAGGCTGTCTGCTAACAGGAATATGCAAACTCCTTCTCTCCAAGGCCTCCCCTGAGAATAAGACTTGTCCCGGAGCTTGGACCCCATGCCATCTCTTTTGCCCAGTTAGTCGGGTTCTGATCTTTATTTCCAAGGGACATCTGTGTTCACACTTGGCTATGGAGATTTCTAAGAAGCCTTTCTGATGTTTGAGGGAAAAAGTCCTGAAATCCTTGAAAAGCAGATTCAGGGGTGAATTACGGCGAGGTTTCTGTGAGAGAGATAGGTTATCTATAGCAGAGTCGGAGATTTCCCCAAGAATGCAGAGGGGGTCGGCCCAGGGTGCTGGAGCATTTTTGTACCTAGGAGCTTCTCTTTTCCCCACTTAGGCTTTATAAAAAACCATTTGCACACATTTGTGCAAATGAAGACACTGCCTCAAAGGGCCTTTTGAGAACAGTGTTTCTTCCTTTGCTTGGGTGGTCTGAGATCCGGGATTACATGCCGTATCATTTAGGGTTTGTAATGTGAGATTTATACTGTGGAGACCAACTGGACATCCAGGAAGGATAAAACCCATGTCACATGTATTTATAATCTGAATTTTTTCTTTCTTTTGTGTTTCACAAATCTTATAGTAACTTAATTTTCCTGGGAAAACCTGAGATACCAATCCTATACCAATGAGATACCAATCCTATAATTTTTGTGAATATAGGTGTTGGATAGCATTTTGCTTAGATAGTCTAAATATGTTTCTTTTCAGTAAAGGTGAGCTTTTTAGACATTTTATTTATACATTTATATACCTCTTTATACCCCAGAGGATTGGAAGCAGGTGAAGATGGCTTAGACGTTTTTTTTCCCAGAAGCATCTTTTACAGAACAGGCGTTTCGTCAGGTTTGGGAAACACACTTGCCTGTCTCCATTTCCATTTCAGTAGTGCAATATGGTCAATGCAATGGAACAGTGGAGGCCACATCAAAATAACGTATGTCACTCCTGGATTGCACAGTGTTTGAGAATTACTTTTGCCCAGGGTAAGCACAATCTAAGACAGAGCTTGGCGCCCGCCTCCTCCCCTCTGCAGAATTTGAAAGAAACAAGGCTCAGATCTTGGAGAATTTCTGGCTCCTTTTGATCTGGCAGTCTTGGGAGATCAGGCTTTCTCAGAAGATTGCAAGGATTTCCTGCTTTCAGGCTGTCTGGAAATACTACAAGATGAACCTCTCCCATAATATCTCGTTATTTCCTTCTCCCCAAGTCAGGAAACCTGGAGACATGTGAAAATTCATTTCATGCAGTTACAGTAAATATTTTATTTTGAGAGGATGGGTGGTTGTTTGGGTTTCTTTTGTTTATTTCCTTTTTTTGGGATACTGAAATAGAACTAATTTACTGAATAGCTTTAGTCTTACGTCAAGGGGTTAATTGAGCTTCCAAAGGCTTGCTCTGTAAGCAAGCTAGGTAATATTTCATAGCATGTGAATGAAAAGTAGGGAGTATTAAGTACTGTTTATTTGTGCACTGCCTGTCTTTGGGTATACCATCAAATTCTGCTTCCTGTCTGAGCCTAATGTTTTAGGAGGTGAGCTGTCCAAGATTTTGGTTATGAAATTTAACAATGGAAAAGAAAACATTGAAGTATTCCCTATGGACCATCCTTTAGTATCCCCTCTGGTCCCCACCTTACTTCCTTAGTCTTCTGACCCCATTCCCTTCAGCAATGGATGGAGCCAGGAAGTGGGTCTTGGCCTCATAAGATAATGGCTATGGCATGTGGTGGGCTGGATTGGCTGCCTTTCTGTGCTTTCCAGCTGGGAAGGAAATCAAACTTCTGCTGTTGCAGGGAATTAGCTGCTTTTCTCTCCTTTGGTTTAATTAACTCTTTCTTCACTTGAAATAGCCATCCTGAAGAGCTCTGAAGGTCCTTGGTCAGGTGTGTTGGGGATAGCGGTAGGAACCGTTCTCTTTCTGAGATTTCTAGCCTGGCTCCACACCACATCAACTCTGTCTCTGGGGAAAGAAGCCAGTTCCCAGAAGCACATTAGCATCATATAACAATGTTTGAATGACAATAGAATCTCTTTTGTTTTTTCTCAGTCTTTGCCATGGTGGCTTTTCAAGTTTTTGTCATCGAAGATACTAAGTACTCTTGACTTTTACACTAAATACAATAGCTATTAAACATTATTTTTATAAAGAATCTTTTATCTAGTCTTCACGATCTTAAAATACATAAAGCTTTCTCTTGAATAACTCAATTTCAAATAGTTATTTCTTTTTTTTAAAGATCCTTTGGGAGTCATTAATCCATTTTCATGACATTTATATTACTTGCCTCAAGAGAGAGAACATGAATTTTTTTAGCATCAATAAAACTCAGTAGGTAATCTATATAGATTTCACTTTAAATTTACTTTAAAATTTATGTATATGAAAGATGTGTATGTGAAAACATATATTTAAAAAGACATATGCTCCTTCATTAAAAAAAAAAAAACAACAATGATCAATCTGCTTCCCTGTGAAGCCTGTAAAGTAGACTCTACTTATTGATAATCCTTGAGAAAGCCACACACACACACACACACACACACACACACTCTCTCTCTCTCTCTCTCTCTCTCTCTCTCTCTCTCTCTCTCCTGTAGCATGCCCTTGGAGCTAGATGTGTACCAGAAGACCTAACTCTGGATTTCCTTGCCCAGTGTGAAATGTCATTCCTAACCATTCACTTCTCTGGTTAGAGTTTATGAACCTGAAAGATGACCACCTTTTCTAATAAATGCCATTAACTAATGGAATTACATTTTTCCTCTAGATTACAGATCTCCATTTATTGCTTCTGTTAGTGACCAGCATGGAGTTGTGTACATCACTGAGAATAAAAACAAAACTGTGGTGATTCCATGTCTGGGGACCATTTCAAACCTTAATGTGTCCCTTTGTGCGGTAAGTTACATTTCCTTCCATCATCTCCTACCCTTTCATAATTCTAAGATACTATTAAGAGGGTTAGACTGTTTATAACATTACATATATATATATAATGTTATATATATAGTATGTATTATATATAACATTATATATAGTATATATTATATATGTTATACATATATATTGTATTTATTATATGTAACATTATATATGTATTGTATATATTATATATAACATTAAATCAATAGTGAGTTTGAAAGATCCTTTGGGAAGGGTCAAAATGGCAATAAATACAACCAATTTGTATTCTTTTTTTTTTTTTTTGTCTTTTCTAGGGCCACACCCACGGCATATGGAGGTTCCCAGGCTAGGGGTCTAATTGGAGCTGTGGCCACTGGCCTATGCCAGAGCCACAGCAACGCAGGATCTGAGCCGAGTCTGCAACCTACACCACAGCTCACAGCAACGCCAGATCCTTAACCCACTGAGCGAGGCCAGGGATCGAACCCACAACCTCATGGTTCCTAGTCGGATTCTTTAACCACTGAGCCACGACGGGAACTCCCAATTTGTATTCTTAAAAATAAGATAAATTCCTCTGTGTTCATGGTTTTCATTTTTTGGATAGTATGTGATTAAATGTTTACTATGTCTGTTTCTACCCAGAGGTATCCAGAAAAGAGGTTTGTTCCTGATGGTAACAGAATTTCCTGGGACAGCAAGAAAGGCTTCACTATTCCCAGCTACATGATCAGCTATGCAGGCATGGTCTTCTGTGAAGCTAAAATTAATGACGAAAGTTACCAATCCATTATGTACATAGTTGTGGTTGTAGGTAAGAGGACAATTCCTTTCCATATCATTAATATCAGACAATAAAGACTGGATTCATATATTAAGATCCTGGTGGACAAGGGAGATTGAAAAAGATATTAATTCAAAATGTGGTGTTAGGCAATTCATTAACTCTTCTCTACCCAATAAACCCATGTGCAATTGAGTTTTTCTCCTTTCTTACCAAGACCAAGGATGAAAAAGAGTTCTGTTATGGGAACATATTTTACAAAAAATTCAATGTTCAGAGCATTGCTTGCCATCAATTCTTGGGCATCAATTCTTGTAATTCTACCTATTTTACAGAAAGTTTAGTAGATTACTAAAGCTGGCCCCATCACCTCTCGACTTCTCAAATTTCACTGCTTTTCTAGCCACTGGCCTATGGCATCTTTTAGACTCTTCAGGGCTACTTTGTAAATCTCTGTAGGCCATTTTCCTGGGAGTTACCAGGTATTGGGAAGGCCACAGGGAAAAATGAGGTGACACATTTTGACATTGCATCATTTCTGAAAAAAAAAAAAAAAGTGTGCCAAGCTATAGATTTGTTTTCCCTCTCATCTTCTGTTTTTCTAATTGACTTGCTCTAGGGTACAAGATTTATGATGTGGTTCTGAGCCCCCCTCACGGAGTCGAGCTGTCTGTTGGAGAGAAGCTTGTCTTAAACTGTACAGCAAGAACTGAACTAAACGTGGGCATTGACTTCAACTGGGAATACCCTTCTTTGAAGGTAACACTAACAATTCAAAGCCAGACCTCTAAATGCTTTGATTATAAGCTCCCACGAAGTTTGATTGAGAGAGATAGCGACCTCTTTGGCCAGATAAAATGTAAGGGCTTTAACTCACGCTAACACACACACGTGCACACACAGGCACACACACACGTTTTAAAAGAACTACAGAATATGTAGCACCCATGGGAAAAAAAGAGGCAAAGCCAAGAGCTCTGTCCAGGCTGTGAAGATTGGTTTTCTCTAGGTGATTATGTCTTTCCTGGTTGCATTACCTCTATGTTCTTCAAAGTCCTTGATCTCTTTTCCCTATAAAGGAATTTCTTTTCTAGTGGCGGCATGAGACACACTTCTCCTTAAACAGTGGTCATCTTTCCTTGTGTTTCTGTAGTTCATATTCACCTCATTTCCATTATGTGAGGTTTTAAAATTCCTAATTTGGTTGGCTCTATTTATTTCTCCTGAAACCAAATATATGTGTTGTCTGCAAGATCTGACAAATTTTGCAGTTCCTATTATTAGCATCAAAGAGTGTTCACCAAGGGCTAAGACCTTTGTGGGCATCTAGACACTACCTGGTATGTTATGCCAGACTTTGGAAATTCAGTAAACTCTTTTTCAGCATCAGCATAAGAAACTCGTCAACCGGGACCTAAAAACCCAGTCTGGGAGTGAGATGAAGAAGTTTATGAGCACCTTGACTATAGACAGTGTCACCCGGAACGACCAAGGGAGGTACACCTGTGCAGCTTCCAGTGGGCTCATGACCAAGAAGAACATCACGTTTGTCAGGGTCCATGGTAAGCTGAGATTTCCTTTGGAATCACGCTATGCCTTGAAAAGTGAGATAATTCAAATAAATTTCAGTCCTACTTAGTGATTCCTACTTTGTTCCTTCGGAAGATTTTTTTGAGCTCCTCCTAGGAAGGCCACAGGACGTAGAGCATAGCTTGAGTTCAAATCTCAAGAGGAGCTGAGCTGAGCTGAGATAGTAAGTGCTCAGTAAGTTTTACTCGTTGTTGCTATTGTTATTATTGCTATAATAAGCAGAGGGCTATTATCTAAGATTGTGTTTATGTTTAGTTGTAAGGCTGAGAGGGCTTCCTTGAATAAACATGGCCTTTGCAATGGGGGAAACCTGTATTTAGTTTACTTTCTGTAGGGCTTTGAGAAAATAACTTAATTTCTCATTTATTCCCTTTCACTCACATAAATGTCTCAGTTTAGGTGATAATTTGTATGGCACCTAACTTGTAGGCCTTGGTAAGGGTTTGGATTTTATAATATGGGAGTGCATAGAAAGGTTTTGAGCAGAGAGAGACATGCTCTGGGTTACGTTTTTATAGGATTTCTGTGTTTTTTTTTTTTTTAATGTGAAATACTTCAGGGAAGTAAGGGCAGAAGTAGACTAATTAGAAGGCTAACAGCAGTCATCCATTGGAGACATGATGAGTGGCTTGGGCAAGGGTGGTGGAAGTGGAGGTGGTGAGAAGTGACCTGGTTCAGGGTATATTTTTGAAGATACAACCAGTAGGATCTGCCTATTGATTCCCTGAATATAAGAGAAAAAGAATGGAAGACGACCTTTGAGTTTTTGTTGTGAGAAACAGGGTGAATGGTAGTTTTATTAACCAAGATAGGGGAAATAAGGTGAGGAGTCAGATTTGGGGACAAGAAGGTGGGTGGCTTCATTTGGAGATGCCCATTAAACATCCAAGTGGAGATTTTAATACATTAACCTGTCAGAGAAGTTGGGGCAGAAGCTATAAATCTAGGAGGAATGTAATTGGCCCTTTATGCTTGAGACAAGAGGAAGGTGTGGATAAAGAGAAGAGGTTGAGGTCTGAGTCCTGGGGCATCTGGGGGTGTGTGTAGAGTGTCAGGGAAGCAGAGGATAAAGAGCACCCGAGGGCCCTTGGGGGGTGTAGAGAAAGCCTCATGGAGAAGAAAATGCTTGAACCGAGTGAGATTTGAGTGATCGGTGGACTTGTGGAGTTCACTGAGGGAGAGAGAACAGCTAAGGCAAGGAGGTGAGGGAGAAGCTGGAGGGTGACCTGTAGACGGGTGGGGAGACGACTCCACAGGGACCCAGACCCCCACCATCTGACTCTTCACTGGAAGTGAAACACTAAACCAAAAGGCCATTTATAAGAAGTTGACATTTATGAGAAAACTTATTTTTATTTTCTTCCAGAAAAGCCTTTTGTTGCTTTTGGCAGTGGCATGGACTCTTTGGTGGAAGCCACCGTGGGAGACCGCGTCAGAATCCCTGTGAAGTACCTGGGTTACCCTCCCCCAGAAATAAAGTGGTAACTACTGAAAATAAATGCAAAGCATTGTTCCACATGGAAGCAAATCCCCAGAGGGTACTGAGTCCTGTTTTGTTCCCCCCCCCCAAACAGGTATAAAAATGGAAGACCCATTGAGTCCAATCACACAATCAAAGTGGGGCATATACTGACTATCATGGAAGTGAGTGAGAAGGATACCGGAAATTACACTGTTGTCCTTACCAATCCCATTTCAAAGGAGAAACAGAGCCACGTGGTATCTCTGGTTGTGAATGGTAAGTCCATTCATTTTTCCGGAGCACTGCTGTTGAAATCAGGTGTGGGGCCATGTGCTCTGGATGCATTTGCTTAAGAGGCCACGAGAATGAACCGTTTGGTGGTCAGATGCAAAACTCAAGTAGATGGTACAGCCAGTGGCTAAATGCTGTGGAACAAGAGTGTCTGCAAGTTGCACTACCTTTCATTTGTGAACCTGGCACTCAAATGTGTACAACTCTTCTTGAATTTTGTGAGATGCTTATAGTTTGATGTCAGGGTTGATGTAGCAGTGATGCACAGGCAGATTCCAATGCATAGGCATTTGCAGGAGGACGTCGTCGGCTGGTTGGAAGGTTTCTAATTTTTTTAAGTAATAGGCTAGGTAGGATCTGACTCTGAGGCTATAAAAAGGAGATACTAAGTTTTTGATTTAAAGTGATTTGAACTTTATTTTTCCAAATGGGAAGATGTAAATAAGTGTTTTTCATGAGGGGAAAAGGGCCTTATGGTCAAGTAGGTGTGGGAGATGCTAGGGGGGTGGATATCGTATGCCACCATACGCCGGCAGGGAGAAACATAGAGTAGCCAAGACTTAATAAACTTACTTGACCAGAGTGCCCCTACCCCACACAGCCTTTAATATCTTGCTCCAAACAGAGTTTGGGAAATTCTTCTCTATTGGAATTCTTTGTGCTTTCTATTGGCCCAGCAGATTAAGACTTCAGGATCTTGGGAGTTCTCATCATGGCTCAGCAGTAATGAACCCAACTAGTATCCATGAGGATGTGGGTTCGATCCCTGTCCCTGCTCAGTGGGTTAAGGATCCGGCGTTGCGGTGTAGGTTGCTGAGGCAGCTTGGATCCTGTGTTGCTGTGGCTGTGGCGTAGGCTGGCAGCTGGGGCTCCGACTGGACCCCTAGCCTGGGAACCTCCGTATGCCTCGGGTGCAGCCCTAAAAAACAACAACAAAAAGACTTGAGGATCTTCTCATATGACCTTAAAGTGCTTCCCCATATATCCTGCCAAGCTCTGTATGTGTGCTGAGCTTGGCTTCATTTCTTTGCTGGGGCATCAGCTTCAGGGAGTATTTTTAACATAATAGTTTCCAGAAATGTCATTTAGAAGCCACTCGAGCGTAGGGGCTTGGGGAGTGGAGAGAAGCAGGGAGGCTAAGTAGGGTGGGCAGAAGGAAATGAATAGGAAATAAAGATGTAAAACTGGACAGGGAATAATTCCATCTCACCCAGGAAGTCACTAAATATTTGATTCATTCTAGCATTTACCTTTCTCTATTATGCAAATGTAAAAGAGGAGTCATGTTTTGAAGGTATAATCTGAGGCTTTAGGTTGATAGTGATGAGAAATAATTTCACATGTATGGCTTCGGAGTCAAAGAAAAAAAGGAAAGAAAAGGGAGGGGAGAAAGAGGGAAGACAAGGAAGGAAAGGAGGGAGGGAAGGAAGAGAATAAGAAAGAAAGGGAGAGAAGAAGGAAGGGAAGGAGGGAGGAGGAAGGAAGAAGGGGAAGAAGGAGGGAGAGAAGTGTGCGGGGTGACCTTGGGCAAGTCATTTCACTCTCATTATCTTTCACTTTTCTCATGTGTAAAGTGGAGGACAGTAATAGTGGTTGTGAGGATTAAATGAATTAATTAATGTAAAGCACTTAGAACACTGCTCACACATAATACATGTATGTACTGGATTATTCACCACTAATTTTTTTTCACTGGAGCTTGGTCTGATTTGTGAGATTGAAAGGACTCCTTATAACATGGTTTTGAAAAAGTGAGGCACAGGGTGGCGAGACTTGCACAAAGTCACTCAGTTTATTAATTTATTGATATGATTAAAATCATGAACATCACTCTGAGTATCATTGGAAGTCAGGTGTCCTGTCTCCCAGTCGACATGTTCTTTGAAAAAGCAAATGGGGGTAAAAATCCCATGTTTGGAAAGACACATCTACTTTCCATGCCTCGTAGCTGATTTACAATTCAAAAGCTGTCTCTCTCATCTCCAGTCCCACCCCAGATTGGTGAGAAATCTCTGATCTCCCCCGTGGACTCTTACCAGTACGGCACCTCCCAAACGCTCACCTGCACAGTCTACGCTGTTCCTCCCCCGAGCTACATCCACTGGTACTGGCAGCTGGAGACCGAGTGCACCTACAAGCCCACGTGAGTAGAGCCACACCCTCTTTTTTCCTGTCCTTTTGTGTTTTTAAAAATTTTTATTCCTTTGTTGTATGTTTTAGATCCCACACGTGAGTGATACTATACGGTATTTGTCTTTCTCTGTCTGACCTATTGACTTAGTAGAATAGCCTCCAGTCCATCCATGTTGCTGCACATGGCAAAATTTCTTTCTTTTTTATGGCAGCATAGTATTCCATTGTGTATATTGTGTGTGTGTGTATCACATCTTTATCCATCCATCTGTTGATGGACACAGCCAAGCTACGATATGACCCCATTCTAAGCAGAGAGAGCTCTCTCTAAGAAAGTCACTCCTCAAGTAGTACCTTTAATGTCCCTCCATCTTTCTCTGTGGTTATGTTTTTGGGACATGTCTTTCTTCTAGATATCCCACTTCGAGATTAGCTAACTCTCTCTTCATATTAGCCTTCATGTCCACCTCTGCGAATGCCGTTTCTTTGTTCACTTTGTTTATGGCCAGTCTTTGGCTTTTCTCTGTTTACCAATCAACCAGTGACTGTCACAATCTCCTTATCTGTGAGAAGGTCCATCTCAGAGGAAGTGCCAGTGGATGCAAGAGAACGATAGACCTTGGAGTCTCAGGCCCGGCTTATCAGGTCCTAACACAAGTCCAGACATCCTTAGGAAAAAAACAACAACAAGTCACCCACCACCACCCTAAGCAGTTCACTTCCTGTTGTTGTTTTTGAGATGGTCTCTCCTAGTTTCTTCCTCAGATGCTGACCATTTCCTACGCAAAGGCCACAGTCCCAGGGAGATTACTTTAAGAAGCCCAGTGGCTTCTTAGTTTCCTTGCCTTCCTTTGAACTAAATTAACTTGAATTGTCTTGTCGATCCAGTTTATGAATGGAGGTTTGTTCCCAGAATAGCTGCTTCCCTCCTGTATCCTGAATGAATCTACCTAGAACCTTTTCCTTCGTTGCCGAGACCTATTTTTAATTGGCGCCAAGTCTCATAACGTGGTAGGGTGGGTTGGAAGTTATTTCTAAGAACATCATAACCTAAGTCTGACGCCTTTCCTTGCTATGGATTTGAATTAAAGAAAAATTCAGTTATGATATCATCTGTTGCCTCTTCCTTATATAGCCAAGCTGCCCTAGCGACAAACCCATATACTTGTAAAGAATGGAGAAACGTGGAGGACTTCCAAGGGGGAAACAGAATTGAAGTCAACAAAAATCAGTTTGCCCTAATTGAAGGAAAAAACAAGGTGAGTCTGAAGTTCTTTAATTGCAAATTCTACCTCTCATTTATGAAAGGATGGAGCGAAAGCAGGGTAAAGTAATATGTGAGGAATATTCGAGATTGATCCTCAGGTAAGTTGGATGATAAAATACTAGCATATTAAGTCAGCTTGAAAACCATTGACTTTTAGAAGCACCACTATCTTCCTGCTACCTTATCAGAGAAAAATGAAAACATATACCATTGACTCAGTACATCGGTTATATGCTAATTCTGATTTTGCAAACATAAAAATGTGTGTAATGTTGTATTAAAACACATTCGTTCTTTCCTGGTTTCCAAAGCTCATTTTGTATGATGTGTGAGCTGTACCAGCATAATTATAATTGCACAGATTTGAGCACGGTCAGTGCTGGCATATGAATGGGGTAGGCAGGTCACGGCAGTTGTGGGGACGCTGAATTTTAGTCTGAGTGCACATGCATAAACACAGACTCTATTGTTTATGGCCTGAGATTTGTTTTTTTTTTTTTTTCACAGACTGTAAGTACCCTTGTTATCCAAGCAGCCAATGTGTCCGCTTTGTACAAATGTGAAGCGGTGAACAAAGCCGGGAGAAGAGAGAGGGTTATCTCCTTCCATGTGACCAGTAAGTGCTTTGGGGGGCTGGGCTGTCCATACTCTGTCGCCCTGGGCCCTCCTGTGAGTGGCATGGCTTTAGGAAGGGGACTTGGATGGATAATTGAGGCTTTTGCTCATCAATCAGAACGCCTCAGGCAGCTCCTGGACTCCTGTGACGTCATTGCACCTGACACAGGAGAGAGAACATGAATTCACACCTGTCTTTGAACCTCAAGTCCTGTGTCACACATTTGTCTCTGAGGTCAGAGCCTAGAACAGTGCTTGGCTTTTCGAATTTCAGTCAGTTACATATGGACTTGCTGTTGAACAGTTGATGAGCTTGGGTTTGGGAGGCAATTGTAGTAGCTTTGGAGCAGTGGCCTCCCAACGATGCTGATTTTGTTGTTCATCTAAATTTTATGGCTGAGCTTTAGCTGACTGAACTGGATAAAATATTTCAGTCTGGGCTAATTCATTGTCATATACATAGCTTTCTTGTCAGCGCGTGTCCTATATTAAGGAGGAATTATTATTATTATTATTATTATTAGCTTTGCTTTTCGGGCCTCACTTGTGATATATGGAAATTCTGAGGCTAGGGGTCGAATCTGAGCTTCAGCTGCTGACCTACGCCACAGCCACAGCAATGGCAGATCTGAGCTGCATCTATGACCTACACCACAGCTCACGGCAGTGCCGGATCCTTAACCCTCTACGTGAGGCCAGGGATCGGACCTGCATCCTCATGGATACTGGTCAGGTTCGTTTCTGCTGTGTCACAATGGGAATTCTGAGGATTTATTTATTTATTTATTTATTTATTTATTTATTTATTTTTTGTCTTTTTGTCTTTCTAGGACCACACCTGTGGCAAATGGAGGTTCCCAGGCTAGAGGTTGAATCGGAGCTATAGCTGCCGGCCTACATCACAGCCACAACAATACCAGATTTGAGCCACATCTGTGAACTACACCACAGCTCATAGCAATGCTGGATTCTTAACCCACTGAGTGAAGCCAGGGATCAAACCCACAACCTCATGATTCCTAGTCTCATTCGTTTTCGCTGTGCCACGATGGGAACTCCAGAATTAATTTTTTAAATCCCATGTTATAATTATATGCTTTGAATTTGTTTTTTAAATCTTAAAAATCATGGTTAGAACTCAAAGTGAAGAGTTCATAAGTATTTGAGGCATTCATTTACACTTCCACATAATGTATTTTGGTAAAACAATGCATCTTGAAACCCAAATTGTCCAGTTTGGTTGTTTCCTTGCATCCCGTCATCTGGGAATGCTACAGCTTCATTTCTCGTGGTGCTTTACTGCAGACTAAAGGCAACCAGAAAGCAATAGCACTCTGCCCAAGTTAAATCACTGCCTTCTAACCATGAGTTTTACATTTCAGGGGGTCCGGAAATCACTTTGAAACCCAGCATCCAGCCAACTGAGCAGGAGACCGTGTCTCTGCTGTGCTCTGCGGACAGAACTATGTTTGAGAACCTCACGTGGTACAGACTTGACCCACAGGCTCTGCCGATCCACACGGGAGAGCTGCCCACGCCTGTTTGCAAGAACTTGGATGCTCTTTGGAAAATGAATGCTACCATGGTCTCTAATAGCACGAATGACATTTTGATCATGGAACTGCAAAATGCATCCTTGCAGGACCAAGGAGACTACGTCTGCTTTGCTCAGGACAGGAAGACCAAGAAAAGACATTGCGTGGCCAGGCAGCTCACAGTCCTAGGTAGGAGGCAATTCTGGGGGATGCCTTAAACTTTCAGGTGCAGTGCGAAGATTGTCCTCTAGCGCTTATGAAGTAGACTTGTCAGCCCTTATCTTACCACAAGTCCTCAAAGCAGAAGGAAGCCAGTCATGGTGAAGTGATGTATTAAAAAGAGAAAATTAAATGGTTCTCTCCAATCCTGATGGTGGGGTCACTCACTGTTGCCTGCAAGGGATTATCCTGAACCAGGGATATTTCCACCTCATTCTTGGGCATTCATTTATGCAAATAGGCACATATTTGTGGAATGCCTACCACGATCAGGAGGGTGCCAGAGTGGTGAATAAGTGGACAGGGCCGTTGTAGTACAGTGAGGTCTCTGTGTCCATGAGGACAGGGAGTGTTTTCTGCTTTACTCCTTCCTGAGTTCCAGATGTAGAACAGAGTGGCACCTACGAGGCGCTTGTTAAGACATCCGCTGCCTGAGGAGTGTGATGATGGGGCTAAGACCTGTGAGAGCCCGTGGGCGGGGGCTGCTACACTTAATACCTGGACCTCTGGGGTACAGCTCATGGTCAGCGAGAGGATCATTTGAGTGAGCAGAGAGCTTTGTAAATTCTGCATGAAGCCACTCTCTACCCTTCTCTAACCTTGTGCCTTGCACAGAATCCGTGCAGCTGAGGCTGTGTCTCTGGGGAAATCAGGCAAATTCAGGGAGCTTATCTTTGTGCCAATCCCTTTCTTTTTCTCCTCTCCTTGGTGTTCCCTCCCAGTTTCTAGGGCACATGTGAAGAGAAATTGCCTAGAGAAACTAATTTATACCAAAGTTTTAGAGGAATAGTATCTTCAATGTTATCAAATATAGGTATTTGCTTTTTTAGAGCTACACCATGTGATATGGAAGTTCCTAGGGTAGGGGTCACATCAGAGCTGCAGCTGTTGGCCTACACCAGCTCGTGGCGACGCCAGAGCCTTGACCTACTGATTGAGGCCAGGGATCGAACCCTCATCCTCATGGATACTAGTCGGGTTCTTAACCCACTGAGCCACAACAGGAACTCTGAGGCCTTGACATATTTTAAGAGGTATCTTCAGACAGGCACTGGGAGCAATTTTGCTAGTGTTAAGACTCAGATGGCAGAAGAAGAGATATTTTGGTGTTATGATAGCCCAGGGCTCCTCACATCACACCACATATATGACCGTGGTTTTTCTGTTCCCCTTGGTGACTGGTCTGGTTTCAAGGTAAAAAATTCAGAAAGAAATGTGAAAGAGGTTCCTGGCTTGCCAGGCCCAGGCAATATGTGCTCACAATGAATGGGTTTGCCTCCCTTAGGACTTCTAAGTTGTTTTCCAGAAATTATTCTTGGAAATAGACTAGTGTTCATTTGCTTAAACCCCAGTATAGTTCACTGTTGAGGTAATCTCATCTTGCTAAATGTTGAAGTGGATTCTTTCAGCAGGATTCCTTCCCAGGTTCAATTGGTTTGGACAAGATATTTCCACAGCACTTTGATAATTTGTAGGAAAAGATTAACTCCAAAGTCATCCTATACGTTTAAACAAGCACCCATGGGCTTCGTTTTCTTTTCATCTTTGGATTTCCTTAAGGTGTCATTGTTGTATCTTGTGTTTTAGTGGAAATAGTACTGGACTAGTCTTTTAGGCTCCCTGGATTCTGTTATGAGTTCAACTGTTTATTTAGTTACTGGGTCTTGGACAAGGTGTTTAACCCCCTTCGACTGCAAAATAAGGCTAATACTGCCCACCATAGGGTTGATAGGGAGCAACAGAAAGAGTGAAAATGGGTTTTGTAAGAAGAACCAAATAGGTGGCTGTGGCTGTGGTGTAGGCTGGCAGCTGCGGCTCTGATTCGACCTGTAGCCTGGGAACCTCCATATACCATAAGTGCAGCCCTAAAAAGCAAAAAAAAAAAAAAAAGGGACCAAATAAATATAAAGCATTCTTTGTTTTTTGAATTACACTGAAGTTATGCACTTTCTAAGAGAAACATGGCAGAATTCTCGAGTGTCCCTGGCTGGAATTTATTTATTTATTTACTTATTATTTATTTATTTATTCGGGAGGAAAGTCCATAAGGGTGGCAGCTTTTATTTGTGATGTGATTACCAGCTCGCATCACTAATATGAATGTCTAAGAGATGCAATATAATCTGTCTGAACTTGTTGACTGGATTCATTTAATATTGCTTGGTGACCAGCGGTAGTGTTATCGATCTCTCTGTATTTTCAGCTTAGTAAATCAACAGTTTACTAAATGGTTTAGTAGTTTACTGATACTAAAACCACTTCAAAAGCTATAACTAAATGTCCTATGATTTTTTTTTTTTTTTGTGTGTGTGTGTGTGTGTGTGTGCATAGAGCGCATGGCACCCGCGATCACAGGAAACCTGGAGAATCAGACGACAAGTATTGGTGAAACCATTGAAGTTTCCTGCACAGCATCTGGGAATCCTTCTCCACAGATTACGTGGTTTAAAGATAATGAGACACTCGTGGAAGACTCAGGTGATGAGAACATGCTGTCTCTCTTTTGGTTGCAGAATTTTCCCGGAGACATTGTCTAACATTCATGTTATTAATGAATTAATAGTTTATATTGTTCAATTAACTAGTTCAGTTAATTAGTTTATATTGAGGTATAGTTGATGCACAATACTATTTAAGGTTTAGGTGTACAATGTAGTGATTTTCAATATTTAAATATTGTATTCCATTTATAGTTTTTATAATATATTGGTTATAGTCCCTGTCCTGTATGACATATCCCTGTAGCTTATTTTATACATAGTAGTTTGTACCTCTTAATCCCTGTCCCCTATCTTGCCCCTCCCCCTCCCTGTCCCTACTGATCACCACTGGTTTGTTCTCTATATCTGTGAGTCTTATTTCATTTTTGTTGCAGTCAGCCTAGGTTCTTTTTGTTCTTTAGATTTTCAAGAATAAGTAGTATCATACAGCGTAAAATCTATACTGTTGATTGATGTGTTTTAGGCAGAACAAAAAGCAGTGTCCATGGCCTGGCTCATTTCATAGACTCTAAACCCTGGTGTTCAGAGTCTTGCTGAGTCTCATGGCAGCCAGGGTGCTGAGTCAGCAATTGAGCCTATATGACTCTTTGGCATTAGAGAATAGCCCAAGATAAAGGGAAACCTATTTTTAGGTTTTTTTTCCTTAAAAACTCCACCAGACCACATCATCAATAAAAAACCATTTTCCTCCTTTTGTAGGCATCGTGCTAAAAGATGGGAACCGGAACCTTACTATCCGCAGGGTGAGGAAGGAGGATGAAGGCCTGTATACCTGCCAGGCATGCAGTGTGCTCGGGTGTGCAAAAGTGGAGGCGTTTTTCATAGTGGAAGGTCAGTGGGAAGTCATAGACACTTCTGGTGGTTTTTAAAAATGAGCTTGTGTCTGCCATGTGTACTCATGTCCTTTGCACAGGAGAATTATGGGTAGTTTTTAATATTCTCTGTATTTTGTGAGTTTTCTACTATAAGTGTATATTATTTTAACCAGAAAACATAATGAATGCTATTTTAATTCTGCTCACATCTCTATCCCTGCAGTTCTCATTGTGGATGAATTCTTAGCCAGGGAGGCGGAATGTCCTCCTTTCCCAGATTCTTTCTTCAATTGAATGGTTCAATTAACTTGTTTCAGAAATTACGCTTCTATATTTATTAGGTAGAATTACTGCCTAGTCATGAAAATCAGTCCTATCTAGATAGGCACAAGGGTTCATAGTTTTTATTGGACTAAAAGTAATTAAGATTCATTTCTGAACAATAGACCATTGCTTCTCTGAGATGGAAAGTTTTGGGTTCTTATCTAAATGTGCATGCAGAAATGATGTGAAATCTGCCATTTTTTTCAGATGGGAAAGGTAGCTTGTGAAAGAATACTTTATCTTCAAAAGTGTATTCCTATGTCTTTTTAAAAATAACCCATCTGAGGAACAATGAAACTGTATTATCTGGGTGAAGGAATGGTATTCAAGCGGAAGGAGAGGAGTGGTGATAGACGGAGGAAATGATGGATTTCTATGAACTCGTTGTAATTTGTCTCTCAAAGTCTATATTTTAGTCCCTTTAATCTGTCAAATCTATGTTGCCAAGTATCGCATCTCAATACATTGACTTCTTTTCAAATCTGCAGGCTTATTACCATTTCATAAACTGCATTCGCAAATACAAATCTCAAGTGACGTGGTAGTTTTATCACTTTCAAAGTGCTTCATGTTTTAGGGCAAGTCCTCAGAGAGACTTTCAGTTCTCTCCCCTGCTCTGACTCAGCTCTACTAGCTGGCTGCAGCTGGTTACCGAGGCCTAACTAGGTAACCTTGACTCAGAGATTAATTACCTTTACTTCTCACCAGAAGAGAACACTGAGAAAGGAAGAGGTCAGTATTTAAGGCTCCTGAGATTCCCAATTGTTAAGATAGGAATATTAATGCACCAACTTATATAGACAGTTGAATCTTTGAACTTTTTACTAGGTATAGACTTTTCAGTCTCTATGTGTAGGAATTCCTTCGGCGAGACCACCAGAGAAAGAAAATCTACTTGCGGGCATATTTGGTGGTTGTCTCTCAACTGTAACTCTTATTTTGTCAACTAATTAATCACTTGTCTTTCTGCCTACTCAAGGCTGCCTGGGCGGCTCTCACAATCTGTGGCCTCTTTGATTCACGCACTCTTCCAGTGGGAGACCCTAAGTGATAATTGCTTCCTTATCACCACTTTGCTAATCACTCTGAGTTGAAAGCCTCCTCTGGGCTTAATTTCCCCTGTTCAGAGCTGTCCTCCATCCATGCAGTCCTGAGCATCTACAGCTTCCCTTGCTGACCTCTAGCCTTTTCTCTTCTCTTTCCCTTCAGAAGTGGTTTTCAGCTCTTATTGCCAGGCCGTATGGGAGACCTCACCTCAGCCCTCTCTCTCTCTTTCCTCACGGAGGCTCCTGCCACACAAGGATGGGTTAGTGTCATGTTAGCTGGTGTTGGACAGACCTTGTTTAACTCTTGACCATTCCACCAACTTTCTGTGTGTCTTCAGTGGAGTAACTTAACCTCTCTGAACTTGCTTCTCCATCTGAAAACTGAAGGTTGTTGAAAAGACTAAGTGACATGGCATATTTAAAGTGATGAGCACCTAGTAGGTGTGTGGTCCCCAGTAGTCTTCTGGCCCAAGACTGCACTTATTTCTCTACTTGTTTTTTTTTAAACAATCCTTCCTCAAACTTCATGCAGATCAAAGCATAGACTATCAGCGTAAAACCAGACATTGATCTTCTCCAAACCAAATACTTCTCTAATCTTCTCATAATCTGTTTTCTTTTCATCAAAGTCTACTCTTCTTCCACACACTTTCTGTTTGTCTTTTAAGATATTAGTATTTCTGTCCTTAATTACTTTAGCATTTTATCACTGGAAGTGTTCATGAGCAGTGTTTTGCAAACTTTAAATTGTCCATTGAGAATATTATAAACTTCATCCAAGTTAGAGTTTTGTGATGACTATTAGCTGGAATTTTTCCGAGTTGGTAAGATTGAGATTTTGCTTTAGTATTGAGCTTTGTCATTTTCTATCAACAGGTGAGAGTTTCCAGTTGTTGATGCTCATTCATTTGTGTCTTTCCAGGTGCTCAGGAAAAGACAAACTTGGAAGTCATTATCCTAGTAGGCACTGCAGTGATTGCCATGTTCTTCTGGCTGCTTCTTGTCATCGTTCTCCGGACCGTTAAGCGGGTAACAAAATAATTTCCCTTCTGTCCCATGCATGTTGGTTTTCATGATTAATGAAAACTGACTGGGGTTCTTTGAGTTGATTCTTCCCATTGTTATTGGCTCAATAGACACAATTTTTATTTCTATACAATTGCATTCTTGCCTTTGGCTGGACCACTGGGCTTTAATTGATAGAAGCAACCAGAGAAGAAATGGGCTTGGTCTGTCTAGTGTAATTAACATTTAAGAATTTAGTTCTGAGCTCGTTTGGGGGTTGAGGGGCCCTGGAAGCAGGATTATAATAGGACTTCTTTCACACTCCATGAGCCGTTTAGAAAATGAGACACTGAGAATGGGGCTTCTCTAAACAACAATAACAAGCACACAAAACAACAGCCAACAAACAGGGTGTGTGTGACTGGAAGGAGTAATGCTTTCCAGGCCAATGGAGGGGAACTGAAGACAGGCTACTTATCCATCGTCATGGATCCAGATGAACTGCCCTTGGATGAGCACTGTGAGCGCCTGCCTTATGATGCCAGCAAGTGGGAATTTCCCAGGGACCGGCTGAAACTAGGTGCGTTTTTCAAGTGATGTTGATTGGATGCTAGGTGTACCAGGCCAGCTCTTCCTCTTTTAGGACGATGACAAATCTAGTCTATTCACATGTTAGTCACTTAGAAGTATGGTTGGTATTATCACCCAAAGCAGCACATTTGGAGAGTGAAAGGGGAGATATTAAATCTTTAAGCCAGGACAAGGGGGCCAAATGGACTGTCCATGATAAAGTGGGATGTATGGTTACCCTGTAAAGTCAGAACCTCTGCCTCTCACTTTGCTGGTGAAATAGTCCAAGTCTGTTTTGTTGTTGACTCTAGGGAAGCCTCTTGGCCGTGGCGCCTTTGGCCAAGTGATTGAAGCAGATGCCTTTGGAATTGACAAGACAGCAACTTGCAAGACAGTGGCCGTAAAAATGTTGAAAGGTAGGAGTTCCCATCGTGGCACACTGTTTAACGAATCCGACTAGGAACTATGAGGTTGCGGGTTCGGTCCCTGCCCTTGCTCAGTGGGTTAACGATCCAGCATTGCCATGAGCTGTGGAGTAGGTTGCAGACACGGCTCGGATCCCGCGTTGCTGTGGCTCTGGCTTAGGCCGGTGGCTACAGCTCCGACTAGACCCCTAGCCTGGGAACCTCCATATGCTGCGGGAGTGGCCCAAGAAATAGCAAAAAGACAAAAAAAAAATATTGAAAGGTAAAAGCAAAATTAAATGGTGATCTATGCCTCTATTTGTTTCAGCCCATTTTTAAATATGATGAAAGGCTTGTGTTAGTGGCTCTGTGGTTAGGTGGGCCCACTAGCCAAGCATATAGCTGGACTATATGATGCCTTTGTGCAAACTGGATACAAAGTTTCTCTTTTATAGGCTCATGCCAGGGTCCACAGCCTGGCTGGCAAAGTTGGGGTGGATTTCAGCTCTCCTGCTGCTCCACTTGCCTGGGAAGCCCTTGTGCAGGAAACAGCTTTGTACAACTGTATTTAGTGGCCTAAGGATAGGAAAAAAATACCTTGGTTACAACAAAATTGTTTCTTTGTATACTATGGTGCATTAGTGAGATAATTATAGACCATCAAAACACAGAAAAAGAAATTTGATACCGTAAGTAAAAATAGTAGCATGACCAGAAACAGCGTGTTCCCTAGAATTGGAATATGTAAAAGATTTTCACATATAAAAGATGATATGCAAAATAAGAGTGGTTGTGCTGAGGGGAAAAGGAAATTCAAAGTTTCATGAACAATTGTTAAACCTACTGGTCTTACCATTTTCATTTGGGGAGGCGATGCATATACGATTCTTTGCTAGAACTGCGTTGAGCTTTCACTGATGGGGACAATGCTACTGACCCTTGGCCAGTAGGTCTTGTGCATTGTGAAGCCACTCTCTCCTTTTTCCTCTTTTCCCCTGTGCCCGAGGGGGTGTGTGATTTGGAGGTGGCTCCCCAGGACCTGAGGTGTGGACCGTGTCTGTGAATTGGAGGGAAGTACACCAGTCTGTACAGGATCAAACGCACAGTCTTAGCCTCATCAGCCTCATGTGCCAACTGGCTTCGCCAGCTGGCTCTTGTTAGTTTCCTGCTCGGCACAGGTTGGTGGGAACTTCAGACAGCCCCTAATACATGAGGATATTTAATACGTGGTGTTGCTTCCTTACGAGGAAACACTGAAATAATCAGGCCCTGAGAAGCATAGTAAACCTGATATGTGAAAATCCAGTTTTTTAAAAGAAGAAAATCTAGACATGATTTCATTTGCAGATGTATTCTCCACTTTGCAAAAGACCTCACAATGGCTTCCTTCAAATATTCAAACACTCTGGGTTCATGTAAAGAATTTGATTTAGAATTCTAAAATATAATTTATATTTGACGTGCATCGTACCTCATCTGTAAATTGGGTTACAGTTGCATGCCCCGGAGGATTCACTGCACAGATGCCTTCAATGGGGTATTTATCTGCTTAAGGAAATGCCCGCATGGTTTGATCGCCCTCTTGGTTCTGTATTTGTAGAAGGAGCAACACACAGCGAACACCGAGCCCTCATGTCCGAACTCAAGATCCTCATTCACATTGGCCACCATCTCAACGTGGTCAATCTTCTGGGTGCCTGTACCAAGCCAGGGGGTGAGTGTCTGTGGATGGTTCTGGTTGCCTGATTTTGGCATCTGCTTTTCTGCCGGTGTCTGAGAGAAACCACCCAACTCCCATAGTCTTGATTTCCTTAACTTAGGATTCTTTGGCAGATTCCTAGATAGAAATATACTTAATGGGCACTATCAATTATTCTAGAACTTCCTGTGAATTAAAAAAGATGCCACATTCCTATAGTACGGTTTGCTGCTTATGTCATAGGTGTCCAGATGAGGAAAGCAAACATCCCCCCAAATGTGAAAGCAAAGGACTTTAAGAGTAGTTCCCCAGAGTACCCATCATGGCTCAGTGGTTAGTGAACCCAACTAGCATCCAGAAGGATGTGGGTTCGATCCCTGGCCTCTCTCGGTGGGTTAAGGATCCGGCGTTGCCGTGGGCAGTGGTGTAGGTTGCAGATGTGGCTCAGATCCAGCGTTGCATTGCTGTGGCTGTGGTGTAGGCCGGTGGCTACAGTTCCAATTGGACCCCTAGCCTAGGAACCTCCACATGCCACCAGTGCCACCCAAAAAGACCAAAAAAAAAAAAAAGTAGTTTCCCCTAAAATGAAGTCATCATAGGTAGTTGTGTTGAAAAGCAAGTGGGTGGATTTTCTTCTGAAATTTGGTTAATATTTTGTGGAATTGCCTTTTGGAAAAAGAAAAGCTACAAGAGAAGGGAAATTGCAACTGGTTGATTTCTGTGATCCATTTTCCAGTGTAGTTTCATAGCCTCTGCTATGATTTTTTTTTTTTTTTTGGCTCTTTGATATGGTAAACAATTGGTGAGAAACATGAGTAAAAGCACATTTTCCCTTCTGCTGTGCCATCTGCAGGGCCACTCATGGTGATTGTGGAATTCTGCAAGTTTGGAAATCTGTCCACTTACTTAAGGAGCAAGAGAAACGAATTTGTCCCCTACAAGGTATGTCATTTCCCAGCCTAGCTGTGGCCATGCTGTAACATGGAGGAGAACTCAAAGTGGTCCAGGAATTTTTTTGTTAAAATTCTGTGAAGAAACGTGTGAGGAGTCTTTTCATGTGACCTCTTGACGGTCGTAACCTCCTCTTTTACTTTCTGAAGGACACATACTTCTTGTATTTTATTTTTGTGAGTCTAATCCTACTGACCCACTATAGATTGGGATGATTCGGAGGATGAGGAGGGTCAGTGTGATTAAGGGACAGGAATGACAGGTGGAAGGACAGCTCTGGATGATTCTGTCTCTACCTTGGCCATATTTGACCCTATGGAGTGTCCATCCCCCTGTTAAAAGTGTCCTGAGGAGTTCCCGTCATGGCGCAGTGGTTAACAAATCCGACTAGGAACCATGAGGTTGCGGGTTCTGTCCCTGCCCTTGCTCAGTGGGTTAACAATCCGGCGTTGCCATGAGCTGTGGTGTGGGTCGCAGACGCGGCTCGGATCCTGCGTTGCTGTGGCTCTGGCGTAGGCCGGTGGCTACAGCTCCGATTCGACCCCTAGCCTGGGAACCTCCATATGCAGCGGGAGCGGCCCAAAGAAATAGCAAAAAGACAAAAAAAAAAAAAAGTGTCCTGATGTTGCAAGTGCATCTGAGTGAAACTTGAAACAAGGCTCTTCTCTCTTGAAGCGAAAAAGAAACCAGGCTTTGTGGATGAAAATCTATTACGTACAACACTTGTCCCACGTCTCAGCCTGGAGATTCCATGGTTCTGAAATTGATGTACCTCTTGTCTTCCTTTCACAGTTGGCTGCATTTTAGAGATTTTCTGCTACTCAAGGAGCCCGTGCCTTTGTTTCTTTTCTAGACTAAAGGGGCACGGTTCCGGCAAGGAAAAGAATATGTTGGTGAGATCACCGTGGATCCCAAACGCCGCTTGGACAGCATCACCAGTAGCCAAAGCTCAGCCAGCTCTGGATTCGTGGAGGAGAAATCCCTCAGCGATGTGGAGGAAGAGGAAGGTACCTGCTGTTGCTTCCTCTGCACCTAACGATGCTCTTGTAGGAACAGACCAGGTGATAGGGTCTTATGAGGAATTTTGTCATGGAACAGTCTGCTACTACCTGAAAGAGACCTAAATTTCTAGAAGGCTTCCATTCAGGCTCCCTCAAAGCGAAGGGTGGAAGGCCTAAAGAAGCAGCGGGCTAGGTTGGGAGGCAGAGCATGGCTAGCCTGAGAAATCTTGGTTCCCCAGGAGAGCTAAGCAGTTGGCAGCAGTCCAACCAATGCCCTTCAAGAATTAGTTCAGCAATTATCAGTGGGAGAGGTTCAGCGCCACCTTCAGATGGGCAAAGGAGGTGCTCTGGTGGTTCATTGGCCTCCCCATTGCCTGCTGAGGTTCAGCCCCATCTCAACGGAAGTCCTTTGGTCGATCATACCCAACCTTCTCCAAGGCAGCATGGGCATCTGCTGTTTCTGCCCCAACCCTAGTGGCTTATCAGGTCTTCCACACTTGTTCAGAGGCATCTTGGCACATACACTTTTCTTTATCCACTTATGCTTCCAATGATATTTCAGTGCTCTTTATGAGTGGTGCTGTGTCCCCAGCCTAACTTTCAGGGCCTCCTCCAGCTTCAGGATACATTCTCTGTCTGCCTCCCTCAGAAGGAGCAGAGAGAGCTCCGTGGAGGTAGGGATGGGGCTTCCTGGCATCTGGCTCTTCTTGAAGCATGAGCTTAGAAGAATTCAGTCATGAAATAGTGGGAGAAACCTGCCTGTGTGTCCTTTGTCAAAAGGCCACAGATAGAACTGAAAACTGACTTCTTTCCCATGGATGCTGAGCAAGCAGTGTGAGGCTAGAACTTGGCCTAGAAAAGCAGGAGGAGGTTGTCTTGGCCTCACATAACCAGGCACACACTGAGCACGCATCTCTGCCCCATCTTCTCTCATTGGTTGACCAGTGAGCTGGAAACCCAAAGGCTTGAGGGAGTCCGTTGGAATAAAAGGACGGTTGGCCTGGAATTTTTGCCTCCATTCTTCCTTTGGAAAATGAAGGACTTTCACTAATTATTCATGGAGCGCTCTCCAGCCCTAAGCATAGAAAGTCATTGAGCAAAAGGTTCACAGCCTTTGTCATACTTACAAGCTTCTTATTATAACGGAGTTTTCATTTGCTCTGGTATTTGTCTCCAGGAGAGAAGCCATATCTTATCTTATCTGGCCAAAATTAAGAGATCATGCTGAAACACCCATTAATGTCTTGGTGTTTATTTGTACCAGTTGCACGGAAGTAAATACCCCAAATTTATGTAAATGCATCTTTCTCTTGATGTTCCCCGTCATTTCCCATTCATATCTTTGACGGAGAAAAACATCCTCGCAAGTCAGATTGAATGTACTTACAGTGCTTTCACAGCTTGAAAGTGAGAGAAGTAAATGTATTTCTGGTATTTTTAGTTATCTGTTGTGGGTTATAATTTGACCTTTGGCCTTTACCCCAGGACAAAGCCTGGAGAGCAAAGATTCAATGACCCTGGATATTGTTGTTTTATTTTTAGAGTTCTTGATATGAAGCTATTGTTTATCCCCCTGGGTATGTGAAAAAAACAACAGTTTAAAAAAGCAAACTTGTAAAAGCCGTCTTTTACCTCCCTGTTATCTACCAATTTTGCCTCTTGGATTTGTTCGTCCACTTTGGCTGACATGGAAAAGCCAGTATTTTTGCAGAGGGGTATGATGAAGGCTGAGAATATACCAGGATTCAGTCCTACTTGCAGAAGAGAGAAGCATTTTCTGTCTGCTTCTATTTCCTGAAATTTGACTTCCAATTTTTAAAATGAAGCTTACACAATCCAATTTAGAAACAAATAGTTTTGGTTGAAATACCCATTTCTGTCCTCCTGCGTCTCTGACAGTCTCGGAAGATCTGTACAAGAACTTTCTGACCTTGGAGCATCTCATCTGTTACAGCTTCCAAGTGGCTAAAGGCATGGAGTTTTTGGCATCGCGGAAGGTGAGACAAAGTATCTCTTCATATCATCACGGATTTGGACATGAGATGTTCAGGGTCAGCCATGGGTGCTCGGTGGGGACCATAATTCATTCGACACCACTCTGGGGACTGTTAGAAGAGCTTGATTCAAGAGGCCCCATTTCTGCTCATTATGGGGATATTAGCAGTTCATGAAATGAGCTCATGTGATAAATATTCGTTGAGCCTCTGCTCAACACTGTGTGAGCAAATAGGCTAAACTCTCCACCTTCATGGAGGTTATATTCCAGTGGGTGAAACACACAGTATAAACCAGTCAGATGGGAGTAAGTGCTATGGAGAAAAAGAAGCAGTTAGAGAGTCTACAGGAGTGGTATGTTTATTAGTACATCTGCCTCTGTGTTTGTGTATATCGATTTTAAACAAAGTGGACGCAGAAGACTCGAGGGGAACGTGACATTTGAGTAATGGCCTGGAGGAGGTGAGGGGCTGAGCCTTGCAGATATCTTGGCCCAAGAGAGTCTATTTTTAATTTATTTTACATTCATCCCTCTCCATCAAAAGGTATTTGTTCATAGTATAATTATAAACCAGGAAGGACAGGCTTGAGATGACAGCGATTGAAAGAGCTAAAATTAGAAAAGTAGGCCAAACAAAGGCCGAGGTGGGTACGTGACAAGTTACAAACATTCCAAAGGTTGTAAACACCGGGGAGGGAGCAGCGTTGAAGTCGCTCTCCTGGAAAGGGTAAAATGGACGGTTTTACCTACAACAAGAAAAATCCGAATGAAGTTTCAGGAAAAAGGATAAGTTGACAGCATGCCTTTGCTGCAGCTGACTGGGGGAAGAAAGACTTGAAGTTTTGGGGGTTTTCATTGTTTTTTTTTTTTTTTTTTTCCCTAAACGAGTGAAAGCCCTCACCCTTTTCTTTTCCTGAAGTTTAATGCTTGTCACAGCTTCTAGAGCCCCAGGCTGTCGGAGGTTTCTGCCTGAGAGCTTGTGTCTTCCCTCTCCCAAGAGGAAGGGAGAGACGTGGAATCTTAGAAGAGGATTTTCCTGAAGAGAAAGGACGTTTGCCCTTGAAGATTCTGAATTTTTGATTATTTTTTAAAGGGCAGAGTGCGCCAGTTCACTGTCGGGGTTCCTTTGACAGGAAGGGGCTGGAGGGGGTGGATGCAATTAAGAATGTGTTTCTGGTCACATCCACACATCCCTTTTGCCTGGCACCACATATGGTTTCAACTTTCCTTGCGTATAGTTTTTAAAGGCTTATGGGAGTTCCCATCGTGGAGCAGCAGAAACGAATCCTAGGAACCATGAGGTTGCAGGTTTAATCCCTGGCCTCCCTCAGTGGGTTAAGGATCCACATGGCTGTGAGCTGTGGTGTAGGTCACAGAGGTGGCTCGGATCTGGCGTGGCTGTGGTTGTGGTGAAGGCCAGCAGCTGTAGCTCCAATTGGACCCCTCGCCTGGGAACTTCCATATGCTGCAGGTGCTGCCCTAAAAAACAAACAAACAAAAAAGGTTTACAGTTACAGTTTTACACAATATTGTCTATATCCCCATGTTGTGTACTATGTCCCTGTGCCTCATTCAGAGGAAAGCGCTACCCAGATGTGAGCTGGGGGCGGGGGGGGGGGGGGTCTGTAATGCTTGGCTCACACAGCACTCCACCACCGACCTCGGAATTCTCATCTAAGCCTTTCATTCATGTTTTTTGTTGTTGCTGTTGTTTTTGTTTTTTGGGTTTTTTTTTTTTTTTTTTTTTTGCTTTTTAGGGCTGTGCCCTTGGCATATGGAAGTTCCCAGGCTGGGGGTCGAATTGGAGCTACAGCTGCCAGCCTACACCAGAGCCACAGCCACGCCAGATCCTTAACCCACTGAGCGAGGCCAGGAATCCAACCCACATCCTCGTGGATACTGGTCAGATTCATTTCTTCTGTGCCCCAAGGGGAACGCCTCTTTCATTCATTTCTGCATGTTCCCTGAGACTCTCGTACTCTCATAAACCTGTCAGGTGGAGATAAAGCTTCTTGGTGTAGCAAGTTAGGGGATGTGGGGAAAAGAGAAACTGAGGAGCAGAAAAGAGTGGAAGGAAAGCCAAAGAGAATTTAGTTTTCCTCTTTAGTGCCCTGGAGAATCCACAAGTGAGAGGCTGCTGTGCTTTCATAGACTGCTCTGATAAGTCAGCATTTTGAAAACAGGGTGAGCCCCACTGGGAACTGTTTCTCAGAGTTAGTCCAGCTTCAGTAACATATGGAATGGAGAAACCAACAAAGGCACCAAATCAAGGAGGGGCCCCTTGTTTCTGATTTCCGTGCATTCATTCAAAATAAGCCCCATTCTGGGGCCTCCTTAGAATAACACGTTTTAACCGTATATGGTGCCAGGCAAAAGGGATGTGTGGATGTGACCAGAAACACATTCTTGATTGTGTCCGAGAGAAGTCTATTTATGACTCCCTCATCATGCTATAACTTAATGATTTAATCCCAGAGTCTGGGGCTGTTTATGGACTAAGCAGATGTGTGTCTCCGTGAAACGCACAGGCTTTTTTCTTGAGGTGTTGATACAAGATGTAAACCCAGTGCTTGTTAATCAGTTGATTTTCTGATCTGGTTCTTTTTTCTTTTTCTAAAGCATGAGGTCACAACAGATGCAGAAGAGATCAGGACTGCCAAGCTAGTCCTAATGCATACGATTCTTTTTGCAGTGTATCCACAGGGACCTGGCGGCTCGAAACATCCTCTTGTCAGAGAAGAACGTGGTTAAAATCTGTGACTTTGGCTTGGCCCGGGATATTTATAAGGACCCGGATTATGTCAGAAAAGGAGATGTAAGTTTCATATTCCTCTCAGCAAGCTTCAGGCCCTGTGTCTGGGGAGAAAAAAGTTTCTTCTTCAGATGTTTACTAAATGGGGTTCTCATTCCTTGTCTTCTGCGCCCCCCCCCCAGGCTCGCCTCCCTTTGAAATGGATGGCCCCAGAAACAATTTTTGACAGAGTATACACCATTCAGAGTGACGTGTGGTCTTTTGGTGTCCTGCTCTGGGAAATATTTTCCTTAGGTAAGTCCCTTCTCTTTGTCCCTCCGTACTCCCTAAATAAAAATACAAAAGGACAAAAATCAGTGACTCTGTGGAGAGTTCCCATCGTGGCTCAGTGGTTAACGAATCCGACTAGGAACCATGAGGTTGCAGGTTCGATCCCTGGCCTTGCTCAGTGGGTTAAGGATCCAGCATTGCTGTGACCTGTGGTGTAGGTCGCAAACACGGCTCGGATCCTGAGTTGCCGTGGCTGTGGTGTTGGTTGGCAGCTGTAGCTCCAATTGGACCCCTAGCCCAGGAACCTCCATAGGCCGTGGGTGTGGCCCTAAAAACCAAAAGCCAAAACAAAAATAAAACAAAACAAAATCAGTGACTCTCGTGTGCCTTTCCCTTTCCTGAATTCCACCTTTATCAGGGGACATTTAACTTGAAAGCTTTGGGGTTGTAAAATTTTTAAGCTTCTACAAAGAGTACTTTAAAAAAAAAAAAAAGTGGAGCACCCATTGTGGCTCAGTGGGTTACAAACCGGACTAGTATCCATAAGGATGTGGGTTTGATCCCTGGCCTCTCTTAGTGGGTTAAGGATCTGGCATTGCCACAAGCTGCAGTGTAGGTCACAGATGAGGCTTGGATTTGGTGTGGCTGTGGCTGTGGCATAGGCCGGAAGCTGCAGCTCTGGATTCGACCCCTAGCCTGGGAACATCCATATACCTTGGGCGCAGCCCTAAAAAGAAGAAAAATAGGAAAGAAAGAAGGAATGGAGGGAGGGAGGGAGGAAGAAATGGATATAAATATGAAGAAGATGTTCAAGCATCAGGCTCAGGGCTTTCTGCAAGAGAAAATCAAATCAATAATATCCCACCCCTGCTTTCTTCTAGGTGCTTCTCCATATCCTGGAGTAAAGATTGATGAAGAATTTTGTAGGCGCTTGAAAGAAGGAACTAGAATGAGAGCCCCTGATTACACCACCCCAGAGATGTAAGACTTTATAAGCATTTTTCCATCCCTCTTCTTTGCTCACAAACGTTCTCCCTGCCCAGGAGACTTTGCATTCTATGTACACCTCCCTCGAGGCTCAGTCGTGTCTCAGCGTCTCAAGTACAGAGTCATCCCTCTTGAAGTGACAGCACTTTATCTCTACCAACCAGTCAGTTTTCACCAGGTGTTGACTTGGAGTGTTTCCTTTTCTCTACACACACCTGATGCTCCACGTGTCGGGCTCTGTGTCTTACAGTTTCAAGTCCTTTAATTTACTCTCTTGGCTCATGGTAGACTCTTGATAAATGTTTACTTATTCAAGTGTTTATGTTCACCATCAGATCGGGAGGAAGGAGGCCGTTAATGACATCCGTGTTTTGCTTCTCTAGGTACCAGACGATGCTTGACTGCTGGCACGGGGAGCCCAGTCAGAGACCCACATTCTCCGAGCTGGTGGAGCACTTGGGAAATCTCTTACAAGCTAATGCTCAGCAGGTTTGTGACCTCCATCCAAGAGGCTTCTGCAAAGCGTACTTAGGTGTCGAAAGCTCCTCTGCTGCCTGGACTGTCTCACAGCCACCACGCTCTCCTCTCAACTATTGAATAAGGAGCTATATTCTTCCAGATCTAAGCAGTCATGTTTTTCTAAAAGCTATCATTACCCTTTTGGACAGATGAGACCCTGACTCATAACCTGGGAGCGGATCCCTTTTATTTTTACTGATGAGTATTTTGATGTCTTCAGATGTTCTTCTAAAGTTTAAAAACAATAGCAAAAAAAAAATCAAAAACCAAAAAAACAAAACCTAGTTGATCCACCAAATATATCAACAATAGACAGAATTTCAAGGACTTTTAAATACATTCTTCAGGCAGAAGCACATCTGGATCCTGCAAATTAAATGGCTTTTTCCTCGGTAAAATCCCAGGCCTCCATAACTTCCACTGGTGGACTTTAGAGTTGTAACCTTTGCCGTTAGAAAGTTATTTAATCCCCAGTCAACACCTCTGACTACAGTGAATGGAAGCCAATTTCCTCCTGCTTTTCTTTTGAAGCGCTGGGGTGGGGGGGGGGACAGTGGGTCAAATCTGTTTTTTACCAATAAACCTTCCAAACATTTAGAGGTATCAAATCGCCCTTTATTTCTGTCTCTTGATGAAATAATGTGAAGTTGGACAACTTTTTCTCAGAAGACCCATTTTCCTGCACATTTATTGCTTTTCTTTAGACTGTCATCACTTTTTCCATTGCCTTGAAGTACGGAGGCTGAAATTGGATGACATGCCCTTTAAAGGCCCTGGCTCGTGTGGATAGGGCTTCGTGAAGAAATGATTTCTCAGCTCTGCGGAGCTCTGCTGCATTTATAACCACAGCCTGCTTTGTCTTCATTGTAGCCATAGGGCTCTGGGGTCCCCTTTGCATCTTGTTTGGGGTTCGTTCCTTTAATAAACTTCCACGCACACATCCCTTTCCAGGGCCCTTTTATTTTGGACCAGCCGTTTTTTGAACGTTGTCCTGAAGTTTTACATTCGGATAGGAAAGCTAACATTCCCCGCAAGCAAGGAGCCCCCGTGGCCTTTGTTTTTTTCATGAAAAGGCTCTCGAAGGCCTGAAGCCATAACAATAGCATGCTATGTTTATTGTTTCAGGATGGCAAAGACTACATTGTTCTTCCCATATCAGAGACTCTGAGCATGGAAGAGGATTCCGGACTCTCTCTGCCTACCTCACCTGTTTCCTGCATGGAAGAAGAGGAAGTGTGTGACCCCAAATTCCATTATGACAACACAGCAGGAATCAGGTACTCTATAAGGTCAGCATCCCCTGGGGGAGGGCCTTCGGGGTCCTCTTGGGGAAGGGGATGGAGGAAGGACGTTGTGTCAAGCTGCCACATTTCCACCTGCACACTCACCCTTGGCCCTGAGAGGTCCTCCTTGCAGAGAGCCTGGGGAGGTACGTCTGCCCATCTGCGGTCCACATTGCTGCCGCAGCTCTTCCTTTCAGGATTCTAAGCCCTGCAGCTGCGAATAGCTGGAATGCCACAGTTTGTTAAGCTCCAGAAAAAGAGACCAATTTTACAAAGACATCTGTATTTAAATTATCCCCATGTACTCTGTTATTAATGTGAATTAAATGGCTTAAGCAAGATGCAGGAAGGGCGAGTTCTGTTCACATATGAAGACACACTTTTGCCTCTCCGGCTAGGATGCAGCGTGCCGTGGGGCTGCGTTCTGAATTTGACTGGACAGCACATCTTCAGAAGTCCCTCCCAAGTCTGATTTTCAGCATTTTATTTGCAAAATGGGACTTTGGGGCTTATTTAAAACACATGCACTGCAGAATTTTCCTGATCTGTAGAAGGGTTCTAAAGGCAGCTTTCTTTTTATTCTCTCCCAGCACCTGTGCATAAGGAAAGAGTTGGTATGGTTTCTACAATGAGATATTAAAATTGCCTTTTACTAAGCCCGGGACTGCTTCACCATTGCTTTGTTCCTGTTCCCACCCCTTTGGGTGTTTTCCTCCTGTAACTGGACCCCTGACAGCTTGGGCCCAGCCTGCCTGTGCTGTGGCTGCAGGGAGGCACACGGAGCTCTAAGCCTTGGCCAGGTTGCCAGATGGTGGGGGGGGGGGCACCCTGGACAGTTCACCGCATGGACTCAGCCAGGGAGGGTGGCAGGAACCCTACCGTGGGAGAGAAGGAAGCTCCAAGGGTGGAAGCCAGCTGGCGAGCTGCTCATTCTGCTGGTGTCAAGAGCTTTTGGCCTTTTTCAGGGAACTCTTTCTTATCAAATTTTGCCAAAGTTAGGCAAGGTAGAAACTATTACCTTTTATGATGTCCATGTCGAACATGAGACTCAGAGCACTTACCTGAGGGGAACATATTATTGTGATGAAAGACAGAGATTTTATGTTTTTTTATTTTTTTTAAGTTATAGTTGATTGACAGTGTTGTGCCAATTTCTACTGTACAGCAAAGCGACCCAGTCATACACACATATATATCTTTGCTTATATTAAAAGACCCAGTTGTTTTGTTTTGTTTTGTTTTGTTTTTGTTTTTTGCTTTTTAGGGCCTCACTTGCAGCATATAGAAGTTCCCAAGCCAGGGGTCGAATTGGAGCTGCAGCTGCCTGTCTACGTCACAGCCACAGCAACATAGGATCCAAGCTGCACCTAAGGACCTACACCTCAGCTCACGGCAATGCCAGATCCTTAATCCACTGATCGAGGCCAGGGATTGAACCTACATCCTCATGGATACTAGTCGGGTTCGTAACCCTCTGAACCACAACAGGAATTCTCAAAGACCCAGATTTTAGACTCAGACGGAACTGGGTTGGATGCCCAGTCTGCTCTTTGCAGCTGTGACCTAGGGTCAGTGTTCTGCGTGACCCAGGCGACTATACAAGTGTTATACAGAAGTGATAGCTTTGAGAATTATATGGCATCGTGGGTTTCTAAGTGCTCGGCACCTAGAAAACACTCAGAAAAAGATGCTATTAAGGGAGCTAGTTAAAGTCACATCCCCAGGATGAATCCAGTTCCTCTGATATCGAACTCATGGCTCTCTTCTCCTGGGCCAGGGGGGAGCCTCAAAAAGAAAGAGTCATGAAATGAAAGCCTGGAGTTAGTTCCACTCCCACGTTTGAAAAGTCTGACTTCAAGTCCAGCTGGCCTTCTGGTATAGTAATGACGCCCAAGACACGGTTGCCTTGTGCTCTATCAGGAAGCCATTTGATTGTGAGCTGTGTTCCTTGGGTATTCTCTGGCCAGGTGGGGTGAGGACCCGTGCTGGCAGCCTCTTGGCTCGCTCAGGCCCTTTGCATATGGTGCTCAGAGTCAGCGAGTCATGTGTGTGTGATGGCAATGCCAAATGCGATGCTGGCTCTGAAACAGGGCTGCTAACATTTATCCCCAGAAGCATGGACAAATGTGACACCACCCTCCCGGCACAGGCCTGGCTCCTATTTTCTGTGTGTGATTTTTGAATTGATCTTTCCAGTCCAGTTTCTCTTTTATCCAGTCATAATTCAACAAATAAAGTGGAAATGGGAGTCTTTGGTCGGCATCCCTGCTCAACCCCTGCCATCTCTTTTCCCTTTTATAAAAATGAGACACTCCAGTCACATTTGAATCATCAGGGTGAAAAGAAAGGCAGATTGGAGTCATCTGCCCATGGCACAGTTCATTTTGATGCTCTCTTTGCGGTTCTGCTCCCCTGGGAAGGAAGGAGTAAGGCTGGGATGCCTCTCGGGGCACTTGTTCTGTTACCTTCCACCTTCCCAGGCAAGAAGAAGAGCCAGGGAGTCTTTCTGCTTGCTTGCTCCTTATAATTTTCAATTTCATTGGGTTATAAGTAGACCTGGATAGAGACATCCCTGTGGGAGCCCACCTCATGTTGTTTTTGCCCCTTTAAACCATTTTCAAAAATATTTGTTCGAAAACATTGTTATTGAGAGAAGAGGCTGAGGGGCATGTGGGGGAAGGGTGAGGAGGAAGGACCACTCGAGTCTAGATTTAGCTTTGCCTCTAATCTCCCCTGTGGATCAGCTCTGGCCCCAAGTCTGTATGCTTCCTGCGAGAAAACACATCTTAATTGGACTCATCTTTCTTGGAGGGCAGTTTAGGGACCATCTGTGGTTGCTTCCCCATTTCCCCTGTGAGTTTCACCTCCCACTCCAAGCAGCTTAGCAAAGATTTCTTTTCAGTTCTCTCCCAGAGAAAGGTTTCTGGCACATACCTTTTTTTTTTTTTTTTTCATTTTGGTTAATTGCTAGTGATGATTTAAATGTTCCTTGTAGATTGATGCCTGGGACAGCCTGCTGGCTAGATGTTCCTGGATTTGGCTCTGGTATTAGACGGCTTTTGTCTGTCTCTCAGCCCATAGCCCCCCTCCTTCCCATCCCCCTCTCATTGGATCAGTGCCCACGGGGGAAAGAGCAGGGCTGGGCACATGCTAGGTGCTTAATGAAGACTTGAACAGTCATATCCACTGCTCTCTTCTTCCTTCTCCTTCCTGATGCTTTTCCAAGGGGGTCAATGTGGATTAAGATTAAAGTCCAACAAAAACAACCCCGCATAGGCTTTAGAGTCTGAGTCCTATTTCTAGCCATTCCCTCCCTAAGCCTTAGCTTCCTTATTTCCAAATAGCAAATAATAAAAACCTATTTTGTAGGTTTCTGAAGAACAGTGGCAACAATGTCCATGAAAATGCCTCATCGACTGTGAAGGGCTGAGCAATGTTTAGAATGACTGGGCTCAGAAATCAAGGAGCTGGCCTTTCTAAGGCAACGGCGTTATTGCTCAGGCTCACTCTAGTTGGTGCTATAGCCCAAATACCTCTGGAATCTGTCCACTTTTCCAGACCCTGTGGGCATCACCTTTCTTTAATCAGGCTGCCCTTCTTCCTCCTAGATAAGTGGAGCAGCCCCTTAATTGGTCTCATGGTATCTGGTCATACCTTCCTTAAGCCAGAACCATTCTGCTAAAAGGTCTATCTGACTTGGTCAGTATCATGCTTAAAATCTTTCAGTGGCTGCTTGTTTCCCTCAAGATAATAATCCAGATATTCCAGTTAGTGATTTTGGACAAGTTTCTTAACCTTTCTCTGCCTTAGTTCCTCATCTGAAGGTGGGTTGATGATATCCACCAAGAGAAGTGCTATTTGCAGAGATGCCATGAGACAATGGTTGAGGAGCATTTAGCACAATGCCTGGCACACAGTAGGGTCTCATTAAGGGCTTCCCGAATAAGTGACTATGGGACCAATAGTTTTTAACAACCCCCTCTCTTAGGGACTGGACTTGGGAGAAGTAGGCTTTTTTTCTCTCCTTGTACATTATGTCCTCTTTCCAGTGGAGTTTTCTGTGTGAGGACATCACTGGTCAGCCTCATTCTCTCTTCTCTGTAAGCAAGAAGGACCCACCTTCTGGGGCAGTATAGGGAAACTTGGTTTTCATGATCCTTCTTTGCCTAAATGAGTCCTCTCTTCACTTGGTCACAGGAAATACCCGGGATATGTAACATATCCAGAGGGCTGCCTGAGGGTGAATTTTCTGCCCCTTCCTGTGAAAGGGACTTCTCTTCCCTCCACTTGGTCTGATTTTAACAGAATCACTCAGACTCCCCTAAAGCCACATAGCAGAGAAAGATAGGTGATGTGTTGACTGACAAGTCCTATTCTTGGGACTCCTGCAGGAACCTTTACCCTTTGGAATTCAAAGGAGGAAAACAATCTTTGGTTGATGGAGCATCGGTCTTTCTTAGACCCCCTTACCACCCACCACTGATCACCTCACCACCCTCCACCTATCTTTGTGAGTGAGGGAAGGAAAGCTATTGCCAGTACATTTTAAAGGTGGGGCAACAGGGGCATAGAAATGTATTCATGACTTCCCCAGGTCTGTGTAGACTGTGGTAGACTTTGAAATAAACAAAGTGACTCTCAGCCCCAACTTCATGGGCTGAAAATAGGAGATTGTGAGAATCAGCCCACCTGCTCCTCTACCCATTAAGCCTCTCTTACCTGTAGAATGAGAAGGTTGTCTCCAGATCCTGCTGGGTTCCGCATCCTTTACTAAACCCCGGTGAGATTCAGTGAGAACTGCAGGTGTTTCCTCTGCCCATCTTCCATGGACTGGTTTCTCTGTGGGTGTTGCCTAGAAAAACCTGCCTAGGAGATGGCCAGAAAGATGTGAAACACTCGGTAATACGCCAAGAGCTCAGTGGAGGAATTGCAGGCCATCAGGAAGCCAAGCAGAAGGCAGCTGACCACCGAGTCTGCTGTTGTTGTCCGCAGTCCAGCCCTGGACCTCAGAAGTACGATTCAAAGCAGAAGGGGCTCATCCAGGCCCCTCAGTTATATTATACTTTTAAATGGACTTTCACAGGAAATTAAGCCTGCAGTGTGTGCTAGCAGAGAAAGATTTTTGTTTTGTTTTTCTTTTTCCAGAGGATGTTTTGAAGGTCGCTATTAAACTTGTGGTTGAAAGATAATGAACTTAGGTATCACTTGTGGAATCTGCAGCCAAATATCCCACCACTAAAATATAAATATTTGCTCTTTTGCAGTCAGTATCTGCAGAACAGTAAGCGAAAGAGCCGGCCTGTGAGTGTAAAAACATTTGAAGATATCCCATTGGAAGAACCAGAAGTAAAAGTAATCCCAGATGTAAGTACATCTTTTAAAAATAGACTTAGGAATAATATGAAAGATGAAACGTTAGCTAGATAAATATTAGCCTAAGCCTTAGAGTCTTGGAGCCTCATTCTAAGGCCATCTTTGAGGGTGTGTGTCACGGGGTCATTACAGACATGGAACTTACTGGGCCCCCTTGGTTTTTCTGTAAGTGGAGCCCCTGGTCTAAGGTTCAAGACAGTCCCGCTTCATACTTCATACCGCGTTCTACTCAAATGTAAATAGTATCATTGTGGAAAGAGGAATGGAAGTGGGTCTGCTCAGCTGCCTCTTCCTCAATTCCTCTCTTCTTCTAGGCCTGGATCTATTTCTTGGAGGCAGTTGCCTCCTCCTCTAGTCTGCACAGTTTCTGGCTATGATACCTTGACCTCCCTCTGCAGAACATGGCAATGTTGTCTGATAGATGGGTTAGGAAATCAGTTTAATTAAGTGGTTGGTCGGTGTCCATGCTCAATCAACTGTGCCATCTCCTTGTCTCTTAAAAAGGACAGCCAGACAGACAGCGGGATGGTTCTTGCATCCGAAGAGCTGAAAACCTTGGAAGACAGAACCAAATTAGCGCCATCTTTTAGGTAAGGCTCAGCCAAATAGAAAAGACACATTTCAACAGGAACTTTTGGAAAGAGCTTAGGACTTTGAGTGTAGGTCCGGAGTCTTCCCATTTTGTGTCTTTGTTGGTTGGGCAGATTTGCATCAACCTAATGAATAAAGAACAGGAACAAATCAAACAAATTACCTGGCAAGTCTAAAAAAGAGTCTAAAATAAGAGGATTTGGTCTGTTTTATGAGAATTTATGAATACTGGGGAATTTCTGAGCGTAGCTACTATGGTCAGTGGTTTGTGTGGTACTGGCTAAATAACAGAGGGCATTGGATGTGATCCTTAAAACTAATAAGATGATTAAAGTCTTTGTGGACTCTGCTCTGAAGAATTTTCAAACTTATATGGCAATGGGTCCATCTATCCTTAAGTATGCTATGTAAATAAGCCAATATTTATTTATTTAAGATACTTTAATATTATTGGCTGAATTATTAAGTACTTAATTGTGGGAAAAATACTGACTTTTGTTTTGAATATAATTTCCCCCATGTGGTTTTGTAGGAATTTGTAGCTGTTTTGACTAGATGTACCTGCTTTTAACTTAGCAAATAAATGAGGCTCTGTGTTTATAAGAATAATAGGAGGCAGAGGAGTTATTGATTTGTTAGCAGGTTCATTCTAGGTGAGAATAAAGATTCTGATCTACTTATAATCTAACGCTTAGGCAAAACGAGACTTCCCATAGGTTATTGAGTGATGCTCATATAAAAAAAGAAACCAAAAGACATTAAATTGTGCTATTGTGCGATTTTATTGTTTGTCTAGGCCCACGGTGAGAAATTGTGAGAGCCAATCATATGTTTCATTGATTGATTCAAAATACATTTGTTCAGCAATGACTATGTACTGTGCCATTGTTTGAGACACTAAGTTCAATTTATTGAGGTTGGATTGAAAGAAAAATGCATTTCTAATTCTTTGAAATAACTTTAAAACCATACATGAACACAGAGTTAATATAGTTCTTTTTGCAGTTTTTAACAAGAATAACTTGGTAAGACACCTAAAAGGGGGGGAAAAACCCACACCTCAGAATGGCTTAAGAGCTACACAGCCTACACTAAGCTACAGAAAGCGTTTTTAAACTTTGACCGTCTGTCACGACTCCGTACCATTGAAAACGTTCTCTGGTTGCTGCTGAGTGATCCTGGTCCTCTGTCCTTCCAAAGAATGTGGTTTTGATGAGCAAAGAGCAGTTTTTGACATATCTGGCATGACTGAACACACACACACACACACACACACACACACACACACACACGCATGCTTCAACTTAACTAAAATTTAAAGTTGCTCAAGCACTTTATTAACACCATACACAGGCCTTGTAACTGATTAGTGTGTGGGGAGGGCACCCGTGGATGTTCAGGACATCCCAGGTTCCTTCCACATTGTGAAAGAGTCCCTTCGGCTCCTATCATTGTATACAAACTTGTCAATATGCGAGGCCATAAAAAGGTTCCATTGGTTGGAGCTTTTGCATAACTCAGAAGAACCGCCTTTCATCTTGTCTCAGGCTTGAAAAGACTTGGATCTGGATAAGAGGACTTAATCTGAGACTCTGAATTCAGGCTAGTACCTGAAAGAGGACCTAGTCTGATTAACCCTGATATGTTGATGAACGAGCGGGGGAGAGAGAGAGGCTGGTGTCTCCAGGGAATCACAGCCCACGCAGGGTTGGGAACATGGTGAGATAAAGATTAAGATGCAAAAGAACTGCCTTCTCTCTTCCAACTCATTTGCTTGCTCTCTCTTCTGCAGCGGCCTGATGCCCAGCAAAAGCAAGGAGTCTGTGGCATCTGAAGGCTCCAACCAGACGAGTGGCTACCAGTCTGGGTATCACTCGGACGACACGGACACCACCGTGTACTCCAGCGAGGAGGTGGAACTTTTAAGGCTGATGGAGATGGGGCCGCAGGCTGGCAGTGCAGCTCAGATCCTGCAGCCTGACTCTGGGACCACACTGAGCTCTCCTCCTGTTTAAAGGAGCCACCCACGTCCCCCCTGTCCTGGAAATCACATGAGAGGTGCTGCTCAGATTTTCAAGTGTTGTTCTTTCCACCGCCAGGAAGTAGCCACATTTGATTGTCATTTCAAAAAAAGGACCTCGGACTGCAGGGAGCCAGTCCCCTAGGCATTTCCTGAGAAGATGCTTGTGACCCAAGAATGTGTTTGTGTCTTCTCCCAGTGTTGACCTTATTCTTTTTTTTTTTCATTCATTTAACAAGCATGTATGATACCCCCTGCTGAAGGTCACCCCGTGGGTTACAGCAAAAGCAATTCAAGAAATGGCTTCATCCTCCAAGAAGTAGCAGTGCCTGGGGAGCTGACACCTCTGTAAAACTAGAAGAGAAGCCAGGCGATGGAAGTGCTTTAGGTGTTGAAGACGGGAAAGACCTTTAGGGCTGAGTCTGCCTAAGAAGCTTTGTTTAGGATGTGGGTCCTGAGCCAAGTCTTCCTTGTGGAGCTTGGACTGATGGAAAGGAAGACACTGGCCTGCTTTGAGGGCGCCCCGGAGACTGCACATGCTTTGTGTTGGCTCTGGGGGAGGTGGGCACGGGGTCTCTTAGGAAACGTAAAAGCTTGAGATGACTGGTTTTAGAAGGTTGCGTGTTCTTCCCATTTGGGCTAAATGAGAGTTCCTTGTGCTGTTTCCGACTCCTAATGAGAGTTCCTTCCGGACTCTTACGTGTCTCCTGGCCAAGCCCCAGGAAGGAAATGATGCAGCTTTGGCTCCTTGTCTCCCAGGCTGATCCTTTATTCAGGACACTGCAGGGAAAGGACATTCAGATGGAGGCTCCCTGTTGCATCAAAGATTTCTGACTGGATAAACCAATTTCTGGTTTCTTCTGGCTGAGTACCCACATATCTGTCCTGATGTGATGTGTCTGGGCCCAAAGACAGTAAGGCTGAGTATCACGCTGTGGTGTCAAAGCCTCAGGAAGGATTTTCCTCTCCTGCTCCTTCTCCCCTCTCCACGTCTCCCCCCTCCCTTCAGTATATACTGACTCCCCCAGCCAGTCAGTATTCTAGTAATTTGGCCTCTACATCCTAGTAAAAGCGGATTTGGTTTGTTCATGTGCTGAGTAATTTGTAGCCAGTTTTCAAAATTATCTTGTAGCCAAAGTTATAACAACATCTATGATATCATTTAGACTTTTAACATATAAATCTCTTTCTAATGGTTTCTGCCCTTCTTCTTTCCTTTTTAAAAAAGAAAATGTATTTTTTCATTTGGTACCATAGTGTGAGATGCTGGGACCCATGACTATAAAACATGCTATGGCACATATATTTATAGTCTGTTTATGTAGAAACAAATGTAATATATTAAAACCTTATATTATATATAATGAACTTTGTACTATTCACATTTTTGTATCAGTATTATGTAGCATAACAAACGTCATAATGCTTTTAGCAATTGATGCCACTTTATTAAAAAAAAAAAAGCAAAAAACTTGAAGGAATCCCTTTGCAAGATTGCGTTACTGGACCTATCATTTCTCTCACTTCTAAAATCAAGGAGGGGGACTCTGACATCACTTCCATGGGGCTGTTTTTTACTTTCACCAAGGATATTTTCATAAAATGTTTATATGCTTTATAAACCAATAAATGTGGGGGGTTTTTTTTGGTTTTTTTTTTTGTTTTTGCTATTTCTTGGGCCGCCCCTGCGGCATATGGAGGTTCTCAGGCTAGGGGTCTAATCGGAGCTGTAGCCACCGGCCTACACCACAGCTCACGGCAACACTGTATCGTTAACCCACTGAGCAAGGGCAGGGACCGAACCCGCAACCTCATGGTTCCTAGTTGGATTCGTTAACCACTGTGCCACAACGGGAACTCCAGTAAATGTGTTCTTAATAAAAAAAAAAAAAAAATACAGTGATATAATGCCATCACAACTGTTTTGAGGGGGAATATTTCTGGCTTGAGGTGTAATGTTCTCCCTCTGTCTTCTTCATCACATGGATAATTCACGCACACGTGCCCTCATTATATTCCAAGCACTTTTGAGATTCTTAAAACGTGGACTGAAAGAAATAAGTATCTTCACAGTATTTGTGGCCCTCTAGTAAGCCTGTTAGAACAGCCAGCCATGAAAATCAGGGGGTTAGAGAGCCTGTGACAGGTGGCCAGACCTGGCAGGGCAGAGACAAATGAAGCATATTTACAGTTTTCTCTCTCTCTCTCTTTTTTGGGCCATACCCATGGTATATGGAAGTTCCCAGGCTAGGGGTTGAATCAGAACTACACCTGCTGGCCTACACCACAGCCATGTCAATGCAGGATCTGAGCCTCATCTTTGACCCACATCACAGCTTACACTGGATCCTTAATGCACTGAGCGAGGCCAGAGATGGAACTCATGATACTAGTCAGGTTCGTTACCCACTGAGCAATGACATGAACTCCCTATAGTTTTCAATAATGCTTTATTCTGTTCTTTCAGTATCAGAATCTCAGATCCAACATTGCCATTTTGAGTGATTACTTTTGCCTGAATTCAGTGAGTGGAGCAATCTAAAGATCATTGTCACCAAAGTGTGGTCCTACTCTTTGTGGATCTTTTTAATACAAGATTTTAAAATGTTTATATCAGCAAAAGATAAACCTATCTTTTTTTAATGTCTTCTAGATTTTTAAAATCATATTGAGGGAGGTATTCCCAATTCCAAAATAACCCCAAATTCTAAATTGTCTTCTTTCACCATATTTAAAACCATTTGGGATTTTTTTTTCCATATGTGGAGTGAGGTAGGGATCTAGCTTTGATTTCTTCAAGCAGTTGTCAATCATGGAAGCAGCATTTATTCAATATATCTCTTTCCCCCCATGTGCCCCCATGGTTGGGGACACATACATTATACCACTTTTCAAACCCTATCTTCTGAGATGTTCTGTTTATGATGGGAAGAGGGTAGCTCTGGGTGTGCGTGGTTCCTGGGGACCACACTGACGGATTGGGCCACTGGCTCGAGGTAGTGGAGCAGGGTCTTCTGACAGATGTGACACTGTAGGTCAGGCTGGTCTTGCCTTTCCCATTGTTACAGTGTGGTCCAGTAAACAAATAGACAAAGAGTCTAGGTGATTCAAGAAAGAAAAGAACTCATAGAGAAACAGATTTTCCTTCATTTTAGGAAAAAGAGATTTTGTTTCTCATAAGCAGCCCCTGGCGCATTCTCCAATGCCAGGAATTTGGATTCAGTTGAGACTTCACACTTTATAAAGAAATGCTTTCAGCACCTCAGGCAGCATGATTAGGAGGTGAGATTTGGCCGTCTCCTTCTTCTCTCTTCTGTCTTCCACGCCCCTTGTTCTTAGCTCCTTTTCTCTCCTCATTTGCCGCTGTATTGACGAGAACTTTGTAGCTTTTTAAAGTGCTTCCTGCGTGATCTTGTTCTCAAGGCTTTCATGGGAGGCATTCGGTGTGTTTTAGCCAAGGCCACACCACCTCCCCTTGGCTCCTGGCATCTCTCCTTCTCTCCCTTGACTGGCTTTGGTCTTCTCCCTCTTCTCAAACCCCTTTGTCCCCTGGCCTTCTGTTTCTCTCTTGCCACTAAACTTCCTCTTCTGTGAACTCTCTCACCTTCCTCCCAGCAGCCTTTTTCCTAAAACACATCACAGGAGAGATGCAAGCAGTGGGAAGCTTAAGTTCGTTACCCCTGGACTAACTTTTTCTATCAATGAACATTCCTTTGTCTGTTTCAGCGAAAGAAGAAAAGTAAAAATCTCAAACCCCCAACTTTGTAGTTAACCCAGTTTTCCTGCCTCCCCCAGGACATCTTTCTTGCTACCTCTTCCTCAGATATTTCTCAACCAGGTGATAAAATGTAGGCAAACCCAGAAGGCAAAACCTTTCAGAGAGTAGCTCTTCATACTCATATTTCCACATTTGTGTGCCCTTGTCCCTTTGGGACACTTGGCATGTCAAGTCCAGGCTTTTAGGTAAGTAGTAAGCACAGATCAAAGGGGGTTCCAATGTGTTTTTATAAAATTGCATTTTCTACATGTGTCTCTCCCACGAGAGGGTTTAGACAAAAGTGAAAATCTGGGCAATATTTTTGAAAGCAATTTCAAGTCCAATTTTTGGGGAGAAAGTTGCAGAATACCTTAAGTAGTGGAGGTTCCAAAGTAAAGTCATTTGCTCTGATTTTGATCAGAATGGAGAAAAGTTGAGGGATCTGGGAGGAGCAATGCAGAGAGAAGTATAACAGCCAAGTTGGCCTGAAGTTCCGGAGCTAAAGTAGTAGAACATACCAGGCTCAGCTGAGGTCTGACTCAGAGATAAGCCCTCTGAGTTAGGAGGAAAATACTTGAATGAAGACTATTGATAATACAAGGATTACAGTAAACTGTGACAGACAGCAAGTGACTGTTAGTGAGAAGACATCAAATTGTACCTTAGATTTTATTTTCTTTACAACCTATGACCTCAGAGTAGCTTCTTGACACCTGTAAAATAATATTACATTCAACAGTTTCACTCATAGTTTTTGGTTTGAAAATAAAAGAATGAAAACATACAATTTAATTTTTTATGTTAGGCTCACCTTTTGCTTATTCTCAGTACTTGAGAACTTATAATCAGTGTACTGACCACTGGTGACAGTATACCCCCATACTTTAATTGTTTGAAGATCTCAACTTTTTGATACACTGCAATGGGAAAAGGGCAGGGAATAAGAAAGCTGAACTATGCTGCAGTTTTGTTCCACTTTTAGCTCTTTGTCCTCTTCCTTCTCCAGGAAGTAACTTTTGGGGGAATGAATCCAGGAAAGTGGGTTGAGTTTTTCAGTGTTAAGGATACTCTCACTGGCTGATTCTGATCCCATGTGCACATCCCAGGATATGGGGTAAGAAAGGACTCATCCAGAGCCTTTGAACCACTGTCATGGGGAGAGGTTTAATGGGAGTCTGGTGCTTTGCATGGGGCATCTGTCTAAGCTGAAATGATTTATCCTAATCAAGGGGATTGAAAACATTGTTCACTGCCACGGAGAGAGCAGAAATGGACATGAAAACCCAGATCCAAAGTAGAGAATTCAGGCTAGATACATAATGAGCAACAACATTCTACATTCATCCCCAAGCTAGCAAGGGCACTGGCAGAACATATTGGGGAAAAGCAAGGCCTTCCGTAGAAAACAAGTACCAAAGATTCAGCCCTTAACATTAAATTTTAGCAGGTAATATTTATTTGTTTGTCTGTTTATTTATATTTAACTGTACTTTAAAAATGCTGCAATGGGAGTTCCCATTGTGGCTCATTGGTAACAAACCCGACTAGTATCCATGAGGATGCGGATTTGATCTCTGGCCTCGCTCAGTGGGTTAAGGATCCGGCATTGCCCTGAGCTGTGGTGTGGGTCACAGACTTGGCTCAGACCTTGGATTGCACTGGCTGTGTCATAGGCTAGCAGCTACAGCTCTGATTTGACTTCTAGCCTAGGAACTTCCATATGCTGCAAATGTGGTCCTAAAAAAATAGAAATAAAAAATGCTACAATGTGCCAGATACTCTTGTGAAAAGAGTTTATTAATATTAACTCATTTAATGAATAGGGACCCTAAAGCAAGATTTAGGCATCACAGTGCAGACTAGATGGCAAGCCAGAGTAGGAGACATAAAGGGATACTCATTGATGGATTCTGCAAATGTTTGTTAGGCATTTACTGTGTGCCAGGCATTTATTTTGTGCCTTAGCAGGCACAAAGGTCAAAAGAGTTTTCTTAGTTGCATGGGTTAAAAGTTATCAACAGGACCGTAGAAAGAAGAACTCCAATCTTATTCCAGAACGCTCTACATATCCTTATTTAACTGAGCACAGTTCTTATTACTGACTCATTCTTTATTCAGTCATTCTTGAAAAAAGACCCGAGTTCAGGAACACATCTAGGAAGAGTAATACGTGGAGTATTCCATGGGGGGACTTAACCTGACTTTAGAGTCAGGATGCTCATGGGAAAAACCAGATAAAAAGCTATCTTACAGAAGATGGAGGCTTAGTTTTGTCTGATTCACCTCATGTTGAAAAATTTGCATTTCACTGGTAAAGCAAGATGAGATTCTGACAGTGTTTCCAGGAAAATTCCATGTTGTCAGGCATAGTACAACAAACTAGAGGGAATCTTTTGTTTTGTCATAAGTAATATTGCGTTGACTTTATTCTGCTGTTCTACATTTTAAACTTTAGATGAAAATCCAAAGTATAGAAAGAATAAATTCTGTCATTGTCATTAGTTTTACTAGGCATTCTTCAGTGGGGATTGTTTTATATAATGACTTACCCTTGAGCATTAAAAAATATTATCAAGTAAGCGCAACTTTTCAAAATGCATCTGTTTTACAAGTCAAAGTGCAAACCGTCCTTCTGCGTAAACTGTCTTGAGAATCTTTTAAGCAGCATGCACTTGAAGTCAGTAGAAATGAATTTTCAATCACGGATAATAGATCATGATATAACTCTGTGCCTCCCCCTCCACCCATCTAATATAGTTGGCACATTGCCTTGAAGACCTGTCATGAAGAGAGGAAAAAAAGATCCTCATTCTTCCCTTATCACCCCATTCATCAGTAAATTTCAGTGTTCTTCCCAGCTTTCATTCTTGCAGTCTTCTGTACTGCAGGAGGCTTGTTGCTTCTGACTGATGAACAAGACAAGACAATGACATGCCAGAAACCATTCCTGCGCCAGCTCTTACAAAGCTAGTTGATAATGTTCACTTTCAAAAGAAGTACCAGTAAGTATTAATTTTGGATGAAATGCATGTTAGAGAAAATTTCATCATGATAATGTAATTTTTAGATTATTGCATATTATGGGTTCAACTTTCATTCTGTTTCTCTCTTTCATGGTGATAGACGTCTCAAGTAGCTCTGCAGTCACTCAGACCTGAATAGCTTGAAGGGCAGAGAACTGACATTGATTGTGATCCCCTACCATATGCCAGGCATTGAGCTCTGCACTCCTCATCTATTATCTCATTAAATCCTTGCCGTGGACTCTAGTGTGAGGTGCTAGTGTCGCCATGTTACAGGTGAAGACTGGCAGTTAAGATTCGAAACTCTGGTAGGCAAGGTCATGCCACGATTGAATCCAGTCTCCTTAAACCGTGGGGACATGTTCATTTTTGAGATGAGAAGCAGGATGGGATCCTCTCTCCTGATGGAAGGCAGTGAGCTGGCTCATCCTTTGATAAATCAACCAATGACATAAAAGGTCCATGTGAAGGTGAACTGGTACCTTTAAGTGTCTTAGTTAATATGTGTTGGCCTCCATATTCCCATCTTTCAGACAGCTTTATCTGTATAATAAATCCACTTGGAGGAAATCTGACTGCCAGAGGGAAGAAAGTGTGCTACTTAGTAGCTGTATAGTCTTGTGCAAGTTACTTAACTTCTTGGGGTCTTACTTTCCTCAGCTGCGTGAGGATTAAATGAGGTATGTACCTAAAACACCTACCCTATTACCTGATAAGTGGAAAATAGTCAGTAAAGGTAGACATTTTCTTATGATGATGCTGGCAATAGGGAAGTTAGATTTTATAGCTTGTTGAATGAAAGTTTGCAAAGATTGTTAATGAACAAACTGACAAACAAACTAGATGGAAGTCCCTAATGGAACTTTCTGCTGCCCTTGGTGCTCTAGGTTTGAAGACTGGCACAAGGACTCATAGCATGAGGAAAAAATTACTGGAGGACATGTTCCTGGGAAGACTGTAACATGTCAGAGTTGGGATTCAGGAAAAGCTCGCTGGTCATTGACTCAAACAAAAGGCAGATCCAAATAAATTAACTTGATTTTTCTGCAGAAATTTTGGGATGGGGCACCATGGCTTAGTGATAGCTTTAAATTGGTTTACAAATATCAGTTTGCCAAAAATCAACTGACAATGACCAATTTGCTAAAAATCAGTTGGTCAGATGATCAGTTTGTTCAATGATTAACTTATCAAGTTAAATTAATTAATCCAAACTTTAAGAATTGTCTATAAAGTTTATGTAAATTTGTATTGAAGATGTCTGTGAGGTTGTAATGGACTGGTTAGCACTCAGTTTTCATGACTGAATTTTATGGAAAGTTCAAATTTTCAAAAGTTAATGGATACAGACTTATATTAACTATGAATACATTTAATCATTTTCAATGATTCATTCAGATTCATCAATTTCAGCATAAGATTGTATTATACATTTGCCATTTACATGCAAATTCTGTAAAGGGATCTAAACTAATTGCATTCATATGAAATGCAGAACTTTTCTTACTAGCTGCTAGAAATGTAAAATTAAGGCTTGTATGCCAATTGAGGCATTGTTGAAATGACATTCAAAGCAATCAAAAGAACTCAAGAGTGTCTAGAGCGATTGCATTATACTAAGAATGTTAGTTTCATCAAGACAAGAATTTTTGTTCTGTTCACTGCTTTATCTCCAGTGTCTAGAACCTTGTCTGGACAATAATAAGCACTCAATATCTGTGGAATGCAATGATAAAATTGACCATTTGGTAAGTGGAATTTTAGCCAATTGATTCTCAGCAAATTGATTTTTAGCACTTTAATTTGCTTTCTTAGGCACCAGCAAGAGCAAAATAACTGAGGGTTTTCAGTTGACTGTCTTTTCAGAATATATGGGGGTTTCCAAAGAGGTGAGGGAATTTTTAAGTTGAGCGACTGGGTAAATATGCAGAGATCAAGGGAGGGAGTTGTCCCACTGTCTCCAAAGTGGTCAGACCAACTTGATTGTGACACTCCATTCTTTTTTTTTTTTTTTTTTTGGTCTTTTTGCCATTTCTAGGGCCGCTCCCACGGCATATGGAGGTTCCCAGGCTAGGGGTCTAATCAGAGCTTCAGGTGCTGGCCTGTGCCAGAGCCACAGCAACTCAGGATCCAAGCCGCGTCTGCAACCTACACCACAGCTCACTGCAACGCTGGATCCTTAACCCACTGAGCAAGGTCAGGAATCGATTCCACAACTTCATGGTTCCTAGTCAGATTCGTTAACCACTGAGCCACGATGGGAACTCCTGACACTCCATTCTTGTAACCACACTGAAGAGACAACCTGACCAGGTGCAGCATACCCAGGGGAGGGTAATGAGAATGGTCTTACATGAAGAATGGTTAGGAAACTGGAACTGGAGAAGATTTAAGAGGGTATGCAAGAGCTCTCTTTTAATATAGGAAGAGGCTTCCAGGGAAAGTACTGACTTTCTTTTGTGTTCCCAAAGGGCATTTAGACTTGTGGATAAACTGTGGGAAGAGCAGACTCTGGGTCATCTGATGCCCAGTCACATGTCCTCTCCTTTGTACCTCACAGATTCTCCCTTCCCTGGAATAAGTAGAGATTGTGCTGCAGGTTGTTGGAGAGGAGTTAAGGAGTTAGAAGGAGTTGAGCATCAGAGTACCAGTTGGATCAGCCAGCTCCCAAGTTCCCTGTCTGCCCAGAATATTAGAGATCAAGAAGCTGGGCTCTACACAACATTGTAAATCAATTATAGCGTAATAAGGAAAAATACAATTGAAAGGCGAAGAAGAAGAAGAAGAAGAAGGAGAAGAAGCTGGGCTCTTGAGTAAGACAGATTCCCCCCTGTTTGGATTTTGGCTCCACCATATACTAGCTGTGTGATCATGTGCAGGTGAGTGACCTCTCTGAGCCTTTGTTTCCTTGTTCATAAGAGAGGTAACAGCAGTACAGACCTGAAAAGATGTTGTGAGGATTAAAGTGATGGATGTAATACCTGGCGCATAACCACTCAACAAGTGCCTTACCTATTATTATGAATCAATGGGAAAGAATGCACTATGACTTCTTTTCTTTTTTCAAGAGGCGATAACCAAGGTGTTAGTTTCCCATTGTTCAAATAGACACTTCTAAGAGCTCACCAAGTTCCTCGGAGGGCAGGGAAGTGATTTTCTTGTTTTCAAAATAGCTACTTCCACAGCCAACGCCCCGATATATACATAACCCTTCAGTCTTTGCCGTGGACTCCAGACTTCTGCTTTGTTCAGGGGCCTGGGCGGAATGGAGACAGGAAGAGGTGCTGAGACACGGAGGCCGAGGAGCTGGGGTCCAGGCTGGGTTAAGCGGGGAAGTGGCCCATGAGTCACAGGCTGGAAAACTCCAGCAAGGCCCGGCTGGCTCCTGGGCTCCACACACTGGGAGACATTTCCTGCTCTTTGCACTCGGCCGCCCCCCTTGCTCAAGAGCTCAAGACAAGGTCTTTAAGCGAATTGTTATAACCCAGGGGAAGGAGAGTTTCTAGTGTCCGCCAAAGCTAGGAATCTCCCAAGCCTTATGAAAACTGGGTGTGAGGTAAGTCGGTGCTCTGGCCAAGGCCTATTTTGCCATTTTGGCAAAAGCAGCAGGTGGTGTTGACTGGTTTCCTCAGGGGCTGGAGTGCTGGCTTGCGAGTGAAAAAGTCAAGTGTTACTGTCAGAATAGTCCTTCCCCTGCACCCCTCTGGAAAGGGCAGAGGCTTCACTTTGATTTTACATAGGTGCTCATGAATCCCCTGACCGCACATGCTCAAGCTGCCCTGGTCCCCTGGGGAGAGGAGCTGAAGGGGGCGGGGGCGCGGGTGGGGGGGTGTTTATCATCTCAGCTGGGCTTGGCCTTTGACAGGTTTATGGAGGACAGAAGGCAGGGAGGCCACTCCCCCCTTGGCTTTGGCCTCCCCACCGGTTTAGCAGGGTCCCTGTTCAGGCCCCTGTTCGGGCCTGCAGACTGATTAGGCCCCAGACTCTCCTAGGGTCATTTGGAAATAGCACAGGCCCTCCAACATATGGCGCTGATAAAGATCTCCCTCTCAGAGATAAGGTGCTGTTTAAGGGAATCTGAGGAAGCCCGGGTTTGTGGCCATAAAGCTGCACAATGTAAAGTGTAATCCCTACACAGCTGTAATTAGCTGTGAAGCAGATGAAGCCGTGAGGTAGGGGTACTCTGCTGGCTCATAAATTACCGAGAGTCTACCCCAGGGGAACCGAGGGCAGGGATCTTTTGCTGCTCGATCATCAGAATGGTGACTGATGATGGATCTAGAGGCTGAGCTTTCTGCAGCTTCAGCAACCACTGGGGTCCAGGGGAAGAAGGACCTGGGAGCGGGGGACAGCCACGAATGACCATTTGTTTCCCTGATACAGGGAGGGTGAGTCATCACTGAGGAAGGCTTTTAAGCCCTATCAGGGCTCCGTGTGGCCTCCAGCTCACTCAGTGTTTCCTGCTAACACAGGGTTTGGCACTGAAGCGTTAGGTTGCCAGGTGATCTTGGCAAAGGCAGAGTGTGCCTCCAGTGGGGCCAGGTGGATGCCTGGCAAGGCCTTTAAAGTTGAATCTGTTGGAAGGAAGGACATTCTAATTCCCATTTCCATGTACCAATGGCACCTCTTTGCCACTTTCATTGGCTTAATAGAAATAATAACAACAGCAACAATAATAATCAGTAAATTATGAAGATGTTACTCTGTGTTAGGCAGGGTACTAAGCAGTTATAAATGCAGTTCTCATAACAACCCTGTGAGCTAGGTACCAATATTATCATCAGTTTACACATAAGGAAGCTGAGGTTTAGGCAGGTTAACTTATTTGTGCAAAAGTGTCATTAGCAAGAAGTAGTGGATCCAGGCTTGTTTTTTTCCTTCTTTCTTTCTTTTTATTATAGTTGATTTACAATGTTCTGTCAATTTCTGCTGTACAGTAAAGTGATCCAGTTACACATATATAAATACATTCTTTTTCTCACATTATCCTCCCTCATTTTGCATCACAGGTGGTTAGATATAGTTCCCTGTGCTATACCATATGACCCAGCAATCTCACTCCTGGGCATATATCTGGACAAAATTTTCATTGAAAAGATGCAATGAACCCCTATGTTCATTGCAGCACTATTCACACAATAGCTAAGACATGGAAACAACCTAAATGTCCATCAACAGATGAATGGATTAAGAAGATGTGGAATATATACACAGAGGATCCAGGTTGTAATCCCAGAAGCTGATTCAAGCGCTGAGACTCATCATACATACTTTAGAACCCATTAGAAACCTCTCTCTACTAGGCCTGTGGAGAAATTTGCCATTCCCCAGACTCCAGTTGGTATCAAGACCAATCAAAATGAAGATATTATTAGAAAAGTACATTGGTAGAACCCATTACACTACAATCTTCTGTCTCCCCTCTCTTTGGCAGCCTAATTCAGCCTGACCTTCAGAAACTCATTTGGGGATTTTTCTTCATCATTAACTTTATGTTCTTTGGGAACGTTCTGAGATGGTATAAGAAAAAAGCCATCAGAAAAAATATTTATAATTATGTCTTTGAGTTATTTTATAGATATAGGGATTTTCAGGCAAATAACCAATGACTGGGGTAGGATGCAAGGAAAAATCATTGTAAGTTAAGATTTGGAGTTTTTAAGCAAAATCTGGGCAAGTCTGTTTCTTTTGAATTGGCCAGCTAGCCCTGCAATAATCAAGGAGTTTGTGTGCCTGCACAGGATATATGCCTAAGGGTGGGTGGTTGGCAGGCTATATCGCTCCACCTTTGCAGGTGACATTCTCTCTCTTCTGGTCTCCTCTGTGCAGCTTTCCAATCAGAAATATTTGAACAATTGACAATGTCTGATCTGAGCATCCAACGTGCGTTCTCTGTTGAGGCAGACTGTGATGTAACTGCTCCGTGTTGTCTTTAAGATGATAGCTGGATCTTCCATCACTGACTCATGATGGAAGATTCCTAGAGACTGATTCACTCTAAGCAGAAGCTTTATTGATCTCTGAAATGACAAGTCTCCCCACGAGGCACTTAATTAAAAGTTAGTCTCCGCCTACTACCGACCTCCATAGCCTGCTAGGGTTCTTAGTCTACAGCCTTCCTCAAACCCTGCACTTTTTGCAGAGTCCGTACAGGGAGACTGTACTAAACCTTGAGCATTTAGCGCATCAGATGACGGAGTTTGCGTGCTAGACCTAGGATGGTGAGAAATTTATGGCTTGTGGCCAGCAAGAACCAGGTGAGACTGGAGTAAAGTGTGACCAGGTCAGCCAGGCTACGCTGAAATGAAAACACAGCTTACTCCATATCTTATCAATTGCCATTTTGTGTGATTTAATACAGCCCAGTATTAAATTTTTTAAAAAAAGTATATGGGGTGGGAGTGGAGTGGAGCTGGATGGAAATCTAAACGCCATGGTACTCATTTCCAGCACCTTCAGATAACATCCCACCAGGAGCCATGTGGAGGCACTTAGGGTAGCTGTGCCCTAAGGCAAAATAATAATCACAAAGGGATCTTTACATTTTCTGATAAAGCTCCCCCTGTAGCTACTAGCAGAAGCCGATGAACGCCACCTTTGAGTTAAGCACTAAAAGCAGCAGGGAGTGTTGAGATAAACCACCACAATTATTAACTTACTTGCTGTTTAAGGGCAGGAAAACTATCAGTGCTGTGGTGGGCCCGACTGGGTTCCCAGAGCGATCCTGTCGTCTTGTGGGCTCAGCTTATTGCGTCCAATGGGCAGCCTGCAGCTCGTGTTAATTGTACAGCCATCCCTACGAAGGGTCAGTCCCTGAAAGGTGCAGGTTTGTCCCTCCTCAGAGAGTTTGCTTTCTAGGGCCTCATTAGGAAGAGTGGTGGTTCAGTTTGAAAATTGTTACTCTTTTTTTTTTAATCGAAGTATAGTTGATTTACAACGTTGCGTTACTTTATAGTGTGTAGAAAAGCTATTGTCATACATACATATATATATTCTTTTCTACATTTTTTCATTATGGTTTATTACAAGATTTTGCATATTCTCTGTGCTATACAGTAGGATCTGTTGTTTATCTATTTTATATGCAGTAGTTTGTATCTACTAATCCCAAACTTCAACTTTATCCCTCGCCACCTCCTTTTCCCTTTGATGAACATAAAGTTGTTACTATGTGAGTCTGTTTCCATTTCATAAATAAGTTCATTTGTGTCATATTTTTAGATTCCATATATAAGTGATATCATATGGTGGTTCTCTTTCTCTGTCTGACTTACTTCACGTAGAATGGTAATCTCTAGGTTTATCCATGTTGCTACAAATGGCATCATTTCTTTCTTTTTTTGTGGCTGAGTAATATTTCACCATGTCTATATACATTTTCTTTATCTGTTCATCTGTCACTGGGGGTTTAGGTTGCTTCCAGGTCTTCATAGTGCTGCTATGAATAATAGTGTTCACATTTGTATTTGAATTATGCTTTTCTCTGGATAGATGCTCAGGAGTGGGATTGATAGGATGTTGTATGTTTAGTTTTTTAGCTTTTTTTTTTTGTCTTTTTGCCATTCTAGGGCCGCTCCTGTGGCACATGGAGGTTCCCAGGCTAGGGATCGAAACGGAGCTGTAGCTGCCAGCCTACACCACAGCCACAGCAACGTGGGATCCGAGCTGTGTCTGCGACCTACACCACAGCTCACAGCAACGCTGGATCCTTAACCCGCTGAGCAAGGCCAGGGATCGAACCCTCAACCACATGGTTCCTAGTCGGATTCGTTAACCACTGAGCCACAACAGGAACTCCTAGATTTTTAGCTTTGTGAGGAACCTCCAAACTGTTCTCCATAGTGGTTGTGAGAATTTACATTGCTACCAACAATGTAGGACAGTTCTCTTTACACCATTTCTGGAATTTATTATGTATAGATTTTTTTATTTTTTATTTTTTTTGCTTTTTAGGACCAAACCTACAGCATATAGAGATTCCCAGGCTAGGGGTCAAATCAGAGCTACAGCTGCCAGCCCCAGCCACAGCCACAGCAACCCAGGATCCCAGCTGAGTCTTCAACCTACACCACAGCTCACGGCAACATGGAATCCTTAACCCACTGAGAGGCCAGGGATTGAACCCGCAACCTCATGGTTCCTAGTCAGATTCGTTCCTCTGTGCCATGACGGGAACTCCTATAGATTTTTTCATGATGGTCATTCTCACCAGTGTGAGGTGATACCTCTTTGTAGTTTTGATCTATATTTCTCTAATAATTATCCATGTCAAGCATCCTGAAAATTGTTATTCCTATTTGTGGCTCTATGATTTTTTTCCACCACGTATCTCATGAGATACCTGTGTCCCCCCTTCTCTTCCCCTCCATTGTACCCACCAATTGTCAGAAACAGTGCTTTTGATGGTTTATATTGAGAACTGATACGCTGGAAGATTTAATTCCCAAGAACTTACTGAACTCTTTTAAGCAGGTCCTATCTATTTACTAGAGCTTCCTTGCTATGAGTGATTTTATGAGTATACTTGCAATGAAAAAAGCTTTTTGAAGCTTGTTGGAAATTTATAAAAATGGAATGTATGAAGATCCTAGTGCACTAGTGACCTCCTATCATGCACCAGCCAAAACAAGATATTCTAATGTTGTATTAACTTGAGGGTCATACCTAAACTCAACATTTACTAAAATCTAGTAACTGCTACATTAAAACTGCCCTTCACAAAATACTTTTTAAAAACATAAACACTTTAATGGAATGATTAAGTAGATTCATTCACATCCTTAACCCTTGTTGTGTTACAAATACGCAAAGTCACAGGGAACAGGCTTGGGGTGGGATTCGTTAGATGCCCAAGAAACAGATGTGAGTAATGAAGCATTTTAGAGGCAAAGACTAGAGCCCAGGAGGAACTTGTCTGGAAAAAACCCAAAGCAAAAATCCCCGCACGAAGATTTATAGAGAACAGTGACGGAGATATATGTGAATGTGTCTTTATATGTCAAAATGCTTTAGGTGTAATGAACAGAAAACCCTGACTCAAATGGGCTTGCTCCTGAAAGACCCTGCCTTGACTTTGGAATAACCTGAAATTCTGATACACTGTGAAAGTTAAATACTGATTTAAACAATGAGAAAATGTGTTAGTTCACATAACAACAAGGTTAGAGGTGGAGCCGGCTTCCCTTGCTCTTCGATGCCACCAGAGACCCAGGTTATTTCCCTCATTCTGGTTTTATATCTTCAGCAAAAGTTTCAGTGTCACACAGTAAGTAGGGTGGCTGCAGTAGGTCCAGAGGTGACAGTGTGAGTAAGAAAAGGAGACACCATCTCATCCCTGGCTCTCTCTCAGAGGCAAGCAAATGATCTCCGCCCACACCCTGGACTTCAGCTAATGGCTCATTGGTCAGAGTTGGCCTTTTCTGAATCAGTCACTGGCCAGAAGGCTGAAATTATCCTTAGATCAGTCAGGATGCCCTTGGAATGAAGGCAGGATGGCCAAAGCTTGCTTTGCCATGAAGCACAGGACTGTGGGCCTGAATAAATTGGGTTAAGAAGGAAAATGAAGTCTGGATGAGGGAGGCTGTTCACTGAGTGATGAATGAGGTGAACTGGAATGACTTGTTTGGTTTTATTTTTCTTTTTACTGTTTTTTTTTTTTTGCTTTTTTAGGGCTGCATCCACGGGGTCGAATCAGAGCTAAAACTGCCAGCCTACACCACAGCCACAGCAACTCAGGACCAGAGCCGCATCTGAGCCCTACACCACCGCTCACGGCAACACCGGATCCTTAACCCACTGAGCGAGGCCAGGGATGGAACCTGAGTCCTCATGGATACTAGTCGGATTCATTTCCTCTACAGCACGACAGAAACTCCTGCTTTTTTTTTTTTCCAAGTCACAAAATTAACATAAGTTTTTTATACAAAATTTTTTAAATTCAAGAAATTAAAATCACATATTTCTTTCTACCTAGTAACATTATATTATGTATGTTTTAACCATACATATTTTAAATATATATTATATATATTTAGCATATATATGTATGTTTAGAATACATATGGCTAGAAACCAAATATTAATAACACAAAAACATATTTTGTGTATATGGCTGCATGTATATTTTAGATATCCATGTATGTGTATATATATATACATATATATATATATGTATATATATATACACATAGAGATGCAAGGATATAATGCGATAATAACATTCATGGTGTTTTGTTAAGTTTGATTTTTCACTAAAAATATACTGTGAATATTTCCCCATGTTAGTAAATACTCTTCTAAATCTTGATTTTTTTTTTTTTTTTTTGGCATGCAGAAATTCCTGGGCTAGAGATCGAATCTACGCCATAGCAGTGACAACACTTGATCCTTAACTGCTAGGCCACCAGGAAACTCCTTTAAATCATATATATATATATATATATATATATATATATATATTTTTTTTTTTTTTTTTTGCCACACTGCAGCTGTGGAGTGCCTGGTCCAGAGAGCAGATCCAAGCTGAAGCTGCCACTTACACCATAGCTGCAGCAACACCTGATCCTTTAACCCACCATGCCTGGCTGGGGATTGAACCTGCATCCTGGCACTGCAGAGATGCCACCAATCCCATTGCACCACAGTGGGAACTCTCTAAATGTTGTTTTTTGTGGTCACGTAGTATTCCATTGTTAAATGTGTAATAACCAGTCCCCTGTTATTTGACATTTTTCCCGTGTTTTTACAATTATAAATATTAATTTGATTAACATAACTCTGTCACTTTTTTCTTTCGTTTAGAGATCTATTCCTAGTGGTGGAGTGGCAGATTTAAGGTTAAGGGCATTAAAGGCTTTAATGACTACTGCCAATGTATCCACTCATATGAGTGGTACAATTCTTAGGAAAGCAACTTAGAGAATGTTTCTGGTCATGTGTGTCAAAAGCCTTAAAAATACTTACAACTACTATCCTGTTCCGGTAATTTATGCTGAGGAATTAATCTGAACTAAACAAAAGTAAGAAAAGGTTATTTGCACAAAGATGTTACTGGCAGCATCCTTTATAACAGTAAATTAAAAAAAAAAAAACCAATCTGAACCCTTTAGTAACACATTACTGGAAGGGTGCTTGGACATCACCTAACTCTTACTTTTCAGCTGTGGAAAACTAACACCCAGAGAATTAAAGTAACTTCCTTAAGGCTGCACAGAAATCTTTTCTAATCTAGAAAAGCTCCCATTCTAGATTACAGCAGGAAACTTGTAAAAATTCAACTTATACCTCTCAAAATGTAAAACTTTTTCATAATGAACACTCAACATTTAATGATTTGATCTCTTTGGGGGGAAAATCAAGGTTTCATAATACGATTTAAATGTTTTTGCCCAAGCAGGAAATATTCAAATTATGAAAATTTTACAAATGTAAAATTTCATCAGATTTTAAAGCATTGAAAAACTACATATCCTATCTGAGATTTATTGTACAATACCTACATGAAAGTAATATTTTTAAAATTAGAAGATATGAAAACTTTTTAATGTAAAAGATATACTTAAAAAGAATGCATTTTAGGAGTTTCCATTGTGGCTCAGTGCTAACAACCCTAACTAGTATCCCTGGCCTTGCTCAGTGGGTTAAGAGTCTGGCGTTGCATTGAGCTGTGGTGTAAATCGCAGACATGGCTTGGATCCTGCATTGCCATGGCTGTGGTGTAGGCTGGCAGCTGCAGCTCTGATTTGACCCCTAGCCTGGAAACTTCCACAGGCTGCATGTATGGCCCTAAAAAGCAAAAACAAACAAACAAATAAAAATAATGCTCTCCAAGAAAATCTACCTATTCTGAGTAAAATAAGACATGAATCACTGTTTCTAGTTTCTCATCAAATAACACAGGAATTCAGGATGCACTAATTTTAAACTGCCCCAGTCTTCATCTTCTATGTTAACTCTAATTTAAATTCTCTAAAATTAGTATTCTTTAACAATTTTTTAAAATCTTATCTAGATTTAAAAATATTATCATTTTTGTTACCATTACTTTATGTATTCATTGCTTCCATTTTCAAAATTTATTCTTGCATACATTCTTTTCCATGAGGATTTATGTATTAAAAACTTCCTCAGTCTTTGTTAGTCGAAAGATGTCTTTATCTCACTTTCAATCTTGAACCATCATTTAGCCAGTTAAACATTTCTTTCTTAACATTTTTTTCGTAACTATGAATTATTATTCCATTATCTTCTGGTGCCTATTGTTGCTGATGAGATGTTTGCTGTCTGTCTAATTGCCATCTTTGGAGATAATTAGTTTTTTTCCTTTGCAGATTCGAGATGTTTCTTTTTGAATTTAATGTTTGTAATTTTACTACAGTGAGCCTAGCTGTAGATTTATTTTTATTTATTTTGCTCAGGACATGGTGTGCTCCTTCAACCTGAGGTGTCATTATTTCTTCATCTCCATAAAATGCTCAGCTCTAATCTCTCTGAATATTTCCTCCCTTCTTCTCTCTGTTCGCTCCAGAATTCTTATTAGGCGGATTGGAGATTGGAGATTTTGTCCTATCTTCCAGGTTACTTTGATTTTTCTTTCACATCTTTCATCTCTTGGCTCTCTGTATTGCCTTAAGGTAGTTGATACTTCCGTGCTTTCATTTCTTACTCTGTGGCTTGTGGACCAAATAATTCTCAAGAATCATAGACGGGTCAAATTAGTTGAGATGGGCAACCTCAAAGGTGGTGTCCAATAATCTGGAGGAAAGAAAGAAGAGGGAGATGAAGCAGAAAAAGGAGAAAGAAAAGGAGAAGAAAAAGTAAATGAAGTTAGCATACCCAACATTTTCTTTATTTTTTTGAATGAAATTTTATTGGAGTAGTTGACATACAATCTTTCAGGTGTACAGCAAAGTGAATCAGTTATACATACACATATGTTTTCTTTTTTAAAGACATTTCTGCAGATCAGATGCTTGTGCAACAAAAGTGTTCCAGACAGTGTGCAGCAATGAAGAATATCCGTGCTTTCTATTTGGAGATTTATCCAGAAAAAAAAGATGAAGTCTGCAGTCCATCTATTTCAATATGTAAAACAAATTTTTTTCATAAAGGTGAATATGTACAAAATAGCTCAAATTAATGTCTTAAGACATTAATTGAGCAAGGCTATGGATGAAATCTATTGACAAAATGTTATGAGACAAGATGTGATACTTATAGTTAGTTCTTATTGTTGAAGTCCATTTATGTAAAGTCTTGAGAAAGGTAAACCAAAAATATGTTGTTTTGGAATATGTACATACCTATTAAAACTGTAAAGAACAACTGGAAATTTTTTTTTTCACTAAAACTTGGATAGTGACTAATTCTGATGATGGAACGGGGAATGTGATTTGGGAGAGTGATGAGGGGGCTTCTGGAACAATGGCTATATTCAGTTTCTTGAATTATGGAGTTCCCACTGAGGCGCAGCAGGTTAAGGATCTGGCATTGTCTCTGTGGCAGCACAGGTTTGATCCCTGGCCCAGTGCAGTGGGTTAAGGATTGGGCATTGTCCCAGCTGTGGCTCAGACTGGATCCCGTATGCCAAAAAAGAAAAAAAAAATTCTAGAATTAAGTCATTGTTCTCAGAAGTGGATCTCTTTTGGGATCTGGGTATCAAGATGGATAACTTTGTAAATATTATTTTAACTGTCCATATAATTCTTATGCACTATTCAGAATTATGATATACCTCATATTAAAAAGAAAATACATATGAATTTAATTTTTATCAGTTTTCCTATCTAATGATACATGTCTTCAGGAACAGAACTTTGATTTCTTATACTGAACCTGTATAACATGAGGGCCTAGTTGTAACAGCTTGATATTTTGACTGGCATAGAAACCCCTCATCCTAACTCAGACCCATGTATTAGTAGATATTCATTCCTAAACAAGGTTGCAGCTTGGAGGAAGGTTTTCCACATAGGAAAGAGGGACACTGAGTAGGAGTGGTACATTGCACTGAAGACAGATTTTAGGTACATCCTGATTCTTTGTGGGATGAGCTTCTTCCCAGGGGCCTATGGTTCCCCTGTTCCCATTTGGATGCTATTCTTAGACTGTTATTTAGGCATCCTTGTGATCAGAGTGGGCTCATTTATATATATATCCAGTGTTCAAACAGCCCTTCGTTGGAGAGAGGATCAGGCCCTGGAGTGTTTGTTGAGGGCACAGAGAAACAACAAACCCAAGCAATGTCCTTTCATGAGACCAAATTTTTTTTTGTGGTGGAGAATAATAATGCTGGGGCAACAATTGCTACTAGAGTGAGGAAGAGCTTTCTGATTTGGACAGACTTGAATTCACTAGAGGGTGAGGAAGGGAGAGGCCAAAGGCCAGGGAGGATGTGCTTCCTTCCTTCTTTTAATTGTTTAGGTAGTTACTACACACACACACACACACACACACACACACACACACACACACACACACACACACACACAGTCTAGAGTAGGTGTTTGTCAAGAGTAGATTCTCCATATATGCACATGGGGAAAAGCAACCTACCTAGGTAGTAATCTTCTACATTTATTTATGTGTTATTCTGCACAGAGCACATGTACCTTATTCTGTGATAAGTGTTGTAAATTGTAAATAAGCTTTGGAGTCCGGCAGTATACATTTGAATGCTTTGGGTCTTACTGGCAGTATATCATTTGGTAAATTTTTTATCTCAGCTAAGCACTGGTTTTCTCATCCCATTTTTGCCTTTCAAGATTATTGCAAAGATTGGCAACAAGGTAAGGTGTTTAACATAGTCCCTAGGGAAGTTCCCTGTTGTGGTGCAGCAGAAGCGAATCTGACTAGTATCCATGAGGACACAGGTTCAATCCCTGGCCTTGCTCAGTGGGTTAAGGATCTGGTGTTGCCTTGAGCTGTGGTATAGCTCATAGATACGGCTCACATCCAGCGTTGCTGTGGCTGCGGTGTAAGCTAGCAGCTGTAGCTCTGATTAGACACCTAACCTGGGAACTTCCATATGCTGCAGGTGAAGACCTAAAAAGCAAAGCAAAACAAAGCAAAACATAAACATAGTTCCTAGCTCCATCGTATTTGCTTAATAAATAGTAATGGCAGTGGTCATTAGCATTTTCGTTGTTCTCTTACTGGAAAAAAACGTATTAACCGTTTTGACAAAGACTTAAAATTCTATAATCAAGATTTTGCTGGAAGTTGTTTCCGCTGATGCTGAATAGAGAGAGCAGTTGAAATGTGTGTGTCATTTATTTTGAAATTTTACTCCAAGATTTGCAGTAGGAGGGAACATCATTCAATTCATTAATTTGTTCAACAAATATTTAACGGGGCTTTACTTTGTGCTAGACACTGCCCTAAAATGCTGGAGATAAAATGGTGAGCAAGATAAATAGGTTTTCTGGAGTTAATAGTACAGGGAATTTTCCCCCCTTATATCCTTTTTAGGGCCACATAAAAAACATCCTTTGGACTGTATTAGAATAATGAGATCCTTTGAAATGTCCATTTGGAGACCTTATCCCCTTAATAGATCTTTCAGTCTGAGTGCCTCTGAAGCAATGCTTGCTGCATTTGGGGATCCTTAGCTCAGTTCCAAACAGGCCACCAGCCACAAACAGGCCATGGTAAATTCAGGCAAGGAAATCTACAACTTCAGGAACCTGAGCATTTCCGACCTATTCTGGAAGGATTTGAAAACCACTTAATATAGACATCCTGTAAAATTCCATTCTACTGGGATCTTTGTTTAATCAGTTTTCACAGAAGCATTTTCTTCTGTCTATAAAGCAAGAATCACAGAAAAAAGACCAACTCCCTAACAACTCACTCACTGCCTGCCCCCCCCCCCCCCCCCGTCCCCTTTTCTTTTTCTTTTTAGGCCGCACCCGGGGCATATGGAAGTTCCCAGGCTAGGGGTGGAATCAGAGCTAGAGCTGCTGGCCTACACCACAGCTACAGCAACGCAGGATCTGAGCTGCCTCTGTGACCTACACCACAGCTCACGGCAACACTGGATCCTTAACCCACTGAGCAAGGCCAGGGATGGAACCCCTGAATCCTTGTGGATCCTAGTCAGGTTTGTTAACCACTGAACCGCAAAGGGGACCCCCGCTTTCCCTTTTCTAAACAAAATTTTTTCGCTCCCCCTTTAAAAAATTTCTTTCCAGCCTTTTACTATGAAAAATTTCAAGCCACATATAGCTGAGAGAATTTAGTGCACCCTCCACCTAGAGTCTACCATTAATATTTAACTGTATTTGTTTTATCATGTATCTCTTTATCTATTTATCCCTCTATACATCCATTAATGCATCTTTTCTTTATTGCATTGCAAAGTAAATTTCAGGAGTCGCCGTTTCCCTATAAATACTCAGTTTGCACACCATTAAGCAGAGTTCAATATTTGCAGTTTTTTCTTCCGATGTCAAATATACAAACAAAAACATCATAATTAATCTTAAGCATATATGTGCTGATTTTGACAATTCATAAACTTGCATGACTGAAACCTCTTTCAGGCTATAGGACAGTTACCATTAGGCCCAGGAAGTTGTTTCCTGCCCTTGCAGATCAATTTCTGCCACTTCCCACTCCCACGAAAGTCAACCACGGTTCTGATGTTTTTTTCCACCATAGTTTTCCCTGTTCTGTAATTTTGTATAAATGGAGCTGTATGGTATGTCCTGTGAGGCTTTTTCCACTCAGCGTAATATTTTTAAGTTTCAACCATATTGTTTTGAGTTTTAAAGGCTCTTTATATTGCTAAGTAACGTTTCATTTTATGACTATGACACAGTGTATCTGTTTTCCTATTGATAAACAACTGGACTACTTCCAGTTCCCAGCTTTTTAAAGTAAAGACACTATGAACATTCTTGTACAAGTCCTTTTATTTCTTCGGGGCAAATACCTAAGAGGAGAATTGCTGGGTCAATAAGATACATGTTTAACTTTATAAGATACTGGCACACTGTTTTCCAAAGCAGGAAAGTTTAGTCTGTCAACACATGCGTGAGAGTTGCAGTTGTTTTATACTGGGGGTTGGCATATTTTTGCTGTTAAGGGCCAGAGAGTGAATATTATTGGCTTTGTGAGCCATATGGTCCCTGTTGCAGTTACCTAACCCTGTAATGTAAAAGCAGCAATAGACAATGTATAAACATGAATGTGGTTGTGTTATAAGAAAACTTTAATTACAAAAATAGCAGTTTGCCAATCCACCTCTGTATCCTCAACAGACTTTGATGTCAGTCTTTCAAATTTTAGCCTTTCACATTGATGTGAAATAGGATGTCACAATAGGAATTCCAGTCGTGGCTCAGTAGAAGAGAATCTGACTAGCATCCATGGGGACACAGGTTCAATCTCTGGCCTTGCTCAGTGGGTTAAGGATCTGGCTTTGCCATGAGCTGTTGTGTAGATTGCAGACATGGCTCTGGTCTGACATTGCTGTAGCTGTGGCTGTGGCTGGCAGCTACAGCTCTGATTTGACCCCTAGGCCAGGAACCTCCATATGCCAAGGGTTTGGCCCTAAAAAAAAAAAAAAAAAAGGTATGTCACTGTGGTTTTTTTGTTTGTTTTCATCTTTTTTTTTTTTTTTTTGGTCTTTTGCCATTTCTTGGGCCGCTCCTGCAGCATATGGAGGTTCCCAGGCTAGGGGTCCAATCGGAACTGTAGCTGCTGGCCTACGCCAGAGCCACAGCAACGCGGGATCCGAGCCGCGTCTGCAACCTACACCACAGCTCACAGCAGCGCCAGATCCTTAACCCACTGAGCAAGGTCAGGGATCGAACCCGCAACCACATGGTTCCCAGTCAGATTCGTTAACCACTGAGCCACGACAGGAACTCCGTCTTTTCTAGGGCCGCATCCACAGCATATGGAGGTTTCCAGGCTAGGGGTCTAATGGGAGCTGTAGCTGCCGGCCTACACGACAGCCACAGCAATGTGGGATCCAAGCCGAGCCTGCGATCTACACCACAGTTCACGGCAATGCAGAATACTTAACCCACTGAGCGAGGCCAAGGATTGAACCTGCAACCTCATGGTTCCTAGTCGGATTCATTAACCACTGCGCCACAATGGGAAATCCCTATAAGTATGTCACTGTGTTTTAATTTGCACTTTCCTGATTACTAATATCTTACAAAGTGTCTAAGTCTTAAGCCTGTTTTAAAGCATACTATTTATCACTGAGCTGTTGTTTTTTATGTTCTGGGCATAATCTTTTGTTAGATCAGTGAATTTCAAATATTTGTCTTAAAGTCTGAGGATTGCCTACTCATTTGTTTGGCAAGATCTTCCAATGAGGATAGATTTTTAATCTGTAAAGTCCAATTAATCACTCTTTTCCTATGGTTATGCTTTTTGAATACTACCTAATAAAGTATTACTTACCCCAAAGTCATGTATTTTTTGCTTTCTTCTGGAAGAGTTATACCTTTTGTTTTTACATTAAAGTGTATCATTCACGGCAAATCATTTTTGTGTATGTTGTGAGATAATGAGTGAGAGTCTTTTCTCCCCAGAGAATTACACAGTCTGTCCAACAACCAACTTGTTGTCTTTTTAAAAAGACACCTTTGCGAAAATCAGTTGACTGTGTATATGTAGGTCTATTTCTCAATCCTTTCATTCCACTAATCTATTTGTCTATCTTGACACCAATACCAGTACCCTATTGTCCAGGTGAGAAACTCCATTATGATATTTAATGGAAGAGAAGAGTGTAGACAACCTTGTTTTGTTTCCAAAACAAGGGGAGGAGTTGATATTTCAATATTAAGTAAAATGTTAGCTTTAGGTTATTCACAGGTGACAAAGCCGTTCCCCTCTGTGAATAGTTTGTAAATAAGTCTTATTTTTTTCCCCACGAATTGATATTAAATTTTGTCAAATAATTTCTCTGTGTCTAGTTACACGATCAAATGATTTATAGCCTTTATTTTGTAAATGCGATGATTTATACCAATTGATTTTCTTATGCTAAAACAGTCTTGCACTTTGGGATATATTTCATTTGGTCTTGATGTATGATAATTTTATTTATATTATTGGATTTATTTGCTGGTAAAGAATATGTGTCTAAGTGTGAAAGATAGTGACCTATATTTTTTCCTTCAAATTTTGGTATTGAAACTTGTGGGAGGCATTTCCATCGTGGCTCAGCAGTTAGCAAAACCAACTAGCATCCATAAGGATGCAGGTTCCATCCCTGGCCTCACTCAGTGGGTTAAGGACCCAGCGTTGCTGTGAGCTGCTGCTCGGATCCTCTGTTGCTGTGGCTCTGGAGTAGGTTAGCAGCTACAGCTCCGATTGGACCCCAAGACTGGGAACCTCCATATGGCGTGGGTGCGGCCCTAAAAAGACCAAAAAAAAAGACAGACACACAAAAAAAACTTGTGGGAAAGATTTTAATTACAAATTCAATTTCTCTAAAATACATAGGGTTATTTAGATATTCTATTTCTTCTTGTGTTGGTTTTGGTAAGTTGTGTTTTTCAAGGAATTTGTCTATTTCATCTAAATTTTCAAATTTATTAGTTTAAATCAATTCATGTTATCTCCCTATTTTCTTAATATCTCTATGATTTGAGTAATATGTCCTCTTTCAAGTCAGGTATAGGTAATCTGTGTTTTCTTTTTTATTGCTGTTGTTGTCAAGTTTTGCTAAGGGTTTTTTGAATTTTTTAATCCTCTTAAGGACCAACTTTTGTCTTTGTTGACATTCTCTATTATTTATCTATTTTCTGTTTAATGGATTTTACACTTGTCTTTATTATTCCTTTTTTTCTTATTTTTCTTTTCTTTAGCTTCTTAAGGTGAAACATTAACTCACTTATTTTATTCTTTCCTTATTCTCTAATGTGAGTATTTTAAGCTATGAAAATTTTCCTAAGCACTACTTTAGTCATAAACCATATATTTTGAAATATTATATTTTCATTACCATTTAGTTAAAATTATTCATAATTTTCCTTCTGATTCATTCTTTGACCCAAGACTATTTAGAAACGTGTTGAAGTTTTTTAAAGACTATTTTTTAAGAGCAGTTTTAGGGTCATGTCACTGTTGAGAGGAAGGTACAGAGATTTCTCATATGCCCTCTGCCCACACATGCATAGCCTCCCCCATTACCAACATCACTGAAATGACACATTGGTGATCAAGGATGCATCTACACTGGCACATCATAATCACCCAAAGTCTAGAGTTTACTTTATGGTTCATTCTTGGTGTTGTACATTCTGTGGGTTTGGACAAATGTATAATGACATAGATCCATCATGATAGTGTCATACAGAGTATTTAAACTCCCTAAAAATCATGGAGGCTTTGCCTGTTTATCCCTGGAAACTACTGATCTTTTCACTGTCTCCATGGTTTTGCCATTTCCAGAATGTTATATCGTTGGAATCATACAGTATGTAGCCTTCTCAGATTGACTTCTTTCACTTAGTAATGCATATTTAAGGTTCTTCCACGTAATTTCATGGCTTGGTAGCTGATTTCTTTTTAGTATTAAATAATATTCAATTGCCTGGATGTAGCATAGTTGATCTGTCCATTCACTCACTGAAGGACATCTTGGTTTCTTGCAAGTTTTGGAAATGATGAGTAAAGTTATCATAAACATCTGTGTGCAGGTTTTATAGGACATAAGTTCTCACCTCCTTTGAGTAAATACCAAAGGTTGTGATTGCTGGATTGAACGGTAAGAGTATCTTTAGTTTAGTTTTGTAAGAAACTGGCAAACTGTCTTCCAAGATGACTGTAGTATTTTGAATTCCTATCAGAAATGTATATGATTTCCTATTACTCTACACTCTTGCCAGTATTTCATGTTATCAGTGTTCCAGATTTTGGTCATTCTAAGAGATGTGATAGCATCTCACTGATGTTTTCATTTGGATCTCCCTGTTGACATATGGTATGGAGCATCTTTTCATATGCATATTGCCATCTGTATATCTTTGGTGAGGTATCTGTTAGGGTCTCTGGCCCATTTTTTTATTGTGTTTATTTTCTTGTTATTGAATTTTAAGTGTTCTTTGTACATTTTGATGAGAGTCTTTTATCAGATATGTCTTTTGCAAATATTTTCTCCAAGTCTGTGGATTGTCTTCTCATGCTCATTATCTTTTACAGAGAAGCTTTTAATTTTAATTAGGTCCAGCTTATTAATTTTTCATGAATTTTGCCTTTGATGGTACAAGTAAAAAGGCATTGCCATACCCAGGATCATCTAGATTTTCACCTACCTGTGTTATCATCTAGGAATTTTATAATTCTGCATTCTACACTTAGGTCTGTGATCAGCTAGGGTTGATTTGTGTGAAGGTTGTAATGTCTGTTGTCTAGTTGTTTTTTTTTAACACATGAATGTCTAGTTGTTCCCACACCAGTTGTTGAAGAGACTATCTTTGCACCATTATGTTGCTTTTGCTCCTTTGTCAAAAATCAGTTGACAATATCTATGGAAAGCTATTTTTAGCTCTCTATTCTGTTCTATTTGTCTATTCTTTTGTCAATACCATGCTATCTTGATTACTGTTGCTTTATAGTAAGTCTTAAAGTTGGGTAGCATAAGTCCTCCAAATTTGTTCTTCTCCTTCAATATCGTGTTGGCTATTCTAGGTCTCCTGCTTCTCCACATAAACATTAGAATCAGTTTGTCTATCAATATCTATTAAATAACCTTCTGAGGTTTTTATTGGAATTGCACTGAATCTTTAGATCAAGCTGGAAAGAACTGACATCTTGACAATATAGTCTTTTCCTATCCATGGACAAGAACTCTCTCTCCATGTATTTGGTTCTTAGATTTTGTTGATCACAGAGTTTTGTAATTTTTCTCATATAAGTCTCCAACTATTTTGTGAGATTTGTAAGTATTTGATTTTGGAGGGTGATAATGTAAATGACAAAAATTTTCAGGATAATTGGCACAACTTTCAAAAGAATCTTTTGAGATGGTCTTGATCATCCGATGGAAGCAAGATAGCAGCTGGTTCAGCCAATAGATTTGTGTTTGTGTAGGGTATCAGAAGTAGTGAGATTTTGTATAAACTGCCCAGCTATGTTGGCTCCATTAATGAAGTATCTTTCTACCCTGATAAGCTCATCATTCTCTCATTATCTGTTATAAGAGACTGTATATGGGGGAGATTCAGTGAAGTTATGGAATGGAAGACTTGAGGCTACTTGATCTTGAGATCTCATATTGCATAAGCAGCATCAAATGGTGCACAGGCCAGCATCCCCCCTTCAGATGAAGGTCATTATTTGCAGGAAAAAAAGGAGATACCCATATCCCAAGGACCACAGGTATCCCATTTTACCAGAATGATTAAGTCAAACTTCTGGGGCCCTCTAAAAATCACCTGCCGTATTTCAGGGATAGTTTTCTTCTACCTCTTTTTTTTTCTTTAAATAAAAGTTTTTCTAAAGGGCAGATGTTGGTTGGTTTGTACTTCCTTGTTTTCTAATCCAGGCTAAAGACAGGGATTGTGACTAAAATTCATTGGGGATTTTTTTTCAATAACTGACTTATGTGATAATTTTCTTTCTGTGTTTCTCTGAGTTATTTTGTATCAAAAACCAAATAGATGCCTTTTTTACAGGGCAAAAAATGTGTTAATATGCTTTTAATTTCAAATTTTACTTGTTCATTGAGGACACTCAAAATTGCCCACACTCAGCCTCCAGCAATTTGTCAATTACAATTCATGTTTTTCTACCAGAGCAGTGGTTCCCACAGAAGCTATTACTTGTGAATTTCTGCTCCAATAAGTTGTGACTCTCTGTATTTACCTGTTTCTTCATTTTGAGGGGCAATGATTTGCCTTTTGATCTCCTTCTCTGACAGAGAAGTCTAAGAAGAATTGTTAACTTTCCAGTTTGTCCAGTGTTTTACTTCTTTCTAGGACACATGGGTGACTTCTTAAAATTCCTTACATGCTGGACTGGAAACTGGGAGCCAATTACCTATTTTACTCATTATTTTTCCTTTCTAAATATCCATGTTCCCATCTGGTGTCACTTCTCTTTAGTCTGAATTTTTTTTCTTTAGAATGTATTGTGGTATAAATTTGCTTGCCGCAAGTTCTCTCAGCGTTCTTTAATCTGAAAATGTTCTATTTTACCTTCATTTTTGAAGATTTTTTAAAGTTGGATATAGGCATCTATGGTGACAGTTTTATTTTCTTTAAAGATTGTGTTCCATTGTCTTCTGAGATGTTTTCTGTCTTGTATCATTTCTGATGAGAAATCAGCCAACGTTCATATCATTTTTCCTGGTATTTATGTCTTTATTGTTCTAGTTGCTTTAAAGATGTTCTCTTTATGTTTCATCAATTTTACCATCATGTATCTAGGAGGATTTTCCTCTGTATTTATCTTGCAAGGGGCTTGTTGAACATCTTGGATCCTTGGGTTGATATTTTCATCAAATTTGGAGAGTTTCAGTTGTTATTTCTTTAAGTATATTTTTTTTCTGCCTGCTGTTCTCTTCCGGCCTTCATACTCCAATTACATATAGATTAGAAACTTGATATTATTCCATGGTTATTAATAATCTATTAATTTTTCTACCTTTTTTCTGTCTTTCTTTTAATTTGAATCATTCTATTGCTCTTTCTTTCCATTCACTGATCCCTTTCCTCTGCAGTGTCTAAATGCTATTCATAAATCCTAAATGTCTTAGATACTATATTTTCCTTTTTTTTTTTTTGTCTTTTTGCTATTTCTTTGGGCCGCTCCCGCGGCATATGGAGATTCCCAGGCTAGGGGTCCAATTGGAGCTGTAGCCACCGGCCTATGCCAGAGCCACAGCAACGCGGGATCCGAGCTGCGTCTGCAACCTACACCAGAGCTCACGGCAACGCCGGATCGTCAACCCACTGAGCAAGGGCAGGGACCGAACCCGCAACCTCATGGTTCCTAGTCAGATTCGTTAACCACTGCGCCACGACGGGAACTCCCTATTTTAATGTTTGAATTGTTATCCTGAAGTACTTCATCTCTTTACCTATTATATAAAAATTTTTCAAAATTTCTTTGACATCTTTACAATAGTTGTTTAAGATCCTGGTCTGGTAATTTTGATAACTGGGTCATCTTTGGATCTGCTTTTGTTGACTCTTTCTACATCCTTGAAGTGTAAGTTCTCCCATGTCATTTTTTAAAATGTCAGTTCTCCCATGATGCAGTTTTACATTGGTGTGAAAAAAAAAATTCAACATGATCTGAAATGTTAATGAAGCATCTTTTTTTTTCTTTGTCTAAAAAACATAGGTGGCAATTTGAGGTTAAGTTAGAAGTAGTCAGCTACTTAGGCTATAGAACAGAGGAGCTTGAAAAAACATTCTTAAAAGCCCTATCCAGAATTTGTCTCTGATTCCTATCCTTTTCTCCTGTTTTACATATTTAATGAGCATGACATCAAAGACTTGGTGTTTGTCTCAAAATTGCCCCCCAGAAATTGCAAGTCCTGTACCCGAAAGTATATTTGCTTTCTCTTATTAGACAATCCAGTGTGTATCCCTGGGGAAGGCCAGCCCCAAGGGACCACCCTCGGCCTGCACCCATGTCTCCAGAACTGGTTCCACAATTGGGTTTTGTTTTCCATGCATCAATAAAGTGGTAGAAAGGGTTGAAAGAGCACAAAACCTGAAGTCAGAGCCCTATATTCAAATCCCAGCTCCAAAACCCATTAGCTGGGTAACCTTAGGTAATTCTTATCTTTCCTTCTCTGAAAAAAAAAAAAGGACATAATAGTACCTTCCTTGTATGGTGGCCGTGGTAATTAGATAAGAGACCCTACCTAGTACCAGACAGCAAGTTTGCACACTTCCCCACCCTTTTCCCACTCAGCTTCTATGCAAGTTATGGGAAAGAATGGTGAGGAGCATCAGCTACTGCCAGAAAGACATCAGTGAAAGAAAGGTCTTTGGGAGTGAATATTGTGTGTGTTTGCATTTTTATTCCCCTTGGCGCTTCATTGGCATGGAAAGAAAGAAGAAAATTATATTCTCCTACTCAGTCTGGACACTTTCAGCTGCATCCAATCTGTTTTGCAAAATTTCTCCAAGCAGAGAGCAGTTTCTTGCCCCTGCTTTTCTACAGAATCCCGCAAGCTCTGAGGTATACTCCCTGTGGAATTGCTTTCTGTGGTGATCTTCTGTACCCATGGAGGCTAGAGCCTGGGAAACACTCATGGAAAAAAACAATCAGGTTGACAACGCCAAGGATGTAACAGTGACTCAGGTTTTTCTCAGTTCAGTAGGAGCCACTTGCCACATTCAGCCTAAAGGAAAAGAGAGGCTATATGCGGAAGGTGACTTTGGAATCCGAAAGCAAAGGATTTCTGATATTTATACACACAAACTACCCCCCCCCCCCACAAGTGGTTCACACGGAAATTCAAGGACAACACTGCTATTCTGAAAGTTATTTCAGGATTCCACACGTCTTGTTGACATTTGGATATAAACTTAAGCAGTGGTGTGCTGGTAAGCTGGCTCTCTAGGTGGGGATCAGGGGACCATGTTTGTGGCACCTGCTTGCTGGTTTCCATGGTGTATATACTGCCACTTGAGCTGATTACAAGCTAAGCTACCAACATGACATCACTGAGCATGGGGTTGGGAAGAGCCATGAATGACTGGATCTCTTGATTCAGTGCAAGCCGGCTCCAGCACCACCCGGAGCTTGGGGCTCCAATTTAGTGATAATAGCTACTGGCAAACTCAACCCCTGTTGAAAAGAGACATCATCGAGTTCTAGAATTCGCTGCCTCTTGCTCTATGGCCAGCATTTTGGTCATTGTTCCTCCCGCATTTTGAAACAGTTCAGTAAATCTCATTGCTGTGGACCCCAGACCCTTTGACTTCATGAAGATTGATGTCTTCATTAGATTTTGAAAAGGAATGCTTGGACATTTTATTACCTGGTGGCTAGTTCCTAGTACGTTCTGTTCCATGGCCCATCTCCCCCACCTCCTGTGACACATTCCTGAAAGGACTCCAGGAAAAAAATGTTACAGCCTTGGCAGATCAGAGTTTTCTGATTGTGCAATGTTCTTCCTGAGAAACCCTGTTCTTCAAAGCTAGTCATTCTGAAACCCGTGCAAGAAATGGGGGTACAGGCTGGCCACTGGGAGGGTAGCCCAGGAGACCAGAAGATGGAGAACTGAGACAGAATAAATCTATGGGAGATAGCATGCATGTCTATTTCAACAGTTTACTGGGTTTACAGAAGCCGTCAAAATTGCATCAGAGTGAAGGGACTGAAAAGGTGTTTACTTGTCCAAATGCTCCACTTTCATTTTACTTTCACCCCTTACAAAGGAACTTCACAAACATTATCTCATTTTCTCCTCATAGCAGGCTGATGAGATAATGATAATACTGTTAATATAATAAATAGAATAACATATTGCATGTATTAATATAATATGTAGTTTAATAAATATTATTAATAATCTTATGAATATGGTTATTTCCTGTTGACAGACAGAAACACTGAGATTCAGAAGGCAAATCACTTGTTTAGGGTCATGCAGATGTTAACAACAGTGGAGGAACTTGAACTCCGTGTGTCTGATGCCAGGCTAGAGCTTGCTCTATATCAGACTGTGAGTATAGGTGGCAATTGGAGATTTCTGTCAGCTCTGGTTATAGAATCACATGCTCGAGGTTGAATCACAACTGTCAGAACATTTAAACAAGTTTGAAGTTATGCTACTATCCGAGGAGTTTTCAACAGGCTCCTGGAGGTCAGAAGGTCTCTAAGGTGTAGTTTAGTAACAGCTCACTTATTCAAGGGCTGGCAGGGAAGGAGATAATCTGCAAAAATAAAATGTCTATATAATTGTCCATATAACTTAGACTTCCAAATTTTGCATGAAATCTTTTAAAAGTGTGTGGTATATCACCTTTTTTTTTTCTCTTTTTACAGTTGCATCAGTGGCACATGGAAGTTCCCAGGGTAGGGGTAGAGTTGGAGCTGCATCTGCTGGCCTACATCACAGCCATAGCAACGTGGATCCGAGCAGCTTCTGTGACATACACCACAGCTCATGGCAATGCTGCATCCTTAACCTGCTGACTGAAGCCAGGGATTGAACCCTCATCCTCATGGATACTAATTGGGTTCATTACCACTGAGCCACAGTGGGAACTCCCACCCTGTTTTCTTGAACAGACAATGCAAGACACAGCTTGTTAAACCTTTTCTTGCTGACTCAGGACATCATTGTAAATCTCAATTTTTTTTCAGATTTTAATTTGCAACCCTTTAGGGTACCGCCCTACAAGTTTTCAGACTGCTATGTTTTTTGGAGTTCCTCTTTCTTATTTGCTTCTGATGGTTGCATTTACCTTTTCGTAAGGTGCACCCTCTTCTCTCTTGCCTTTTCTAATCTCTTAAGGAGGGAGCAACTGGTCCAGATATACTCATTAGTGAATTAGGAAGATATAGATTTAAAATAAAGAATTGTATGATTCTTCTAGGAATAAGCACTTTCTATTATCTTTATTTTTTAGGAGTGTTGTAGGAGCTTTTGCTGTGCTGCTCAGATCCCTTTACCAGACCTGTTCACTTGTAGTCACCCACTAATTCAGGGGTATAAAATCCTAGCCCCTTGGCCTCAAAGTGGGATATTCTGTGAGGCCATCTTTGTCTCAGAACTTCCCAAAGGTTTGGGCTGGGGCTGGACCACAACTGAATCTATCTCACTTTGCTTCTCCCAGGCTCTGTCCTGCTTCCTTCACTTGTCCAAATTGTCCTTGAGATGACTTTTACAAGACCCCCTTCTCAGACATCTCCCTATCCCTTTCCTCAACTCAACATTAAGGGAGATGCACAGCCTAAACATAAAAGAAAGAACATACACCGAGAATAAAAAGTATTTCTGCAGAAGACATATTAGAAATGTATTAATCTGTCAAACTTTGACTTAAAGCCTACCTTATGGGTCATTGTAGTAGGATCCTAAAATGCAGATATAGAGGACATGATTTCCCTTCACTTCATCCTTTTGAGAAACTCATGGCCTGATGAGGAAACTGATAAGTAAGTAGGACAATTACCATGCAGTGTAATACATGATGTTACTGAAGTCAGAATTCATTTATTCATTCAAGAAATATTTCTTGGAGTTCCCATTGTGGCTCAGTTGTAATCAACCCGACTACCGACTAGTATTCATGAAGACGCAGGTTCAATCTGGCCTTGCTGAGTGGGTCAAGGATCCGGTGTTGCTGTGAGCTGTGGTGTAGGTTACAGATGCAGCTCGGATCTGGCATTGCTGTGGCTGTGGCATAGGCCAGTAGATATAGCCTCAATTCGACCCCTAGCCTGGGAATCTCTATATGCCTCAGGTGCGGCTCTAAAAAGATTAAAAAAGAAGAAAGAAATATTTCTCAAGCATTGACTATGTGCTGAACATTTGAAGTCTAAATAGCCCCGAACAAAAGACTGTAGAACCCATGGTCTAGAGACAATATGATAGTAGTTTTTACTTTGGAAATGATACCAGAGCTGGTTCTGGAAGAGTGATCACAGGTTTACCAGGTGAAGGTTAGGGAAGGTGTTCAAATCGAAGGGAAATGACGTGATAGGGTGTGGTGTTTGAGGACACTAGGGAGAAGGTTATTGTGGTAGGAGATGAGGAGAAGGCAAGGGTGGGCATGAAGACTTTTATCTGCCAGGCTAAGACGTGCGGGTTTTATCCTGCAGGTAATGTGAAGCCAGGAGGACTTTATAAGCCTAGGAATGAGGCCAAGAGCATTTCAGGAGGAACACAGCTGTCAACCACTGGGCAGGGAGAGGGGTGGGAGCTCACAGCTTCACAAGCAGATGCCTGTATCAGGCTTTTGCCTTCAGCACCCACGCTGCCAGTAGTACTGACATTCTCAACTATGACATCACAGCTCAGCTGTGGCACATGTGGCCTAACCTAGATCTCCATCTAGAAAATGAAGAATTCCTAAGTTTGCACTCTTGAAAATTTGCTCCATAGGAGTTCTCACTGTCACTCAGTGGTAACAAAGCTAACAGTATCCATGAGGATGTGGATTTGATCCTTGGCCTCAATCAGTAGGTTGAGGATCTGGCATTGCCATGAACTGTGGTGTAGGTCACAGATGTGGCTTGGAATCTGTATTTCTGTAGCTGTAGTGTAGGCTGGCAGTGGTAGCTCCGATTTGACCCACATATGCTGTGGGTGTGGCCCCAAAAAACCAAAAAAGTAGGAAGGAAGGGAAGGAAGGAAGGAAGGAAGGAACTTTGCCTTACATTCGTCTCATGCAATCCTCCCCCAAACCAACGTGATTGGAAAGTATTACCTGCCACATCAGTAAACAGAGGGTGTTGCGGCCATGGAGCCATCACATTACAGCATCCCTGGCTGTGAGCCCTGAGGGAGCTCAGGATGAAAGCAGGAGAATTTACTCCATCTAGCAGTAAATTGCTGCAGCCACCCTGGACGGTGTACCCTGAGGAGACTCAGGATGAGAAAGACCAGGATACTGGCCCCAGAGAGCTGAGGTGCATATCAAAGGAATGATTTCAGTGAGCCCAGACTCTTGCAATTCCCCATACTTAGAAAAGTGCTAAATTCCTTAACTTGAGATATCTGGCTTTCTTTAATTAACAGTAACCTTTTGATGTTCCGACTACCTGGTCTTTGCTGCAAAACCTCCTATATATCCTGGCTCCCCCTTGCCTCTTGAGAGCAGTCTCTCAGGGTTATCTGAGGGGCTGTGTGCTGGGCTTAAGTCTTCAGTTTTGTCTTCCCCATAAAAATATAATTCTTAACATTTTAGGTTGTGTGTTCTTTAAGTTTTTGATGCAGATGCTGTGGGTACTAACTTATAACAGAAGAAGGAAGTAAAATTTAGGGAGCTTATTTGACTTGCTTGGCATTCCACAGTTGGTGAGTGGTACCCAGGATAATCTGCCCCACTTTGAAGTCCACCCTTATACCCTGTGTTACCTGACTTTCCCAGCCACAGCCCTTTGCTCCTTCTTCCACCATTTCTAATGTTTTTTGGTCCTTAAAAGTCCATTCCCAGCTTCTTCCCATCACTTAACTGAGGGTATTGAGCATCTTCCATGTGTATTGCATCCTTGTCCTTCATGGAGCTGTCTCACACTGATTTCTATCTTTTTTTATTTATTAATTTTCAGGGATGCACCTGCAGCATGTGGACCTTCCCAGGCTAGGGGTTGAATCGGAGCTACACCCCAGCCATAGCAACACCAGATCCAAGGTGCATCCAAGACCTACACCACAAGGATCTCTGTCCTACTGAGTGAGGACAGGGATCAAACTTGCATCCTCACAGATACTAGTGGGATTCTTAACCTGCTGAGCTGCAAGGGGAACTCCTCTACCTTCTTTAAATACCTCTAGGTCTCTAAAATAGGGAGTGAATCTTATACGAATAGAATTGTACAGTTCTCTAAATATTGTTGGTGGATTTATTTTGTTTTCTTTCCAAAGATTTTAAACAATGGTCGGGCCAGGATCAGGTCTTCAAGTCTTCCCATTTTCCAATAGCACTCAGGGTTGGGTGGGTATGTCAGGAAGCCCCTCATTCTTAGCCCATCTAGTGGCTGTATTATAAGGAAGAAGAAATGCATGTGTGGCTCTGATAAGATCTGAGTGATATGTGGAGATGATGCCTCCTGAGTGATGATCGGCTGTGTTTACCATTTAAATCCACAGCAGCAAGCCAAGATAACTGCCACAGTCTGTGGACAGAAGTTCATGAAGAACCCTGCTTGACAGGTCAGGGTAAAGGTCTCTTTCTTTCAAAATATGTGAAGGGGCAGGAAACGTGTGCACCAGGTGTTTTGTGTTCATGGCTGCCTGGGAAAGATAATTCTGTCGGTCCGATAAGGACATTGTGCTCTACACATCAGGTTGTTTTTCCAGCAGTTATTTTCTGCCTATAAAAAAGAGCATCGCTGGCTCTCAACTTCTTTCTGCAAATCCCTTGGGTTACAAACAATAACAAAAGGTATCTAATATTTATACAAAACTGTCCTCAGAACAGCTCAAGGACCTGAACAAAGTTTGTTTTCATATATAAGAGTTTTTATATAATTCCCAAGGGGGAATAGAGCAGAGGTGACAATTGAGTTTGGAATGTTGTCATTCCCAACTAAAAAAACGGAAAAGCATGTACCCCCCCTTCCCCCGCCCCTCTCCTCCCCTCCCTGCAGGACACACTGACGGTCATGACCAGGACAGGAAGTCCGTCTTCCCCACTTCCTGTCCAGGGCTCTGCACGCTGAGCCACACCACCTTGTCAGAAATCTGAAAGCCTGGAGGAGAAAACTGGAGGGGAATGCATGGGAGAGAAAGCCCAGCCACACAAGAGAGGGAGGCTGTAGTCTCATTGCCTTTAGGGACTGTTTTTATGGATCAGGATTCTGCAGCTCCTAGAGTGACTGTCCTTCTTGTCCTTGGTAGAACTGGAGAGAATTTTCATCACCTTCATTAGTAGTTGTGGCTACATCAGAGTAGATTTCAGAGGTCTGGGTGGTTTGGGGAAGAGGAGCCTTCTGAGAACAGGGCATCCTGACAATATTTATTGCACACTGGATACAAAGTGAGTAAGGTCACTTTGTATACAAACACTCTGCTCAATAGGTGCATGGTGTAGCAGGGAGGACAAATGTAGAAGAAAGGACCTGTAAATGCTGGATGAGAACAGCAAAGGAAAGGCAGTTTTCTGTGATTTTGTGAATTGGAGTCAGGACTCCATGGAGGCTGGGAAGGGGGCATTTGGGCTGAGGCTTGAAAAATAAAAAAAATCACTCGTGGAATCTTTTCAGCAGTCCCCCATCCCTAAATAATTGGGTTTGTTTTTTCTTTTCAAGGCCGTTCCTGCAGCATAAGGAAGTTCCCAGGTCAGGGGTTGAACTGGAGCTGCAACTGCCAGCCTATACTGTAGCCACAGCAAAGCCAGATCCGAGCCCCATCTCTGACCTATGCTGCAGCTTGTGGCAACACCAGATTCTTAACCCACTGAGTTAAGAATGGAACTTGCATCCTCATGGACACTATGTTGGGTTCTAAACAACTGAGCCACAACAGGAACTCCTAAATAATTGGATTTAATTGATCTGAATGTCACCTGGGCATTAGCTCCCAAGGGATTTTACTGCACAAACAAGATAGGCAACCACAGAAGGAGCACAGGCTTTGGAATTAGACAGCCCCATTCTAATGCCCTATGATCTTGGACTAGGCCATTGTGGGGGCTGTGGGAGTGTCCCACAACCACACTATTTCTTCTCCCTTCTACTGGTGCCTGTGAAGAAACTGCTATGGGACGGCCCCTCCCCTTTGACAAAAAGCCTGGACTAGGAGTCAGGAAATCTGGATTCTATCCCAGCTCTGCCCCTAAGGTACTGCATAAGTGCACTGGGTCACACAGGAGATAAAGCAAACTCTTGCAGTGAATATTTGCAAGACACCATGCTAAGTACTCAATGCATCTCCAGGCTTCAGTGTCCCTATCTGTTGAGGTTTCTAGATAAGTATTGTAGGTCATGACGTCTATTTAATAGGTCATGATGAGAACTGTTTTAAATGATGTAAAAACATCATAGAAGAATGGAGTGGACTGCAGAGAATAGGGCAAGTATTGTGAAGTAAACTTTTGTTTCAATTGTATATATAGACATGTGCTTTCTGGGTCATAACGTAAAATACACATCATGTTTTGGGTTGTAAGTTTAAAATTTTCGGTGAAAGTGCTCACTGGCAGTACATATACTAAAACTGGAAAGAGGGAATTCCTGGGTGGCTCAGTGGGTTAAGGGTCTGGCATTGTCACTGTAGTGACTCCGGTCTGCGGTTTCAAAGCCTGGTTCTGCAACTTCCACAGGACATGGACACAGCCAAAAACTTTTTTAAAAATAAAAAGAAAAACCTACTGGAAAGATATAGAGAAGATTAGTACTGTCCCCATGCAAGAATGACATGTGAACTCATGAAGCATTCTATATATTTTTTAATGTTATATGCTTTTTTAAACCATAATTTAAAAATGAAAAAGAGTTTGAGAAACATGGGATTAGATGCTCTGTATACATCTTCCTTCTGCTCTACAGCCCTCACTACTCTAGCCAATGGGAACTCACCGTTCTGTAACCTCCTCTTAGTACCATGTAATTCTAGTCTATCATTTACTTTCTGTTAAGAAGGAGGCAAGGCAGTGCAGTGGTTAAAAACACCCTATTGAGTTAGATAAATCTATGTTTGAATTTAATTTCTCCACTTCTTAATTGAAGGACCTAGAAAATGTACCCAACCTCTCTCAGCCTGAGTTTCTTATGTGGGTGATCATACCCTAGATGCACCATGGTTAGAAGATTAAATATGATGCTGTAAGTAAGACTCTTAGCACAAATCACCTTGTTCACAGAAAGTGCTTGTTGTAGGATAGCTATTATCATCTGACTTCCTATGCCACCCAGATTGTACATAGACTGCAATTTAGCACTTGGCATATACAAGATCATAAATACCATATACATAGAAAAACAAGGATTCCAGCCTCAAACAGCCCATAAAGCTGGAGAGCAGCTGTGCTGTGGACATACCCCATTACCACCCGGATCACAGAGGCAGGGCACTCTGTCCTTGACCCACACGTCCCCTTGTCCCCTTCGCCCTTCTCCTCTGACATGATCAGCAGAATCTGGGAAGGCAAGACAGAAGGAGGCAGATCCTGGCTATAGTTTGCCTCAAGGAACAAAACAATCATGACGTTTCAGTGCCATACAAGCCAAGACAGATGGAAACTCAAGATCAGCTGTTTCACAAGCATCTACCTGAGAAAGTTTCTGATAGAAGCACCCAACAAAGCAAGGAGAAAGAGCTGGTGGCCAGAAGGCTGAGAAAATGATGGCAAGAGTCAGACATTACACCCGGAAAGAATGACCATCATCCAAAAGTCAACAAATAAGCAATTCCCTAGGTCTTAATTGCCTCAGAAATCATCTGGGAACCAAAGCATTGTCTGGTAAATGACTCATTTCAGGAAATACCTACTAATCAATTACTGGAGCTTCTGTGTAATAGTTTCCCCAGATTTATAGGTGGTGATGGTGTGAATTGGGTCGTTGATTTTAGAATGAGATAAGCAGCCATAGTGGTAACCTAATCTACTTACTCCAACTAGCTACAAAGAAACAAGCTCCCCTTGGTGGAAGCCAGTCCATTATGCAGAGTGAAAAGAAACCCATTCATCATGAGCAAGCTTCACACCAAGCGAGTCTCCCTGGAGCATTCAGCTAAGCTGAGAAGATGTTGATGGAGAAGGGGATAATGACCCATAAATAGATGTATGGTGGGGTGGGGTGAGGGAGCCTGGTGAGATTGCACAGGGGAAATAATGGGCCTTAAAATGATAAAAATGATAGAAGTACAGTGTGACAAGGACTACACAAATACTATTACAAAGTAGACTACTTTGAAAGTAGCACTCGATGCTAACATGGTTTTACTCTTGGTTTGGAAGTGCCTGGTGAAAAAGAAAAGAAAACGTATGTGAATAACGTAGCCCCACCTAAAAATATGTTGCTAACACAATGGTTTTTCAGGAAAGAAAAGGCAAGGATGCCTGGAAATAGCTGCATCTAATCAACCCCCATCCCAAGCGATCAACTGAAGTCCAGGAAATTCCATATGTAGCCAGAAGAATAGACATCCTGGAGCATTTTGCCACAGTTAAGATTAGCGGAAACAGACCCCCATCAGCACTAGTAACAAAGAAGAATTAAAGGTGAAGAAAGTGCCTTGGGTCCCTTCTGGGAAGGTGGTGGCCGTGGGGGCGAGAAGGATGGGAATTAGGACAGAGGCACTAGCCCTGGCTGTGCTGACAGCCTATTGTTCTTAAACCACCCCTTCAGCAGCAGCTCAGAGCAGTGTGTTTCTCCAGGGAAAATAATGAAGACAACAGTGGTGAGAGCTCAACACAGTCTTCTGACTTATCCTAGCAATCATTACGAATGTCTGTTAACATAGCAATGGGTTATGATTAGAACTCTGGGGGTCATGTTTAAGTACTCCTTCTCTATATTCCTTTGTATTTTCTTCTGAAAGATTTGAAGTTGAGCCTTTCACAATGAATTCCTCCTTCTCTCTGGAATTGAAAGACACAAAAAGTATAAACCAAAAAGGAAAAGATGAATACATTTCAGTTCATTAAAATTAATAACTTCCACTTGCCAAAAATATCATAAAGAGAGTAAAAAGATCAGCTACAAACTTGGAGAAAATCTTGATACCACATCTGACAAAGGATTAGGCTGAAGAATATATAAAGAATGGCTGCAACCCACTGAAAAATATCTGGAAAACATGATAAGGTAATGCACAAAAAGAAATAGAAGACTATTCAAGATATTCAAAGAGGCTTAACATCCTTAGTAATCAGGGAAATGCACATTAAAATCATAATGAGCTATCATTTTACATTCACTAGATGAACAAGAAAATTATGAAGTCTGATAATAAATACTAAGAGTTGGTGAAGATGTAGAAAAGCTGAATCTTATGTACTACCGTTGGGCTGTAAAATAGTACAATTTCTTTGGAAAACAACTTGGCACTATCTAAAATAAGTAAAGATTACATTTCTATGGCCCAGCAGTTCCGCTCCTAGGTATGTATCCTAGAGAAACTTTTGCACCTGTGCATGATGAGATGGGTATAAGACTGTTAACTGAAAGAAGCTCAATCCATATTGGCAAAAACACAACCAAAGCTCAGCAGCATTGTTTGGGGATAGCTACATTGTTGTCTACTATTTTTATTTTATTTTATTTTTTATATAATGATTTTTATTTATTTTTTCTATCATAGCTGGTTTACAGTGTTCTGTCAATTTTCTACTATACAGCATGGTGACCCACGCACACATATATGTATACATTCTTTTTTATCACATTATCATGCTCCATCATAAGTGACCAGACATAGTTCCCAGTGCTACACAGCAGGATTTCATTGCTAATCTATTCCAAAGACAATAGTCTATTAACCCCAAGCACCCCATCCATCCCACTCCCTCCCCATCCCCCTCTCTCTTGGCAACCACAAGTCTGTTCTCCATGTCCATGATTTTCTTTTCTGTGGAAAGGTTCATTTGTACCATATATCAGATTCATATCATATGGTATTTGTGATATCATATGGTATTTGTCTTTCTCTTTCTGACTTACTTCGCTCAGTATGAGAGTCTCTAGTTCCATCCAGGTTGCTGCAAATGGCTTATTTTGTTATTTTTTATGGCTGAGAAGTATTCCATTGTGTATATATACCACATCTTCCAAATCCAGTCATCTGTTGATGGACCTTTGGGTTGTTTCCATGTCTTGGCTATTGTGAATAGTGCTATAATGAACATGTGGGTGCATGTGTTTTTTTTAAGGAAATTTTTGTCTGGATATATGCCCAAGAGTGGGATTGCTGGGTAATATAGTAGTTCTATGTATAGTTTCCTAAGGTACCTCCATACTGTTTTCTCCATAGTGATTGTACAAGCTTACATTCCCACCAACAGTCCAGGAGGGTTCCCTTTTCTCCACACCCCCTCCAGTACTTGTTATTTGTGGGCTTACTAATGATGGCCATTCTGACTGGTGTGAGTTGGTATCTCATGGTAGTTTTGACTTGCGTTGCTCTAATGATCAGCGATGTTGAGCATTTTTTCATGTGCTTGTTGGCCATCTGTATATCTTCCTTGGAGAACAGTCTATTCAGGTATTTTGCCCATTTTTCCATTGGGTTGTTGGCTTTTTTGCTGTTGAGTTGTGTAAGTTGTTTGTATATTTTAGAGATGAAGCCCATGTCAGTTGCATCATTTGAAACTAGTTTCTCCCATTCTATAAGTTGTCTTTTTGTTTTCTTTTTGGTTTCCTTTGCTGTGCAAAAGCTTGTCAGTTTGATTAGGTCCCATTGGTTTATTTTTGCTTTTATTTCTTGTCTACTATTTTTAAAAAGCAAGAGATGATAGTGGTTATGTTGGAGGAGAAGACAGGAGTGTAGGAAATGGGGAGGAGGACACAGCTAGTTTCAGTTATATTGTTAGTGTTGAGAATCTTCTGTTGTCCAGTGGTGTCATATGGAGTATACATATTCCATTGTAGGCAAAGAATATTACATAATAAGTTGCTTTTAATTTGGAATGAAAGGAGTGAACAAAGAACAAAAGTCTCTAATGGTTCAGTGCCAAGAAACACATGGGATCTTGGTAACATCCATCTCACTAAAATAAGAGGAAAGGGTCACTTGAGAAGTGATGGATTGCTCTCTCTTGGGGAAGGACTGCATAATTTGTGTGGTCCTGGAGGTCCTTGCAGAACATGGGGAGCTGACCTAGTGACCAGGACCTGTGCCCAGGGTTATACCCTATTACTTAGGTTAGCAAGTGGCCTGGGTGGGCAAGTGGTGATCAGTTATGGAAAAGGCATGCCACTTAGCACATGAATGTTGTATGTGGCCAGATTTATTTTAGATGATTTTCCATGCAGAAAATGAGAGCTTTTTCTGGGGAAAGAACTTTTGGTCTAATTTTAGGGATACTTTACTTTCCACCTTGACTTCATGAATTTGACATTGAACCAAGGCTCTTTTTTCAACAGTTGGCAGTTTAAATTGTTATTTGGAAGACTCAGCATTCAGGTCTCAGCACTGTTGGGCTTTGTAACCCTAGCACTACTCATATAGCCACAACACTTTTTAATTGTTATTTCTATCTTTAATGCATTTGGGTCTTACCTATTCTCCCCAAAGAAGTATAAAATTAACCAGGTCACGGGATTTTCTAAAGCCCTGTTTTATTCAACCTTGCTGCCCCAAACTTGGCACTATATAGGCTTAATAGATTTTTGTTTGAAAACACTATAAAGCCATAGAAGTTGCAAAAATAGTAGAGAGGTCCCATGCACCCTTCACTCAGCTTCCCCCCAATGCTTACATCTTATATAATTATGGAACAACATCGAAACTAGGGAACTGACAATGGTGCAATATGTGCCTTTCAAGTCCATCCATGTTGCTGCAAATGGCAAAATTCTTTTTCATAGCTGAGGAATAGTCCATTGTATGCGTGTATATATACATATACCACATCTTCTTTATCTATTCATCCATTGATGGACATTTAAGTTGCTTCCATGTCTGGGCAATTGTAAATAATGTTGCTATAAATATTAGAGTGCCTGTATCATTTTGAGTTAGTGATTTTGATGTCTTATATATATATATATATACACATATATATATATGTATGTATATTTTATATTTGTGTATACATTACATTTTTTATATATGTATTTACATATACACACACACACATTCCCAGGAGTGGAATTGCTGGGTCATATGGTAATATCACTCTAGGTTGATGACTATTTACTCTCTGCTTTAAAGAAAATTCCATTATATTCTTATTTTCTTAGTGCATATTGGGAAATCAGACGTTAACCTAATTTGTTTCTTTGTTAGTAATCTGCCTTATGCTTTGGTTGCCTTTAAGATTTTCTTCCATTTTCATTTTCTTTTATTTTCTTTCCTTCCTTTTCTCCTTTCCTTCTCTGCCCTTCTTTCTTTCTTTCCTTCTTTTGTTATCCTGCCATATCATTACAATATATCTATCTTGCCTTGTGTTTTTATTTATTCTGCAAAGGATTCATTGGGTTTCCTAAATATGAAGATTTCTGTCTTTGTAAATTCATGAAAATTCTTAATCAACCTCTCTTTGAATATTGATTTATTCTAGTTTTTCTACTGTATCTCTCTTGTACTCCGATTAGATGTGTGCTAGGTATCTTACTATAGCTGCCATATCTTCTTTTCCAAATACGTTTCATTCCAAATATTGGTTCATTTTTTAAAAAGTATTTATAGCTTAAAACTCACAGATATCTATTAATTTTATGAGTTAATTTATTGATATTAGTTTATTAATTATGTGTTCAAAATATTTTGACTGAGAGCGTTTTAATCACAAAACCAGTTTATGTTATGGTAAATCCAGTTAAAATCTTGCTCAATGCAACCAACAACAGCAATAGCTGGAACCTAATCATGAATATATTTGGAACACATTTTTTTGAACTGTCTCATCATCTCCAGCATCAATTCCTGCTTCTAAGCTCAGGGATGGGAAATTTTCTGTTAGAGCATAAAGTTTGCCTACCAATATCTTCACCATAGTGTTGAACCATAGAGTTGTGAAATATGTTTGTTTTTAGAATCTTTGTGTGAATTTACTTTCAGCAACACTTATACAGAGTCACATTTATTCTTTTTGAACAACATGCGGCATGTCTGCAATGATGTCTGACTCACACTTATATAGAATCCCCACAATCCTGTATCTGTGTAGGAAGTGTTGAAAGACTGGAAGCTATAGCAGAGGTTGCCATGACAGATGAGATGGGCTGGCTTACTAGATAAATTTATTCCTCCTCTGATGTGGCAATTCTAGCTGCCAATCAATGTGTTTTCAATTATGAGAGTGATTTTATTCGAATGTTCCCAACCAAGAGCTTCAGCAGCTCTTACAAAGTGTGTCAAAGCATATTGTTATCCCTCAAAAAAATCTGATTTACTTTGAACTTGAAGGGAGTCAGAGTTTTTCTTTTTCTTCTGTGTGTGGACAAAATGTCACCAAACTGAAACTTTGCTAACTTAAGCTGTTCATGATAGGAGACTCCTCCAGTCAGAGCAAGGACTATCCTTGGCCCCTTTTAATGTGCGGTTGTATAATACAGTATGTCTTCATGATTTACACATTTGATATTTTCAGTTGGTCCCCAAATTGTCCATCCAAGTGCAGTATTTTGATAAGCTGTGGCATGAAGATAATAAAAAACAACTTTGTGTAAATTGGCTTTGACTTTGTGCATCTCTCTAAGGATTACTCATGTTCAGTCTCTGCTTATTCCAATGTGCTATTTTGTGTTATATAAGCACAAATTTCTATGGCTTTTGGAAAATATTTAGATAATTCTTTGGCATAATATATGAACCACTTTCTGGAGGTATAGTCATTGAAATGAGCACTCACATTTTTGTTTTCAAATTCCAGATCTAATTTGAATCTCTTTTTGGTGCCCTTGAAGTTCATGTCTTCCAGAGACTTAGCTGTTCTATTTTTCTTCTTATTTTCATATCAAATTCTAGCATCAATCCAGAGACTGTGCATATTGACAATCCAGAGTTTTCAGAGGGCACTCTGAGTTCATTTTCCAAACATGTTACCCATGTTTCAGGAACATTCAGAGCAATTTGTATAGCGGCCTGTGCATTTCTCACTCTGTTGTCTCCAAATTATAGTGACAATCCATTGACTCCTCTCATCAAGAGCCTCTTGGTGAAACCCCAGAGCCACTCCCATTCCATGGGCCAAACCATATCATGCTTTGGATCTCCACTGCTACTATCTCTTTTCTTCTAACTTCTGTTTATTTTTTCAATCTCTTTCCTCCTCTTCTATACATCAAGTAACTTTCCAGTTCTTTCTTTCCTCCAATTCATTAGGACTCTCTTCTATTACATCCAATGCTGTACCTATCCACAGAGTTTCTAGTTTCACTTGTTGTGTGTGGGTTTTTTTTTTTTTTTTTGCCCCAAAATTATTTTGGATCTTTTTTTTTCTTTCCTTTTTTTTAGGGCTGCACCCACAGCATATGCAGTTTCCCAGGCTAGGGGTCAATTCAGAGCTGTAGCTGCTGCTGGCCTATGCTACAGCCACAGCAATGACAGATCTGAGCTGTGTCTTCCACCTACACCACAGCTCAGGGCAATGCCAGATCCTTAATCCACTGAGTGAGGCCAGGGAATGAAACTGCATCCGCATGGATCCTACTTAGATTCATTTCTACTGTGCCACAACAGGAACTCCTCTTTTGGATCTTTTAAAAAAAAAATCCACCTGATCATATTTCATAGTTTCTGGAACATTGTTACACTTCAAATATTCTCTATTTTATTGAGTATCAAATCTATTTATTTTTTAACTGATAATTCCAATATCATCCTTGTGGTAGCTTTAATCTTGTTATTTGTAATTTCTACTTATTCTCACTCAAGTGACTTTTTTCTTCTTGTGTTTTATAATTTTTGTATTTCAGTGAGTTTATAATTACCTGAGGGAACTCTTTGAAGCCTTTATTTAGGAACATTTATCCAGGAAGTCATTATGAATCTTGAGTTATATTATATTAAATTCCAAAATTGGGTATTTTGGGACCATATAGGAAGTGTGTATCCTAGATTTTGTCTCTAAACTCTCATGAGGACAACCTGTGAATAGCAATTTTCAAGATAGACTCTACCAGTGCCAAGGTTGAGATAAGAAATTTTCTTTACTATTTTCCTTTATGGAATAGATTTTGTTCTGTTTTGTTTATCCTTGCATTAAAAGCATCAATTTCTGGGTCCTGAACTATTTAGGAACCTTTTTTCTCGTCACCTGGTTGAAGTCCCAGGCATTTATATTCCGAACCCTGCTTGATGCCCATTAAAATAAAGACATGGAAGGCAAACTTATGTTTGCCATGGGGGAGTCTGGGGTTGGTAGATGCAGACTGTTACATTTAGCACAGATGGGTGATGAGGTCCTACTGTACAGCACAGGGAACTATGTCCAGCCTCTTGGGTTAGAACATTATGGAAAATAGTATGAAAAAAAAAGAATGTATATATCCATGTGGCTGGGTCACTTTGCTGTACATCAGAAATTGAAGGAACATTGTAATTCAACTATACTTTAATAAAAACTGCAAAAAAGGGGAAAAAAAAGAAACCCTTCTCGGGAACTTGCCATGAATAAAACAAAGAGCATACATTTACATATGTGAAGACACATGAACAATTATATTATAGTGCAGTAAGTTAAATGATAGGAGTTATGAGAACATTGGGAAGGGCATCACCACTGAGACTAGCCCATGCATAGTTTTGGGATGGAAAAAGGGGAAATGGTTGCTGACCAAAATGAGTAGCAAAATAGAGGAATGAACATCAAGAACAAATGAAGATGGGACAGTCTTCTTGAGATTTACTTCAGGAGCTGACTGTTCTTTCTTACTATAAGGAGGGAAATAAGAGCTCAAAATGATTGTCTTTAAGAAGGATATATTCCCTTCAGTTACCAGGATCAAAAGCTGTTGCAGTCCAGGATCAGCTCACTTTCTGGATAGGACAAATCAGTGATGGTTTGGTTATCTGGCTTGTGGTCTTTTCTAAATTGAAACATCACACAGGGAAAGACTTGTCTGGTATAATCATTTATAATTGTACTTTCCTCTCCATTGCATAAGTCCTTATATCAGGAGCTCTAATCCAATTTTATCAGATCTCTTCTCCCTACTGGCCAACAAAGATTCCATGCTGGGTGTTGCAAAATTAAGCTATAAACTTTTCTTCAACCAAAGGTTCAAATCTAAGCACAGATGTCAGAGTTAATCCCATTGCCCCCAGGCACTCTTAAACCCCCTTGCAAAGTAGATTTGTCTTGCTGTCTTTTTTTTTTTTTTTCCAGTGGTGAGGGATTTTCCTCTACTCAGCAACTTTCTTCACTTTGTTGGTTCCACCTAATTGGGTTTATCTTTGTCTGAACCAACATGATAGACAGACCTTTTGACAAGTGTTCTGTGTTTATTTCTAGAGCTTAAAATGTGGGTTATAGACACCATTAGAGACTAAATATCCACTGGGAATCTTTATCTCACTCTACCTGTTTGTTCTGAAAACAAAACTGTCATCAATGACCCTGGAAAACAGAGCCTGGAGCTTTAAGGATGTTGTAGCAGTTACATGATATTACTACTAAACTGAGTATGCCCGGTGGTGTTAATTGGGGTCATCTTCCAACATGCTTTTGAGGTCTGTGATTACCACTCCTACAACTGAAGTTTCTCTCTCTCTCTCTCTCTTTTTTTTTTTTTTTTTTTTTTTTTGCTTTTTAGGGCTGCACCCATGGCATATGGAGGTTTCCAGCTATGGGTTGAATCAGAACTGCAGCTGTTGGCTAACACCACAGCCACAGCAACTTGGGATCCGAGCCACATCTGTGACCCACACCACAGTTCACAGCAATGCCGGATCCTTAACCCACTGAGTGAGACCAGGGATCAAACCTGTGGCCTCATGGATGCTAGTTGGATTCGTTAAGAGCTGAGCCACAGTGGGAACTCCCCTAAGTCTCTTAAATGCTGCATACTTATTGATAGTCCAAACCGACCCCTGGTCTTTTAGATGAGTCACTTACCATCACAGTTGGACATTTAATTTGAGATTGAGGTCTCTCCTAACTCTTGTTGAGTGATCACTAGTGAGTCCCTTATATCCATAATTCTTGGCAGTATACTTTGGACAAGACAAAAAGACCTGTTTCAAATCCTGACTATAACCCTTTTTAAATGTGTGACCTTGGGCAATTCACTCAAACTCCATTAGTTTCTTCATCTGCAAAACTGGGACAATAATGTTCACTTCAAAAATTTGTTGTAAGGACTAAGTGAAAGAACGTATGCAAAATATTTATCATAGGACACGACAGGGTATGCACTTGATAAATAGTGGTTGTCATTCTGATTTCCTTACAGACAAGGGCATCATGTCCAGAGTTCTACTGGGAATGTGTTGCTGACTTATTGCCAAGAAGAGAGAGACTGTAGATTTATATTCAAGGTTGTATGAAGAGCAAGAACAACTAGTTAAATTGGACATTGGTAGACAGATTTTGTACACTTACCTCTGCCCAGGCTTTGGCAAATATTTTACAATACTGCAAGAAATGTGAAACCAAGGGGAGGACTGGCAGGAGGTGGGGTAGTTTGAAATGATGCAGTTGTTTTGTAGCCCTGGTCTTCCTCTTGCCACAGCCCAGGTCCATCATTCCTCACTGTGTACAGGTCTCTGCTGCCTGCAGCTCCTCCTTGCTTCTCACTCTATGATTCACAAGAGTGCTTTGTCCTGTGTGCCAGGAGTTGGGTTTTAAAGTACCAAAGGGATCTGTGTTGGGTGGGGTGATGAGGAGACAGGCTCAAGTGACTTGTAAGAAGAGCCCAGCTATGTTAGTGTGCCAGATGCTGTGCTGGGAGCTTAGGAAACCATGCCCATGACCATCCCTGTCCTCAATTTGTCTACCACAATCTAGTGCATGAGACAGGCAAGCCTACAGGCAATGCCACTGTAGAACAAGGACTGCCCCCCAGGTTTCTGCTTAGGGTTCGAGAAGCCACCGTGAACCCTCCTGGAGCTCAGAGCTAGGGATGCCAACGCTGAGAAATAAAGGTATAAATAAGGAGTCAGCCAAAAAGCAGACATGTATGCACATGCATGGATGTGCCCCTGCGTGTTTAGTGGGATGTTGGGCGGGGCCAAGACTGTTAGGAAGAGACAGGAGAAGGAGCATTGGGAAAGAACTCCTGGTGTGGAGATGAGAAGAGCAAGGCGTATTTGAGCAACTGTTTGCCCAACTGCTGTTGGCATGCTTCTGATGTCTGGTCAGCTGAAGAAGATTCTCTGGTGACCTGAATAGCCATGTGGGGGGTTCCTCTGCTCCAAGGACCCCGCTGTAAGAGACAATCCCTCTCTCGACTGCTGCTCTTTGGTATTCCCTGTTTCTTGTCTCCTGATCTTCATCACCTCCCTAAGGGTTTCTCCTGCAACGCTGGGCTTTGTCCAGGAGTTCTACTGCTGGGGGGACTTTCGGGGAACAAAACTTTGGGAGGTAGGATCCAAAATGCAGCCACCACCTTCCTCGCAAGGTGCACCTGTCCACTGGGCAGGGACACATGCTGTCTCACTCTCTTGTCATGTTGAACCCCCCTTTGGTCCTGACCCCTAATCCCCAGGGCCTCTTTGCTGGCTTCCCTCTAAGAGAAGTTTGTTCTTTCAACTCCTGTGCTCAGAAGGGAAAGTGTAGGGCCTTCTTCCTGCATCCCAGTTCTGCCTCTCAGCTCCTGACTGAAACTGTTTTATGGTCCCCTGAATCCTGAAAGCATCCATCAACCACTCTGCACAGAAATCTCTCTGAAACAATAGTCAACCTTCCTCCTCTTTTCTCTCCCTTTTTCTCTCACTGTCTCTGGCTCCTCTCTCTCTCTCTTTCTCTCTCTCTACCTGTCTCTCTCTGGCTATCTTCTCCTCTCTCTCTCTTTCTCTTCCCCACTCCATTCTCCCTTCTATCTGGCTCTTTCTCTCTCACTCTCCATCTCTCTCTTTCCCCGCCTCTTATACTCACATCACCAAAACCAAAACCTCTCTTGGTCATCTCACACTTCAGCTTTCAAAACTCCTAAAATGATCACTTCCCAGCGTCCCCCATGAAAAAGTTCTCTCAGCCGTTTCTGTGAAATCTCAAATTTGTATCTTTCTGGAAGTGTAACTAATATTTACCGAGAACCTAGTATATACTAGATGGTTTCTACATTTATGGACTCATTTAATCCTTGAAGAAATCATGGGAAGTAAACGTGATTCAATTCATTTTTTTTTAAAATGAGAAAATTGGCAGTCAAAGATATAAAGTAATTTGCCTGATATCACCAGCTAGTGTGTAACAGAAATTTCAAATTGGGTCTGAATTAAAGGCCCTTGAGTTTCCTTTTGTATGTTATAATTTTTTTTCTGATTATGACATGTTTATGCAGAAACATTCAATAATACAGAAAAACAAAGATGTACCTTCCTATCTTCTTACATCTTAGCTCGCTATTAGCATTTTACGGTTTATGTCCTGACTTTATCTTATGCAGTTTAAATACATATTCATAGAACTGGCAGATATACATGCATGTGTATATTTTTCCAGCTTAACGATATGTAATTGACGTAAAACACTGTGTAATTTTAAGGTGCAGATGTTATGATTTGATACAAGTATTTATTGTGAAATGATTACCACAATAAGGTTAGTTAACACATCTATCATCTCACATAATTACCTTTGTTTGTGATGAAATTATTTAATCTCTACCTTTTTTTTGCAATTTTCAAGGATATAATATAATGTTGTTAACTATAATCATGCTGTACATCAGATTCCCAGAAACTACTCATCCTGTAAGTGAAAACTCGAACTCTTTGACCAGTATCTCCCCAACTACCCCAACTCCCAGCCCCTAGTAACCACCATTCTAGTCTCCGTTTCTGTGAGTTTGACTTTTTAAAATTCCACATACAAGTGATATCATAAAAAACTTGCCTTTCACTGTCTGACTTATTTCACTTTATATAATACGCACATATATATTTTACATATTTATACATAATTTTCTAAAGAAATTTATTTCAAGCTACAGTATACATATGAACACTTCTATCAGAAGTATATAAAACCATCCCACTGAACTGCTTCTAACAATAACTTTGTCACTTTTTTGTTGATAAACAATTTCCTCACTATTTAGATTTGTAACTTTTGGATTCCTACTAAATTAAATATTTTTCAAATGTTAACTGATCATTTATATTTCTTTTTTTTTCTTTTTTCTTTTTTAGGGCTGCAGGTGCGGCATATGGAGTTTCCCAGGCTCAGGGTGGAATCGGAGCTATAGCTGCCGCCTACACTGCAATCACAGCAACGCCAGATCTGAGCCATGTCTGAGACCTACACCAAAGCTCATGGGAAGGCGGGATCCTTAAGCCACTGACTGAGGCCAGGGATTGAACCCACATTGTCATGGATACTAGTCATGTTTGTTAAAGCGGAGCCACAACAGGAATTCCGTCAAATCAAACTTTGCATGAGCAAGAAATAAACTTGTTAACAATGAAGATTTTGGAGTTATTTACTGATTTCATTTTCACCACATCATAGCTTATGCTACTCTAATACACAGTTGTTCAAAACACTAACATATAAAGAGCACTTGGATTAATGGCTAGAATATTAAGTGCTATAAAAGTATTTTCCTTGTTTCCTCTTCTTCTTCTTAAAAGAACCATAATTCGGAGTCCCCTTCATGACATAGCGGAAAAGAATCTGACTAGGAACCATGAGGTTTTGGGTTGGATCCCTGACCTCACTCAGTGGGTTAAGGATCTGGCATTGCCATGAATTGTGGTTTATGTCACAGACATTGCTTGGATCCCATGTTGCTGTGGCTGTGGTATAGGCTGGCGGCTACAGCTCCCATTCAACCCCTAGCCTGGGAAACTCCATATGCCACGGGTGCGACCCTAAAAAGACAAAAAAGGAAAGAAAGAAAGAAAGAAAGAAAGAAAGAAAGAAAGAAAGAAAGAAAGAAAGAAAGAAAGAAAGAAAGAAAGAAAGAAAGAAAGAAAGAAAGAAAAAGAACCATAATTTTTAGCTTGGACAACTTCATTTTCCACTTACATCTTTATCACTCTACTTATTACTCTAATTATGATGAACCCGCCCCATGGGTGCATTTCTTGCACACACACACACACACACACACACACACATACACATCATGCTGCCTTAAGGGAGTGAATAGTCTACAAGTAGGGCTAGAAAGTGTGGAGTGAGGTGAGAAAGAGTTCTTTTCCATCTCAAAATACAGCCACTCAGGTGTGAAGTTCTGCTTAGAAAGAATCTCTGTCTTTGAGAAGGAGAAAGGAATCCGTGCGTCAGGCTCCCATCCCTCAGGTGGCTGGGGCTGATCTCTTCCATGAGGGGAAGCATGGAAATGCTGCCATTTGGTTTTCTCAACACAGTTCCATTCAGCTAACAAGTAGTAGAAATTTCTCCTTGATTCTGCGGTAGGCTATTTTTGTTTTTCAGTGTTAATTATTTTCATCTGTTTTTCTGCGTCTCCATTGGTTCTTTATCAAACCATCAGTCTTGTTTTTGACCTCCACTGGCCTTCATTCAATAATGCTTCCTACACAGATTATAGTCTGTCCAAACATTCTCAATTTTCATTCCAAAGCTATTTGCTTTGATGATGCTTTCATTAGTTGGAGGATGGAACACAGGAGAACAGACATGATTAAGAGAGTGACTGAAGTTCAATATCCTCCATCCCCTATATTGTTGCTTATTCCAAGGAGAAATCCAGATTTTGTTTCTTCTTTGACATCTCAGGTATGCATAATCTAACTTTCTTATTTTTGGAAAACATAAAACTCTACTATTCAGTCTACACCCTGAGCCGCAGTACGTACCATCTGTCCATGCTGTTTTGGAGTTACAGATTTAAGGATGTGTAAATGGGACAGTTTGGGTGAAAAAATGAGTAGGGGACAAATTGTGAAGGGATCTAAGTCAAACAGGACTTTGCATTGTAGGGAATGGAGTAACTTGACACAATAGGCATGTAGCAAAGACGATCCTGGTAGGGAACATGGAAGGCAGTGGAGATGATGAGGAACAAAGTGAGTAGGAGTGGGGTGTAGCCCAAGAGTGTCTGATTTACCACCTCAGCAGGGAGCAGAGATAAAGATAGATGTTGCCAGGAAGGTAGAACTGATAGGACTCGGCATCTGGTTGAAGAAACAGAGGTGGGGTGTTCCCAGGACTCTGACATGAGTCACTGTAAATGCGGGGACCATATATTCATCAAAATTCCACCCACAAGAGGGAAAGAAAATTTTTGGAGAAGAAGAAAATTTCTTTTTTAGATGTGTAGTGTTTGGGGGCATTCTGTTGAGATGTCTGAAAAGCCCAGAACTCAGAGGTTTCCAGAGGAGAGAGGGTGGAGAAGCAGCTTGGGTAACTGGGGGAAATGGCTGAGGGATGGCAGGGCCAGGTAGAGCCCCGTGGGGTGCGCATAGGCGGCAGGGCCTGAGGAAGAGCAGTGTTACTGAAGGGTAGCATTGGTCCACGTGTCCTTGACACCCTGGGGATTCTGGGAGATTCTACAGGAGAGAGAATCCTGGAGAGGAAGTAGCGTCCAGATGTTCAGCTGAGGGGACTTTGGGACCAGAAAAACATGACATGTTAATGTGATCTTATTAGCCTCTACATGCAGAATGGCTCATCCATTCATCCTTCAGAGGTTACCTTATTACTCAGTAACAGAAAGACCTCATACTTTGCTCTTCAAACCATTGTCTTGGTCTTTTTCCTCTTTCTTCCACACAGAGACCATTGCCCCCTTGGAGGCAGCAGCTTATGGAAACAATGGGGACTCAAGAAATGTTCACTTCTAGATTTAAATTTGAGGGAGATGAGTTCCCACTGTGGCTCGGCAGATATGAACCCAGTTAGTATCCAGGAGGATGCTGGTTCAATCCCTGGCCCCGCTCAGTGGGTTAAGGATCTGGCATTGCTGTGAGCTGTGGTATAGTTTGCAGACATGGTTCAGATCTGGTGTGGCTTTGCTTCCCTGAGCCTCTGTTTCCTCTTTTATAAGCTCATATATTGCTGAGAAGATTAAATAAGGTAATAAAAAAGGTTTGTCACAGCTGGCTTTCCTTCTATCTTTTTTTCTAATAGATGAATAGTACTTTTACATTTTAATGTCAGCATTTCATCCAAGGACTTTTATTTTTCAGTAAAGAGCACCTTTGTGCTACCTTCTGACAAAGGTTCTAGCAGCTTTCATTGAGATCCAAGAACCTGACCCTCATTTTACTGAAGGTTGATTTTAAGCTTCTTTTCAGATGTGTCTCTGATAAACTCTGACTAATTAGATAGAGCCCTCTTTCACTTTTAGGAAGTTCCAGAAAACCATTCTTCAACCCAAAACATGCTCCCACCTCCTTTTTAGGGGGCCCCAGGAAACTGCAGTCAGATCTTTGTGTAGTTCAATCTTGTCTGACACAACTTTGTTTTTCTGAGCGTCATGAATGGAGAAGCTTCTTCTGCTTCTCTGTCCACCCATAAAGGTCTCATCTGTCTCATTCATCTCCTTGAGGTTTGGGATCTCGAATTTCTCTTTTATTTACCCACTGGGGTCATTGATTGAACTTCATAGCCTATAGATAATCCTTGGCCTGGAGAATTGTGTGGATTCCTCTAATCCTTTGTAAATGGTATAACCATTTTATTGGCATGTTCAAAACTATACCCCACACTATCCACAAGTAATGGTTCTTAAGAAATTTTTCCTGAGCTGAAATGGCATAAAGTGAAGAAGCAATTATCCTAAGACATGTCATGCTAACAGATGCACCAAATCAATAGAGATAAAACACAGATGCTCAGACACAATTCGAAGTGATGGCGGCTGGATAGAGAGATGCTGAATGTAGTTCTTGGGGAAGGAGCTTTGTGGCACCACTTTCTCTGCCCAGGTACACATGGACTCTATAATGGCTCCTGCTGCAAAACCAACACTGAAAGCTCTTTTCAATTTTGTCTTTTTTGTGTGTGTAATAACAAAAATCTCTTTGGATTTTTTTTTGGTTAGACAAAACAGGTTCTAATGTTAAGTCCTTCATGAAAGCTAAGTGGAGTAAAGCGACCTCTCGAAAAGCAGGGGAGGCCTGTACCTAATAAGAGGCAGGGCTCTGTCCATCCAAACACTTGGGGTCATAGCTTGATTATGGGCTCAATGGGGAAAATAGTCTTCCAGAATTTCCTGAGATGAGTTTTAATGTATCTTATAATCTTCCATTCAGCTTCTCCAAGCTAGATTCTTAAGCTGGGTGGTTCCTTCCCTTTGTCATTGTTAGTCTAGGACCGAGGTCATTGACGATGACTTGGCCTTGGTTTACAGAACTATCTTAAAGGTGAAGCTTATGCATTAAAGGATTTCCAAAACAATATGGAGGGACCATTCTCTCTTGGCCAGCCATGTTGGTCTTTCAAGAAAATGAGCCACTACCACACCCTTTCTCATCTTGCCATTGTTTGCTAACTCTTTGTCTCTTTCAAAAATTACATGCTCAGTGTTTTATATCCTAAAGAGGCCCAGATCAGTGTATGGAGTACTTCATTTCATCTCAGCTACCTTCAGGAAAATGATCCAAGATGCTACCCTCCATGGCACCTTTTTTTATAAGTCCTGTTGTTCTAAATTACTTTAAAGTTAGTAACTGGTGGAAGATTAATTTACTGCTTCTATGAAAAGAATCTTAGCCTGCTGAGGGGCTTTTAAATATAATCATAGCTTCTTTTTTATCTCTAGAGTTACCCTTCTGTTTCCTCAAGTTACTTTAAGGATCATCTTTCAGAAGGTAAACACCCTGGCATATAAACCACTTCCGAGCCTGTTTATCCAGAGTGGAGGATGAGGATGCTAACAGGCATGAAAAACAATTTCATGGGTATTAGGCTGCAGTTCTAGGCTTCCCCTTCAAGGACTCAGTGTCTCAGGCTGCAGTTGAAGAAGAGGACATTGATGCCAGTGCCTCTGTGGAAGACCAGAGGCTAGATTGAATATTGCTGAATCTGTTTTCTGAATAAATGTTTAGAAACATCTGTCACTTTTCATCTTCTCACCTGCACACCTGATTAAACATCTATAAAATCACTGCAAAGTCAAATAACCACCATGATTAGGACCAGATGCAATTGCGCCCCTTGGAAAATGGAGTGAACTGAGGTGGGAAAGTTGTGTGTAGGGATGAGTAGGGGAGGGAGGACAAATGGGACAGCCAGAGATACATCTCAGAAGGCTGGGGAGATTCTTCTGGAACCTCCCCAGTCTCTGGACTAAGCCAGGGAGGTTCACTATGAGCCAAGAACTCATAAATACCTCTGGGCCAGTGAGTTAATCATTTAATGAATAAGGAAACTATGCACGGGCCTCCAGGTTATAGGTTAACGGGCAGGGTTTCAAAAACAATTTCATTAAGTAGACAAGAATAGATTACAACTAATATCTTGTGTTCCCATATTAAAGCAAGAAGTTGGTTCAAATGAATGAATGCATCCTGGATTCAATATTATTAAAAAAAGGTGGGGGGGACGCTCCCGTAGTGGCTCAGCAAAAACAAATCTGACTGGTATCCATGAAAATGTGGGTTCAATCCCTGGCCTTGCGCAGTGGGTTAAGGATCTGGCATTGCCATGAGCTGTGGTATAGGTGGCAGATGCAGTTTGGATCCTGTATTGCTGTGGCTGTGGCATAGGCCAGCAGCTGTAGCTCTGATTGGACCCCTAGCCTGCAAACCTCCATTTGCCGCTGGTGCGACCCTAAAAAGCAAAAAAATAAAAAATAAATAAATAAACACCTGGAAAGAAACCCAGGTGTTAAGTTTCACTCCCCAAAATCAAATGGACTGAAAATGGATTGCTAATCACCACCACTATGCTAATAGCAAACATAGAGTGGAGACTTAGTCCAAGTATTTTACATATGAATGCATTTAATCCTCATAAAACTCTGTAAGAGAAGCACCATAATGGTCTTCGTTTCATGGAGAAACAAAGTGAGGCCCAGAGAGGTTACATTACCTGCTCACTGTCATACAACCAGTGAGTAGCAGAGCCTGGATTTGAATCAGTGCATTCAGGCTCTAGACTCCACGCTGTGGAGCCTCACTATACGACTCCCCTATGGTACTGTGCAACCAGCTCGAATAGCCTTGGGAAAAAATACTCTAAACCTACCAGATAGGGAGCATGTCATTCCATCTGGAGTGTTCAAGAAAGACTTTTTTTTTTTCCTTTTCAGGGCGGCACCTGTGGCATATGGAGTTTCCCGGGCTAGGGGTCAAATCAGAGCTGTAGCTGCCAGCCTACACCACGGCCACAGCAATACAGGATCCAAACCACATCTGCGACCTACACCACAGCTCACAGCAACACTGTATCCTTAACCCACTGAGCAAGGCCAGAGATTGAACCCGCATCCTCATGGATACTAGTTGGGTTCGTTAACCTATGAGCCATGACGGGAGGTCCAAGAAAGACTTTTTAAAGGAGGCATCATATAAGTTGAAAAATGAGTTGGATTTTGGCAGGTGGGGAAGGAAAGAGGTTATGATGAATGGGGTAGGTCAGCATAAATGGGAGAGGAGATGAGGAGGGTTTTTCAGATGACAGAAAAGAATGAGAAAGACTATGGAGGAAGAGAGGCTCAAGGCAATTTGGGGAAATAGTGGATAGACCAGTTTGGCTGGAGAAGACAAATGTCAGTGTTAACACAGGAGATAAACTTGGAAAAATACAGAGGATGGTAGGCTGAACTTGATTCCTTAAGGCAATGGGAAGCTATTGAAAACTTTTGAGCCAGTACATGACATGAGAGATAACCTCCCTGGCTTACTCTAGACCAAAAATGGGCCTTAAGACAGAAATCAGGAGTGGTTGTGGTGTAGGCCAGCAGCTACAGCTCCCATTCAACCCCTAGCCTGGGAACCTCCATATGCCGCAGGTGGAGATCTAAAAGACAAACAAACAAACAAACAAAAGACTGAAACCCAACATGCCCAATGACTAAATTTAGTTAGAAGCTAAGCCCAAATATAGAGCATGTGGTTTCAAAGGTCTCAGATCTTAGTTGTGCAATTATGCTATTGTGTTTACTTTCCTTTTTCATATTAAAATACTATTGTTGGCCCTAATAGAATATTTATTATTAATACAAAAGTAGCCCTGTCTTCATAGAGCTAACAATCTAGTGGGAGAAGGCATAATGCACAAAATAAAATACGTAAAGATAATATGTGAATATTCTGAATACATTGAGAGTAGATCTTAAAATTTCTCATCACAAGAGAAAAAAACATTTTAATTACGGAAGGTGATAGATGTTAACTAGACTTTTAGTGTTGATCATTTTGTAATGTATACAGATATTGAAATATTATGTTTTATACCTGAAACTAATTAATGTTAGATGCTAATTATAGCTCATTTTTTTAAAGAAAAGAATGAATTATATAAATGCACATCTTAGTATATTAAATTTCCGGACAATGACACAGACTATAAGAATCTTAGTAAGAATTCTTAGCAAGAATTTCCTCTTAATAGATCTTAAGAGAAAGCCCATTCTACTGACTATAGTAAAAGAAATAAAGATGTTATATGTAGAGATAGTATGTACGAATGTTAGATATTGATTAAAAGGAAAGGAGAGAGGAGTTCCTGTAGTGGCTCAGTGGAAATGAATCTGACTAGTATCCATGAAGATGCAGGTTTGATCCCTGGCCTCGCTCAGTGGGTTAAGGATCTGGCATTGCTGTGAGCTGTGGTATAGGTCAACAGCTACAGCTCTGATTTGACCCCTAGCCTGGAAACCTCCATATGTCCTGGGTGTGCCCCTAAAAAGACAAAAAAAAAAAAAAGACATGGAAGGAGAGAAAATGAAGGTGGGGGAACAGTGAGGGTATGGAGTTTTGGACAGAGTTTCCAGGAAAAACTGTCTAAGAACATGAATTCTGAGTAAATATTTAAAGCAGTTGAGGAGGGAAGCCTGTGGATGTTTGGAAAAAGAGCTTTCCAGGAAGAGAGTAGAGCAGGTGTAAAGGTCCTGAGGTGGAAGCATGCCTGGATTATCCGAGGAAGAAAGTGGAGTGGCTGGAGTAGGGGGAGTAAGGGAGTGACTAATTGGAGGTAAAGTGATAGAGGTGAGTGAAAGGTAGATGATGTGGGCCCACTTAGGGCATCAAGAAGACTTTAGCTTTTACTCTGAGACCACTGTGGTTTGGGAGCGGTGGATTGGCCCAGTTTAACGTTTTAGTGGAAGCAGTGTGGCTCTCATGCTCAGAATAGGCCATGAGGATGAGTGTGGGATAGGAGACAAGGGCAGAAGCAGGAAGACTGGCTAGGAGGAGAGCGGTAGCAGTGGAGAGGGTATGCCATCTTGAAAATATTTTAAGGTAAAACCTTAGAATTTTCTTTTTTTTTTTTTTTTTTTTTTTTTTGTCTATTTACAGTGGCACCTGAAGCCTATGGAAGTTCCCAGGCTAGGGGTCAGACTGGAGCTACAGCTGCCAGCCTGTAACTCAGGATCCGAGGCAAATCTTTGAACTACACCACAGCTCATGGCAACATTGGATCCTTAACCCACTGAGCAAGGTCAGAGATTGAACCTGCATCCTCATGTATATTAGTTGGGTTCATTACAACAGAGCCACAATGAGAACTCCCCTTAGAATTAATCTGATGGACACGATGTGGAGTATAAAGGAAAGGGAGGAATCAAGAAAAGCCTGGTGGATTCGCCTGAGTGACTAGATTATGGAAGGAGCTGTTTTCTTTGTGGTAGCAGTGGAAGGAGAGCCAGTGGGGGCTCGGCTCTAGATGGGATAAGCTGTTGAGTTCTATTAAGCATTCAAGTAGAACTATCAGCTGAGAAGGTAGATAGAAGATCGGGGGCCAGAAAAGAGGTTTAGTCTAGACACACACACATTGGAGTCGAGCACATGGATGGTATTAAAGTCATAAACTGGAAGAGCTCCCCTAGGGAGTAGGCTTCAGTTGGAAAGAGGAGTTCCAAGCACTGATCCCTGGGCATTGAACATTCAGGAGAGGATGATGCAAGTCCTGTTGTGGCTCAGCAGAAACAAACCTGACTAGGATCCCTGAGGATGTGGGTTCAATCCCTGGCCCTGCCCAGTGGGTTAAGGATTTGGCATTGCTGTGGCTGTGGTGTAGGCCGCCAGCTGTAGCTCCGATTGGACCCCTAGCCTGGGAACCTCCATATGCTGCACCAGTGGCCAAAGAAAGAAGAAAGGGAAATGGAAAGGGAAAGGGAAAGGGACAGGAAAGGAAAGGAAAGGAAAGGAAAGGAAAGGAAAGGAAAGGAAAGGAAAGGAAAGGAAAGGAAAGGAAGGAAAGGAAGGAAAGGGAAGGGAAGGGAAAGGAAAGGAAAGGGAAGGGAAGGGAAGGGAAGGGAAGGGAAGGGAAGGGAAGGGAAGGGAAGGGAAGGAAAGAGAGGGTGAGGATAACTAGGAAAGAAATCTGAGAAAGAAGCCAAGGGGGGTGGAAGGAAAACAATTGAGTGTGAAGTCCTAGAAGTGAAAGAAAAAAAGGGTTTCAAGGAGAAGAATTATCACCTGGATCAAATGCTGCTGATGAAGCAAGTCAGATGAGGCTGGAGAAAGAAGCCCTGGACTCGGCAACATGGAGCCCTGTGACAATGAGAAGAATAGCAAAGGTCAAAAGTAGAGTGTGGCTGAGTGATTTGAGAGGCTGGATGTGTCCACTTTATTTTAGCAATGGCATTCTCTTATCTTGGCATCTTCTTAGGTGGGTACCTGGTGAAGAAAAGGTCCATTTTTAAAAAGTGCTTCTGGGGATCCCATTTTAGCTCAGCAGGTTGAGAACCTGACAGAGTGGGGAGTTCCTGTCATGGCTCAGTGGTTAACGAACCTGACAAGCATCCATGAGGACGTAGGTTCGATCCCTGGCCTTTCTCAGTGAGTTAAGGATCCGGTGTTGCTGTGAGCTGTGGTGTAGGTCACAGATGCGGCTCCAATCCAGTGTTGCTGTGGCTGTAGTGTAGGCCAGAGGCTACAGCTCCGATTCAACCCCTAGTCTGGGAACTTCCATATGCTGCAAGTGCAGCCCTAAAAAGACAAAAAAAAAAAAAAAAGAACCTGACAGAGTGTTGGTGAGGATGCGAGATTGATTCCTGGCCTCACTCAGTGGGTTAAGGATCCAGCAATTGTGATGTAGGTCCGCAGCTACAGCTTGCCTCCCACGTTGCTGTGGTTGTGATGTAGGCCGGCAGTTGAAGCTTCTCTCCAGCCCCTAGCCTGGGAACTTCCATATGCTGCACCTGTGGCCCTGAAAATAAATAAAATAAAATAAAATAAAATAAATAGTGCTTTTCAATCCCTGACTTTTGAACTTCCGCCTCAGGGCCAAAAAAATAAATAACTTGGGAGTTCCCGCTGTGGCTCAGCAGAAACAAATCTGACTAGTATCCACTAGGATGTGGGTTCAATTCCTGGCCTCGCTTAGTGGGTCAGGGATCCAGTGTTGCTGTGAGCTGTGGTGTAGGTTGCAGACTTGACTTGGAGCCCATGTTGCTGTGGCTGTGGTGTAGGATGGCAGCTGCAGCTCCGATGCAACCCCTAGCCTGGGAACTTTCATATGCCTTGGGTGCGGTCCTAAAAAGCAAAAAGTAAAAACAAATAAATAAATAAATGACCTAATTAAATTAAATAAAAAGTGCTTCTATGGAGTTCTGCCTTTGCATGGCTTTTATCACATGTTCACTTATGGATTCAATTTTTTTTTTTTCCTGCTGTAAAACTCATGTTGATGGAAGCCTCCTTTGGCCAAAGGCATGGTGCTAGCTGGTGTGCTGGGTTGAGAAGGTTGAGGGAATTCAGAGGTGGCTCTAGTGCCCATCATGCTTGCTTTTTCTTCACTGTGGAAACACGTTTCACTGTGGTGTGGCTATAGCTGAGATGGCCACACCCCCAAACAAGAGTGGGCGGTGACCTAGGCTTGGCCAACCCGAATGCTGCCTCTCCTCTACCCTACCACAGTGATTGGCTCAAGGCTCAATCAGAAAAACTATCGCCACACCCAAAGCTCCACCCTCTAGCCCCCGCATCCAATAGTTCACCTGGCTTGGGGAGGACTTGGCTGTGAGTGACTGGCCTGGGGAAATTTTCAAGCTTCCCCAAGTGGCCTCAAACTGGCAGTGTGCTTAAAGCTGGAGGCTGCGTGCTCTTCAGAGGGCAGATGGCAGGCTCATCTGGCAAGTGGGACGTTCTGACTGAAGGGAGATCCCTGGCAGGAGGGCAAGTCACACAGGGAACCTCCCTTTCCGACTTGGCCCCCCAGAGCTGACTCGGTACTTCATAGGAGCGACCTCAAGAGCATCCTGGCTGTTTTGCATTATCAGCATCTATTACAAAGCCACATGATAAATGACGGCCTGTTTCCTCACTTCTGTTTTCGAGGGCACCACGAAAGGACATCACACTCAACAGCCATGCTGGGCCAGAACTCCCCCGCCCCCACCTTCCCTCCCCCCGTCAGGACTAAGGTTCTCCCCAGAGCGTGATTGATCACAGGAATGGAAGGACTCCAGCTGAAGTTGGGGAGAGAGGAAGGATGGGCAGTGGGATTAAAGTGGAAGGAAAAGTTAAAAGAGTGAGATTTTTTATTTTTGCAATGTGGCCCTCTGCTAACCATTATTTCAAAGCTTCCTGAATGGAAACGAATCAGGAAACAGCACTGGGACTAATAAAATCATACTGGAGAACAGCTGGGGATAGCATCGGTGATCATTAATAAACCACTATTGTGTGAGACCTTTGGTCATACATAAACTTGGCTAATATCCTTCTTCTCCCAATATCCCTAAAGTTTATCTTTTTTTGAACAATGAGAATATAATTCAGAAAGTTAAGTGACTTGCCCAGGGTCATGCACACTGGATCAAGACGGGGAAAGAAGTTAAAATTATGTTCTTGGCATTTAGTTTCTTTACTCTTAAAGCATGGAGGTGTTTAGCTTTCCTGGCTGTGCCCTTCTGTCGCCCCGTCTGCCTGGGGGGATTCAGCTCATTTTCAGTCTCAGTGAACAGGGCTAACAATGTTACTTTTGACATTAAGTCAGAAGATGAATGTCCTAGAACGAATCCCCATTGCTTTTTCTGGCGATTGACCTGGTTGACCTGGCCTGAGAATTGCCTTGAGCCAAAGCACTTTAGACCTTAAAGAATGTATTTTCTTTTCTTCTCCTCTCCTTCCTTTGTGGCAGAGACTTTTGTCCACCTGGTCCTCAGTTAGGTTTTTTTGTTTCGTTTTGTTTTTTAATGCACATTAATTTTAGATTCTCTTTCTGCTCATTCATTCATTCATCAACTAAATTTATAAAGCATCACTGTTTATTGAGCACCTACTCTGGGCCGGTGCCATGATAAGTTCTGGAAGGACGGTGGCTCAACCTAATTAGGGGGGTAGGAAATTTTTTCCCTGAGGAAGGATTAGCTGGACTTGAAGGATGAGTAGGCTTTAGCTAGGTGAAGACGGAACTGGAAGAGAATTCTGGGATAGCAGGTATGTACACCTGGGGCAGTGCACAGGTATTCAGTTAGCAAGGAGGACTTGGAAAGATAGAAAGGCATGAAAACTGTTAAGGAGTGATGACTTCCCCCACCCCAAACAATGGGAAACTGAAAGGGTTCTATTTTTATTTATTTATAAAATTCTTTTGCTTTTTAGGGCTGCACACGGAAGTTCCAGGCTAGGGGTCGAATCAGAGCTGCAGCTGCCAGCCTGCACCACAGCCACAGCAATGCTGGATCCAAGCAAAGTCTGTGACCTACACCATAGTTCATGGCAATGCTGTATCCTTAACCACACTGAGCAAGGCCGGAGATGGAACCAGCATCCTCATAGTTCCTGGTCGAGGTCCTTACCGCTGAGCCACAACAGGAACTACAGAGGGTTTTAGATACACAAGTTTCTGGCTCCATAACTCCCTCTTGTCCTAGAACCCCAATGGCTATGGGAGAAAATCAAATGTTTCTTGATAAATACCTGAGTTCCCACGCCCTGGCCACACCCATGCCTCTTTAACTCTGGGTGTGAATTGACCCCAGGAGCTCCGTTACAAAGAACAGCCTGCCTTGGGGGAGATAGGAGGGGCTGTCCTGAGAGATTCAGATCTCCCCTCGCAGAGATCTCATTTCAGAGTGGCTATGAACGGAGAAAGGTTAAGAGAACTCCAGTGACCAAGGCGATCCAAAGAAGGGGATCAGGGGACAAGTACAGCTGGGAAGGAACAATCCTAAGATTCTGTGATCCCAGGCCAAATTCCACGAGTGCCTCAGAAGGCACCTGGCCACACTCGTAACTGCATGGGGAATTAAAACACAACGACCTTCCTTGTCTCCTGTTGACTTGTTTTGGGTGTGCCCTTGAGATTCCAGTCCCGATTCTCCACTCAGGGAGTGGAATCTTGGAACATGCTCCTTTTTTTTAACCTTCAGCCTCGCCTTTTTGCCTATGCACACCCCAATTCCAAAAAACTGCCCTTCTTGAAACCGTTTTCATCATTACTCCTGCTGCTTCAAAGCTTTTCCCTCTGCTGCCCACAGAGAGGAGCTGTCATGTCTGGGGCCTCCCTGGCAGAGGAAGAGAGGGAAGCTGAGTCATTGTTCATTAAGCATCATGATCCTGCCTCAGGACCTTTGCACGTTGGCCTGGACACTTTATTGAGATACTTGCCTCACCTTGAGTCTTAGCTTATTTTTTATTTTATTTAATTTATTTATTTATTTAGAGCTTCCCCTGTAGCATATGGAAGTTCCCAGGCTAGGGGTTGAATAGAAGCTGCAGCTCCTGGCCTACACCACAGCCGCAGCAACGCCAGACCCGAGATGCATCTGTGACCCACATCACACTCATGGAAACACCGGATTCTTGACCCACGCAGCAAGGCCAGGGATCAAACCAGCATCCTCATGGACACTAGTTGGGTTCATTACCGCTGAGCCACAATGGGAACTCTGCTTATTTATTACCTTCTTACTAAGGTCCTCTTTATGGTATTTAATACCACGTATTTTCCCATCTTCCTTACGCTACTTTCTTTTCCTTGTTTCCATATACCTATCTAGAACACACCACGTCATTTTCTTATTTCCTATGCTTATTGCTTATTGTCTGTTTTATCCAACTGGAATCCAAGGTCACTGAGGGCATGGGTGTGTCCCAAGTGCACAGAGCATGCCTGCATGTGGTAGGTGCCCACTGAGTGTCCCCTGGTGGATGAATGCTCTCCAGCAGGATGATGCATTATTGTCTCCATTACTGCTGTTGTGCTACATGGCCAGTGGACCCTGATGTCATCACAGTGGCACATGGTATTAGGCATGGGTAACATCTCTGCTCCAGGATCCTCTGAGATAGTCTCAATGTTCAGTCAAGTCTCCTTAGACACAGAGGAGTGAAACAAAAGATAAGTAATTGATCTCTGATAGTCACTTCATATCAAGGAGAAAATGTTTGATGCCCCATAGGCACATGTATTAACAAATGCTTTGAAAATGGGAGTGGTGGGGAGTTCCTGTTGTGGCTCAGTGGAATGAACCCAACTAGTATCCATGTTGACGCAGGTTCTATCCCTGGCCCCACTCAGGATCCAGTGTTGCTGTGAGCTGTGGTGTAGGTCGCAGATGTGTCTTGGATCCCACGTTGCTGTGGCTGTGGTGTAGGCTGGCAGCTGTAGCCCTGATTCAACCCTAGTCTGGGAACTTCCACATGCTGCGAGTGCGGCCCTAGAAAATAAGAAGAAAAGAAAATGGGAGTGATGAGAGTGGAGGAGAGGCGAATTACCAAGCCCTGAGAACTGTTCCTTGCCCCGGACTCTCATGAAGTCAGGAGGTGGCAGGCCAGCAAACACTGACCACACTCCAATCAACAAGGTCAGCGAAGAATTTACATGCAGGAAGTCATCTATTTTTAATATTGCAATTGCTTTCCTGTTTTCCTTTATTCGGTATGTTACCACAGGAGCCCCATTCCAAGAGTTTTGTTTGAATGCTTTCCTCTCCTATTTTTCTTTTTTAAATTTGGATGCAGCCTGGTATTTTCAGAGAGCCAACGTTCTCCTATTATTTAAAGAAAACCAGGAGGCCGGGTCAACTGTCAGGCTGAACAATGCCGGGCTGATGCAAAGTGTGAGGGTCACAAAGGTGGAGATGCTAAATGGTTGGGCTGAAAGGGAGCTCTCTTCTGGGGACTGGTACAAAAGGGTGTGCCTGGAGCAGAGGAGGGCTGGAGGTATGCTGGGTGAGCCAGCCCAGCGAGGCAGGAGGTTTCTTGCCAAACTGGCAGGACTTGAAGTGAGTCCTAGCAATCCACCCCCATCTCAGTCCTACCTCACCACACCCCCGTGGAGCGAAAGTGAGACATTCCTTTCATACCCAAAGCTGTCCAAGCCCCTCCTGGATGTATTTATCCAGCCAATTATCTGTTATTCAGCCGAGGTTGTGTAGACTTTGTCTTTTCCGAGATTGCAAAGTTTCCCAACTGTTTGATTAGAATGCTGTGCAATCAACCCTGTTTACTTTATCCTTTCATTAGCCCTTTGCAGTGCCATGATTGGCAAAGCCTGGATGGGAACAGAAGCAAAAGGTGTCAAGAGATTTTTTCCCCAAACACAGATTCTGTATTGTAACACAATGCTTTTTGAGCTACATCCTGGCTAAGGCTGTTTGCCGGGTTGCAAATCCTCAAGACTGTCTTCCCTTCTGTGTGGCTGAACTTGAGTTGCTGAACTGTGGGTTGTTCCTTGAGTTTTCTCCCTGGTCTCCCATCAGTCTCCCTGGCCCTGGTTCTGGGGCATTTCAGCTCCTTGGCAGCAGTCGCAAGGAGGGCACTTCCCTTGCTGAGCATCGGCCCTGGACTTCCTGCCTTGACCTTGCAGGTGTTTCCGTAATTTCTCCTGGAAATCTGGATGGTCCCGTGCGCCTGTAAGTCCTAGATTTTTGCCCCCCACCTCTTTCTATGCTTTGTTTGGTGTCTCTGAGTCATAGTCACATATCCAGTTTAGGTTGCTTTTTTGCTGGTAACTGGTTCTACTTATTTTTCTGGTGACTTCAGCAAACTCATAAGGGAAATGCTTTTGTAGATCAGAAAAACTTGAAGTGCACTCCCCTTTCACAAAGAGCAAGGTCAACACTGCAACTGAGACAGAAACCACCCCCAATTTTTCATATTCTAAATGATTTTAAACATTAACCCATGAAGCCAAGTGGAGTTGTGCAGTGAGCAAGGCTAACCCCATATTAAAAAAGGGAACTTGTCAAGGTTAAATTGTTGATCAAAGCAGAAGCCCAGCAAAGAACTCTCACCACCAGTACCATCTCCAGAACTGGAGCGACGTTTGAGGAAAATAGAGCATTCTGCCTTATGAGATTCAAGGAGTTATCCTTTTGTTTAAACACTTGTCATTGTTGTCTAAGGCATCCCTGTGCTTTGAAAGAAAAATTGCATTATTTGAGTCAGAATTGGCTTATTAGTATCCCATACCTTGTTCAACAAACAATATAGGAAATACATATAATATAACATAGGCTTAAAATTGAATAACAGGGCCAGAGAAATACAAATTAGAACAAGAATGAAGATGAGGGAACCAAAAAGATCTTACAAAGCGATAAAAATTGAGCAGTAAATTTGCCTCAGAGCTGCCTGATGACCAAAGCAAAGAAAGAAACATGGTTATTTACACAGATGTTATTATCCACGGGGGCCAGGGGGAATCCATTTCTTCCATTTCTTCAAGAAGCAGAGCATTTTGGAGTTCCCATTGTGGCTCAGGGGTAACAAAGCTGCCTAGTATCCATGAGGACACAGGTTTGATCCCCGGCCTCACTCAGTGGGTTAAGGATCTGGCATTGCTGTGAGCTGTGGTGCAGGTCGAAGATGTGGCTCAGATCCCGAGTTGCTGTGGCTGTGGTGTAGCCTGGCAGCTGTAGCTCCATTTCAGCCCCTAGCCTGGGAACTTCCATATGCCACAGGGGCGGCCCTAAAAGGCAATGCATTTTGCTTTTATTTCTGAAGGAATTGTCTCCTGAAAGGCCTCAGCAAATGAAGTAACATTTTTATAAGGCCATCTGTTTCAGGATATGTCCATGAGGTGAAACCTTGGGTAGGCTGCAGAATCTCTCCGAATCGCAGTTTTTCATATCCATCCATTTTAGGGGGATCCATCACCCATGCCTGGGCAGAACTGTTGATTCATTTCAATAAATGTGTCTAAAAGACTTCATGTGTGAAGCACTATGCTAGGTGTTCTTGGAATATAAGATTAAAAAAATATATATATATGGACTTCATCCCCTGGATCCATGGCCCAGTGAGAGGGATATATAAATACAAAAATAATTCTCATACAAGGTAACTCGTTATCCTAGCTATGACAGAATACCATAGACGGAGTGGCTTAAACAACAGATATTTATTTTTCAGAGTTCTGGAGGCTGAGAAGTCCAAGATCAAGGCACCCAGGGACCCAGTATCTGGTGAGAGCCTCCTTTTCTGTTTGCAGTTGGCCATCTTCTTGTACCATCACCTGGTGGAGAGCAGAGGCGGAGCAAACTGTCCTGTCTCTTCTATAGAAGGGAACTAATCCCATTCCTCCCTCATGACCTACTCACCTCCCCAAATGCCCTCCCCTTCATGTTATCACATCGGGGGTTAGGATTTTGACATGTGGATTCTGGGGAACACAAATATTCAGTCCATAATAGTTGTGTTTAGGGTTGTTATAAAATGTGAAAAAATGAGTTGGGTGAATGCATTTTTCCAAAGAAATTTCCAATGCCTCCCCCACTTGGTTTTTTTTTCTCTTTTAGGGCCGAACCTATGGCATATGGAAGTTCCCAGGCTAAGGGTAAAATCGGAGCTGCAGCTGCCGGCCTACACCACAGCCACAGCAATGCAGGATCCAAGCTGCATCTGCTATCTACACCACAGCTCACAGCAAAGCCAGATCCTTAGCCCAGTGTGAGAGGCCAGGGGTCGAACCTGTGTCCTCATGGATCCTAGTCAGGTTTGTTACCATGGGGCCACGATGGGAACTCTTCCAATGCCCTTTAGATACAATTGTGTTATGAGCCTGGGCCTGTACATATCTGAATCTGCTCAGGAATGACAACAGCTACAGACCCTAGGATTTTCTCTGAGTGCCTGGGTAAGAAATGTGTCAACCTCTAAACTGACCTCTCTGGCCAAGGATGCAGCTTTCTCTGCAGGCTGCCTGTCCACCCTGGTAGCCTAGACTGGGACCAGAGGCAGGTGATTGTCATAGGACATATGTGAGTTCTGTTACCCAATTAAAGGATGCTTGGAAGCTCAAAGCCACAAATGTCCACTACCTGGTTTTCCCTTTTTCAAACATACCTCCTATTTGCTATCCTGGATAATTTAGTTTTCTTCTGAGATATCTGCAACCCAGAATCAGTTATTTATTTTCTTTCTGCAGGGAGAGAGGGTGCCTTCGCCACATATGGAAGTTCCCGGGAATTGAATCCCAGCCACAGCTGTGACCTATACCACAGCTGCAGCAACACTGGATCCTTCCTTAATCTGCTTCATCACAGCGTAAACTCTCAGAATCAGTTAGTTCTCACTGAACCTAGGGGAGACACAGCAAACCCACGTCCTTCACTTATTATCATTATTATTGGGAGAGAAAGAGTTAATTGTAAGGAAGCAATATTTCTGCTTCCTTTGCTGGCTAAAGCAGCTTCATTTATAAAATGCTCTCTATCGCCTGGCTGCTGTTACCAAGGGAGCTCAGTGGAAACTCTCCAGCATTTGTGTAATTCCCTAAACCCTGCAGTCCTATTATTCACCAAACCCTGCTTGGGTCACCTGACACCAGAAGAGCAAGCCTGGAAAACAAGACGTAGACACTAAGAGCCTCACTGTGAAGAGTTAACTGGCTCTTGAGATGAATGATGACGTAAGAAGGACCACTCTCACTTACATCCTGGTGGGACCTGGGGGCTGCGTCTTAGACATACATTCTTTTCCTTCTCCCTGACTGGATTGGACATCCACTCTTATTCTGTTTCATAGTCCAAGGGGAGGACAGGCAACTGGATGAAGCCTGTCAGGGGAGATATGCCTCTCCACAAAGACCACACTGAACTGTCCTGACGTCCTCTGCCAGTCAGGATGGCACAGATGGTGAGAAATAAAGCATGGTACCCAAACAGCATTTTTCCCCCAAAGCCAGTCTACACTGCACGTGGGATGTGAACACTGCAGTGGCTGTGTTAGCCATTGCATGTATATACAGAACAGACTTACCTGCCTGATTCTCTTAGGTTACACATCATTTTGTCTGCATCTCCAAAAACCAGATGAAAAAGGTCCCCAAAGAAAGTTAGTTCCCTTTGCGATGCAGCCAAAAATGAATCTAACTAGAATCCATGAAGATGCGGGTTTGATCCCTGGACTCGATCATCAGGGATCCGGTGCTGCTGTGAGCTGTGGTGTAGGTCGCAGACATGGCTTGGATCCCGAGTTGCTGTGGCTGTGGTATAGGCCAGCAACTGTAGCTCTGATTTGACCCCCCAGTCTGGGAACTTCTATATGCCACGGGTGTGGCCCCAAAGATGTCCCCTTTGAACCTCAAATTCAACATGTCTATGAGACTTTCATATGACCCAAACCTCAGGATTATCTTTGTTATCTCCATTTCCTGTTCTCTATCTAATTATATATCAGTCTATTTATCAACCTATCTTCCCCTCAACAAACATATCCTGAGCTCCTACGTCCTGTGCAAGGCCCTGGGTCTGCCATGGGAAGGAATAGCAGACATGGCCCATGCCTCATGGAAGCTCCCATCTGATAAAGGAGCCAGATGTTACTCAAATAATCAGAGACACAAATAAGGGATTATTTTATCTTTCTCTCCACCATGGCCAAACACCTTGGCCAAAATTCATCATCTCATGTCTAAACTCTGCATAAACCTCATGTTCTATTCCTCTACTCAGCGCAATATGAAGACTCCTCCTTGCCAAAATGCCTTGGACCTATTTGCCTGGGAGCCTTAGTCTTTGAACGGTCTCTCCTATTTGACCCACTCATCATTGTTATCTCTTCAATTCCTACCACTCTTTAAGACCCAGAAGATACAAGTGAACTTATTTACACAACAGAAATAGACACACAGACATAGAAAAACAAACAATTTCCCAAAGAGGAAATTGGGGAGAGGGGTAAATTAGGAGTTCGAGATTAACATACACACACTACTGTATATAAAGGAGATAAACAACAGGGTCCAACTGTACAGCATAGGGAACTATATTCAATACCTTGTAATAATCTATAATGGAAAAGAACTTGAAAAAGAATATATATATATATATATATATATATATATATATATATATATATATATGAATCACTTTACTGTATACCTGAAACTAATACAAATTGTAAATCACCTGTATTTCAATAAATGTTTTTTAAAAAGATCCAACAGAAGTGGGGTCCTATCTTTGAATCTGTCCTATCGTCTCCAGCCAGAATTGAACTCCCACCTCTCCCTTCAAGAAGCACTCCTTGTCCACATCATTTTGGTGGAATAGCTTACATACAGTGGTCCTTTGTGTGCATCTTCTCTCCAGTTAGTTTGTAAGTGCCTGCAGGGCAAGGACTCCATGTGGTTGTCACTTGTCATTATTTTGGCTGTACCAGCCATCTGAAGTCCCTTTCCACATTTTGGGAATTGAGTCTTTGTTTAAGACCAGTACACTTCTTACTAAAGGAAATTGTGTTCCCACCTTCCTTGTAATTATATATGTGACTCAAGGTCTTCCCAACAGAAGCCCCCAGTGGACAGCTAATGATGCAAAGCAGTGAGGACATCAAAGATGCTTTCTGATAGAGGTTGCAGTCCAGCAGGATCCAGTCCCGGGGGTAGCAGTGGTGGCAGTGCTGATAATTTTCCAGTGCCCATGACAGCGGAGTCAGTGCTGACAATTTCCTCACTCAGTAGCATCTTAGGCTTTGATTCTATTGGCATAGCCACATCTCCTGAGGATCCTGTGAGCTACTCAATATCCTTTAATGAATCCTTTTCTGCTTAATTCAGCTGCCGTCTGTCTTAGCCTCCAAAGAAACTAACACAGAGCCTCAGTCATTATAAGGATTTTGTAAATATTTGTGAATGAATAAATGAATGAATCTATTCCTGCTAGTTGTAATAGCTTTTCTAAAGTTGTGTTTCATCATCCATAAATGGGCTAAAAATTTCTACACCACCCAAAGAAAGCTATAAGAATCAGCTAGTCACTTATCATGGAGCATGATAATGTGCGAAAATAGAATGTGTACATGTATGTGTAACTGGGCCACCATGCTGTGCACTAGAAAAAAAATTGTATTGGGGAAATAACTATTAAAAATAATGATAATTAAAAGAATCAGATGAGATAATGTATGGACAGCAGCTAGCACATAGTATGTAAGCAATAAAGAGTAGTTATGGGGTAGAAATAGGGATCTGAAGATGATGATAACAATAGATCAATGAATACTCTCTGCTTGCCCAGGAGGAGAGAATTTTAGCAATTTCTATCTGTAAGGGATACATCTTAAATTTCAACACTTTCCTTTGTATTTCCATGAAATCTGCAGGTTGGGAGCCTGGGCTTACAAGTGCACTGAATGTAAGTCCATGTGAAAACACCTGTGAGTGTAGTACCATAAAGCAGGTGCATTTTTTGACATCACTGCATTACCTGAGAGACTCAGAAAAAGCCAGCGTTTGACACAGGAATTTGCCTTAGGAAACCAACTTTAAAAAACACCAAACTTTGAGCTAAAAGTAGACTTTTCCAAGGAACCAGAGTGCCCCTTGCAGGACAATGGGGGAACTTGAAGAATGTAAGAATGGTCAGGCAACTGTATTAATTGCAAGAAAGAGAAAGCAAGAGTCCAAGAATAGAGTTCCTATCACGGCTCAGTAGCTAACGAACCCAACTAGGATCCATGAGGATGCGGGTTCAATCCCTGGCCTCGCTCAGTGGGTTAAGAATCCGGTGTTGCCATGAGCTGTGGTGTAGGTCACAGAATCAGCTTGGATCTGGCGTTGCTATGGCTGTGGTGAAGGCTGGCAGCTGCCGCTCCTATTTGACCCCCTAGCCTGGGAATATCCATATGCTGCAGGTGATTCCCTCCAAAGACAAAAGACAAAAAAAAAAAAAAAAGAAAAAGGAAAAAAGAACACATGTGTATATGTATGACTGGGTCACTTTGCTGTACAGTAGAAATTGACAAAACACAGTAAACCAACTATAATGGAAAAAATTAAAAATCATTAAATAATTAATTAATTTTAAAAAAAGTTCAAGCCAGGAATAGCAAGCTAAGAAAAGCTTCTGGCTGACCAGTGAGAAAGCAGAAGCAGATGGCAACCCAGCTCTGAAACCAGTGACTGAAAACAAAGGTCAGTCTTGAAAAAATGTGCACTATGGCCAAGACTTGTTGATCAAGTGTTTGCCTTTTGTATCTCTATCAACAGAGGTATAATCATCTGTAAATGCACGATTACAACTCTCACATTTTCAAAACCAGGCTCAGTGTTTTTGATAGTTTGTTCATCATGGATTTTTTTTTTTTTTTGCATTAAGTTTGACTTTAAAAAATATGTCGTGGCGCAGTGGTTAGCGAATCCGACTAGGAACCATGAGGTTGCGAGTTCGGTCCCTGCCCTTGTTCAGTGGGTTGCTGATCCGGCGTTGCCGTGAGCTGTGGTGTAGGTTGCAGACGCGGCTCGGATCCAGCGTTGCTGTGGCTCTGGCGTAGGCTGGTGGCTGCAGCTCCGATTTGACCCCTAGCCTGGGAACCTCCATATGCCGCGGGAGCGGTCCGGGAAATAGCAAAAAGACAAAAAAAAAATATGATATTTAAAAAAATAAATTTAAAATATGGCTTTTGGTGGGGGGAGGGTTGCTGCACTCATAGCATGTAGAAGTTCCTGGACCAGGGATCAAACCCATGCCACAGAAGTGACCTGAGCCACTGCAGTGATAGCAATGGATGCTTAACCCACTATGACACAAGGGAACTCCAAAAATACAGTATTTAAATATTACTTATTTTGATTGTTGAACTTTGGGGAGTCCCTCTAAATTTTCCTTCTCACTTGCCTCTCTTTGGTCCTGGCCTTGCTCAAACCAAATTGTAGTTGGCAAATATTCCTGCATGTGATCACATTCATTTTCAGAGCAGCTGGGCAGGGAGCTGTATTTTATGGTGAAATAAACTGAGTCACAGGAAGATCTGGCCAAGTTTCATAAGCTAATTGAAAAATGTAGCCAGTTCAAGCTGAATGCAAACACCAGCTGTATTCTTATTGCCTAAACAAAACTCTAGTCTAGGATGATAAGACAAAAGACAGCATGGAACATCAGGTAATAATGGATTGAAACATATAAAATTCATTCTAAGAAGTATTGTCATTGAAATTGAGATGACAGTACACTTAAAGCAGGATGACTGTAAGGTTCCAACGAATTGCTTTCCAAGGAGTATTTGACACATGGCTCCTGGAGTTCCCATCATGGCTCAGAGGTAATGAACCCAACTAGTATCCATGAGGAAGAGAGTTTGATCCCTGGCCTTGCTCAGTGGGCTAAGGATCCAGCATTGCTGTGAGCTGTGGTATAGATCACAGACACTGCTTGGATCCTGCATTGCTGTGGCTATGTGTAGGCTGGCAGCTGCAGCTCCAATTTGATCCCTAGACTGAGAAACTCCATGTACTGCAGGTGCGGCCCTAAAAAGACAAAAGACAGAAAAAGACTAGTAACTCCAGAAAAATCACATTGAATAAAATGTTTCCATGATCTTCTCTACTCCAAAAAAACATTTTTCTCAACAAATACTTTAAGCCAAAAGCTCTATTTGGCATACAAGCCAGTTCAAAACCCTACTTGTGCTCTCCTGGTCCATCATAGCAACCTACCTTAAGTATTCATTTCTTCCTTAGTTAAAACCAGGCATCGGTTTCCCTTGGCTACACATCGTCAAAGCCATTTTTAATTAAATTTCTGAGAAACTTGGCAGAGTGAAGGAAAAACATTTGACTGGCCGGGCCACCTTCTTGAGAATGATATCCATGAGTTCTAAAGAAAAAATTGATTTCAGTATTTTATAATTAGAGCTCATTCTCACTCACATGCTTATCTACAGAGAGCTTTCTGGAACACATAGGCAATAACCTGAAAAAACGCCAGCCAGTTGGGCTTTGGCTGCAGGTGGAAACACCCCTGAGGAGTCGAACCTTATAGCACAAGACATCAGCACTAAGGGTATTCAGGAAAGACAGGGCTCCCTTTCAAGTGCTTGCTTTGCAATTTCAAAAGCACAGCTTCTTAATAGGGAGACTAGTGATAAATCTGCTGTGGAAAAGCTCTGAAAAAGAAGGACTCATTAACTCTTTCATGCATGCGCTTTCAGTCTGGCCCTAGTGATGCTAAGAGAGCTCAGAATTATGTGTGGATTCTCCTCATGTCTAATTTTTATTGCACAGGGAGGAGTCCTGTAAATTAAGTGAATGCATGAGAAAGCTTTTTTCAAGAGAAATGGCTGTGATAAGGATACTCCCTTTAGATATCTCTGAGGAATCCACTGTTATTAAATACTCTCAAAAAACATAGCTAAATGTTTCCAAAGTGAAAAGCTTGTCTATATTAAATGTCCCCAATGACCTGTTTGCTATTTATTTGTTAAAACAAATAATAATTGGTCAATGGGGTGGTTCAGGCTGAGTTCAAGGAGTTGGGAATATAGCAATGACAAGGCAGGCAAAATCCTGGCCTTCTTGAAGCTTATGTTCTAAGGGAGACATCAACTATAAAAAATAAACAACTGACTAATAACATGTCAGGTATTAGAGAATGGATTTTTGGTTGCCAAGGGGGAAAGCAGGTAGGGGAGGGGTGGATACGGAGTTTGGGATTAGCAGATGCAAATTATTATATATAGGATGGATAAACAACAGGGTCTTACTGTATAGCACAGGAAACTAAATTCAATATTCTGTACTAAATAATGGAAAAGAATATGAAACAGAATATATAAGGAGTTCCTGTTGTGGCTCAGCGGGTTAAGAATCCAATGTAGTGTCCATGAGGATGCATGTTTGATCCCTGGCCTTGCTCAGTGGGTTAAGAATCTGAGGATGTTACTGTGGCTGTGGCATAGGCTGGTAGCTGCAGCTCGGATTTAACCCTGGCAATGATAATAAATTCTTAAGAAAGTTTAGTGGGGCCTAATTAAACTTAAAAGCTTTTGCACAGCAAAGGAAACCATAAACCGAACAAAAAAACAATCCACAGAATGGGAGAAAATATTTGCAAACGAAGTGATTGACAAGGGATTAATCTCCAAAATAAACAAATAGCTTATGCAGTTCTATATTAAAAAAAACCAGATAACCTAATCAAAAAATGGGCAGAGGATCTAAATAGACTTTTCTCCAAAGAAGACAGATGGCCAAAAAGCACAAAAGATGCCCAACATCTCTAACTATTAGAGAAATGCAAATCAAAACTGCAATGAAGGAGTTCCCGTCGTGGCGCAGTGGTTAACGAATCCGACTAGGAACCATGAGGTTGCAGGTTCGATCCCTGCCCTTGCTCAGTGGGTTAAGGATCTGGTGTTGCCGTGAGCTGTGGTGTAGGTCGCAGACACGGCTTGGATCCTGCGTTGCTGTGGCTCTGGCGTAGGCTGGCAGCTACAGCTCCGATTTGACCCCTAGCCTGGGAACCTCCATATGCCATGGGAGCGGCCCAAGAAATGGCAAAAAGACAAAAAAAAAACCAAAACAAACAAAAAAAAAACCCTGCAATGAAGTATCCCCTCACACCAGTCAAAATGGCCATCGTCAAAAAGTCTACAAACAACGAATTCTGAAGAGGATGTGGAGAAAAGGGAACCCTCTTACAGTGTTGGTGGGAATATAAATTGGTACAACCACTATGGAGAACAGTGTGGAGATTCCTCAGAAAACTATAACTACCATATGTGCAATCCCACTCCTGGGCATATATCCAGAGAAAAATCATAATTTGAAAAGATACATGTACTGCAATGTACATTGCAGCACTATACACAATAGCCAAGACATGGAAGCAACCTAAATGCCCACTGACAGATGAATAGATAAATAAGATGTATGTAGACACAGTGGAATACTACTAAGCCATAAAAGAATGAAATAATGCCATTTACAGCAACATGGATGGACCTAGAAATTATCATACTAAGTGAAGTAAGTCAGACAAAGACAAATATATTATATCATTAAAAATGATACAAATTAACTTACTGGCAAAACAGAAACAGATTCACAGATTTCAAAACAAACTTATGGTTACCAAAGGGGAAATGTGTGGTGGGGGGATAAATTAGGAGTTTGGAATTAATATATATACACTACTATGTATAAAATAGATAACCAACAAGGACCTACAGTATAACACAGGGGAAGCTACTCGGTATTCTGTAATAACCTATCCGGGAAAAGAATCTGAAAAAGAATGAATCTATGTGTATGTATAACTGATTCACTTTGCTATACACCTGAAACTAACACAACATTGTAAATCTCCAATAATTTTTTTTTAAAAATAAAGTTTTAACTCCAAGAAAGCAAGCATGATTTCACATCAGAAAATCCATGTAACTTCCCTCATGAGTAGACTAAAGGAGGAAAGCAATACAATTATTATAATAAGCAAGAAAAAGCACGGATAAAATTCAATAACTATGTATGATTAAAAATAAAAACTCTCAGAAAATCAGATCTGGAAGGAAATTCTCTTATTTTATAAAGGTCACATGCCAAGTATCTATAGAAAACATTATGTTTGAGGGAGAAATTCTAGAAGAATTCCTTCTACGATTGGGAGCAAGACAGGATGCTCACTATCTCTGTATGGTATAACTTAATATTGGAAGTCCTGAGAAACTGCACTGTAAGAAAAGAAATTGAATAAAAGGCAAAAGGATTGGATGGGAAAAGAAATAATTGTCATTTTCCATGGGTAAGATCATCTATACAGAAATCCATTAGAATAATCCACCAACTATTAGAATAGACAGGAGTTCAGCAAGTTTGCCAGATACAACTTAAAAATTAGTAGTATTTCTCTAAACCAGTAACAACCATTTCCTAAGGATATTTTTAAAAATAGGATACAATTCACAACAAAAGTAAAAATGATAAAGTGCCTGAGGACTAATTTATCAAAGAACATTTAGTGATCACTCTGATATGTGAGTATGTAATAATCATTTTATGGAATATTCATCAAGCTGTAAAAATAAATCTGTATGGAGGTTAGATATAAATATGTAAGCTTTAAAAAAAATAGCTAGGAATATTCTGAAGAGAAAAAAAAAATAACAGGAGAGAACCAGATTTACCAGTATTATTAAGCAACAGTTATTGAAGCAATTTGATTAAGAAATGACTACTGAGAATCTCAGTGGAGAAAAGATGAAAGTCTATTAAGAGATATAAATAAGATAGGAATAAATGGAGAGTTATTTTATACTCTTGAATGAGATAACTTAACACAATAAAGATGTCAGTTTTGGGTTTTTTTTCTGTCTTTTGTCTTGGCATATGGAGGTTCCCAGGCTAGGGGTTGAATCAGAGGTGTAGCCACAGGTCAATGTCACAGCCACAGCAACGCGGGATCCGAGGTGTGTCTTCGACCTACACCACAGCTCATGGCAATGCCAGATCCTTAACCCATCAAGAAAGGCCAGGGATTGAACCCTCATCCTTATGGATATTAGTCAGGTTCATTAACCACTGAGCCATGATGGGAACTCCAGATGTCAGTTCTTAGCAAAGAAAGCCATACATTCAATGAGATTCTGATGAAACTCCAGCTGGATTTTCTTTTTAGAAACCCAACAGTTTTATGTAAATTTGATAAGGAAGTTTAAAAATCCATGAGTAACCAAGTCAACTTTGCAAAAGAAGAACAAAGGTGGCAGAGTGGGGACTTGCTTTGTCACAAAGTCATGTTAATGAAAACAGTACAGATCTGATGAAAGAACAAAGAGAACAATGAAACACCACTGGGATAAGCAGATGCAAATCATTACATTTATCATGGATAAGCAATGAAGTCTTACTGTATAGCACAGGGAACTACATCCAAACTCCTGGGATAGAACATGATGAAAGATAATATGAGAAAAAAATGAGTGTGTGTATGTATTTTGATGCCAAGTATCTACAGTCTTATATATATGACTAGGTCACTTTGCTATACAGCAGAAGTTGGTACAACATTGTAAATCAACTATGCTTTAATTAAAAAAAAAAAGAAAGAAACAGGAGTTCCCATCGTGGCTCAGTGTTGCTAGCAAATCCGACTAGCAACCATGAGGTTTCGGGTTCGATCCCTGACTTCGCTCAGTGGGTTAAGGATCCAGCATGGCCATGAACTGTGGCTTAGGTCGCAGATGCGGCTCAGATCCCACATTGCTGTGGCTATGGTGTAGACCAGCAGCTACAGCTCTGATTGGACCCCTAACCTGGGAACCTCCATATGCCCTGGGTGAGGCCCCAAAAAGCTTAAAAAAAAATACAATTGGGGCTCAGGGAGAAAACATATACCTAATACCACATGGCTGGTTAATATTCCTGTCTAATACATAGATGAACACTAGCTAGATTAAGACCTAAATCCATGAAGGGTGAAGATATAAAGTTAATGTTATATAGATATAAAGTTATAAGATACATATAAAGTTAATGTTATATAGATATAAAGTTATAAGATACATGGGAGAATATTGCTGTGACTCAGAGATACGGACAAACTCCTTCAACAAAAGTCACAAACTATAAAGCATGGATGGATTTGATTATATCACACATAAAGCTCTTCTCTTCAAGGAAAATAGCCATGGATAAACGTAACAGAGAATGTATAGGGAGTCTGTGAATTCCAACAAGAAATTCAAAGGAAAAAAATCCACTCAATTTATAAGAAGAGAAAACATGAAATGATATCTAGCCAGTGATGAGATGCTCAGATTCACTGAGATGTGCAGGAAAAGCAAATTCCAACAAAATCTATCATTTTACACATGTCAGATTAGCACCAATTACAAAGACCGGCGCTCATGTTGAATGTTGTAGAGAGGTGGAGGTGTAAAAATTCCTGTCCTGCTGGGGTGCGTGTGGACTGGTGCAGCCCTCTTGGAGCACCACTGGCTCTATTTGATCAAATTAAGGCTAAACAGGAGTTCCCACTGTGGCACAGTTCGTTAAGAACCTGGTGTTGCTGCAGCTATCCATAAGGTGTCACAGATGCATGGGGCTCCCTGGCTCACTGCTCACCAGCACAACAGAGGGCCTGGCCCATGGGAGGAGCTCTACAAAAACATGTTAAATAAATGCGTGATTAATACCTGGCTGACTATTTCTCTATCTTTTTTTTTTTTGTCTTTTTGCCAGGCTAGTGGTCGAATCGGAGCTGTAGCCGCCGACCTAAGCCAGAGCCACAGCAATGTGGGATCCGAGCCACAGCAATGCGGGATCCAAACCGCGTCTGCGACCTACACCACAGCTCACGGCAACACCGGATCCTTAACCCATTGAGCAAGGCCAGGGATTGAACCCTCAACCTCATGGTTCCTAGTCGGATTTGTTAACCACTGAGCCACGACGGGAACTCCTGACTATTTCTCTCTTAAATGGATTGTTGATACAGCAGGTCTCAGGTTTCTGGGTTTCTCAGACCAGTGACATTTCCAAAACCATGTTTCAGGACCCCCACCCTGGCACCACTTATCAGCAGTCTTAGAACTCACAACAGAACAACAAAATAAGACGTACAGCTCTCTGATGACCACTTCATAGAAGCAAGGCTATTCTTGTAGAAAGGTAGGAAGGATCTAATCTAAAGATAAAAGCAAATTCTTTAAATTCAACGTATTTAGCTTTTTGAAATATGTTTGCAATATCCTTCCTTTCCCCTTTTCCTCACAGACCCGTGAAACCTTGTCATGGATCAGAATCAGTTCTTAGACCAGTGTTTGGAAACCAGATAGAAATGCACTTGCCAAAAATATGACCAAGAGCAAATCACTTTTTCCTTTTTCTTTGCCTAGCATCTTGTTGACTACTACCTTGCAAGACACACACCCACACACCATTCCTTTTATGTATCATAAGTGAGATCACACTCCTCTCCCCTATAATTTACCTCTTCGCCTAAAATACTGTCAATTATAATGATCTCCTTCTTTTCCCATTTTTCCTTGTGCTATCAAATTCTTGCTATTTTACGAGAATAGCTTTGAGAGGTTAGGTTTCCCCTTATCTTTGTCATCTTTGAGACTTATTGCTAACATCTGGTATTCTCATAATTCCTTTAATCCAAGGAGCTTAACGTGCTTTACATAGTACCTTTAATCCTCTAATATAGCATTTTTCTGCTGATGGAGGGAGAGGCAAACATTCTGTACTAAGGCTCAGCCATGTGGGTGTTGAAGTTCTTCTAACGACTCTCCAAATTGCAAGCTTTTCCTCAGAGACTATGAAGTTGAGGGATAGGTCAAGGTTGCCTGGGGACTCTTGAATATGAACTTCTGGCTCCATCATTCAGAGGCATTGCTACATTTACAAAACAGCTTGACTGAAAGGGCTGGGGAGAGCCTGTCCGTCAGGGATTCACATCATTGTGGACGTGACCATCTGCAAGAAAACATTTGCTGTTAACATAAGATACATTTACTGTTCATTGCAGGGAAAGGCTACCAGGGAATGTATTATTCCTTCCTATAAAATCACTTTTCTGATGGCTGTATTCAGAGTTTTGTTTCGTCTTTCCTGGAAAGAGCAAACCTTCGCTGGCTGGCTCTTTCGAGGTGATGTCAAAGATAGGAAAATGTGCTAAGATCACCACCTAGTGTCTAACTTTGAAATGACTGCTGTCCTAGAGATTAACTAATTTTAAGCTTTTCTCATCAGCTGATGTGAGAGTACGTTTTGTTGTGTGTTGTGCTGTATTTTTTTTTTTTTTGGTCTTTTTAAGGCTGCACCAGTGGCATATGGAAGTGACAAGGCTAGGGATCAAATGGGAACTATAGCTGCCAGAAGGCACCACAGCCACAGCAGTGCAAGATCCAAGCCAGATCTGCAAACTACATCTCAGCTCACAGCAACCCCAGATCTTTAATCCACTGATCGAGGCCAGGGATCAAACCCGAATCCTATGGATACTAGTTGGATTCGTTACCGCTGAGCCACAACAAGAACTCCTGTTGTGCTTATTGATTGTTCCTTTTGATCTTTGCTTTGAAAATGAATTTGACCATAATTGGGGCTTTGATTACCAATACTGCGTACGTTTTTATTGTCCAGGTGAGCACACCATCACAATTTGGTTTTATTAGTTTTAAGTGATTTTACAGTGTGAGTTAAATGCTTATGAAGTTTGATCCTTCAGGACTCATGTTTCACCACTGAAGCCTTCCGCGATCCTTCCTCAACTCCTCTGCTGGGTTGGCTGCCCCATCTTTGTATTTTTTAAGACCATGTGTACACGTTATGGCTCTTGTCCTTCTGGTCTGTGATTGGCTGCTCACTTGTTTCTTATCCAATAGGGTACATGTGCCTCAAGGGCAAGTCCTGGGTCTTGCGGTCTGTATTATATTCAAAACCCGGAGATGCTCCATCCAATTTGTTGAATGAAAGGAATGAATGAATGAGTGAACGAGAGGTTATCTAAATAAGATTCAGTGGTGAAGCTGATTTTTTTCCTTGTACCTCACAGCTTCTTTCTGTGCTCAGTAAAGCATTTCATCTTGAAATAGCTGAACTGAACAAAACTAACAGCTCTATGTAAGATCTTGGCAAGATAATCAAAACCCTGATTTGAGGGCAAAATCTTGAATTCAAAGGTGAATGAATCTCTGATGACAGGATACATCAGCCTTTCAATATCAGATTCCCCGCTCTGTCTAGTAACTTTGCAAGGTGGAAAATGACTGTTTTTCTCTTACGCCACGGTCCTAATCAGCCCTGAGCTGCTTTAAAATGTTCATTTTCCCCACTTGCAGCAGGGACCAGCGTACAAAACTGCATGAGGAATAGAAATGAGGGACCCAGGCAAAGGGGAACCTCTCTCTTAAGGAATGTCTGGGGCTCCTGCCTAGATACCCCCCCGCCGATGTGGAAGAAGTTTCTATCATTTCCCCAAATTAAAACCTTTAATCTTCCTGTTTCTTAGAAGAGATGCTCCTTATCTAAGTTTGAGGTAACGAATCCCTTGTGTGATAGTGGGTAAAATTACCTGATCCTGATTAGTAGGCATCCTGGAGCTTCCAACATATGATTTGGGCTATATAAAACTGAGATAAATCAAACACACAGTGGAAGACTCACAGTTCCTTGTGTAAAGAAGTGGTTGAGGATAGAAGATTTGGAGTCATTCACCAGAGCTCAAAACCTGGCTCTGTTCTTTATTTGCCGTACAATTGTGTGTGTGTGTGTGTGTGTGTGTGTTTGGCAGTGCCTGTGGCATGCAGAAGTTCCCAGGCCAGGGATCAACACCATACCATAGCAGCGACCAGAGCCACAGCAGCAACAATGCCAGATCCTTAACCCACTGAACCACAAGGGAGCTCCCGCTATATGATTTTGATAGAATTATTGAAATTGCTAAACCTGTATCCCCCTGTGTAAAATAGGGCAGAGGCACATAATACCAACTCATAGGGTAGTTGTGAGGATTCAGTGAGGTTTGCTGCGCGTAGCATGCCCAGCGGGCTGTCTGACACACGAGTAAGTATTTAGCACAAGTATGAATGCAAAAGACTGGCTATGGGCAATTCTGTTCCCAAACCATGCAGCATTTTAACCACACTCTTAGGACCTGGACACAAGACAGCCAGGTTATCCTTTAGAATCTGCTGACCTGTAATTACCAAGGAAGTTGCCCCCAAAGGTCTGCACTCTGGGCTCTGGCTCTGCCCTGCAGGACCACCACCAAACATGCCATGAGTGGAGTTCCCATTGTGGCTCAGTGGTTAACGAATCCGACTAGGAACCATGAGGTTTGATCCCTGGCCTTGCTCAGTGGGTTAAGGATCCAGCGTTGCCATGAACTGTGGTGTAGGTCGCAGGCACGGCTCGGATCCTGCATTGCTGTGGCTCTGGTGTAGGCTGGAGGCTGCAGCTCCGATTAGACCCCTGGCCTGGGAACCTCCATATGCCACGGGAGCGGCCCTAGAAAAGGCAAAAAGACAAAAAAAAAATGCCATGAGCTCTTGCCTCTCCAGTTACTTAGTTTATTTTTTCTTTTTACATCCACACCCGTGGCTTATGGAAGTTCTCAGGCCATGTTTTGAATCAGAGCTGCAGCTGAGGCCTATACCACAGCCCACGGCCACACTGAGCCGCATCTGTGATTTTTGCTGCAGCTGTGGCAAAGCCGGATCCTACCTGAGCAAGGTAGGAGATCAAACCTGCATCCTCACAGATACCAAGTTGGGTTCTTAACCCACTGAGCCACAAAGGGAACTCCACACCTCTTCAGTTCCGGTCTAGCTGTTCTACGTGCCTCAGAAAGAAGCCTCCCTCCACCTCCACCCTCAGTTTCAAGCCCCCAACTCCTGTGTTTCTCCCTTTCTGTCGTCGTCCCTTGGCACCAAGACCTGCAGCTGAGTCCCTCCACAGCACCCTGGACACACATTATCTGCGACCTCAAGGTGAGTGGTCTCCTCTGCCAGCCTCTGAGCTGAAAGGCAGGGACCACACCTCCTTCAGGCTCATCTCTCAATGCTTATTTTCCACTTGGCATGTAGTAGGCCATCAGCAAATGCTTCTACAAACAAAATACGTTCAGCCTTGTAAACATCTATTTTGCCCAGATGGCACCAGTAAAGATCTTTCCACCTCTTAGCCCCCGTTGCTCCATTCTGGTTACATCCCTAAAAAGAGCAATGCCCATGGAGTTCCTGTTGTGGCTCAGTGGTCAACGAATCCGACTAAGAACCATGAGGTTTCGGGTTTGATCCCTGGCCTTGCTCAGTGGGTTAAGGATCTGGCATTGCCGTGAGCTGTGGTGTAGGTCGCAGATGTGGCTTGGATCTGGCGTTGCTGTGGCTCTGTCGTAGGCCAGCAGCAACAGCTCCAATTGGACCCCTAGCCTGGGAACCTCCGCATGCCTCAGGTGCAGCCCTAGAAAAGACAAAAAAAAAAAGAGCAATGGCCAGTGAAAGAGTGTGGGCAGCAATGACCTTTCAACACAGTCTAAACACATAAGTGAGAAGTAGCTGGGAGATGTTAATTGTTAAATCATCAGTACGGGTGGCCCTTCCAGAGAGACATGAGGGAAGTCGACCTCCAGACGGTCGGTATGAAGCTGTGGTTTGGGATAAGTTTAGCCAAGTACTTTGTCCTTTGATATGGACAGCTCGCCTTCAAACAGTGGTCCAGGGTGAGGCAACCTCCCCCCACCCCATGTCCTGCAGATTTTATCTGGATGGAGTTTGAAATAGTCACTGCTAATTTTTGCCTTCCGAATCCCCTGCCAGTACTGTGTTCAAAGAGTCAAAAAGAATCCATGAAGTTCAAAGGGACGTCAAGTTGGGACAGACATATAACCTTCACACTGCATCTCAAAGAACATGTCCTTCTGGGAATATGGGGTTAATAGATGCAAACCATTGCCTTTGGAATGGATAAGCAATGAGGTCCTGCTATATGGCACTGGGAACTATATCTAGTCACTTACGATGGAGCATGACAGAGGATAATGTGAGAAAGAGAATGTGCATATGTATGTGTGTCTGGGTCACTTTGCTGTACAGTAGAAAAGTGACAGAACACTGTAGACCAACCATAATGTCTTATGGACAGGCCAGCTGCTTCTCGTAAGAATGCATTTACACATGTGTGCCTGGGAGTCTGGAGAGAGGTCCAAATTGAGACCTCATTCTGCTCTGGAGGTTACACTCGGTGGAGATGCTCCCCTGGTGGACAAGTATCTGCATTTTCTAGGGCTGAGTTCAAATAAGAGGTCATTCTTGGTGTAAGACTGCAGCTCCAGAAGCGAGTGATGCTGACTGGTATTAGGTCCTACGCTGTTGAGAGATGCAAGCTGGAGGTTGAGGCCAAACTTTCCTAGGGAAGTACAGTGAAAAGAGGCCATCTCCTCATCTCTGCCTTCCCCTGGCGGGTGGGAGGGTGAGCATGAATGGGTCCCATCCCCAGAGTCCAGAAAAGTCAACCCTCCAAATGACTTTTAGAATTGGAGATGGAGTTCCCAACATGGCTCAGAGGAAATGAATCTGAGCAGTATCCATGAAGACGCATGTTCGATCCCTGGTCTTGCTCAGTCGTTTAAGGATCTGGTGTTGCTGTGAGTTGTGGTATAGGTCGAAGTCGTGGCTCAGATCTGATGTTGCTGTGGCTTTGGTGTAGGCCAGCAGCTACAGCTCCGATTGGACCCCTAGCCTGGGAACCTCCATGCCATAGGCAAAAAAAAAAAAAAAAAGAAGAATAGCGAGTCTGTAAGAACGGGTGACACTCCCTGTCCTGGTTAGCAGTCCCCAAGCTTCCTGACCTACCTCGTCTGACCTGAGCAGGACACAGCCACATGTGGAAGAAAAGCCAAAGACCACCCAGGTGCTGGTCCCCAAGATGCAGCCCATGGATTAAGGTGGCAAATTGTGCTGATATAGAGGGCCATGGTCTGCCAAGAACCCCCAGAGCAACCACTAAAGAAGCACTTTTTTTTTTTTTTGCTTTTTTAGGGTCACACCCATGGCATATGGAAGTTCCCAAGCCAGGAGTTGAATCAGAGCTGCAGGTGCCAGCCTATACCACAGCCACAGCAACGTGGGATCTGAGCTGTGTCTTTGACTCATACCACAGCTCATGGCAACTTGGTATCCTTAGCCCACTGAGCAAGGCCAGGGATCAAACCCACATCCTTATGTATACTATTCGGGTTCGTTTCCACCGAGCCATGACAGGAACCCCCAGGAAGCATCTTCTATCAGGAGAATGCAGATGTGGGACCAGCACTGGTGGATCTGAAGTCCATGGAGTCATGTGTGTCTTTATTAGGGACTGTTACACTTACCATCTGTAACCACAGAGGAGTCTACAGTTTAGAAGCTACATTAGTGGCCAGGAGATTACAGGAAGGGGTAAATACACTTTATCACCACCAGTCTCAAAAGGAGACTTTCCCCAGACCTCACCTCTGTCTCCTCAGCCTGATGCCAGAGGAGAAAGAGAGCAGAGGAAGAGAGCCCCATGGAGACCAGCCACAGAGCCCGAGCTGGGAGGGGAGGCAGCTTTGAATTAAATACAATATTGACAACTTCCAGTGCACAGAACTAAGTCTTGGTAACCAGAATGAGACTGTTGTAACTGCCAAAGGTGAATGGAAAGTTCCAGAACTGGACTGAGATGCCTGAGATGGAGCCACCACCCAGAAGCAGGAAAAATAGGGACTTTGATAGAGGACAATGGAAAAACCTGGAAAAACCATCATTTCACACTTCTGTGCTATCGAGTCAGACTCCTTCCTAACTCTCTGTGTATGTGTGTGTGTGTAGCTATACTCTGCTTCTTCTCATTTATTTAAGGCAATTTAAAAGATGAGAGTCTGTATGAAGTCAGGTCATTTGCAGATAACCCAGCATCATGAATGGACTAGACTTAGGCACTTCTTTAGAGTGTGAACTTTGTCCCTTAATTTTTTTTCATTTTTTTAAAAGTTTTATTGAAGTAGAGTTGATTGACAATGTTGTGATCATTGCTGCTGCACAACAAAGTGATTTAGTTACACATATACACACATCCATTCTCTTTCAGATTCTTTTCCCACACAGACGATCCAGAATATTGGGTAGAGTTCTCTGTGCTATACAGCAGATCCCTGTTGACCAATCATTCTATAGCCCACAGTGTGCCTATGTCCATCCCAAATGCCCAGTCCAGCCCTCCCCACCTATATGTCCCCTTCAGTAACCATAAGTGTTTCAAAGCCTGTGAGTCTGTTTCTATTCTGAAAACAAGTTCATTTGTATCTTTTTTTTTTTAGATTCCACATATAAGTGATATCATATGATGTTTGTCTTTCACTGTCTGACGTACATCACTTAGTATGATAATCTCTCTGTAAATTTGAACGTCACCCGGGCCATCGCCTTCGCTGAAGGAGGTATAACAAAAGCCCCGACGATGGGCACGACACCATAATTGTGCATGGTTGCATAAGAGGTGATCCTGTTCTTTGTGCGTAGGTCACTGCTAATGAATTCATGCTTTTTCCGAGTCATGAAAAGTCCTACAGAAATCTTTCCCAGATCCGCTCGCTCTCTCTGACACGCTCCTGGATGTGTTAACTGGTGTTACTGGGATTTGGGGAGGCAGTGAGCTTCCCCCTGGTGGTGCCTCACTGTGTTAGCTGGAATAAATAAATAATAATTTGAAATCAATTTAGATTTATGGAAGAGAAAATAGTACAGAACATTCCCATATATCCTTCACTCGGCTTCTTCTATTGTTAACAGCTAACATATCCACAGTGCATTTGTCAAAACTAAGATATTAACATTGGTTCAATCCTGCTGACTAAATAAAGTCTTTACCCATCTCTCCACAAATGCCCCTTTCTCTTCCAGATTCAATCCAGGCTACCACCTTGTGGCCCCTTGCCTTGTTTTCATAGTCTTGGAGGAGGTGACTTCTAAGAGGAGGAGTCTCTTCCTCAAGTCAGGCTCCCCAGCCTCTGGACTCAGTACCAAGAAAAAAGGGCAGAGGCCAGGAGTATGTGGCATGGGCTTTTAACTTCTTTGCCCTCGTGTCAGAAGTTAATTTGAAGCTACACCGGTTGCCTGTGCCCCCTCCATCTTTTGAAGTCACTGAAGACAGATGGTTGAGGTTCCCAGAGATTTTGTTTGGAATTACCTGTCTAGAGGAGTGAAGTGTCAGGAGTTGACTTCCATTGGGTTAAGAAGATGCTGAAGCACCAGAGAAAAGACGGCGTCAGGAGCTGGATTTACCGTGGCCGTTGCATCTCACATTCTTTCTCCTTCTTTCTCTTCCCGGCTCCTGCTTCTCCACACAGGCATTTGCCTCTCTGCTCTTGAGTCTAATTCTCTCTTTTTTTTTTCCTGCCCTTCTCTGGATCCTAGGGGCTAGTCCTTACAAACCCCAGGCTTCTTTGTCCATGGAGAATGATCAGGTTCAGGCCAGGGAGGTCCTGGTGGGAGACCAAGGAGCAGGAGAGAGTCCCCTCCCATCTCTTTGCTTCCGGTGGGGGCAGCCTGCCTTCTACAGGGCCCTGCTCTGGCAATGCCCCCTGCCCTTTGCCCCTCCAGCAGACAAAGTGGTAGTTACTTCTGTCTGTGGCTAATCTCTGCGCTGCTTCTGTGTCCCCCACGTGGCTTTGAAACTTTCCCAAAGCCTTTTGTAACTTAGTTATTGATACTAAGTTCCCTCTATAAAACTCCCTGGGATGGAGTTTCTATTGTGGCTCTGTAGTTTACAAACCTGACTAGCATCCATGAGGACGTGGGTTTGATCCCTGGCCTTGCTCATTGGGTTAACGATCTGGCATTGCCATGGGCTGCACTGTAGATTGCAGATACAGCTCAGACCCCACGATGCTGTGACTGTGGCATAGGCTAGCAGCTGCAGTTCCAATTGGACCCCTAGCCTGGGAACTTCCATATGCCACACATGAGGCCCCAACACACACACACACACACACACACACAGGATGATATGCCGTACTTTTAAAAGATTTCATGCAAAATTTGAAAGCTTAAGGTACATGAACGATTACATAGACATTTTATTTTTGCAAATCATCTCCTTCCCTGCCAGCCCTCGAATTAGTGAGCCATTATTGAACCACTCGTTGGAAAACATCTGACCTAAAGGAGCCACTGAAACTCCTTGGATAGTAGCATAACTTCAAACTTGGTTAAATGTTCTGACAGCTGTGATGCTATCTCGCACATGTGTGGCCCTAAAAAAATCCCAAAACTCCCTGGGATGGATTCGGTTTCCCGACCAGGCTCTAAGTGGTCCAGACATCCTGGTCACCTCCTCTTCCTTTCTGGGGAGAGAGCAGGGGCTCGAGGACTAAGTTTCACTCATTCTGCTCAAGGGATTTGTGGTCACAGGGGCAGAAGGGGCTCCTGGACCCTGTGGTATAAGTGTGGACAGAAAACTCGATTTTATTCTTCCATCTTGCCAATAACCCTCAGTGTGACCTGGTGAACATGCATTGGTCTGTATTTCATTCAACCAAGAAATGACTGCATTCAAGCAGTTTTCGTCTGCAAAAATAGCAATTTCACATGACCCTATTTAATAGAGAAAAAAGCAGGTAGGGAAGAGATAACAACTAAATTGTCTGTGATGATTTAGAGCCAATAATAAAGCTAACAGTTACTGTGTGTTTACCGTGTGCCAGGCATCCTAAAGCACTTTAAACAATAGCAATAATGCCAAATTCATCCATGACCCCTGCCTTAAGTGTTTGTGCATATTGAATCACTTAATCTTCAGAACAACCCTGCAAGGTCAGTCCTACTTTATCCCATTTTATGGATTAGGCACAGAGAGGTTGCAACTTGATTAAGGTCACACAGTAAGTAGCAGGGCGAGGATCAGAAGCCAGAGAGCTTGGCTCCGAAGCGTGTGTCCTGAACTACTGCACATAGCAAAGGTTGCTATATCCATTTAACAGATAGAAGTTGCAAATCAGGGGTTCTCGTTGTGGCTCAGCAGTAACGAACCTGGCTAGCATCCATGAAGATGAAGGTTCGATCCCTGGTCTTGCTCTGTGGGCTCTGGCGTTGCCATGAGCTGTGGTGTAGGTCACAGACGCGGCTTGGATCCCACTTTGCTGTTGCTGTGGCTTTGGTGTAGGCTGGCAGCTGTAGCTCCAATTTGACCCCTGGCCTGGGAACCTCCATATGCTGCACGTGCAGCACTAAAAAGCAAAAAAAGGGAGTTCCCGTCGTGGCGCAGTGGTTAACGACTCCGACTAGGAACCCTGCGGTTTCGGGTTCGATCCCTGGCCTTGCTCAGTGGATTAAGGATCCGGCATTGCCATGAGCTGTGGTGTAGGTGGCAGATGTGTCTCAGATCCTGCATTGCTGTGGCTCTGGCGTAGGCCAGTGGCTACAGCTCCGATTAGACCCCTAGCCTGGGAACCTCCAAATGCCGTGGGAGTGGCCCTAGAAAAGGCAAAAAGACAAAAAAAAAAAAGGAAAGCTGCAAATCAGATGTTGGACAACTTGGCTTAAGTTGTATAGCTAGGATGTCTAAGATGGCATTTGAACACAGTGCCATTCAACTGCCAAGCTTAAATGCTTCCCTATCCTATTCTCCTGTTTGTCCTAAGAGGTCTCTAGCACTTCACTGGGTTCTCTTTGCCACAAAAGATAATGTGCATATTTCATCACATTCCACCTGCACATCAATCTCTTGCTGCATTTATTGAGTTTCCCTCACGGTGATGCCCTGGAGACTTACTTGGGCATATAACCAATTCAGAAGGAAATTGCCATAGTCTGGGTTAAGACCCCTACTACGTAAGGGATCTAAGTATTTCTTTTGATCTCAGACCTATTCTTACTCCCTCTAATTACTCTTTAAAAAACTGGGCATCTAATAATGACTTTGTTTACATGGTATATAAGTATTTTTATGTTGTATTTGTGTAGTGCCAAAAAGCATGAGCATTATTTCTCTGATAAGGAGGCTTCTCTTCTGCTTCATGGTGATTCAGGGCAGGATCTATTAAAACATCTTTCTGTTTAAAGTTGACCTTGACTTAGGTAGGGTGTTAATACCGTTAATGCTAAATAGCAAGGGGTTGTAATATTTAAATTGGCCACAAGAGGGCTCTATTTCTTTGTCCCGCAGGTCCAAACAACAGCTTTTGGGGCCACAGATGTGAAATGCTATTCTGGACACAGTAATTAAACTACATTTAGTGCAATTTACCAAAAATAAGTGAAACTGTTTGTTTGGTGGAATAATAAATTCTATCATTTCTTTAACCTCCAAATACAAAAAGGAAAACTTTTTAATAAAATAAATTTGTTTTCCAGCAGGCATTCACAGGAATTTCTCCCATTCCTATTTGGATAGTGGCCTTTGAAAAAATAGTAATTCCATATTACATTTACTTAAAAATGCCTCCCCCCTCTTTTGTAATTGAGTGTCATATTGGATCTTTTGGAAAAATTGATGGTAACTGAAATGTCACATAATCTTGAACTTCCTTTGGGTGTCAGTCAGGATCCAGGCAGAAAAACAGAAATCCTTTTTGAAATTTCAACGGAAGGAATTTAAGATGGAGAATTGATCACACAGCTGTGTGAGGGCTGAAGGAACAAAAAGGGATCACTAAAATGACCAACATCATTACTGGTGAAAAGTAACAACAACCCTTGGGGCTGAAGAAACAAAGAGAATTATCAAAAGGCAAGGTTATCAAAACTTGATGCTCTGGAGTTCTGTTGTGGCTCAGGAACTAACCTGACTAGTATCCATGAGGATGTGGGTTTGATCCCTGAACTTATTCAGCAAGTTAAGGAGCCAGCATTGCCATAAGCTGTGGTATAGGTCGCAGACTCTGCTTGGATCTGGCGTTGCTGTGGCTGTGGTGGAGAGCAGCAGCTACAGCTCCAATTCGACCCCTAGCCTGGGAACTTCCATATGCTGCAGGTGCACCCCTAAAAAGACCAAAAAAAAAAAAAAGCAAAACACATCAGATGCCAATGGGAAAGTCCTTGGCTGTGCTTGTATTTCCAAGAGGGTGCAATGAGGCTGCCTTGGGCAACCCTGAAAGTGGATGGATCAGGTCAATGCCACAGTGAAGGTGTTTGTGAGGCCCTGTTCCTAGCCCTACTAGGTCCCCACCCTACCCCACTTCCGGCCCTCTGGTATCCCTCCAGTGCCCCCTATTGGCAGAACATAACCAGAAACCAACTGTCAGAAGAGACATACAGCCCTCACATCACTGAGCAGAATATAGAAAGGTAGCTTTGAGGCACAGATCACGCCCTTGGCTACTCACCTGCTGTACACATTTTCCCAACAGGTTTATTTATTTATTTATTCGCTTGCTTTTTTTTTAGGCCGCAGGTGCTGCACATGGAAGTTCCCAGGCTAGGGGTCAATCAGAGCTACAGCTGCCAGCCTACACCATAGCCACAGCAACACCAGATCTGAGCCGTGTCTGCAACCTACACCACAGCTCACCACAACACTGGATCCTTAACCCACTGAGCGAGGCCAGGGATCAAACCTGTGTCCTCATGGATCTTAGTTGCATTCATGACCACTGAGCCATGATAGGATCTCCCCAACGTGTTTAAAGTTCCACACCAAAATGATAACTTTGGCTATGGAGGATATCATTTTCCATTACCTTGTACTATGGGGCAGGGATGTACTATGTAATACCTTGGAGAATCCCTTGGGTTCCAGATAAACGTCTTGGAGGAAATTGATGTCTCTTAGTACATAATCAGGTTCAACCAGTACAGAAGCCACCCTTCTCCTCTTGCTGGTTCAGTGGGAGGAGGAGCCCCAGATGGCCGGCTGGCAGGCTCAACTTCCACATCAGTGCAGCAGTTTGGTGTCGGACCTCCAAACCAGAAGAGCCCAAAATTGCAGGGACAGCAAACAAACATACTGTGAATGGATATTAGATGTCGTAGTGAGAAAAGCCACTCCCACTTCCACCTCTGATCCTGGACCCACATGTTCTGGCTTTGGGAGAAACAGAACCACTTATTGTCAACTGATGCAAAGCATATGCAGCATCCTATTAACTAGAACTCTGACCTTTAGGTTATTCTCCCAAATTGGGCTGTAATTGAGTCTTCCGCAGGCTATTCCACTGTCCGTAAGGCCAGCTGCTCCTGGGTGATGGGATATGCAGAGAGACCAGTGAATCCCATGGCCTGAACCCATGTCACAATTGTTTTTCCTGAGAATTAAATTCCCTGGTCAGAAATAATGCTATACGGAATTCTATGCATGTAAATAAAGCATTATGCAAATTTGATGATGGAAAGCTTTGTTTAGCTTTGTGGTGGCCAATACGTATCTTGGCAGAGAATAAGCCATTGGATGAAAATGTCCCCAGGGATTTCCCATCATAGCTCTGTGGAAATGAATCTGACTAGCATCCATGTGGATGCGGGTTTGATCCCTAGCCTCACTCAGTGGGCTAAAGGGTTCGGTGTTGCTGTGAGCTGTGGTGTAGGTCACAGGTATAGCTTGGATCTGGCAATGTTGTGGCTGTGGCATAGGCTGGTGGCTGCAGCTCCTGATTGGACCCCTAGCCTGGGAACCTCCATGTGCTGCTGGTGCGGCCTTAAAAAGACAAAGGAAAAAAAAAAAAGAAAAGAAAACGTCCCCCAAATCAAGTCAGATCCTGTCTTTTCCCCTCTTCCATATTTTCCTTTTCATTTCGATTTAGTGTTTTCTGGTTTTTCAAGCACAGATATTTATGAGCCAGGAGACTTATAGATGATGAGTGGAGTTTTCATCATGCCTACATTTCAACATATGTCTCTGTCAGGAAGACAAGGGAAGGGACAATGGGGAGGAGGTCACACGTGCATTTGGAGGCAAATGTTTGCCTGAAGTTGACTTGGTTTTGGCCTCAGTATTTATTTTCATGACTTCATGAAAAATGGTTATACCACACCCACGCAATTCAATTATCACTAATAGTTATGCTTTCTTTAAGGAGAGGCGTGTAAATACATTGCTTTTCCTCAAAAATACCAAGGACTTAAGTAATTTTCTATTTGTTTAATATTGATATAGCAACACTATGTTTGATGTTAGTTTTCAAGGCGGTGATACCTTCAATGTTTTGTGCCAATACAAGATTCAGTACTAACCCTGCCTAGTATTTTTACAAGCATTTGAAGAGCCATAAACTCATTCCACCATGGAACTTTTTTTTTTTTTGTCTTTTACGGCTACACCCATGGCATATGGAGTTTCCCAGGCTAGGGCTCAAATCAGAGCTGTAGCAGCTGGACTACACCACAGCCACAGCAATTCGGGATCGGAACCTGTGATCTACACTATGCTCACAGCAACGCCAGGTCCTTGACCCACTGAGCAAGGCTAGGGATCGAACCTGTGTCCTGATGAATACGAGTCAGATTTGTTGCTGCTGAGCCATGACAGGAACTCCTCACCATGGAACATTTTAGGACTGAATTTACAAGGACCAATTTCCAAGGGGGAGGTGGGTATGTCTAGAACACATAGTCCCTAAGCATCCATCTAGTTATAGAGGGTCCCTTGCTTTCCTATAGAACAAAGATCCACCTTCTCTCTCTCTTCACTTTGGTTGATTGACTTTTTCACTTTTCAATACCTTGTCTGATGGTCAAAATTCTCATCATTCTTATGACTATGGAAAGAAGGGAGTTGAACTGTTCTTTAAGTATATGTATTCATGATTTTTTGGACCTACTTTATACTGAGAGTTGGTTGGCACTGAGCATACCTCTGTTATGAGTGTTCTTCCAGGTCAACCCAGCATCTGAGGACCAGCAGGATGAAAATAATGGAACAGAAAGTAACTCCCTGCTTCCTCTGCTCATGGGAACCCCAGCCTCACCTTAGCCTCTCCTTCTGCTTTGGAGGTGTTCTGTGCAGATGTCAACGAGCCTGCAAACAGAAATCTCTCTCTACCTCTCCTCTCTAGGCTGATGTCTCTTGCATGGCCTTGAATTCACCCCTTGTGACCTCCCTCGTGGGGAGTGTGTAAGGGGAGCACTGGTAAGCCCCAACTGAAACTGGAAAACCTGGCTCTGACGTCAGATTCAAAGGGTGAGGGCAAGGCCAGAAACAGGAAGCCACGCTAACGGGGTCAGGAGGTGTCGGAAGTGCAGGGCAAGAGTTCAAAATCATGACTTGAAAAGGGCATGGAGGCAGGGCTACCACCCCAGGACTCCTCATGTCGCTCATTGCCAGCTCCTGGGTGCTCCATTCACATAAATCACAGTGTGATTAGACATGGAGAACAAACTTGTGGAGGCCAAGGGGGAGGGGGTAGAGGGGGGAATGGACTGGGAGTTTGGCATTAGCAAACGCAAATTATTATGCATAGAATGGATAAACAACAAAGCCCTACTGTGTAGCACAGGGAACTATATTCAATATCCTGTGATAAACCATAAGGGAAAAGAGGAGTTCCCTTCGTGGCTCAGCAGTTAACAAACCTGACTAGGATCCATGAGAATGTGGGTTTGATCCCTGGCCTCACTCAGTAGGTTAAGGATCCGGCATTGTCCTGAGCTGTGGTATACGTCACAGGCATGGCTCAAATCCTGTGTTGCTGTGGCTGTGGCTGTGGTGTAGGTCGGCAGCTACAGCTCTGATTTCACCCCTAGCCTGGAGACTTCCATATGCCACAGGTGCGGCCCTAAAAAAGCCAAAAAAAAGAAAAGTAAAAAAAAAAAAGAAAAACATAATAGAGAAGAATATTATGAAAAAGATTATATATATGCATAACTGAATCACTTTGATGTACAGCAGAAACTGACACAACTGAATCAACTATACTTCAATGAAATAAATTTTAAAAAATAAGAAGAAATCACAGTGTGATTGGCAACAACTTGAGATGTGCAGTGCCCAACCTGCATAACTGGATTAGCCTTGCTCAAAGGCCCAGTTTGTTGTTTTGTCTTGGGCGCTGGTGCTACTGTGGTGCCTAGAGGGCATTCCCTATAGGCCTGGATGGGGCAGACACACACTCATCTTCCTCGTCGATCCATCATTTTCTGCATCAGAATATATCACTTTTTCCCACCTCAATAGTCTTACCCCCTCTTGGAGCTACCTCTGAGCTTAATCCTTGGTTTCGTACTGAATCTAGTGATGACCACATTGCATTTCTCTCAGAGACTTTTTAAAAAGTTGCTTCTTCCTGGAAGAAGGCCGTCTGACAATTCCCCCACTGTGGAGCCCTTGGTTCTCCTTAATACATGCTCCAGCCCATAGTCCACTTTTCAACCTGGCCCTCAGCAGTTGCCTTTCCTTCATGAGTATTGTTCTGCTACATATCTGGAATATTCAGCGACTCTTTATCCTAGGGCTTTCCGAATTCTTTCCTCAACATCAGCTCTGAACTTCTAGCTGTGTATCTCTCCCACGAGGATATCTGACTCTTCATGCAGGCAGATGGCCCTGACCCTTTATCCAGGTCCCGCAGTAGTCTTTAGGCCAGCCCACAATTGTGTCATCCTTCCAGGAACATGGTGGGATGGCACTTACCCCCTCTTAGAAGTTCTATGTGGTGTGTGACTTGTTGGGTCAATGAAATGTGAGCAGATATGACACTTCTGGGCAGAGGCTTTGGAAGTTAGGGCTGTCCTGCCCCTCTCCCCTGATGAGATGACCAAAAAGACATGTCGTGAAGGAGCCAGGATGATCGGAGTTCTTGAATAGTGGACTCATTGAGTAGAGCCCACCTGACAACTGTGTTGGACATGTAAGATGAGGAAGAAATAAACTTGGGTGGTGTGAAGAAACTGGAACTTGAGGTTGTTTGTTATTGCTGTATAACCTTAGCTCTCCTGCCTGACATAAGGTCCCAAAGGTCTGGAATTGCGACCAGTACACCCGACTCAGGATTTTGTGATCTATGTCTACCAAACCAAGATGGCAGCCCAGAAAACAGCTAGTGAAGCTGTTGGTAATCATCATCTCCAAGAGCTCCCTTCATGGCTCAGCAGGTTACGAACCTGGCTTGTATCCATGAGGACACAGGTTCAATCCCTGGCCTCACTCAGTGTGTTAAGGATCTAGCATTGCCGAGAGCTGTAGTGTAGGTCACAGACCCAGCTCAGATCCTGCGTTGCTATAGCTGTAGTATAGGCCGGCAGCTGCAGCTCTGATTGATTGGACCCCTAGCCTGGGAACTTCTGTATGCCACAGGTGTGGCCCTAAAAAGCAAAAAAACCAAAAACAAACCAAAAAAAACCACACAAACAAAATCTCTGAAAGTCATTGCTCAGATTCACTGTCATCAATTCCATCATCTTGAAAGAGATCGATAGGCAGATCTTGGATTCTGTGCTCACTGCAGTGATGTGACTGCAGTGAGGGAGGCGAGGACAGTGGCACGTGGCCCTGCTGCAGTGGCTTTTTAGAAGAGCTCACCTGTTGCCAAAGGGCTCTAGTGGTTCATCTGAGCCAGAACAGTGAGAATCTGGCTCAGTCGCTGGAATGACAGGAGCAAACATCCTTCCTGAGGGCAGGGATATAACGAACGTGTCCAGACTGGAAAGATGGACCATGGCCGGGGGTTCTTAATTGTCTCCATTGCTTCCAGTCTTTACTTTCTACTGGTCCCCGAAAAGGGAACATGATGATCTCAGCCCGTTATGGGATGTGGAGATTTGTGACTAGAACCAATGGATCTGTTTAGTTAAAAGAGCTAAGTCAGAATATTTGATTTTAGTACCTTAATGTCCTCAATTCTCAACCACTGACTGTTCCCTACTACCTTGAGACTCCTTCTGGAAATCATGGACTCCTCTCTTGGGAGTTCCTGTTGTGGCTCAGTGGTAACTAACCCGGCTAGTATTCATGAGGACTCAGGTTCAATCCCTGGCCCCACTCAGTGGGTTAAGGATCCAGCATTGCTGTGAGCTGTGGCATAGGTTGAGAATGTGGCTCGGATCTGGTGTTGCTGTGGCTGTGGCATAGGCCAGCAGTTGTAGCTCCAATTTGAACCCCAGCCTGGAAACTTCCATATGCCACCTGCAGCCCTTAAAAAAAAAAAAAAAAAAACAACCAAACAAAAAAACAGCCTCTCTTGAACTGTCATAGCTGAGAAGTACTTCTGCAAGCAATATTGCAGCATCTTTTCAGTCTATGCCTCTTGTGAGAGGCATTGTGGATAGATGAAATGTCTCTGAATTGTAAGGTTCCTACATGGCTGACAGACCTCTGCTCAAGAGCCCCTTCCAGTCTGCTAAATCTTTGGTGAATAGAGTCTCCTGGAATGCCCATTCACTTACACGCTGTCTGGGGCTGCTTTGGTGCTGCATCTGCAGAGGCTGATAGCTACAAGGGAGATGGTGTGGTCCACACAGCTTAATATCTACTATCTGGTCCTTTTCAGAAAAAGTCTGCTGGCCCCTGTCTAGCAGATGATCATCAGCCTTTCTGGGGGACTTTGCATTTTAGTTGCATTCTCCGGATGCTGTGAGACTTAAGGGGATTACATTAGTGGTGGAAATTCAGGCAGTAGAGAGCTATTTTGAGGGAGGAAGTCATGTCTAGTTGCTGTCAAGACACACCTTTTAGGCAGCTGCCTCCTCTATCAGTCCAGGAAAGCAGCGTGCTTTTCCAAATCTCAGTGCAAAAGGGCAAACCACAGGAAGGAGAGGCTGCTCTGGCAGTTGGGGTTGGTCCCAAGGAGAAGGAGGAGGCAAGAGCATCCTCTCTGTGTGGCTCCAGGAGGGCGCTTGGCTTCAGGGTGGCCACAGACAGGAGCAGAGTTTGCTTCTTTACTCCTCTGGGTTTTTTGATGGTCGCAGAGTGAATTATTTGCAATCCTCAAAGAAAGGTTTCATTCATAGCTCTCTCTTCGCAAGCACAGATAAAAGGCACCAAACAGGGAATTTCCTAAGGTCCATCTTTTTTTAGCTAAGGGGAAATTGGGAAAAGATGAGGCAGGCTCAGGTGGGAAGGCTTTTTGCTGTCCTATATCCATTCCCTGGGTAAGAGGATGGCCGACCGCCCACTGAAATGCCCAGCCCTCTCTCATTGGTCAAGAAGGATCCTGCCCACAGGATCGGGGCCCAATCAAATTTCCTTGCCAAAAGGACCAGCGTCTTCTTTTTTTTTATTTTTTATTTTTATTTATTTTTGTTGTTGTTATTGTGTTGCTATTTCTTGGGCCGCTCCCGCGGCATATGGAGGTTCCCAGGCTAGGGGTTGAATCGGAGCTGTAGCCACCGGCCTACGCCAGAGCCACAGCAACGCGGGATCCGAGCCGCGTCTGCAACCTACACCACAGCTCACGGCAACGCCGGATCGTTTAACCCACTGAGCAAGGGCAGGGACCGAACCCGCAACCTCATGGTTCCTAGTCGGATTTGTTAACCACTGCGCCACGACGGGAACTCCAAGCGTCTTCTAAGAAACTCGAGAACTTGGCCTACTTACTCCTCAAGTGGGGGCTGGGCTGAAGCCTCCTCCGCCCCTGCCTGGGTCACTGGGGGAAGCTGTGGCCACTCCCATTGGGAGTCGTCAGTTCAGCACCTGGTTGGTGACTTCTCCCTAGGCTGCAGATGACACTTGGGTCTGAGTAGGGTTGAGGAGGATGTCTGTGATGCTAACTGCAGTGGAGAGGAGAGGAAAATCACATTGGGTCTCAGAGCACCTTCCTCCGTTGTTGTTGTCATGGAAACTTAGTCATCTCAGCGAACACGAGGTGGTGTGTCTGGGGAGCAAGGCAGTGTCTGGATAGGAGCTTTGAGAGGATGTAATGGTTGCATTGCCCTCAGAACCCTGAAGCAGAGACAGAAACGTAAATAACAAAGTTTAAAGCAAGGTGGATAATGTGAAGCCTAGAAAAGGCCTTAAATCCTGGACCTCAGAGAATGACACATCTAGGTTTAAATGTCAACTCTGTCACTTACCAGCTATGTGAGTCTGGGTCCATTTGGAGAACACTAACTGAAGGCCTACTATGTACAAGGCATCCTTCTAAGTGCCAAGGAATCAAGAGTGGCCCAACTCAGAGGAGGTGACTTTTCTCACCTTCATAGGACTTATGCCTTCTTTTTTTAAATTTTTTTTTCATTTTTAAATTAAAATATGATTGATTTATGATGTTGTGCCAATTTCTGCTATACCTCAAAGTGACCTGGTCATATATACACATACATTATTTTTGTCATATTATCTTCATCATTTTCTATCCTAAGAAATTGGATATAGTTCCCTGTGCTCTATAGCAGGACCTCATTGCTTATTTACTCCAAATGCAACAGTTTATATCTACTAACCCCAAACTCCCAGTCCATTGCACTCCCTCTTCCTCCTGTTTGGTAACCACAGATCTGTTCTCTATGACCATGAGTTTGTTTCTGTTCTGTAGATAGGTTCATTTGTGCCATACTTTAGATTCTACATTTGTGATGTAGTATTTGTCTTTCTTTTTCTTTTTTTCTCTTTTTGCCTTTTCTAGGGCTGCTTCCCACGGCATATGGAGGTTCCCAGGCCAGGGGTCGAATCAGAGCTGTAGCCACCAGTCTACACCACAGCCACAGCAACGTGGGATCCGAGCCTTGTCTGCAACCTACACCACAGCTCATGGAAACGCCGGATCTTCAACCCACTGAGCGAGGGCAGGGACTGAACCCGCAACCTCATGGTTCCTAGTCGGATTCATTAACCACTGCGCCACGACGGGAACTCCGTCTTTCTTTTTCTGACTTACTTCATTTAGCATGAGAGTCTCTAGTTCCATCCACGTTGCTGCAAATAGCATTATTTTGTTCTTTTTCATGGTTGGGTAGTATTCCATTGTGAATATGTACCACATCTTAATCTATTCATCTGTCAATGGACATACTAATGGAGGAAGACAGACAATAAGCATGAAAACATTTAAATCAAAAATATATTATTCCAGAATGATGGGGGATGTAAAAAAAAATAGAATGATATAAAGAGTGACTCAGTGCCAGCTCTTTAAGAATGAGTGGTCAAGGGAGGTTACTTGGAGATGCAACTTGAACTGAGACCCAAGGAAGGAGGCAGCCAGGTGATGATGTGGAGGAAGAGGATTCCAGGAAGAGGGGAGCATTGGTGCAAAGTCTACTCACCTGGGTTTCTGAGCTTCAACTTCATTGTCTGTAATTGGGGGATAATTCATTTAATTGGATTGTTATAAAGGTTCAATGATACAAATATCTAAAGTATTCAGCTCAAAGCCTACCAACAGGTAAGCACTGATTATATCATTAAATATAGCAAAACACAAAGGCAGAGTTTATTCAAATGGGTGTGGGTGAGTGCTGGATGGCGAAGGGCTGGCATTTGACTCAGGCCTTGCAGAATGGGAAGGGTTTTGGTAAGCAGATAACAAGTTAGATTTCTCTGCCCTTGGTTCTTCTATCTCCTGGTAGCTTCCCTCTTAGAATCCTGGCTATACTTCATTATAATAACATGAATATTTTCTCTCCTCTAATCTGTAGATTATATAAAAGCAGAGACCTCCTGGATTTTTTCCCATTCTCTCCTGTGCTGAAATGAAATAATAAATACCAAGCATTTAGAATAGTCTTCTGTGCATGAATAAATGAATGAATGAATGGTGGCAGGCCTTGAGGTGGTAGGTCCAGCATGAAGCTGAGTCTGTTTGGGAACTGGTGATAGACCAATAAAGAGTGAAGCTAGAATCCAAGAAGGCAGACCTTCCCCTGAGTAAAAGAGAATTCTTCCTGCCTGGCTTCCTTCTTTGAACTAGGGCATTGGGTTTTCTTCTACCTCCAGACTCCAACTGAAACATCAGGTCTTTCTGAGTCTCCAGCCATCCTTTGGATGGAGCTACACCATGAGCTCTTCTGGTTCTCAGATCCTCACATCAGACTGGAGCTCAACCATCTGCTCTCCAGGGTCTCCAACTTGCTGACTCAACCTTGCAGATCTTGGGACATGCCAGCTTCCATATCACACAAGCCAATTTCTTATAATAAATCTCTTCACACACATATATATGCATGTATATATCTTATTGGTTCTGTTTCCCTGAAGACAGTGGACTTAACACAAGAGGAATTTCTCTTTATTTATTTATTTATTTATTTATTTATTTTGGCAGTACCCATGTCAAGTTCCCTGGCCAGGGATTGAACCCACACCATGGCAGTGACCAGAGCCACTGCAGTGACAACTCCAGATCCTTAACTACCGCACCACAAGAGAATTCCAAGAGGGATTTCTTTTCATTTAATCAGTAAATCTATAAAAGTCCTATCTCCAAATAGAGCCATATTCTGAGATATTAGGAGTTAGGGTTTCAACACATTATTTTGGGGATGGAGAAACAATTCTACCTGTAACCCTTTACCTAACCACTTACACCAGGGACAGAGTCACATACCAAATTTGATGATCCAAAAGAGAGTGGATCTCCTTGGAGCATGTTATATCTCCTTGTAGTATGTTATCATTTCTTCCATCTTTTTTTTTTGGTCTTCTTCTAGGGCCTCACCCACGGCATATGGAGGTTCCCAGGCTAGGGGTCTAGTTGGAGCTCTAGCTGTTGGCCTATGCCACAGCCTCAGCAGTGCCAGATCTGAGCCATGTCTGCGAACTACACCACAGCTCACGGCACTGCTGGATCCTTAACCCACTGAGTGAGGCCAGGGATTGAACCTGCAACCTCATGGTTCCTAGTCGGATTTGTTAACCACTGAGCCACGACCAGAACTCTCATTTCTTCCATTTTTGATGAGTCATTTAATGATGAGCTTGGGAGAAAACAGGGCTCCAAGGGTGTCAGTTTGATGACCAACTTTTGGGGCATCTCCCAACTATGTTTTCATTTGCCAATTTCCAGCTGACATTGAAAGAACATCATGCGCCCTTGATGTGAAAATCATTCCAAATACAGAGTCCTCTTTGGTGCCTTGGGAGTGGGGGAGGGGAGGTTCAGCAGCTCCAGAGAGGCAGCTCTCTTCAGCCAAACTTACTGAAATGTCCCAAAGCCTGCCTTCCAGCCAATGTCAGCTGCTAATCTGTATGAATTAATGCAGTAATAATTGGGCCGTATTCAGCAAGCACTAATTTCTTTCACTACATCAAATCAAGCCTCATGATTGTTTCGAAATAAACATGCCATCCCCAGAATGCTGAATCCCTGCACCGGCAGCTGGGTTCTGAATAGATCTGGAAAGGGTCCGGGGAGAAGGCTGGGCTGCCCAGTGGCAGGAATCATTCCTAAGCATGGCAGCCCAGACAACGGGGTAAGAACTCATGAGCCCAGCTACATTTTATTAATTAATTAATTAATTAATGCTTTTTAGAGCTGCAAGTGTGGCATATCTAAGTTCTAGGCTAGGGCTGGAGCTATAGCTGTAGCTGCCAGTCTACACCATGGCCTCAGCACGCAGAAGGCAAGCCATGTCTGCGACCTATACCACAGCTCACCGCAACAACGGATCCCTAACCCGCTGAGCTGGGGCAGGGATCGAACCCTGGTCCTGACAGACACTAGTTGGGTTCCTTACCACTGAGCCACCACAGGAACTCCCAAGACCAGCTACATTTTCAAAGATGAGAAGAAGACAAGCTCTGATTTGGGCCAGTGTCAAAAGAGTGTTCACCTAGGAAGCATCCTTCTGGGCTCTTCCTTCTTTGGGAGCCTCCACCTCCATAGCACAGCCAGACGCTGAGATCTCCGGATGAGCACTGCTCCCTGGGCTTGGTTGGAGGTGGGGTGGGGGTGGGATTCAAGGTGTCACTGCAGTGAGAGACCATGAGAGAGACGATCTCCAAGATTCACAGGTCAGACTGCAGATAAACCTCAGAGGAAGTGTCTAACAGACTCTTACAAGCCAGGAAACAGGAAAACCAAAGAATGAGAGCCTTCAAGTCAGGGAGCCAGAGATGTCCTCCTTTGTTCTGCCTGCAGGAGGGGAAGAGAGAAAGAACTAGGTCTAGAAGGACGATGAAGGGAGCAGGGCAGGATGGATGAGTTCCGCTAGAAAGCACATGCGGTAGTTCGCCAAGAAGACAGCTCACCAGTTGGTGGGAACTTTTGATGTGCTGCTCCAGTCTCTGGGCAATGCCTTCAGTAATTGCACAGAGGCCAAGGTTGCCATTTCATCCCTTTTCTCTTCCTCTTGCACTTTCATTATTATTGTGCCAGCCCTGCGCTCCACACAGGAGTGGGGTTGGGGGGGGGGGCAAACCCACATCTTCTGTTCTTCTACCCCCTCCCTTATGGTCCCTTCTCTCTGTCTCTCACCATCTCTGTCTCTCTCTCGTCCCTCTGTCTCCATCTGTCTCTTTCTCTCCCCCCTTCTTCCTCTCCCCTCCAAGCCTAGGTTCAAAATAACTTTGGGGAGAATTAATATTCCATTCAGAGGAACCATTGTTTGCTAACCGCTTCCTAATTAATTTGCCAAATAAGCAATTTGGGTCCGAATTCCACATCTTTTCTCTTCACCTCGGTTGTTCTGCATAGACATAAGGGTCTCCCACCCCCACCAGGCCCCGGGTGCCTCTCTCCACCAGCTCCCCCACCCCCAACCCTCCCCCCATCCCCTGCTGTGTGCTGCTCCTCACGAACGGCTTATCTCTCACAAGCTTAGAATGTCAGTGCCTGTAAAGCTCCTTTAGATTTCTTTCCTCTTCCCTTCTGTCCTTATCCTGTCAGTCAGGATGAAAGAAATTAACTCGTGTAAGGCTGTACAGTTCTCTGTGATCCCAGCTTCCAGGACTTAGAGCTGCCTGGAAGCTGCCGTGTCACCTGGATCTGGGTTCAGACGTGAAAAGCTTCAGGAGCTCTAGGAAGTGTCACTGTGTTCTCTCAAAGCCCCAACTTTCCAGTCCATAACTTGGAAGGCAGAAAGGAAGCTGGGCATCAAAGCTCCAAATTGCTAATAGCCATGGTGGCAATGAACCTGACCCCAATACATGATGAGACACCAAGCTGCCTTCTATTCTCAGGAGCAGCGCAGCTGCATGTGGTGGTCAGGTCATGGTGGGCAGGTCTTGCACTGAACAATAAGTCAGCCAAAGGGACAGCTTGCAGACAGCTTTCCTGCAGAGCTGCATCTGCCCCATGCAAGGGGTTCTCTTTGTTAGTCACCTTCCATGCTATTGGCCCTGGGGTGGCACTTGCTTAGAGGGTCAGTCTTTTTCAAATTCTTAGAGGCATTGGTATATCAGTACTTAATAAGTATATCAATAAGATAGACTGATAGGCTTTTAAAAGCTTTTTTTTTAATTACGTTTTAGGGTGTGTTTTAAAAGTATTGTAAATTCAGTGCCGTCTCTTGTACCTTTAATATGTGAAAGGCATAAAATAATAACTAAGAATGCATTATTATAAAACATATGACTTTAATATCACAGTTTTATAACATATGATAAATAATAAGTATAATAACTCCCACTTATGTGAACCTTCTAGGTGTCTGGGACTGTACTGCCTGCCTATATATTTTATCTGCAATTCTTCCTGCCCTGCGGTCCTCTGTGAGTGCAGCATTCTTCCTCATCCATTGATTTTGGCCTTGGCCACGTGATATTTTGGCCAATAGAACATGGGCAAAAGTGGCAATGTGCCAGTTACGCGCTGAGCCTAGAAGAGGCCTGGTGAGGTTTTGCCAGCCCTCTTGAGGGTCCTTCCTCCATTATGAGAGGAATGTGTCTCCAGGTAATTTGTTTGCTTTTTGAACTGAAACCAAGACATATGGGGCAGACCTGAACCTGACCTAGAGCTTGGAGTCCAGCCAAGTTCAGGCAAGCACTGCTGAGTACAGCCAAATCACCTGAGCAGAACCATGCACCTGCAATGGGTGTTCATTTGCTCAAGTCATGGAGAAGTGGGGATTGTTTGTCATGTGGCCTTATCACAGTAATAATGGATGCCTACAGTGTGGGACTTTTTATTTTTGTTGATTTATTTATTTGCTTTTTAGGGCCACACCTGCAGCAAATGAAAGTTCCCAGGCTAGAGGTCAAATTGGAGCTGCAGCTGCTAGCCACAGCCACAGCAATGCAGGATCCAAGCTGCTTCTGTGACCTACACTGCAGCTCATGGCAACACCAGACCCATAACCAAGTGAGGCCAGGCGTCGAACCTGCATCCTCATGGATACTAGTCAGGTTCGTTACCACTGAGCCACAATGGGAACTCTGTGCCTGACTTTTTAAAACAAATTCTTACACCTGCTCTTTAAGGGTTCCTATTTTACATAAAGGAAAATCAAGGTTCTGAAAAGTCCAATAGCTTATTTAAGTTCCTAACTAGCCACCAGTATTAACATCCAGGTCTGCTCCATCCCAAAGCCCGTTCTCTTTCCGCCTACACCTCCCTAGTACAGCTGAGCCTTGAGCATCACAGGTTTGGACTGTGCATGTCCACTTACACATGGATTTATTTCATTTCATATATTGGAAAAAAATTTAGAGATTTACGACAATTTGAAAAGGCTTGTAGACATACTGTGTAGCCTAGAAATATGGAGAATATAAAAAAAGTGATGTGATGAATACATAAAATATATGTACATACTAGTCTAACCTTACCTAGGTGTAAGGTAAGTGATATTTAATATAAAGTCAATCTGTTAGTTTTCTTACTGCTTTATAACTTTGCTTTCAAAGAATTACATTACTGTAAAGTATACCTATACCTAATTGGAGAACTGTGCATCAGCCTACGGTCTCAGGTAATTGGTTTTTCAAAAAAAGTAACACTGCTTCCAATGCCATATTATGAATATGACTGTAATACCCTATGTCATAAAAATTTTATAATGATTCATTCATTAGTGTATAGGCTAGGCTACTGTGAAGGAATCATTTTGCTTACACTAGGCTACGACAAATCTTCTTCATCATCAATGCATGAATCATACCTATAAATAAATCTGAATTTTTCACATTATCTTTTCATGCTTGATGTCTAGTGTCAGTAATATATGTATATGTATATAGCATCTACAGTGTTTTGTATCCTATAAGACAAGATTGATGTAGGCACTGACAGACAATTCATCTTATAAACAGATGATGTATATAGAACTTACAGTATCGGTAAATACATTATGGTGAGTATATTTTCTCTTCGTTATGATTTTCTTAATAACAGTTTCTTTTCCCTAACTTACTGTATTGTAAGGAGATAGTTTATAACACATATTTATTTAACATACATTTATTTAATTGACTGCTTTTGGTATCAGTAAGACTTCCGATCAACAGTAGGCTTTGAGTAGTTGTTTGAGGGTGTGGGGAGTCAAAAGCCATACTTGGATTTTTGACTGCCTGGGGGGTTGGTGCCCCTAGCCTCAGCATAATTCAAGGATCTACTGCATTGCATCCAGAATATTGATGTTATCTTGCCCCTAAAGATCCTTAAATAACAAAAACAACACAATTATGGCCAGTAGGTTTGAGTTCTACTTATGAAGGCAGGGAAAGGAACTGATGGATTTTTTGTTTTCCAAGATTGAGTTCCAAGTGTGCCTCTGCACAACGGTCGGCTCCATGTGGCATTCTTTTAAACAGAATCCATCCCTCCCTCTCTTTTCTACCCACTCCAAACTTCTGTTATTTAAAGTTTGGGGGGTTTAAATATGATTCCTATTTCTCCAGACTGCCATGACCTGAGACTGAGGGAGACTTTAACCAGGCATCTTTTTGTCATTACAATGAGCCAGAACCAGAATCAGATCATTGAACTGAAGATGACTCCCCCCTCTCATAGCACTTTGGGGGAAAAAAAAAAAAAACAAGCAAGCAAAGAAAACCAAACCTCTGATGTATTGTTACATGAAAAAAACAAGGTTTGAACAACATGTATTTTACATTATTATTTGCATATTTAAGACTCATATACTTGGAGTTTCCATCGTGGCTCAGTGGAGGATGTGGGTTTGATCCCTGGCCTCGCTCAGTGGGTTAAGGATCCAGTGTTGCCGTGGCTATAATGTAGGTCGCAGACACAGCTGGGATCCCACATTGCTGTGGCTGTGGCATAGACTGGCAGCGATAGCTCTGATTTGACCCCTAGTCTGGGAACTTTCATATGCTGCATCTGCGAAGCCCCCCCCCAAAAAAAACCTCTCATATGCTTATATGAATGCTTGCATCTACATAAGATATATTCGAAATAATCTTCTAGAAACTGCTAATAAAAGCTATTTCGGGTGAGGCAACTTGGTGGCTGGTGGGTGGCAGGGGTACAAGAGAATTATTTTTCACTGAATATTCCTTTAAAGCCTTATTAGTTGATGTGCGTGTTCCTATTATCAGTCAAAATAAAAAAATAAACTTTTTAAAGGAAGAAAACCCACCTCGTCTGAGCCAGACCCTCCTCTCACTGCAGCCAGACTACACCTCTTAGGTCTTAGAACACCTTGACACATACACACAAAAAAAAGAGACTTGGGAGGATCAGCTGCCCCAAGAGGAGGAGGACTTTCTGGCACATTCTCTTCCTCTCCACTGTTGAGGTACCATATCAATGTCTTTAGAGTCTCCACAGGCAACAAGGACAAAATAAAGGGACAGGAACCAGAGCACGTCGGCTTCCACAAGCGAAAGTGATCAGCTGTTTTCTTAAAAACAGGACACATACACACAAAAAAAATTCCTCTTATCTCATTCTGAGTTCCATTATGAACATTTCAAAAGTTAGTCCTTAGATTTCCACCTGCCAGCTGAGGATGTTTTGTTTTTCTGTTAAATTTTAATTATATCATGAGAGTTTATTAATTGTTTCAACAAACAGACATCTATGTCCATTCATTAAAAAAAAAAAAGGCAGGGTAAGTAAATCAACTTTCAAATCATGTCCTTCTGCAAACACCAGCTGCACCGGAAAAGGAAGGCAGCCTGTGAGCCAGCTCCCACTGCAGCCCTGGGCTGGGGCTGTCTGCGGACATGCTCAGAGCCTGTTGATGTGTCCTACAGCCCACAGGAAAGAACCTCAGCGGAAAGCAAGACGGCAGAACAATTGTGTGAATGTACCGCCCCTTCTTAGCCTTTGAACATCTGGCTCCTGCCTGTGTCACCTCTTTGATTCAAACCTTCTCTGGGGTTATTGATAGGGAAAATCTCCACCTGGGCGAGGGAGATGCGTGTGGACCGACGGCTTCTTCTTTCAAGAACAATTAGCACAGGCTCACTTTTTGTAGCCAAAGAATGGAGCAGGTTGGTTATGAGCCGTGTTTCTGAAATTGCCCAGCTGTGTCTCTGCCAACTCTTTATGGAGAAACCGAAACAAAAGCTGGAAGCAAAGAGACCGTAAGAAAAGCCTTGACAAGTGGAGTTGGGCAGAAAAACAAAACACCCAAGACGCCATCTTGGTACTGGCCAACCATAGAGAAATCTTTGCTGTTTAACATAAGGCATTTATAAACACAGATGTCAGGGACGATGAGTTTATTTTTGTAGTTCCGCATCTTATGGTCCCCAGTTGATTCTTTTCCTTATCTTCTTCCACATCAGAACAGCCAAACAGGATTCAAGGGAGGCCTTTGGATGGCTTGCTTTCCTGAATTGTGTCTCTATTCATTAAGAGGGCAGACACTTAATTCCACCTGTGGACACGGCAGTTTTGCAGTCATCACAACTGTCCCCATTGTCCTGCTCCTGATTTCATTTTCCTGGGGGTGCTTTGGATAACAACCTCCTGGACTTATTTTGATGGCAGTTTGGTACTAATATTGTCTGGAGATGAGCTATTAAGTTCATGTGCTTGTCATATTTTAATGATAAGCTGAACTTAAAAGTAAAGAGAGCTTCTCGAATTTGGTTGGCCTCCAAAGTTAAGTTGCAAGCTGAACTTGATGACTCTATGCTTAGTCTGCAAGGGAAATTCAGTAAGGTTAAATGCAAAGGCATGCATTTAGGCTGGGAAAAAAAAGAAGTCAATTTCACAATTTTAGATTTGGGGGAGATCAAATTGGCAGCCACATACATACATGATGAAGATTTGAAAGTTTAGTTAGCTGCAGGCTTACTATTTTTTTAAATTAAAAATCATGGTAGAACTTACCATGTACTAAAAAGTACTGTTCTAAATACAAATATTAGCTCTCTTCATTCTTTATGAGCAGTTTTATGAGGTATTATCAATATGCCCAATTGTCAGATGGGAAATTGCGGCAGAAAGAGAATAGATAACGTGCATGTAGTTATATGGCTAGAAAGTGCCAGAGCCATGATCATATTCAGGTAGTCTGGCCCGAGTCTACAGTCTTAATGCCAGACCTTGATCCAAGTCAGTAGTGGGCAGATTCCCTTTTCATGTTGTCCCTGGTTGAAACTCATTGCAATGAATAGTATGAAGATCAAAGTCTCCACCAAAAGTGGTGGTAAAGACCCAGGCTTCAGCCAATCAGCCTTCTCATTCCCTGGCCAAGTAATCAGTTCAAGGATGAGCATTTTCATGTGTTCAGATCAATGAGTATAAGGGTCAGGACTTGATCTGAAGGTTGGACTCAATCATAAGAGCATGGAGTCTGTGCTTTTTGGCTGCCATCTTATTACCACATGGAGCCGTGAACAAAGCCAAACAACAAGAGTAGACCTAGAGATGGAGAAAAGATTAAGTTCTAGTGGCAGCATTTGAGCCCCTGGATCAAGCTAGTCCTGTACTTGGCCTATCTCCTGCATGTTTCAGTCATGCAAATCAATGAATTTCTCCTTTCTCTTTAAATCATCTTGAGCTCTTTTTCTGTGACTTCTTTCCAAAGCTGTCTTCATTTCTACACATGTATTAACTCTTTTAATCCTTAAGAACACTTTACATGATCAATAATATTATCACACTTCACAGATGAGGACATGAGGTCTCAAAAAGATTTGTAACTTGGCCAAGATCGCTAACTTGTTCATATGACTTCAATGCACAGATTCTGAAACTCCGGCATTCTGGAGGGACATCAGAGAGTGTTGAGTGGGAAGTAGCATTTTTTTTTGTCTTTTTGCTATTTCTTTGGGCCACTCCCGTGGCATATGGAGGTTCCCAGGCTAGGGGTCGAATCGGAGCTGTAGCCACTGGCCTACGCCAGAGCCACAGCAACGCGGGATCTGAGCTGCGTCTGCAACCTACACCACAGCTCACGGCAATGCCGGATCTTCAACCCACTGAGCAAGGGCAGGGACCGAACCTGCAACCTCATGGTTCCTAGTCGGATTCGTTAACCACTGCGCCACGACGGGAACTCCGGAAGTAGTATTGTGACTTGATGTTGAAAAGCAGACCTTACAGACTGATGGTGAGCAGCCTTGGGATGGTAAAGAAAACACTTTACATTTCTCCTATATTCCCTGTAGTGGCTAGCCCCATTCTGTGCACAGGTTGCCTTTCAATATGGACTTCTTACTTAATGAGTGAAGTGGCAAAGGGGAAAACGGAATCCCTCCAGTCTAGAAAGACAAGAGAGCCAGAATAGCAATCTATACCTGTATGAAGGGCTATCCTATAAATGACAAGGACCATGAGACTATATCACCATTGGTTGGAGAACAAGGGTATGTGTGTGTGTATCTGTGTTGCTGGAAGATGAACAAAGGTTCAACATCAAACAGAACTTTCTACTCTCAAAGGGTGGGAGAGTAGAAACAACACTGCAGACTCATTTTCTGTAAATATTAAAGAAAGAAAAATATGATCTTCTTAGCCTATTTGATATTAGCTGAGCCCCAGAAGCTATTTCACATTTCAGAGCATGTCCTCTGCTAAAAACGCCCCTTCAGCTCCCTGTCTGTCTAGCAAATGCTTGCTCATCCTTTAAGATTTAGCTCCAGTGCCACTTCCTCTGGAAATACCTCACTGACTGACCTATTACCCTTGATTCAATTCCTGCTTTTTCAATCTCTCCTCAGCATCTCGTGTCCATCTCTCTTTGCCCTTACACTTTGGTTCAACAATTTGTCTAAATTTTCTGACTGTCAATGAAGGAGCATGTTTTGTTTCTCTGTATCCCTTGCCCCTAGCATAATTTCTGGAACTCCAGTTGATCTTGCAAATCCTGCCAAGAAAGTCTTTGGTCCCTTCCTTTGTCTGACTCTATTCCTATTTGCCCCTTAGGATACTGCTTAGTAAACTTCTTCTTGGGAAGCCTTCCCTGACCCATCAGAGCTGGGTTATAATGCTTCTCTTGTGGTTCCCACAGCGCCCCATGCAAATGTAATGATGAGAAGAGGGGCCATCAATATCTGATTGCCTGAACATGAATCCCAGCAGGTTCCTAACCTCCCTGTGCCTCAGGTTACTCATCTGTAAAAGAGGAATAGTAACAAAAAATAATATTAACTTGCTAGAGTTGTTGCTAGTTTTCTTTTTCTTTTTTTCTTTTTAGGTCTGCACCTGTGGCACATGGAAGTTCCCAGGTTAGGGATCAAACTGGAGCTTCAGCTGCTGGCCTACAACACAGTCAGAGAAATGCCAGATCTGAATTGTCGGCAACCTACACCATATCTCACAGCAATGCCGGGTCTTTAACCCACTGAGGGAGGCCAGGGATTAAACCCAAATCCTCATGAATACTGGTCAGATTCATTACCCACTGAGCCACAACGGGAATTTCTGCTGCTAGTTTTCAATCAGGTAATTCATGCAAAGGGCTATGAAGAGTGACTAGCAAAATAAATAAATAAATAAATAAATTTAACTATTATACTAGATGTTTATTATTACAATTGCTAATTTACTGAAGATTTGTTAAAGCACTTACATGTCAGGCACTCTAAGGAATGGATATACAACAATAATCAAAATTCTTGTTCTCATAATTAAAATGTTAGGTGAACTAATGCATGAATCAAATGCAATAGATTCAAATTATTTGAGGAATTAAGTTGATCCCTATTTTAATCATCATAAACGTGTTGTTCTGAGGTTCCCTGCCCATTGGCCAATGGCATTCTTTCTTTCACAGAGATATGGCAACGAGAGCTGAGAGAAGTGGGCGTGTTCACCTCTGAGCTTCAAATGAGAATTCTTTTTTCAGAGCAAAGGAAAGATAAAGTCTGAAAGCCAGATTTTGTTGACACAGAGATGGATTCTGTCATTTCTCAAAATACCTACTTGAAAGTAGATCTCCCTAACTGATTTGCCCCAGTGGATACCATGGAGAGCAGAGACAAACAGCTCCCACTAAGCCTTGTTCAAGTTGCAGACTCATGAACAAAATGAGTGATATTGTTTGAATCTTCTAAGTTTGGAGGATTTACACAGCAACAGAGTGTTGGAACACCTCACCACCCTGCTCTGGCTCATTTATTGTCAGAGCTGACATTTGTACTGATTTTTTCCAGCAAAAACTAAGCTTGAAGGCCTGAGCATAAAATTTTCAATGAACCCCTAGTATGGCCTGAACACAGGATCTGATATAAAGGAGATTCCTGCCACCCAGGAAAAAGAAAATCCTTCTAGTGTGGGAAATACCTAATAAAGGGGCTCCGATGGTCTAAGACTTGAGCAAAGATGCTGCTTTGGTCTAGCAGGAGGTGGAGAATGTGGAGAGGGAAGCTAAGGGACCCCCGAGAGGAGCCAGGTTGAGAGGGAAGATGAAATCTTAGAAGAAACAGGTCCCCTGAATGTGGCTACAGTAGAACTACAGATAAAGGAGTGATCACATGGGAGATACAGTCCTGGGCACATGGGAATGAAACAGACAAAGATTCTATCATCACAGAGTTTCCCTTCTAATGCAAGAGAGTAATAGAGATGTTATTTAAAAACATGATGTGCAATAAACAATCTAAATGAATACAGCATAGAGTCTATTAGACAGTGAAGACAACCACAGAGAGAAATTAAGAGGAAAGGGGGAAGGTATTGGCGGAGCCAGTTTGGGAGGGAAGGTCTTACTGAAAATATAAGTAATTCCAGATCTAAAGGAGGTGAGTGAGAGAGCTATATATATATTGGAATGCAGAAGGAAACAGCAAGTGCAAAGGCCTTGAGACAGGCAAGTCTGGGAATTCAAGGAAGAGCAAAGAGGACAGAAAGGTCAACAGGCAGTGAGTAAGCTGCTGCAGTGAGAGGGTCTCTGAGGCTGTGTAGAAAACCACCATGAAACCTGATGTCTACAACGGTCAATTTGTTTATACATCTTCAACAGGAGAAGGGCTTGGTGGGGATAGCCTGTCTATATCCTATGTGGCATCGGCTGGGAAGAATCAATGAGGGGCTGGAACATTCACTTTCTCCTCTCTCTCTCTTTTTTTTTCTTTGTCTTTTTTTTAGGGCCACACGTGTGTGGCATTTGGAAGTTCCTGGGCTAAGGGTGGAATTGGAGCTACAGCTGCCAGCCTACACCACAGCCACGGCAAAGCCAGATCCAAGAAGGATCTGTGATCTATGCTGTAGCTCACGGCAATGCCAGATCTCTAACCCACTGAGTGAGGCCAGGGATCAAACCTGCATCCTCATGGATACTAGTCAGGCTCTTGACCTCACTGAGCCACGATAGGGACTCCATGGGACATCCACTTTCAAGATGGCTCACTGGCTTGGCTGGAAAGGAGGTGCTGACTGTCAGCTGGAGACCAGCAGTGGCTGCTGGTTGGGGGCCTCAGTTTCTCTGCATGGGGAACATCCCACAAACTCCCTCAGGTATGGAAGCTGGGCTCACAGAGCAAATATCCAAAAGGCAGCAAGTGGAAGCTGCTGTAACCTTGGGTCAATGGTAGAAGACAGAGATCCCTGGCCTCTCAGAAGAGGAAGGGCAGAAAACTTGAGGACCATGTTTTAAAACTACCACAAGGCAGAAGAAAAGAAAGAAAGGAGGCCAGGGAAGGTGGCCTGATCATCCAGGACCTTAGAAGCCCTTGTAATGGATTTGGCTCACTTTCTCTCGAAGAGAAATGAGGAATTGGGAGGATTTTGCTAAAGACATGACCTGATTTGAGGAATGTTTAGCAAGATGACTCTGGCTACTAAATGAAGAACAGGCTGAAAGGAGGCAAGGTAAACCAATTAAGAATTTTTGCAAGGATTCAGACAAGAGATAAACAGCAGGTTGCACCAGCATAAAAGCAGCACAGAAGATATGGCGTGGTCAAATCCTGAATAAATTTTGAAGGTAGAGTGAATGGGATTTCATGATGGATTGGATGCAATGTTGAGAGGAATTGAGGATGACACCAAGGTTTTTGTCCTGAGCCATTGGAAGAATGGAGTTGGCATTACTTGATGTGAAGGCTGAGGAGAAGCAGATTTGGCAGCCAAAAGCAGGAACTTACTTTTCAACATGTCAAGTTAGACCTCTAAGTAAAGATGCTGAGTTGGGAGGGAGATCTATGAGCCTGGAGTTCAGGGTGGGAAGCCAGGGATGGAGAAATAATTTGGGAAGGTATTAGCATAGAGATGATATGTCAAACCATGAAATTGCATGAGGCCACCAGGAAACTGAATGTGGATAGAAAGGAGAAGACATCAGGCACCGAGCCATGAGATGGTCCAGCACTGCAAGATCTTCTTAGCCAAGGGGACAAGGAGGAACCAGCAAAGGAGGCTGTGAAAGAGCCACAAAGGAAACAAAAGGCAAAAAGGACCCCATGGCTAAGCAGGAGAAAGGTCAAGGGCAATGCCCAGGTCTTCCCAGTTGTGGGTGGTATGAAGAGGACCCAGGTGTATCTATGGGTGGAGAGACTGGAGGGAGAGGGTAGGCCTGAGTCAGCGTGAAGAGACTGCAGAGACTACTGGAGTCCATGAAAGGGCAGGAGGCCGTACCAAACCCGTGCCAAATCTCTAGTGACAAGCTGGAATCAAGCACATCTCAGAAGAGGCCAGTATGAACTGAGACAACTACCTGTAACCAAAGGTGCCTTCTGCTTCCAGAAGGGTATGAAGCTATACTTGGACACCATCTTGCCTAAGGGTGGGGCGGGGTGGGGGGGGATGGGAGGGGATGGGCACAGAAAGCCAGTCAGGAAAGTTCTTTGAGTAATTGTTGGAGGTGCAGAACTGCCCAGAGCAGATCTAGGTCTATATCTTTCTACCCTAGACCTAAAGTCTTGTGTCCTGGCTTCACTTTTTTGTGTGTGTGAAATAATAACAACAATCATAATGTTTTAAAATTTTTCTATTGATCTCCCAGAGTTTTATTTTTAACTTTTTTACTGAAGTATGGTTTACTTACAATGTTGTGTTAGACATTAAGGATATTAATCAGCAGTGAATTGCCCAGGCTGTGTAATTCAGTTTTCTAAAAAGTTATAAAACTACACATCCACTACGATCCCATCCCATCCAGTACAATGCGTGTATAGAAGTACACACATCTAAATATTGAGGGTGTTATTGTTTATAAAGCATTATATGTAGTAATATATGAGTATATTATATATAATAATATACAATAGTATATTTATTATACATAATAATATAATATACAATAATATTTTTAAAAGGTGATTTTTTATGGCCACATCTGTGGCATATGGAAGTTCCCAGGCCAGAGACTGCATCTGAGCCACAGCAATGCTGGAACTTTTAACCCACTGCCCCTAGCCAGGAAGAAATCCATACCTCTGCAGTGACCCAAGCCACTCTAGTTGGATTCTTAACCCACTGTGCCATAGTGGGAACTCCTTAAAAGGTGGTTTTGATCTCTATTTACTCTCCTCCTCCCAACCACCCACCTCCACCCCCAAAGACTAGAGTGATCAACTACCACGTTTTCAAGAACAGATGATTTAAAACTGACTCATTTTAAATATAATTAAAACAATACATGTTTATAGAAAACTCAGAAATTAAAAACAAATATAAAGAAGAAAATGAGAGTAATACATTATCCCCCCATCGAGAGATAACCGCCCTTAATATTCGCATGTGTATACTTCTAAATGCGCATTGAACAAAAACAGGATCATACCACATATGTGGTTTTATAACTTAAAAAAAAATCAAATTGCACAGCATGGGCAGTTCACGGCTAATTAATATTCTTATACATCACCTTAAGGACTGCTCGGGATTTCAGTTCATCTACATATTAATTATTCACCCACTCCTTGTTATACAGAATTTAAATTGTTTCCATTTTTCACTGTTAGAAACAACAGCAGGATGAATACCATTTTAGCTGTGTCTTTGTACAAAGCCATGATTGTTTATTTCCTATGAGTAAAATCCTAAAATTGGGTCAATTACACCCTAAATGGGTCAAAAGCTAGGCAAAATTTTAAGGATTTTGATATATATTGCCAAGCTGTCCTCCAGAAGTGTTTTACCAGTTTAGCCTCCTCTCAGTGGGATATGATAATGTCCATCTCCCCACATCATCTCTTACCATTAGCATTAAAAAGTCTTCGTCTTGGATGAATTGTGGAAATTTCTTCTGACTCTTGATTTGTGTTTCCATGGTGCAAATCAGATGGCTTCCATTTGGCTCTTTCTCTACTTAAATGGACTGGTGAACTTCTGGCAAGAAGGTTTTGGCTGCCATTTTTAAGCCACCAGAAGGTGTGGACACATAACAGCATAAGGAAGCCAAAATGGTTTCAAGTCAAAAAGTGCTGGACTCGGGGCCATCTGTCCTGTCCTTGGAAGTTACTCATCTCCTGGGCCCAAGGCACCCATTTGACTTCCTTCCAGCTCTTGGTTCCTTCCTTCCTTCCTTCTTTCTTTTTATTTCCGCTCTTTTGCTTTTTCTAGGGCCTCACCCCGGGCATATGGAAGTTCCCAGGCTAGGGGTCGAATCAGAGTTGCAGCTGCCAGCCTACGCCACAGCCACAGCAATGCCAGATCCAAGTTGCCTCTATGACCTACACCACAGCTCATGACAACTCCAGATCCTTAACCCACTGATCAAATCCAGCAATTGAATCCACCTCCTCATGGATACCTGTCGGGCTCATTACTGCTGAGTCACAATGGGAACTCCAAGCTCTTGGTTTCTAAGATCCTTTGTCTTCCTGTTTCAGGGAAGATTCTTGACAGCTCATCCCCAGTATCTGTGGACAGGAAGGTCAATCCAAAGTCACACATATTTGGACACAATTCTTCTGCCTCATTATCCTTTCCTTGCAAATGTCCAACCTTCATAGAAATTCGAATCCTGTCTTTGTCTTTGTTCAGGCTAGTAGAGATCCTTCAATTAAACTTGGATAATATTTATTGAATGGCTCCATCTTCATGACACACTAGGCATAACAGACACCCACTTCCATTCTTCCCTCCCGGTGAAATCCTTTTCTTTTCTTTCTCTGTCACAAACTCTTGTTCATCCACCAACGTTTCCTCCTTGATCTTCTCTCTAGAAGACCCCCAATGTCAGGGCTGTTGTCATCTTCCCGCTACAGAGGCAGCATGATTGGCTTCTTCCAAGTCTGGTTATTTGACTGCAAGATCACAGTGAACCAGAACCCCTGATCTCATGATTGAGAGGTTCATTCTTTGACAATTCTAGCTGTATAAGATGCATTGCTTTAACCATAAAACAACAGTACGTGGTGAAAAAAAAAAAAAAAAGACAGGGAACAGTGGGGTAACATCTGAACACGTGAGGTGATTTACAGCTTACCTAACATTTGCAGGGGCTCCAAAAGTTGAGTCATGTTTTTTCTCTTGCCCAAAGTTTGCAAATGGGACTACAATGGATTTTAACAGAGAGGGAAAACATTTCAGTTTTCAAGCTGGTTTTTAGCCCTTCTGGGGGGATTCAGTGGAGATTGGGGAACAAAAGACTGAGTCCTACCAATGGAAAATGGAGTCTGTTGCTTAACACAGAATTAGGATACAGTTTATGGGAAAATAACCTGTATTTTTGTAAGCTGTTTATCCACACAGGCTCGCGTATGGGAACGTGCTGACACATGCACAGATACATGCTCAAATAATGCCACGGTATTTTTAACAGGAACATATGGAGATAGATATAGATGTAGATATATATACATACATCTATATGGATATATATCTAGATACACATACACACATGTTTGTGGGGCTTTTTGAAACGTGAATTGCATTTACAAAAGTTGCAAAATCCTATCCTAGAGAGAGGAGCCTGCGTGGAAGCTTGGAGATTTCAGAGTCACTCTCTCCTCTCCGTATTTGAAGCACAAGCCAGTGATTGTCATCAGTACTGAGCAGAGGAGTCCATGCCAAAGGGTGACAGAATAGAAAAGTAATCCCCGATGTCAGCTGCTGGGCGTGATAGGGCCGCCCGTGTGCGCCCTCTGTGCCTGCCAGGCCCCGTCTCCCTCTGTTCTGGAAAGTGGAATCCAGCGATAAATGTCAATACATGTACGTTGCCACATGGAAGTGAGCTGGAGCTGTCTGGATCACAAACAGAAGCGGCAGATCTCAAGATGTGGGTGCCAGATGGCACTCAGGAGCTGGGCGTGGGGGATGGTTTTATTAGCAAAGACAAGTGGCCTGGCACCGCTGGGTGCCACCGTCCCCCTCTGGGGGTTCCCTCTGGAGCCCATTATCCCATTTGCTTTTAAATGCCCATTAAGCACACAGCCCTCCCCTCTCCTTAATGGCCTGATTGGGGTATATTTGGAGGCGACATGGCTAAGGGGTGCTGCCAAAATCTGTAAATGGGAGGAGGGTGGTACAGGAGAGAAGACTTCTCATAGAGGAACTGTCCCACCAACAAGGCAAGGGGGATTTTTGTTTGTTTGTTTTGAATGAGTGATGACATGACTTTTCCAGCGTAACCAGGTCTGAGTGGCAAGTGCGATGTTACCTGCACGACTCCCACTTTCTTAAAAGCCTGTCTGTGGGGAAGTGTTTGGTAGTCAGGCAGCACAACCATCTCATCACTACTTTCCTTTTTCTCAGAGGGAGGGGGAGGAGAGGGGAGAGAAATACCTTTACAACATTAAAACCTTGTGTTTGCTTTTTTTTTTTTTTTTTTTTTTTAGGGGAGGGCCATACTCACATCATATGGAAGTTCCCAGGTTAGGGGTGGAAATGGAGCTACAGTTGCCAGCCTACACCACAGCCACAGCAGCATGGGGTCCCAGCCGCATCTGCGACCTACACCACAGCTCAGGGCAACACAGGATCCTTAACCCACTGAGCAAGGCCAGGGATCGAACCTGCCTCCTCAGGGATACTAGTTGGGTTCAATACTGCTGCGCCACAACAGGAACTCCCTTTGTTTGCATTCCTGAGCTTTGAATTTTACTGAGCATTTTCCCAGGTACTCACGTCTCCTCTCAGCTGCACTGCTGTCATCTTCAAGTCATTGATGCAGCAGCGGAGACTCAGAGAGGTGGTAACCCTGCTTGCAGTCACACAGTGTGAGCGTCCCACCCCTGAAGTCTAGGGGCGCCTGAGCTTCCCCCCGCCCCACCCCGAAACCACCACTCACTGATGCCTGCCCTCTGTGTCTGCTCAGCTGTTATAACAAAATGCCACAGGCTGGGGGTGGAAAGCTGATAAACAGTATTTATTTGTCACAGTTCTGGAGGCCAGAAGTCCAGATCAGAGCACTAGCCTGGTGGGGTGAGGGCACTCTGGGGGGTTGTAGACTTTTCATTGTGTCCACAGGGTAGAAGAGGACAGGGGCTCTGTGAGGGTCTCTTTTATAAAAGCACTAACCCTATTGATGAGAGAGCCACCATCCTGACCCAAGGCCCCACCTCCTAATGCCATCACCTTGCAGGGGGGTGGGGGAAGGAGGGCGAGGTAGAATTTCAACATATGAATGGGGGGGGGCACAAACATCGAGAACCAACACCTACTATGTGCTATGTGCTTTACACATCTTCTTTTAACCCTTTCAACGAGTCTGTGATTCAGGCGTTGTTGTCACATACAGATGTCAAAATTGAGGCTTAGAAGTGGCTAGATTTCTTGTTCAATGTCACATAATTGTTATGTGGCTCAGCTAGGATTTGAACCCATGGCTTCCTTGATTATAAAATCTATACCTTTCTGTTCTAATAAGTACAATAGCTAACAATTAATGGGCACATACTATTTTCCAGGCACAGTTCTAAGGGCTTTATCTGTATTAACGCATTTAATCTTTTTAAAACATGTATTTTTTTTATTAGAGTTGATTTACAATGTTGTGTCAATTTCTGTTGTACAGCATAGTGAACCAGGCATACATATATACATACACATTCTTTTTCTCATACTATTTTTTTTTGTCTTTTTGCCTATTCTAGGGCTGCTCCTGCTGCATATGGAGATTCCCAGGCGAGGGGTTTAATCGGAGCTGTAGCCGCCGGCCTACGCCAGAGCCACAGCAATATGGAATCTGAGCGGTGTCTGCAACCTACACCACGGCTCTTGGCAATGCCGGATCTTTATCCCACTGAGCAAGGCCAGGGATCAAACCCTCAACCTCCTGGTTCCTAGTCGGATTTGTTAACCACTGGGCCATGATGAGAACTCCTTTCATACCATCTTCCACTATGTTCTATCCCAAGAAATTGGATATAGTTTCCTGTGCTATACAGTAGGACTGCATTGCTTAGCCATTCAAAATGTAAAAGTTTGCATCTACCAACCCCAAACTCCCAGTCCATCCCACTCCCTTCCCCCTCCGCCTTGGCAACCACAAATCTGTTCTCTATGTCTGTGAGTCTGTTTCTGATTTGTAGATAGCTTCATTTGTGTAATTCATTGAATCTTCTATTTTTTTTTTGTCTTGTCTTTTTTACGGCTGCACCCATGACATATGGAGATCTAATTAGGCTAGCCTAGGGGTCGAATTGGAGCTGTTGCTTCCAGCCTACACCACAGGCAAGCTGCTCTGCAACCTACACCACAGCTCACGGCAATGCCAGATCCTTAACCCAATGAGCGAGGCCAGGGATCAAACCTGCAACCTCATGGTTCCTAGTCGGATTCGTTTCTGCTGCACCACAATGGGAGCTCCAAATTCATTGAATCTTTATAGCAAGAATATAAGGTAGGCTTTGCTAACATGCCCATTTTACAGATGGAGAAACCAAGGCATGGAAAGTTTAAATGATTTGCTAAAGACTGCACAGCTGGAGATGGGTGGAACCAGGGTTTGAATTCATGTATAATTTAACTCCAGGATTCACATTTTTAAACATCACCATATGCTATTTTAGCACCATGCCAGCTGGCAGACTTCAGGGCCATAGATGAGGTTTAAGAAGGCTTTTCGATAAACCCATTTCTTTGAAATTTTTGGAGCCATCCCCCACTCTCTCTCAAGTCAATACCCACTCCTGTATTTGTTCCAGAACTACTTCAACCCTCCAGGGTCTGCTGTGGATCCAAAATGACTGGAGTCTTGCCACTGAAAAATGTAAATGCTGACTGGTAGCCTTGGCATCGACTTGAGAGCTTCTTAGAAATGCAGACCCTCAGCACCAGACTGCTGAACCAGCCTGCTCCATGAGCAGGATGCCCAGGTGACTTGGATGCATGATAGTTTTAGAAGCACTGGTCCAAGCAGAAACTTGAGCCTTAAAGGGTATAGTTCTGAGGCTCAATCACGTGCTGGGATTCCCAGGAAGCTTTAAAAAGTACCTATGCCTCAATCCCACCCCCGCAGTTTCTGATTTACTTGCAATCTGAACATTGGGAATTTAAAAGACTCTCCGGGTGATTCTAAAGTGCAGCCAAGGTGGAGAGCCACTGCTGTGGGGATGTCTAGCCATACTCAGCAATTCCTCATGGGTCACCCACAGCCCTATATCCAGACCCCTGCATCTGCTTCTGAGTTTGGGGGATTACAGAAATCATCAAAAGGCTGTTCACCTGTAATGAATGGTACTTACTTTCATTTGTGGAACAGTAATTGTAATAGAAATAACATCATTCAGGCTGGACTGCCCAGGAAAGCTCTCCCTGACCCCACCCTGATATTTCTTCTCCTTTTATTTTGTTAGTTACATGTGAAATAAGCCCCCCACTTACCCTGAATAAAGAAGAGCCTTCAGATGTGACGCCAGTTATGCTGACCCTCGAAGGTAGAAGGTCTGACATCCCATTGTGAAGCCCAAGTGTCATCAGAACTGCCCAAAGAGGCAAGATCTGTGTGGCAAAGAATTTGACAGTGAAGAAGAGCTGAGCTTTGATGTTAGATGCCCATGTCCTTGAGGCATGACCTTGTCCATGAATCTGACCTTACAGTAGAGCCATGGGTTTGTAATAAAAATGTAGAGACAGACTCCTTAGGGCAGGACACTTGTTTTTGGTCTGATTTTTACACAAGAAAGTAAGTTCCAAGAGGGCAGGGGCTTTGTTACACTGTGCGTTATGTTCAGTGCCCAGCACCCAACACACAGTAGGGGCTTTGTAAGCATTCAATGAATGAACAAGAGGAGATGACAATAAACAGTACCATTTACTGAATTCTCTCTGCATCTTAGACACAGTACAAACATTATTTCCTTCAGTCCTATAACAATCTTAGGGGATAAATTCTTTGTTTGCTTGCCATTAATTTTTCTGTGAAGTAAATAATTCGTCCATTGGTGGTTACTATCTATTAAGTGGCAAGACCTGGATTCGTACATTTAATTTATATTTATTGAGTGCCAGACACTCTTTAGATATTTGGGCTACACCAGCAAACGAAACGGAAAAGATCCCTTAACTTTATAAATTTGAGGGAGAGGGTCATCCAATAAATAACATAATAAATGTTATATGTTAGGTGTTAAGTATTACAACATAAGATAAATATACTGATGTAGGTATTGCTGTGGAAGTACTTTGTAGATGTGATTATCATCTACAATCAATTGACTTTAAGGCAATTACCCTTGATAATGTGGGTGGGCCTCACCCAACCAGTTGAAGGCCATAAGCATGAAAACTGAGGTTTCCAGGAAGAAGAAATTCAGCCTCAAGACTGTAGCCTTACCTCCTACATGAACTTCCAGTCTTCTTTCCTACCCTACAAATTGTGGACTCAAGACAAGGTAGCAACATCAACTCCTGCTTGGGTTTCTAGCCAACTAACGCATCTTGTGAATTTTGGATGTGCCAGCTCCTCAAGTCCTTAAAATAAATCTCTGGAGAACCATGACTGATAGAGACTGAGGTGCTGAAAGTGGAGCACTGCTGTAATGATTGCCTAAACATGTGGAAATGGCTTTGGAATTGTGTAATGGTAGCAGCTAAAGAATTTTAAGCTATATGATAGATGTTATCTTGAAAAGATTATTGGTGGAAATAGACATTAAGGCCATTTTGGTGAAGACTCAGAAAGTGAGAAAAACTGTAGGGAAAACATCTATTGTCTTAGAGAATACATACATTATCAGGAACAGAATGTTGCTACAGATATGAACATTAAAGGTTCTTTGGGGGAGGCCTCAGAGGGAAATGAGGATTATATCATTGAACATCAGAGGAAAAATATTCCTTGTTATAAAGTGGCATGAAACTTGGCTCAATTCCACATACCCCAAGAGACTGTGGGCCACCATATTATTTTAATGTAAAATAGGATTTCCTGTAAGCCCAAGTCTGTGGGTTTTGTATACCTGACACTTTGGTCCCCCAAATTAATAATTAATGAACTGAATTGAGAAGAGAGGTAGAGTGGAGTAGTGGTAAAACTTTGTGATGGTTAATGTTATGTGTCAACTTGACTGAGTCACATGATGTCCAAATATTTGGCCAAACATTATTTATTCTATTATTTATCTATCTTTTCAAATAAAATTATTATTCTAGGTGTGTGTCAGGGAGGATGTTTTTGGATAATATTAACATTTGAATTGGTAGAATGAGTAAAGCAGATTGCCCTCCCTAAAGTGGGTGGGCCTCACCCAATCAATTGAAGGCTTGCATAGAACAAAAAAGCTGACCATTGCATAAGAGGGAATTTTTTCCGCCTTCCTGCCTTTCAAGTGGGACATCAGGTTTTTTTTTGTTGTTTTTTTTTTGTGTTTTTTTTTCCTCCTGGCTTTGGACTCTAACTGAAGCATTGCCTCTTCCTGTGTCTCAAGCCTGCCAGCCTTTGGATGAACTACACCACTGACTTTCAGGTCTTCAAACTCAAACTAGAGCTAAACATGGTTCTCCTGAGTCTCTAGCTTTTGACTCCCTTCAGGCCTTCGTATTTGCCTACCTGAATAATTGAGTGAGTCAATTTCTTATAATAAATCTGTTCACACATGCACACATATATTACATTGATCCCATTTCTCTGCAGAACTCTAATACACATTTACTGTGGTTTTTTAAAATTACTCAATGAATTTATTACATTTATAGTTGTACAATGATCATCACAATCAAATTTTATAGGATTTCCATCCCACAACTCCAGTGCATCCCCCCCACCCCCCAATACACTTTTACTTTGTAGTTAAACTTGAGTTCAAACCTCAGCTTCATCATCTACTTGATCAAGGAGCCTTGAGCTAGCCATTAACCTCTCTAAATTTGTTTCTTCAACCATAAAATGAGGATATTGGCAAAATCTCAATGATGAGGGTGTGAAGTGACTGCAGGATAATCCTTGTAAAACATTATACCTGGCCTTTAATCAAAATCTCAATAAATATTTAACATTTTCATTAAGGTTAATAAGGTATATCAGGAACCATTTTGGAGATATACAATTCAATACTGCTCTTTCATTAACCAGCTATGTCACCTTGGGTATGTTGTTTGTCTAGGCCTCTGTTTTCTCATCTGTAAAATAGCAATAAGCTAGAACAGAGCTACTTAAAGTAGGGTCCACTATCCACTGGCCATCTGTAAACTGTTACTGGTCAATGAAGAGGAATCCAGAGAACCAGTTTGTATGCATTATTTAGAGACTCCCATAGCAATTTGACCAAGTAATTTCATGTCTTTTGAATCTAATAATAAAAAGTTTGGATTTGTATCTTATATGTCTCTACCCTTTTAATTTAACTATTCTTGTCATTTAATTTTATTAGATTTTCAAATGTATCAATCCATAACACATTAGAGGGGGAAAACCAAGAAGTAATCCTCCAACACAGATAGTTCGAAGACTCATATATCAGTGCTTCTGCAATTTCACTGTGCAAAGGGGTCAATTGGGAACCCTGCTAAATGTACAGATTTTGATCCAGCAGGTCTGGGCTGCGGGTGGAGAGTGTGCAGTTTTGACAAGCTCTTAGGTGATGCTGATTTACTGGGCCGTAGGTCACTCTGTGTGGCAAGGCCTAGGTAATTCCTATTACCACAGATTGATTAATTAATGCCCTATATTCCTACAAAATGGAATATAGAGAAAATGGAAATATGAGAAAATTAAGGTGATCTCTGAGGTCTTCCAAACCTGTGTTTCTTTGGGACTTTTACATGGTTTGTTCAATTTTTGAAAGGGTTTTAATATGGTAATTCAGGATGGTCAACATGCTGTATTCCATTTTTATCTAGAAACTTGGAGGTTAAGATAACTCTACTTGGATCACCAAGCCTTCTGCTTCAGGATGCTAGGGATGCATTTCTATACAGTTAGATTCAGTCCAATGATATTTTTAGAGACATATTATTCAGACCAGATAAGCCATCACTCTGGTCAGGGCATCTGTCCTTTGGAAGCCAGGGTCTTGTTTAGCCATCAGAGGGGCCTTGTGCTAGACTCTCAACACAGCTAGCACGCTTGACCTTAAAGAGAAGAATACAAGGACCCAGACATAAGTGCAAATGAAAGGTGATCAATGAAATGCATTAAATGAATATATGTGGGAGCAAAAGAGGAAGGGGATTGTCATACTCTGCTGCAGGTTTTAAGGACGAAATTTGCAATAAAAAGGAACATGAACTAGCCTTTGTAACATGAAAGAGCAGGAGGTAGACACAGTGCTACTGGAGCTTGAGCAGTGGAGGTGAGGGGCTTGACTGGAACTGTATCCACAGTACACAGGACTGTGCTGGAATCAGACCAGGAAGGTGAGGGGGCAAGAGGAGAAAAATCCTAGCCACTCTGCTACCTTCCAGTCTCTACTGGTGCCTCCTTTTGGCCAAACCAACTGGCAGCCAGATGGCAAGTGATTCTGAGTTTTGCCATCTATGGACGGCAGCCTCCAGGGATCCAGAACAAGACAGGGATGGTGGAGAATGGACTCAGAGAAGCATGTGGAGCATGACCAGCACAGACCCCACATTCTATAATGTGATTATACTGTCCATCTTGGGGACATCCAACTTCACATCCACACATACATTGGCAACCACTACTGAGTGTTCACCACTACACTGAGTTGGAGCCAAACAACACCGTTCCCCAGAGGAATTGCTAGAGTTGAGCTGCTTCAATCCAAGATAGATTTCTGGAGGGAGTGTCTTCAGTTCCCAGGTGGTATAGTAGTTAGGAACTCAGTGCTTTTACTGCTGCAACTCAGGTTCGCTCCCTGGTCTGGGAACAGAAATTCCCCTATCAAGCCACTGCGCTCAGGGCCAAAACACATATGTATAAAAATAATAAATGTCTTTAAAAATACAAAGATTTTTTTGAGGTGAACTCCTAAGGAGGTGAGAGATATGAGTTTTGGAAAAAGAGAAAGGCACCTGAGGCAGAGATAATAGTCTGAGTAGCTTGCAGGTGTAAAGAGGAATGCTTAGGAATCAACACCAAACAAGCTAGTTGGATAAGGGCATCAGATCTTGATTTGAATATTAAATGGCTCTTTTTTTTTCCCACTGTACAGCAAGGGGATCAAGTTATCCTTACATGTATACATTACAATTACATTTTTTTCCCCACCCTTTCTTCTGTTGCAACATGAGTATCTAGACAAAGTTCTCAATGCTACTCAGCAGGATCTGCTTGTAAATCTATTCTAAGTTGTGTCTGATAAGCCCAAGCTCCTGATCCCTCCCACTCCCTCCCCCTCCATCAGGCAGCCACAAGTCTCTTCTCCAAGTCCATGATTTTCTTTTCTGAGGAGACGTTCATTTGTGCTAGATATTAGATTCCAGTTATAAGTGATATCATATGGTATTTGTCGTTGTCTTCCTGGCTCATTTCACTCAGTATGAGAGTCTCTAGTTCCATCCATGTTGCTGCAAATGAATGGCATTATGTCTTTCTTTTTTATGGCTGAGTAGTATTCCATTGTGTATATATACCACATCTTCCGAATCCAATCATCTGTCGATGGACATTTGGGTTGTTTCCATGTCCTGGCTATTGTGAATAGTGCTGCAATGAACATGCGGGTGCATGTGTCTCTTTTAAGTAGAGTTTTGTCTGGATATATGCCCAAGAGTGGGATTGCAGGGTCATATGGAAGTTCTATGTATAGATTTCTAAGGTATCTCCAAACTGTTCTCCATAGTGGCTGTACCAGTTTACATTCCCACCAACAGTGCAGGAGGGTTCCCTTTTCTCCACACCCCCTCCAGCACTTGTTATTTGTGGATTTATTAATGATGGCCATTCTGACTGGTGTGAGGTGGTATCTCATGGTAGTTTTGATGTGCATTTCTCTTATAACCAGCGATGTTGAGCATTTTTTCATGTGTTTGCTGGCCATCTGTATATCTTCTTTGGAGAACAGTCTATTCAGGTCTTTTGCCCATTTTTCCATTGATTGATTGGCTTTTTTGCTGCTGGGTTGTATAAGTTGTTTATATATTCTAGAGATTAAGCCCTTGTCGGTTGCATCATTTGAAACTATTTTCTCCCCTTCTGTAAGTTGTCTTTTTGTTTTCTTTTTGGTTTCCTTTGCTGTGCAAAAGCTTTTCAGTTTGATGAGGTCCCATGGGTTTATTTTTGCTCTAATTTCGATTGCTTTGGGAGACTGACCTGAGAACATATTCATGATGTTGATGTCGGAGAGTGTTTTGCCTATGTTTTCTTCTAGGAGTTTGATGGTGTCCTGTCTTCTATTTAAGTCTTTCAGCCATTTTGAGTTTATTTGTGTGCATGGTGTGAGGGTGTGTTCTAGTTTCATTGCTTTGCATGCAGCTGTCCAGGTTTCCCAGCAATGCTTGCTGAATAGACTTTCTTTTTCCCATTTGATGTTCTTGCCTCCCTTGTCAAAGATGAATTGACCATAGGTGTCAGGGTTTATGTCCGGGTTCTCTATTCTGTTCCATTGGTCTGTCTGTCTGTTTTGATACCAGTACCACACTGTTTTGATGACTGTGGCTTTGTAGTATTTCTTGAAGTCTGGGAGAGTGATGCCTCCTGCTTGGTTTTTGTTTCTCAGGATTGCTTTGGCGATTCTGGGTCTTTTGTGGTTCCATTAAATGGCTCTTGAATATAAGGGAATGGCATACTACAGAGTGAGAAGAGTAATAATAATAATACAAGTGATAATAATATCTGTGCATTGTAAGTTAGAGATAAAATCATCTTCCATTGTAATTTTTCACATACATCAAGTCTTTTACACTTCACAGCAATCTGATGGGGTTGGTAACAGAATCATCTTCATCATTTTAAAGAAAGAAGAACTAAAGGCCAGACCAAAAGTGCTTTGACAAATGAGGTAGACTATATTATTGTTCAAAAATATTTTCTATCCTTCCCACTGGAACTCTCTTTATCATCTCCTCCCTGATAGATAACTTTCTGATTATACTGGTCCCATTGACATCAAGCTTGGTTATGTGACTTACTTTAGCCAATGAAATGTGAGCAAAAATGATAATTGCCACTTGGAAGCAGAACCTTTAAGATCCATTGGATCCAGCCTCTAGATAGAGGCTGCCCTGTGAACCTGGGTCTTAGCATGAAGAGAACCTGAACAGATCAATGGCCAATAACCCACACTGGACATGTAATGAGAGCAAGAATTGTTCTCTCTGATATTGTAAGCCATTGAGATGTGGGAGTCATTTGTTAAAGCAACACAGCCTAGCCTGGCCTGACTGAGTAAACATGAATACCTGTTTCCTCCCGATCACTCCATTCCAAATACTCACTTCCAGGTTTCATTGCACTTGACTTCTCTGTCATATTTAATACTTGATTGGGCCCTCTTTCATGAGGCCTCTACCTCTTCTTCCTACTGCACTGTTGATGTTCACCAAAGTTCTGGCCTTGGATCATCTTATTTGACACATATTCCCTGGACAATTATGCTTATACTCCTGGCTTCATCAGTAAATGCGTGAGTTCCATAAGAACTGGAGTGGGATGTGGGGGCACATTTTACCTACAGCTTTGATGCCAGAGCCAAAGAAGAATATCAGATCATGTCTAAAGGAAAGAGTGAGGGGAAGCTTAAAGCATTAATGGGCCATCAGAATGAAGAAGCTCAAGGTAATGGGAGCTGAGCTGTAGAACCAAGTGCGAATAGAGGACTGAGTAAGATGAGAGTGAGAATGAGCCTGCCCTTCATACATCCCCTTAGTGTGTTGGAGGCAATGCTGGATCACAGCCCTTCTATATTCTGGACAACTTCCGTGCTGTTGATAATGCCAGGAGAAATGTGATGTTGGTAATGTTGGGAAAGGTGAAGAAGGGAGTGATGAAAATGGCAACAATAATTAATTGCTCTGAAAAATAATGTGTTTTGATTGGAGGAGTTAAATTCTGCAGTGGCTGGGCTGGTGAACCCATTCATGGTCCACCTGTGAGAGTAGCACAAGTGAGAAGTTGGCATCTCCAGTTGCCTATGTTCTTGAGATAACAGGGGTGATGGTACACAGGTGGATACAGACATGGAGGGCTTTAGTTAGTACCTCAAATTGAGGATACCCCAACCTGGTCTCATTCCTCTTCACTAACCCCAATTCTTTGGTCTTTCTGTCTTCTGGCTCTCTAGAGATATTTGGAATATGGGGAGTTACTTTTTAGATGTCACAATGACCAGGAAATGCTACTGGAATTTAGTGGATTGGGCCAAAGACTCCAAATATTTTATTTGTTTGTTTCAGGGCCACACTTGCAACATATGGAAGTTCCCAGGCTAGGGGTCAAATTGGAGCTACAGCTGCTGGCCTACACTACAACCACAGCAATGTGGGATTCCAGCCACGTCTGCGACCTACATTACAGGTCATGGCAGTGCCGGATCCCTGACCCACTGAGAAAGGTCAGGGATGGAACCTGCATCCTCGTGGATACTAGTCAAATTTGCTTCCTCTTTGCCACAATAGAAACTCCTGCCAAACATTTCTAAATGCACTAGAGAGTCCCACACTGAAAGAATTTTCCTGTCCAAAATGCCACTAGCACCTTTATTAAGAAACACTACATGAATGTCATCATTGGATATCAAATTACCCAGGAAAGAAACCTGAAAGTCATCCAAGATTCCTTCTTCTCTCTTCTGCCTTCCTGCGGCTAAGCTGTCACTGAGTTTTATTAATTATGCCTCCTAAATAATTCTCAAATCAATGTCCTTCTCTTCATTCCCACTGTCTTATACTGGCCTCCAAGTCTTCCTCTTAGACTGCAAGCTGCTTCTACACAGAAGGTGTCACTAAATATTTGTTGAATGAATGCATTTTAACTCCTTCCACTGCTTGCTCTTCCTTACAGTGAGCATTCTAAAATACACATCTGAGCAGTCTACTCCTGTTTTTAAACCTCACTTGCCCCCCACCATCCTCCGGGTAATAATCAAACACAAGCCCCTTATCTCACCTTCTAGCAGCATCATCTACCATTCTTCCAAGAGAACATTTTCTCCAGCTTTTACAAATTGTCATTGATAAACTCTGACCATTTTTGACTCTGTATATTCTGTTCTCTGTGCTGGAAGGACCCTTGGTCCCTGAATGATTGATTGATAATTCTGGACCTTAGCCAACATGTGATTCCTTCTGGGAAGACTTCCCTGGTGGCCCCTCCCTCCAACAGCTGGACTGGCCCTTCACTACACCTCCATGACAACTGTTTTTGTTTTTTTGCTTTTTAGGGCTGCACCCATGGCATGTGGAGGTTCCAGTTGGAACTACAGCTGCTGGCCTACACCTCAGCCACAGCAACACAAGATCCTTAACCCACTGAGCGAGGCCAAGGATCAAACCCACAACCTCGTGGTTCCTAGTTGGATTCATTTCTGCTGCACCGCAACGGGAACTCCATACCTCCATGACATCTGAATCACACACCTCCATCACACTGTGCCAATATCCTCTGTTCCATACCCTTCCTCTCCATTACATTGTGGGATCCAGGCATCCTGCATTTCATTTCTCCTTCTTCCAGGTCCTGCACAGTCCCAAACCCATAGTCATTCAATCAGTGCCTCATGCATCGGAAGAAATTAGCCAAGGCCACACAGTCCATAAGGAGCAAAGCTGACCTTCTTCAGATCTTCAGGCTCCAGCACACTCCATTGTCTCTCATGGAATTTAGAAAGTAAAAAATCAGAAACTGGGTTGCTGCATGAATTCTGGAATAAATGGAATATTAGTGAAACTGGAAAACCATGAGTAGAGTTCATTCAACTTTCAAAAACGTCTAAGGAGGAGTTCCCATTGTGGCATAGTGGAAACAAATCCAACTACTATCCATGAGGATTCAGGTTTGATCCCTTGCCTCGCTCAGTGGGTTGGGGATCCGGCATTGCTGTGAAGTGTGGTGTAGGCTGCAGACACAGCGCAGATCCCTTGTTGCTGCTGCTGTGGTGTAGGCCAGCATCTATAGCTCCAATTCAACCCCTAGCCTGGGAGCTTTCCTATGCCTCGGATGCAGACCTAAAAAGCAAAAAGCAAACAAACAAGTAAAAAGGTCTATGGAGCACTTACTGTGTCCAGGAACAGAGACAATATTTGGATGGAAGGTGCAAGAGTTCTGAAGGTTGGATTCTGCGGGGCTGCAGCAGATGAGGGAGCATGGCCAGGAAGTCCCAGAATCCAGTGGGTACCACCTTCAGATCAGGCGCTCAGCCAGGAGGGGGCCTGACCTCAGGAAGTTAGTAAGTTGAGTAAGGCTAGACTGTTGGTCACCACCAGAAAGAGCCTCAGGGATTCCTGCACAGCCAGCGTACCATTTTCCTTCTCCTGTCATTTTGTGGGGGAACCGAGATGAATTACCAAAGGAAAAATGTCTAGGAGGCTTAGCCAAGTTTCCTCCCACCTCGTTCATCAGCCAGAAAAAAAGAAGCTGGCCTTCCCAGAGGAAATAGTGTATTAAAACTCGCTGTTTATCAACAGCACCACCTGGCACATCTTCAGCCACTAGTTGCTGTTACGACTAGGAAAGGGAGCAAAAGAAATAGAAGCTTGTTGTTTCAAACACCTGAATGGGAGGGAAGGAGAGGGGAAGTCAGCAAGACAGGGCCCTGGAGGTCATTAAAAATCCAAGCCCCTGGAGTCTCGATAGCATCTGAGTTGTGGAAACAGCATCCTCCAGATCATGGCTCCACTGGGAACCCTTCAAGGGTGAGCAGGCAGGAAGCAGGAGCGCAAAAGCTAAGATGTGGGGAATGCTCTGATCTGCAAGCACCATGGCATCTTCCTGCCTGCTGCTTGGATGGTTACAAGCAACCTACAGGGCTTAAAAAGCCTTTTCAGGGTTTTGACAGGTGCTGGGAAAGAACAGGATGGTGAGAAACCAGTGTGAACATGCAGCCCAGTCCTTGTTATAAACTGGACTTAGGAAAGGGATGGTGGCTTTGTAGACAGGGACCAACATGTAGAAATGTGCAAATCGGGAGTTCCTGAGAGCTGGCCAGATCTGTAAAATGTCATACCCCTGTTTTCACATTCATTTTGATTTCCTCACTCAAGTTTTACAAGGACAATGGGACACACAATAAAATGGGTTTCAGTGGAGAAAATAACTTTCAGTTACTAAATATGTTGCTTTTGGAAAGTTTGTGTTTTTATGATTTTTTTTCTATGAAAAGTAAGAATCTCAGGTCAGTTTGGTTACTCAAATCTGGACAAAAGAACATGGTATTTCAATTTTTTGTGCAAGACAAACTTAGGAAGAATAGCTCTCTTTATTAAAACTTTAAAATCATTGAGGTAAGAAATATTTTAAAATTAATTTGGGAGTTCCCGTCATGGGCTCAGCAGAAACGAATCCTACTAGGAGACATGAGGATGAGGGTTAGATCCCTGGCCCCACTCAGTGGGTTAAGGATCCTGTGTTGCCATGAGCTGTGGTGTAGGTCACAGACATGGCTCAGATCTGGCGTTGCTGTGGCTGTGGTGTAGGCTGGCAGCCGAAGCTCCAATTCGACCCCTAGCCTGGGAATTTTCATATGCCATGGGTGAGTCCCTAAAAAGCAAAATAAATAAATAGATAAAATTAATTTATGACTTATCACTTGTTCTGGAGGTTCTGATGATTGAAACTCACATCTGATGCTGGGATCTGGCTTATCCTGGCCTTTGCAACACATTCCTACAGGCTTTCTAGCTGGGCTTTCCTCTTACAATGGGTTCAAACTCTCCTGAAAGTCAAAACTAAGTCCTAAGCAAATCACCATAAAGCCTTTTTCTAAGGTCTGACGAAAGAAAACATTCTTAGGAAATGACAAAAAAGAGGTTGGTTACTAGTTAAATGAGCATTGACTTGGATCTTTAATCAGGGGGAAAAATGGGAGCCTAGTACCGTTTGACTGGGTTTCAGGGTCGTGTCAATAGTAAGCTAATACACAGAGTCTTAAGTATTCTTAAGCGGAAGCTCAATTAAAAAGACAAACCTTGGAACAGGCTTTGTGGAAGGCCAAGAGACTTAGATTCTGCCAGTCCAGGAAGGAAGGAAGGGATTCTTAAGATAAAGGGTATCCATCGCAAACATCTTGTTTCCAACTCCCGGGAGCTCTCCATCAGGAAATGAACAGCAATGTGCTGCTTTGCTGAGAGACAGAGAGACAGAGAGAGAGAGTGGGAAGGAGGGAGAGAGGGAGCTTGTCTCTAAGATAATAACCATTAGCACAAGCCCCTAGAATCCAGATGTTTTGGTTTCCAGAATCTCCGTCCCTCAAATGCTAAAGTCATTGAAAGGTTGAGAAGCTAATGTTTCCACTGCCCTTTGTTTTGCAATCCTTTCCCTATACCTTTTAATTTAAAACTAAACTTAGTTTTATTCTTTGGTCCAGAGTCTGCCATGATGACACTTCCTAATGTGCAGGCAAGAAAATTTAATGGCTGGGTAAATGCATAGTCTAGGTAAAGAGCCATGGGATAGGAAGTTGTTTGTTTCTTGGCACGATGATTCTTCTTAAGCAGGTTTGATGATGTGGGCTGAGGAATGCCAGGTGGTGAGCTTGATTAAGAGCTGGCTGTGGTATGTGACCTTCACCCTGGTGTTAGACAGAGAGACAGATTTACTCATGTGTCTGGACTTGACCTTGAGAACAGCTGCATGTAGCATCCAAGAGGTGAAGGTTTGGATATTGGAATAAAACTATTTATTCAGGAATCACATGACCAAACAGCAGCAATGGTGATGATGAAGACTCCACTTGAAAGTCAGAAACAGGAGAAATATATCAGAGACAAAGTATAGCAGAAACAGAGCTAGAGGTCTTTCCTCTCCAGCCTACGGGATACGGGTGTCTGCTCTGGAGTCCACCTCCTGGGTTTGAATGTCATGTATTAGCTGTGTGGCTGTGGTGAGTTACTTAGCCTTTTTGTCTTTGTTCTTATTAACTGTGAAATGCAAAGCCATTGCAGTGCTACCTTATGGAGTTTAACTAAGGATTAACTGAGTATAGTTCACATCCAGCATGAAAGTCATTGACAGACAGCCAGAGCATCCCCATGAACATGGAACTTGGCACATTCCCTAGTCTGCATCATCACTCTTGCTCTCCAGGTAATTGTAGTACCACTTTCTCGTCATGTGACCTTGGGCAAGTTACTTGATCTTTCTGTGATATATTTGTTCTTCTGTTAAATTTGATATGATTGTTATAAGGATTACATGAGTTAATATTTGTGAAGTGCTTAGAAGCGTAACTAGATGCTTATTAAATAAACAAGACTGGGCCTGGAACACCTAAGAGGTGAATATGTGTTAGCTATGGTTTAAGTATGGTCACTTTCAAGGAGAACTTGGTCCTGTTCCAAGCTCTTGAGTAGAATGAGAACTTGTGAAATCAGGGAATAATGGCCAGAGAAAGTGCCAGTGAATGCATGCTGGAGGGGTGGGGGACGGAATGATAAAATATCCTTTTGAAGATTATCCATTACTGTGTATAATAATCCCCTTCTCAGTGTGGTAGAAGAATAAAATGTAGGCCCGAGGCAATATCAATTAATATTACATAGAGCCACATCTTCATCATGATTAAACAATTAATTTTTCTAGCACTATGGTGAAGAATCAGGGACCCACAATGTAGAATTACTGGACCTTTGAATATGATGGCGTTTCTGCAATGTTTCATCTTCTTTGAGCCTTAAAATGTTTCCCTTTTTATTTGGTTTTAATGGAGCTCCTGCTGCTGATCAGGAAGCATTTAGTGCAAAGTCGCCTTGGACAAAATTGAGTCACTGAAGTATGTTTTTGAAATACAAAGGTTTTTTTTTTTTTTTTAAATGATGGAGAAATCATTGGCCTAGAACGAAGGTAGAATGGTGGTAGACATCACCCCTCTTTTCTCTGACTTCACCCCAAGGTCGGGAAAGCTGTGAGTGAGAGAAATATAACCCAGGAGGGGGAGGGTGGTGACAGGATTCTTTCCCTTATTGGTAGGTAGCCTAAGCTTTTCATTCCAGAGGTCCATTATTGGGTTGGGCTCTTTCACTTTATAATGCTCGAGAAGCATCCCCAGAGTCAATTTTCCCACTCCTGGTGTGGCCAAACAGGTCTCTCTCAAGGGCTTCTAGGCAGCCCTCAACAATCACAGCACTGGCTCCAGGGGGTCCTGAAGCCTTGTCTGGCTCTGCAGAGCTGTGTTCTGTGATCCATTAGCAATGTCTTTCACAGGCAAAAGGTGTTGATGGCAGAGGTGTTGTTGTACATTTTGTTTTTACTTTTCCTGCCCCAATTCTCTGCAGGCTTGCAGAGAGGTTCTAGCTGGGAAGTTTTGGGTATACTGGTCAAATTCTCTAAGCCTCAAATCTCATCTGTAAAATGCAGAAAATAGTAATAACAATAACAACCACATAATATTCATTAGTACATGCCAGGTCTGTTGCTAAGAGCTTAACGCATATTAACTCATTTAGTACTCCCAACAACTTAGGGGGTAGGTCTATTGTTATTCTTCTCTGCAGATGAAACTGAGACTCAGATTAATGGTCCCAGCTAGGTGCCTCTGCTCTCCTTTTCTAGGAGTATGGCCTTTTCCACGTGCTCATGAAAGCACTCAGTACATGTTCCCCTCCTGGGTTATAAGGGCTTCTGGAAAGCGCAGGAATCTGTAAAGGAAACAAACAGGAAATGGGTTAGTGGAGTCTGCTGCAGTCTTCAGCTGTCATATTCTGTTTCATTCTCATATCACGGTGAGAAAGGATATTAACACTTAGATGAAATCCACTGGCAAATCTCTTCAAGCCACATTTCCTGGCTACATAACCTCAGACGGTTTGCAAAGCACTTATATGTCATTATTACTGTTGATCCTCACACCCGGGATCTAAGCAGAGACCTTAGTTTTTATTGGGGACCTTTGTCTTATCAGGGGACCCTTGTATTTTATTAGAAGGTGGCACAACCAGCAAGAGGACTCTTTCTACCATCCTATACATTTGGTTTCTCAAGCTCAATGGTTCTCAAAGGGTAATCTCTGGACCATAGCTTCAGCAGCACTTGGGGACTTGCTAGATATGAAAATTCTCTAGTGCTACCCCAGTATACTGCATCAGAAACTCCAGATGGGACCCAGGAACTCATGAGACAAGCCCTCCACGTGATTCTGATGCACACACCAATCTGAGGTCTGCTGCACTGTGTTACTCTCTTTTAAGAACACGAATTGCAGGGAGCTAAGATAACTAACTAGAGAAGTAGATGGTGTCTGCTGTGGAAGGTTGGACAGATGTATGTGTAGAAAATGGAGCAGGTTTGTTTAGTACTGCTTTAAAGAGTTTTCAGTAAACTAGAGAAAGAACCTTCTAAGCAAGGGCCCTTCTAATTTGACTGTTTGGGGAGATGCTTCCCATCACTAGAAAGGGTCAAGCAGAGATTCCTAAGGCCCATCCATTCTGAGTGGGGGGGGGGAGAAAAATACTTTCATTGGTTGGATAAAGGCATTTTAGGAGATCACTTAAAAAAAATGTTCCCTCCTGAGTTTGGAACCAATTGAGAAATAAGAAAGAGAGGTTAGGTAAAATAAGATCAAACTTCATTACTAGTAAAGACTGGAGTGGAGAATATGCGTGTTCCAGATTTTTTTTTTTCTCTATAATAAACCACCCTAAATCAGTGCCTTAAAATAATACCAACGTTGTGGGAATTGGCTGGGCTCATATAGGTGGGTTTCACCCTGATTGCTCACGTGTTTGCATTCATTCCCATGTCTAGCACCTGGGCTGGAAAGCCTCCAACAGCTGGGGCCTGAGCAGCAGCTCTCACCTGCTTCCATATGTTCTCTCCATATGGTGACCTCAGGGGCCCTGGACTTCTTTCATGGTGACTGAAGGGTCCCAAAGTGATTGTTCTAAGACAGACTGACAAAAGCCATGTGACTTTAATAACCTCATAAGCCAGGCCCTGCCACCTTGGCAGCAGCAGCGTTCTATTTACTAAGCAGTCACAAAGTCCCAACCACGTTCAAAAGGGACATGGACTCAACCTCTTGATGGGAAGAATGCCAACAAATTTAGAGGCATGTTTTAAAACTGCCACAGCATGTCACCAACTGGGGCTCTACCACCTTCTCCCCTAAACTGAACTTCAAAGTTGTGATCAGACCCCTTGCAGAGACAAAGCCCGCCACAATGAGCTTACTAAATGACTCTGTGGACAGGGCTGGCTGCACTACTGCATGCTAAGTTCCATTTTCAAATTCTCCAATCAGATAAGTTGCTGCTGAGTTGGGAGAGGGGGTTGGAGAGGCCAGGATTCTTATGCTGGAAGAATTTTTCCACAGGGAGATATGAGGCCAAGAAATGGGGATTAATTACCCCCTTATAGGCAGTTGGATTGGATGGAACACCTTTAATTTTTAAGCTTTCAAGTAATTATGATTTTGATACCTAAATGGTATTTGTATATTCAGTTGCAGAATAACTTAATATCTCTGGCAACTCCCCAAAGGGAAGCTGAACACTTTGTTGAGCCCAGTCAGGGCTCTCCAGAAAAGAAGAACCAATAAGGGACAGGTGTGTGTGTGTGTGTGTGTGTGTGTGTGTGTGTGTGTGTGTTTACTATGAGGAATTGCCTCACACATTTTTGGAGGCTGAGAAGACCCACAATCTGCACGGTTGGGGCTGGAGACCCGGGAAAACTGATAGTATAATTCTAGTCCAAGTACAAAGGCCTGAGAACCAGGGGAGCTAATGGCATAAATTCCAGCCCAAGTTCAGGAGAAGATGAATGTCCCAGCTCAAGCAGGCAGGCAGGAAGAAGAGATGGACTCCTCCTTTATCTGCTTATGTTTTATTTAGACCCTCAATGGATTGGGTGATTCTCACCCACATTGGAGAAAGCCACCAATTCAAATGCTAATTTAATTCAGATACATCCTCATGGATACACCCAGAAATAACTTTTAATTCTGGGCACCACAGGGCACAATTTGACACAGAAAATAACTGGAGAGGTCCCTCTTTTTCTATTTTTTTGAATTTATGAAGAATTGATATTATTCTTGAATGTTTAGTAGAATTCAGCAGTGAAGTCATCTGGGCCTGGGATTTTCTTTGTGGGTATTTTTTGGTTTTTGTTTTTAATACTACTTCAGTTTCTTTACTCCTTATAGGTCTATACAGATTTTCTGTTTCTTCTTGGGTCAGCTTCAGTAGTTTGTGCCTTTCTAGGAATTTGTCCATTTCATCTGAATTATCCAATGTACTGGGGTATAATTGCTCAGAGTATTTTTTAATTGAAGTATAATTGATTTACAATGGTGTGTTAGTTTCAGGTGTACAGCAAAGTGATTCAGTTTTATATACATATTCTTTTTTAGATTCTTTTCCATTATAGCTTACTACAAGATAATTGAATATAGTTCCCTGTGCTATACAGTAGGACCTTGCTATTTATCTATTTTATATGTAGTAGTGTGTTTATGTTAAACTCTTAATTTATCCCTCCCTCTTAGTCTTTTTTTTTAATAATCCTTTTTATTCTGTAAGATTTTTAGTAAGGTTCCCTTTCTCATTTCTGATCCTAGTCATTTTTTTAATTTTATTTTTTATTTTTGTCTTTTCTAGGGCTGCACCTGCAGCATATGGAAGTTCCCAGGCTAGAGGTCTAATTGGAGCTGTAGCCGGCCGGCCTACGCCACAGCCACAGAAACGTGGGATCCAAGCCATGTCTGTGACCTACACCACAGCTCACAGTAATGCCAGATCCTTAACCCACTGAACAAGGCCAGAGATCGAACCCACAACCTAGTTGGGTTTGTTAACCACTGAGCCACAACGGGAACTCCAGATCCTAGTCATTTGAGTTGTCTTCTTTTCTTTTTTTTTTCTTGATCAATCTAGCTAAATATTAGCCATTTTATTAATCTTTTCAAAGAAATAGCTTTTGGTTTCATTGATTTTCTCTATTGTTTTTCTGTTCTCTATAGATTTTCATTATACTACTTATTTTTTTCCTTTCTTCTGTTTGATTTCTTGATTATTATGATCTCCTCAAAGGGACATTGGTAATCTACATTTTCATTTTTATGAGAATAATATTTTTTTCTCCACTCCTCTTTCTCCTCTTATATTGTTAATTTTGTTATGGCACTGCAATCACCCAAGTTGGAAACTGGAGCCTTTATTTATTCTTTTTTCACCTCATGCCTCACATTCAATTGGTCATTGACTCCTATCAGGCTGGCTTTAGAGATGTCTCTCAAATGCACCTGCTCCTCTTTGCTTTCACTCTTTCCCATTAAAATTCAATGCCCACTGATACTTGGGGTACCTGATAGGGGATAACTCAGGCCCACTCCTGACACTTGTTAGGGCCCAAGTAGAATTAAAATGGAGGTTTCTAGCCCATTGCCCAACCTTTTCTTTTCCCATCCCTTAGCTCTATCCCACAGTAAAGTTCCTCACATACATACATGCAGACATGCCAAATTATATTCCAAGCTCTTTCCCATAAACCCAACAAATAGCCACCTCTTATACATAGAGGACAGATGAATGGAGGTCTGTCCCATTTACAGACACTAAAAGCAGACTTGGGATTCTTTGATCAAGGAATTTCAGTTCTCGAGCACTCCGATTGTGATCTGGAAGTAGCAAAGGATCAGCTATGAGTGGACACCTCCCATTGGCCCTGTGGACTCCTTGTCTGCAGGAGGGCCAGAGCTGAGTCTCCTAAAGGGCAGGTTCCAGTGAAGGGTGTCTCAGCTAAGTGCTACTGTGCCACTCCCTTGCACAAAATTCTCAAGTCTCGTCAGTGTCTAAATTCCTTAACTTAGAACACAAGGCCTATTAGAACCTGATTTCAGACAATTTTTCCATCTTTTCTCATTCCTTCATGAACTCAGCACTCCCTAAACCTCAAGGAAGAATTAATTGCTTTATCATGCTTTGAAGACCCTCAGTTTTACTCTTAAACATACTTCTATTAAAGCATGTATAACTTTTTATTATTAATATATGTTTACCTACCTTTCTTCCCTATAAGGTAGTAAGCTCCTTGAGGTGGAGCCATCATCTTTTGTCTGCATTGGAGCCATTCTTTATTCAAGCAATAGTGTCCCCTTCATCTTATGCAACTCTTCTTCCCCTCTCTCCTTGCAGACCCTTCTGTTGTAGTATGGGATTTAAATGGTAGCCGATGTCCTGTACTTTGCATATTAATTATACCTTAATAAAATTTTTTTAAAAGGTCGCTGGCCCCATCCCTGCAGCCATAATGTCTAGCAGCATGTGACCTATGCTGGATCAATCAAGTTCTTTCCTAGGACTTGTTTAACATGCAACTGTGTGGAAAAGCTTTTTCTTCTTGGCTGGTAAATTAGGGAAGGTAGAACACAGAGTTCTTGGTTGTTTTGATGTCAGCTTCATGAGAAGTTGCCAAAACAGAACTCAGGCTTAGAGAAGAAATGGGAAGAAACATCTAGAAAGCACTCAAGACTCCGGTTGATGTGGTCCTGTCCATTTCTGTGGTTTGGATATGTGAGCCAATGAACTCCTCTCTTTGCCTCAGCCATTTCCAGTTTGGTTTTTGTGATTTGCAACCCCAAAAGTTCAGTAAGGTTTCCCTCCAAGGTGGAGGCCGGAGTTTGATCATTGTTTGTATCCCCAAATCTAGCATAGATCCTGGCACAGGGTAGGCACTCCAGACATTTATTTATTGCTTTAAAGCAAAACATAAATTGGCTAAATTAATTTACTGAGAACTGTGCCGGTCAGTCTAAAATTTTATAAAGTATCCAGTGTTACTTAGATAATGGGAGAAAAAGAGCTTTATGGTTTGTACAATTAAATGTGGAGAGAAAAAAACAATGAAAAGGAAAATAATTCCAGAAAAAGAATACATCTGCTGTCAGTTTGGCAAAGTGAACTACAGCAAGCTAGAAATATTTGTTTCCCAACAGTTTTCAGACTAAAACTTCCTTTTGTAAAATATAAAACGTCCTTTCATGAAGTAATATATAAGAGGAAATCATAAGGATTTTGCTTATGAAAGCTAAGAGCTGGAGGGTTTAACTTCCCTCCCTGAGCCCTGTTCTCTCCATCCCAGTTCAGGTCTAGAAGCCAGGGAATGAAGCAAAGGTAGAGAACTAGGAGTGAGCTTTCCCAACTCACAAGTTCAATTACTTATATCAAACAAAAATGGAACTTTCAATGTATCTCCCCTCGGGCATTCAGTAAAAGGAAGCCTGGCTATAAAAGCAGCAGAAAAATGCAACCACATCTTCACCAAGCAGGTCTGGCTGGTTTAAGACCGTGTGTTTTGCCAACTCAAATGATTGTACTGACAATAAGATCAGGAAGAATCTACCTATTGTGAAAACCAAGGATCATTTCTTGCTAGAGCTAGATGAAACCTCAGAGGTCATCTGGTTCAACCGCTATGTGCTGCCTGATCATCTCCATACTGCCCTTGAATTAATGTCCACTTCCTTTTGAACCCACTTGTGAAAAGAGGCACAGGTCTCCAGACAGCCCCTTCCATCTCTGAATTGTTAGAAAATTCTTTGTTATACTGAGCTGAAAGCTGTTTTAAGAAACTTTACGCCATTGTTTCAAATAGCCTTGCTGATGTTCTTGGAAAATAAATCTAGTCCCTCTTCCAAATTAATCTCTCCTGTAGTCCTTTAGATACTTGAGGCAGCTACCACACATTTTTAGGTAAGACATCTCAAGGTCCTTTAGCAGTCCCTCACAGGACAATAGGGCTTTAATCACCTTCGAGCAGGCGCTGGGGCAGCAATTAGGTGCAAAGGACATGTATCCAAATAGGGCCAAGTCACAACTCTTGTTCCTCAGTGTACTTTGTGTGTGTAATTTGTGTACATTACTTAACCTTTGAGAACTTCAGGTTTATCCTTTCTAAAAGAAAGATATAACCTCTTTGAACTTTATTTGTAAAATGGAGACAATAAAATCTAGATTACGGGTTGTCTTGAAAATTATGCAAGGTAGTACATATAAAATGGGTTAGCATGATGCCACCTGGAACACACCAAGTACATTATTGTTGTTGTTACTTTTAAAAATATTATATAATGACATCCTGCTCTATAGCACAGGGAAGTATAGCCACTTGTGACGAAACATGGTGGAGGGTAATGTAAGAAAAAGAATGTAGGAGTGCCTGTTGTGGAGCAATGGAAATGAATCCAACTAGGACTCATGAGGTTTCGGGTTCAATCCCTGCCTCACTCAGTGGGTTAAGAATCCGTCATTGCCATGAGTTGTGGTGTAGCTCTCAGACATGGCTCGGATCTGGCGTTGCTGTGGCTGTGACATAGGCCAGCAGTTATAGCTCCGATTAGACCCCTAGCCTGAGAACTTCCATATGCTGCAGGTGCTGCCCTAAAAAAAATGACAAAAGTAAAAAAAATAAAATAAAAAGAATATATATATATGTGCGTGTGTGTGTGTATGTATGGCTGGGTCACACTGTTGTACAGCAGAAATTGACAGAACAGAACATTGTAAATCAACTATAATTTTAAAAATTAAAAATAAAATAAAATATTATGTATAATGTATTCACAAACTCAGGCTGCCAAAACAAAATACTATAGCCCGGGTAGCTTAAACAACAGAAATTTCTTTTTTTTTTTTTTTTAGAGGTCCCCAGGCTAGGGGTCCAATCAGAGCTGCAGCTGCCAGCCTACACCACAGACACAGCAACACTGGATCCATGCCGAGTCTGCAACCTACACCACAGTTCATGGCAATGCCGGATCCTTAACCCACTGAGCAAGGCCAGGGATCGAACCCACGTCCTCATGGTTACTAGTCCGGTTCGTTAACTGCTGAACCATGCCAAGAACTCCAACAGAAATTTATTTCTGACTGTTCTGAAGGCTGGATGTCTAAAATTAAGGTACCAGCAGGTAGGTTTGAGTCTCAGCCTTTTCCTCTTGGCTTATAGGGCACCATCCTCCCTCTTGCCATGTACTCAATGACCATTTATTTGTGCATACTTGGTGAGGGAGAGAGAGGGAGAGGTAGAGGGAGAGAGAGGAGGAGAGGGAGAGAGAGCACTATTTGGTTTCTCTTCTTATGAGGATGTTAATCCCATCCAAATAGGGCCTCACACTTATAAGGTAATTAAAATCTTAATTACCTCCTAAGGGCCTTATTTCCACATATAGTCACACTGGAGGTTAGTGCTTCCACACACAAATTTGGGGGTGGGGGCTACAAAATTTAGTTCATAGGCTATAGTATTACATTGTACTTTCAACATTTAAATGGGAAGTATCTGTCCAGCAAAGGGTCGGAATCTACACAGGCTCTCAGGTGCAATGCACAGTCAGTGTGGTTGAAGCAGAGAATACAGGGGAAGATAAAGCTGAGAAGCAAGCATGGGACCTATAGTTCATGCTAAGGAGTTTGCATATTTTTCTCCTAAGGGCAGTGAGAAGACTTTGAAGGTTTCTAAGTGGGGATGTGACATAGTATATTTTGTGCTTTATTAGGTTCATTCTGTCTGCCCTGCAGAAAAGGACTGAAGGAGATTTGGCTAGAGGTCGAAATGGAGCTGTAGCTGCTGGCCTACACCACAGCCGCAGCAACACAGGATCTGAGCCACATCTGCAACCTACACCACAGCTCACGGCAATGCTGCATCCTTAACCTGCTGAGCGAGATCAGGGATCGAACCTGCGTCCTCATGGATGCTAGTCAGATTTGTTTCCACTGAGCCACGATGAGAACTCTTGAAAGAGATTTAATCCTAGGAGAAAACCAACATGCACATATTCAAGCATTGTCCTCGGGGTGGTGAGAAGAAGAAAGAAGTATTAACAATCTGGGCACAAACTGCAAGGGTGGAATTTGAACTCAAACCTTAATAGTTTTTATTCAGCTTTTCTAATAACTAGTAGCACACCCCTCCTCCCCGCTTACCACCCTCCTCCCACAGCCTTTCTATAATCTCCAATTTTCTCTGATGGTTGTGGAAGAGTGAATTTCAGGCGCTGTTACTAATTAGCATAGTGTAAGATAAGCAGCAATTTGGTTGGAACATTTTAATAATAGTTATTTTCTCTTTTGCCTGTATTTAAAAGTTCTAATTTAATGAATAAATTATCTTCAGAGATCTAAGTTATTTCTAGTTTTGTTGTTCCATCTGATATGTTAATTTCAACAACAGGGTTATTTTAATATTGGAGAAAGAAACTTTAAAAAACACCCTTCTACCTTGAAGTCTAAAGACTTGTATGTGAATTACCTAAGGAAGAGTTTGATGTAGAGGTCTTTGCACAGAAGGGCCTGGGCGATGAACTTGGCAGAGCACTTTTCATATCCAAAGGTGGGGCAGTCCTGAAACAGTCATTGGAACTTCTTTGAACAATTAGATTTAAACAACTCAAGCTGAGATTGCTTTTCCCTGAAATGAAAGCCAGGAGGTGTAATAGAAATAGCAGTGAACCAGAAACTCTCAAGAGTCGGTCCTTGGCTTCCTCATTCACTGGCTATATGATGCAGCACAAGCCCACAGCTCTTCCAGATCTCAATTATTCTAGGAAAACAAGAGAGCAGGAATAGATCATTTCTAAAGCCTTCACAATGTGCCTATTATGTCAAATTCTGCTCAAGGAAGGTGGGAATGAATAAAATATATACAATCCCAGAGCCCACTGAGCATTGATTCTGATGGGGGAACATACTTTACAAAAGTGCATCATATTAATTAACAAATAGGATGCATTCAACTGGTGTAAGTGTTTAAGAAAATGAAATGGAATATTGGTATATATAAAGAGATACATATTTGTTAGCAGCAACTATTTATATAGGGTAGGTAGCCAGGCAGACTTCTCTGATGAGAGTCCTTTTTTGCTAAGACCTGAGTGATGAGAAATAGTTATCTACACAAATGTTTAGGGTGAGAGCATTCCAGGCAGCAAGAATAGACACCGGACGGTGAAGGAGCTTGGTGTATTCCAGGCATAAGGAGATGAGCATGGCAGGAGCACAGTGAATGGAGCTGGTACGAAATGAGGTCTGAAAGACGAAGGGTGGCCAGATCCTGTAAGGTCTGTTTAGCTGTGGAAAGAGTTTGAATTTTTTTTTTTTTAATTAGACCAACAGCTCAGAGCAGAATCTCCTCCCACTGCACCCCCCACTGTGACCTGGTGGTGTCAGGGTCAGGCTCTGAGCATCCAGGCATCCTGTAATTCAAGTAGTTGTAAGCGACTCTGACCCGCTGGACTGTTTTGGACAGACAAGGGAGTGATGAGGTCTATTTTTGTCTTGTTTTGTTTTTAAAGATTTGTCAGGGTGCTGTGTGGAGATGGGCTGTCCTAATGAGTCAGAATGAAGCCAGGGCTTTAAGCAAGCACCTGCTGCTGTAATCCAGCTGAGAGATGGTCGCAGTGGAGGTGGCGGGATATGGTACAGAGCTGAAGTCAAGAGCACTAGCTAAGGAGTGGATGTTTATGCCTTCATGACCTACTGGTCATGCTCTGTGCTCCTGGAAGTGTTCCATTCTCTTCCACTTCTCTGAGTTGGTTAATTAGGGTGAGAAAAACGGTTTGTGGTGATGAGATCGCTGCAGAAAGATCAGTGACATTGCATCCATCCATTAGCATGATGCTTTGTCTCAATGAGTCCATGGAACATTCAATGGGAGAACTCTTTCTCCAGGAAAGATAAAAGCAGAGGGTAGCTGGTGACATTGAGACAAACCTGAACCCTCTGACAAAGCAAAGACTCCTTCTTTCTTTCCTTCCCTTTCAAATGCGTTCCTGAGAACTTGGTACATTCAGTTTGGCTATAGTGGAGACAGCTGTTTTAAACAGAATCGAATCCAATTTCCATGACATTTTGCACGCAGGCAGATTTTTGGCATTCAAATGATTTGTGCGTGCAATTAATAAATGGCACTATTCTTCTGGAACACTTAGTGCATTATATTTTCAGGAAGTGCAGTCTACCTAACTTTTAACAACTTCTATTCTGCCTTCATTTTTATATAGTCATGTCATTGTAGTTTTGGGTTACATGGCTCTACAACATAATTATATTCTCTGTCAAGCTGAGTGGTGAGCTAGAACTCTCTTCTTGCCATGACCCAAATAATGGGATATGTCTGTTTTTAAAGAACTAACATGTCGAGCCCAAGATCCTAAAAATACTATATTCATTCTACAGCTGCTAAGAATGTTGTTGGTATCTTTGTGATCTGGCTTTGTCGATGATTTTCTTCCACTAGTTACTTAACCTGGGATGTCCAAAAGGCCTAGAGATTGGTCCATTCATTCAGCAGACATTTGGGCCCCTAACTCCATGCAAGTTACTCCATACTGGACACCGGGGTGATCATGAAATATAATGAAACATGTCTATCCTTCTCTGGTTAACTTTCCACTTGAGAAGGTTACACAGAAAAGATTAAATGACAACATAAGAATTTTAAGATATAGAATAATACAGGTCATCTCACAATAGCAGGATATGATCTGGTGATCAATAATGGTTTATGGGATTTCCCTTCGTGGCTCAGTGGTTAACAAACCTGACTAGTATCCATGAGGATGCAGGTTCCATCCCTGGCCTTGTTCAGTGGGTTAGGGATCTGGTGTTGCTGTGAGCTGTGGTGCAGGTCTCAGATTTGGCTTGGATCCTACATTGCTGTGGCTGTGGCATAGGCTGGCAGCTGTAGCTCCGATTCAACCCGTAGCCTGGGAATCTCCATATGCCACTGGTGAAGCCCTAAAAAGCAAAAAAAAAAAAAAAAAAATTTAATTTTTAAAAAGAATGATTTATAACTGTGCCACTCACACTGTTACATGCACATAAATCTCTTAGGCATCATGTTAAAATGCATTCTCTGATTCAGTAGGTCAGAGGTGGTGGGAATAAATTGGCACTTAATGCCGAGGCTGAAGGCTCATAACCGAATTTTGAGCAGCCAAGGATTATGTTCAAGATCCCCAAACTGTACAAGGAGGCACCCCAGGGTGCTGCAGTGAATTCTCATGGGACTTTTGTTATTATTAAAAAACAAAACAGAGATGCTCATCAGAAATGATTTGTCGTTCATAGTTTCGACATTAGTCATGCTACATTCCTCTGATCTTATATCTTGGCAAAGCTGGATTCTCACAGTAACTGCACAAAAATGTAAGTACTGTGCAAAAATCCACATGGAACAGGCAGGAAGTGGTGTCCAACCTGATTTCCAAGTGTGAGAAGTTGTGCGGTACTCAACAGGCACTCGGTTAGTGAGGAACTATGGTTATGTAGGAATAAATGCTCAAAGAGCAGTTTTCTCATAGTTTGCATGCACTCTTTCCTTCAAGGAGCTGCTAAGCTGTTAACTGTGGGAGTTTCCATAGTGGCTCAGCGGGAACTAATCTGAGTAGCATCCATGAGGATGCAGGTTCCATTCCTGGCCTCACTCAGTGGGTTAAGGATCTGGCGTTGCTGTGGCTGTGGTGTAGGACGGCAGCTATAGCTCTGATGCAACCCCTAACCTGGGAACTTCCATATGCCATGAGTGTGGCCCTAAAAAGCAAAGCAAAAAAAAAAAAAGCTGCTAATTGTTAGGATCTGATTTATTAAGCTGTTTGAACATAACTAGTAAATGATGAAGACTAGAAGATATTTTTTTTTTTCAGCCAGAGGAGATCACCAGAAAAATTGGGAAGACACCAATGAACAGAGATAGTTTGGATGTCTCTGGGTTAGTAATAAATCCTATGAATTTAGAGAGGCTGGGGTGGTCGGGGAAGGTCACACAGAGGTTGTGGAACCTGAGTCAGGTGTGCAGGAGGAACAATATAGCTGCACTCCCCAGATTTTATGAAACGCAAGAATGCATGCTTAGATTTCCATATTGATTCAAAACCTCCACTCCCCTATTTTCTTGGGTGAATGCATACTGGTTTCTACTCAGAATTCCCCTAGTGTAGAGAAATTTCATGCCCTGAGTAACCAGTGGCCTCGAATTACTACCCTCCAATACCTTCCAAACGTGTTGTAATATGGAGTGTGTATGAGGCTGTGTGTTTGGTGCTGGTGTTGTTCTTCCTTGACGAATGACCCCAATGTCACCTGGAGTCCTTCTGAGTGTTTGCAAACCACAGTATGTGTCTGTGATTAAATTTTTTCAAAGAACCAGAATTTTATTTTCATGGTTTCAGAGGCATTAGCTGTCATTAAAAGGACTGATTCTTTTCATTGTCTTTTTAACATTAGTTTCATTTGGAGAACAAGTCAGGTTTTTATTTCCATGGAATAAAATTATCTATTTCAAAAAAGTACTTGAATATAAAGTTTGTGGTCGACTTCACTAATCGTTTTGCTCTTCAACCCAAATGGTGTTGAGTTCAGAGCAATGGGCAACAGGGAGCTGGTATAAAACAGTGGCAGGATGGAACAAAGAGTGCTGTTTAGGATGGCTTGGAAGGGGGAGCTGGTGGCAAAGCTCGAGGGAGAGGTGACAGTGGTGGTGGAAATGAGAATGATTTGCTACAAAAGGAGTTCCTGTTGTGGCTCAGCAGTTAACAAACCCGACTAGGATCCATGAGGATGTGGGTTCGATCCCTGGCCTCACTCAGTGGGTTAAGGATTCTGCATTTCTGTGAGCTGTGGTGTAGGTCACAGATGAGGCTTGGATCTGGTGTTGCTACGGTTGTGGTGTAGACCAGCAGCTGTAGCTCTGGTTGGACCCGTAGTTTGGAACCTCCATATGCCACAGGGGCAGCCCTGAAAAGCAAAAAAATAAAAAATAATAATAATTTGCTACAAAAGATACAAGAAGGGACTCTTGCGGCCAGCTGTACATGAAATGAGCCAGAGGGAGGAGGCAGCGATCACACTGGGCATCTTGGAAGTCTGGGTGATTGGAGAATGACAGAGAAGTACAGGGAAGTCTAAAGAGAAGCCATTTTGGAAAGAAGAGGTGACCTTGGCTTGACGCTAGATTTCAGGGGACGGCAAGCAGTTAAATATGCCACTGCAGTTAGAGCTGGAGACAGGAAGACAGGGAGCAGAGATTTGGTCAGGTAAGAAGTGAAGTACTGAGAATGAGGAAGAGAGTGGGAGGGCAAGACCAGTCACGACTGGATCTTGGGAAGCATCTAATTTGAGAGGGCAGCGGGGCAAAGCTGAGCCAGTGGATGAAACTCAGAAGGAGCAGTTGGAGGCTTGGAAGAAATTACCCTGTAAGGCTAATGAAAGAGGAAAGAAAAGCTTTATTTATCCAGTGCCTCACAGGTGAAGAGTGAGATTAGTTGTTTTTTACATGCTGTTACATGGAAGACCCACAACAAATTCTGAGATGGATATTACCATCCTCATTTTACAGGTTGGGAAGTTGAGGCTCAGAGACACTGTGTAACCTGGCCAAGGTCATTCAGTTAGTAAGTAAAAGGATTTGAATCCTACTTCTTAGTTTGAACTCAAAGAGCTTGCTCTTCCCCTAAATCTTTTAAGAATGGTAAGAGAGATGATTAAAAGACGACTGTGTGCAAACTTTTGCATTTGGGGTGGATAAGCAATGAGACCCTGCTGTATAGCACAGGGAACTATATCTAGTCACTTCTGATGGAACATGATGGAGGATGATGTGAAAAAAGAAAAAAAATATATATATATATGTGATTGGGTCAATTTGATGTACAGCAGAAATTGACAGAACATTGTAATCACCTTAATAAATTTTTTTTAAAAAGACTACTGTGACCTATTAAAGAAAATCTCTTTTTTTTTTTTATAGTGAGTCATTTATTGTCAAAGAGTCTTTATCTTTGGTCCATAAGTGCTCCCTGGATAAGCTTCAAGGAGTTTATTAATCCCTGAAGTTACATGCAAAATTTTGCTGTAAAAAATACATTTTTTAAATTCCTGATAAGATGGTCTATAGCTTCCACCAGATTTTCAAAGAGCATTGAATCCTCGAAATTGAAAAACAGTTGTTCCAGACAGATGTTTTAGTAGAGTAGTGAATTTCAAGGAGTTACGGACTAACCAGGTAGTAAGAAAGACAAACACAGTATGGGATATATTCAAGAAATTTGTCTCTAAAAGAAGAAAAAGGGGCTTTGGACATTTGAAGAGGCAGAAAAAGCAATTGAAAGTTTTGTTTTAAAGACTGAGGAGCTATGAGTGGATTTGGCAATAGAAGGAAGGATGCAGTGATGAGACATTGATGACGGGATGGGAAGGGACATATGCCAACAGGGGAGAAAATTCACCAGAGTCAGGGAAAGAGGTTGAGCTTCTCTCCTAGGGATGTTAGCGGGCGTGATGCCTGCCCTAAGAATTGCTGTCATTCCATTAGCTACTTCAATGATATGCTAGGAGCATTCTCTTTCAGAAACACAATCTGAAAAGGGGGGGGTGAGGAGGGCAGAGAGGAAGAAAGGAAGAAAGAAAAGAAGGAAGACTGGAAGGGCAGTAAGGTGGAAGGAAAGTAGGAAGGGAAGGAAGGAGGGAGGAAGGAAAGAAGGAAGGAAATCCAGAGTGTTTTTCTAAGAGAGAGGTGAGGAGAAGGAGGGTAAGAGAAAATGGGGGTGTATGTATATATATTCCGAACCCTGACTTTACTCCTAGGGATCAAGGTTGAGTCTGTGACAATGTCTACCTCACACACCAAGAGGGAGTGGAGACTCCCCGGAACATCGTGAGCCTCCAGCGATGCTCTAACTGAAGAGCTCACCCTTGTCTTCCAGGCACAATCATTTTTTAACTTAGATGGGGTGCTGGGGGTGGATTCCAACTAGGCCGTTTTTATTATAGATTTCTTCATCTCTTGTTATCTCCTGGGTTTCAGGTGCATTTAATTATCCTTTCCAAATGCCATATTCTGCTTTTATTGAAAATCTTAAAAAAAAAAAAACCTTCTCGATGCAGATGCAAATTAAACTTGGTGTTTTGTTTACATGAAGGAAAATATAAGGAGTACCTTGCTTGCTTCTCCGCGGGCTATGAGGGTAGTGTTTTGGTGCCTATCTTTGAACAAAAATAGGATTTTATTACCATTAATATTATCTATTATCATTAGATGCTCATGGAATATAAAAAAAATCAAATTTAGTTAATACTTGCAACATCTAGGCATTATTAAGGAATTCACTATGGAATCCACAGGTACAGAAGTTTCTAATTAAACACACACACATTTTCCATTAGCATGAAATAATCTTCAGTTTCTATCATGTCAGGCCTTGACTCTAAGGAGCTCAGAATCAAATAACAAAACAGAAAGATAAGTAAGTTATGAATTATGATAAAAATAGCATTTATTGAGCACTTACTATGTGCCAGACACTGTTTTAAATGCTTAACAGGGACTGACCCATTTAATTCTCACAATAAACTTATATCATGGGTGCAATTATTGTTCTCATTTAACAAATGGGGAATTGAGGGATAGAAGAGTTAAATTACTGGTCCAAGCTCACACAGCTAGTGAGTAGTGGCTCTAGGCAGTCCATGAGCTTAACCAAACAAGACACAGTTATGGAAACTGATGCCCAGGACAGAGGGGCTGGGGGGAAGGCTGATGGGGATTGGAGGATGCTTCCTGGTGGAGGTGACCTTTGAGCTGGGTTCTTAAGGAGGAAGAAGGAGGTGGATTACATGCAGAGAAGCCTGAAAGAGCAGGGCAAGTTCTGGAAGTTAGGCCGTTTTGTGTTCCTTGTGTACCTTGTCGGAGGGGTAAGGATTGTGTGAGAAGTGAAGTTGGAAGGATGATGGTCAGAAGGCAGATGGTGAAGGACCTTCAATGCTGCACCAAGCAGCTCAGATTTTGTCCTGTAACTTCTCAAAGATAGAAATAGAGGAGAGATGCAGCCACGTCTGTGATCACAAAGCCAAAGCTGGGTACACAAATATTCTCTGAACTGTGCTGGATTCTGTTTTCCATCAAAAAAAGCCATGCTTAGAGTTCCTGTTGTGGCTAAGCGGTAACAAACCCAACTAGTATCCATGAGGATGTAGGTTCAGTCCCTGGCCTCTCTCAGTGGATTAAGGATCTGGCATTGCCATGAGCTGTGGTATGGGTTGCAGATGCGGCTCGGATCCAAGTTGCTGTGGCTGTGGTGTAAGCCAGCAGCTACAGCTCCAATTCAACTCCTAGCCTGGGAACCTCCATGGGCCATGAGTATGGCCCTAAAAAAGATAAATAAATAAATAAATAAATAAATAAATAAATAAATAAATAAATAAAGCCATGCTAAAAATAGAAAAAGAAAAAATACCCAAGGAATTGCAAAGTTATATTAAAACAATATAAGCTATGGGAACTGTTAGCTTACTATTGACTGATTCCTTGATTAGTAAAAAGCACACCTCTTTGTATCTCTTAAATTAGTAAGAGATTAACAAGATTATTTAATAAGATTAGTTAAGGATGAATAAGAAAAATAAATCAAGAGATAGTGGAAAAACATTATGATAAATCCGATTGCCCTCCACGCTTTGAGAAAGGGCATGTTTGTTCCCTGAGTGTTTCTATAATAATTTACAGGACGCCTTCCTTCTGCCCCCAAATTCCAGTCTAAGCTTTATTCTGGGGCCAAATTTCAGCCCTGCACATGCTGTGTGATCTATGTATTTCCTGCTTCTGTACCTCCAGGCCCTCTGCATTTTGAGACACTCTTCCTTTGAACATACACATTCAATAGTATGTGGCCCCGTCTCATGTATTGTGGAAAACCCACACCTTCTGCAAGACTGCCAAAGCTGCCCGGGGGGTCTCCATTCTTAGGGTCACCTCCTGTTTTTAAATTCTGGCTTTCATTGAATTCCTTTTTTTCTTATAATCATACCTGCTTATTTAGAGTCCCCTCCTCCCAAACAAAAAAGCTAGATTCTTCTTAAGAAGCATTTTGCCTTCCTTCTGGGCCAACCAGTGTAAACAGCAAACAGCGCTTAAAGTAACAATGTTTTCTTTCCTGTTACAATAATACCTTGCATTATTACATGTATTATAATTCCACAGGGCATTACAGTTTTCAAAACATTTTCTCAACAGAGCTGGTATGATTGTTCTCGTTTTAGAGGAGAATGGAAGAGGGAACTAACATTTGCAGGCAGCCTTTTATGAGCTAGGCTTTGTCTTCCTGTTTTACATGTTTTAGCTCATTAGCATATGTAATCCAATTAAGAGCATTTTCCCAATTCTTCTTCACAATTTTGCAAGGTAGGCATTTGCAGGAGTGTCTATTGCCATGTACAAATTTCCCCAACACTGAGCAGCTTAAAACAACAAATATTCACAATCTCACACTTTCTGTGGGTCAGGACTGTGGGTGTGGCTTCGCTGAATACCTCTGGGTCAGGGTCTCTCAGGAGGCTGCCCTTGTGCCATTGGCCTTGACTGTGGTCTCATCTAAGAGCAGGGAGGACCCGCCTTCCAGCTCACTCACATGGCTATTGGTTGGCTTCAGGTCCTCACCTAGCTGAGGTCTCCCTCAGTTTATTGCCATGGTGTCCTCTCCACAAGGCATCTCCTAACATGGCAGCTGGCTTCCCTCACACTGATTCCACAAGAAAGTGGAGAGAGGAGTTCCTGTCATGGCTCAGCCGTTAATGAATCTGACTAGCATCCATGAGGATGCAGGTTCAATCCCTGGCCTTGCTCAGTGGCTTAAGGATCAGGGTTGCCATGAGCTGTGGAGTAGGTTGCAGACTCGGCTAGGATTCCATGTTGCTGTGGCTGTGGCTGTGGTGTAGGCCAGCAGCTACAACTCCGACTTGACCCCTAGCCTGGGAACCTCCACATGCTGCGGGTAGGGCCCTTAAAAAAGAAGAAGAAAAAAAAAAGAAAGTGGAGAGAGAGAGCTCTCAAGTTGAAAGCCATAGTCTATTTATAAGCTAATCTTGGAGGTGACCTCTCATTGCTTGCACCATAGTCTGTGAATCCCTGGGTCCAGCCCACACTCCAGGGGAGGGGATCACACAGGGGCATGAACACTAGGAATTGGGGCCTTGGGGTGGGGGTGTCATCTTCCGAGTTGCCTGCCACATCATGATGATTCCCACTTTGCAGAGAGAGAAAGAGAGGTTAAAGAGATTAAACAACTTGGTCAAGTCTTACAACTAGCAAAAATGGTAAAGCCAGAAGTCAATTCCGATTTTAATGTTCTAAGTAGAAAATGCACCTTTTTTGGCTCGAAAGATCTCTTTAAAAAGAAAAAAGGAAAGAGCTGAATCCTTGGCAAACCATCCCGTATCGGTAATTTATAAAAAGCAAAACAATTCAGCCCTTCCAGTGATTTCTGGGGCCAGTACAGATTCAGCCGCATCCTTTATCCCAGAGGTTCCCAAATGCTGCTGAACATCCAGGAAACAGTTTTAGCCAGTCTGAAGCAAACTGAGAAAACTAAGAACCAAGTAGAAGTTTTTCATAAAGACAAATACTCAAAAGTATCTTTTTGTGTGTGGGGGGGAAGAGCATTTAACATGGGATCTATCCTCTTAACAAAATTTGTAAGTGCATAGCACAGAGTTGCTGACTATAGGTACAATGTTTTACAGGAGAAATCTAGAATGCATTCATCTTGCATGACTAACACTTTATACACATTGAACGGTGCCTCTCTATTCCCCGCCCTCCAATCTCTAGCAACCACCATCCAATGTCAGTTTCTATGAGTTTGACTATTTCAAATACTTCGTACTTTGTTTTCTGTGACTGGCTCATTTCACTTAACATAATGTCCTCAAGCTTCATCCATGTTGTCACATATGGCAGGTTGTAGAAATCCTCAAGACTCTGAAAAGGTAAAAGGGCTTTCTTTAATCTTATTTTTATTCTGTCCATTTTGGGGGGTTGAAACAATCTTTCTTTCATACTGTGTTGATCATAATAAAATGATGGTTTTTATAAAAATTACTTTTCTCATTTGATGAAACAAATAATATGTCAACTGATAGACTTCTTGATATTATCTGAACATTTACTGGCCTTTGAAATTTAAGAATTTAGAGATTTCTGCCTCACTATATGATCCTATAAAGTGGCCTTGTTAGTCAGAATGATGACTCTGAGTTTGAGGTAAGATCTTCCAATGATAAAGAAGCTATGGTACATATATGCAGTGGAATACTACTCAGCCATAAAAAGAACTGAATAATGCTATTCACAGCAACATGGTTGAAACTAGAGATTATCACACTAAGTGAAGTAAGCCTGAAAGAGAAAAGCAATTACCATATGATATCAATTATATGTGAAATCTAAAATATGCCACAGATGAACCTATCTACAGAAAAGAAACAGACTCTCAGCCAAGGAGAACAGACTTGTGGTTGCCAAGGGAAGGGATGCAGTGGGAGGCTGGTGTTAGCAGATGTAAGTTATTATGTAGGGGATGGATAAGCATCAAGGTCCTACTATATAGCACAGGGACCTATATCAATGTCCTATGATAAACCATAATGGAAAAGAATGTTTTAAATATTTGTATAACTGAATCGCTTTGCTGTACAGCAGAAATTAAACTTTGTAAATCAACTATTTTATTGACAATAAAAATAATTTAAAAAAGAATAAAACCAAGATTAAAAAAAATCCTCCAATGAGTCTTGAAAATAGGTAGGCGTTTGCCAGATGGAAGTTGTTTTGAGTAGAATTGTGTTCCCCCAAAGGCAGGTTCTAGCCCTCTGCTTCAGTACCTGTGAGTGTGATCTTAAAAAGTCCTTGCAGAAGAAATCATTAAGGTGAAATCATACTGGATGAGGGTGGGCCCAATTCAATGACTGGTGTCATAAATGAGAAGAAAGACGTTTGGATGCAGAAACACACGGGAGAACACCATATCACACAGAGGTATAGATGGGAGTCAAACACCTAAAGTCAAAGAAAGCTGAGGATTGCTGGCAACCACCAGAAACTAGGAGAGGGGCATGGAACAGATTCTCAGAGTCTTAAGAAGGATCCAACCCTGGCAGAACCTTAATTTTAGATGTCTAGGCTCCAGAACCATGAAACAATAAGCTTCTGTTGCTTTAAACCACACGAGCCCATGATAATTTGTCACCGTAGCCCTAAGAAACTAACCAGATAGAACATGGAAGAATATAGTAGACAGAGGACCCAGCAGAGAAAAGGCCTGGGTTGTGAAACAGCCCAGGGGCCTCTTTTTATGGATGATCTTCAGCAGTGTTCAGTAGGGGACCTTCATAGACTCCTGACTCCGCCCCTCATGGGCTACTACAACTGTCAGTCATTCTAAGGCAAGGTACAACTAGACCTTCCAAAACACTGGCTGTATATCTACAATGCAGGAGAACATCTTAAGATCTGAAAATACATCATTACACATACTTGCTTGCTTTGTGAGTTTCTTCAAAAATTAGGAAGAATTTGTCCTTTTGCATTCCAAACATGGTAAGGCAAGTTGTGATTGGATATCTGCCCTACGAAAACGATTAAAATGCACCCTCCCTACTGCGACCCTCGGTGGAACATTAATGCTGACTTGGCTGTAGTCTGATGGTAAATTCCTCTGTCTCTGTCCCTTGCCAGGGAAGTCATAAAGCCCTGGGACCTAAGATGATTGGGTTGAGTGGGTTGGCAATGAGTTATCCCCAGGGAGAAGTTCAGTGCTAGAGAGATGATAAACTGCCTTCTAAGGAGAGTGGGTCTGATCAGCTGCTGAGTATTTGCTTCAATGAGATCCACAGAATGAGAGCACCAAATGTCCTTCTGAGACTATGCAGAACTCAGCTCTGCTTGAAATGAATATTGAACAAATATTTAAAGAGCATTGGTTTTGAAGTGGCATTGGGATGTTCAGTTGTACAGAGGAAAACTCGAGGGACAGCAGGCACTTGCATGTCTTGAACTGTCCTTCGTGGAGCCCCACCTAGTCTAATAATAGTAAAATCTATCATAGAATGAACTCTTCCTATGTGTCAGGCACAGGGCTAAGTAATTTATGAACGAGATGAGTTGTGATCTTCACATCAACCCTAGGAGCTAGATATTTTTATTACTTATTATAGATAGGGAAACTGAGGGGCTCAGAAATCTGTCCAAAATCACATGACCATAAAGGTGATGGAGCTTGCTGAGCTCAGTGGTAATGACCCCAACTTGCATCTATGAGGATTCAGGTTCATCCCTGGCCTTGCTCAGTGGGCTAAGGATCTGATGTTGCTGTGAGCTGTGACGTGGGTTGCAGATGTGGCTTGGAACTGGCGTTGCCATGGCTATGGTGTAAGCCAGCAGCTACAGCTCCGATTTGACCCCTAGCCTAGGAATTTCCATATGCTATGGGTTCAGTCCTTAAAAAAAAAAAAAAAAGTGATTGAGCTCAAATTAATAACCCAACTTCAAAGGACCACTGGCTTTCAGGAGGTGACTTAATCAGGGCAACACAGGAAAGGAGAGCGCATCAGATCTGAGATCACCTTAGATGCCCCAATGACATTGAACTCTGTCAGTAATGAGAACCCACTGAAAATTTCAAGCAGAAGAGTCAAAAATTGCCCAGCATTTAGTAGATCTTGAAGAAATATCTGTTGGATGGACACAATCAAGCTGCAGCATACAAGCTACAGAGAATGGATTGCAGGAATGCAAGACTGGAGCAGGGGAGACAAGTCAGGACAAAAAGTCCCTAAGGAGCTGCTCCACGTTTTTTTTTTATTATTATTATTATTTAAAAAAAAAGAGTCTTGCAAACATGAGCAAGGGTGTCTGTGGAATGATCCTACATTCTCCTGCATTTTTTTAAAATCTATCATCTATATATATATGTATGTATCTATCTATCTATTTTTTTGGCAGTTGTGTGCAGAGGCTTGATGTGGAATATCAGTTCCCAGACCAGGTATTGAACCCAGGCCACAGAGGTTAAAGTACCAAGTCCTAACCACTAGACCACCAGGGAATTCCTTGTATATATTTTTTAAAGAGCCAACAAATAGGGAATTTATTTATTTATTTGTTCGTTTTTAGGGCCACACTCACTGCATACAGAAGTTCCCAGGCTAGGGGTTGAATCAGAGCTACAGCTACCAGCTTATACCACAGCCACAGCAATGCCAGATCCAAGCTGTGTCTGCTACCTACGCCACAGCTCACAGCAACACTGGATCCATAACCCACTGAGCAAGGCCAGGGATCGAAACTGCAACCTCATGGATGCTAGTTGGATTCTTTTCCACTTCAGCACAACAGGAACTCCAAAGAGGGAATTTAAAACCCATCTTTCCAGCATCATGCCATCAATGACATGAATTCTAAAGGCAGTCAAGAATTCGCGATCCACCTTGGAGTCAACCAGAGATGAGCTCGGATTCAGGACTTATCTGGTGCACTTCCTTCTTTCTAACCTGCACACAGCCCTTTCTGTTGGGTGACCAGCTGAACTCACACTTGAGTGCATGTCTCTGTTTTGCTGGGTAAACAGTGAACTCAGGTGTTTCACGCTGCTACTTGGTGGTCTTTATTTCCTTCCAACTGTCTCAAGATTGGGTTCCAACTCTCTGCAAATCAATTAAATTCTTTATATCGGCTCCCCTCAGTGCCCTGCATCTTCCAGAATGTTGCATATTTGCCCCAGATCTATGCCTTTCCTTATGCTGTTTCTTCTGCCCTAAGGTCATCCCTTCTCTTGTTCAACTCATGGATTTTCCACTAATCCTTAAAGATGTTTTGCCTTCTCTTTCAGTCCTTTCTGTCTTGTACCCTCATTTTCTAAGACCAAGATAGGTACCTTGTCTTTGGGGTATACATATCAATATTTATTTAATTACAGTGGTATGTATACAGCCTCTACACAATATCAGATCATTTCACCCGGTTTTTCACATGCCCGCTCATGCATTCAACAGTCATTTGTTGAGGAGTTCTCGTCCTGGCTCCATGGTTAAGGAACCCAACTGGTATCCATGAGGATGTGGGTGGGATTCCTGGCCTCGCTCAGTGGGTTAAGGATCCAGTGTTGCCATGAGCTGTGGTGTAAGTCGCTGACGTAGCTCAGATCCCAAGTTGCTGTGGCTGTGGTGTAGGCCGGTGCTACTGCTTGCATTCGACCCCTAGCCTGGGAACCTCCATATGCCATGGGTGTGGCCCTAAAAAAGACAAAAAAAAAATCATTGGTTGAAAACCTACTATATAGGCAATGAATACCTAGTACGTAGGAATTTAATGTCTGTGGTATGAGAGCCCTATAAATCCATGCAATTTCATTGCAGGTTTGTTTTACTATTCTTCAATGTTTCCATAAATATTTTTAAGATAATATTATAGTAGTTTCAGGCAAACAACATAATGATTCAATATATGTATATATTGCAAATGATCACCGAAATAAGTCTGGTTAACAGCTATCACCACACATAGCGACAATTTTTTTCTTCTGGTCAGAACTTTAAGATCTATTCTCTTAGCAACTTTCAAATATACAAAGGGTATTATTAACTATAGTTACCATTTTCATAAACATGGAGAACCTCCTTACATAGCCTTCTCTGCATTGCAGACACCAGAGCCAACACAAAAAGCCCTTTCCTGTAACATTTCTGCAGCTAATTTATCATCTCTTCACCAAAAGACACCTCTCATTTTACCATCTTCTTAGAACTTTATGTGGGAACCCTCCCTCTATGTCTTCTGTCTAAAAACTGTGTACATATCTCTATGATTGATTTTTATCAAATTATGTTATGACTGTTATTTTCTTTCTATATTCAACATTAAAATGAGAGCCCACTGAAGACACGGATTCTAGGGTCTGGCTCATTGCATCCTTAGTGATTAGAGCAGGTCTGAGAAGTGGCAAACACTGAATAACAGTTCACTGAATAGCTCTGTTGGAAGAAATTCAACTAGTTTGTGCTCTTGAGAAATTTGGGAAATGTTGACACTTACCTACCTGTTATAATGAATTTGGCATTTTAATTCACCAAATATTTGTTGAGCACTACCATGTGTCAGGTTTAAGTTTAAGGAATAGAAAAGGACTAACAGAACAGTCTTTCCTCTTAATGTACCTCCAGGATTAATGGGGCATACATTTTAAGCAAGCAATAACATAAATATGGCAAGTGCTATAACATTGAAATGAACAAAGTATAAGAATGCAAATGAGAGCTTTCCTGTCATGGCTCAGCAGTAACAAATCCGACCAGTATGCATGAGGATGCATATCCCTGGCCTCACTCAGTGGGTTAAGGATCCAGTGTTGCCATGACCTATGGTGTAGGTCACAGATGTGGCTCAGATCTGGCATTGCTGTGGCTATGGTGTAGGCCAGCACCTGCAGGTCTGATTCGACCCCTAGCCTGGGAACTTCCATATGTTATACATTCGGCCCTAAAAAAAAAAGAAGAAGAAGGAGAATGTAAATGAGATTCCCTATTTGCTCATTAGGACCAATGTTTCCTATCACTCTTTAAAAAATATGTATAATATTGCCTTTAAGTCTTTTTCTGCTCCATCCATCTTAGTGGTACACCTTAGTGTTAGTTTCTATTAACTCCTTTTTTTTTTCTTGACTATGGGTCATATCGTCCTATCTTTTGGCATATCAATTAAAATTTTTTTATCTGGATGAGACATTGGAAAGACTCTGGATTCTGTTATTTTCCTTTTGAGACCTTTTTTTTGGGGGGGGCCACACATGTGTCAACAGAAGTTCCTGGGCAAGGGGTCAAATCGGAGCTGCTGCCAGCCTACGCCATAGCCACAGCAACAGCAATGCCAGATCGGAGCCGTATCTGCAACCTACACCACAGATTGCAGCAACGAGGATCCTTAATCCACTGAGCAAGGCCAGGGATCAAAACTGCATCCTCATGAATACTAGTTGGCTTCTCAACCTGCTGAGCCACAACGGGAGTTCCTTGAGGATTTTTTTTTTTTTTTTTGTCTTTTTGCCATTTCTTAGGCCGCTCCCGCAGCATATGGAGGTTCCCAGGCTAGGGGCCGAATCGGAGCTGTAGCTGCCGGCCTACACCAGAACCACAGCAACGCAGGATCTGAGCCGCATCTGCAACCTACACCACAGCTCACGGCAACGCTGGATCCTCAACCCACTGAGCAAGGCCAGGGATCGAACCCGCAACCCCATGGTTCCTAGTCGGATTCATTAACCACTGAGCCATGACGGGAACGCCCAAGGATTTTTTTTTTTTTTTTTTTTAAGTAGGCAGCTCATTTAAAGAATAAACAATTTGAACTTGTATAGGGTTGGCTTCATGATTTGTTAGAAAAGGTATGTGGGAAATTCCCATTGTGGCTCAGCGGAAATGAATCTGTCTAGCATCCATGAGGACGCAGGTTCGATCCCTGGCCCTGCTCAGTGGGTTAAGGATCCAATGTTCCTGTGAGATGTGGTGTAGGTCACAGACATAGCTCAGATCCAGCAGCTGCAGCTCTGATTCAACCCCTAGCCTGGGAACTTCCATATGCCATGGGTGTGGCCCTAAAAAGACAACAAATGAAAACACTAAAAAAAATTTTAAAAATACTCAGAACCCATCGCTTCCTAATTATTTAACTGTTATGGACACTCTGGATGTTATGTTCATCTATTGTGTGGGTGTGATGGAAATCCTAGGTAAAAGTTTGTATGCTGCCCCTCTTCCCAGCTCCATATTCACTGACTTCGCATTAGTAGCTTGAAATTGGCCATGGCAGGAGGATTTACCCCCATGAAAATCAGCAAATATTACAGGTAGGCTTTTTTTCTCCCTGAAGAGCAGGCTGTTAAACATTTACCAGGAAGCACACCCCTGGCCCCAGCTACTGGAGACGGCTCCCCTTTCCCCCTCCATCTCTCCTAGCGCTTTAGTAACGCCGTACCTCCTCTGGGATGATGACAGCTTCCCATCATTGCTAACACGGGGATTCTTGCTGATTCTCTTACCTCGGATCATATCTCAGGATAGTCCCTTTCCTAAACTCACTTCAGTTAAATCCTCTTGAGTGTTATCATCTGTTTCCTTCTGGATCCCTGACTGATACGGCAACCATTGCCATAGACCCTATTTCCAAAAGAGCAAACAATAGAAAGTGAATACTGTAAAATAAGAATAATTTTTACATTAAAAAATTCATTGGTCAAATAAGTTTAAGAAATACAGGGTCTAACAAAATTGGAGTGTTACCTTACTGTGAGACTTTTCAAAGACTTCAATATACCTCGACTGTATGGTGAACAAGCCCTAGACTCTCTTGGTGGTTTTTTCTTTCTTTCTCTTTTTTTTTTTTTTTTTTTTTAAGCATCTGTTGCAAGCAGTTTTCCAAGAAAAACTCTCATGGAGTTATTTTTGAAACCCAGTGTATAGACCTACATTGGAAATTTACCTAAAAGGTTCTCTCATAGATCTTGTAGGATGTTTTTATTTTGTAAACTAATTGAGATGATGTTGCTGCCGTTTTTATAATATATACTAACATCTCTTTCACTCATTACATTGAAGAATAAGTCCTGTACACATAAGTTCAAATTGTAAATGTATGAAGATTATCCCTGTGAATTGCGGAAATCAATTTAAAACTTTTTTTTCTTTTTTTTTCTTTTTTTTTTTTTGTCTTTTTCCTTTTCTAGGGCCGCTCCCATGGCATATGGAGGTTCCCATGCTAGGGGTCTAATCGGAGCTATAGCTGCCAGCCTATGCCGGAGCCACAGCAACACGGGATCCGAGCCGCGCCTGCAACCTACACCACAGCTCACAGCAACGCCGGGTCCTTAACCCACTGAGCAAGGCCAGGGATCGAACCCGCAACCTCATGGTTCTTAGCTGGATTTGTTAACTAGTGTACCACGACGGGAACTCCAATTTAAAACATTTTGGATGGAAGGCATTTTTAAATGTCCAGTGGCTTTGTGATATATGTCTGAGGACTATTTGAAACTTTCTCAGTGTGATTTGGGGATCAGTAGCTATTGATTTGCCTGTACATTTAATAGCTCACAACTACTGGTTTTGTGTTTTTCTGCATGTGCTTTAGATATTTGTATTATTTCACTCTCTGACAGGTTGTCAAGCCATCACTGTTTACAATTGTCAAAGTAGCTCAATCTAGCTTCACTCCTGTTTCTAATCTTCTCTAACATGAGAAACCAAATATCTAAGCCAGTTAGAATTGTGTATACAGTCATGACAGCTGCTTACTCTCTGTTTTCTAGTTTGATGGAAAGGTTCCTAACTTATCACATAAATATCATTATATATCATAATTATCATATAATAATCACATACTATCCCAGCCTCCATGTAAGAGGCGTAATATATCAAATTCAGCCTAATTTAAAGGAAACTAAATTTGAGTCTATTTAATTTTCATAAATATACATAGTCAATTTTAACTGTAAGATAATAAACAGAATATATTTTGTGGAAATCATTCCTTTGGTCTCAAGTTTTCATTTGCACAAGATGCCTTTTAAAGCACAGCCAACTCTTCATTACTTGGTGAAACTGAGTCTATTTTCTTGACAACCATTTTGTAAGTTTCATGTCAGACAAATGAAATCTGAAGGGAGAAATAAATGTTCACTTTCTGCTTTTTTTTTTTTTTTTGGACTGGCTTTTTAATCCTGGATTGAAATCATCTCTGTGGGAAGACAGCTCAGAGAACCCAAACATCTGAGGAGGGAGAACACAAAAATCACAAAAGAAACCCCCAGGAGCTCTGAGAAGGCGCCGCCTGAGGCAACACACACTTACATAAGCTCCATTATGCATGAAGTTACTGAGGATCTTTGTGATGGCTCATAGGAGACCTATTTACATGGGTTTTGTTACAGGCACTAACCACATTTTGAGTCAGACAGAGTGGTGTCTGATGTTAAATAAATAAATAAGAATGCCCTCATGAAAAAACATCTCTTCCAGTCAGGAGCCACCATTGGTGTGACTCATGACCTTGAACTGGTGTTTAGACTTGATGGACGATGAGCATTGGTCCAGCTCAAGAGCTGAGCATGGGCATCAGTTTCAAGAAAGGCATCATTCTTCGGTTAATGCTGGGAATAGCGAGGAATCCACGTGCCCTCGTGTGCACATGCACACACACACACACACATGCATGCGCGCACAGACACAGATTTTCTTTTTTTTTCCTTTTTGGTGGCACCCGTGGCATATGGAAGTTTCTGAGCTAGGGATCGAATCGGAACTTCAGCACAGCAACGCCGGGTCCTTAACCTACTTCCACAGCAGGAACTCCTGTTTTGTTTTTTTGTTTTTTTAATATACTTGGTTTAGCAAGAATTTTGAAAGATCTTCAGTTGTTTGAAGGAGATTGTATCCTTAAAAGTTGACTTTCACCTTCTGGCTGAAAGGAATCTAATTTAGACTAAACCCAAAGAAAACTGAATTAAGGCTGGCTGGTATGGTGGTGATAGTTATAACTATCACTCTCATTTATCAGATTTCTATTATAAGCCATGTACTGGTACCTCATGTTCATGCATATTCATAACCCTTAATACCACCCTACATTAGCCCCATTATACAGATGGGGAAAACTAACACTTAAAGAGGTTAATCAATTTACCCAAATTTACACATCAGTGAAGTAAGAGTGGAAATGGGTTAAAAACATCAAAGGACTTTTGACTCTTTTGCTCCTTTGAGATGCTTAATCAGTGCATCCTCTCTGATACCCTATTGGTACATGGATTCAAATACTTAACAACTCAACTTTGGTTGTAGCCATGGCCCCTTACCTGGCTTCCGTGTAGCTGGCTTCCCACCTATGAGCTGTTGGCCATATTGTGACTATTCTTATCTCCCTTAAGTTTAATTTTCCTTCATTACAACCCCACACTCTGTAAGATGAAGCCTGCACATTTGAACCTGACACTCAGAGACTTTCAGAACTCAATTCCAGCTCCCTTTCCCATCACTTCCTGTCATATTCCTGAGTATCAGCCATCCTAAAGCATTTGACTTCCTCATCTGCCAACTTTTATTTTCTTTTCGGCCATGCCCACATCATATGGAAGTTCCCCAGGCCAGGGATCAAATCCATGCCATAGCTGTAACCAGAGACACAATATTGACAATGGTGGATCTTTAACCTGCTGATCCACGAGGGAGCTCCCCCACCTAAAACTCATCCTATTGATCCCATTTTCGCTCGCTACAATGTCTTCTGCTTGCAGTGTCTCCATATCTACATTTTATCTGCCCTTCAGGGCCCAGCTGCTGTGCTGTCGCTTGCATGAAACCTCCCCTGGTCCCTCCACTGGAAATGATGCTTCCCGTCTTTGAACTCCTGTGACAGTTTGTGTATACATCTCTCACGGGCTTATCACTTACTGCCCAGTGCACACATTTTTAGTGTCTTTTTGTTTTGTTTTGTTTTTTAGGACCACACCCATGGCATATGGAGGTTCCCAGGATAGGGGTCTAAATAGGAGCTACAGCTGCCGACCTACGCCACAGCCACAGCAACTCAGGATCAGAACCATGCTGCCACCTACACCACTGCTCATGGCAATGCCAGATCCTTAACCCAATGAGTGAGGCCAGGGATCAAACCCACAACCTCTTGGTTCCTAGTCGGATTCATTTCCACTGCACCATGAAGGGAACTCTTAGTGCCCAATTTTTATCTTAATATACTACAGGAACTCATGCCTGTCTTGTTCACCACAAAAACCTCATCCTCATATTAAGCATGTAGTAAACACTTAATAAATAATTGCTAATTGATGAAAATACATTGTTTTTTTATTGCTAATATATCCTTTATCAAAATATACCATACATACAAAAAAGAGAAAATGATATACAGAACAATGAATTCCTGCAAGAGTACATGCCCATTAAACCAAACACAAGTCAAGAAACAAAACATTAGGAGTTCCCATAGTGGCGCAGCGAGAACGAATCCAACCAGGAACCATGAGGTTGCGGGTTCGATCTCTGGTCCCATTCCAAGGGTTAAGGATCTGGCATTGCCATGAGCCGTGGTGTAGACTGGCAGCTACAGCTCTGATTCGACCCCTAGCCTGAGAACCTCCATATGCCGTGGGTGCGGCCCTAAAAAGACAAAAGACAAAAAAAAAAAAAAAGAAGCTAAACATTAAATGAACTTTCATAATCCTTTCCTCATTTCTTCTCCTAATTATTATTTCCTTCCTCAAACCACAAATTAGTTTGACTCTATAAATTTTATATAACTTTATATAACATAATCATATAATATTATGTAATTTATATAACATAATCATACATAGGTGTTCTTTGGTGTCTGGCTTCTTTAATTCAATATTATGATTGTGAAATTTATCTCAGTAGTTCACATGGCTGTACTTTATTTTTGCTGCTGAATAGTATATTCAACTGTATAAATATACCTTGGTTTATTTATTTATTCTACCACTGATGGGCATTTGAGTTGAGACACTAGGTCTTGATGGACATTCCAGTTTGGAACTATTGCAAGTGATGTTGCTATGAATATTCTTCTATGGTGCTTGCATTTTAGTAATGATTATGGTATTGAGTTTAACACAATCCAAATTGATTTCAGGAGAAATTGTAATATATATGAATCATTAAAATGTTTCCAATTTTGTGTTAGACAATGAAGAGTATTAGCATAAGTGGAAGGATTACTGAAATAGAAATCCAGCCTCCAATCAAAAGTGTTTTAAGTACCAAGGCATCTAGGAGTTAGCATAAGCCTGAACACCTTGTGAGGTCATGATGGTAACAAAAGGAAGCTCAGAGCTGACTGAAATCCATGCTCTGTGCAGCTACATCTACGTGCATGGCATCCAGGACCCACATCAAACTAAAATCCCTCTCAAAGCCAAACCATATATTTTTTAAATCGCCTCCTATTTACTTCATTGATGAGGAAAGTACTCCTGCCCTAGGGTTTTGTGGGTAGCTGAATACAAAACACCTGACACCAGGCTGATGCGATTGGCTGGCATTTACAAGGCACCTAGGTTCACAGCCAGGGGAAGAGGACACCTGCACCCTTCAGGAGCACATGGGAGGTTTCACCCAGGAAGAGAGGGAACAACCAGAGCTTTGAGGTACGATGTAGGCATTGTAGTATCAAGAGGGTGAGGGGACCCCTGGTTCCCAAGGGAGAATGGGATTGGCTTGTCTGAGTAATTCTGTGGGCTGATAGGGGGAACCAAACTCCACTCCCTAGGGCTAAGTAGTAATTGCGCCTTATAAGGAGGGCAATTTGACTACAGAACCTTATTTGCAGGAGAAGGGGGGGGCAGGGGGGGCAGCTGCAGGCAAGCCATTCAAAATCCTCCTTATTGCTCCAGGTGTCAAGGCAGCACATAATACTGGGCCCTAGTATTCAGTCTTCTACCATGTATATGGGTCCCAGTGAAATTGTGGACAGGATTCAAGATGTGACCAAATTCAGCAGCAATTTAGGAGATGCCTTCTCCGGAAATTCCAAAGAAAAGGTTTTTGAGGATGATTTAAATTTTAAATTTTTTTTCAGAGTTCCTGCTGTGGTGCAGTGGAAATCAATCCAACTAGGAACCATGAGGTTGCTGGTCCGATCCCTGGCCTCACTCAGTGAGTTAAGGATCTGGCGTTGCTATGGCTGTGCTGTAGGCCAGGAGCTGTAACTCTGATTAGACCCCTAGCCTGGGAACCTCCGTGTGTCTTGGATGTGGCACACAGAAAAAAAAAAAAAAATGCAATGCTTTACATTCTCGCCCTTGCAAGTTCTGTCTAAATCATTTACTACCTTCCCCTTCCCACCAATCTAGAGTCTAGGTACTCTAGAAGCTAGAAGCACAAACTAGTACTAACTCTAATTTCTAAGAATGATAGGGGGAATTTTTATTTATTTAAAAAAAATTTTTTAAAGTATAGTTAACTTACAATGTAGTGCCAGTTTCTTCTCATACAGCATAGTGATCCAGTTTTACCTAAATATATCCAGTTTTACCTTTCTTATATTATCTTCCATCATGGTCTATCCCAAGAGACTAGATACAGTTCCCTGTGCTATATAGTAGGACCTCATTGCCCATGGATTTGGTACATATTTTATGCCCTGTTACAGGGTTTTTTAACATAATAATTATAGTATTATTTTTTATGTCTTTGGCTTTGATCTTAGACATGATTAGAAAGCTTCTTGAGGACATAAATCAAATCTTACTTGTCTTCCTATTTTTTCCCAGGACCTAGGAGACTGTTTCTGGTTTGAAAAAGAATGTAGTTCAGCGGAAATGAATCTGACTAGGATCCATGAGGATGCAGATTCCATCCCTGACCTCGCTCAGTGGGTTAAGGATCTGGTGTTGCTGGGAGCTGGGGTGCAGGCCAGCTGCTACAGCTACGATTCACCCCCTAGTTTGGGAACCTCCATGTGCCACAGGTGCAGCCCTAAAAAGACAAAAAAAATTAAAAATAAAGAAAATTAATGTCATCATGGTAGTGCAGGGAGATGCCTGTAAATCTGTCATATGATGACAGTGATAATACAACCTCAGTACTCAACAGTGTGGTCCATGGATCAGCATCGCTGGCCTCCTCAGCAGCACTGGAGCTCGTTAGAATGCAGACACTCCTGTGGGCCCCAGACATACTGAATTAGAAGAACTCCCCATGACTCATAGTCTTAGTAAGGTTTGAGGAACACAGATGTGGAAGAGCATCCTCTCAGCACAATGTGAAATCTTGCTGTCATCATGGCAACTCCTATCACAATTCAAGAAGTTTGTTGAAAACAAGATGGTGCTGGGGAAACTGACATGCCTTTCCCTCAGTCCCTCCACCCTACTCCGGTGTAACTGAAAACGAATTGAACAGGACCCAAAGATTTCCTCAGAGTATGCATTGGATTTCTTCTTAAACAAGAAAAGATGGGGGGGGAGGTCTTGGAAAAGGGAAACAGGAAAGGGAGGAGACGTGAAGAAACCCTTTTAGTCCTCTTGGGTTGGGATGCAATCCTGCCCTAGGATGTCCCCAGGCCTGGGAGTTGATCCTTGTAAAATGAAGAAATCTTGAGAGATCGCTTCCCATGGCCATTTACTTTCTTCTTCATGCCTTTCTTTTATTGTTTTGTTTTGATTTGCTTAGTGTCCAGCTCCAAGATATTTGGTGTCTGACCAGAAAGTTTCTAACCAGAAACTTGCTGGGAGAACAAAATTAGACAAGGGGAGAAGTAAGAAAACAAGAGCTTGGAGCCTTTCCCCTTGGGGTAGGGAAGATATGTCCAGAGGTTAGTCACAGGCTGCCTTTTCTTGCCCAAAACTTGGTCTCCCAAGGCAGAAGTGTATCTGACTCATTGCGCTAATGATAATATCATTCCTTGTAGAAGCTCCAGAGCTTATCATGATGGTCCCAGAAAAAACCTCAGAGATCTTATGTTCCAGCAAGCCTTTAACTTTAGCTATTTGAGAATACATACATACATACACATATATACATATATATATACATACATACATATATATATAGAGAGAGAGAGAGTCATGTGGGCATACCATCGTAACTCCTACTTACCTAATACTTTTATTAAATCAACTAACTTTTAAATAAACAAACTGGAGTTCCTGTTGTGGCTCAGCAGAAAGGAATCTGACTAGCATCCATGAGGACACAGGTTCAATCCCTGGCCTCGATCAGTGGGTTAAGGATTCGGCATTGCCATGAGCTGTGGTGTAGGTTGTAGATGCAGCTTGGATCCTGCGTTGCTATGGTTGTGGTATAGGCCAGCACCTACAGCTCTGATTGGATCCCTAACCTGGAAACCTCCATATGCCATGGGTGCAGCCCTAAAAAGAAGAAGAAGAACAACAAAAAGAATACAGGAAGAAATAAATGTAAACCAAGACCAAACACCATTAAAGTCTAGCTGGAAATGTTGCCCCTCAAAGGCTCTGAGCCTGAAGTCTGTTCCATCTTTGTTCGAAAAGGCGGATGGTCCCTTCCTTCGTGGATCTTACATTTTAGTGGGGAAGGAAGATAGGCAATAACAAATAAAGAAAGAAATGTGTAAGATAGTGTCAGGCAGTGACAAGTGCTATGAGAGGGCACATGACAAGACATGTGAAAACACCCAGCACAGCGCCCAGCACAAATAATGATCAAATAGTGTTTCCTGCACTGTCCCCAGGACTTTAAACATGTATCTCCCATAATCCCTAAAACAACCTGGAATATGCATATTATTATGTGCATCTTATAGATATTAAAATTGAGGCCCTGAGGAGTTAAATTGAGGAGTCCTACTGCTAATAAGGGTCAAAGTTAATAATTGAACCCTTTTCTTTTTTTTTTTTTTTTTTTACTATTTCTTGGGCCGCTCCCACGGCATATGGAGGTTCCCAGGCTAGGGGTCGAATCGGAGCTGCAGCCACCGGCCTACGCCAGAGCCACAGCAACACTGGATCCGAGCCGCGTCTGCAACCTTCACCACAGCTCACGGCAACGCCGGATCGTTAACCCACTGAGCAAGGGCAGGGACCGAACCCGTAACCTCATGGTTCCTAGTTGGATTCGTTAACCACTGCGCCACGACGGGAACTCCAATAATTGAACCCTTTTAAATGCCCAACTTTCCCAATTACTCAGTTAATCATAGTCACTTCCACCCATCCAGGGACCTCAGAGAAGTTTCAGTCATGACTATACCTGAAGCATGCTTGAACTCACTTTTCTTTTTTTTTTTTTTGGTTTTTCTAGGGCTGCACTTGCGACAAATGGAGGTTCCCAGGCTAGGAGTCTAATGGGAGCTGTTGCTGCCGGCCTACACCAGAGCCACAGCAACGCTAGATCCAAGCCACGTCTGTGACCTACACCACAGCTCACGGCAAAGCCAGATCCTTAACCCACTGAGTGAGTCCAGGGATCAAACCCACAACCTCATGGTTCCTAGTTGGATTCATTAACCACTGAGCCAGGATGGGAACTCCTCACCTTTTTTTTTTCTTTAGAGCTTCACCTGCAGCATAGGAGTGGATTTCCCAGGCTAGGGCGCCACAGCCACAGCAACAATAGATCTGAACCGCATCTGTGACCTACATCACAGCTCATGGCAATGCCAGATCCTTAACCCACTGAGTGAGGCCAGGGATTGAACCAGCAACTTCATGTTTCCTGGTCAGATTTGTTCCTGCTGTGCCACAATGGAAACTCCTTGTATTCATTTTCCATGGGAATCTGTGCTATTGGGAAATCCTGGAGTATTTTTTTCAAAGCATCACAGCCGGGAGCATAGGAAGGTTTTTTCTTGTCTTTAATAGACATGAGAGTAAATTTCAGCTTTAATAATTTCCAAGAGATGCCACTATTATCCTTTCAAGTGACACTGCATCTAAATGATTCCATCCAAGCTGTTGGATGAGAAAATAAAATAAACATAGCTTGTCCTCCCATCCACTTCGAGCATCCTTTGGCTAGGCCTTGCTTAGGAAATTAGGAAGAACTTGTGGGCTGTGGGACCAAAGAAGTCTGCTTTCCTAGAAAAGAAGGTCTAGAGTCAAAACCAAGTGGTTCCAAGGCGATTTGCATATTCATCCATTCATTCATTTAATTCCGGAGTCAGCAAACTATGACCCTCAAGCTAAATCCAGCCGGGTACTGCTTTTATAAATAAAGTTTTGCTGGAACACAGCCATGCCCTTTCATGTGTGTGTGTGTCTGTGTGTCTGTGTGTGTGTGACTACAGCTGATTTCGTGTTACAGTGACAGAGCTGAGTATTTGCAACAGAGACCTTAAGTCTGCAGAGCCAAAAATATTTACTCACTAGCCAGTCAAAAAAAATGTTTGTTGATCCCTGATTAAATTAATTGTTGAGGAAAATCTCTTGAATGTTTACATGAGTCATGTGTCATACTGGGTACTGATGACACAGAAATGGATGAGAGAGCCTTCTTGCTTATGAAGCCCACAGTCAAGTGCAGCCTCTGTGGTTAAGTATGGGAAAGAACTCTTACTCCTGTGAAAAAGTTAGATAAGGCTTGAGAGACAGGAGGAGCAAGGTCATGGTGGAGAGTAGTTAGAGACCATCAAGGCTGTTGGGTTTAATAGAAGTATTTTAAGCAGATTTGTCAGATTTGCATTTCAGTGCATCTGGATGGCAATATGAAGGAACAGCTTCATTTGTTATGTAAGTTTTTTTAAGATAACTGGTTGTGTGGGGTGTTATTATTTGGCATTCTCTCCCCCCACATACCATATTCTTGGAACTATTTGAAATATAAGACAAACACTTAAACAGGGTTATATTAGGAATTTTGAGCAACACGAATGACTATATAATATTTACACGAAACAAAAGTGTCTGAACCATATATAGACTCTGAGAATTCTTAGATAAATAATCTAGCCAAAACAATTCCTCTCACAGTTTATAGCTTCTGTGGATAAGCACAGTGCTGGGGTGCACCTGCTCTTCATGGTGCTGTTCATGGGGCTGAGCCTTGAAGTTATCCAGGAAACCCACTGAACCCCTTTATCCACCCCTACACAGATTTCATCCTCTACTCTCTGACTATCAGAGGCTGTGGTCTGCCTACCCACTGTCTCCTCAAGGCACTCTTAAAACTAAGCCTGTCTGCTAAGACCGGAAAAAAAGGAGCATGTTAACCTTTGTTGATGCTAGCATTCTAATCTGGGAGCTTTCTCTATTGCCAGAATCTAATCCCATGGTTCCTCTTTCACCTCACAATCCAAGTTCACTGCCTGCCCTCTTGGACCTGTAACCCCTGGCCAAGTCCACAGCAAGATCAGAAAAGAGGAGACCAATTAGGTGTCTATTGCAATCGTCTGAATGCTGAGCTAAAGCAGAGGTTGAATGGAGAGGAGAGTTAGTACTCAAGAAAAAATAAGGTATGAGTTTGGCAGGACTCATTGAATAGCTGCACCTGCAGGGTAAGAACTTTTATGGTTATAGCGTGTGTGCTGAGAAGAGTGGTACCATTCCAGAAAGAGAAAATATAGAAATAAAATAGGTCTTAGGATATGGTGTTGAATTTTGAATGTGTTCTTTGAGGTATATGTGCATATCCAAGTAGAGATTCTAATTAGATACGTGAGTCAGAATCTGGTGAGAGGTAGTGGCTTGAGATGCAAATTTGGGACTTGTAGTTCATACGAGGTAGTTAAAATTGTGAAAGTGAATGAGAATACCCATAGTGATGGGCAGAGTGGACATAGCCAGAAAACAAGAGAACTCTTGAGAACCAAAACATTTTTGAAGAACACAAAGGATGAAATGCTTCTAAAATACTACAGAAGGATGGTCACAAAGTGAGGACAATTATATAAGATAATTTATATAAAGTTTATATATTGGTAATGGTCTTCCTTTTAACTTAGAAGATTGACACGCATAAAGTGAAAAAGTGGTTTGTAAACTCCAAAATGCTAAAGACCTAGGATACTTTTATGAGTTGTAATTTGCTTTATGCATTCTGTGTTTTATAGCCATAAGTGTACATATATTTGCATATTTATGTGATAGTGATATATATGTACATAAATACACATACATATATATATATATATTCATGTATGTGTGTGTGATGATTTGAAGGCACCGGAGAGTGAACAAAAGCAGGCAGAATTTGGAGGGGATTCAATCTTCAAAATAAGGGAACCACAATGGATGAGATTTGCATTTCTTTGTTGTTCCCCTGAGGGCGCTCTGCATTCTATGAACTACAGAGTAGCTAGAAATCAAGCAGAAAGCCACGTTCTTATCGGCTTGTAGTGTCAGATGACGCCGTTTGGGAACAAGCAGGACATGATGATGGGGCAAATCTTGAAAAGGAGGTACCTGCAAAAAGCGGAAATTTCAGGTCTGCCAAACTTATACCTTATTTTTTTTTCTTGAAAAAAAATATCTCTTCAAATGGACAGATGATCTGGATGCATGGGGAGCTGTTGTGATGCTGAATAAACCTCAACAGCCAGAAGTCTGTAAAAGCTGAGCCCACACAGAGGAAACATATGTTGGAGTTTATATCCAACCAAGTTGGAGGGATTTGGTAAAAACCTAGGGATTTCCTTTTTTTCTTTTAAATCTTTTAATTTGAAATAATAGATTCACAGGAAATTGCAAAGATAGATGCCATGTACCCCTCACTCAGTTTCTTCCTGTGGTTATATCTCATATAACCATATTATAGTATCAAAACCAGAAAATCAACATTAGTACACTATGTGTATAGGTCCATGCCATTTTATTACAAGTGTAAACCATGTACCACCACTCCTTTTTTTTGTCTTTTTTTGTCTTTTTGCCTTTTGAGGGCTGCTCCCGTGGCATATGGAGGTTCCCAGGCTAGGGGTCTAATCGGAGCTGTAGCTGCCAGCCTACACCAGAGACACAGCAACGCGAGATCCGAGCCATGTCTGTGATCTACACCACAGCTCATGGCAATACTGGATCCTTAACCCACCGAGCAAGGGCAGGGATCGAACCCGCAACCTCATGGTTCCTAGTCGGATCCATTAACCACTGTGCCACGACGGGAACTCCTATACCACTACTCTTATCAAATACAAAACTATTCCATCACCACAGAGCTCCTTTTTTGTAATCGCGCCCACTCTTCTCTCACCACTCTCTCTAAACCCTGACAATAACGAATATGTTCTCAATCTCTATAATTTTGAGAAAGTTGTATATAGGGAATCATACAGAATATAATCTTTTGATATTGGCTTTTTTCACTCAACATAATGCTCTTGAGATCCATCTAAGTTGTGTGTATCAATAATTCCAATAGTTCTTTTTGTTGCTTAATAATATCCCATTAATACCATTCCCATGAAGTAACACAATTTGTTTAGCCATTCATCCTACAAAGGACATTTTGCTTGTTTTCAGTTTGGGGTTATTACAAATAAAGCTGCTATGATCTTTTGTGTGCATGTACATTTTCATTGCTCTGGAATAAATAACCAAGAGCACAAATACGAGGTAAGGCTTTCCTTTGGACATGGCATTAGAGCCATGCTTTAGTAGTAAAATATTTGTCCCAAGACTAAGTAAAAACCTTAATACTTGGAAAAAAGACTGAATCAGACCAGTCTAACAAAGCTTAACCAAGCCTTCATCTGTTCATGGTGAGTGGTCAATAATTAAACTGTCTTCAAGGAAGAAATAGACAATCTGAAAAGGCTGATAATGGATAAAGCAATTGAATCATTGATAACTTTCAAAACAGAAAGCACCAGTCTCCAGATGGGTTCATTGGTTAATTTAATTCCACCAAACTTTTTTTTTTTTTTTGTCTTTTTGCCTTTTCTAGGGCCGCTCCCTCGGCATGTGGAGGTTCCCAGGCTAGGGGTCGAATCAGAGCTGTAGCCACCGGCCTACATCAGAGTCACAGCAGCGCAGGATCCGAGCCGCATCTGTGACCTACACCACAGCTCACGGCAACGCTGGATCCTTAACCCGCTGAGCAAGGCCAGGGATCGAACCCGCAACCTCATGGTTCCTAGTCAGATTCGTTAACCACTGCACCATGACAGGAACTCCCATAATTCCACCGAACATTTAAGGAAGAAATTACATCAATCCTTAACAAACTTTTTTAGAGTAGAGAAGTGGAGGAAATGCTTCATCATTTATTCTATGAGGCCAACATCACCCTAAAGCCAAAATCAGACAAAAACATTACAAGAAAACTACAGACTAATATCTCTCATAGATATAATATCTCTCACAGAACACAAATGCAAAACATTGTATCTCTATATACCAGCAAAAAACAAATGGAATTTGAAATTAAAAACACAGGAGTTCCTGTTGTGGCTCAGCAGTTAACAAACCCGACCAGTATCCATGAGGACACAGGTTCGGTCCCTGGCCTTGCTCAATGGGTTAAGGATCTTGCATTGCCGTGAGCTGTGGTGTAATTCACAGACGCGGCTCGGATCCTGCGTTGCTGTGGCTGTGGTGTAGGCTGGCAGCTACAGCTCCAATTGGACCCATAACCTGGGAACCTCCATATGCCAAGGGTGAGGCCCTAAAAAAAAAAAAAAAAAAAAGAAAAGAAATTAAAAACACAACGCGCTTTACATCAGCACCCCCCCCAAGATAGTATGCTTAAGTATAACTCTAACAAAAAGGTCCAAGACCTATATGAAAAAAAAAAAAAAAAACCTACAAAAGTCTAATAAATGAAATCAAAGAAGAACTATATTAATGGAAAGATAGTTTATGTTCATGGATAAGAAGGCTCAGTATTGTCAATATGTCAGTTCTCCCTACCTTGAGCTATAGATTCAATACAACCTCATTCAAAATTCCAGCAAGGTATTTTATAGATACTAACTGCTTCTGAAGTTTGTATGGTGAGACAGAAGACCCAGAAGAGCCAACAAACATGATATCAAATGAGAAGAACACAATTGGAAGATTTTTACCACCTGAGTTCAAGACTTACTGTAAAGCAACAGTCATCAAGACAGTGTGATATTGGCTCCCCCAAAATAGACAAATAGATTAATAGAAGAGAATAGAAAGATCAGAAATACACCCTCATTGGAGTTCCCTCATGGCTTAGCAGGTTAAGGATCTGGTGGTGTCATTGCTGTGGCTCTGGTTACAGCTGCAGTGTGGTTTCATCCCTGGCCAAGGACCTTCCCTGTGCCATGGGGCCAACAAAAAGAAAAAAAGAAATACACCCCCATAAATATAGTCAACTGATCTTTGACAAAGAAGCAGAGACAATACAATATAGTAAAAACAATCTTTTCAACAAATAGTACTGGAACAAATGGACATCCACATGCCAGAAAAGAGAAAAAGAAAAAATGAACCTAGACTCAGACCTTACACTCTTCACAAAAACTAACTTCAAATGATCACAGACCTAAATACAAAATGCAGAACTATAAAACTCCTACAAGAGATCATAAGCGAAAACCTATATGACCCTGCGTATGGTAATAACTTTTAGATTCAACACTGAAGGCACGGTCATGAAAGAAGTAATTGATAGGCACAACTTCATTAAAATTAAACATTTCTGGAAAAGACAATGTCAAGAGTATGCAAAGAAAAGTCCACAGGCTGGGAGAAAACAGTCACAAAAACATCTGATAAAGGACTGCTATTCAAAATACAGGACGAACACTTAAAACTCAACAGTAAAAATACAAACAACTTGTTTAAAAGATGGGTCAAGGACTTTAACAGACCCTTCAACAAAGAAAATATACAGATGGTGAATAAGCATATGAAAAGATGCTCCATATCCTGTGTCATCTGGGAAATGCAAACTAAAACAATGAGATGCTTATTATTATATACTTATTAGAATGACCAAAATCTGGAACTCTGATTAGACCAAAAGCTGGGGAGGATGTAGAGTGACAGTTACATCTCACTCGTTGCTGGTGAGTGAGAGTGCAAAATGGCACAGCCACTTTGGAAGACAGTTTGATATTTTCCTACAAAATTGAACATACTTTACTGTATGATACAGCAGTTGTGTTCCCTGGTATTCAGCCAATGAGTCAAAAACTTACATCCACACAAAAAAACTGCACACAGATGTTTGTTGCTGCTTAATTCATATTTGCTGAAATTGGAAGCAGCCACAATGTCCTTAGGTAGGTGAATGGATAAATAAACTGTCATTCCTTCAGACAATGGAAGCTGTGAGAAGACATGGAGGAAACTTAAATGTATATTTTTAAGTGATAGAAGGCAACCTAAGGTGACAATATCCATACTGTGGATTCCAGCTATATGACATTCTGGAAAGGCAAAACCGGTGAGATAGTAAAAAAAATAAAATAAAATAAAATAAAAATAAATTAATTAATTAAAAATAAAAACCAGCAGTTACTAGGGGTTGAAAGTCTAGAGAATGGATGAAGAATTTCAGAGCACAAGGGATTTTTAGGGCACTGGAAATACTCTGTATGATACCATAATGATGGATACATGTCATTATACATCTGTCCAAACCTATGGAATGAGCAACATCAAAATTATATTGTGGAGTTCCCTTCATGGCTCAGTGGTTAATGAAACCAACTAGGATCCATGAGGTCACGGGTTCGATCCCTGGACTTGTTCAGTGGGTTAAGAATCCAGCACTGCCGTGAGCTGTGGCGTAGGTCACAGATGTGGCTCGGATCTGGCGTTGCTGTGGCTGTGGTGTAGGCCAGCAACTGTAGCTCTGATTTGACCCCTAGCCTGGGAACTTCCATATGCTGTGGGTACGGCCCTAAAAAGAAAAAAAAAAAGTGAATTGTAATGTAAACTATGAATTTGGAGTGATTATGATGTGTCAATGTAGGTTCATCAGTTGTAACAAATCTACCCTCTGGTGGGAGATGCTAATCATAGGGAAGCAGGGTTGTAGATGGAAAATCTGTTCGTTCCCCTTGATTCTGCTATGAACCTTACAATGCCCTGAAAAATGGCCGTAAGAAAAAGAAAAAAAAATTTTTAAAAAGATAATCAAGTGGGGCGTAAAATGTGGTGGTTAAAATATAGGCAACCTTGAATTTTGTTCCAGCGCTACTGCTCCCTACTTGTGACTTTGGGCAAGATGCTCAAATGCCCTATGTTTTCTCTGTTAAGATCAGTGTCTATAAAATAGGGTTGATGATATTAGCACCAATATCTGGGTTTTTATGAAGAATAAGTGAGATAATGCCATAGCTAAAGGGCCTAAGAAGATGCCCGGTATATAATAATCACTCAGTAAATGTGGGCTCTTAGTATTTATTACCCAGAAGGTATTGGAGGCATCATGTATTCTCCCTTGATTCCATTTGATGGATAAAGATGGACGTCAGTGAACTCAGGAAAGTTGACTTCTTAGTGGCTATAGAGAGAAGAGGTCCAGAAATGTACACTCGTCAATAAAGTTTTGTTTTGTTTAAATTATTGTTACCAGTAGAGGCTCTAGCTAAAAGTATCCATAAGTTTGTGCCATTATGATTTGCTGTTAGATGCCCTTTATGATATAACCCCTGCTGGAGCTGCCTGTCTTGAGTAGTAAGTGGTGAAGATCCTAGGACTCAAGATTCTGACTTCTGGTTCCACTTGCCAAATGGACACTACAGAAATCCAAAGAAAGTGTAAGCTTGTGACCTGAAGAAGACCATCTGGCTACTGAAGAAAGTCCCCACAAAGTGATATTTGTTCTGTTCCAAGAGGCTTCTGGAAAAGGCATCTGCAGAGTTAAATATGTTTAAGATTCTCCTCATATTTGATCTTCTTGGAGGCTGTGGTGAAAGAGCCTATTAAATATTCTGAAATTTCTACTTGGCACCCAGAATAAAGCAAGATGTCATTCTTTAACTCAATGATTTGAGAATTTACTTGACCAGAGAACTCTGTTCTCTTGGCATAAAGCCTATGCACACCCTGTGGGAGAATGGTCTTTGGAACACATTCTAGAGAAGGTCAAACTAGAGAACTTCACCACGATGATCCAGCATCTGAACTTGACACCACAGCTAGAGTTGACTGGTGTTTTAGAAAACAGATTCTTCCTTTTTTTTTTTTTTTTTTTTTTTTGCTTCTTATGGCCGCACCCACGGCATATGGAAGTTCTCAGGCTAGGAGTCGAATCAGAACTACAACTGCTGCCCTATGCCACAGTCGCAGCAACACAAGATATGAGCCGCATCTGCGACCTACACCACAGCTCATGGCAATACCGGATCCTTAACCCACTGAGCGAGATCAGGGATCGAACCTGCATCCTTATGGATCCTAGTCGGGTTTGTTACCACTGAGCCATGAGAGGAACTCCCAGCAGATTCTTCCTAACCAAGTATATACATCTCAGATGAAGTTATTTACATTTGGAATTTGCTGGGGGTGGTGGGTGTCAGTGAGTGGGGTGTGAGTAGGGACATAAGTAAAATAAAAATGACCATTATTAGTTGATGACTTATTTTAGGTAGGTAATGGATATGTGAGGCTTCTTTATACAATTCTCTGCTTTTGTGTTTGTTTGAGATTTTTCCTTAAAAATATTTTTAAAGGGAAATATTTAAACCAGAATACATTCTGATGTATTTGTAATACTAGTATAACAAACTATTTGCATGAATTAGAACAAAGGTTACTCTAAATGAAAATAGTGTCTATCTTGCTTGCCATCAAAAATGGCAATAGCAAACATGCCCAGTCATTACTTTTTTTTTTTTGCTTTCTTTTTTTTTTTACAGGCTGCACCCCAGGCACATGGAGGGTCCCAGGCTAAGGATCAAATCAGAGCTACAGCTGCCGGCCTATGCCACAGCCACAGCAACACCAGATCAGAACTGGGTCTTTGACCTAAACCGTAGTTCATGACAACGCCAGATCCTTAACCCGCCGAGCAAGGCCAGGGATGGAACCCGAAACCTCATGGCTTCTGGTCGGATTCATTTCCACTGCACCACGACAGGAACTCCCATGCCCAGTCATTTTAACCTATGATCACTCCCCTAATTTTTTCTTAATTTCTGAAGCATTTCCCCTAAGATTATTAACGCCATCATGTCCAGTAAACAATGAACGTGAAAGGACTCTTGAAAATAAGGATACTATTGCAGTTTTTCTTTTAATTTGAAAGTGGAGAGATTAAAACAAATGTCGCTTATGTGGCAGCAATTATGAATTGGCTAATAAATAATGCATCCATAAACATTTTTCCATAACCTGGTTTGTATAAGGAGGGTTGCTTCTATACTCCAAAGACAGGGTTGTTTTCAGGGTTGTTTCATCAGCAGCAAAAATCTTTCTGAGGGAAACAAGCAAAAAACCCCACAAACACATAGTGTGTGTGCAAATTTTAGTAGGTCAAATAATGTATAATTGGAATGAGAAGGTAGAGGTTTTTTTTATATAAAACCAACTTATATCAATTGGGCTTATCTTTTAAATCTTTGTGGCCTCACAGGAAAACTTACTTGAGTCAAGTTTCCATTTATAAGCAACAGTCTTTTTGAATCATTACTTGAAAATTTGGAAATTTTTGTTTATGCACATCCATTTTGAATTGGAATTTTATTTGTGAACAAAAGAGAACACTAATTACTGTATTAACTGAATTTTATTGCAATGGGGCACAGGAAGCTGCAATTAAAGAGAATCAAGAATCTCCAACTGGGGAGTCCCTGTCATGGCTCAGTGGTTAACGAACTCGACTAGCATCCATGAGGACGTGGGTTTGATCTCTGGCCTTGCTCAGTGGGTTAAGGATCCAGTGTTGCCATGAGCTATGATGTAGGTCGCAGATGCGGCTGGGATCCTGAGTTTCTGGCTGTGGCATGGGCCAGCAACTACAGCTCCAATTGGAGCCCTAGCCTGGGAAACTCGGTATGACAAAAAAATTTTTAAAAATTAAAAAATAAACATCCAAGAATCTCCAACTGTCAACAACTGCCATGTGCTCTTCCCTGAGCCAATCAAAGCAAAGTATTTTAGAATACCTGCTGGGATTGACCTACCTGGGGCCAAGCGCCTTTTCTGGGGGAGGGGAGGGGAAGGGAAACTCCACCTAAACCATACAAACTAAGCACAATTGCTCCAGGAAAGGGACGACTCATTCTCCAAAGAATAGGATGCAAGTAAGTGAATCATATACCCATCATGGGGTCCAACCAACAACAATAAAAAAGGCAGTTCTACAGATGGCCAACAAGCACGTGAAAAAATGCTCAACATCCCTGATTATTAGAGAAAAGCAAATCAAAACTACCATGAGATACCACCTCACGCTAGTCAGAATGGCCATCATTAATAAGTCTACAAATAACAAGTGCTGGAGGGGGTGTGGAGAAAAGGGAACCCTCCTGCACTGTTGGTGGGAATGTAAACTGGTACAGCCACTATGAAGATCAGTATAGAGATACCTTAGAAATCTGTACATAGAACTACCATATGATCCAGCAATCCCACTCTTGGGCATATATCCAGACAAAACTCTACTTAAAAGAGACACATGCACCCGCATGTTCATTGCAGCACTATTCACAATAGCCAGGACATGGAAACGACCCAAATGTCCATCAACTGACGACTGGATTAGGAAGATGTGGTATATATACACAATGGAATACTACTCAGCCATAAAAAACAACGACATAATGCCATTTGCAGCAATAGGGATGAAACTAGAGACTGTCATCCTGAATGAAGTAAGTCAGAAAGAGAAAGACAGATACCATATGATATCGCTTATATCTAGAATCTAATATAAGGCACAAAGGAACCTTTCCACAGAAAAGAAAATCATGGACTTGGAGAATGGACTGTGGTTGCCAAGGTGGAGAGGGAGGGAGTGGGGGTGGTTGGGGAGCTTGGGGTTAATAGATACAAACTATTGCCTTTGGAATGGATTTGCAATGAGATCCTTCTGTGCAGCACTGGGAACTATGTCTAATCACTTAGGATGGAGCATGCTAATGTGCGAAAATAGAATGTGCACGTATTAATATCTGGGTCACCATGCTGTACAGTAGGAAAAAAATTGTATTTGGGAAATAACTATTAAAAAAATAATAAAATAATATTAATTAAAAAAAAAAAGACAGTTCTGGAGTTCCCACTGTGACACAGCAGGTTAAGGATTTGAGGTTGTGGCAGCTGTGGCCTAGGTCACAGCTGTGGCTTGGATTTCATCCTTGGCCCGGGGACTTCCATAAGCTGCAGGTGTGGCCAAAAACTAACCAACCAAACAAACAAAAAATAATGAAAAAGAGACAGATATATGTAGCATCTACTCAAAAGAAGAATAACTAAAATTCCACAACTAAATTTGTACCTGCAAACAAGCCATGTTCCCACTGCTGCTGCTCTGAGAGGGTGTGTGTGTATGTGTGTGTGTGTGTGTGCGTGTATTCCCAAAGAATGGAATTTTATTTTATTTTTAAATTCAATTTATTGGAGTATAGTTGATTTACAATGGTGTCTTAATTTCTGCTATAGAGCAGTGATTCAGTTATACACACATATATGTGTATCTATATACTTACATTCTCTTTCATATTCTTTTCCATTATGGTTTATCACAGTACATTTATTTATTTTTGCTTTTTAGGACCACACCCGTGGCATATGGAGGTTCCCAGGCTTGGGGTCAAATTAGAGCTGTAGCTGCTGGCCTATACCACAGCCACAGCAATGAGGGATCTGAGCCGCATCTGCCACCTACACCATAGATCACGGCAATGCCGGATCTTTAACCCACTGAGTGAGGCCGGGGATAGAACCTGCGTCCTCATGGATGCTAGTCAGATTTATTTCTGCTGAACCACTACGGGAACTCCTCACAGTATATTGAATATAGTCCCCTGTGCTATATAGTAGGACCTATCCATTCTATATATACAATAGTTTGCATTTGCTAATTCCAAATTCCCAATACCTCTTTCCCCACAGCCCCAAGACTTCTTTTCCATAAATCTGTTCTCTGTTCTCTGTAGATAGATTTGTGTCATATGTTATTTACTTGTTTATTTTTAATTTTTACGGCTTCATCCACAGCAGATGTAAGTCCTTAGGCCAGGGACTGAATCCAAGCCACACCTGAGACCTAGGCTAAAGCCATGGCTATGCCATATCCTTTAATCTACTGTGCTGGGCCAGGGATCTAACCCACACATCTGTAGCAACCCAAGACACTTGGATTCTTAACACACTGGGCCACAGTGGGAGCTCCTGAGTCATATTTTAGATTCCACATATAAGTGATATCATATGGTATTTGTCCTTCTCTGTTTGACTTACTTCATTTAGTTTGATCATCTCTAAGTCCATTCATGTTACTGCAAATGGCATTATTTCATTCATTTTATGGCTGAGTAATATTCTATTGTATATATGTACCACATCTTCTTTATCTCTTCATCTATCAATGGACATTTAGGTTGTTTCTTTGTCTTGGCTATTGTGAATAGTGCCGCTATGAACACAGAAGTGAATATATCTTTTTCAATAATAGTATTTTTCTGGATATATGCTCAGGAATGGGATTTCTGGATCATATAGCATCTCTACTTTAGTTTTTTGAGGAACCTCCATACTGCTCTAGTGTGCACACCAACTTACATTCCCTCCAACAATATAGGAGGGTTCTCTTTTCTCCACACCCTGAGAGGGTATTTTCTTAATCCCAAAATGCTTTCATTGGGCAAAAGCGTTTAAGAAAATGTTTTGATGAGAGTAAGGAGAATGAGAAAGAGCACAAGGATGCTTTGAATGGGGAGGGTAGAGAGAAGATGGGTCTTCTGATTGGGGTAGGTTGTAGAGGAGAGAAATCACATATTCATCACTTCTCAGTGTTGTCCAGAAAAGCCTGTTTATCTTTTGATTGGATGACAAGACTGAATTTTTATTTATTAAAAGTTTCATTCAAATATGGTTGACTTACAATGTTGTATTCACTTCAGGTGTACAGCAAAGTGAATCAGTTATACATATCCATATATCCATTCTTTTTTCCCGTATAGTTTATTACAAACTATTGAGTAAATTTTCCTGTGCCGCACACTAGGTTCTTAAAAATCACGTATTTTATATAGTAATGTGTATATGTTATTTGCACTCTCCCAATTCTTCCCTCCTCACAACTGTTTCACCTATGGTGACCATAACATTGGTTTCGAAATCTGTGAGTTCGCTCTGTTTTATAAATAAATTCTTTTAAAAAGACATGTCCATTCACTGCATTTAAGCTGTTCACAGTGCTCACGTCTTCGTGTCACAAGTCTAGCCTTGGTCTTCAAGAGGCCTGTTTGCCCCAGGGCCAAGCAAAGTCCAGGTAAGCAATTTGAATATGAAGAGAGTTGGGAATATAGGATTTTTAGCCTTTTCAAGTTTGAAGATAAAACAGATTTTGTTTGCTTTCAAAATCCACACCCATATCCCAGGCAGCTTTTTGGAAAAGAACCTGGTTGCCCCAATCTCTTAGCAAAAGTACAGAGAAGCATTCCTGAAAGAGCTGCTTGCAATTTAAGGCAGAGCTGTAACTTCATTTTTTTTTTCCCCGTGTTTTTTCATCTGACATTGGGTCCTTCTTTCCCCGGAGAAAAATCTGAGATTCCAGAAGAATCAGGACATGTCTGTTGCAGTATTTCTCAGTCCTTGCCTTCTTCCCTTTAACCCTCCAGATAAAATATGCTTCTGAGAGCTTCACTTCTTAAGAGATTCTCACCAGAAAAAACTAAGGATTTTCTGTGTGTCTTGCATATGGATGAGTATGTTTGCATCAGTATGTTCTTATAAGGAAGACAATATTAATGAAAAAAGAAAGGCAACTCCTTCTCAGCTGGGCCAAAATCCAAGGCATCTTCCTTACCTAAAACCATGAATATGCAAGCCCTGCTTGGAATGCTTAAATTCTCGCCTTGCTCCAAGCTAATGGCTGATGGTACGAGCAACACGCTTGGAGATTCAGGTCACATCTGCGGCAAATGACATATTCAGTACGATATGAATAACATGCATGCAGCCGTCGGTACAGTGGCATCTGCTGGGCTTCAGGTCCTGCTTTTTGGAGATTGTATTATGTTTAGATATCATTACCTCCTGCTATTATTTGCATCTTTGGCCTGTGCTTTGTCTAATGCTTGGTTTCCTAGGATGCCATTCAGAGACTGACAGGGCAGCCTCTGGAGTGGAAAGGGCTCCCATTGCAAGTCTAAACAGCAATGGCTGTTCATAATTAGACCTGGCAGTTATTTAAGTTTGCCAGTGCATCTGTCTTTGTGGAGAAGAAGAATTACAGGACGACTGGAGATGGCAAAGTATTCTGATACCTATGGTGAGTCTCTTCAATGAGCCTACAGCTTGGCTTTTGAATGGTTGTGATGGGAACTCAGAATCCCAGGCCTCCTGGGAAAAACAAGAGTTCTCTGGTCTAAGTGCTTCAAAAGATTGCCAGTAGTTAAGACAGTCACATGATCCCTCTGCATAAAATATTTCAATCATTTCTCATCGCTTTAGGAAAAAGAAGAAAAAGAAAAATCATCCTGACTTCCTAAATATTTTCCCAACCTCTTCTCAAACCACTCTTTACCTTATGATCTGAGTTCTATTTCAATCACACTTTGACTTTAGTACCCCACCTTGCACAGGGCTTCTGCATCTGTGGCTCCCTCTGAATTCTCTTCCTTCCTCATCAAGTCTGTTTCACCCACATCTTGGCCCAAAGGAAACTTCCTCAAAGAAACCTCCTTTGATATCTGAATGAGCCATGTTGCCTTTAATATTTGTGTTTCCAGACATGGGGATGTAGGAAATGGAAATGGCCTTTCTCTTCCTCTAACTGTGAAACTCCTATTTAAACTTCAATGCCCAGGAATTCCCATTGTGGTGCAGCAGAAATGAACCCAACTAGTATTCATGAGAACATAGGTATGATCCCTGGCCTCTCTCAGGCTCAGGCATTGCCTTGAGCTGTGGTGTAGGTTGCAGACGAAGCTCAGATCCTGCGTTGTTACGGCTGTGGTGTAGGCTGGTAGCCATAGATCCTATTTGACCCCTAGCCTGGGAAGTTTCATGTGCCGCATCTGTGGCCCTAAAAAGCAAATGAAATGAAATGAAAAAATACTTCAATGTCCAGCTCAAACAACTCCTTCACTATGGAGTCATTCCTTATTTTCTGGACACTCCCCATGATTCATGCCTTCCATATGCCTTACAAATTTGGTTCTTTTTTTTTTTTTAGGCCACAACTGTAGCATATGGAAGTTCCTGGGCTAAGGGTCAAGTCAGAGCTGCAGCTGCTGGCCTATGCCACAGCCACAGCAATGCCAGATGCAAGCCGCATCTGCGAACTACACTGCAGCTTTCGGCAACACCTGATTCTTAACCAACCGAGTGAGGCCAGGGATCAAACCCATATCCCCATGGACACTATGTTGGGTTCTGAACTCACTGATCTATAACGGGACCTCTACAAATTTGGTTCTTTAACTGTTCACAATTCTGTCTACTCACTTTGGGGGCTTTTGAAATGCAAGAACCTATGTCTTATTCATCTTTGTGTTCCTAGTTCCTAATCACTTAATAAGAATTAAGTCCCATTAAGTCCCAACCCACAGAAACTTACATCTCCAAGGGTTCTGTTCAAGGTGATGATGAGATGATGTGATCATTTAAGCTCAGCTAATTGGCTAATTGGAAAATGTCTATGGAGGAAGTTAGGTTTCTGGACCCCCCGCTCATCTTTTTCTTAGTGGCTATCTGTCATTGCTTAATCCATCAGTGACTGAGACTGCAGCAGTCTCATTCAGAGGTGAATTCAGCTGCAAGTGGCAGGAAATTTGGCCAGATTGAAATAAATAAGGAAGAGGTTTATTTTTCTCTTCTATTAAGAAGTCTAGGAGTTCCATTTGTGGCACAGTGGAAACAAATCCAACTAGTATCCATGAGGATGCGCGTTTGAGCCCCAGCCTCACTCAGTGGGTCAGGGATCGAGTGTTGCCATGAGCTGTGGTGTCAGCTGATAGCTGTAGCTCTGATTCCACCCTCTGGCCTGGGAACATCCATATGCCACAGGTGTGGCCCTAAAAAGCAAAAATAAATAGAAAATTTTTTTTTAAAGTCTAGGAGTTCATGCTGTGACTCAGTGGGTGAAGAACATGACTACTATCCATGAAGATGAGTGTTCAATCCCTGGCCTCGCTCAGGGGGTTAAGGATCTGGTGTTGCCGTGAGTTGTGGTATAGGTCTCAGATGCAGCTTGGATCTGGTGTTGCTGTGGCTGTGGCATGGGCCAGCAGTTGCAGCAGCTCCAGTTGGACCCCTAGCCTGGGAACTTCCATATGCTGCGGGGGTAGCTCTAAAAAGAAAAAAAAAGTCTTGAGGTAGGTCATCCAGGGCTAATGCAGCTAATTGTGGGTGTCTTTGGCTGCCTAGAGTTCATCTACCTCCCTGCTCCACTGTTCTTAGCGGCTTTCGTCTTCATAATTACAAGATGTCTAATGTGTGAGGCTTAGTCTCTGTGTTCCAGACAGGAAAAAATGGGAACAAGGAAAGGACAAATCAATGAAGGACCACACCAGCCAAATCTAACCCTTGCCAAGCTTTTCAAGAGCCAAACACAGTGGCTTCTTTAAGTCTTATTGGCTGTAACTGTGTCACATGACTGTTTCTAACTGCAAAGGAGGCTGGGAAATCTAGGATTTCAGCTAGGCTTTGCTGATCAAGACAAAATTAGGGTTCTTTCAGTAAGGAAGGAATAAGGGAGATGGTTGTTGGGTCCAAATCTAGCAATGTGTGCCACTGAGCACTTACTGAGCATCCTGAAAGCCAAGGAAGAAATATGTTTGAATCTTTGGGGCATTTTCTCAAATTGTGAGAAAAGGCTTTTTTCCTGCCCAGGATCTGGAAATATGTACCTTGCCTTCTGTAGAGCTGTGCCACCCAGTTAGTTGGGGTCTCCTCGTCCCTGTATTATTCAGGGGTCTGCAGAGAAATAGAATTAATATCTCTAGCTCTCTTATCTCTCTCTCTCTCTCTCTCTCTCTATATATATATATATATATATATATATATATTATACATCTATCCAAAGAGTGAGAGATTTTAGGGAATTGGCTTATGTGATTGTGGGGGCTGGCAAATTTGAAATCCATAAGGCAAGCTGGCTGTTTAGAAATTCAGGGAAGAATTAATGTTGGAGTCCTGAGTCCAAAATCTGCAGGGCTGGCCAGCAGATGGGAAACTCAGGCATGGTTTCCAAGTTGCAGCCTTGAAGAAAAATTGCTTCTTCTTTGGAAATTTCAATCTTTGCTCCTAAGCCCTCAGCTGATTGGATGAGGCCCAGACACATTATTGAGAGTAACCTGCCTTACTCAAAGTCTACTGATTGCAGGAGTTCCCATTTTGGCACAGTGGAAACAAATCCGACTAGTAAACATGAGGTTGCAAGTTTGATCCCTGGCCTCGCTCAGTGGGTTAAGGATCTGGCATTGTCATGAGCTATGGCGTAGTTTGCAGATGCAGCTCAGATACCGCATTGCCGTGGCTGTGGTGTAGGCTGGCATCTGTAGCTCTTACTGGACCCCTAGTCTGGGAACTTCTGTATGCCGAGAGTGTGGTCCTGAAAAGCAAAAGCAAAAACAAAAAAAGTCTACTGATTACAAATACTAATCACATGATATCTAGTCTGATTTTTGACCAAATAACTGGGGGCACCATAGCCTAAACAAGTTGACACATAAGTTAACCAGTGTAGCCCTCAAATCTTGTTCAGAACCACTGCCTGGGGAATGAAGAGCCCTTTCCAAGATGGCTTCACGTTCTCAGTCGCTGTTGTATTTAGGGCACCTCAGGCTCCACAACACATTCTGCGGTGCAACTTCCAACCCCAGCCCAGTTCGAGTCGGCCCTGAAATTCAAGCCTGTCCTCAATATCTCACCACAAAGCACCATTTGCATACAGCATTTGTAGATTTTAAAGACTTTCCTCCAGATTGGTCAAGCTGGGAGATATACTTACACTAACTTTGGCCCTCTTTCTTCCCTTCTTGGCAATTCATTTTTGGACTGAGACCTACGCTAAAACCCCAAATTCTTTCTCCCCGATTACGCAAAAGAATTTCCCCTCTTCTGATTTAAAAAATCACAAATTTTCAGGTGTTGAGGGTTCATTCCAAGGCTTTATGAGCACAATGCATTTTCCAACAAAGACATTCATTGCTTTCTCCAATAGCAATTCTAGTGGCATTGCTAGGACAATAGTATAATATATTATATATACTATTATATATGAAATATATTGCAATATATAATAAATATGTAATATATAATAAATACAAGACCAATAAAACGTGGCCGTTGAGAGAATTCAAACTTTCCAGACAGGACAGAGTAATCAAGGCACACAGAGAGAGATCCCAGAAAGTTGTTACAACCCAGAGGAGTTGCCATGTTCTCGTGCCAGTGAGCCCAAGGTCCTTAGCATGGTACACAGGTCCTTGCTTTTTACCCACTTTCTCATGCCATCCACCCTCAAATTCTGTGTCACGTTAAGCTGCTGGCCATGTCTCTGTTCATGCTGTTTCCGGTATTCATCTCTTTCTCTCACCCTCTCTGCCAGTCATCCTGGTGAATTCATCCTTCTGAGAAGCTCTTGCAGACTCCTCGAGAGAAAATGTTGCCATTGCTTCTTGGACAATAATTCTCTCCCAAGAGCATCAGGAACTTAAGTGCTTCCCTGGTGCTGGCCATAGCATCAGGACCACAGCTCAATAAGTACTTGTTGAACTGAATTGAATTCAAATGAATTGGCACACGATGAAGTTCATCCTTGGAGATTTTCCACCTAACATCATTATAAAGCCAAGGAGAATTTAATTTCTAGATCCTATATTTAAACTACTGTTCCATTGCAATGCACTGACATTGTGGTTTTAAATTTTAAAAGGAAAAAGAAAATATCCTGCATATAGTTCCTAGAGACTATATTTGGAGGTCCCCTAATATTTCTGGAAACCACAGCGAGAGAAATACTAACTTAAAAAAAAATCAAGCTTTATTTTATGGAAGAAGACTTTCAAATGGGGATTGTTGCTCTGAAAGAAAAGTGTTATCTTTATAACTGATAAAATGTTTGTTTTAGATGATCATGAAAACTAAATCCCAAAGAAAAAATGTCCACAGTGCCTAAAATTTAGTCAGACCCCAGTTTCAGAAACACTGAGGTCACAACTCATGAGGCAGGCTTTGTGGCAATATAAGGACAAGACCCTGAGGCAGAGAATCGGGTCCTCACACCAAGATGGCATTGACCTTCACTTCAAGGATACATTTGGCAAGGCCAAAGGCAAGTCTGCTTGGGAATGTGTGGACTGACAGGCATGCACACATCCTGGAAACAGAAGTTTCCAGTCGATGATGATTGAGCTCATGCGCAGGGCTCTACTCTCTCAGGTGGCTGGCATGCAATGCCATTAGGACAGGACTCTGAGGGGTCTCCCTGCCCCCTCCCCCGAGACACTTCTCCCTCTTCCTTTCAGTCCTGCCTTTGTGCCTGGGAAGAGAACACCAAGGCCTGGAAGGACACCCAAGTCTCTCTACATGAAGTCCGGCTGGCCCCGCAAGCTCAGCCTGTTGTTTGCCCAAGTTCCAACTTTCTCCAACTTAGCCAACTGTGGTCTCCTAGAGATCTTACTGAAACATTTGGAGACTGAGAAATGTATTTCCTGTGTCCATAGGATGTCACACACATCCGTCCTCTAAAGTCTCTCCCCTGCCGAAATGTGACTCATGGCGCCACCTGCGTTGAAATCATCTTGAGATTTTGTTCATAATGAAGATTTTTTTTTTTTAGTCTTTTTTTTGTCTTTTGAGGGCCGCACCCACAGCATATGGAGGTTCCCAGGCTAGGGGTCTAATCGGAGCTGTAGCCGCCAGCCTACGCCAGAGCCACAGCAACGTTAGATCCAAGCTGTGTCTGTGACCTATAGCACAGCTCACCGCAATGCCGGATCCTTAACCCACTGAGCAAGGCCAGGGACCGAACCCACAACCTCATGGTTTCTAGTTGGATTCATTAACCACTGCACCATGACGGGAACTCCCGTAATGAAGATTCTTTTTTTTTTTTTTTGTCTTTTTGCCATTTCTAGGGCCGCTCCCTCGGCATATGGAGGTTCCCAGGCTAGGGGTCCAATCGGAGCTGTAGCCTCCGGCCTACGCCAGAGCCACAGCAACGCGGGATCCGAGCCGCGTCTGCAACCTACACCACAGCTCACGGCAACGCCGGATCCTTAACCCACTGAGCAAGGGCAAGGACCGAATCCGCAACCTCATGGTTCCTAGTCGGATTCGTTGACCACTGCGCCACGACGGGAACTCCCGTAATGAAGATTCTTGAGCTCCACTCTAGACTCCTCCACAGCCTTCAAGTTGCTGCTTCAGTATATGGAGTGACTGGCCAACGGGGACCTGCTGTAGAGCACAGGGAGCTCAACATTCTGTGATAACTTACATGGGAAAAGAATCTGAAAAAAATAAAGCCATGTGTTGGGATGGGGGGTTGGAGAAGGAGCTGCTTCATTGGCAGGAGATGCTCTGCTGACCTTCAACTTCTCCTAAGTCTTTCTTTCATCTGGGTTCACACCATTAGCTACTGCTGTCCTGTTCACTTCCCCAGGTCTGACTCCAGAGCTGTCAAACAGGGCCACAGCAACACGTTATTTCTGCATGTGGCCACCACTTCCCCAGGTCATTCAGAGATAGGTTCTGGCTGATGGGCTCCATGATCCTAGTCTTGGAAGACCTCCCAATGAGCTGAGTGGAGGGCTGGCCACAGTCCCCTTGGCTGCCAGGGCTCTTTTACTCTCCAACAATTTTTTGACTCCAAGGAGTTCTTGGGTTGACACCAAACACGGAGAGTGAAGTTCAGACATTCTTCCTTTTATCAGCTCCTTCTCCACCTATGGCTGCTTTCCAGGTGCCTCTGGAAGAGGGGAAGGCTCTGTGAGTCAGGGAAATCAGCTAATGTCCCTCCGTTCTGTCTCTCCTCTGCCCTCCTGCTCCCATTGCTTGGCCAGGTGGCAGATGCTTCCCTTGGGAGCTGGAGCTTGCCAGAACCTCTGGGCTGGTATTTGGACTGTACCTTTGTTCCAAGTTTTGACTTTGTCCAGAATAGTGTCATGGACTTTCTCATGCCTGGCAGTTACAGGCCAGCCCCATCTCCAGTCTTCATCTCCCTCCCAGCCCTGACTTCTTGACCCAGGAGGGAAACTTAGGGCAACCAACTCGGGTCTTTGGCTGGAAAGCCATCTAAATAAACAGGGCTAGGGTCTAAGGATGGAATTCCTATTTCATTTGTTGCTCATTATGCACCAAGAGGATAAAAGGATTCATTCAAACAAATAAATAATGTAGACAGATCTCTAAAGAGAGAAACCAAGGGAAGAGTATCATGTACTAACACATAGGAACTTATTACAGAGATACTTGGGGACTCAGAGTAACAGAGGAAGTCACTCCCTTGGCCTTATTGGCTATGCAGTCATTCTTGTCACCAGAAATCCCAACAACAGAGTGCACCTGAGCTTTCAAGAGCAATGGCAGCAGCCCAGTACAGGAGGACAGGCCCCCATGTTGTTCACCTACCACTGATGTTTCCCCAACAGGAGGATTTAATTGAGTTCACCAGCAAGTCCTGCCTCTAGGGGGCAGAGTTGAGAGATGCCTCAAAGCAGAGGGCCTCCCTCGAGCTCAGGTAACAAGAGGGTTGTCTTCTGCTGATGAGCCTTTCCTTGGTCCTATAAATGGTGACTGGTTTCATTTACAAAGCCCATATGATGAGCTGTGGTCACTTTCACAGGGAAAATGAAAAGCAGGGAGGTTTCCTGAGATGGTGGATGTCTATACAGGTGGCATATACGACTCAGTAACGCCTCCTTCAGCCTGTCCAAAAGATCGTGCCGAGAAGAGAGGGAGCACTGACCAGGAACATGCACAAGGTGGACTTAAAGAGGTTGTTCTGATTTCCTGCTCTGCACCACAACCAGCCATCCCACAGATGGAAGTGGCCGGACAATTGGGTTTGTCATTTGTGCTAACATGACAGAATATCATGGGCTGGGACTTTGCCATGATGCTGATGTCCACCTGTCTTTCCCTCCATTTAGAATGGTGGGCAGAATATTCTGACCCACCTGAAATAAGTGATGACAAGCACTCAGTCAATCACAATGAACACTGGAGGGGGTGTGGGTACAGCTCCCTCTATTCCAGCTCTATATTGTTGATGCAGTGCTTCTTACAGTGCCGCTTGACCAAATGCCACCTGCAAGAACCTGCCAGCAAGCAGGGGTTTTGTTTACACAGAACCCTCAATGGGATAATTCTCTTCAAAGACAAAAACAACTATAGAAATATTTACCCATGGCTTTCCTTTGTCCAGAAATTTCACCAAAAAGGTCTGAGAATGCCAAAAAAAAAAAAAAAAAATCCTCACAAAATACCCTACCTGGGGGAGCAGAAACTTCTAGCACTGTAAGAACCTCTTGATATCTTTAAATCATCCAAAAAAACTGGCAGACCACGCTCTCTCCTCTGCCCTCCCTGAAGTTACGTTGGATGTGCTTCGAGGAGCTGTTGACTGAGAAAATAGGTAACGATAGGATGAATTCAGTGCCCCTTGTTAATTGAACGTATATTTTACAGATCACAAGATCTGCATATATTCTAAAAATAGCCATGCACACGTGGGAATGGCAAATTCTCTAGCAGTTTGCAGCTATTGCGGTCATCACACAGACCTTGCATAGGAACTCTGAATCAGAACCAATGGCAGAAAATAGTTCCCCAGGTCCCTGGCCCTGCTCCCGGGAGCTGTTTCTCTCCCATCGAGAATGCAAGACACCTGGGCCAGAAAGGGTCCGCAGTACTTGGCTTGTTCCCGAATTCTCTTCATTCTGGAAGACTCCAAAAAGACAAGCAAGAGGAATCAATTATTCTGGGACTAAGTCAGGGATTCTGGTATCTTCTGGAGTAAGAATTCCAACCAAATCTAGAGTTGTAGGCTATCTAGAACATCCCAGAGTGATAGGGATGGAGTAGGATAGTTACACAGGTACTTGTGGAAGTCCCAATAGGGGACCATAGAGAGGGGAACCTAGAGAGCTTTGGGAGACCACTGTAAGTTAACAATCGCTCAAGATGGCATTCCCGTCGTGGCTCAGTGGTTAACGAACTGAACTTGTATCCATGAGGATAGGGATTCAATCCCTGGCCTCGCTCAGTGGGTTAAGGATCCAGCATTGCCGTGAACTGTGTAGGTGGCAGATGTGGCTCGGATCCCACATGGGTGTGGTGTAGGCTGACAGCTGCAGCTCTGATTTGACCCCTAGCCTGGGAACCTCCATGTGCCATGGGTATGGCTCTAAAAAGACAAAAAACAAAAACATAAACAAACGAAAAAAACAATCACTCAAGAGAGCCATCAGAACAAAGCAGGCTTGCTTAACCACAAACAGAAGCATGAGATATGCCTCAGGTCAACCAGTGAAAAATAAAATGAGGCCTGCATCCAAGTTCAGCAAGATAATGATCCTTAGGACCAAGGACAGGAATTTAAGGGAAAGATGACATTACAGAGTAGGAGACCCTCATTACACAGAAACCTGAGATGATTCAATGTATTTTAGCCTATGTTGCCCCACTTCTGCTGATTTAAATAAGAACCATGACAGGCCTAGTTTGACCTCATAGGGTCAAATACTCTCTTACTGGATACAAAGGAAGAGCTAATGACGTAGGCCTGATGTCTACTTGACGAAAGAGGAAGATGTGGCCTTTTCCCACTGCCCACTTCCCTTGGATTATATAAAATGTAGCCCCCCTAATCCTCAGGGAAGAGCTTCTTTTCCTGCCTGCCTGCTTGCCTCTCTCACAAACGTCCTATCTTCATAAATCTATTTCTTGCCTATCAATTTGTCTCTTGCTGAAATCCTTCTGCACTGAGACACAAAAAACCTGAACTTCATTATGTCTGGACACTAGGTGAGTGATTCTAATTAAACAAACAAACAATGTCAGTTCAAGTCCCAGTCTGGGTTCTGGCTAGGTTCAAGTCATAAGTATTGTCAATTTCAAGAGGACTTGCCTTGAAGGTCTTCTGGAACAACTCTACAGCTGTGTTGGGCCAAAGGCTGTTGAGCTCTGCTTTTATATTAAAGTTACCATGTATGGAAAGTTTGAGTCAAGCGTTTGAACTTTGCTGCTTGGAGCTGTGACCTAGGGTGTCATTCATGGCAGATGCAGAATTACACATCCTGGTCTTCTTGTGTTTTGGGTGGACCATGTGACTAGTTCTGTGCCATGAATTTTTAGGAAATGAGATGGTGTCATTTCCAGGTCAAATCATTTAACTGCCACTCTGAGAACCTCTAGGGCTTTTTGTCCCTCTGGCATTTGACTCATGGCCTTGAAGATGATGGCTGTTCCATCAACCTGAAGACTAACATGAAGGGAAACTCCTGGCTTAACTGGGATGAACAGATGGTATGATGGAAAGTAAATCTTTGTTGGGTAAACCACTGTGATTTCAGAGCTGTTACTGTATCGTAACTTAACAGAGCCTGACCATATAGGCTAGGTAATAGTGCACAACAGTTCAACGTTGTAGGTTCCCTGGGAAAATTAGATTGATAAACCAAAAGGACTATTTTTATTTTTTATAATAACCAGACACCCTTTCTAGTCCTCTCTCATTCTATCACCTCCATCCCTTGACTGATTTGACTGGACTTGGCTTAGTTTTCAGAAGTGGGGAGCTGGGCCAAGGCAGCACCACTAGGATGTGGTCCATAGACACACCTCTGGCCAGGCTTCTTCTGAAACAGAATTTGTTTTCTGTCCTTTCAGAATGAGCCACACAGGCCAGGCAAAGAGGGGCAGACTCTCTCAGGGACTCAGAAAACATGGGACTCAAGTCTTTCTGCCTTTATGCATGTCAGTCTAGTGCTTTTAGCAGGCACCACTTATTGTGTTCATGATTTTAAATGGCATTTTGAGTCTTGGCCAATTTACATCACTTTCATCCTGCACCCTGAGGCTCTGGGACACTTGAATACACTGGGGTTTGTGTTTGGACAGTTTGCAATGATGTATTTCAAACCCAGTGTTTAGCTGCACACTTTAATGACAGGCAAGGAACAATTGGGCAGTTTGGCACATGTCAGGTTCTAAATGTAGGGATGAAGGTTCTAATGGTAACAGAGGGACAAATAGATTTATCCTCAACTTGGCAGCAGTGTTACTCTGCCATGCTCTGCCAGCCTGATGCTTGAGCACTTCCAGGCCCAGGACTTTCCTAAAACATGGAAAAGCACCCTGGAACCACCCATGAAAAAGGGGAAAAAAAAAAATCTGCTTTGTAGCACCTTTTAAAAATACCAGTGTTTTGGGCAGGACCCTTTTGCATGAAGACTCTTAAAAAAACATGACATTTAGTCTTGGTCCAACATTATTGCTTCTCCATTGACATTTCGCTTCCTTTGATAGACATCTCATTATTAAGCATCATATTATTAGCGCAAGTGCTTTCTGTAGAAACATAAAAGCAAGGATGCTTATTAATCAGAAACCAGATTTTCTATTCAGACTCATCATCAGGGATCTTGGAAAATGTGAATAGTCTTATTGGGTTGAAGGGACTGAGAGTTGTTTCCTCCTGTGGTACCTGATCTGCCCAGATAATGGTATCCTAGGGAAGGTGTATTGTGAGGCTTAGGAAACACTGTTGATGCTGAGCAGTCTCGGGAGTACCTACCAGTCTTACAGGACTCCACGGACTCCTGGGAAGGGTGCTAAGAAGGCTACATGCTCAAAACTATCTCCCCACCAATTAGCCTGCATTTCCAACATTGGAGGTTATTCCTTATCCTAAGGATTTCAGATTTGGGAGAAATCATGTTAATAACAGTTAAGTTAATAAACTCTAGAGTCATGCTCCCTGAATTTGAATCCCTACTATGTCACTTACTAGCTCTCTGACATTGGGGTAGTGAACCAAACTCTCTGATGTCATGGTTTGTGCCTGTGGGTCAGAAAAAAGTTTCTGGACTCGTACTGGGATGAAAAGAAAGAAGAGTGTATTGAGCATGGCCAGGTGGAGAGAAAGCAGAGTTTATTGAGGTAAGAGATGCTTCAAGTGCAGTGGGATAGGCCGACAACGAGCACGTGGTCATGTCTGTTTTTATAACCCAGGGAGAAGAGAGGTCTCCAGATACACCTGCTGACCTGCTGATTGGCTGGGGAAAGAGGGGTCTTAGGATACACTTGCTGGTTGGTTGGGGGCATAGAAGGCCCCTATGGAGCAGAGTGAGGAGTGGGCCACATACCTTTCCTAGTAGGAGCAGGATGAAATAGGAGATCAGGTTGCTCAAGGTGGGGGAAGGGGAAATACAATGAGACTGGTGGGGCGATGATAAGGGTCTGGTTATTCTTTTTTTGGCAAGAGGGTTTGAGTTCTCGCTCTTTGAAGGGGCCTTGAAGTCCAACACAAGCCTGTTTCCTCATTTATAAAGTGGGGTAGTAATTGCCCAGCCTCATAGGGTCATTGTAAATTTCAATTGAGTGGATCTATGGAATATATGGAATTGATCTGCTATTAAGTTCCTAACTTGGAATTCAAGTCCCAGGAACAGCCAAGTGTCTGGCTAAGCAGTCTGGTTGAGGAGTTACTTCCATGCCTGGAAAGTTCTTTTTGACAAGGATTTGGTCTGGGGTTTCCTGTTGCTGTATAACCTTCCTGAGGTCTTATTCAGTTCTAAACTTCCCCCAAGCAGTCCCAAATGAAACCCAGCAGGTCGCTGCAGGACTCCTAAGCACACAAGCCTTTATGTGTCCTCCATTTCTTGTTTTTAGGGTATAAATTTCAGCCTCCATGACCTTCCCCAAGTTCCAAAGGGCAGGTTCAAACAGCAGCTAATCAGGGAAGGGAGGGGATGCAGAGACCAGGGAGGAGCAATCAAGAGACAATAGTGCAGCCTTGGGACAGTGTCCTGGGTCCTCCTTCAAAGAACATACGTAACAATATCTTTGAATCCTTCCGCAGAACTAAAACCCCCAACAAATGAAAACCAGAGAGGAAGACCACCAGAACCAGTGCAGGGGCCACTAAACACCAACTTTGCAGAAGAATGCAAGTTTGCATCTAGCCTCATCCTTATATGCAGCCCTATTTTCTACTCCCAAACCATAAAACCACTTCCTAGTCTCTCCTAAAGGAGGGCACAGTCTTTAAGGCCTCAGCCTGCTGGGGCCTCCTTTGCCTGGCAAAGCAATAAAGCTAAATTTTTTTTTTCTCCTTCACCCAAAACTCTGTCTCTGAGTTTCTATTCGGACAGAGGCAGAGGCTGAGTTTTGGCAACACCACAATTCATCTCTGGCTACCTCTCCTCACGTAAGGGGTGGGGCCAACCCATAAGGGGTGGGGCCAAGGGGCTGCTCCTATCATTCTCCAGTTTTTCAGGCTAGAATCATGAAATTGTGATCCTTTCGCACAAATGGCTCTATCCCTTGTGCCATGCAAACTACTGAGCAAACAAAATAGAGGTTTTTAAAGTTCACATTGACCTTTTTTGATGTCTGGCACAACCCAGTCCCATCAGTTTGTAATGGAAAATAGATGAAGCTCCTTGCCAGGCTTGCTTTTTAGGGAGCGGCTGCCTTCTCATTTTTAGAATCTTTGCCCTAGAATTTTTGCTCAAATTCTCCTTTTTGGTAAAACCCATGGGCATTGACTAAGCAATGATGGGTGATTTGCACACTGGTTAGGATTCTGCTTCTCCCCTAAAGAGAGGCACTTGTGGTCTCCCATTTTCTTTAGTTTCTTTGTTAACATCCTAACAGTTCATGTTCATTAACTATTGATAATTGAAACTAAGTCAGTGGGCCTAGAAAAAATATATACTATAAGCATTTTATTATTTTTAATTATTGTTATTATTATTTTGCTTTTTTAGGGCTGTACCCATGGCATTTGGAAGTTCCCAATCCAGGGATTGCATCAGAACTGCAGATGCTACCCTACACCCCAGCCACAGCAACACCAGATCTGAGCCACATCTGTGACCTACACCACAGCTCACTGCAGCGCCAGATCCTTAACTCACTGAGGGAGGCCAGGGATGGAACCTGCATCCTCATGGATACTAGTCAGGTTGGTAACCTGCTGAGCCTCAATGGGAGCTCCTCCTATAAGCTTTTAATTTATTTTTTATTTTATTTTATTTATTTTTTTGTCTTTTTGCCATTTCTTGGGCCGCTCCCTCGGCATATGGAGGTTCCCAGGCTAGGGGTTGAATCGGAGCTGTAGCCACCGGCCTACGCCAGAGCCACAGCAACACGGGATCCGAGCCGCGTCTGCAACCTACACCACAGCTCACGGCAACGCCGGATCGTTTAACCCACTGAGCAAGGGCAGGGACCGAACCCGCAACCTCATGGTTCCTAGTCGGATTCGTTAACCACTGCGCCACGACGGGAACTCCTTTTAATTTATTTTTTATTTTACTTTATTTTTTGTCTTTTTGCCATTTCTTGGGCCGCTCCCATGGCATATGGAGGTTCCCAGGCTAGGGGTCCCATCAGAGCTGTAGCCACCGGCCTACGCCAGAGCCACAGCAACATGGGATCCGAGCCGCGTCTGCAACCTACACCACAGCTCAAGGCAACGCCGGATCCTTTAACCCACTGAGCAAGGGCAGGGACCGAACCCGCAACCACATGGTTCCTAGTCGGATTCGTTAACCACTGCGCCACGATGGGAACTCCTCCCCTATAAGCTTTTTAAAAAATATTTTTGGGGGTCTGGAGTCCGTCAATGCCAGTTTATTTAATTTGCTTCGGTCTTGCTTTGTGCTGTTTTTTCTTGTGCTCCTTCTCCAGGTTAATGGCATCTCTGAATATCAGCCTGTTTGCTCCTACCTCTAAAATGGCATTTTTTATGTTCTTTTCCAAAAAAACTCTTGACTGGGGTAGGACTGGGTAAACAGAATCTTCTCAGGGAACTGCCTTCCTGGCAGACATGGTTCAGCCGTGAAAACAAATAGAAAAATACCAAATAAACAAGTCTTTGCATTATTCGGCTTTGAAAAAGTAAAGAGGAACGCATATTTATTTAATGGACCCACCCCATTGGAAAAGCCCCGGAGTGCTGAGAAAACATATGACTAAGGCTCTCTGAAGGAAGGAAGCAAATAACTGCCATTTTCTTTCTTTTTCCAAAACTGCAAATAAACTGGCCAGTAATTTTACACACTTCCTCAACAAAAATGTGATTCCCCAGCATGCATTGCCAGAGGGTAAGCATCTTTGACCAAACCGAGGCAAGTGCTGGGAATCTGCCTTGATAATCATTTTTTTTCAGCCCCTTTGAGACGTCATTGGATTTGGGCTTCATGACTACGCAAGAAGAATGCACTTATAAATTCGACTGTTGGAGTTCCCATCATGGCGCAGTGGTTAACGTATCCCACTAGGAACCATGAGGTTGCGTGTTCGATCCCTGGCCTTGCTCAGTGGGTTAAGGATCTGGCATTGCTGTGAACTGTGGTGGATGTAGGTTGCAGACGCGGCTCCAATCCCACATTTCGGTGGCTGTGGTGTAGGACAGTGGCTACAGCTCCGATTAGACCCCTGGCCTGGGAACTTCCATATGCCGCAGGAAGCGGCCCTATAAAAGGCAAAAAGACAAAAAGAAAAAAAAATCGACTATTATTTTTAGCTTGGAAAATTGGAGCTTTGTCCAGACTTCACAATGACATTCAATTTCTATAGTGATAGATGCCAGATAAGGAGCTTAAGTATTTGACATACACTGTACATTTAATTCTCAGGTAGATATTATCATTTCTTCATCTTGCAGGTGAGACGACTAGACACAGAGAAATTAAGTACTATGATCAAGGTCACACAGCTGATAAATGACAGAGCCTGAAGTCAAATCCCTGTTTCAAATGGAAAGGCCAGAGTCTTAAACTCTGTCATCAGAGTGCTTCATTAAGTTGGCACCTAGTGGAGTAACTCTTGTGTGGTGGACTTGAAACCAATATGTGTGGAATAAATAAAAAAGCAAATCCATAAATTGATCCTAGTATGATTCCTTTCAGGAATGTCCATACCTGTAGCATTCATGGTGAATAAAGCTATAGCTGCTATAAGAAATAACCCCTCAACCTCAGGGGCTAAAACGGTATTTCTTACTCATGTCACAGTACATATGGCCAGTAATGGTGTGTTGGGGAAGGCTTGCTCTCTGCAGTCAGTCAGGATCCAGGTTCCTTCTAGACTGTGGCTCGGCCACATTCAGTGCTCTTCTCTCCAGGTTGCCCTGAGCACTGTGGTCTCCAGGTTTGTGTCACCTTCCAGGTGGCAGATGGCAGATGAGAGTGGAGGCCGGCTCTGGGGGTTTTAGGGCCAGGCCTGGAAGTTTCATGCATTCCATTGACCAAGACTGTGTCACGTGGCCCCACTAACTGCAGAGGAGGTTGGGAAATGTCACTGGGCTGTGTGCCCAGGAAGAACATGAAATGGGCTTGGTGAGCCCACAGCTTTGTCTGCCACAGACTTATTTCCCATGTTTACAGATGAAAACCTACAGACTCGGGCTGTATTTTCCTTGACAAAACCCTTCAATCCTACTTGAATGGAAATTTCCATCATGCTCATCATTTTTGAGTCATTCCTTTGCCTTTGATGGCAAATGTTGGAGTTTTGTACACCTAAGATCGGATGTAAAATGCACAGCTCTTCCTAGGACCACCGTCACTACCTTTCTTTTGTTGGCACAGAGTTTATTTGTTGACCATACTGGAAAGCTCTAGAATTTGTTGGGACATTTAATAAGGTGGATTCAGTGAAGAACTCTGGATGTTAGAAATAGAGGAATATGCCTTGGTGGAGGAATGTCTAGTTTAGAGATGAAATATATGCATGTGGCTTTAAAACGTCCTATGGTTATCAGAGTTTCCATTGTGGCTTAGCAGTAACAAACCCGACTAGTATCCATGAGGATGTGGGTTCAATCCCTGGACTCGCACAATGGATTAAGGATCTGGCGTTGCCCTGAGCTGTGGTGTATGTCACCGATGGGGCTCAGATCCAGAGTGGCTGTGTCGTAGGCCGGTGGCTACAGCTCTGATTCAACCCCTAGCCTGGAAACATCCATGTGCTGCAGGGACAGCCCTGAAAAGAAAGGAAAAACAAAAAGCAAAAACTTCCTATGTTTATCTATAAAGTTAATTATCTAGTTCAGGATAACAAAGAGAATCAGTTCCTAAACCAGATCAGAAATGCATTTATCTCTTTATTTACAACAAACCTGACTCAATTGAATGATCCTATTTTGAGGGAGTCTCTTTTCATTGAGAAGTGTGTTTTATGCTTAAGTGACAACTGGCAGCCTCTTCCTCATATTTAAAATTAGAGCCCATTAAAGGCAAGTTTCTGTTTACTCTCCCAAGTATTGGGGCTCTCAAGTATCTAATTTCTAATGAGAGGCTGAATTATTCATAAAAGGCATTTATCTTTCTTACTCCAATTATTAATCTCTTGATGCTACTGGTGGTCTCAAGGCTCTGCCATAAAAGCTTAATGCATTTTTCATCCATGTGTCACATGTCTTTGGCTGGACATGAAGGGGTTAAAAAATAGTCCCTGAGCCAGTGCCAGACAATTAGGTAATTACAAAACAATTTTGCACATGAAAGTAATCTTGTAAGCATTATGCCTGAAGTCATGGCTAAACAACTCTTGCTTTCTTAATTGTGCACTAGGGTTTTCAATTTCATCATCACGTTTCCAGATTTTTTAAAAAATTATTTCCTATTTTTAAAGCATACGGTGAGGAGGTCCTATCGTGGCTCAGCGGTAATGAAGCCGATTGGTATCCATGAGGACGAAGGTTCGATCCCTGGACTTGCTCAGTGGGTTGAGGATCAGGTTTGCCATGAGCTGTGGAGTAGGTCGCAGACATGGCCCAGATCCTATGTTGCTGTCGCTGTGGTGTAGACAGGCAGCTGCAGCTCCAATTCAAAGCCTGGGAACTTTCATATGCCGCAGGTGCAGCCCTAAAAAGACAAAAAGAAAAAAAAAGAAAAGGGACCTGGACAACTACAGATACAGAAAGAAGACCTTGGTATAGTGTGGAGATGGCCATCTACAAGCCAAGGAGAGAGAACTCAGAGGAATCAGCCCCACCAACATCTTGATTTTTTTTTTTTTAATGGCCAAATATGGAAGTTTCTGGGTCAGGGATTGAATCTGAGATGAAGTTGCAACCAACCCACAACTGCAGCAATGCTGGATCCTTAACCCACAGTGCTGGGCCAGGGATTGAACCTGAGCCTCTGCAGTCAGGTTCTCAACAGACTGCACCATAGAGGGAACTCCAATACCTTGATCTTCAACAGCTTCTAGAATGAGAAAATAAATCTCTGTTATTTCAGGAGTTCCCATCGTGACGCAGTGGCTAACGAATCTGACTAGGAACCATGAGGTTGCAGGTTCGATCCCTGGCCTTGCTCAATGGGTTAAGGATCTGGCGTTGCTGTGAGCTGTGGTGTAGGCTGGTGGCTACAGCTCCGATTAGACCCCTAGCCTGGGAACCTCCATATGCCATGGGAAGCAGCCCTAGAAAAGGCAAAAAGACAAAAAACAAACAAACAAAACCCAACAAATCTCTGTTATTTCAGCTGTCTGGTTTGGGGTACTTTTTGTTGCCTCAGAAATGAACAAAAGCACCACGGATTTATATACCACTAAAAAAAGAGGAAAAAGCAAATTAAATTATGATCAAGGGTTTGAATTTTTACTTTAATCATAGGAAAAGAATCCTCATTTAGAAATAAACTTTCATCAACTACAATTCTCGTGCATATGCAAAAAGGCAATCATAAGTGAAATACGTGTGGTAAGATAGTTTTAAAACTTCAGGTACAGAATATGACTTTTCTAAGGTACTTTTCTACCCAGGCAGGGCCATTCAAATCTATGATTTTCCACACAACGTTATCTTCCATGCGCTCCAGAGTGTGGGTGATGCAGCCTTTCTTAAAAGAAGGCTGCACGATTGTCTCCAGGAGGTTCTTTAAGCCCCAGACGTGCGTGCTGCCCATTGGACACGGACACAGTTTAGATCCTGCTAATCTGTTTCATCTCTGTGTACACAATTTTGTATTGCTGCTAAATCATGATGTAAAATGTTTGCCCTCAATAATTAGTCACACAATGAATGAAAAGAAGGAGGAATGTGCAGCGGGAGAATGGCCAAGCCTGGGGGGGAATCCTTGAAACAGAAGAAAGGAAGGGACTCCCCCCACCCCAGACCCCTGCAGTATAAACAGTCTACCTCACAGCTTTACCATTGTCTGTCTTGCCATTCATCCATCTCCTGGTTGGCACACAGATGTGCCATTCTTTCCCGTCAGGGGACAGAGTTACATTCTTTGTCACTGAGGCATGTGGGGTACTCAGAGCTAAAATGATCTGAGTTATCCTAACGATACCCAAAGAGGAACTGCAGAGAAGGGGTGGGGGAAGGGCGTTTGGCTCAGGGCTTGCATGCACCGAGAGCCTTAAACTAAGAATTTGGGAATTTTTTTCTTTTCCTTTTTTTTTTTTTCTTTTTGGCCTCACCCATGGCGTGTGGAAGTTCCTGAGCCAGGGATCAAACCTGTACCCCAGCAGTAACTAGAGCCGCTGCAGTGATAACACTGGATCCTTTCACTCACTGTGCCACAAGAGAACACCTCATGTTTAAAATATTCTAGTTGCCTCCAAATAGAGATATCATCCAGGTCTTGCCTGTTTTCTGAAAGGCCTTCCCAGGCATGAACTTACATCTTGCCATTTTTGCAGCAGATATGAACAGAACAGCCACAGTGATTTGCACTACCAAGCAAAGCGGTCAGGCTTTAAAGCCCGAAGGAGTAATGCATGGTTGTTTGCCTCAAAGAGCCCACTGTCAACGAGAGGAAGACACCTGTAAATGTTCCATTGCCCTGGTATTATGCGTATGTTGCCGGAGACATGGAGAGAAAGAAAAAGGGAAATCTGGTTTAAGAGTTGGGATCTAGGAGTTCCTGTTGGCGGCTCTTCGGTAAGGAACCCGACTAGTATCCATGAGAATGTAGGTTCAATCCCTGGCCTCGCTCAGTGGGTTAAGGATCCAGCATTGCCATGAGCTGTGATGTAGGTCGCAGACTGTGGCTCGAATTTGGCGTTGCCGTGGCTGTGGTATAGGCTGGCAGCTACACTTCCGATTAGACCCCTAGCCTGGGAACTTCCACATGCTGCAGATGCGGCCCTAAAAAGACAAAAAAAAAAAAAAAAAGTTGGGATCTAGTCAGAAACAGTTTCCTATACAAAGAGAGGAGTCTGGCTTAAAGGAAGTGCAGGTGATTTGAGTAATTAATTTGAAAAAACCACTGTCCCCAGAGCTGACTTTAATTTGTCTGAACTTACATGGTAAAAGACATTTTGTAAGTTATCTGGAGTTGCACACGACATAGCTATGAGGTGACAGAGACGGGGAGTGTCCAGAGGACCAAGTAAAGTTTCCCCTTTTCCTCTAAACAACGGGGACACCCCGTGGAAGCTCTGACCTGCATTGCAAAGAGCAGGATTAAGGCTCAGCCATGACCTTGGCAGTTGCCTGCTCGACTTTGGTTTTGCCTCAATCAGCTGCCACCTCTTGGGATTGTAAATATTGACACTCACCCTTAGAGAAATCAATAGCTGCGTCTTAGCCTCCAAGTTCACGTATCGATGGGCAGATCTGAGGGTCTCGGGTGAATAGTGGATGACTTCAGCGTTGGAGAATGCTGCCTCAGACCTGGAAGGCCTGCAGACTTGCATTTCTGCCAGCAATCCTTGGCTTCATGACTTTTCTCGCTATTATCTCTCGGCAGTGTATCTGCAGGCAAAATTTTGGCAGAACCATCTTAGAAGCCAGCAGACAAGAAAGAAGGATCTGCTCAAAATTTACTTCCTCAAATTTGATGGAGTAAATTCTCCAAAAAAATTCCTACAGTGAAAAAAAAATTAACTCTTTGATTGCAAATGCTTTGAAGGGCACTCCCGCATACCTTTACTTACACTGAGGGATCAGGATATCCGAGGGGAGCTTCGCCATTTGCAGTCTTAAGTCAGGCACCAGGTCAATCAGACTGAAAGTGAGTGATTCAAATATTCCTATCGCGGCTCTCCTTGCGATACACAAAAATGATTGTTCATCTGGATATATCTTTGATACACTGGTTTATCTTCCTGCAGAACTGAATGATATATATATACACATGCTTTTTTTTTGCTTTTGCTTTTTAGGGCTACACCCAGGGCATATGAAAGTTCCCAGGCTAGGGGTCGAATCAAAGCTACACCTGCTGGCCTACATCACAGCCACAGCAGTGTGGGATCCAAGCCACATCTCTGACCTCCACCACAGCTCACGGCAACACCGGATCCTTAACCCACTGAGCCAGGCCAGAGCTCAAACCCACATCCTCATGGATAAAAGTCGGGTTTGTTTCTACTGCACTACAACAGGAACTGCAGAACAGAGTGATGTTCTGATGAAAACTGTGTCTACACACTTTCCCAAACAACCAGGCTTTTCAGTCAACTGTGCAGACAAGACTCCTAGGCATGATGGACGGGAGTGATCTGGTTGTTTGGTCCAGATGCACACAGGTGTTGACGAAGAGCTGTCTGCTGTTGCATAAACCCAAATGGGGCGCTGTACAAGGTAATGAAGCACCTTAACTCCAGCTCACTTGCCTGTGAGAGAGATTCGGAAAAGCAGGAAGAGCCAAAGGGTGTCTCCAAAAATAACTGACCAGACCCGCAGCCTTCACTCTCAAGGAGGTTCCAGGATTGCTGGGCTCTCAGGCACAGTTGGCAGAGATTGGTAGGGGCCTGCAGGAAAAAGCACTTCCCTATATCCCTCTTGGCTTGACATCCTGTAAGAAGATCAACTCTGTTCCTGCAGGAAGCCTGACTACATCAGCAGTGACTGGACCCGGGGCTGCAAAGGGGGCTCTCTGGGCATGGTTGGCTGCAACTGGGCTCTGATTCACCAGATGCTCTCCTCGGATAGCACCAGAATTCACCCACTCTTTTTTTTTTTTTAATCAAATTTCAGTCGATTCACAATTTGTGTTGTTTTCAGGCGTATAGCATCATGAGTCAGTATTTTTGCAAATTCTATTCCATGACAGGTTATAATAAGACATTGGGTGTAATTACCTGTGCTATACAGTATAGCTTTGTTGCATATCTATTTTATATGTAGTAGGGGTATCTGTTAATCCCATATGCCTATTTTGCACTGCGCCCCTTTTTTTTACCCTTCAGTAACCACAAGTTTGTTTTCCTTCTCTGTGAGTCTCTAACAAAATTTGCCTACTCTTTTTTTTTTTTTCCCCCTTTTTAGGACCACACCCACAGCTTATGGAAGTTCCCAGGCCAGGTGGATTCAGAGCTCCAGCTGCCGGCCTACGCCACGGCCACAGCAATGTGGGATCCGAGCTGTGTCTATCACACAGCTGTGTCCTGACTTGCATCCATGAGGACGTAGGTTCAATCCCTGGCCTCACTCACCTATGAGTCACCTACGCCTCACAGCTCATGGCAACACCGGATCCCTAACCGCTGAGCAAGGCCAGGGATCAACCCTCCCACAACACACACACCGCTCATCCTCATGGATAATAGTTAGGTTTGTTAGTGGTGAGCAACAAGAGGAACTCCTTTAACTCCTTTGTTGTTGTTATTATTATTATTATTATTATTATTATAGTTGATTTAGACAATGTTAGAATTTGTCTACTTTTTTTTTTTGTCTTTTTGCCTTTTCTAGGGCTGCTTCCCACGGCATATGGAGGTTCCCAGGCTAGAGGTCAAATTGGAGCTGTAGCCACCAGCCTACACCAGAGCCACAGCAACGCGGAATCCGAGCCTCGTCTGCAACCCAGACCACAGCTCACAACAACACCAGATCCTTAACCCACTGAGCAAGGCCAGGGATCGAACCCGGAACCTCATGGTTCCTAGTCAGATTTGTTTCTGCTGCACCATGACAGGAGCTCCTATTCCAACTTTAAATGGACAAAATGGGGAGTTCCCTCATGGCTCAGTGGTTAATGAAACCGACTTGGATCCACGAGGATGTGGATTTGATCCCTGGCCTCGTTCAGTGGGTTAAGAATCCCGCATTGCCGTGAGCTGTGATGTAGGTTGCAGACGTGACTCAGATCTGGCGTTGCTGTGACTGTGGTGTAGGCCGGCAGCTGTAGCTCTGACAGGACCCCTAGTCTAGGAACCTCAATATGCCACGGATGCGGCCCTAAAAAAGCAAAAAAAAAAAAAAAGAAAAGAAAGAAAAAGGACAAAATGAAATAAAGTTCACCGCCAAGCTAAAACCACGGTGGGTGACACAGCTACACGTATTTGCAGTTGAGACGGAGGACTGGCAGGGGCCGTGCTGTGACCACGTGAGGCTGCTTGAGGAGGCCGTTGTGGCTCTAATTTACAGTTTGGCTCCACCAGGCAGCCCAGTGATAAGCACAGCCTGTTTATTTGTTTTTAATGGATGCCGGCGGATTGTGGTCAGACAATCTTCCTTCAGCAGCCTCAGCATTTTGAATCTACACAGCCAGCCTGAGGCATGCCCCCAACCCCCTGCAAAACTCAGGCCACACAATGGGCCCCCACAACCAAAGGGCGGTCACAGTGGTAGTGGCACCAGGAACAGGACCAAGAAGCACTTACTCAGAGAAAAGAGGAAGAGAGCTAGGGCGGGCTGGGAGACGCAGCCAAGGTGGTGGGTCAGGCCCGCCGGCGGATCTGTGCTGTTACAGGTTTGCTCCAAGAAGCCCCACTTTGGTGCACCTTTTCATTAGACAGGGCTGGATCGCTTCTAGGAAGGAGCGCTGGCGGTTTGCTGAGTGTAGACATTTCCCCCTTCCCTGATTGCTGTCAGCTTGCAAGGCAATATCCTCTCAGAGGAGGGTTTGGTGCGGGCTGCAAAATTAGAAACAAGAAATAGCCACAAATAAGAGAGCACTGGTGGCCAAAATATTTCTTGATCCTGGCATGGGCCATGGAAGGCCATGTGTGTTTATGTCTTCCTCACAGCTGGAGCTGAGAGGAGGCACAGCCAGAATGACAGTATCCAGAGGCCTCAAGAGCAGGGCCTGACATGGGACAAAGACAGGGAGCGGGGGTGGCATTTGTAGGAGGGTATTTGAGGCCCTTGTGTTCCCCAGAGTTTTCTCAGGGCAGGACCGGGCTACCCATTGGAGGAAGGCCCTGAAGAACCCAGGCCTCTTCTTTTGTTTTTTTCTCCCTAGTTTTTGCTGGTTGTAGGCTGGAATGTGTGACATTGTTTGCTTTTCTAATAGGGTTGTAATTTCAAAAGCTGATGATTGTTTTCTCTTAAAAGATCAGGAGTTCACATTGTGGCTCAGCAGTAATGAACCCGACTAGTATCCATGAGGACATGGGTTTGATCCCCGGCCTTGTTCAGTAGGTTAAGGATCCGGCGTTGCTATGAGTTGTATTGTAGATCACAGAATTGGCTCAGATCCTCCGTTGCTTTGGCTGTGGTGTTTGCTGGCAGCTACAGCTCCAATTCGACCCCTAGCCTGGGAAATTCCATGTGCCACAGGTGCAGCCCTGAAAAGGCCAAAAAAAAAAAGGAAAAAATCAAAAAGGAGTTCCCTAGTGGCTCAGCAGGTTAAGGATCAGGGGTTGTCACTGCTGTAGCTCTGGTTACTGCTGTGGCACAGGTTCAGTCCCTGCATCAGAGAACTTTCTGCGTGCTGCAGTTGTCACCAAAAAAAAAAAAAAACAAACAAACTTAAAGGGTTTCCATGTCAAAGCAGGGAAAATGGCTCCATGAGTTGGTGGTGAATCCTATAGGAGATGATCTATGTGCTGAGAAGGCAGAAGCAGGACAGGGAGCTTGTTGCCCATGGTTGCAGCACATGTGGAACTCTTTCATACAGTTCCCCAGCACAAATACGAGGCCTAAAGTCAGGTCAGTTCAGACACATGGTGAGAGAGATCCAGGCAGAGCTCAATCAATCAGCCTAGGGCTGGAGTTCCCAGCTTCCTTAAGTGGATGCATTTCCTTTTCAAATGCCAAAATCTTTCAGATGCCCACAGGAGAGTGTGAGTAGCCATAGACTGGGAAAACAAAGGGTGATTCAAAAATTATTAAACAGGCTTAGGAGTTCCCATTGTGGCTCAGCAGGTTAAGAACCCCATGTAGTGTCTGTGAGAATGTGGGTTCGATTCCTGGCCTCAATCAGTGGGTTCATGGTCTGGTGTTTCTGGGGCTGTGATGCAGGCCAGCAACTGCAGCTCTGATTCAGCCCCTAGCCTGAGGACATCCATATGCCACAAGCACGACCATTAGAAAGAAATTATTATTAAACATGTTTAACAGAAGATGACTTGATAATCAAGCCATATAATAGTTGAAACCAGTGTTGTAAAGAAACTATCATAATAAGCTCTACAATAAAATATGCAACACACATCCCTCATGTCCATTCACCCCAGACAGACTCTTTGGGTGTTTGAAATGGGGGTGCTGAGACTCTCCTTCTTTTCCTCAGGACTGTGAGATGCTTGCTGAAGCCCCACACGCTCTCGATGGTGTGATATGATGGAGGACCTGGTGGCCACCATCCCAGAGTTAAGTCAACATTTAAAGAGAGAGTTCCCATCGTGGTGCAGCGGAAACAATCTGCCTAGGAACCATGAGGTTTCGGGTTCGATCCCTGGCCTTGCTTAGTGGGATAAGGATCTGGCGTTGCCCTGAGCTGTGGTGTAGGTCGCAGATGCAGCTCGGATCCCACGTTGAGGTGGCTCTGGCTTAGGCCAGTAACTACAGCTGCGATTCAACCCCTGGCCTGGGAACCTCCATGTGCCACAGGTGTGGCCCTAAAAAAAGGACAAAAGGCAAAAACAAACAAACAAAAAAAACCACATACACACAAAACACATTTAAACAGAAAGCCCTAGCCAGTGACCTGGAATATGTTCCCGCAAGGGCTTCTGGAGCATGCAATGGAAAGGTGGAGGAGGGGAGCCTCATCCTGCTGGGAAATGAGCTTTCCAAGGACTTCCTGAAGCTGTGGGGCAAACCTTTCAGTATATCCTGACTTTTGACTCCTGACACTATGCTCTTCACACACCCACACCCACACCCACACCCACACTCACACACACTTCACACAATGGCCCACAGCCCCAGGTTTGTGATCTGTCACAAAAGACATTAACTGGAGTTCCCATTTTGGCTCGCTAGGTTAAGAACCAGACATGGTGCCTGTGAGGATGTGGGTTCAATCCCTGGCCTTGCACACTGGGTTAAGTATCTGGCATTGCCACAAGCTGTGGTGTAGCTTGAAGATGTGACTTGGATCCATTGTTGCTGTGGCTGCGGTGTAGGCTGGTGGCTACAGCTTCAATTCGATCCCTAGCCTGAGAACTTTCATCTGCCACCCGTGCGGCCCTAAAAAGAAAAAGAGAAAGAAGAAGGAAAAAAAAAAAAACTTGAGCAAGATACAGAAATGGGAGTTCCCATTGTGGCACAGTGGTTGGCGAATCTGACTAGGAACCATGAGGTTTCGGTCGATCCCTGGCCTTGCTCAGTGGGTTGATGATCTGGCATTGCCGTGAGCTGTGGTTTAGGTTGCAGACGCGGCTCAGATCCTGAGTTGCTGTGGCTCTGGCGTGGGCCGGTGGCTACAGCTCCGATTCAACCCCTAGCCTGGGAACCTCCATATGCCACAGGAGCAGCCCTAGAAAAGGCAAAAAAGACAAAAAAAAAATACAGAAATGAAGACTATAAACTGAGACTTTGTATTTAAAATTATCAGATTCTTTCCTTTCCTCCTCACAATGACCTTGGGACACAAGTATTATTATTTTGCAGTGAAATGTCAATGCAGTAACTAACCAAACTAAAAACCAATAAAATGGAAAAAAAAGACAGTAACTGTTGGGGACCCCTTACATGCTCAGTTACCACATGCTGAGACCTGGCACCCTGTATATGGATGCTTGGAGATTAATTGTTTTGGTTAAATGAACGTGACCTTCATGCTGAAGGTCATGCTGAATTTGAGATGACCTGCAAAGTCAACTTCATCTTCCACATGAGTCTGAAAAATGGCAGCCGAAGTTTTTATCTTTTTACCTTATCTCCTTCCATCAAGGCCTGCAGAGGGTTCAAGAAGGTTCCTTTTTCCACTGTCTACAGAGAAGTTACCAGACCTTGGTCTGGGAACATCATGTGCTCAATCCGCCCTGTCTATTGATTTCTTGGGGCTGTGCTGAATGTGACGCAAAAATGATTCACAGTTTTCTCAGGACACCGGAAACAGAAGAGCACACAAATTGGTGCCAACTCTACGTTTGCTGGTCACTGAGTAATACATCTAGTTTCCAACATGCTGAATTCTTTTTGAATCGACCTGTAGATACTGACCCGAAGCTACGATCTGTAATGTTGTTGAATTAATTTGCATTTTTCTCATCACCTAAGCGTTGAGACACACCACACAATAGTTAGGCACATATACGTGTCAGCCCACTCACTCTTTTTATGTTTAACTGATTTTCAGAAAAATTCTGTAAAATAAGTACTAGGATTCCCATTTTACAGATCAGGAAACTGAGACTCAAAGAGGTAAAGTGACTTAATCAAGGTCATACAAAGAGCAGTTGTGGGATTGGATTCCATTCAGGCCTGGCTATATCCACAGCCAGTCCTAAAGCATGTTGCCTTCTCAAATAAGGAAAAAACTCTCATTTCTTAAAATAGTCTTATACTGTGATTCTCTTTTCCTAGTATATAGAAGTTTTAAAGGTTGCATTTTTGCCTGTTATGTTAGGGCAAAGTATGTAACATTGCTGATATTTGCCCATTTCCAATTCCATGGTTCAATCTTATAATTTCCTTCCTTGCAGGAAAGAAAGAAGGAAGGAGAAAACAAAATGCAAGAAAAACTGCAGAGCAGAGAGGAAGGAAATAAATAAGAGAAGGAAGAAGGTATAAGAAGAAATTATTAGGCATTCCCATTGTGGCTCAGGGGAAATGAACCTGACTAGTATCCATGAGGATGCGGGTTTGATCCCTGGCCTTGCTCAGTGGGCGTTGCTGTGAGCTGTGGTGTAGGTTGAAGATGTAGCTCGGATCCGGAGTTACTACGGCTGTGGCTGCAGCATAGACCACCAGCTATAACTCTGATTGGACCCCTAGCCTGGGAACCTCCATATGCCTTGGGTTCCGCCTTAAAAAGCAAAAAAAAAAAAAAAAAAAAGAAGAAATTATTAGACTAGGGAAGCTCTGTTGCTCTTTCCTAAATCCTGCCTCCCTCCAGCCTTTCCCCCCCAAGCTTGGCTTTTATTGTGCAGTGCCTTTGATCACAACCTTCTCAGTCACCAGACTCCTGAAGTGACCAACAGAGACCAAATGTATCATATACCCTTTCATTCTTTCTTTTTTTAAAACAAGGATTGCGCAGATTTCTAGCCACCACCCTGAGGGGATGAGAGAGAAGAAAAGATTAGCAGAACAAAGCTTTGCATTTATAGGCGCCTATAAATACAACTTTCCTGGGAAGGGGGTGGGGACACTGGACCAAAACAAAATGCTCTCAATGTATGAATTTCAAAAAAAAAAGTAACATTAACACACAGTGAAGTTTCGGATGAGAACCATGACCTCAGTGTTTCGGATGAGAAAATGACAAATGAAAGAAACCTTTTTTATTAAATAATTAGCTGCCTGATGATACGAAGTGTTTTCTAAATGAATCCATTTATAGGAAGAAATAAAAACATTTGAACAACTTGATGAACGCATATGAATAGCAAATGATGAAGCCAGTGAGCGGCTGAAGTCCTGGAATTGAAGTCTTTAAGAGACAAATGTTCTCACTCCCTAATGCGATCTCAGGAATCTAAATATGTTCAGCAAGAGCCGGTAGGAGAGAAATGTGCTCTCAAATGATTATGATGATATTGCTATTACCCAGCACCATCAGCCTGTAGAATCCCATTTGGCTCCAGCCCAATGTGATGTGAGAGCAAGAGGGCCTTCTTTTCTTATAAAAGATAGTGATTAAACAGGATCAAAATGGCCCATCCAGGAGCCAATGCACCCTGTTTTCTTTAGAAAAGCCCTCCCGGGAGTTCCTGTCGTGGTGCAGTAGTTAATGAATCCGACTAGGAACCATGAGGTTGCAGGTTCGGTCCGTCCCTGCCCTTGCTCAGTGGGTTAACGATCCGGCATTGCCGTGAGCTGTGGTGTAGGTTGCAGACGCGGCTCGGATCCCGCATTGCTGTGGCTGTGGTGTAGGCCGGCGGCTACAGCTCTGATTCGACCCCTAGCCTAGGAACCTCCATATGCCGAGGGAGCGGCCCAAGAAATAGCAAAAAGACAAAAAGAAAAAAAAAAAAAGAAAAGCCCTCCCAGATGGCACACCCTTGGATGGCATTGCATCTTTGGCTCTTTGGCTGCCCACAGAGGAGGACAATGGTGAGACCCGCCCCAGGGCACGATACTAGCTACCTCTGTGCCAAGGCCCATTATTAAAAGCCTCTTTGTGAAGAGGGAGCTGCCGGAAGACATCTTCCCATTGCACAGCAGCCTCCCCCTTTTTTTTTGGCTCCTTCGTGGCCTATGAATTTCCCGGGCCAGGGATCAGATCCGAACCACAGTTGTGACCTAAGCTGAAGCTGTGGCAACACCAGATCCTTAAGCCAATGTTCCCGGCAGGGGATCAAACCTGCATCCCAGCCCTCCCAAAACACCACCGATCCTGTTCAGCCACAGCAGGAAATCCTCGGCCCCTTCTTGATCTTTGGAATTCTCCAAGGAAAACGGGGCCTGAAAAGATCTAGGGTATGACATTTTTGCTGCTACTACCATTACTGTTATTTAAGGCTTTATTAATTTGCTACAGATGCCATAACAAACTGGGTACCATAAAGTCACAGACAGGTGGCTGAAATAGTAGAAAGTTATTTTCTCAAAATTCTGGAGGCCTGACTTCAAAGTCAAGGTATTGGCAGTGTTGGCACCTTTTTTGGGTTTTTTTTTATTTATTTTTTTTTAGTGCTGCACCCGTGGCATATGGAATTTCTCAGTCCAGGGGTCAAATCGGAGCTGCAGCTGCCAGTCTATGCCACAGCTACAGCAACATGGGATCCGAGCGTCTGTGACCTACACCACAGCTCATGGCAACACCAGATCCTTAACCAACTGATTTAGGCCAGGGATCGAACCCACAACCCCATGGCCCCTAGTCAGGTTCTTCAATGCTGAGCTACAACAGGAACTCCCTAGGGACCTCATTTTAACTGAATTGTCTCTTTAAAGATCCTTGCTCTGAATACAGTCTCATCTTCAAGTACTGGGGATGAAGCTGCAGCAACACCAGATCCTTAATCCACTGCACCGGGCCAGGGATCAAACCTGCGTCCCAGCATTCTCCAAAACATGAATTTTGGAGAGGCACGATTCACTCCATAATAAAGACCTCTGAGGCTAATGTGAACTGGAATTCCGCTATTTGGTTCTTAAGTGAATTTTGTCTTAGTTTGAGAAGGCTCTAGCTGTGTCTCTACAGTTAAAGAATGTGGGGTTGGACATTTATATCATGTTCTTTGTGCCCATGGGCCTGCTCTAGCCCTTTCTCCCCTTCCACTTTCAGTCCCTCCAGTGTCGTTATGTTTTACATACATCTCTAGCAGCATATAGCTGGAGTTTTAAAAACCTCTAACTGATGATCTTTGTCTTGTCAATGTAAGATTGAGTCTCCTTACTTTATTGTAACTACTGATATATTTAGTCACATGGGTCTCGAGATTAGTTATCTTAGACTGAGTTACGTTACAGTAATATGAAACTTGAGAAGCCCATCCTAGGGAGTTCCCATTGTGGCTCAGTGGCAACAAACCCAACTAGTATCCCTGAGGATTCAGGTTTGATCCCTGGCCTCACTTGGTGGGTTAAGGATCTGGCATTGCCATGAGCTGTGGAGCAAGTCGAAGATGTGGCTCAGATCCTGAGTTGCTGTGGCTGTGTTTTAAGCTGCAGCTGAAGCTCCCATTTGACCCCCAACCTGGGAACTTCTATATGCCACAGGTGTGGTCCTAAAAAAAAAAAAAAAAAAAAAAAATTCCCATTCTGGGAGTGATGCCGCAGGTTAAGGATCCTGCATTGTCACTGCAGTCACTGCAGAATTTCAGGTTTGATCCCTGGCCCAGGACTTTTCGCATGCCTCAGATGCAGCCAAAAAAAAAAAAAAACCACAGAATCCCAGGAGTTCCCATCGTGGCTCAGTGCTTACGAATCCAACTAGGAACCATGAGGTTGAGGGTTCGATCCCTGGCCTTGCTCAGTGGGTTAGGGATCTGGCATTGCCGTGAGCTGTGGTGTAGGTTGCAGATGCGACTTGGATCCCCACATTGCTGTGGCTGTGGTGTAGGCAGGTGGCTACAGCTCCCATTGGACCCCTAGCCTGGGAACCTCCATATGCCGTGGGAGCGGCCCAAGAAATGGCAAAAGATTAAAAAAAAGAGAGAGAGAGAAAATCCCATTCCATTTTCCCACATTCTTCATCTTAAATCATAAATTTATCGGGTATCTAATTTGCCTTTCAAGTTAGCATAGGCAGGAGTTTTGGTCAATGTTTCACCACTGCATAATGTGGATTATCATCCTTCTAGCCTCCATCTTTCTAGTCTCTGCTGCCATTTCCTAGGTGCCCATTTCACATTCTGAAAGCAAATACTCTCTACTGTAAATTTCAGCTTGTTTTGTTCATTTATTGGTTGTCCTGATAGTACCAATTTATTTCTAGGCATTAACTTCTGTATCACTCACTTCGGCTAAGTAATGTTACAGTAATGAACAACTCCAAAATTCCAAAATCTAAGTGGCTTTTTTTTTTTTTTTTTCTGGAGCCTCATCTGTGACCTACACCACAGCTCATGGCAACAATGGGTCCCCAACCCACTGAGCGAGGCCAGGGATGAACCTGCATCCTCATGGATACTAGTCAGATCCGTTTCCACTGTACCACAATAGGAACACACCTAAGTGGCTTTAACATGGGCTTACTCCTCATTCATACATGTCTATTTCATCTTTGGCTCTTGGTTCTTGGGCCCAGGCTGAAGGAGTAATCCCTTTCTGGAGCATTGCTTAAGAATGCAGCAGAAAGATGAGAGAGAGATGGAGTTCCCGCTGTGGCGCAATGAGATCGCCAGCATCTTGGGAGCATTGGGATGCAGGTTCAATCCCCCACCTGGCACAGTAGGTTAATAAGGATCCAGCTTTGCTGAAGCTGCTACTGATTTGATCCCTTGTCTGGGATTCCGTATGCCATGGGGTGGCCCAAAAATTTAAAAAGGAGAGCGAGCAAGAGAGAGAGAGATGAGGTGGAACTTCATGAGGGCTTTGAAAACCTCTGCTCAGAAAGTGATATATTTTGGAGTTCCCGTCTTGACTCCGTGGTTAACGAATCCAACTAGGAATGATGAGGTTTCGGGTTTGATCCCTGGCCTCGCTCAGTGGATTGAGTATCCAGCGTTGCCGTGAGCTATGGTGTAGCTTGCAAAAGGGGCTCGGATCTGGCGTTGCTGTGGCTCTGGCGTAGGCCCGTGGCTACAGCTCCAATTCGCCCCCTGGCCTGAGAACCTCCATTTGCCATGGGAGCAGCCCTGGAAAGGGCAAAAAAAAAAAGTGATATATTTTACTTCCACTGTTTAGTTTATTAACCTAACAGGTCACCTGGCCAAACCTGATATTGCCAGAGTGTGGAAATAGAATCCTCCCAAAGGTGACCAAGCCTGATATGGGGGTGGGGGGGGCTGTAATCCTCCCACGCAGAGGGGTACCCTCTATTTGGGAATAAAAGCACCTTCCACTGCACCTCAATCATGCAGCCTCAAAGGCTGGAAAATGGGCACGTGGTCAGATGAAAATGCAAGTTTCATTACTGCATAAGAAAAGTACAATGGATATAAGGGGAAGCTAGCAGTCTTCTTATAGTGGCTACTCTAGATGTTTTAATTTGCTCAATCACTATCTCCACCTTCCTCTCAGATAATACAAGACTGTACTGCAGAACACTGTAGCTTTCATCACTGTCTCCACAATTTAAATGCCACTATATTCAGTATTTTGGTTATCCTTTTTACTTAATCACATCATTTACCCATTCACTTGCTGGATTAATACATCCAAATTATATTTAGATTTACCCAAAATTTACTAACATCTAGCCTTTTTTTCCCCCTTAAGATGAATCTTTTAGAATTTTCTTTGGCAAAATCTGTTGGTGGTATAACGCTCAATTTTTGTTTGTCTCAAAAAATATTTTGCCTCCATTACCAAAAGATACTGTTTCTTTCTTTGAAAGTCTACACTAACAGCACTTTTGTTTTCATCACGGTGCATATTGTATTTCTGTCTTTTATTACTATTGTTGAGAAGTTAGCCAGCTGTCTAATTGTCATCACTTTGGAAGTGATTTTTATTTTCTGGCTACCTTTAAGATCTTCTTTTCAACTTAGACATTCTACAGTTTTCCTAGAATAAGTGTGAATATCCTTTTATTTATTCCTTTTGGGACTTTTTGAGCTTCCTGGTTCTGAGGTTTGGAATCTTTCAACAAACACTTCTGGAAAATTCTCTTATTTTCCCTTCAAATATGCCTCTTCCCATTTTTTGTCTTTTATCTCTTTCTGGAAATCTGGACCATCTCACTCTATCTCTGTGTATTTTAATCTGTCTTGTGTATCTCGACTCTCTATGACATCCTGGGTAATTTAATGAAATCTGTTTTCCATTTCACTAACTCACTTTTCGGCTGTGCCAAATCTCCTGTTTAACATATCCAGTGAATATTTTTATTGAGGTAAAGCTCAATTAAGAAAAAATTAACCATCTTAAAGCGTACAGTTCAATGGCTTTTGGTATATTCACAATGTTGCACAACCACCAATTCTAACTTGTTTCATCAAAATATTTTCATCAACTCAAAAGAAAACCCTGTACCTGTTACATAGTCACGCCCCATGACTCCTTTCTCTTAGCCCCTGGGAACCATCAGTCTTTTCTCTGACTCTATGGATTTACCTATCCCAGGCAAGCAATATAAATAGAGTCATAGAAGATGTGGCCTTTTGCGTCATGCTTCTTTCACTTAGCACAAAATTTTCAAGGTTCATCTGTGTTGTGGTATGTATCAACACTTCATTCCCTTTTTATGGCTGTATAATATTCCATACATACCATATTTTGTTTATTCATTCATTGGTTGAGGACATTTGGGTGGCTTCCAACTTTTGGCTGCTTTAGCCCCATTTTTTAAGATGGGAAAACAGACAGGCTAAGTAACTTAACAAAAAAATCACACATCTGATAAAGTGAAGGAGTTGGGATTCAGTTCCAAATAGTCTAGCTCCAGAGTCCACCTTCTCAAACATCCTCTCATTCAATAAATAATTATTGAGGATCTACTAACTTCCAGGTACCATAAAGTCTTGTCTAGCTCCCCAAACAAAGCTAATTGTTTCTTTCTTTGTGCTCACAAGGCATTGTGTGGACAGACAGATTATCCTCTGAAACTTCAGTCTCATTCCGGGCACTAAATTTCTACCAATGTGACTTCTAGTTCTGGCTGTATCAAACTAGAGCAAGATAAGAGTTTCTGTTGTGGCTCAGTGGGTTAAGAACCCGACTAGTATCCATGAGGATGCAAGTTCAATCCCTGGCCTCACTCAGTGGGTTAAGGATCCAGTGTTGCCACAAGCTTTGGCATAGGTCGCAGATGAAACTTGGATCCAATGTTGCCTCAGCTGTGGTGTAGACCGGCAGCTGCATCTCTTTTTTTTTCTTTTTAAGATTTTAATTTTTTCTATTATTGTTTATTTACAATGTTCTGTCAATTTCTGATGTACAGCAAAGTAACACAGTCCCATATACATATATATATATATATATACACACATTCTTTTTCTCACAGTATCATCCATTATGTTCCCTCGCAAGTGACTAGATATAGTTCCCTGTGCTATACAGCAGGATCTCATTGCTTATCCACTCCAAATGCAATAGTTTGCATCTACCAACCCCACACTCCCAGTGGCAGCTGCATCTCTGATTTGACCCCTAGCCTAGGAACTTCTATGTGCCACAGGTGTGACCCTAAAAAGGAAGAAAAAAAAAGGAAAAGATAAAGGAGAGAGAAAAAAATGAGCAAGATATAGAAATGAAGACTATAAACTGAGACTTTGTATTTAAAATTATCCGATTCTTTCCTTTCTTCCTCACAGTGATCCTGTGACACAGTATTATTATTTTGCAGTGGAATGTCAATGTATTAGCTAAACCAAACTAAAAACCAATAAAATGGAATAAAAAAATTAAAAGAGTAAAGGTCAACATTATACCTCATGAGGGAATTGCAAATTCAGACAACGATGAGATACTATTACATACCTATTAGAATGGCCAGTGTCCAAATCACTGACAAAACCAAATGCTCATGAAGATGTGGGGCAATAGGACTTTTTACTTATTCCTGGTGGGGATGCAAAATGGTACAGCCATTTGGAAGACAGTTTGGCAGTTTCTTAGAAAACGTACCATATGATACAGCAATTGTGCCCTTGATATTTGCCCAAATGAGTTGAAAACTTATGTCCACACAAACACCTTCATACAGATGTTTGTTGCAGCTTATTTGCCAATATTTGAATGCAACCATGATGTGTTTAAGTAGGTGAGTTTGGAGAAAGAAAGTTTGATACCTACAGACAGCGGACTATTACTCGCATGAAAAAGAAATGAGCTATGAAGCCAGGAAAAGACATGGGGGATCTTAATGCATATTAATAGGTAAAAGAAGCCAGCTGGAAAGGCTGCACACTGTATAATCCCAAGCATAGGATAGTCTGGAAAAGACAAGACTAGAGAAATTAAAAAGATCAGTGGTCACTGGCAGGAGTGAGGGATGAATAAGTAGAACACAGAGGATGTTTAGGGCACTGAAAATACCTCGCATGAGTCCGTCATGATGGATACATGTCCAAGCACATTTGTCCAAACCCATAGACTCTACCACTAGAAGGAACCCAAATTTAAACTATGGCTTTAGGCAACAGTGATGTGTCAATATAGGCTCATCAATTGTGACAAATGTACCACTTTGGAGGGGAGGTCAATAGTGGGGGAGGTTGTGCCTGTGAGGGTCAGGGAACATACGGGAGCTCTCTGTGATTTTTGCTTTTTTGTGTGTGTGTGTGAACCTAAAACTGAAAATAAAGCCTTTTTTTAAAAAAAAATAGAGGAATAAATCTTCCAAGAAGGCTGTTGCATGAGGGAATGTACATACCAGTGGAGGAGACTGAGGAAAGTGAGGGACTTGTGAGCAGATTCTGAAAGCATTTCTTGGGTTCTTTCAGGGATTTGAAGTTGACATAGCTGATGAATTGCCAAACAAATTCGTGAATAAAAGTAGGAATTATTATCCACAAAGAAATAAGATCTGAAAAGGCAAAAAAACCTCTCATTCTGGATCATACCTAGTGAGAAGCAGCCCAGAAATTCAAAGCCCTGCTCTCACTCTGGTTCTCAACAGCCCACCCATAACAAAAACATGGGAAAGTGGGAAAAGTTTGCTGGATAAAACCTTGTCAAAATATTTCCCAAAAATGAACATAATTGATGACTTGTTGGCAAATATCAGTCAAGGAAGATTAATGTAAAGTTCCCTGGTGGCTCAGCTGGCTGAGGATCTGGTGTTGTCATTGCCATGGCTCAGGTCATTGCTGTGGCACATGGGTTTGATTCCTGGCCTATGAACTCCCACATGGCTACAGCCATGGCCAAAAAAGAAAGGAAGAAAGACAAATAAGAAAGAGAGAGAGAGAGGGAGAGAGAGAAAGAGAGAAAGGAAGAAAGAGAGAGAAAAAGAAAGAAAGAAAAGGGAGAAAGAGAGAGAGAGGAAGGAAGGAAAGAAGGAAGAAAGAATGATTAATGAAACTGAAAAAGACAAATTACCTATTAAAATCCTGAAATTTCATAATATTTTGGTGTCCATGATATTTAAATTTAAATATTAAGAATATAAAAAAGAGGAGTTCCCATTGTGGCTCAGTGGTTAACAAATCTGACTAGGAACCATGAGGTTGAGGGTTTGATCCCTGGCCTTGCTCAGTGGGTTAAGGATCTGGGGTTGCCGTGAGCTGTGGTGTAGGTCACAGACACGGCTCGGATCTGGCATTGCTGTGGCTCAAGCGTAGGCCGACGGCTACAGCTCTAATTTGACCCCTAGGCTGGGAACCTCCATATGCTGCAGGGGAGGCCCTAGAAAAGACAAAAATACAAAAAAAAAAATATATATATATATATAAAAGGATATAATCTACAAAATTATCCTATGAGTGTAATAATATAAGAATGAGGATATCATTTTTCCAATTCCCTCTCCCCCTAAAAAGGTAGAAAACACAAATGGCTACCAGTAAAGTAATGGCTAATTAATGGGGTGTATGTGTACACACACACACACAATCACACACACGCTTTGGAATAACAAGCAGCTATATAAAAGGATGGAAAAGCTCTCACTATACTGCTGGACAATTTTCCATGAAATAAAGTTTAGTTGAATGAAAAAAGGTAGCTCAGTAGCCTGAGCCGAATGGAATCCCATATTTTTAAAACAAACTTATGTAAATTTTTATCTGCCAATTTATCTTCTCTCTCCCAAGCCAGAATATAAAATGTCCAGCAAATAAGACCATGTCTGCCACAGAAACATGTCTGTTCAATAAACATTTGTTACATAAATGATTATCTAATTCCAGTTCAAAACTAGAAGATTAATACAAAAGATTAATGTGTAATGAAGAGAAGAAAGTAACATTTGGGGGCACCTGCCCCACTTGAGCACTCAGTTACTAGCTTCATACATGTTATTATAGTTATAACTCATGAATCCCAACAAGATTGAGAAGATTAAGGCTTGGCGAGACTAAATAATTTATCCAAGGTCACACATTTCACCTAGTATCCAAAAACCAGGCATTTTTTGTTTGTTTCTTCAGGGTTGCACCCACGGCATGTAGAGTTTCCCAGGCCAGGGGTCAAATCGGAGCTGTAACCGCTGGCTTATGCCAGAGCCACAGCAATGCCAGATCTGAGCCTCATTTGTGATCTACACCACAGCTCATGGCAATGCCAGATCCTTAACCCACTGAGTGAGACCAGGAATCAAACCCTCAACCTCATGGTTCCTAGTCAGATTTGTTTCCACTGTACCTTGACGGGAACTCCAGGCCTTTTTTTTTAATTGTAGTATAATTGATTTATGATATTGTGTTAGTTTCAGGAGTACAGCAAAGTCATTCAGTTATATACATTTTTTTCAGATTATTTTGCATTATAGATTATTATAAAATATTGAATGTAGTTCCCTGTGCTATACAGTTAATCCCTGTTGCTTATCTATTTTAAGTATAGTAGTTTGTATCTGTCAATCTCAGAGTCCTAATTTCTCCTTCCTCCCATCTCCCTTTTGGTAACCAGAAGCTTGCTTTCTATGTCTGTGAGTCTGTTTCTGTTTTGTATATATTTGTATTATTTTTTAGATTCCACATATAAGTATCATATAACACTTGTCTTTCTCGGTCTGACTTACTTTACTTAGTATGATAATCTCTATGGTCATCCATGTTGCCCTAAGTGGCAAGCTGTTATCCTTTTAATGGTTGAGTAATATTCCATTGTCATTATATGCCACATCTTCTCAAGCCAATTGTCTGTCGACAGGCTCTTGAATTGTTTCCATGTCTTGGCTATTGTAAGTAGTGCTGCTGTGAACATCGGGGGTGCATGCATCTTTTAAAGTTATAGTTTTCATCTTTTCTGGATATATGCACAGGAGTGGGATTGCTGGATCATATAGTAGTTCTACTTTCAGTTTTTTAAGGAACCTCCCTACTGTTCTCCATAGTGGCTGCACCAATTTACATTCATATCCACAGCATGGGAGGGGTCCTAAAGGAGGCCTTCTTGATTGTGCAGCTCTATGAGAGCACATTTTCAGGTATAATCAGTAATAGAATTCCAGGGTCTTTTTTAAAATGTAATTTTATTTCATTTCATGGGAGTATAGTTGATTTATAGTTGTATTAATGTCAGTTGTACAGCAAAGTGAATCAGTCATACATACAAACATACCCATTCTTTTTTTCCATATAGGTTATTACAAACTATTGAGTAGATTTTCCTAAGCTATTCAGTAGGTTCTCATTACTCATCTTTTTTATACAGTCATGTGTATATGTAATTCTCACCCTCCCAATTCTTCCCTCCCCGCAAAGTTTTCATCTAAAGGAACCGTAAGATTGGTTTCCAGAGTCTTCTCGTTGGTGTCCTGTATGTTATCTTGCTATCTTGTCTATATTGTCATGGACTCACTAAGAAAAAGCAAAATGAAAGTGCAAAGCTTGGCTTGTTTTGTTCATAGCTCCCCAAGGACTCTTGGGAATGCTGTAAATTCAAAGAAGGAAAAGAGTTGTTCTGGAATAGCTAAGCTTGTATGAGACAGTGTGATTTGTGTTCTCACATCAGTCCTCCAAAACACATTGGTAGGTTGGCCGTATTCTCCCTATTTTGAGAAATGAATAAATGGAGGATCTGAAAGTTTAAGCCACTTAACCAAAGTCATATATCCATACTGATAGGCCAGCTGAGACTTCCCAGATTTGTTTGACTCTAGAACTTCTTGCTTCCCAATCTCCTTATCACTTTTCCTCTCACAGGTCAAGGCAGGGAAAGGGTTCAGTGACATAGTCTTCCTTGTCCAAATACCGGGCCTCCTTCTCTCAAAGGCTCAGGCCCCACCAACCCAGCCCTGAAGGCCATTGAAGAAGCAGGAAGAGGACTGGCGTGGGCTTGCTGGGCTCTGGCTGTGTAATTTTCAGCTACTAACCCCTGAAGACTAAGTATATCAGAAAACATGAACCCCATTTGCAGGCAGTCAAACCAGACCCACTGCAGAGTAAGCCTCATGTTCTCTGTCCTCGTAGGATATAATCCGTCATTAAATAGCTGTCACTTCCTTCCAGATCATTGTATTATGTATGGGTTGCAGGGCTACCAATTAGTTTGAGCAAGTGCTAAAAATAAATAAATGATGAGGAGCTTTCTATTTTCATCCAGGATAATGAGGGCTCACGTTGGGGGTGACGAGGTGGAGTGGGGGCAGGGCCGTCTGAGGAAACACCAGGGTGATGGGTAGCCCTTGTGCTCCATTCAATGCAACCAACGGTCCGCTCTGCAGCTTCTCTTTGCAAATGGACCAGTTGCCCCAACTGGGCCCCCTTCCTTGGGTCTGGGGCTGATGCCTGGAGAAAGGCAGTTATGCAGAGCTCATGATTTTATTCTTTCTTAAGATCCTCTTATATAACTGATGTGTTGTGCAATCGAGCAGTTGGTGGTTCAAGGAAGCTGGCCCATACCTTAGATAAGAAGTTGAATTATTCCAGGGGCCGTTTGGAGTCAGGCAGGCTGGGAGGCAGCGTGGAGTGAAGCGGGCCTCCCGCCTGGGACACAGTATTGTAGCTGAGAAGTTCCCTGTACACAAGCCACACGAGTCCCCCATTTCCTGAGCATCTGTATTTGGTGAGCACTGGAAACCTCTTGCTTTCCCACTGAAGGCCCCCTGCTTCCTCTTGGTAAAGTCAAAAACATGACCCAGTTGCAACAGAGGCACAAAATAGCAGTTTGGCAGGAGGGGGAGAATAAGGGAGGGGAGCACAGTGGCAAGCAGTCACCATCATTGAAAGGAGCTCAGAATCATAAGCACTTAATGCACACCTTAAAATTACATATATACAGAGACGTGCATACGCGCATGCGCGCACGGGTGCCTATACGCAGGCACGCATGCGCTCACGCATACGCGCAGACAGCCATCAATCGGACAATAGCTGGTGGTGGCAGATGTGAATTAGTGGAAGAAAAAGGGGAATCAGAACACATCATACTAAGAAGCCAAATGATGTATAAATTTTGATGGTATTCTTTTCATGAAAAAAAATTGGAGTGAACCCTAGGTATACTACTGTAGAATGTTCATTTCATTACAGACTTGTGTCTCAGTCATAATAGGATGTCAGTGGCCCCCGGTGTCCACCCTCCCACCGGTCTACACCCTCAGGTGGGAAAAAACCTGGAGCCTGGGTCTCCCTAATGTTGTGGAGGAGCCTGACACCTGCTCCGGGCTTTTGTGAAATCAAATATAGTGACAGATAAAATGAACATTAATTTCTCCCACCACTGCCTTGCCTTTATTGTTTTCCATTTTCAAATCCTGGGGGTATATGTGGCAGAATAAATGTCCTCTGTGCATATACATTTTGACTAAAAGAGATAAGGCCAAACCATAAGATAGTGTATTCAAAGGGAGCCAAATGACTTGATGGCTACTTTAATCTCCATATTTGCGGTCCCAACCTCCCTTGGATAATGAAGGTGTTAGAAAATCCTGGCATGAACTTTCCCGAAGTTCCTGTTGTGGCTCAGCAGTTAACGAACCTGACTAGTATCCATGAGGATGCAGGTTTGATCCCTGGCCTTGCTCAGTGGGTTAAGGATCCAGCATTGTCATGAGCCGTGGTGTAGGTCACAGATGTGGCTCAGATTCATGTTGCTGTGGCTGTGGCGCAGGCTGGTGGCTACAGCTCCAACTGGACCCTTAGCCTGGGAACCTCCATATGCCTCAGATGCAGCCCTGAAAGACAACAACCAACCAACCAAATAAACAAACAAAAAACCCCTTTCTCTCTACTCCGAACTGAGTGTTGTCCTTAATAGAGCCCAGTCCTCGCCAAACAAAACCTTCCAAGACCAAGTCAAGGCCAAAGAGGCAGCCCTGTGTAGGAAGTGGTCTTCTGCCGCCCGCCTTGATAAGGAGAGATGCATCGGAAGCTGACAAAGGGGGAATGCTGGGAGGCAGGGAATAAATTAGGAGGTTGGGATTAACATACACCACTACTATATATAAAAGAGATAAGTAACAAAGACCTACTATATAGCACAGGGAAATCTATTCAGTACTCTGTAATAACTTATATGGGAAAAGAATCTGAAAAAGAATAGATATATGTATAACTTATTCATTTTTGCCGTACACCTGAACCTAACACAGCATTGTAAGTCAACTATGCTTCAATTTTAATTAAAGAAGAAGTTCAAGTTGAAGCAAGGAGCTCCTTTTCTGCCACACTCTTCCGGTTGAAGACAGGTGTACCCCTGCCTCAATACCTTCTCTCAGGGCTTTGAGAAATAAAAAGAATGGAGACTAGTGATTAGACCAAAAAAGACAAGAGCAGAAGGATGTAAAAGAGCAGAGTGGAGATGAGAAAGGTAGAAAGTGGAGAGGAGATGGAGATGATGTAAAGGAAGTGGGGAGGTGCCCTGCTTCCTAGGCATGAGGCTGCATAAGACAGAAATAAGACTAGAAATACCTCTGCAAGATGCTAGCCCCAGGGACAGCTCATCAGCAGAACTCGGGTTTTGCCCAGGACGCTGTGCAAGCTCACGGGAGGACTAGTGCTCCTGATGGTGGCAGATGATAGAACTTATATGGGGATTTTTTCAGATTCTTTGGAAGGAAAACTAGGAGAAGCAGCAGAATGGCCAGGAAGAGACAGGAGGAGAAAGATTGAGATGTTCAAGGGGATGACTAGGATGTTTTTCTCCAGGAAAATCAGCACTGGTCCCCAGTGCTTTGGAGTTGAAATAGCACCTGTGGTGGGGGATAGAAAGAAAGGTGAGCTGTGGTGTAGATCGTAGATGCAGCTCGGATCCCACATTGCTGCGGCTGTGGTGTAGGCTGGCAGCTGTAGCTTTGATTAGACCCCTGGCCTGGAAACCTCCATGTGCTACGGTGCAGCCCTAAAAAGAAAAAAAAAAAAGAAGAAGGAAATGGAAGTGCTGGAATACTACGCATGGCTCACTGATAGAGAGGAGGTCCTATGCATGCACTATACTCAATGCTTTATGAACATATTTCTTTTCTTTTATCTTTTTTCTTTTTTGTCTTTTTAGGGCCGCATCTGCAGCATATGGAGGTTCCCAGGCCAGGGGTCTAATCGGAGCTGCTGCTGCCGGCCTTTGCCACAGCCAGCAACACCAGATCTGAGCCACATCTGTGACCTATACCACAGCTCACGGCAATGCTGGATCCTTAATCCACTGAGCAAGGTCAGGGATCAAACCCGAAACCTCATGGTTCCTAGTCAATTCGTTTCCGCTGTGCCAAGACGGGAATTCCGATAAATATATTAATACTTTTAATCTTCACACACTGGTAGTATGCTTGTACCCATTTTACAGATATGAAATTGGGACTTAAAGAGATTAGGTAAGTTTCCCAAGGTCTCACCAAAAGAAAGTATCTGAGGTGGATTTAAAACCTAGCTATCTGACTTCAAATGTGGCATCTTAACTAGAGTCGTTGCATCCACATTCCATCCAGGAAAAAACAAAGGTAGGAAAAGGGGCAAAGTCATGTGGCATCTGGATCTTATTTTTTATTAGGAAAGCAATTGTTCTTCCAAATCTCACCAAGTAGAATGCTCATCAGCAGAATGAGGTGGATAACAGGGGAGATAGTTTTCCTGGGCATATAGCAACACCCCAAATAACTGGGCTCTTTTGATAAGGGAAGAGGTGAGAAGAGATACTTAATAGGCAGCCAGCAGCATCTGCCACATTGGCCATTTTACATGTATGATGGCAGGATGCTGGTGTGAGGTTGCTAGAGTCTGAACTAGGATTCGGGAAGTCAGAATTCGAAGAAAATAAAAAGATCCAAGAAATATTTTCAATAAAAATAACTAGATGGGACGTAGATTAGATAGAGGTCCTTAAAAAAAAAGGATGAATGAAAGATGATTCCATAAGGGGATAAAGGGAGTGTGGTGTTCAGTGAAAAAACTGATTCTATTGCACTGGTGGTGGGTGTGGTTTTCTGTATGTTGTGTTTGGAGTGATGGTAGGACATCCGGGTGAATATGCCCTTGGAGTTGGTGCCAGTCACAAATTGGGGCTGGAGGCGCCTGCCTCAAAGCAGTATTGTGTGGTGGGTGTGTTTCTTTTTTTATTTTTTTATATTTTTTGTCCCTTCTAGGGCTACACCTGTGACATATGGAAGTTCCCAGGCTAGGGGTCAAATCAGAACTGCAGCTGCCGGCCTACACCACAGCCACAGCAACGAGGGATCCAAGCCGAGTCTGCAACCTACGCCACAGATCATGGCAACACCGGATCCATAACCCACTGAGCGAGGCCAGGGATCGAACCCTCAACCTCATGGTTCCTAGTTGGATTCGTTAACCACCACGCCACGACGAGAACTCCGGTGGGTGAGTTTCTTAAAGCGGAGAGCCTAGCAGAAGAAAAGCAGGGTCTGAGAGGCTTTGAGGAGCATTCCCACTCAGATAAGAGGAAGGAAGTGGGTTGGCAAAGGAAACAAAAAACTTTGCTAGGGGTTCAGAGGAGCATTGGGAAAGTGGATTTTCACAGAAGACTGAGTGAGAGGGAGTTTCAAGGGGGAGGTTAACTGTCACGGGGAGCTGAGGAGTTAAAGAGGAAGAGAGCTAAGGAAGACCTCCGATTTGGCAAAAGGAGATAATTATTATCTGGGGACAGCAGAATGGAGAGGCATGGAGGGGAACAGAAACCCAAAGATAGTTGTTGTGCTCAGCAGTGGCTCGGAGGGGTCTTCAGAAGTACCTTTGAACGACCAGTAGTTTAATGCTGTCCCCTCATTATATATATTTTTATGACACTGAGACTCTTAAAAATTTTGTTCTTAGCAACAACTTTTTATAAACCTGAATACTCATGGGTTACTTCATTGCCTTTCCCCTATCATAGCAGAAAACACACATGTAAGAAGATTGCATGGATTAGGTAACAGGCAGACCAATAAATATGTTTACACTTCATGTTTTTATTTTATCCATAGTTCACTTATGTTAAAATCCATCCACTTGTCCCAGCCCTGAAAAGCATTTTCACATACTCCCTGCCCACTTCAAAGGCCTAGCACTTTGGCCTTTGAAGTCTTTGAAATGTCAGTGGGAGAAACTGGAGTATTTGAGACAAAAAAGTGCCTTTAGGTCATCTGAGTGCCAAGCCTCCATCACCACTGCTTAAGACTAAAGGCCATTTTCAAAGTGTGACGAAAAGAAGCACCATCCTGAGCTGCTGATGCTCCAAGGACAGAGGCCCAGCGTGACAGAAAAGCTGTAGTTCATGATTTGTCAGCATGCGGATTATTCACAGCTTTGAAAAATACCATTTCCCTAATTTTCCCATAAGATGAAAACACTGAGTCATTTGAAAAATACAGAGCTATCTTACTATTGCCCTTGGAAACTCAGCAATGTTTCACAAAAGTTGTAAGATTCTAAAATCTGATGCAAGATGACTCTAGGTAATGTATGAATGGACCTAGGATTAGTCAGTTTAGGTTAAATTTGGATGCGGTAACCAATGACCTGTAAGAGAAACCTAAGAGGCTTAGAATAATAAACATTTATTTGTAAGACTGTTTATTACATTGTTTATCACATTAATTATAATTATATAATAATTATATACAATTATATAATATATAAATTGTATGTATTATATAATGATAATTATAATTGTTTATTGCATTGTACCTGTAAGGTGCTAGCTGCTTTCAGCTCTGCCTCATGTTTTCCTTTAAGACCAGGTTAAAGCACAATTCCTGTCTCAGTCTTGAAGCAGGAAGAAAGAATCATGCAAGTCCAGAAACTGCCTTGTCAATTGTCTGCTCAGGAGCACCACACATCACTAGGCAAAGCCAGTCACATGGCCGAGCCTGACTTCAATAGGGTAGAAATTCCTAGAAACCTTCCCAGCATCTGAGGATCAGGCTTGAGGGTGCAGTACTAAACACTCTGAACAGATCATTTTATTTTATTTTATTTTTTATTTTTGGCTTTTTTGTTGTTGTTGTTATTGTTGTTGTTGTTGTGGTTGCTATTTCTTGGGCCGCTCCCACGGCATATGGAGGTTCCTAGGCTAGGGGTTGAATAGGAGCTGTAGCCACCGGCCTACGCCAGAGCCACAGCAATGCGGGATCCGAGCCGAGTCTGCAACCTACACCACAGCTCACGGCAACACCGGATCATTAACCCACTGAGCAAGGGCAGGGACCGAACCCGCAACCCCATGGTTCCTAGTCGGATTCGTTAACCACTGTGCCACGACGGGAACTTCTGAACAGATCATTTTAATTGTAATATATTCATCTTAATGTATATTATAAAAACATAATTAGATCTATCATTTCACAGATAATTTTTAAAATGTTTAAGTGAGAACATGAATCAATTTAAAGAGTGATTTTAAGTAAACAAGGACATGGTTGATATAAAAATATGACAAAAATTATGCCAGTGATGTGGAAATGACTGGAGTTTGAAAAACAATACACCAAAATGTCAGGTGATTTAGTCCCTTGTTTTAGTAAATAGAGTATGTTAAACGCCATTGACTCATTTGCTGATTGAGAAACTAGCCATGACTCAGGATCCTTATACACACAGGAGATGGTCTACCTGTACTTTAGGTGGTACAGGTAGAGAACACAGTGTTATGGACCAGTGTTATGGTTTGCTGACATCAAATTCTTTTCCTATGGTTATCTTCTCTCCTACAATTTATTTTTTTTTTATTTTTAATTTTTTTCTCTTTTTAGGGCCGCACCTGCAGCATATGGAAGTTCCCAGGTTAGGGATTGAATCCAGAACTGCAGCTGCCAGTCTACCACAGCCACAGCAACACAGGATCTGAGCCGCATCTGCAACCTGCACCACAGCTCATGGCAACACTGGATCTTTAACCCACTGAGCAAGGCCAGGGATTGAACCTGCATCCTCATGGATATTAATCGAGTTTGTTACCCCTGTGCCACCATGGGAACTCTTCAGCTAGTATATTTGGCAGGTGTTGGAAAATGTAAGGGATGAAGAGGAAATGAAGTGACACCATAAGATAATCCAGAATATTCCATCCAATCAGCTGCTAGAAGGCTGAATACCTGTGGTCCCTGAGCTCTGCAACATGTCTCCACATCCACTAGAAAGATGCCCCATTGGCTCCCACAGCCTCCCGTAGATATGATGTGTTCAGGTGTGATCATGGTGTAAGGACCTACCATCATCTCACTGGCTGCCAGCTGCCCTCAGCTCTGGCTTCACATTAGAATCATACAGCTCAGGAGTTCCCCTTGTGGCTCAGTGGTAATGAACCCAGCTAGTATCCATGAGTACATGGGTTAATTCCACTCCATGGGTTAAGGATCTGGCATTTTTGTGAGCTGTGGTATAGGTCACAGACATGGCTGGGATCCCTCATTGCTGCTGATGTGGCTGTGGTATAGGCCAGTAGCAGCAGCTCTGATTCAACTCCTAGCCTGGGAATTTCCACATGCCTTGAGTTTGGCCCCAGAAAGACAAAAAAAAAGAAAAAAGAAAAAAAAAGAAAGAAAAGAAAAGAATGGAGTTCCCATAGTGGCACAGTGCCTAAGGAGCCAGACTAGAAACCATGAGGTTCCGGGTTCGATCCCTTGCCTTTCTCAGTGGGTTAAGGATTCAGAGTTGCCATAAGCTGTGGTGTAGGTCACAGACACGGCTTGGATTCCGAGTTGCTGTGGCTGTGGTGTAAGCTGGTGGCTATAGCTCATATTGGACCCCTAGCCTGGGAACCTCCAAGTGCGGAGGATGCGGCCCTAAAAAAGACAAAAAAGAAAGAGAAAGAAAGAAAAAGAAGGAAAGAAGGAAAGAAAGAAAAGAAAAAGAAAGAGAGAGAGAGAGAAAGAAAGAAAGAAGAAATACAGAAGGAAAGAAAGAGAGAAAGAAAGAAATAAGAAAGAAAGAAAGAAAGAAAGAAGAAAGAAGAAAGAAAGAAAGAAAGAAAGAAAGAGAAGGAAAGGAAAGAAAGGAAAAGGCAGAGCTTCCGTGCCTGCCTGCTTGCATCTCTCACAAGTGTCCTATCTTTTTTTTTTTTTTTTGCCTGTTCTAGGGCTGTTCCCGTGGCATATGGAGGTTCCCAGGCTAGGGGCCGAATCGGAGCTGTAGCCACCCGCCTACGCCAGAGCCACAGCAACACGGGATCCGAGCCCCATCTGCAACCTACACCACGGCTCACGGCACTGCTGGATCCTTAACCCACTGAGCAAGGCCAGGGATCAAACCCGCAACCTCATGGTTCCTAGTCGGATTCATTAACCACTGAGCCACAACGGGAACTCCTCCTCAAGCTTCCTATCCTAATAAATCTATTTCTTGCCTATCACCTTGTCTCTCACTGAATTCCTTCTGTGCAGAGACATGAAGAACCTGAACCTCAGTGAGTCCAGACACAGGAACTAAAACCCCCAACAAACAGAAGAACTACTTGATGAAGCAGCCTTCATTCCTGGAAGAAGGACCACCAGAAACAGTCCTGGGGCCACTAAACACCAGCCTTGAAAGAAAATGCAGGCTTACCTCTACTCTGATCCTTATCTACAGCCCCATTTTCCACTCCCCAAACTATAAAATCACCCCCTAATCCCTTCCAAGGCAGGCACCGTCTTTAAGGCAGTAGCCTGCAGTAGCCCCCTTGGCTATCTTTTTCTCCTTCACCCCCCCCAAAAAAAATTTTCCCTACATTGGCTGAAGAGCCATCACATGTTCTGCTATGAGGCTGCCCAGTTCTCCATGGGATCAACCACCACACTTCCAGATTTCAGCCCAAGTGGAGAATTTAGCTCAGTTTTCTCACCCTGACTCTGAGTCAGAGTCATCTGTGATGATTGGAAAAAATACAAATGCCTGGGGCTCCCTGCAGAAGTTTTGTTTCCAACAGTCAGGGGGGTTAGGCCTTAAGATGGTATTTTTTCCTCAGAGCTGTATGATTCTTTTTCTTCCTTTTTTTTTTTTTTGTCTTTGAGTGTTCTTTATTTTATAATTTTTTTAAGGTTTTGTTTAAGTTAAGGAAAATAAGCATTTTTGTTTGTTTGTTTTGTCTTTTGCCTTTTCTAGGGCCACTCCTGCAGCATATGGAGGTTCCCAGGCTAGGAGTCTAATAGGAGCTGTAGCTGCTGGGCTACACCACATCCATAGCAACACGGGATCCGAGCCATGTCTGTGACCTACACCACAGCTCACGGCACTGCTGGATCCTTAACCCACTGAGCAAGGCCAGGGATCAAACCCACAACCTCATGGTTCCTAGCTGGATGTTAACCACTGAGCCACAAAGGGAACTCCAGGAAAGAAAGCATTTTTGTATGGAATTCATATACACCTATGTATTTGGAAGAATATTTGGGGTAGTAGAATTACAATGCCTGAAATTTAAATAATAGAAAAAGATTTTAGGAGTTGCTGATGGCCTCATGTTTGAGGACTTGGTGTCACTGCTGTGGCTTGGGCTCGATCCCTGGCCTAGAAACTTCCACATGCTGTGGGTGCGGCAAATAAATAAATAAATAAATAAATCAGTGAGGCTCATTAAAAAAAAGAAGAAAAAAGATTTTTTAATTATAGGTAGTCTTCATCTTTTTGTTTATAATGTTACATTTTCTAAAGGGCTGTTTTACTGAATGTTGTGTTGTTATAGGGACCCTAAATCTGAGCAAAAGATAATTAAGTACTTAATGTTAGATAGGAAAAAAATGCAGGAATCATTTTCGACTTGAAAGTGCAGAGAATCCCAGAATCTAGTTATGGACCAAGCCAGGCTCTGCTAAAAAGAAATTCTCTCTCTCTCCTCTCTTTTTTTTTTTTTTTTTTTTGACTCTTTAGGGCCGCTCCCAAGTCATATGGAAATTCCCAGGCTAGGGGTCAATTGGAAGCTGCAAGCTGCCAGCCACAGACACAGACACAGTAACTCGGGATCTGAGCCGTGGCTGCAACCTACACCACATCTCACAGCAATGTTGGATCCTTAACCCACTGAACAATCCTCATGTACCCTAGTTGGGTTCTTTAACCACTGAGCCATGACGGGAACTCCTAGAAAGAAATTTTTGGGCCAACATCGGGGGGAGTTTGGGTGAAGTTGGGGAAAACAAAGAAGGGAGTAAAAGATAAAGGGAGAAAAACTTACGAAAAAACATGATAACAGAAGATCCTGGCAGTTCCAGAACAGGAGGCTAAGGGTGGATTTGAAAGCAGGAAGTCAGAGTTTTAAAGGCCAACTCTTGAAAATAAGGGGGCTCTCAAGAACAAAACATCCTCCTAAATGTGATGGTTTTTTTGAACCAGAGGTCAGCGGATGATTTGACAACCACAAGCTATGTTTAGAGTCCTAAAGTGAACCCTGAACGCAGAAAATGAATTAATCTATATCCTCAAAGAGTACCATCCATCCATCGCAATGCTTCCTCCATCAGAAGCAAGATAATGAAAAATAATGCACTGGTGAAAGGCTTTGTTACAGCCAAACTGGAGAGAATATCTGAAATTAGGAGAGGTGTTTAGGAGGTAAATGGAACATGAGTGATAAGCAGAGAAGAGATTTTTTTTTTTTTTTTTTGTCTTTTTAAGGCTACACCCATGGCACGTGGAGGTTCCCCAGCTCAGGGCCGAATTGGAGCTGTAGCCACAGCCACAAGCAACGTGGGATCTGAGCCGCATCTGCAATCCACACCACAGCTCATGGCAACACCGGATCCTTAACCCACTGAGCAAGGCCAGGGATCGAACCCGCTGCATCTGTGACCTATACCACAGCTCACAGCTACACCAGATCTTTACCCACTGAGCAAGGCCAGAGATCGAACCCACAACTTCATGGTTCCTAGTAGGATTCGTTTCCGCTGTGCCACCCCGGGAACTCCAAGATGTGTTTTTTAAGTCTGATGGCCATTATTTTACCCTTTAATTATCTCATGGGTATCTTGCATGTGTCTTGTTTGAGTAAAAATTTTCCAGTCTAAAATACAGAAGCAACAGGAAAAGCTAATACTGACAGCTTATCCTTTGAAGTTTAAATCTGAGCCATCAGCCACCCACAATCTTCGCCCTGACCAGTGGCTGATTCTTTTTTCCAAGCCTTGTCCTTTTGGCACAGCGGCACAAAACATGACTTTTAACCCAGTTAGAGCTGCTTTCCAGATGCCATTTTCTGTCCTCGCACAGAGGGGACATTTGCTGAAAGCTGACACTTCACCTCCTGGAAGGCAGAACAGCGTTTGTGGCCCTTAGACACCTTCATCCCTAGAGACCCTCTCCCTTGTCACAGAGTTGTCAGAAGCTGTCCTCCGCTGATATTCGGGCTGCCAAGCTCTCTGGATCAGCACAGACCAGAGTAAATTGGCGCTAAAGAGCTCTCCTTGGCTACCTTAGAGGAAGCAAAGTGCCCGGTCCCCAATTAAAAATGTAACCGAGCTCATGCCCTGTAGGGCTCCTGGACAGATAAGCTTTTCTGGGTCCTCCACTTCTTGTTTTTAGGGAATAAGCCTCAGACTCCATGACCTTCTTCCCTGAGTTCCAAAGGCCAGGGTCCAATCAGGGAAAGGAGGGGATGCAGAGACCAGGGAGGAGCAGTCCAGAGACAATAGTGCAGCCTTGGGACAAGGTCCTGGTTCTTCCTTAAGGAATATACATAATAATACCTTACAGCCTTTCTGTAGAACTAAAACCCCCAACAAAGGAAAGAACTACTTGAGGAAGCATGCTTCATTCTGGGGAGAAGAAGGACCACCAGAACCAGTCCTAGGTCACTAAACACGAGCTTTCAGAAACAATGCAAGCTTGCCTCTGCTCTGATCCTTATTCCACTCCCAGAACCTCCTCCTGACCTCTTCCAAGGGGTGGGGAGTGGGGAGTACCCAGTCTTTAAGGCACTGGCCTGCTGTGGCCTCCTTTGCCTGGCTAAGCAATAAAGCTATCTTTTTCTCCTTTACCCATAAACCCTGTCTCTGCATTTCTATTCAGCACCAGCAGACAGAGGCCAAATTTTGGCAACAAGAACCCCTTCACAGGGCACATCTCCCTTGCTCTGTCCTTTCTGAAACCCATCCTTTCAGTCAGTGCAGGGGGTTACCAGCCCCTCTCAATGCTCATCCTGTCCTAAAACCTCCCCATAGGAATGAACAGGTGGAAAGGTAAGGGATTTCTGTGTGTTCTTTTATTTTATTTATTTTTTATTTTATTTATTTATTTTTTCATCCTTCTGCCTTTTCTTGAGACGCTCCCATGGCACATGGAGGCCCCCAAGCCAGGGGCCGAATCGGAGCTGCAGCCACCGGCCTACACCAGAGCCACAGAAACGTGGGATCCCAGCTGTGTCTGCAATCCACACCACAGCTCATGGCAACACCGGATCCTTAACCCACTGAGCAAGGCCAGGGATCGAACCCGCAACCTCATGGTTCCTAGTTGGACCCGTTAACCACTGCGCCACGATGGGAACTCCTTGTGTGTTCTTTTAAGTCAGTACTTTGTAGAAGTTGATTTGGGGGGAAAACCAGCTTATTCTGTGAACTGAAGTTTGGCCCTTGCCATCAGCCTTTCTGTGGAGTAAAACATGAGCCACTGCAGCTGCCGACCCATAGCAACCCCCCCATCCCATTTTCCCCCCTCCCCCCTCCCCGAGCTCAGGGTGGAGACCGGGAGTGAGGCGCTCTGTGCTCTGGGAAAACTGGAAGAACAGGTCTTCAGACAATTAGATATTTTTAGGACAAGATTTTATGAGCCCAATTCTTGCATCATATCTAGCAATTTAGGAAAAAAGTAAATATCTAGAAAACCACTAAATATCAAGAAAACAGCTCATGTCTAGAAAATAACTCATCTAGAAAATCTGAGTCCCTCATATCTAGAAAATGTGCGATCTAGAAATCTAGAAAACCACCACATATCTAGAAAACACCTCATATCTAGAAAATGATACCTCATATCTAGAAAAATACTAAAATCCTTCAATGATGACTGATGTTTGTGACTCGTAACTTTCACGAGACCAGCAGCAAATTTCTGCAAAATGTATTCATGGCTCCAGGCCCCTCCACCTTCACCTTTATCACTTTATCACCTTTATCACTTTTAAGATGCCTCCTGGGCTGTAGTTTTGTGGACAAAACAAAAGTTGTCCTGGTCTTTTGTGACAACCACCACTCCCAAGGGTGGGCCCGGGAACTCAGGGAAGAAGCAAAGACTGGCCCACAGCTGACAGAAAGGAGTGACTCCAGGAAGCCCAGACATTTACATCTTCCCAGAGAAACTGGTTTTCTGTAAATCTGGTTCTCTGTAAGTCTTTTGTTCCTACTACCTTCCCTTTGTTGCAAAACTCTTAGATCCTGACACCCTTGCCTCACCTGCTAGGAGCTCTTTCTCTAGATCTACTTGAGATGCCGTCTCCCGGGCTTAAGTTCTAATTTCACCCCAGATAAAACTTAACTCTCAACTTTCAGGTTGGATTTCTTTCGTCAACAATTCCTAGCTTTATTTTCTTTTTATAACCTAATGGAACATAAGGCTGCCTCATTGCCAGATATCATTACAGAAAGCAGATGTGGAGTTCCCGTGTGGCGCACTGGAAATGAATCCAACCAGGAACGATGAGGTTTCCGGTTCGATCCCCAGCCTTGCAGTAGGTTGAGGATCCGGCGTTGCCATGAGCTGTGGTGTAGGTCGCAGACGCTGCTCGGATCTGGTGTTGCTGTGGCTGTGGTGTAGGCCAGTGGCTGCAGCATCCATTTGACCCCTAATATGCCATGGGTACAGCCCTAAAAATACAAAGAAAAAAAAAATCAGATGTGATTACGTTCTGTTTATGGTCTTCTGCAGACATGACAGAAATGTTGGCTAGCCTGACATCACAAACACTGCTTAAATCCTCTCACATTTTCTCAGCCATCCAACAATCAGTCCCTATTGAAACTTCTTCCTTAATGGCAAGCTTATGTTGTATGCAGGACACGCTCTGGTGCTGGACAGCACTGGTGTTGGCAAAATCTCTCTTTTGCTGCGCCTCTAAATCTGAATTGGGTGCCCTGCTCCGGATGCTTCTGTCCGCTGGGGAACTGCACCCTGACGTTCACCTCTGTGCCTTGTAGTAGTTCATTCACTTTCTGGGCTCCACCCCTGCATCTCCATGATGAGAAGAGAAGCACCCTCTACAACATCACATCCTTCATGGAGGACTCATAACACTTTTTTTTTTTTTTTTGGTCTTTTTGTCTTTTCTGGGGCTGCTTCCGCGGCATATGGAGGTTCCCAGGCTAGGGGTCTAATCCGAGCTGTAGCCACCAGCCTATGCCAGAGCCACAGCAATGTGGGATCCGAGCCGCGTCTGCAACCTACACCACAGCTCACTGCAACACCGGATTGTTAACCCACTGAGCAAGGCCAGGGATCGAACCTGCAACCTCATGGTTCCTAGTCGGATTCGTTAACCACTGCGCCACGACGGGAACTCCTCAGAACACTTTCTTACAAACCAATTAGGAGCCGTCTGTCAAATGCTAAGTAAATAAATGGAGTGCCCAGGTCAGCATCTTTGTGCTTACCAGATAAGACTGGAGGAGAGTGTTAACGACAGCTGTTTAAATAACACACACAAATTGTGCAAGCAACTGCTAAGGGCCTTCTGCTTCCGGTGGCTTCGTTTTCCCATCTATAAGGGAGAAGATTAACTCCGGTGCTTCCCACTAGGAGGGACCACCAATCCCCCGCAGGGCTTGTGTAGAAATATGGTGGGGGTGGAGGGGTGAAGGGGTGGGGGAAGGGACAGTTTGGTCATCACAAATGTTTTCACACAATTGCTACTGCCAGGGGCCAGGGATTCAAAATGCCCTGCCAGATCTGGGATAGTCTAGCATGATAAGGAATTGCTCACTCCCCCCCCCCTCTCCGCCCCCCGAACATCAGTAGCGCCTGTCTGAGAACCACTGTGGCTCTAATACAGGCTGTGACTCAGGCGACTAGTATTCTAACCCTAACCCTGTGCCCAACTAGCTGTGTGGCTTTGCACGTACTGATTCACCTTGCTGTGCATTAATTTCCTCATCTGACACATGAGGTTAAAAAAAAAAAAAAGGGAGTTCCCATTGCGGCTCAGAGGATTATGAACCAGACTAATATTCATGAGGATGCTGTGAGATCCCTGGCCCCGCTCAGTGGATTAAGGTTATGGCATTGCCATGAGCTGTGGTGTAAGAGGTGGATATAACTTCAATCTGGCATTGTTATGACTGTGGCGTGGGCCGGCTCCAAATCAACGCCTATCCTGGGAACTTGCATATGCTGCAAGTGGGGCCCTAAAAAAGCAAAAAAAAACCAACCAAACAAACAAAAAACAAACAAACGAAAAAAGCCTGATGTTTTTACCTCTCTGGGAAAAGTCAAATAAAGGTAGCGAATGCCTGTGGAAAATGCACGTGTGCCATACACATCTGAGGCCTTATTGCTATAACCTGAGGGATCTAGGAATTGAGGCAGTGTTTCTGGAAGCAGGAGGGATTATCCACAGAGTGTTGCCCAGGAGTGACCTCTAGGTCCCTGACCCTGACCTTGGGATTGTCTCACCAGCACTGTTGAGACGGGAAGGAGAGGAGGGAGAGGCAGAAAGAAAGCAACACGGACCAGAGGAAGTACACTTGAGGAAGGGCTATACTCCACTTCTGCCTGGAATTGGCTGTTTCTGGGCTCCTGCTGGCTGGCTCCTGGGCAGTCCTCAAAGCCAGAAGTCAGGTCACACCCCTCTCCTGGTTGAACCCTCCCATTGCACTGAGGATACTTTTTGCCGTGGCTCCCTGGCAAAGAGACTTTCCTCTCTGACCTCATCTCAAGCCATTCCCTCTCTTCCCACACTGGCTTTAGGCTGGCTTTTTTTTTTTTTTTTTAACTTTGTTTTGTTTATGATTAGACCAAACTGGTTCTTACCGTAGGGCCTTTACTCATTTCCTCTGGCTGGTGCTCTAACTCTGGATTTTTGCATGGTTTTCCTCCATCCTATTATTCTGGTCTTGACTCAGTTTTTCCTCCTCTGAGAAACTTATCTGAAATACACTCTTCGAGTTCCATGTCCTGACCAGAAGCATCACTCTCCATTTTCTTTTTCTTTTTCTTTTTTTTTTCTTTTTTTTTTTTTTGGCTGCACTCACAGCATGAGGAAGCTCCTGGGCCAGGGAATCAAATCTGAACCATAGCAGTGACAATAACAAATCCTTAATTGCTGGGAGACAAAGGAACTCCACTTCCCATTTTCTTCTTAGCATTTGTCTTGCTGCCTGAAGCTGCTTATATTTATTTGTTCATTAGTTTATTTTCTTTCTCCCTTCAGCAGAATGTAATTTCTATAAGAGGAGAGATTTTTCTGCTTGGTCACCACTCTAACTGCAATGGTTAGAACAATGTCTGGCACATTGTAAATATCATATATTTGCTGAATAGGGATAGAAGGATGGATGAATAGGTGAATGGGTGGGTGGATAAATGGATGGGTGGGTGGTTGAGGGGATGGATGCATGGATAGGCGGCTGGGCAGATAGGTTGGTGGGTGAGGGGATGGACGGATGGATGGTTGGGTGGATGGATGGATGGATGGATGGGTGGATGGAGAGTTAGGTGATGAATGGGTGCATGAATGGGTGGGTGGATAGATGGATGGATGGGTGGATGGAGGGTTAGGTGATGAATGGGTGCATGAATGGGTGGGTGGATAGATGGATGGATGGGTGGATGAGTAGATGGATGGGTAGTGGGGTGTATGCATTCTTCTAGGTTTAGCTCAGGCATCACTTCCTCCAGAAAGTTGTTCCTAGTTCCTCTACCCATGATTCTCCATGTTCACATGCCAACCACAGAGCTGACGGCTCACAAAAAATTATCTATTCACCCATCTGTCTCCCCACCGGGCCATGAGCCCCTTAGGGACAGGGATTGTGTCTCCTTCAAGAGTGTCTTCAGTGCCTTGGGCATTGCCTTGTCCATAATCATTGAGCTGAACCGAACTGAACTAAACAAGGGCCATGGGCAGCACACATTCTGTTCTTGGTAATAAGCACTGGGAGGGAGTGTAAGAAGAGATTCGCTCACTTCAGAGTGAGCAAACCTCACAGCCCGGTAGTCTTGGGCAGGAAGTCGCATACATGACCAGCTGACTCCAGGTTGTTCCAGTGGCAGCCACCTGGAAAGTGAGAATAAGATTTCAGATATTCCTGGTATCTGTTAGAGCTACTCGGGATTTCTCTCTTTATTTTGATTAATAGACTTATTCGTAGAGAAATACAGAAAAAATAAGATTGTGCCCTTTTAGGTGGAAAACTATTTCAAATTCAAATTAAGAATTAACTCTGAAAGATGAAATCTTTCAGATTAAAAGCTCGTAAATATTTTCGTAAATAGTATATGTTTTGTGCCAGACATATACTAGGTATTTTGAAATCTGTTACCTCTTAACAGCCTAAAGCGTATGTATTTAATATGCCTAGAAGATGAGCTGAGGTTCAGAGCGGTTAAATAGCTTTGTCCAAAGTCTGGCAGCTGATGTGTAGCTAGACCTGGGTTCAAATCCCTCACTCCTACATGTAAGTTCTGTGTATCTTCCATAATACCCTGGAACACAGCAAGAGGTCACTCCTCATTTGCCTGCTTTGTTGATTAGAATTCTCATTTCTCATATCGGGGCTTTCTTAAAGAGAGGCTCTCCAGAGATCCTTATGTCCCTCCCACCCCCAGGGAGCTCTCCATCTCTACCACTCGGCTCCTTTAACTGCTGAAAGAGGTTTAGCACCATGAACTGATTACGTCTAACATGAAGGTATTCCCACTTGAACTTGATCGTTTGCGTAGCAAGTTCTTTTACGATAAAAACGAGGTACTCTGGAAGATCGAAAGAAATTTGACTTTAAATCATTGTTGGCTTTGTGAGCCAGGGGAATCAGCAAATGGACAAACGTGCCTTCCTGAAAAACAGTACCAAACAATGTCATCACAGGGCAAAAAATCAAACTTTTGCAAACTGGAATGTTTTGGCTGCAAATCCCTAGAACAACAATCACATTGTCCTCAAGTTCTGGCCATGCATTATTAATAGATTTTCAGAGAAAAGGTTTTAGTAAATGTAGGTTTTATGGATTTGACTTCAAGCACAAATTCTTTAGATCTGTATCAGGTTGGGTTTCTTCATTGGATGTGTTTTGGCAAGTGAGAGGTGATGTGGGAGTTGGGACTCATGAGCTTCATTCCGTTTTGTTTTGAAATTCAGATTTTTTTGAATGCTTGTGTAAATACAGTCATGTGGACTTTAAATCCAATAGCAATGTCATATTCTCTTTAAGTGAACTCTGGCATTCCTCCTCCACCGCCCTGTTCAGAATTCCAGCCGCATTCAGGGTGGCCAGGAAGTGTGGTGTAGCGAGATGACTGCCTGGGTTACCTGGTCTGTCACCTGGGCACACCTCCTTTTATCAGAAGTGTTGGGTCCAAATCTTGACTCCATCCATTATAGTTGTGTGACTCAGAGAGCATTGCCCAACTCCTCCGAGCTTCAGTTTTCTTAACTGTAAAGATGTAAAGATGCCTACTTCAAAACACTTACATGGAATCTAAAAAAAAAAAGGATAGGGAGTTCCCATTGTGAACCCAGCTAGGATCCATGAGGATTCGGGTTCGATCCCTGGCCTCGCTCAGTGGGTTAAGGATCCGGCATTGCCGTGAGCTGTGCTGTAGGTTGCAGATGCAGCTTGGATCCCACGTTGTTGTGGCTGTGGTCTAGGCTGGCAGCTGTAGCTCTGATTAGATCCCTAGATCAGGAATTTCCATATGCCATTAGTGCAGCCCTAAAAAAAATAAATAAATAAATGTGGATAAAATGAACGTCTTTGCAGAACAGATACTGACTCACAGACTTATGGTTTCCAAAGGAGACAGGTTGGGGGATGGGAAGGATGGGCTGGGGGTATGGGATGAAAATTCTATAAAATTGGGTTGTGATGATCATTGTACAACTATAAATGTAATAAAATTCACTGAGTTAAAACAAAGAAAAAGTAAATGCAGAAGAAAATTAAAAAAAAAAAAAGAGGCCAGTAGAGCAGGCCCTAATCCAAATCCAATCAGACTGGTGTCCTTATAAGAATAGGAAATTTAGACAAAAAAGAGACACCAGGAATGTACAGGCACAGAGAGAAGACCATGGGAAGAGGTAGCAAGAAGGCACCCACCTGCAATCCAAGGAGAGAGGCCTCAGAGGAAACCAAACCTATTGACACCTTGATCTTGGACTTCTAGCCTCCAGAACTGGGAGAAAATTCATTCCTGTTGCTTAAGGCACCCAGTCTGTGCTGTTTTGTCATGACAGTTCTGGGAAATTAATATACTTGTCTATAAAATGAAAGTTTAAATAGTACCAACCCCATGGGGTTGTCATGAGGTTTAAATGTGATGTTCACGTAAGGCATTTGTTTGTTCCCTTGCCTGGGACATAGTTAACACTCAATAAACATTAACATTATAGACGGTGCACTGCAAATTCTGCTGTATTATGGGGGTTGGGCAGGGTGGGAGAAAGTTCTCCAAACTACGTGGGTGATTAGTTGAGTGACACCTATCATGTATTAAGTGCTTATTATGCTTAGGGTCTTTTTAGGATTAGATTTGGCTGCAAGCAACAGAAAAAGAATACAATACTTGGATGAAATGCCAACATCTGGAAGTAAATAGTCCTGGGTAGTAATGGTATTCCATTATGTTAGACACTTGAGCTCTTTCTATTTTGTTAAATTGTTACGTGTAGATTTCATTCTTTAAGTCTCCTCATTGTCCAAGATGGCTGCAGGAGCTCCCTCCATTGTATCCCAATTCCATCCTTTTGAAAGACAAAAGAATAAAGAAATGTAAACCCTGATTTGAAAAACACTTCCAGGAAAGTACTCCCCATCTCTTGCACTTGCAATTCTTTGGCCAGAACTTGGTCCCATGGTCACACTTAGCTGCCTTATCTCTTCCAGACAGCCAAGAACCCAACTGATTCTATCTACTACAGAGAATCCGAGATTCTACTGTGAAGGATAAAAGGAGAAGAGATATTTGGTAACAACCACTGATCTCTGTCCCAAGGGACTATGTGTGTATTTATGAAACAGCCACCATTATTATGTTACCTTTTTCAGACGAGGAAATTGAGGCTTGGTTTCCTCTTCAAAGGCCCTAATTGCTAGGGAGTGGCCAGGGTTTGATCTGATCCCAGTATTGTTCAGCTACAATCTGTCCTCTTAATAAGTAATCAAGGACGGGTGTTGCCCTTGTGACGCCCCAGAAACAGATCTGACTAGGAACCATGAGGTTGAAGGTTCGATCCCTGGCCTTGCTCAGTGGGTCAAGGATCTGGCTTTGCCATGAGCTGTGTTGTAGTTCTCAGATGCAGCTCAGATCCTGCATTGTTGTGGCTGTGGTGTAGGCTGGCAGCTGTAGCTCTGATTGGAACCCTAGCCTGGGAACCTCCATATGCCCTGCGTGTGGCCCTAAAAAGAAAAACAAACAAACAGTAATCAAGGACCAAGAATCAAGGTGTGAGCAACAAGGTCCCCAAGTCTCTGGTGCCCTGAGATGGAGATCATCAAGTTAGACAGTCACCACTTAAGTCAGAAGAAGGAGATTTTACATCTTGCATGGAAATGGGTCTTGCAGAAAAGTATAAAATCTTGCCCTTCCTGGGAGATGCTCAGGTGGGCAAGAGAGAACCAACTGGGATTTGGGTGGGGCTCCTCCCCTGAAAGACCTCCAGTGAATCTGTGATTAGAAAGAAAGGGGGGAGTTCCCGTCGTGGCCCAGTGGTTAACAAATCCGACTAGGAACCATGAGGTTGCGGGTTTAATCCCTGGCCTCACTCAGTGGATTAAGGATCTGGTGTTGCCGTGAGCTGTGGTATAGGCTGGTGGCTGCAGCTCCGATTAGACCCCTAGCCTGGGAACCTCCATATGCTGTGGGAGCAGCCCTAGAAAAGGCAGAAATACAAAAAAAAAGGAAGAAAGAAAGAAAGGGGCATATACATACATGAAATAAAAAATAATGATTGCTGGATGTGGTTAGCTTAAAGTTTTCCAGGGGAAACAAACAGAACTCTGACAAAAAAAAAGGTTGAAGGAGTGAATGTTAGCCTAGAATAGGAAAAAAAAAAAAAAAAAGCTTTCACTAAAATGTCAGGGGAGAAAGAAGTGTTGGGAAGTGAGGCCATTAATAAGTGAGAGCGGGGTATGGCTGGTGACAATTCTTCAAGAGTAGAGCTCCCAGGCCACTTTTCTAGAAAGGCTCACTTCTGTTTTATTCAGCTCATTTCTGGGTGTCCATTACAGAGCATCCATTCTCTTCCAGGCAAAGAGGCTCAGTGGAAAACATGAAAGAAATCTCACTGTGATGGATTAGGACAAGGCTGTAACTCCAGGGAGCCCAGGAGACCATATGGGAAGGTGGGAATGAGAGTCTCAGAAATTCTTCCAACCCCAAAGCGATCAACGAGGGCAAAAACCCAACAGTGATGCGTGGGACTAAGAGGATGGGTGGGGTTGGAAGGTGGCTGAATCCAGACACCAGCAAAGTCGATGGGCCAGAAAGAACTGCCAGAATACTGCCTGAAAACTAAGATCGTTGCTGGTTTTTTGTTTTTTTTTTTAATTTCAAACCCTTTTTTTTAACAATTTTTTTATTATAGGTGATTTACCATGTTCTGTCAATTTCTTCTGTACAGCAAAATGACCCAGTTACGCATTTATATACATTCTTTTTTTCTCACATTATCCTCCATCATGTCCATCGCAAGTAACTAGACACAATTCCCTGTGCTATACAGCAGGATCTCATTGCTTATCCACTCCATATGCAATAGTTTGCATCTGCTAACCCCAAACTCCCAGTCTGTTTTAAGGGGTTCTTTTTTTTGGGGGGTGCCCCCGCAGCATGTGGAAGTTCCAGGGCCAGGGATGGAACATTTGCCACAGCAGTGACCTGAGCTACCTCAGTGACAACACCAGATCTCAAGGGGTTCTTTAAAATAGGCCCAAATAGCACGGTTTTTTGTTGACCCAGAGGAGAGAAAACAAGGACTATAGGACTCATGGAATGAGGTTCCTCTGATACCAGGAATCCTTAAATGGCTGCATGTAGGGGGTGAAATGGGCAGCCCCATGTGGTCTGAGGGAGGCAGGGGTGCCAGTAACCCCACACAGATCTGTCTCTGGCCCTGTCCTTGCATTTGATACCTCCCCAGACTCCATTGGGTTAACAAGTGGTTCATTCAAAGCATCTACGGACAGGCAGAGTTTTCTCCGGGAGACTAACCTGTTAGCGTAGCAGGGCATTTAGCACCCCTGTGTTTCTGAGACTGGAAGGCTACAAAGGCCTAAAGTGGAGTGGGTTGGCCTGATTGGAGTATTTATTAGCAAGGGGTGGAGGAAGGGGAGGGGCAAGGGAAGGGTAGTAAAGGGAGAAGCTCTGGGCCCTGGAGAAAGGGGGGACTGGGCTAGGATGGGGTCAGTTATAAATGGGAAGATGTGGGGACTCCTTAAGCCTTCCTATTTCTCCCCATCAGTTTGGCCAGGGTCGGACTTGTCCTCATTTAGGGGTCTTATTCTTTCTTTCTGGTTTTTTTTTTTTTTTCTCTTTATTTTATTTATTTATTTATTTATTTATTTTGGTTTTAGGGCCACACCTGCAACATATGGAAGTTCCCAGGCTAAGGGTCAAATCGGAGCTGTAGCTGCCAGCCTACACCACAGTCACAGCAACATGGGATATGACCCTCATCTGTGACCTACACCACAGCTCACCACAATGCAGATTCTTAACCCACTGAGCAAGGCCAGGGATCGAACCCACCTCCTCATGGATACTAGTCGGGTTTGTTACCACTGACCACAACAGGAACTCCTAAGGGGCTCTTATTCTTTCTCAAACCAACTTGTGAATTCACCTTGGGGTCGTCCTTGGAGAGGAGATGCTTCGCTTTCTTTTAATTGTTAAAACAATAAAATAATAACACAATCGTTAAGCTTTGGTTCTTAATTTAAGAGAGAAATGATCATTCAATTCCTCTGAGAATCTAATGAAAATTATGCTTCCACATCTCAAAAAAATTTACTTTATACACAACCACACAAAATATTATATATTTTCACTTGATTTATGGACACTATGGAACCCATCTGTGGATCCTGTAAAAAGTATATTCTTCTGGTTAAAATGCTCTGATTTATTTTTTAATAACTCTAACCGAGATTTCATTTTTGCACATTCCTTCTAAGTCTACTTCCATATGCATGCATAATTGTTAGCAGGCAATCACAATCTACATACAATTTATGCGTCCTATTTTATGAAATCTAGCATTATCTTGTAAACATTTTTCTGTGTTGCTATATAGCCTTCATAAGTATAAATTTGAATGAATGCATACTATTATATTGGATTGTTGCAGCATAATTTCCCTAACTGTTCCTCAATGATTAGGTGCGTAAATGGCTTCTAATTTTGTAGAATAGATAACACTGCATTGAATATCTTTATACATTTATCTCGCTTTTGCTAATGTTTCCTTCAGACAAATTCCTGGGAGTGGCTTTACTGAATCAAAGATTAAGAACATTTATACAGGAGTTCCCCTCATGGTGCAGAGGAAATGAATCCGACTAGGAACCATGAGGTTGTGGGCTCGATCCCTGGCCTTGCTCAGTGGGTCAAGGATCTGGCATTGCCGTGAGCTATGACGAAGGTCGCAGATGCAGCTCGGATGTGGCACTGCTGTGGCTGCAGCTGGGGCCAGCGGCTGCAACTCCGATTAGACCCCTAGCTTGGGAATCTCCATATGCCATGAGTGCAGCCCTAAAAGGACAAAAATAAAAATAAAAATTTATACAGGTCTCGAAACATGACATTGCATGGGTTTCCCAAGGGGTGATCATTTTTGCCATTGCCCGTGATATATAAGGGTCCCAGCTTCACTATACCTTCTCCTGAAATGGATATTGCTGGGAAAAAAATAGTCTAATTTAATATTTGTCATTACACCAAGGAGACAGCCTGATGCTGGGTTACCAAGGGGTGAGGTGGAGAATGAGAAGAGGGGGTTGGGAGAGAGGGAAAGGTCTGGGTCCATAATGGGAATGGGTAAAGCTTCTCTATTTTTCAAAAAGAGCTGGAAGCAGGCAGGAGATGTGCATTGAAGAGAACATCTACTGACTTCGAAAGAGTGTATTCCCTTCTCGTCACTTGCCTGGTCAATCCCTTCTCAAGCCTTCTCATAAATTCCGCCAGTCAGAAAGGAAACTGGGAGTGGGAGTCCGTGTAGAACCTGTAGAATTACCTTGGATCACTTTATAAGATTACTAGGATACAGTCCATGAATTCATGGTCTATCCCTATGGACAGGCTATTCTCAAAAAATTCCCACCTTGGCTCAGAGGTTAATGAACCCAACTAGTATCCATGAGGTTTTTGAGTTCGATCCCTGGCCTTGCTCAGTGGGTTAAGGATCTGGCGTGGCCATGAGCTGTGCTGTAGTTCACAGACGTGGCTCGGATCCCATGTTGCCGAGGCTATGGCATAGGTCGGTGGCTACAGCTCCGATTGGACCCCTGGCGTGGGGGCCTCCATATGCCACGGGTTCGGTCCTAAAAATAAATATATAAAAATAAAACAAAAAAAAATTTAAAAAAAAAATTGAATTGCCTTATGCTTGATAGCAAAGCTGTCCAATAGAAACATGCAGTCAGTCACTTAGGAATTTTCAATTTTCTGGTGGCCACATTAAAAGAAACCAGTGAAATGAACTTTAATAATACATGCTCTTTAACTCATACCCAAAATACTATCATTTCAACACATAATCAACGTAATCATCGGTTGGGTATTTTACATTCCTTTTTTCATACTAACTCTTTGAGATCTAGTGCATATCCTCTACTAGGGCACATCCCAATTCCAACCAGCCACATGTCCTGTCCTCATCACCTCATGTGACCTTGGTCCCTGAACCGGACAAGGCAGCTCTGAGTCTCAGCCCATCCCAGGTGCATGGGCTGCACCTTTGAACATTTTGAGCTACTGGGAAGTATTTTCTCTCTTTCTTTCTTAATTTATCTTATTTTATTTTGTTTTTTAGGGCCGCATCCAGCGGCATATGGAAGTTCCCAAGCTAGGAGTCAAATCGGAGCTACAGCTACCAGCCTATACCACAGTCACAGTAACACAGGATATGAGTTGCATCTGCAACCTACACCACCGCTCACAGCAACTCTGGATCGTTAACTCACTGATCAAGACCAGGGATCAAACCCATGTCCTCATGGATGCTAGTGGAATTCATTTCTGCTAAGCCACAATGGAAACTCCCATGGAGTATTTTCTTTAAAGGCTTTGAGCTACTGGGAAATCAGAACCTCTTTATCAGGAAAGAGTATGTCGTTAACATTACAAAACATCCAGGTCAGATGGCTCACGGTGGCTCTAGGAGAGACCCTGGGAAACACTGACTTTGATACAGAAAAAAATATAAATATAGACGGAGGTCCCAGTTGAGACACAGTGAAACAGGATCTTTGTGGGGAGTCTGGAAATCTATACTTCTACAACAGATTTTTTTTTTTTCTTTCTATGGCCTTACCTGCGGCATATGGAGGTTCCCAGGCTAGGGGTCACATCGGAGCTGCAGCTGCCGGCCTGCACCACAGCCACAGCAACATAGGATCCAAGCCACATCTGTGACCTACACCACAGCTCATGGCAATGCTGGATCCTTAACCCACTGATCGAGGCCAAGGATTGAACTCATGTCCTCATGGATACTAGCTAGCCAGGTTCATTACCACTTAGCGATGACGGGAGCTCCAACAACAGATTTTTAATTACAGGTTTTAATATGATAATACATGGTGCTTGCTATTAAGAGGAGGAAATTGAGTCCCAGAGAGAGTGAGTGACTCATGCACGTTCTCATGGTTGGGGGTCAGCAGCCCTTGAACCTCAATTCCAACCCACCAGCCTCCTTCTGCCAGCAGTTTCTGCCAACAAAATACCTGCTAGTGTGTGACAGGGATCAGGCTTTGGGAACAGCCAAAATAATTTTCTGGCAGGGTAAAATACACTTACCCAATTAACCCAAATAAAAGGAGGAAGAATGAATTTTCCCCTCTAATCTGGCTTTGTCTCAAGTTGAAATCACTTTCTTGTCAAATGGAAATGATTCATGTGATAAGATTTGTGGGTCCCCCAAATGACACTCACAGCCTGCCTTTAGCCACATCTATAGCTCTAGCCCCTCTTTTTGTGTTCACTCTAGAAACATGCAGGCGTATACTTAGAAAGTTTGGAATGAATGCCTTAGAGAACGTTCAGTAACAGAGGCAACCTAGCCAAGTGGCCTGCTGTGGCCAAGGCCATGTGGGAAAATGCTCTTCAGAACCAAGTGTGATAATGAAACAAGAACGGCCAGAACAGCAGGTCTGTAAACATCCTGATGACAATGGGGAACAAACAGCTGGGCTGAGACCAAATCAGTTCAGGCAAATGTACTCGTGCTTTTGATCCAAGTGCGAGATGAACGGATGCAGGGGAGGCAGCAGCTGCAACACAGCTGGACTCGGAGGGCATGTGAGAGCGTGACTTGCAAATCATGCTTGAAAAATTCATTCTCCTGAGCTTGGATGTGAATGCAGTCACATGGGCCCCAATCAGCTTACATGCTGAGGCCAAGAGGGAGCCAGGAACGCCACCGGGCTGGTGAGAGGCAGCACTCCGGGTTTGGATGCGGCTGCCTTTCAGGAAAGGAACGGCCCAGGAAGTGCGCTATATTTGGAAATGACCCTAAATTTAGAGTAATTTGAATGATGGGCTGGCTTGAGCAGAGAGAGATGCTTAAATGTATTCCCTAAGCACATAAGGCATTTGTGGAGAGTCTATATTATGATGTTTGAAGTGAAAGGTGTTTTTTTTTTGTTTTTTTGTTTTGTTTTTGTCGTTTTAGGGCTGCCCTCTCGGCATATGGAGGTTCCCATGTTAGAGGTCCAATTGGAGCTGTAGCTGACGGCCTTCACCACAGCCACAGCAACGCCAGATCCAAGCCACATATGCAACCTACACCATAATTCACGGCAACGCCGGATCCTTAATCCGCTGAGTGAGGCCAGGGATGGAACCTACATCCTCATGGGTGCTAGTCAGGTTCCTTAACCACTGAGCCACGATGGGAGCTCCAGAAGTGAAAGGTGATTCTGAGCCCTTTTATTGCTCTAGCCCTTGGAGTTTGCAAAGAGCCCCACATTAACTTTCACTTCACAAATGAGGAAATACGGCTCAGAAAAATTAGGTCAGTATTGGCTGTGTGTGTGGGTATGCCCACTATGTTATATAATACACCCCATATTACATGCACAGCTGACACTTGAACAGTGTGGGTTTAAACTATTCAAGTCCACTTGTGTGACAGGGACAAATCAGAGCTACAGATGCCGGCCTACACCACAGCCACAACAGCGCAGGATCCGAGATGCTTCTGCGACCTACACCACAGATGATGGCAATGCCAGATCCTTAACTCACTGAGCTGAGTGAGGCCAGGGATGGAACCCGAAGCCTCATAGTTCCTAGTCTTTTCTGCTGTGCTCCGAGGGAAGTCCTTTTTTTTTTTTCTTCAATAATTATATTGGGAAAATTTTTGGAGACTTGCAGCAATTCAAACTCACATACTAACTGTATAGTCTAAAATATCAAAAAAAATTAAGAAAAATGTGTGTCATAAATGCATAAAATTATGCAGATACTAGTCTATCCTTATGTAGGTATAAGATGAGTGATAATGAATATAAAACTTATAATGTTTTAGTTTTCTGTTTTATAACTTTGCTTTTCAAAGAATTACACTACCTTACATATGCCTGTCTTTCTGGTAATTGGAAAAACCGCCTATCAGCCTCCCATCACAGGTAAGTGGCTTTTTAAAAATGTAGCAATGTTTCTAAAACTGTATTATGAATATGACTGTGATGCTGTATGTGGTAAAAAAAAATTTTTATTTTTTATTTTTTTGTCTTTTTGCCTTTTCTAGGGCCGCTCCTACAGCATATGGAGGTTCCCAGGCTAGGGGTCGAATCGGAGCTGGAGCCGCCGGCCTACACCACAGCCACAGCCACACAGGATCTGAGCTACGTCTGCAACCTACACCACAGCTCATGGCAACGCCGGATCCTTAACCCACTGAGCAAAGCCAGGGACCAAACCCGCAACCTCATGGTTCCTAGTCGGATTCGTTAACCCCTGCGCCACGACGGAAACTCCTTCAGTAACAATTTTATAATGATTCATTCATTAGTAAATAGACTAAGCTACCATAAAGCAATCATATTGTTGCTTCTTCACTACCAATGCATGAATTGTTACACTTGTAAATGTATGTGAATTTCTTTTTCATATTATCTTTTCATTTTGACATCTAGTGCTATAATAGGTATAATATCCACAGCGTTTGGTATCATGTAAGACAACGTTGATGTAGATACAGACATTTTATCTTGTAAATAGTATTGATGAAGACACTATAGCACTGCAAATGTATTTTCTCTTCCTTATGGTTCTCTTAACATTTTCTTTTCGCTGGATTACTTTATTTAAGAATACATATAACATTCACAGAGTTCCAGTTGTGGTACAGTGGTAATGAACCCAACTAGTATCCATGAGGATGCAGGTTTGATCCCTGGCCTTGCTCAGTGCATTAAGGATCCGGCATCGCCGTGAGCTGTGGTGTAGGTGGCAGACAGGGCTCGGATCCCGAGTTGCTGTGGCTGTGGTGTAGGCCAGCAGCTACAGCTCCGATTTGAGCCCTAGACTGGGAACTTCCATATGCCTCCCTAAAAAACAAAAAAAGAAAAGAGAATGTATATATGTATAAAACCTTCAAAACATGTGTTAACTGACCATGATTTCGGTAAGGCTTCCTGTCAATAGTAGACTATGTAGTTTGGGGAGAGTCAAAATTTATACACAGATTTTCGACTGCTTGAGGGGTAGGCACCGATAATCTCTGCATTGTTCAAGGGTTAACTGCATTTATGCATCTTAGAGTATAGTACTATATGCCTATTGTCTATATGTAGTACTGTAGCATTCATTCAACACATATTTATTGACAAATTACTGGGACCTGTTTAGCTGCTGTCTCAATAAGAGTAAGGGATACAGGTATGGTTGTAGCTGTCATGGAACTTACAGTCTAACTGGGAAGAAAACATTAAATAAATAATCGTGACCTAAGTATATAATTAGAATCTGAAGGAGTTCCCGTTGTGGCGCAGTGGTTAACGAATCCGACTAGGAACCATGAGGTTGCGGGTTCGGTCCCTGCCCTTGCTCAGTGGGTTAAGGATCCGGTGTTGCCGTGAGCTGTGGTGTAGGTTGCGGATGCAGCTCGGATCCCGAGTTGCTGTGGCTCTGGTGTAGGGAGGTGGCTACAGCTCCGATTCGACCCCTAGCCTGGGAACCTCCATATGCCGCGGGAGCAGCCCAAGAAATAGCAAAAAAAAAAAAAAAAAAAAAGACAAAAAAAGAATCTGGAGTAAATGCTACAAATGAAAAGCCCAGAGGTCCTAAGAATGGGTAAGAACGAGAGTCTGGCCCAGCCTGAGGAAGAGACCTTTGAGCTGAGACGTCAGGATGAGCAGGTGCTAACTAGAGTCTCTGCACTGTGTCTGCTGAGGATGGAGAAATAAAAGCCACCGGTGCTGGGGTTTCACCATGTATGGATGAGGCAGGTGGTCCCCCCAACGTTCCAGTCTCACCAAGATAAATCATAGTTCTCAGCCCAGATCAAAAAGTAGGACTTCATGGAAAACCAGGTTAAAATCCTGTCAATTTAGCAAACACTAAGAATGGAAGGTGCTATAGAAACAGATCTGTGTGAAGATGAGCCCTCCAATGGGTCTGCTGGCCTTTAAATTTGCAAGAAGAGAGAGTCCTCGTTGTGGCACAGCAGCAATGAATCCAACTAGTATCCATGAGGATTCAGGTTCAATCCCTGGCCTCACTCAGTGGGTTAAAGATCCGGCATTGCTATGAGCTGCAGTGTTGATAGCAGATGCGGCTCAGATCTGGCATTGCTGTGGCTCTGGCATAGGCTGTCGGCTGTAGCTCTGATTCAACCCCTAGCCTGGGAACGTCCATATGCTACAGGCGTGGCCCTAAAAAGCAATGAATGAATGAATAAATATTAAAGGTGCAAGAATATATTAGCACAAAGCACAAATCTTGGTCTGGCACACAGAGCCCTCCTGGTGGTAATGTGTTCTCTTCTCTACTTCCCTTCATTTCTTTATTTGTCTCCTCTTCCCTCTACCTCCTTGTCCATCCATATTTATAGATTTGTAACAGCTAGTCTATTAATCTTGACTACAAATAGCTATTTTTTTATATTAAACACTTATCAGTTGCTGTACAGCTGAAACTAACACAACTTTGTCAGTCAACCATACTCCAATAAAATTTTTAAAAATTGCTTATCAGCTGTCTGCTAGGGTCCAAAATTTTCAAATGTATATATATATCATGGCAGAACTTTTATTATATCACAAAAGTACATTTTATTTATATTTATGCACACACACGCACACATAGAATAAAAAGGGTTGTTGGTGTAGGCTAAAACCAAATAATTTCCTAGTGTTCAATACTTCAGTTCTCACACATTCTAGTTTGCTCTGCCTGCTTCTGGATGGTTATCTAATTAACCTTGGGGGTCTTTCTAAGCAAATAGTAGAATCAACAGAGTATCACAGTTATTTTCTCAAAAGCAAGTTTGCATTCTTGCTGCAGTCGTTCCTAAATTAGGAAGAGACTTCCTGCCCCTGTTGCTCAAATTCAGCAGTTTCCAGGAGGCAAGGATATCAACAATTTGGTAGAGGCAGGAAAAAAAAAAACCCAGCCAGAAGAACCCGAGTGAAGTCTCAACACAGCGGTTGCCTTGGAACTCATTTGGAGGTTAACTTGCTCTTGCTCTCCCAGCATATCCTTGCTTAAGGAGACTCACCCTCCTTCCAGCAAACTCCAATAAAACAGTGATAAGATGCCCTGGAGGGTTGAAGGCAGGCCTGGGGGTGCGAGTGGGGTCATATCACATCATGGGAACTAACGAGACAGGATTGTGCTGAGTTTGAGGGTTGGCTGTTTTTCACTTGCCAACAGTGGGACGTTTGTTCTCATTGTTAAATAATTAAAGAGGCAGTTTGTATTTATTTAACTTACAGACTCTAGCCAATTCCTGCTGACAGCTACCAAAATAACCCCACATTTCCTAGCTCCGCATTGCTCAGAAAACTGTTCCCTGACTGCGGGAGCATCACCGCAGAGCGAAACTTTCCTCCAAGTCTCCAAACACCCTTTCTCATCACTTCAAACAGTAAATCAGCTCCCAGCGTGTGATCCAAACACAACAGCCCAGGTTTATTGGATGACGATCCTTCTCCAAGGCTCTTCCCTCTACCAGCGCTGAGCTGTCTTGAAACGATGCTCGGCTGGGGCCAGAAGAAAAAGGTGACAGGTTTTCCTCATTTATGCGTATCCCATAAAGGATGTGAATCTTTTCTTAATGATTTTTTTAAAAAGGGGGTGGGGGAGGAGGAAATGATAATCACTTGGAGCAGAAAGTATGGAGTTTGGGAGAAGTAGGAGAGTGGGGGGTGGGGGGTGTTTGCTGAGAAAGGAAAATATTTAAATCCTACATTGGGTTGTCCCGGGAGGTTTGGAGCAACTGAGGGCCCCAGCGGGTCCCCTGGGGAGGTCAGCTGGAGAGGGGGGAATAAAAAAGTGAGCCACCCAAGACAGCATCCTTTTCACTGGTGGAGGTTGGTGCTAAGAGAGATAAAGGGCATATTTATGTATTATTCAGGCTTTTACCTATTCACGTGTGCAGAAAATGTTATCAGAGGAGTTACAGACCAGGTCCATGTTGAGGTTTCCTGGAGCTCATACATAGCCATTTGGGGTATTCAGTCAGTGCATGCGTGCTAAAGAGGGATCTTTGGTAAGATCTTATGTGGGAAAAGGATGCTATTTACCCAGGCGTATTTATTGACTGACTACCTATCACCAGCAGCAGTATCACTACCACCACACTGCACCATCTTCCTCCTGATGCCCTCACTCAAGTGGGCATCAAAAGACCACTCTGGGGAAAGAAGCAACCAAAGGTATGAAGCAAGAAGACCCAGGGGGAAGAGAGATCCTTTTCCTTCTAAGCATCCTACCCAGACCCCCTCCCTGATTCCAATGGTCTCATTACTGTGTGATTTGCCTTTGAATGATTCTGGCCATGGTGGATACTAGGAAGACTTCTTTGTGATCAATATTGAAACTACGAATCAAAATGGCTCCACTTTGGAGTTCTCATTGTGGCTCAGCAGTAATGAACCCAACTAGTATCTATGAGGATGTGGTTCGATCCCTGACCTCGCTCAGGTAGTTAAAGATCTGGTGTTGCCGTGAGCAGTGGTGTAGGTTGCAGATTCGACCCCCAGCTTGGGAACTTCTATATGCCTCAGGTGTGGCCCTAAAAAGACAAAAAAAAAGGCTCCACATTGAACTGTTCATCTTTAGCAGCCCCACAGAGATCAGAACTCAGGGAAAGAAAATTATTCACATGAGTTAAGAACAAAACAGCTTGTTAGGGTGGCACCCACATTTCATCTGGAATTCAGTGTCTGAAGCAGGTCTCTCTCTCCCTAATATCTGTGCATTTTCACAGAGCTCAGTTTCCTCATCTGTGAAATGGGTCAACCCCACTTGTCTTCATCACTCCGTTGTTCTGGAGGAGGATGTAGAAGTGCTTTGTCTTCTGTTACCCATCCTTAGTCCTGTCCTGTTAATCTGCCTTGAGATAACACAGGGTTCATTTCTACCTCTTGCAGAGATGTGGAAACTATGAATGCAACCTCAGAAGTTGACTTTTAAGTTACCACTCTGCCCCTCGTTTTCTTTTCTTTTTTTCTTTTTTTAGGCCTGCACCCTTGGCATATGGAGGTTCCCAGTCTAGGGGTCGAATCAGAGCTATAGCAGCAGTGCAGGATCCAAGCTGCATCTGTAACCTACACCACAGCTCATGGCAATGCCGGATCCTTAACCCACTGAGCGAGGCCAGGGATTGAACCAGCATCCTCATGGAGCCCAGTCAGGTTTATTACTGCTAGGCCACAACGGGAACTCCTGCCCCTCATTTTCTCATTTGTAAAATGGAGGAATTTGGGGGTTTTTTTCAGTAAGACCTCCAAGTTTTTTTGCAACCTTTAAAAAAAAAAAAAAAAAAGACAGGTTGTCCATGCAAGAATGTTAGTCCTGGAGCCTTGACCTACTTTGGAGTGAGACGCAATGTCTAAGTAACCTCAGCTTAATCTTTATTAACTCAGCCACAGAAGCAGGTATTCTAGGCTCAGATGTCTCAGGAGCTGGAGCAGAGTCCTTGGCATGTTTCTGAAGCCTAATCAAACGGGTGTGGGTGACAGAGAAGTGTGTCAGATCTGCTCGTTATCTGGGGCCATATTCCTAGGAGGCTAATTCAACTATTCACAGCCAAGAAACATTTTTGATCACAGTCCCACATCTCCCATAGGAAACCTGCTCCTGGCATATCACCTAGGCTGCAATTCCCTGGACCATGAATCAAGTGACCACTGTCAGAAGCAATTGGGTTGCTGATTGTGGGTTTTCCAAAAGTGTCCCTCACCTCTGCTCCTGATTTCTTTATTTTATTTAAAAAAAAAATATTGAAGTATAGTTGATTTACAAGGTTGTGATAATTTCTACTGTACAACAAAGAGATTCAGTTATACATGTACACACATCCATTCTCTCCCACATTCTTTTCCCACATAGATTATCACAGAATTTTTTTTTTATGGAATAAAATACATATATTTAAACACAATCACTTTCAGACAGATTATTATATCATGGATCTTAAGAAACAGATTAAGTGTCTCCCTCTGGAGAAGTGGAATGGAAAATATGCTGAGACAAATAGGAAATTTATTCTATGCTTTATCCCATTTTGTATGGCTTTCATCTTTACTATTTAGTATTATCTATTACATTTCAATTTTTCTTTAAAAATTAGCATTATGTTAAAATTGTTTATATTATGCAACTAAAATTTATAAAGAAAGCCTTATATACCATTAAATAGTTTATATAGCATAATAAAAAGAATAGCTTAACTGGTAAGAATAACAAAAATAATACACCCTCTGAAAATAAGCAAAATATAAAATGCATAAATTGGTTAAAAAACAGTGTAACTATATAAATATATCCTCACGATTTTTTACATCTTATTGATTCTTCAATATAGGCATTACACCATTCTAGGTGATGTGATAAACAAGACATTATAGACATTACATTGTACCATGGAGAGAAATGGTTATTAATAATACAATTGTAGAACTGTATTATTTAATTGTACAGTTGCATTATTTAATTATAATTACCATAAATTCTTTGATGGAGAGGAAATCAGAATCAGATGTAAGAAGACTTCAGCATTCCAAGAATGACGTCAAATGTCCCCCTTCATGGTGGATTATGCACTTATTTACTATGAGATGTATTTCTTCTCCAGAGATTCCTTGTTTGTGTATTAATTGCAGATTTTTGGTTTGATATAAGAGTCTATATGTATATGAGATTGTTTTAAGTTGTTCTCTTAATTGCAAGTTCATCTCCAGTGTCCTGCATTTGTACCCACTTCTCATGATTTCTGATTTTGGATTTTGGAGGTATAATTGTGCATGGATGATTTCGTACCTTTACTGTATATATACCTTTACTGGTGAGCCTGTCATTTGTGGAATTTTTGTTTCCTGTTGATGTGTTTTCTTTCCTGCCTAGAGAAATTCCTTTAGTATTTGTTGTAAGGCTGGTTTAGTATTGCTGAATTCTCTCAACTTTTGCTTATCTGTGAAGGTTTTGATTTCTCCTTCAAATCTGAATGAGAGCCTTGCTGGGTAAAGTAATCTTGGTTGGAGGTTTTTTCCTTTCATCACATGAAGTATATCATGCCACTCCCTTCTGGCCTGCAGAGTTTCTGTTGAAAATCTGCCAATAGCCTTATCAGGGTTCCCTTGTATACTACTTGTTTCTTTTCCCTAGCTGCTTTCAAGATTTTCTCTTTGCTTTAATTTTGGTTAGTTTGATTAATATGTGTCTCGGTGTATTCCTCCTTGGGTTTATTTTATGTGGTACTTGTGCTTCCTGGATTTGAGTGAGGGGTTCCATGTTAGGGAAGTGTTCGGCTATTATCTCTTGGAATATTTTTTCTGTCCCCTTCTCTCTCTCTTCTCCTTCTGGCATGCCTATAATACGGATGTTGGTGTGTTTAACGTTGTCCTAGAGTTCTCTGAGACTCTCTTCATTTGTTTTCAATCTTTTTTCTCTTCTCTGTTCCGAATCCGTAATTTCCACTAATCTGTCCTCCACCTTGCTTATTCTTCTTCTGCCTCCTGTGATTCTGCTGTTTGCTGCTTCTAGTGAATTTTTTATTTCAGTTATTGTATTTTGCATCTCTTCTTGTTTAAGTTTTATATCTTGTATCTCTTTGTTCAGTGTTTCCTGTAAGTTATCTATCTTTGCCTCCAGTTTATTTCCAATGTCTTGCATCATCTTCAGCATCAACAATCTAAAGTCTTTTTCCTGGAGGCTAAGAATCTCCTCATCACTTAGCTGTTTTTCTGGGGTTTTTCCTTTCTCCCTCATCTGAGTTATAGTTCTCTGTCTTTTCATTTTTATAGGTTTTTGGTGTGGTGACCTTTTTATAGATAATAGAGTTGTAGCCTCTCTTACTTCTGGTGCCTGCCCCCCTTGTGGCTGAATTCAGTGTGGGGGCTTGCTGTAGGCTTCCTTATGGGAGGGGTTGATGTCTGCCCACTGGTAGGTGGAGCTGATTCTAATCCCTCTTGTGGGTGGGGGCTTAGTCTCTGGATGGGATTAGAGGCGGCTGTGTGCCTGAGGGGTCTTTAGGTAGCCTGTTTACTAAGGGACTGGCTGTGATCCTACCTGGATTGTTGTTTGCCCTGGGGCTTCTCAGCACTGACTGATGGGTGAGGCCAGATTTCCCCAAAATGGCCCCCTCCAGAGAAAGGCAGCTGCTGAATAATCCTGAGAGCTTTGTCTTCAATGTCCCTCCCTCACAACAAGCCACATTCACCCCTGTTTTCCCAGGATGTCCTCCAAGAACTGCAGTCAGGTTTGACCCAGATTCCTGTGGAGACCTCGCTCTGCCCTGGGATCCAGTGCATGTGAAAGTCCGTGTGTGCCTTTTAAGAATGGGGTCTCCATTTCCCCCAGTCCTGTGGAGCTCCTGCACACAAGCCCCACTGGCCTTCAATACCAGATGCTCCAGGGGCTCTTTCTCCCAGTGCCAGATCCCAGCAAGTGAGGGTTTGATGTGGGGCTCAGAACTCTCACTCCTGTAGGTGAGTCTCTGGAACCAATTAGTTTTCAGTCTATGGAGCTTCCCACCCCGGAGGTATGGGGTTGTTTATATCACAAAATAACCCCTCCTACCTCTTGATGTGGCCTCCTCTTTTTCTTCTGGAGTAGGGTATCTTTTTTAAGGTTTCTGGTCCATTTGGGTGGAGATTGCTCAGCTTTTAGTTGTGAATTTTGTTGTTTTTAGGAGAGAAGTTGAACTCCAGTCCTTCTATTTGGCCATCTTAATCCTCTCCGCTCCTGATTTCTTCTCTCCCCCCTTCCTGCCCCACCCCCTGGGACCCTCTACAATTTTCTTTTTTGTCTTTTGTCTTTTTTGTCTTTTTGTCTGTTGTTGTTGTTGTTGTTGCTATTTCTTGGGCCGCTCCCTCGGCATATGGAGATTCCCAGGCTAGGGGTTGAATCGGAGCTGTAGCCACCAGCCTACGCCAGAGCCACAGCAACGCGGGATCCGAGCCGAGTCTGCAACCTACACCACAGCTCACGGCAACACCGGATCGCCAACCCACTGAGCAAGGGCAGGGACCGAACCCGAAACCTCATGGTTCCTAGTCGGATTCGTCAACCACTGCGCCACGACAGGAACTCCCAATTTTCTTTTTTGATCGCACCTGCAGCATATGAAGTTCCAGGCTAGGGGTCTAATCAGACCTACACCTGCCAGCCTACACCACAGCCACAGCAACATGGGATCCAAGCTGCGTCTGTCACCTACACCGCAGCTCACAGCAATGCCAGATCCTTTATCCACTGAGCAGGACCAGGGATTGAACCCAAGTCCTCATGGATACTAGTCAAGTTCATTACTGTTGAGCCAAACAGGAACTCCCCTACAACTTTCATTATCCTTTTCTTCCCATCTTCTTTCCCCCCTCCTTTTTCCCCTTCTCAGCACCTCCACTGATGGCAGGTACTCTTTTCCTTCTCTCTGAGCTTCCACCAGGATTGACTCAGCCAGCCTCACTCATGCTTCCCTCCCCCTCTTCCTTCACTGTCCCATTCCATTTCCTCCTCAGGAAGGACAAGGGGATACACAGTGGGACTGAATGCAATCCACAAGGAACCTAGAGGTCCCAAACTCCATGCGCACAGGTCACTATATTCCCCTATAATATTCAATAGGTCATTGGGCCAAATATCAAGCCCTTATGAGGATGGAACATTGTTGTTCTCTGTGGAGGCTTAGCCTCTGTCAATTAAATCCCTTGACATCTGTAATACAGAGCTAGATAATGGGCAAAGGAAAGAGAATATGCCAGGTTGGAGGTTATGGGAAAGAAGCAAAGAGAGAAACCGAGTTAGTTGAAATGCTGAGAGATGGAGCTCCCATTGTGGCTCAAGGGTAACAAAACTGACTAGTATCCACGAGGATGGGGGTTTGATCCCTGGCCTCCTTCAGTGGGCTCTGGCGTTACCATGAGCTATGGTGTAGGTCACAGACATGGCTCAAATCTAGCATTGCTGTGGCTGTGGTGTAGGCTGGCAGCAACAGCTCCGATTAGACCCCTAGCCTGGGAACCTCCATATGCCACAGGTGCAGCCCTAAAAATAAAAAAAAATTAAAAAATTAAATACTGAGGGAGAGCATTTTGAGCTGTGTGCTAAATGAGATGGAGAAGCATTTTGAGAGGAGGGGACTGTGAGTAATTGGGAGCTGCAGAGTAATATTGGGGTGCAAGAGACTTGAGGGGAGAAAAAAAGGGAGATGAGAAGTATTGCTCAGTTACAGGTGGGATCCTCAGAACCTCTTCTGAAAGTGATGCAATTTAGAGGCTGGCTTCCTTCTTGATGCCTTTTGTCTGCTTGATCTATAAGTCTCTGAATAAAGTCTCTCTAGAAACTAAGCCACGTGGGTCAAGGAAGCATGGACTTCAGGTGATTAGAGGAATTTCCCAGTTGTCTTTGGATTAAAATTCAGACCATGGTGGTTTAGAGAGAATGATTATTTGCAGAAATTTCCCCTACAGTACTCTCTCATCAGACAGATTTTTCAAAGGCTAGTCATTTCAGCAGAATTAGAAAGAGATAAATGGCAGCCCCATGCATTTGATATTTGGTACATTCTTCCTCCACTGAGAAGTTAATGCTTTAGTTCCAGACCTACTTGAAACCACCAGGAGACTATCAAAGATGTAAAACCCCTGTGCCATGCTGAAAGTGAGTAGGTTAGAGTTAGAAGAATTGCCTCTCTCTGCTGTTCAAATGACATGCAGAAATCCAATTAATGTTTGGTTTTAATTATTATTTATTTATTTATTTATTTATTGTCTTTTGTCTTTTTTTAGGGCTGCACCTTCCCAGGCGAGGGGTCTAATCGGAGCTGTTGCTGCCAGCCTATGCCACAGCCATAGCAATGCAGGATCTGAGCTGCATCTTCGACCTACACCACAGCTCACAGCAATGCAGGATCCTTAACCCACTGAGCGAGGCCAGGGATTGAACCCTCAACCTCATGGTTCCTAGTCGGATTCATTGCCAGTGTGCCTCGACAGGAACTCCAATGTTTGGTTTTTAAAGTTTTATCTCTCCTTGTGTTCAATATTGCCAACTGTTCAGCTTGATAATAAAGCAGGCTACTCTAAAGATGGCTTATAGTCATTAGGGAAAGTCTCGCTCTGTAGGATAAATTTTCTCTTTGGAATAATAATGTTTTATGTTTTTATAATTTCTTTCATCGAAGAAATTTCAAAGCATTTTAAAATAGTTTGGGGTGATGGGAAATGTCATGCTTCATAAGTTAAGATACATATGTCAATCCTTTGCCTGAGGACAGAAATTAATTATTTCATGGAAGGGATGTTTTTACCTAATTTTATTCCATTTACGCTGTAGAAGTATCATTAGTAATAATTATGATGGCTATTATTTATTGAAAGCAGAATGCTTATTCTCTTAGGCATTGTGTTAAGTGTTTTACATGTATTATCTCATTTAATCTTCATAGAAATCTAATTGTAAATCTAATATTCTAGTATGATTCTTTGAGAAAAGTATTACTTTTATCCTTCTTTCACAGATAATGTTAATTGGATTCAGAGAGGTTGAGTAACTTGCTCACTAACATAAAGCTAATAGAAGTGAGAGTATGTCCTTTATTGGGTGAGGACTGGGGTTAGCAAAATTCTGGTGCTCAGTTTCCTTTCCAAATGTCATTTGCATGACATTTTATGCAGCCTCCTAGATCCTAAAAGATAATCTTTTTAATCCTAGAACTCTGGCTGCAGTCTTCTCCAATTCTTGAATGTGTCAAGGGTTCCATTGTCCCTCGATGCCTAGTAAGCAGAGAAGACTCAAGGGTGATTTTAAAAATATAGCAAATGGCACCCCTTCCCAACTGTCAGCCAGTTCTCTAGAGTTACAACAATAGCACACACTGTAGCCAAAATTCCAGAATTTGAAGATACAGGGCCATCAACTTTCCCCTGGACTGTTGCAATCTCCTCCTCCTAATTGGCCTTCCTGCTTCGACTCTTGTCCCCTACAATCTAATACCATTTGAGCATTTAGAATGATCACCATAAGTTCACAAAAGTAAGTCAACTCCTCTGCTTCAAATCCCCCCATAGTTTCTCATTATAATTAGAATAAAACCCATGGCTAACAGCTCTGCATGATCCAACCAAGCCTGCCAATAATCTGATGTCATTTTATGTCCCTTCTTCCTGATTCACCCCATTGCAAGCCAATTCACTCAGCCTTTTTTTCAGGTTTTCAAACACACCAAGTCTGTCCTGCCTCAGGGTCTTGACACATGCTGTCACCCTCTGCTGCATCCCCTTACCTCTTACCTTCTTCCAATCTCTTCCCCCTAGTTCTCAAGTCATAGCTGATCTTCAGTGATACACACAGATTATACCCCATCACCACACACACAGACACACACCACATCTAAATCACCTCCTTGCTACATTTTCTCCTAATACCCTGTGTTTTTCCTTCATCCCTCTTATTAATATTTTTTATTTCACTCTTTTCTTTTTTTGAGGACCTCTTTGTCTTATAAGCAGCTCCCAAACTGGACTCTAATCTCCATGAGAGAAAATTCCTTCTCTCATTGATCATCATTGTATTCCTAGTGCCTGAGACATTGTCTGAGCCTGTGAGGTACCAGTGAGATATTTGAATGCATCTAAGTTTGATTCCTTATCAATCACCTAGTTGCTAGGTGACCTATAGAAATGGATTCAACCTCTTCTCTAGGTCTCAGTCTTCATCTGGCTAAATGGACTTCGTAATAACTATATCACAGGATCTATAGGGAGAAGATATATGATCCTGTATACAAAATGCTCCATAGACCATTAAATCTTGTATTATAAAATTTCAAACTTTAGACCCAGTATCATTTCTGAACCAAAGGGCATTGCCTTCAGTCTACTAAGCTGAACTTGCAGAAGGAACAGTCTGTGGACCACACGTGGGCAATTTTCACAAGGCTTGTAACTGGGCTCCAGGGCACTCAGAGGCTCAATAAGGAGTGAAATTGAGCTGGCTCATCCCCAGAGGAATAAAACAATCCCTGGACTGGGCCTACATGCTCATGTTGCTGATTTAGGCTTCATAAGCTCAACCACCTCCTCTCTGGCCTTTTGTCCTCTTTCCTAACTTTTCTAACTGACTTCTCCTCCAAAGCACAAAGCCAAAGGGAAACCCACAGGGGCCTGGGTATCAACAGAACACATGCCCTTGGAGGATCAGAGGGGCTTGTGACTGTTTTAAGGAACAACAACAACATAATGGAAAAGATTTGCAAGTGAATAACACATGCAGCTCTCATCTGTACTCAAGACAAATGTCCCTCTTTTAAATGCTTAGAGATGTTCAGAAGGAAGGGCCATGTCCAATGCAGCTTAAAACTTTCCCCAGGGGTTTTGATGAAAGTCTTCTTCCTTCTTGTGGATTGAGACTTCAAAAAGCAATCGTATAGCTCACTATGTTATGGGAAACGTCAGAATAGCTAGAGGTCATCTTCTAGGAAAGTGTTGATGTGGATAAAGGTCACCTGTGGAGACCAAGGTATAGGGGTTTTCCTTGGACTTCCTTCTTCTTAGACAGATTGGTGACCTGGGTATCAGCATCCATGGAACCTTCTAGAAATTCTCTAATCCTTCCCAGTATTTTGAGACGAATAGAGTGGCTCAGAGCAGACACGATCCAGAGCCTTGCATTTCCCAAGATTTGTCTTCTGAAACAGATGAGATAATAATCTACAAGTGGTATTCCGAAAACTATAGCTATTTGGGGTTCTTAGCTGGTATTTGAAGGAGGAAACGGTGTTTTTTCAAGCTTGTAAAGAGCCCCAGGGTCTGTTGGACATTGGGAATCCACCCTTTCTTTTCCACCACCCTGAAGCCCCATCTCAGGGTGACTCCTGACCCAGACCCCCAGCATCTCTTGCCTGGGCCACTGCAACAAACCCTGAGGTGGACTCCCTGCCTCTAGACTGGTCCCTGCTCCACATACCCCCTACCCATTCTCCACACTCTACCCAGAGTGACCCTTCGAAACAGATCCACTTATGTGGCTCTCCTGGGTAAAGCATTTCTGCTATTCCCCCATGCTCTTGAGGTCAAGTCCACACCATAATACAGCCTACAAGGCCTGGCTATCTGGTCAGCATCATCTCTTGTAATTCTTCCCTCCTATCACCTCCCACCTCTGCCCACGTCTATTCCTAGCCAGGCTTCCCTGCCAGCAGGTCCCAAACTGGCCAGGCTCCCTCCCATGACTCTAGGGCTTCACACATGCTATTGTCCATGAGTTATAAAGCCCATCTTCTCACTGCTATGAATTCCAAATTTTTTCCCTAATCCCCTACACTCTGTCTAACACTGCACTTGGTAATCTTGGTGATGAATAAAGCAAAATTCCTGTCTCAAGGAGATCACAGTCTGGCAGAGCAGACACGTGGGTAAACAAATAACTAATAATTCAGAGCTGACAGAGGAAAATAGGCGCAAAAACACCAGGAGCCCAAAGGAAGCGGTCACTGAGTTGGGCAGAGAAGAGTCCAGGAAAACTTCACAAGGAAATTATAAGAAGACAAACAATAATAGTATGCATTTATTGAGCATTTATTTCTTTTTCTTTTCTTTTCTTTTTTTTTTTTGTCTTTTTTAAAACTGCACCCATGACATATGGAAGTTTCCAGGCTAGAGATTAATTCAGAGCTGCAGCTGCCAGCCACAGCCACGGCCACAGCAACACAGGATCTGAGCTGCATCTAAATCTGCACCACAGCTCACAAAAACGCGAGATCCTTAACCCACTGAGAGGGGCCAGGGATCAAACCTGTGTCCTCATGAATATTATTTGGGTTCGTTACCACTGAGCCACGATGGGAACTCCCAGTGAACACTTCTTTAGCTCTGTGCTAAGTGCTTTAGGAACATTAGCAAACTTGCAAAACAAGCCTATGAGAAGGATGCTATTAGGAGACAGGGGAGTGTAATGGTTTTAGCACATGAGTCAGACCTTGGTTCAAACTTTTTCACTTACAAGATTTGTGGCCTTGAGCAAGTTACTTAACACCCAAGGCATTTCCATCATCTTTAAAATGAGGTTGATAATTATAAAATAAATCAGTATTGTACATATGAAGAGAGAAAAAAAATATATGTAAATGGCATGGTGCCTAGCACTAAGCAAGAGTCCATTAAAAGTTGGCTACTACTAATATTCTTCTTCTTGCTCTGCAGAGAGTTTGAGTAACTTTCCCAAGGTCACACAGCTAGGAAATGCCAGAGTCGGAATGCAAACCTAGAACTGTCTGACTCCAGAGCCCAGGCTCTAATCTAGGATGTTTTTCATGAGCCTGAACATTGAGTCAAACTTTGGGATGAGCATTTGAAAGTACTTCTCAAACTAGGAGAGGCAGGGTTCCCAGGCTAGGGGTTGAATCGGAGCTACAGCTGCCAGCCTATGCCACAGCCACAAGGAGGCGGGATCTAAGCCACATCTGCCACGTATCCCGCAGCTACAGTAGCGCCAGATCCTTAACGCACTGAGTGAGGCCAGGGATTGAACCCACATCCTTATGGATACTAGCTTTGTTCATTAACTGCTGAGCCACAACGGGAACTCCTGAAAGCCTTTCTTATTGGCAGGATAAAGGCTTCAGCCTTCTAGACCTTCCCTGAGTTCTAAAGATCAGCGGCAAACAGTTACGAATCAGGGAAATAAGGGAATGCAGAAACAAAGGAAGAGTGATCTGAGTTCTCCTATGGGGCATCTGGTTAAGGATCCACCTTTGTCACTGCAGGGGCTTGGGTCAAGCTGTGGCATGGGTTCAATCCTGGTCCAAGAACTTCCACAAGCCACTGGCATGGTCAAAAAAAAAAAAAAAAAAAAAAAAGTTGGTGTTGACACAGCACCAGCTTGGGAACAGATAGCTGGAACTGAAATATGCAAGACCATGCATCCTGCCTAGAGACGAATGTCTGATCCAGCTCAGGTGGGCCATTCATACCTGCTGAGCTGAGCGAGCAGCAGCAGTTAGCCTGACGTCTAAGGCTGCCTGTGCAGAGCTGGGGCGGCCTCCAGGAAAGCAGGACCAACTCCCTTCCTCCCTCCTTTTACCCAGGCAAAAGTAGATGCTGCTAGGATCTACTTTAACGTGAAATTGCTCCCTCCTTAAATACCAAGCAGAGCCTCTCCCTGCTACTCTGACTGGCTATAATAGGAGCTGGAGGCATGCATCAAAGAAGCAGCAGAGCCAGGCATACATTCTGCAAACTTTAATTGCTCCAAAGGAGCGGTTATGAGGTCTATGGAAAAGACCCTAATGATCTGTTAACCCAATAAAACCAGTTTCAAAGAGGCCACAAAGACCTATTAACCAAATGTGTAAAATCTGTAACTACACTTCATCTATCGGGCAATCAACAGACATGTTAAGCCATCATTTGATAGTTTATGCCCATCCACGGGAGATGGTTTTCCTGAGGCCCTTTATGTTTGTTTTTAAACTGAAATATACTTAAAAAGTTGATCATGGGTATAAGCTACCCCCTTTTTTTTTTTTTTTTTGGAATTCAAACATCAAGATGGAATAGCTGAACTCCGATGAGTTACTGAAACAAGACGCTGATGTTGAGAACAGTCCCTGAATCATACTAAAGGCAATAGGGCCTTGAAACCTGAAATTGAGTCGATCCTAAAGACATGCTGGTCTTAATCCAAGAACTAGCAGCCTTCGGGGGGTATCAGTCATGAGACCAGAGCATGCCGTCTGGGCAAAAATGATCCTGCCTCTTAGGCTGAGTGAGACCCCTGTGAGGTGGTTTCATTCAGGAATTCATTCACTGGCCAACAAATTGCTTCCACTGTGTTGTGCACTGTGGTCCCACTCCATGCCAGACACCACGCTAGGTGAGGAGAATTAGATGGACAAGATCCTGCTCCCATGGAGCTTCTATTTGGAAGTCGGCAAGAAAAAAATAAATGGATAAGAGAGTGGTGGTTGCTATTAAGAAACAAAAAAGAGGAGCTCCCGCTATGGTGCTCTGGGCTAAGAATCCGACAGCAGCAGCTCAGGACTCTGCGGAGGTGGGGGTTCCATCCCCAGCTTGGCACAGCAGGTTAAAGGATCTGGCATTGCTGCTGCGGTGTAGCCTAGATTCAACTCCTGGCCCAGGAACTTCCATATGCTATAGGTGTGGCTGTTAAAAAAAAAAAAAAACTAAAAAGAGGTGATGGGATAGTGGCTGCCCTGTAGGAGGCTGGAGAGGGCCTGATGCAGACTGAATAGAAGACCTCTCTGAGAATGTGACTTTTTTAGCTCGAGACTAAGTGCCGAGAAGGAGCCAGAAACACAAAGATCAGCTGCAAGCTTGCTACGCATGAGAAATAAACAGAGGCCAGTGTGGCTGGAACCTAGTGAGCAAAGTGGTATAGGATAGTATTAGAGAGAGGCATGACTCGTCTGGGGATTTTCATTGTAATTCTCCCTTTCTTTCTTTCTTTTTTTTTTTTTTGTCTTTTCTAGGTCCGTACCGTTGGCATATGGAGGTTTCCAGGCTAGGGGTCTAATTAGAGCTGTAGCTGCCAGCAATGTGGGATCCGAGCCGTATCTGCGACCTATACCGCAGCTCATAGTGACACAAGATCCTTAACCCACTGAGCAAGGCCAGGGATCAAACCTGAATCCTCATGGTTCCTAGTGGGACTCATTAACCACTGAGCCATGACAGGAACTCCTTTCTTTTTCTTTCTTTCTTCCTTCCTTCCTTCCTTCCTTTCTTTCTTTCTTTCTTTTTTTCTCTCTTTCTCTCTTTCTTTCTTTTTTTGGCCATGCCCTCAACATGTGAAAGTTGCTGGACCAGCGGCTGAACCCATGCCACAGCAGCGACCCCAGACTCAGCAGTGACAATGCCAGTTCTTGAACCTGATGAGCCACTGGAGGAACTCTTGGTTTTTATTTTATTTTATTTTATTTTATTTTATTTTATTTTATTTATTTATTTTGTCTTTTTGCCTATTCTTGAGCCACTCCCACAGCACATGGAGGTTTCCAGGCTAGGGGTCGAATCGGAGCTGTAGCCACCGGCCTACACCACAGCCACAGCAACGCAGGATCTGAGCCGCGTCTGCAACCTACACCACAGCTCATGGCAATGCCAGATCCTTAACCCACTGAGCAAGGCCAGGGACTGAACCCGCAAGCTCATGGTTCCTAGTCGGATTCATTAACCACTGTTCCATGACGGGAATTCCCCTTGGTTTTTATTTTAAATGCAATGGGAAACTAAAGGAGTATATAAGAAAAACATAAAAATATACTTTTTAAAAGAACATTCTGGTGGCTGAGTGAATAATGGATGATGGGAGAGCAAGAGTGGACAGAGAGACAGCTAGGAAACTACTACAATCTTCCAGATAAGAAAAAAATGTAGGCTTAGATTACAGTGATAACAGGGGAGGTGGTGAGAAGTGGCTAGATTTGGAATCTATTTTGGCATCAGAGCCAACATACTTTATATGGAAAATGAAGGAAGGTGACAAATGGAAGCTAAGTCCTGCAATTTTGATCTGATCAAGTGGGTGGATGATGGAGGTTGCCGCTGAAATAGGGGAAGTTAGATGAGAAGGGAGTTGCAGGGAATTGAGCTGCAGGAATCAACAGTTCCGTTTGGGAAACGAGTCATGCTGCCTGTTGGACTTCTAAATGAATGTGTCAAATGGCATCGAATGACTTGGCGCCCCGAGAAGTCAAGCTTGGAACTTGAGCATGTTAAAAACTCCATTTTAAGAAAACTGAGACTTAGGAAAGTTAAGGGATTTACCTAAGGTTCTAGAGCTCACGACTGTAACCTATAAAAGTCCCCAGGATGTGGGCTCCTTCTGCCTCATCAGCCACACCCATGATCCCTTGTCCATGTCATCAGACCTCCAGCCATACAGACTTTCACTCCATTTCTCAAAAATCTGGAGCTCTTACCAGCCTTGGTGCCTTATACATGGTCCATCTTCTGTCTGGATATTCTTCTAATTTTCCACCTACTTAACATCCAACACGATGTCACGTCTCAGAAAAGCTTTCTGACCCCAAGATAGATCATGTACCCCTAAAATATGCACTCAAGGTTCTTTTTATGTGTTACATGTCAGCATCAGATCTGATTATGCATGGTTATTTGATTAATTTCTGCTCATGTGCTAGAATTCGAGTTTAATGAATGATCTCTTACTGCTGTCCATCCAGGACCTGGGTAATCAAGAAATATAAGTTGAAACTGGTCATCAGTAAATAGTGGTAATTAATAAATATATATTGAAAGAATGAATAATTTTTAAATTAATTGATAAGCAGATAAATGGATAGTTTTGTTACCTGGATAATGTTGGAGGGGTTAACTTATCTTTATCTTCTGCCAGATGTAAAAAAAATAAAAAGAAAAACAAAGGGAGTTCCCATTGTGGTTCAGTGGAACAAATCTGACTAGCATCCATGAGGACATAGGTTGGATCCCTGGCCTTGCTCAGTGGGTTAAGAATCCAGCGTTGCAGTGAGCTGTGGTGTAGGTTTCAGACCTGGCTTGGATCCTGCGTTGCTATGGCTGTGGTGTAGGCCGGTGGCTACAGCTCCGATTCGACCTCTAGCCTGGGAACCTCCATATGCCACTGGTGCGGCCCTAAAAAAGACAGACAGACAGACAGAAAGAAAGAACAAGGACTTACTGTATAGCATAGGGAACTATACTCAATAACTTGTATTAGACTGTAATGAAAAAGAATCTGAAAAAGAATATATATATATATGTGTGTGTGTGTATGTATCACTGATAACTGAATCACTTTGCTCTATAACTGAAACTGACACAACATTGGATAAAAAATTAAGATGAAAAACATCTTTATCCTTTTGGGGATATTAAAAGGGTAAAGTGATTTGTTTGTTAAAAAAAGATAAATAAAGACCTATATAAGCAGAGGGTATTTTTAAATCCAGAGGAAATACCAAAACATCATTTAGTTAATAGCTACTCTGTTTACCAAATTTTTCTTAGAATTGCAAACAAATCCATTTCAACAGATTCATATTTGTCCTCCCTCCTGGTCCTTTGTTCCCTCACACTTAGGAAGAAGAAATACTGTTTCGTTTTTTTTTTTGTCTTTTGTCTTTTTAGGGCCCCTCCTGCAGCATATGCAGGTTCCCAGGCTAGGGGTCTAATCGGAGCTGTAGCCACCGGCATACGCCACAGTCACAGCATCAAGGGATCTGAGCCGCATCTTCGATCTACATCACAGCTCACAGCAATACCGAATCCTTAACCCACTGATCGAGGCCAGGGATTGAACCCGAAACCTCATGGTTACTAGTCAGATTCGTTAACCACTGAGCCAGGACGGGAACTCTCGAGAAATAACTTTTAAAAAATGTCCCAACTAAGAGAGGCCAGGAATGTCCCAAGTAATCCTCTAATAACTGCAGAATGAATCCCCAAACAGAGGTTAGAAAAGCTGATGGTATTTTTTTATCTCTCCTATTACTTTTTTCACGGATGACTAAGAGACCTGGCATCCAATAAAGCCTTCATGGGGCATCTGTGGGCCATGAGAAATAAAGTGGCATTTGCGACTGAGCCAGTTGTAACACGTCCAGCTACCCTGCTGAAAAGATCATGAGCAGAGGGAGAGGTCCTGAGTGTACAGGGAGGATGAGAGAATGGTCCAGCCATCCCAGCATCTCAGCAAAGCCCCATCTTTCCATCGACACTACCAAGGTGCCAGAAATATGAGAGAGCAAAGTCTGGAGACCTCCCATGACTCTAGGCACAGCTGACACGATCAATATGTGAAACAGAAAAACTGCCATGTCAGCCCCAGAATCAGGAGAAATAAAAAATTGTTGTTGCTTTTACCCTCGAATTTGTGCAGTGATTTGTTAAACACCAATAGATAACAGAAATAGAAATTGCTCAGAAAATGAGGTGCTCCATCACAAAAGCCTAAAAGATGTGGCTATGAAACCAAGTGACAGGTAAATACTAGAAGGACTTTGAGAATACTTTTAGGAAGGGCTAGATGGACACTAGGAGCCTTTTTAACTTGGAGCCTAGAGAAAAGGTGACCTGTGTTATGTGGCTGCAGGAAGTTAGGCAAAACTGTCACCCACTGTCACCAGGAAGACAGAAAGGGTATGAAATTAATTAGTAGTTGGTCAAGGGAATTTCTAGGCAGACGGCTAAACGTGTCAACTTATTTCATCTAGCTGCCTATGATAACATAAGAGAGTGCTTAATTAAAGAAGGAACTATGCAATTTTCTTTTCTTTCTTTCATTCTTTTTTTTTTTTTTTGCCTTTTAGGGCTGAACCTGCAATATATGGAAGTTCCCAGGCCAGGGGCTGAACTGGAGGTGCAGCTGCTGACCTACACCATAGCCACTGCAACATGGGATATGAGCCGCATCTGCAACCTGTCCCACAACTTGCAACAACACTGGATCCTTAACCCACTGAGCAAAGCCAGGGATCGAACCTGCATCCTCATGGATCTTAGTCAGGTTCCGAACCTCTGAGCCAGCACAGGAACTCCGGAACTATGCAATTTTCAAGCAGAATTCAGGGCAAATATAGAGACCCCAAACAGTTTTTCCAGCCTGAAAAAAGGTTCTGAGAAATTAAGAAATGTTCTCAAGCAAAGATCAAATCCTAGCCGGTGCCATTTAAAAATGGCCCCAGGGTAAATTCAGATTAAATATAAGACTTTCTGGTAACATTCTGGGGAAGAAATAAAGGGGTCCTTCCTAGGCCCTCCCAGCTGGACAAAAAGGGGCTTCTCTTCTTCAAGTACTGAGAAACAAAGGCAGGTTTTTGAGTGTGTGAGGGATGGGAAGAAAGAGATGCTTTGTAGAAACTCATCAGGCAGGAGAATGTAAGATGGAAAATGCTGAGAAATGAGGAGACCAAATAAGAAATATCCACCTGAGTGCTAGAGATTTCTTCCCAAAGACAGTTGCCTTCTAACTTTAGAAAAATACAGAAGATTCCAATGCCTACCATAGCGTAGACAGGCAAAAGATATTTGTGAAATGAATGAATGTACGAAGGATTCCAAAATACTTTACAATATTAGGATAAATGGGACTAGCCTAACCCTCACAAAGACCCAGCTTCAAATCAGCTCATTGGATTAAGGTGATCCACCCCTAATCTCCCTGCCTGCAGAAGCAAAAGCAAACTGTCACAATTTATAAACCAAAATCTGACACAACTGAAAGAGGAAACAGAAAGATTCGCAAAAACAGTGGGAGATTTTAACACATCTTCTTAGTTATTAATAAAATAAACAGGAGTTCCTGCTGTGGCACAGCAGGTTAAAGAGCTGGTGTTGCCAAGCTGTGGCTTGGATTCCATCCCTGGCCTAGGAACTTGATATGCCGCAGGTGCAGCTGAAAAAGAAAAAAATAAATAAATAAATAAAATCAAATAAGCATACAAAAATACTAATACAGATATAATAGATTTAAACAACACTAATAATTGGCCTAGTTTATAAATATAAATAGATATAAATATATAAATGGATAATGGATATAAGTTGACCATTTGTATATATATACACACACACGCATATATACATGTATATATACATATGTACATATATGTACCACTACAGCCAACAACTATAGAATACACATCTTTTAAAATGTACATGGAATATTTAATGTGTCCCAATTCTGAGGTACAAAGCAAATTTCAAAAATTTCAAAGGAGTGAAATCACATAGAATACATGCTCTGACCCTTGAAGAATTGAGCTAGAGATCAGTAACAAAAGAATTTCCAATGTTTGGAAATTGGATAAGTGACTCGATTAGGAAAAAAAAAAAAAATAGCAAATTAAAATTTAAGAAAGCTGGAGTTCCCAGCATGGCACAGTGGTTAACGAATCTGACTAGGAACCATGAGCTTGCGGGTTTGATTCCCTGGCCTTGCTCAGTGGGTTAAGGATCTGGCGTTGCCGTGAGCTGTGGTGTAGGTTGCAGACGTGGCTTGGATCCCTTGTTGCTGTGGCTCTGGCGTAGGCTGGTGGCTGCGGCTCCGATTCAACCCCTAGCCTGGGAATCTCCATATGCCTAGGGAGCGGCCCTAGAAAAGGCAAAAAGACCAAAAAAAAAAAATTAAGAAAGTAGGGGAAAGATAATAATAAAGATAATGACAGAAATTAATGAAAAAAACAATAAAGAATAAAAGGGATTAAAAGCTGAATCTTTGAAAAGACTAAAAAAATTTATAAACTTCTTGACAACTGATTAACAAAACAAGAGGCAATGCTCAGTCAATATCAAGAATGAAAAAGTGATTGTCATTTGTTTCGAACATTGAAAATATAATAAAAGGATATTATGATCAATTTTTTTGCCAGTAAGTTTAAAAATTTAGATAAACTAGACAAATAACTAGAAAAACAAAATCTACCAAAACTGATCCCGGAATAAATAGAAAATCTAAACAATCCTGTATCTGTTAAAGAAATTCCTTTTAGAGTTCCCTTCATGGCCCAGCAGTTAACAAACCCGACTAGGAACCATGAGGTTGCAGGTTCAATCCCCAGCCTTGCTTAGTGGGTTAAGGATCCGGCATTACCATGAGCTGTGGTGTAGGTCGCAGACACACCTTGGATCCTGAGTTGCTGTGGCTGTGGTGTAGGCCAGCAGCTGTAGCTCTAATTCAACCCCTAGCCTGGGAACCTCCATATGCCGTGGGTGCGGCCCTAAAAACCAAAAAAAAAAAAAAAAAAAGCCTCTTTAGTAAAAATATTCCAGACGGTTTCATCAGTGAAGTCTTCCAAATATTTAAGATATTTAAGGAAGAAACAACATCGATTTTCCACAAACTCTTCCTGAGACTAGAAAAAAAGGGACAATTTCCCAACTTATTTTACTAAACCAACAAAACTTTGATAGTAAACCCTAACAAGCATATTACCAGGCAGGCCAGTGTGTTTTGTAAACATAGATATAAAATCCCAACAAGATTATTAGCAAATTGAATATAAGAAAGAAAATACATAAGGACCAAGCTGGGTTCACTCCAGGAAAGCAAAGTTGATTTAATATTCAAAAATCAATCAATGCAATTTACTACATTAGTAGAACTAAGAAATAAATAATATAAATTATCTGAATAGAAGCAGATAAAACATTTCACAAAAATTAACACCCATGCATAATAAAAAAAAGAAAAAAAAAAAACTCTTGCAAACTGCAAACAGAAGTCCATGTCCTTATGTGATAAATTCATTTGAGTAATACAAAGTAAAGAAAAAAAAAGAAGTCCATGTCCTTAATTTGGTGAAGGTAAGCCATAAAAATCCTATAGAAACTGTACCCTGGGATAAAGAGAAAGATAAGGATACCCATTTTATTACTTTGATTCAACACTATATTAGAAGTCCTGGCCAATAAAATACAATAAATACAATAATGTAATAAAAAGCAATAGAAGGTAAAAGGATTGGAAGTCCATAAATAAAGCTGTCAGTATTTACAGATGATGTAATTTGTCTCCATACCCAAGAAATCACCAAGTAAATAAGTCTGCTAAATATAAGATCAACATAAAACAATTATTTGTATTTTTATGTACAAGTTACAATTAGCAAACAAAATTTTTTCCAGTCTCATTTACAATAGCATCAAAACCATCAAAGACTTAGGACTAAATATAATAAAACTTGCTCAAGATATACAGTCTGAAAATTATAGTGTTCCTGAGAAAAATTAAAGAAATTTGAAATAAATTGAGGCCTATGCCAATTTTCAGGATTCAATAGATCAATATTACAAAGGTGTCAATCTCTTCAAGTTGATCTACAGATTTAGTGCTGATCAAAATTTAGTGCTGATCAAAATTCCTGTAAATCATTTCATTAAACATTGGCAAGCCAATTCTGATTTTTTTTTTTTTTGCTTTTGCTTTTTAGGGTCACACCAATGGCATATGGAAATTCCCAGGCTAGGGGTCTAATTGGAGCTACAGCTGCCAGCCTACACCACGGCTCACAGCAATGCCCCGGATCCTTAACCCACTGAGTGAGACCAGGGGTTGAACCAGCAACCCCGTGGTTCCCAGTTGGATTCATTTCTGCTGCGCCACTCCCCAATTCTAAATTTTATGTGAAAAGACAAAGGGTCAAGAATATCACCTTGAAAAATTGTGAAGATAAAAATAAGAAAACTTAGATTATCAGATATCCAGACTTACAATAAGCTCTGGTAATAAGGACTGATGTTTGCACAAGGATATACAAAGAAACCAAAGGAGCGTAATTGAGAGAACAGAAGTAGATCTACGCTTATGTGGATTCTTTATTGACAATAAAACTGGCAAAGTAGAGCAGAGGGGTAGCATGAGCTTTTCAGTGAATGGAGCCACGTCAATAGAATATCCATGTGGAAAAAAATGCTGCTTGACTCTTACACCACAAACAAAAGTCAATTTCAAAGTGGATTCTAGTTTTTTGGGTTTTTTTTTTTTTCAGAATCTCCTTCCTTTTTATTTTTTAATTTAAATTAATTAATTTATTAAATTTTGTTTTGGCTGCACCCACAACACATGGAAGTTCCTGGGCTCCAGAGGATAGAATCTGAGCTGTAGCTGTGACCTGAGCCACTACAGAGACAATGCTGGATCATTAACCTGCTGCACCACAGTTGGAACTCTGCATCCTTTTTAAGGCTGTATAATATTCCAATGCATGGATGGACCCCACTGTGTTTATCCAGTCATCTGTTGATGGTGCTCCTTGAGTTTTATTATTTTTTAATGATTTTTAGGTTTTCTTTTATAGCTGGTTTACAGTGTTTTGGGTTCTAGTTTCAACCTAAAGCACCAAAGCATCTAGAAGATAAAATATGAAAATATCATCATGATCTTGAAAGAAAACTTTTCTTAAGCAGAATACAAAAATAACAACCACATAGGAAACAATTAATATATTAGACTGTACCAAGTCTCCAATTCATCAAAAGATACCATTAAGAAAGCAAAAAGGCAAGCAACAGAATAGAAGTTATCTGCTCAACATTATATTTGTGAGAGTCATCCACATTATTATTATTATTTTTTTTTGTCTTTTTGCCATTTCTTGGGCCGCTCCTGCGGTATATGAAGGTTCCCAGGTGCTAGGGGTCGAATCGGAGCTGTAGCTGCCAGCCTACGCCAGAGCCACAGCAACGCGGGATCTGAGCAGCATCTGCGACCTACACCACAGCTCACAGCAATGCCGGAGAGTTAACCCACTGAGCAAGGGCAGGGATAGAACCCGCAACCTCATGGTTCCTAGTTAGATTCGTTAACCACTGCGCCACAACGGGAACTCCGATCTACATTACTGATGTAATTGTAGGTCATTCATTCTCACTGTATATAATATTCCATTTAAAAATACACGGCAATAGGCATTCCCTTCGTAGCTCAGCAGTTAACAAACCCGACTAGGATCCATGAGGATGCGGGTTCGATCCCTGGCCCCACTCAGTGGGTTAGGGATCTGGCATTGCCATGAGCTGTGGTATAGGTTGCAGACGCAGCTCAGATCCTGCCTTGCTGTGGCTATCGCGTAGGCTGGCAGGCATAGTTCCAATTCCACTCCTAGCCTAGGAACTTCGACATGCTTCAGTGCGGCCCCAAAAAGCACAAAAAAAAAAAAAAATCACCACAGTAATGTATCCACCTCACTGTTGATTAAAGTTTGCTGGGAGTTCCCATTGCAGTGCAGCAGAAACGAACCTGACTATTATACACAAGAATGCGAGTCTGATCCTTGGTCTCAGTGGGCTGGGGATCTGGTGTTGCTGTGAGCTGTGGTGAAGGTCACAGATGTGCCTTGGATCCCACATTGCTGCAGTGGTGGTGTAGGCTGGGAGCTGCAGCTCTGATTTCACCCCTAGCCTGGGAACTTCCATATACTGCAGGCATGGCTCTACAAAGCAAAAAAAAAAAAAAGTACTCTTATGAACAGTTTTGAACATACGCTTTTTGGACATAAGTATGCACTTGGGTATATTCCCAGGAGTGCAGTTTCTGGGTCACGTCTGCATACATTCAGCCCAAACCATGGCAAGGCTGGGAGGCAGAAGTTGGCTGAATTAGTGTTAGTTTCACACAGAAGGGGGAACTTAAAACTTGCAGTTACTGGATCCCTTCTCCAAGGCAGGCCCTGCCAAAAAGACAGAGGAGCTGGCCCTGCTCTGTCCTTAGGTCCTGTGGCTAAGGGAGAGGGGACTGTCAAAATCCTTGCATCCCTTTTCATAATTTTTTTTTTCAGAGTTCCCATCGTGGCTCAGCGGAAACAAATCTGGTTAGTATCCATGATGACGAGGGTTGGATCCCTGGCCTAGCTCAGTGGGTTAAGGATCCAGCATTCCTATGAGCTGTAGTGTTAGTCACAGATGTGGCTCGGATCTGACGTTGCTATGGCTGTGGTGTAAGCTGGTAGCTGTAGATCCAATTCAATCCCTAGCCTGGGAATTTCCATATGCTGTGAGTATGGCCCTAAAAAGAAAAAAAAAAATTTCTTTTTGTTTGGATGTTTTCATGGGTCTCACTTATACCAAAGGAAAATAATCTTCATTAAAGTTCATATTTCTTCTTTAAAAAAAAAAAAAGCCATATAAAAAAACCCAAAAACCAACCTAGTCCAGAATATACTTGGACCTCCTACCCATCAATAAAAAATATCAGAAAAAAAACAGTAGAACACTCACAAAAGACTTAAACAGGAACCTTACAAAAGTGTATGACAAAATGGGCAATATGCTTGAGAAAACTCCTCTGTAGAGAAAATGCACAACGATGAGACTGTGTTATTAATGCACCAGATTGGCCAGATCTCAAAACGTCAGTAAATTACAAGTGTTAAGAGATGTGGAACCACAGGATCTCTCATACTCTGCTGCTATGAGTGAAAATTAATATAACTACTTTGCAAAAATATTGGCAATATCTACTAAAGCTGAGTGTATGCAGACATGACCCAAAAATTGTGCTCCTGGGAATATACCCAACAGAAGTGCATCCATATGTCCAAAAAGTGTATGCTCCAACCTGCTCATGGAAGTACTATCCTTAATAGCACCAAACTACCAACTCAAATGTCAATCAACTGTAAGATGGATGCATTGCCATGTATTTTTAAATGGAATATTATATAGCAGTGAAAATGAATGAACTACAACTACATCAATAATGTGGATGAATCTTACAAACATACTATTGAGCTAAACAAGGCAAATGCATCCAAACATATTGTATGAGGAGTTCCCATTGTGGCACTGGGGAAATGAATCCGAAAAGCATCTGTGAGAATGTGGGTTCGATCCCTGGCCTTACTCAGTGGGTCAGGGTTCTGGTGTTGCCGAGCTCTGGTGTAAGTTGCAAATGTGGCTCGGATCCCAGGTTGCTATGGCTGTGGTGTAGGCCAGCAGTTGTAGCTCCAATTTGACCACCAGCCTGGGAACTTCCATATGCCGAGGGTGCGGCCCTAAAAAGCAAAACACAAACAAAAACATACTGTATAAGTCCCTTCAAAAGTAGGCAAAACTAAGCTAATCAGGTTAGTGATGCCGTTTGGGGAAGGGGGAGAGAGGAAGGAGTGAAAGGGGACACGAGGGTGGGTTTAGTGGCGCTGCTGTTGTTCTCCTATGATCTAGATGGTGATTATCACCTTGCTTTTGCCAACAGAGCTGTCCGCTGATTTTTTGTGCACTTTTCTAGATGTATGTTATACTTCAACAGAAATGTTGATTCAAAAGTCTAAGTCTAATCTTGGGGAAACATCACCCGAACCCCAAAAGAGGAAAATGTACTGAAAAGGGGGAGGAAGGGTCATATTATTCAAAAATGTCAGCATCATGCAAGACAAGGAGGGGCCATGGAAATGTTCCAGATCAATGAGAGCAAGGAAATAAGAGCAAGGAGACACAGTGGCTGAATGTGATCTCTGGTCCTGCACAAAGGGAGTACAGTTATGAAAGGGGTGAGGTCAATTGAACTAACTGGACAACAGACAGTAATATTCTTATGCAAGCTACACCAAAATATTTAGGCATAAAGAGTCATGGTTCAGTAAACATTTTATATACACATATGTATAGTGTATTTATGGAGAGAGAGAGAGGAGCTAATAGAAAGTAAATGGGGCAAATACTAACAGGTGAATCCAGGTCAAGGCTATTAATTGTGTTTTATATATTATTCTTTTTCTTTTTCTTTTTTTTGCCTTTTTCAGGGCCTCTCCCGCAGCTTATGGAGGTTCCCAGGCTAGGGGTCGAATCGGAGCTGTAGCCACCGGCCTACACCAGGGCCACAGATCCGAACCACATCTGCAACCTACACCACAGCTCACGGCAATGCCGGATCGTTAACCCACTGAGCAAGGCCAGGGATTGAACCCACAACCTCATGGTTCCTAGTCGGATTCATTAACCACTGCACCACGACGGGAACTCCTACATATTATTCTTATTCTTGCATGTTTTCTCTGAATTTCAAGTTATTCCCAAATAGAAAGTTTTCAAGATACATTGGCTTGTTGGACAACTTCCCTGCACTGACACTAATGGACGTAGTTTCTGAGTGTACAAGTGTGATGACTAAGTCAATGATGGAATAGCCTGCACAACCCATTCTATGCCGCTGAGAAGTATGTCAGTCCCAGCCATACAGCTAGATTTAAAAAAAAAAATATGTCCCCAGTTACCCTGTCATACTCCTGCCAGGAGAATTAGCAATGACTCCCAAGTCATTTTTAATATCCCTAAAGTCTGAGAAAACATAATGTCTGGGACACTTGAGTAGGTTTTCAATACCATTTATCAATTCAATCATTGAGCAACTGTGATGTGTGTGCCAAGCCCAGTCCTAGGCACCGGGGGTAGGGCTGAAAAGTAGACAACACATATGCTACTTGAATGCCACAAGGGAACGTAAGAAAGCAGCAATATAAGAAAAATGGAATTCAACCAATATTGAATTTACATATGTTTATTGACTGAATTTCAACACAATGCAAAAGGTTCCAAATGGCAATTAATTACAAAGACATAAACAATGAGATCCTGCTGTATAGCACTGGGAAATACATCTAGTCAGTTATGATGGAGCATGAAAATGTGAGAAAAAGAACATATATATGTATGTGTGACTGGGTCACCTAGCTGTACAGTAGGAAAAAAAATTGACAGAACGCTGTAAACCAGCTATGATGGAAAAAAATAAAAATCATTAAAACAAACCAACAAACAAAAAACAAAGACAGTAGTGCCCTGGGAGTTCTGTCTCCCTAACACTTAAGGATCTGGATGACTGTGCCAAGGAAGCAGGTATTGTCATTGTTGACTTCCACCAAGATGCTCAGCTTCCCATCACCAATGCTCCCCATGGCATTCATGCCAAAGAGAACAGAAAGAATAAGAGCCATTATTTATTGAGCAACTATGATATACCACGTAGTTAAAGCAGTATTCCTTGTTGTGTCCTCGATGAAAGATAAGTTGAATGACGAACCTCTGAACTGTGAATGTGACTTTATTTGGAAAATAAGATCTTCACAGATTTAATCAAGTTAAGATGACATCATCCTGGATTAGGATGGCCCCAACTCAGTAACCGGTGTCTTTTTTTTTTTTTTTTTTTTAGGGCCACCCCCGAGGCATATGGAAGTTCCCAGGCTGGGGATCGAATCAGAGCTACAGCTGCCAGCCTACACCGCAGCCACAGAAACGGCAGATCCAAGCCACATCTGTGACCTATACCACAGCTCACGGCAACGCCAGATCTTTAACCCACTGAGCGAGGCCAGGGATCAAATCTGAATCCTCATGGATCCTTGTAGGGTTCGTTAACCGCTTGAGCCATGAAGGGAATTATTCCCAGTAACTGGTGTCTTTATAGGAGAAAGGAGAGGGAGACTGAACACAGAGACATGGAGTTGTTCAGAAAGGGGGGCAGGGAACACCACTGGATATCAGAGGAAGAGATAAGAATAACGTAACTGCAGGCTGAAGAATGCCAAGACTTGCTGGCAAACCCCAGAGGCTAGGAAGAGGCAAGGGAGAATTCTTCCTTTGAGCCTTCAGAGGAAGCCTGGCCTTGCCTACCTTGATTTGTAAGGTCCAACCTCCGGAACTGTGAGAGAATAATTTCTGTTTGTTTGTTTTTAGGGCCGAACCCACAGCATATAGAGGTTCCCAGGCCAGGGGTCGAATCGCAACTGTAGTCACCGGCCTAAGTCACAGCCACCTCAACGTGGGATCCGAGCTGCGTCTGCAACCTACACCACAGCTCACGGCAATGCTGGATCCTTAACCCACTGAGCGAGGCCAGGGATCGAACCCACAACCTCATGGTTCCTAGTCGGATTCGTTTCCGCTGCACCACGACAGGAACACCTACTTTCCGTTTTGTTTTTTTTTTTTTCTTAAGCCACCCAGTTGGTGGTACTTTGCTACTGCAGCCCCAGAAAACTAATATACCTCTGTTGTTTTCATCTTCTTAGTAGATTGTACATTTTGTTAGCATGAAATATCCATCTTAACGCATTTTGTCCTGAATTCTGTTTTGTTTGACACCTCTATTGCCACACCAGCTTTCCTCTTTCTTTTGTTTTTGCCTGGGAAGGATATTTTTGTCCATCCTTCACATGTCAGTAATTCTATATTATAGTTGCATTTTAGGTGTGTCTCTTGTTCATAGAATATGACTGGATTTTATCCAATTATAATTGATGACACTGGATTTCAAAGGCTTGAGGCAATTTGCTCGGGTTCCTACGATTTGCAATTAGCAGAATCAAAAGTCCAAGCTAAGCTGTCTGTCTCAGAGTTCCTGTCGTGGCACAGCGGAAACGAGGAAACAAATCCGACTAGGAGCCGTGAGGTTGTGGGTTCGATCCGTTGTCTAGCTCAGTGGGTTAAGGTTCCGGCATTGCTGTGAGCTGTTGTGTAGGTCACAGATGTGGTTCAGATCCCGTGTTGCTGTGGCTGTGACATAGGCCGGCAGCTACAGCTCCGATTAGACCCCTAACTTGAGAAGCTCCATATACCACATGTGCGGCCCTAGAAGAGGCCAAAAAAAAAAAAAATTGTCCACTTCTAAAACCCATCCTGCCAATTTCTATCTCCAATTTTTTTCTTTCTTTTTCTTCTTAGGGCCACACCTATGGCATATGGAAGTTCATGGGCTAGGGGTCTAATTGGAACTGCAGGTGCTAGCCTAAGCCACAGCCACAGCAACACCAAATCTAAGCTGCATCTGCGACCTATGCCACAGTTTGCAGCAAGCTGGATCCTTAACTCATTGAGTGAATCCAGGGATTGAACCCACATCCTCATGGACACTACATTAGGTTCTTAACCTGCAGAGCCAAAAATAAGAATTCTTCTCCCATTTTTATTTGTTTGTTTTTGGCTGTGCATGCAGCATGGGGATGTTCCTGGGCCAGGAATCAAACCTACACCACAGCAGTGACCTGAGCTGCTTCAGTGACAATGCTGGATCTTTAACCCATTGCGCCACAAGGGAACTCCTCTATCCCCAGTCTTAAACTCTCTCCTGAATCACACCTGGCTATCCAAAGACCTACTTTATATTGTCACTTGGATGATTGTCAAAATTAACATATCCAAACTGAATTCTTGATTTTCCCCCACGGATTCCCCATCCCCAGTAACTTGTGTCACCATCCACCAAATTTTCTCATTGAAAAACTGGAGGGAGTTTCTGTAATGGCTCAGGGGAAACAAATCTGACTAGCATTCACTCGGACACAGGTTCGATCCCTGGCCTCACTCAGTGGGTTAAGGATCCAGCCGTTGCTGTGACTTTGGTGTAGGTCACAGACGCAGCTCAGATCCTGTGCTGTGGCTGTGGTATAGACCAGGAGCTACAACTCCAATACAACCCCTAGCCTGGGAACCTCCATATGCTGTGGGTTTGGCCCTGAAAAGGTTTTAAATAAGAAAGAAAAACTGGACTCACCATCAATTACTCCCATTCCCTAATCCCTTACAGCTAATCCATCAGCAAGTCCTGTTCACTTGACTCCAGACTAGATCCTGAATCTATCCGTCACACTGCCTTCACTGCAACCACACAGCTCAAGTCAACATTGTTCCTGCAGTAGCCTTCTGCTTTCCTCTTGCCCTAACCATTCATCTCTACCTCGCAGCCAGGTTGACTTTTTTTTTTTTTTTTGAGGGCTGCACTTGTGGCATTTGGAAGTTCCCAGGCTAAGGGTTGAATTGAAGCTGTAGCTGAGAGCCTACACCACAGTCTCAGCAACGCCAGATCTGAGCCACGTCTGTGACCTACACAACAGCTCATGGCTACACCAGATCCTTCACCCACTGAGCGAGGCCAGGGATTGAATGCACATCCTCATGGATACCAGCTGGGTTTGTTACCACTGAGCCACAGCAGGAACTCCAACAGTCATTTCTAAGTGCAACAAACCCACAGATTTTGTCTTTCTGAGGATCCAGACTTTGTCCCCCTCAGGGAGTCAGCAGGGTGGTTCTATCCATGTTGATTGCTGCCATTTAAACCCTGGAAATTGCTAGAGTGTTTGACAGTGAAAAGTTAGCAGACCAAAGCCATGATCACCCCAAGCTACAACTGTCATCTAGAGAGCCCCGGCTGTGTTGGCAAGAAAGGGCACCCAGGAATACTTTCACCGAGAAGCAACAATAACAACAGCAAAGGAAGATTTCTTTCTTTGCGCTGATCTGCCTTCCTCCTGTTCCTATGCTGCTTGCTCAAGGAAGGGGGACGCAGAGCAGAGGAGGGTCTGGGGTTCCAGGCTTTGGAGAAATGTCTATAGGGCCAGCTTGGTTGGGATGGACAGGAGGAGGCAGACCAGGGATGCAGAGAAAGGGGGGGGGGGATGAAAAGAACAGATCCAGGAGTTCCCATCGTGGTGCAACAAAAGTGAATCCTACTAGGAACCATGAGGTTGCGGGTTCAATCCCTGGCCTTGCTCAGTGGGTCAAGGATCTGGCATTGCCATGAGCTATGGTATAGGTTGCAGATGCAGCTCAGATCCTGCGTTTGGCTGTGGTGTAGGCTGGCAGCTGTAGCTCCGATTGGACCCCTAGCCTGGGAACCTCCATATGCCGTGGATGTGTTCCTAGAAATCAAAAAAAAAAAAAAAAAAAGAGCCATCCAAGGACTGAAGGGAGTTGGAAGAGAGGAGAGGAGGGAACAGAGAGGATGATGAGACAGAGGGAAAGAAAAGAGGAAGGAAGGAGGAAAAGGAGAAGGAAGGAAGCAGAAGGAGGAAAGGAAAAGAAAGGAAGCAGGGGAAGTTCTCATGGGGAAGAGCATGAGGCTGGAGAAAGGGAAGGCAAATTCAGGGAACTGTGGATCCTGGGCCAGGTTTTTTTGGTTTGGTTTGGTTTTGTAAATTTTTATGGTCGCAATGGAGACATATGGACGTTCCTAGACTAGGGGTTGAATCGGAGCCGCAGCTGACCAGCCTACACCACAGCCACAGCAATGTGGGATTCGAGTAGTGTCTGCAACCTATACCACAGCTCACGGCAATGCCAGATCCTTCATCCACTGAGCAAGGCCAGGGATCAAACCTGCAATCTCATGGCTACTAGTTGGATTCATTATGGCTGCACCATAACGGGAGCTCCAGTTTTGTTTTGGTGGTTTTTTTTTTTTTTTTTGCTTTTTAGGGCCACACTGGGGGCATATGGAGGTTCCCAGCCTAGGGGTCCAATCAGAGCTATAGCTACCAGCCTACACCACAGGCACAGCAACGCCAGATCGAGCTGCATCTTCCACCTACACTACAGCTCATGGCAACGCCAGATCCTTCACCCACTGAGCGAGGCCAGGGATCAAAGCTGCAACCTCATGGTTCCTAGTCAGATTCGTTATTGCTGAGCCACAACAGGAACTCCTGTTTTGTTTTTCAAATGCTGATCAGACCAAGTTCCCTCTGGGAGGTCCTAAAAGGAACTCCTGTGGGTTTTTTTTGTTTTGTTTTTTTGTCTTTTGTTGTTGTTGTTGCTATTTCTTGGGCCGCTCCCGCGGCATATGGAGGTTCCCAGGCTAGGGGTCGAATTGGAGCTGCAGCCACCAGCCTACGCCAGAGCCACAGCAACACGGGATCCGAGCCGCGTCTGCGACCTACACCACAGCTCATGGCAACGCCGGATCGTTAACCCACTGAGCAAGGGCAGGGACCGAACCCGCAACCTCATGGTTCCTAGTCGGATTCGTTAACCACTGCGCCACGATGGGAACTCCACTCCTGTGTTTTTAATCTGCATCCCATACACTCTCTTCCCCTCCTTGCTCCACCCTGCCTACATCAGCAGGTGCACACAGAGCAACGACCCACTGACCTCGTGCCCAACACTGTTTTAAGGACCTCACCTGTGTTGATTCTTAGTCCTCATGACAACCCTATGAATGAAGTCAGTACTATTAGTCCCATCTTTTCAGATGGGAAAACTGAGACGCAGAGGGGTTACATAACTTGCCAAAAGTCACACCTCTGTAACGGGAAGGAGCTGGGACTCAGTTCTCAAGAGTCTAGCTCTGGGGTCCACCTTCTCAAACATCCCCTCATTCAGTAAATACTTACTGAGGAGCTACTATGTTCCGGGCACCATAACGTCTCTTCCACTTCCCCAGGCAAAGCTCACTGTTCCCTTCTCTGGGCTCCAAGGCAGTGTGTTGCCCTGAGCCCATGCCAATGAGGTGCACATGTGTGATCTGCCTCCCCCAGGAGCCCATGCGTTTCCTGAGGGCACACGCATGCCTCGTTTATCACCCTATGCCTGACACCCTGTCCTGCACCTCCTACAGAGCAGGTACTTGGAAAATGTTTATTGGATGATTGCGATTAAATAATTAATTAATCAACATTATCTGCTAAGGGATTTCCCACTGTGGCTCAGCAGGTTAAGAACTCAACTAGTATCCATGAGGATGTGGCTTTGATCCCTGACCTCATTCAGTGGGTTAAGGATCTGGCATTGCTGTGGCTGCAGCGTAGGTTGCATAGGTGGTTCAGATCCGGCGTTGATGTGGCTGTGGTGTAGGCCAGCAGCTGCAGCTCCGACTGGACCCCTAGCCTGAGAACTTCCATAGGCTGCAGGTGCTGCCCTAAAAAGAAAAAGCAAACGAACGAAAAATCCAAACAAAAACCATTATCTGCAGAGATTTTGGAGGCAGTGCCTCAGCTTCCAGAATTGTAGGCTTCTCACTGGGCTAGTAGGGAAAATGCCAAAGCAGCAGTGAAGGCAGCCCAAAAGGCAAGTGTGCAATTGCCTGGATCCTTACTCTTCCACTCAAATTTGTGCTGCCTAAGGCAAGATTAACAGGGAAAAAAAGCAAGGGAGAGCAATCACCAAAGTCAGGGTAGGAGGCATTGTGCCCCAACTTGTATTTCCCAAGGAACTGTGCACATCCCAGAAAGGTTTAGTCCCAACCTTGTGCCTCTGAATTCTGAGCCGTGGCTTAGACTTCTTATTTGTTCATATCTTAAGAGAGGGCTTGGGTGGGGCCACATGCAAACCGTGGAGATCAACCCATCCAGTGGTTTTTTTACAAACTTTTTTTTCTTTGCTTCGGGTAGCAGACCTCTATCTTTTAACCAGATATATAGACCAGATAAGTGTTGGGTAGCTCTGGTTAGACCAAGGGTGTCCCACCCCCTCCCATGCTTGCATTTACTGTTTTGAAAACCACTGATCTATCATGACCATCTCATTTCAAAGAGGCTGAGTCCCACCCCACAAAGCTTAAACGACCCATTCAAAGTCACCTTGGCAATGGACAGCATGGGGAGGGGGCGGGGGGGGGGGATTCGAAATATCTGAAGAAGCTTCCTCCCTTATATTCCCCTGCTTCTTTTATAACAAATACAAGTCCACTAAAACCAATAATGAAGATGATGTTCCGTATTGTCTAGCATGTGGTTTGCAGGGTGCTCTCTGGAGCCCACAGCTGAAATGTTGTGGCTCACTGGGACCAGCCAACAGCCACGTTAGACAAATGGTGAAGCCCTGAGTTAGAGTCCAAGCACTTGCAAAACACTTGACAGGTTGGAAACCTCTTTTTCAGATGTGGCAGAATAATTTGTTGGAAGATTGATTTGAATGACAGGCAGAAGTTGCTGGAAGACAACATCCCCTCCCTTTTGCAGCCTTTGGTTTTTTTTGTTTTGATTTGATTTGGTTTGGTTTTTGTTTTGTTTTAGTTTTGGTTTGGTTTTGCTGCTCCCATGGTATGTGGAAATTCCTGGGCCTGGGATCAAACCCAAGCCACGGCAGTCACCTGAATCACAGGGAAGATGATGTTGAATCCCCACCTGCTAGACCACCAGGGAACTCCTTAGCTTTCACTTTTTAAAGCCTAGGTTCACAGACAGCACTAGGTTTTCCCAGAACAGGTGAGGGGACAAGAAGGGACCTGCCAGGGAGGTTAGGGACATACCTGGGGAGAGACTCTGAGACTCACAGGGCAGAGGAAATGGAAATCCAGGTTCCCCAGATGTCTAGCCCCTCGGCCAAGGCTGCCCCAGGAAGACCATGAATTAAGTACTGCCCTGCCAACCCTTAACCTGGATTATCTCATTTAATTCTATGAACAGCTTCTGAGCTAGGAGCTGTTCTTATTTCTACTTAATAAATGAGGCAGCTGAGACTCAGAGAAATTGCATGCGTCATCTCAAGTCTTAAAGCTAACAAATGGCAGAGCCGGGATTAAAATGCAGGTCGTCTCAACTCCAAACACCAAACATTCATCACGACAATGCTCTTTTTACAACCTCCTTAATCTAAGGTGGAAGCTGATGGAATACCCCAAAGCGTAATTCAGCAAAAAAGCATTTCTGGGGTTCTGGTACAATATAGCCTGGTTCATGCATACAGCTTTCTGATGTTCCCAGATAGAACTTGAATTTCAGAGGAGAGGTGAGATGAACTGATTATTCTTTAGACAATCGTGCATAAGCACTGTTTCTATCAACTAGGCTTCTGATGGATTCTGAATATCAGGGAGTTGAATGTTATACGACCTGACAAGTACCTGGAACACGGCTATTTTCATTGTCTGTAAGGAGCAGGCTAATGCTTTACTAATCAGCCCAAACAGGGGTAAGGATTGACATTCTTGGGGGTAGGGGAGTTGCAATCATTGGAGAACAGTTCAAAGAGATATTGATAACCCATGTTATCTAACCAGTCACCCTGGTGTGGTTTGGCTTTATTTTAATCATAGGCAACGGAACAGTAGATGTATGCATGTGATTGGAAAATAACTCCTTTCCTTCCAATTTCCTTGAGACATCTAAGAAAAGCTAATAACCTTCCTTTTTAAATTCAGTGAATAAAAATCAATCCAGGCCCACAAATATACCTTCTACTTTCTCAGACCAGATCGGGTGCGTTCAGGATGGTATGGCTGTAGACACCCCCTACTTTCCCAGCCTTTTTTTATTTATTAAGGATATTATGCTTTCATATTTAATTAACCTTTAATGAGCACATGTACCTCACCTGGCGATGCTCTAGGCCTTCTTATATGGATCGTCTTTATCTAGTAAACTTACTAAAATCTACTATCACATACTTCCCCCAATTCTGCTTCTAACCCAAATAAGCAAGTGAATGCCAATCTCTACCCTTGTTAGAAGTGGACCAAAAAAATAGAAGGTCTTAAGCTTCTGGTACTTATGTGATATTTCTTATCTAAAAACATCAGGCTTTTGGTATATCCATGCAATGGGAAATTGTACATTTAATTTACAGGTGGTGATTTGGAGTGAGAAGCATAATACAGTGAAAGTTTAAAATGTAAGTTGCGTAATATATAATAATCCCATTTCATTAAAGAACAAAAAATAGACAGACTTGTATAAAATAGAAAGTTATAGAAGGAATCATATCAAAATTAACCTGAGATGGAATAACAGTTCAATAAATCTTTTCAAAACAATAGTATATGAAACACAAATTAAAAAGAAATTTGAGGTGTTCCTTTCGTGGCTCAGCGGTTAGCGAACTCAACCAGGATCCATGAGGATGTAGGTTCAATCATGGGCCTCGTTCAGTAGGTTAAGGACCCGGTGTTGCAATGAGCTGTGGTGTAGGTTGCAGATGCAGATCTATCTGGCTTTGCTGTGGCTGTGGTGTAGTTGGGCAGCTGTAGTGCAGATTCAGCCCCTAGCCTGGAAACTTCCATATGCTGCAGGTGCAGCCCTAGGAAGAAAAAAGAAAAAGAATTTTTTTTTTTGTCTTTTTGCCGTTTCTTGGCCTGCTTCCGTGGAATATGGAGGTTCCCAGGCTAGGGGTCGAATCGGAGCTGGAGCTGCCGGCCTACACCAGAGCCACAGCAACACGGGATCCGAGCCGCGTCTGCGACCTACACCACAGCTCACGGCAATGCTGGATCCTTAACCCACTGAGCAAGGGCAGGGATCAAACCCGCAACCTCATGGTTCCTAGTCGGATTCATTAACCACTGCGCCATGATGGGAACTCCAAGAAAAAGAAAATTTTGAGAAGCACAGCCTTGGTGCTGGAGAAGACTGGAAAACTTTCAGACAAGGAAGGTGTACTTCCTCCGGTATTTTCCTGTTGAGTCAAAAGAGGAGTCTCTGTTTAATGGCTGGGAAATGTTCTCCAAGTGTCCCGGGACAGGAAAATCTTCCAGCAAGAGGAGACACCAGCCACAGTTCACCACTCCGAGGTGGGATGGGATTTTAAGCTGCTAAATTGGAGGGGACTTTCAGTGGTTTCCCAAATGTGGGCTGTGATGGATTAGAGAGTCTGGGGGTAGCTGTGGGAACAGTTGGGGGGTAAGAGACTGCCAGGCAGACCTCAGGGACCCCCATTGCTACAGAATGTTTTGCTTACTGGGATTTCATTTTACTTGGGACTCAGCAGCAACTCCAGCAAAAGAAGTTGAAAATTTCTGACTTCATTTAGCTGGACTTTTGCAGTCAAAAAAAATGTGCATCATCTCCCTGAGTCTTAGTTTCCTCATTTGTGTGATGCAGATAAAGTACTACCTCCAGGGCTGTTGTGAGAATAAGATGAAATAATGCAAGGTAAGTGCTTAGTGCTTAGTAGATGATTGTGCAAAAGAAAAAGGCTCACCTGAGTGGTAAATAGAGGCAAGGGCTTGGAACACCTTCCACGGTGATGGGATACCTTCCATGGTACCATTATCTTTGACCTTCCCTATCACTGTAGACATTTCAGAACCCCAGGTTGACCTGGACCTGTGGTTGTCACCCACATGTGCTCTGAGCTTCTGGGGACCTCCTCCTTCTTACCCTGGGGACTTCTGCTCTCCTTGTCTGTTTAAAAACCATCTCATTTTTCAAAGTCAGGAATCTAAGTCCCTGTTAGCCAGGGAGGAACGAAGGGCAACAGAAAGCCACAAAGCTCACATCCAGTAAGCATCATGGTGGCCAAGACCCCTTCTTTTATCCGAGGTCAGGAAAAAATATGAGGCTTTCACTGAACAAGGCTGACCTAAGTAGTCTGTCTTGATGATAACAGGACAATGGAGGCAGTTGGACACAGTGGTTCAGAACCCAAACTCTGAAGCTAGACTCCCTGGATTCAAATTCTGCCTTGATAACTTACTAGCTATGTGACCTTGGTCAAGTTACTTGACCTCTCCATGCCTTCCTTTCCTCATCCTCAACATATTATTACTGAAAAAATCAGATTAGTTGATATATGTAAAGCACTTACAACATGACAAGAACTCTATAAGGATGCTATATGGTTTAGCATATATACCGTACTCCCCATACCCATGTCCAGGCAGACATCACTAATCAACAACAGCATTCTTTTTCAGTAAACCTATTCGAGGTCCCTGTGTCCTCCACAACAAAGCCATCCAAGTAATCATTGATTGATTTGCTCACCTAACGAAAACTGGTTTCACAGCAGAGTATAATGTCAGGTGGAATATTTGGATGTGAGCAGTGGAGAAAGTCAGTTGACCCACACCAATTTTCTATACCACACACTCCCCAAGAGTACAACTTACCCTGATTAGAGAAAAACAATGCCACGTAAGGGGAGTTTGACACTCAGTCCCCGTGGGCTGTTGTGTGGACACAGATGCTCTCAGCTGCCCTAGAAGTTCTATCCCCATCTGAGAAGCCATGACAAGAGTGCTGGCCTGTCCTCATTCTTCCTGAGCTATAGAACAAGTGCAGCTGCTAAACCACAGACCACAAAGAAAAAGGTCAGTCTGATAAAATCCACCAGGGTCCTGTTGATGAGCTTGAAAAAGCACGCACACCTCCAAGCCCAGCATGGACAGAGACACCCAGGCGAGCCACTTGAGAACATTTAATTCAATTAGAAATCTTTACCCTGAGGACCCAGCCCTTGTGAGGTTAAAGCCCTCATAGAAACCACATCATAAAAGCTGCACTTAACCAACAAAAGTGGAATCAACAGTGAAGGAGACATATGGGTGACAGCCTGTTAATTTAGAAGCAACAATAACAACTGTTGAAGCAAAGGAAAGGTGGTATTTCCACCCACACTCTCACTGATCTGCAATTCCTGATTTGCTCTCTCTCTCTCTAATGCTCCTCTCAGCACTTCAGACCCCAGCCCCCTTCTACAGACACAACATTTTGCTTTTCTCACAAAGCTCGCATGAACCAGACTGTTCTTAGAAATATAAAGGGGAAAATGTCCTTGAAGGATATGAGGAAGTTCATGTGGCACATAAGGGAGGCAGCAGATCAGGAGCCTGGGCAATTGACAGCTAATTCTGGGGCCTCACCTTGACTTTCACTTCACCAACATTTAGAGAAGGTGAGTGTAGGTAGTAAAATGGTTGACCTGCTTTCTTTGCCTCTTCTTGTCTTTTTGAAGGTGAAATGAAAGGACTAAAACATCATCCAAAGCCCACAGAATGAGGAGCTTGCTCATATTCCAACTAGAACACAGTGATGTTTAAAATTCAGAGGTCAGGAGTTCCCATCGTGGCGCAGCGGAAACGAATCCGACTAGGAACCATGAGGTTACCGGTTCGATCCGTGGCCTCACTCAGTGGGATGAGGATCCGGCATTGCCGTGAGCTTGCGGTATAGGTCGCAGGTGCAGCTCGGATCTGGTGTTGCTGTGGCTGTGGTGTAGGCCGGCAGCAACAGCTCCAATTAGACCCCTAGCCTGGGAACCTCCATATGCCTCTGGTGAGGCCCTAAAAGGACAAAAGACAAAAAAAAAAAAAATTCACAGGTCAAAAAACTAACTCCGCTAACTCCACAGCTGCGAGGTTTAGGACAAGACAGGGAGCCTCTCAGAAGCAATATTCTCCCCTTTAAAGGGAGATAAATTGTACCTACCTCCCAGAGTTATTTTGAGATTTAATTCATGTGTTAAAACATCCACTGGAGGATGGGGAGAACAAAAATGCCCACTGAACTGGGTGTATATCTTTTTTTTTTTTTTTTTGAATTTGTAGGGCCACACCTACGGCTTATGGAGGTTCCCAAGCTAGGGGTCCAATCAGAGTTATAGCCACTGGCCTACGACACAACCACAGCAACATGGGACCTGAGCTGCATCTGAGGCCTACACCACAGCTCAGGGCAACACCGGATCCTTAACCCACTGAGTGAGGCCAGGGATGGAACCTGCGTCCTCATGGATGCTAGTCAGACTGGTTTCCGCTGAGCCACAATGGGAACACCCTATGTATCTTGAGACTGAAAAATGAGGCTGGCAGTTCCATTGATTAAATGGGTCAGTTTTCTATGGAGTAACTTATGGGGTAGACTCAGCACACAATGATTTGAAAGTATTAGCAGCTGTACTGTTGGGGTTGGGAGGCAATGGGACAATTTTATAGATAACCTAGGGTATGGGTTACATGCTTGGAAACAGTGCATTCCTAAGACAAGATTTATGAATGGGCAGCTAGCCTCGTGGGTACTGGGAATATGCCAACAAAAGTCTTTGTCACTCTCTGGAAACTACTAGAGCCTAGAAGCCACCTGGTCATAATGATTATTAAACACTATCTACTAACTACAAAGCCCTTAATGACAGAGAAGTGATTTACTACATAGTACAATCCTGGGTGGGGTCAGTGGAAGAACAGGAGGAACTGTGCTGGCCCAAGATGGTATCAGTTATGCTAACAGCCATACAACATCCAATATAGATAGATCCATGTACATGTAGGCGTTCACCAAATGGTAGCTCTCATCATCACCACCATCATCAGATTTACCATCATCATCACTACCATCACTATCATCATCAGCATCATCATCAGCATCAGCATCATCACCATCACCACCATCATCAAATTTACCATCATCATCACTATCAAAACCATCATCATCACTACCATCACTATCATCATCATCATCAGCAGCAGTATCACTATCATCATCAGCATCATCATCATCATCATCATCATCATCATCACCACCATCATCAGATTTACCATCATCATCACTATCATCACCATCATCATCACTACCATCTCTATCATCATCAGCATCATCATCAGCATCAGCATCATCATCATCAGCATCACCACCATCATCAAATTTACCATCATCATCACTACCATCACTATCATCATCAGCAGCAGCAGCAGTATCACTATCATCATCAGCATCATCATCATCATCGTCACTATCATCATCATCGTCATCACCACCATCTTCAAATTTACCATCATCATCACTATCATCAGCAGCATCATCATCACTTTCATCACCATCATCATCATCTCCATTGCCATCAACACCACTGACAATTATCCAAACAAGGCGACCTATCAATGATCACTAAACACCTAGAAGGATCCCAGAGACATAAATGAATGAATGAGTGAGTCTATGTTACAAGAGAGAGGCAAGCGTAAAATTTGGTATCATTTTACAAGGCAAGAATAATGGAAAATTACTTCATTAAAATTATTTGAGTACTCATTAACTGCAAATAAGCAGGAGAGACATTTTGGGGATAATGTTCTCAAACTGTATCGTGAGGATGGTTGCACAACTCTATAAATTTAATAAAATCACTGAATTATACTCTCAGAATGGGTGGATTTTATGGTATGTTAATTATAACTCAATAAAAGTGCTAAAAAATTCTCTGTGGGCAGGAGCTGAAGAGGCATTCGGATAACAGGAAGAACTGAAATTACTTTGCATTTAGCATAAAAAAGCAAACAAAAAAAAGAAAATAGAAAAGATAGATTAACGAGACAAGGAAGACAGAATGATGGGCTCTAAGATGCAGTGACTTGGAATCCAAGATGGAAAAAAGAAACAGGATGGGCAGAGGCAATTTTACTTCTTTTAGGGCTGCATCCACGGCATATGGAAGTTCCCAGGCTAGGGGTCAAATCAGAGCTACAGCTGCCAGCCTATGCCAGAGCAACAGCAATGCCAGATCCTAGCCATGTCTGTGACCTACACCACAACTCATGGCAACCCTGATCCTTAACCCACTGAGCGAGGCCAGGGATCGTACCCGCAAACTCATGGTTCCTAGTCACATTCATTTCCACTGCGACACGACGGGAACTCCAACATGTGGATATATTTTTGATGTATCTGTGGGAGGAGGTGAGCTCCACATCCTTCTCTTCTACCATTTTAATTTCCTCCCCCTAAATTTGAATTTCAGAGGAATAGTAAACACATCTTTAGTCTCCAATATTGAAAAAACTGATGTATACATACATCTTTAGTCCCCAGTATTTCATGGACCATTTAACTGGGTGTCTCCTCTTTTATTTGGCACCCCTAGTCTACGCAAGGGGAGAAAAGTCAGAGACAGAGTTGAAAATCATCCATTTGTAGGTGACAGCCACATCCTGGAAATGAGATGAGATAGACAGGAGCTTAGTGGGAGCAGGTCAGATGCAAGACCAGATTCTGAGAGACTCTGACCTTTTTGAAGGGGAGATGGAGGAAGACAGAGGAGGAAGACCAGGGAGGGCAGACCGGGGGCAGGTGCCAAGGACCAGCAAAAAACTTCATTCATTCGACAAGTATTGAGTGTCTGCTACAGACCAGGTACTGTTTTAAATGCTATTCTCAGTAACAAAATAATTGAAGAGTGCTCTGAAATGGGCACTTTGGAGATGGTTTTCTTAGTTTTTAGAGGGCCAATTCCAGTACCCTAGTGAGGATCAGGTCACGTGCTACAGTCCAGAGGCACTTCTGTTATGCTTTTGGTTTTTTTTTGTCTTTTGTTTTTTTTTGTTTGTTTGTTTTTTGGTCTTTTTGTCTTTTTTGGGCCACACCCTCAGCATATGGAGGTTCCCAGGCTAGGGGTCCAATTGGAGCTACGGCTGCCTGCCTATGCCACAGCCACAGCAACGCCAGATCCAAGCTGCATCTGCAACCTACACCACAGCTCACGGCAGTGCCGGATCCTTAACCCACTGAGCAAGGCCAGGGATCAAACCTGCAACCTCATGGTTCCTAGTCAGATTTGTTAACCACTGAGCCATGATAGGAACTCTGAGGCTCTTCTGTTATGGATTGAATTGCATCCCACCAAATTCATAGTGAAGTCATAATGGTAACCTCTAGTCCCTCAGAATTGACTTTGCTTGGAAATAAGACCATTGTGGAGAAGTTCCCTTGTGGCGCAGTGGGCTTAAGATCCAGCATTGCTGCAGCTGTGGTGCTGCACCTGTGGCGTGGGTTCAATCCCTAGCCCAGGAACTTCCACATATTGCAGGCACAGCTGGAAAAACAAAAACAAAAACCCTTGCATAGTTAAGATGAGATCACATGTGTAGTGTGGACCCTTAATCCAACATGACAACTATCCTTAAAAAAAGGGAATTTAGGGGGAATTCTCATCATGGCTCAGTGGTTAACGAATCTCACTAGGAACTATGAGGTTGCGGGTTCCATCCCTGGCCTTGCTCAGTGGGTTAAGGATCTGGCGTTGCCGTAAGCTGTGGTGTAAGTCGAAGACTTGGCTCAGATCCCGTGTTGCTGTGGCTGTGGTGTAGGCCAGTGGCCACAGCTCTGATTGGACCCCTAACCTGGGAACCTCCATATGCCGCGGGAGCAGCCCTAGAAAACGCAAAAAGACAAGGGAAAAACGAGAATTTGGATACAGACACGACAGAGGGAGAACACCACGTGAAGAAGGCAGAGATCTTCAAGCGCAGGAACGCCTAAGATCGCCAGCAACCCCTAGATGCCAGGAGAGAGGCAAGAACAGATTCTCCATCACATTCTCCATGGCAGGAACCAACCATGCCAACATGTTGATCTTGGATTTCTGGCCTCCAGAACCATGAAGGTACAAATGTCTGTTGTTTCAGCCTCCTAGTTTGTGGCACTCCATCACGGCAGCTCTAGCAAACTAACACACTTTGCTCTACAAATACTCGGAGGCTGCCCAGCAGGTACTAACCAGATTGGTCCCAAGACCCCTGGTGTGTGTGTGTGTGTGTGTGTGTGTGTAGTGGGGGTAGGTGTTTCTCCTTGGAGATACTGGGCCTGCTGGGGCCCCCGAAGGTTGAGCCTAGGGTGGAAGCCTCCTGTCTTTCTTCTGTACCTCCAGCCCAGAGGGCATCTCGGGAGCCTCTACGACTCTCTCCTCGCTTCTGCATGAGGAAGAGAACTGCCAGTTTCCCTTCCTCCCCAGCCTTCCCCAGCCCCTCAAGCCCTCCTCTTCTTTAACTTCTCTCTCCCCTTGTTCCCATGAAGCAGCTGTGCAGGAACTTTCCCAGTTCTTCTGTCTTCCCAACCTCACCCCGAGTGTGAAACGAAGCTGCCGCTCAAGGTCCCATTCTGAGTAAAGGCTGTACGTTTCCTGTCTTTCCTGGACCCATTTCCTCCCAGATGGCTCTCCCTTACGCCACACTGATGGAATGTTTAATTATTCATTCAAAAAGTATTAATTAATCCCTCATGAAACACTGCACTAGAAGCCTCAGGAGCATCCGAGAGAAAACACCTGTGCCTCCAGAAAGCTGAAACGTGATCATTTAAGGCGGATGGGTAAGTCTCTCCCTAGACTAACTTCAATTGATGCGCATGGGCTTTTTGAAAGGCTTGAGACTTCTAAAGCGTCTTAGCTTCGTGGGAAAAGATTGCTGTGCTGTGACGGCTGCCTGGACACTGGATGGGGAAGACGCCAGCATGAGAATTCCAGGTACTGGCCGCCAAGGAGGTGCAGAGACTTAGGCCCGATTTGAGTGAATTTGGGTGAGTCCTTGCCTTCTGCAACCTCTTGAGCAATTTAACCTCTGAGTGGCTGGATAATTGACTATTTAACAAGTAAATGAAAACCAGTGAAACCAGTGACCCTAGCACATATATGTATTTTATGTTAATTGAATTCAAAATGGAATGTAGGGGTGGGGAGATTTTTTTTTTTTTTTTTTTTGGTCTTTTTGTCTTTTCCAGGGCCGCACCGCAGCATATGGAGGTTCCCAGGCTAGAGGTCCAATTGGAGCTGTAGCCTTGGCCTACACCACAGCCAGAGCAATGCGGGATCCAAGCAGCGTCTGCAACTTACACCACAGCTCATGGCAACGCCAGATCCTTAACCCACTGAGCAAGGCCAGGGATCAAACCTGCAACCTCGTTGTTCCTAGTTGGATTCGTTAACCATTGAGTCATGACAGGAACTCTAAGAATCCAAATATTTATAATACAAGGCAGCATAGGTGGTAGGGGAGCTCCCATTTGGGCTCAGAGGGTTAAGAACCCGACTAGCACCCATGAGGATGAGGATTTGATCCCTGGCCTCATTCAGTGGGTTAAGGATCCAGCATCACCACACTCTGAGGCGTAGGTCACAGATGTGACTTGACCTGGTATTGCTGTGGCTATGAAATTGCCACAGGCATGGCCCTAAAAAGACAAAAAAAAAAAAAAAAGGACTAGGAAGTAAGAACAATAACAAGAGTGGGCACCAAATGTCCCAGGAACTCGGAGGCAACTTCCAATTGAGATTATTTCCCTGTCTTGAAAGATGGGGGCTTTTGGGGAGATAAGAGACACTATGAGGTCAGAATGGATGGAAGTGGACAGTGAGGTGTATTTATGAGTCTGCGGGTAATATGAGAAGCACAGAAGCAAGGCTGGGACATGAATTTCTGGAGAAAAAGTTGGGATTTTAACAAACCAGACAAATCTCTATAGCAAAGTCAAGTTTCACAGCAAACTAGTACAACACTGTTTTCATGTAAGAAAAAGACAGCTAGAAACACACCTTTTACTATAGTTTTATGCCAGTAGCCACTCGGTTGTTAGTACAGGAGCATCTTCCTTCGTAATGACCCTAAGTAGCCTTGACAAAGTTGCCTTTTTTGAGCGGGATTTATGTAGTAGTCATATAAACAAGGTGTGTTTTATTTTTAAATTTTTTTATAATATATTTATTATAAATATTTAAATATATTTTATGTATATTTAATATATTCATAGTAAATTTTATTTTTAAATTCCTTATTTATTTTGTCCTTTTTTCTTTTTTTTTGCCTTTTTCTAGGGCCACACCTGTGGCACATGGAGGTTCCCAGGCTAGGGGTACAATCAGAGCTGTAGCCACTGGCCTACGCCAGAGACACAGCAACATGGGATCCGAGCCGCGTCTGTGACCTACACCACAGCTCACAGCAAGGTCGGATCCCTAACCCACTGATAGAGGCCAGGGATCGAACCCGCACCCTCATGGTTCCTTGTTGGATTTGTTAACCACTGAGCCACAACGGGTTCATTTTAGTACAGAGGCAGTTTCTACCATTATGGAAAATGAGATTTCAAGAGCCCATCTGCCCAATGTCACAGAGCAGCAAGGGGTCAGTTGAGTCAAGTTTGGTACCTTAGAACCTGGTTGGAGCCTGGACTCTGAGCCCCTCTTTTGCGATTAAAAACTGAGCCAGTGAGGGAAATAGCTAGACTAATAATGAGGGGGCCACAGACTGCTTCTAACTCAAGATTTCGTACCCATGAAAAAGTCTAAATGACACTGAAAACATAAAGAGAGGATGCCTTTGTCTTGTGGTCAATTAGCATTCATTCCCATTTGTAATAAAATAATGGAAAACACTTGACTGGAGTGTGGATCTCTTTTTCATTGATTATTGATGTGTTTCTGGCCACACCATTCCTTCCTGATTATAAAAGGATTCCTCCTCATTACAAGTTACTTTTTACCCCTCTTCCCTCCCTTTTCTGGGGTTAATTCTGCAGGCATCAATGCCATGTCAATAAAGAAAATAAAAACTGGTGTCCTGTGTGCTGAACTCATGTTTAATAGGATTTTGTAGTTCGGGGTGTGATTCTTTGTTTTAAGCTGGGATAACTCTCAGGCTCTATGCAGGTCCCACTGGTCTGAAAAGTTCCTCCTATCACAAAGGATGCTCCAGCCACTAGACAGTACCAAATTAAAAGGTAAAAGAGTTCCCACTGTGGCACAGTGGGTTAAGAACCCAACTGCAGTGGCTCAGGTCACTGAAAGGTGCAGGTTCTATCCCCAGCCCAGCATGGAGGGTTAGATATGGCATAGGTCATAGCTGCAGCTCAGATTTGACCCCTAGGGACTGCCACATACTGCAGGTGTGGCCATTTAAAAAAAGCCACCAGTCACCTCCCTCCAAGCACGTAATAGAACTTCATTTTGTCCAGACACAAGTGAGAATAAAGATTGAAGGGTGGGAGTTCCTACTGTGGCTCAGTGGAAACGACTCTGACTAGCATCCATGAGGACACAGGTTTGATCCCTGACCTCACTCAGTGGGTTAAGGATCCGGGGTTGCTGTGAGCTGTGGTGTAGGTCACAGACGTCTCGGATCTGGTGTTGCTGTGGCTCTGCTGCAGGCTGGCAGCTAAAGCTCCGATTCGACCCCTAGCCTGGGAACCTCCATATGCCACAGGTGCAGCCCTGAAAAGACAGAAGCCAAAAAAAAAAGAAGATTGAAAGGTGGAGCAGGAACATCTCAGGAGAGAGTAACTGATCTTTAGAACCTAAGCCAACAAGAACACAAACGACTTCATTGGGATTCCTCATGTCAACCTTATGAATTACTTTCCTATTCATGTTAATTTTTAAATAGTCTCTTTTAGGAGGATACATGCCAGTTATAATGATTGAACCACATGAGACCGCTGCTGTTTGACCATCATTTTGCCCACCAGAATGGTCAATGCGTGAAACAACCTAATAAGCATCATAGCAATGTGCAATATTCTCGAAATGTTTTCTGTATTTATTTTTCAATTTCAATGGAGACCTTGGGTTGTAAAAATAAAATGAGAAAATACGGCACATACAAATTCTTAATAAATGTCTGCTGGAGCCTCAAGTATATAAATCCTAGAGATCTGATAGCATTGCATGTTATCTTATGCATACTGAGAACAAACCATTCTCACACCAGAATGAATGTACTTTAACTATTTAAAATCTGGAGTTCCCATAGTGGCTTAGTGGTAATGAACCCGACTAGTATCCACGAGGACACAGGTTTGATCCCTGGCCTCCCTCAGCTGGTTAAGGATCTGGTGGTGTTGCCATGAGCTGCAGTTTAGGTCACCGTGGCTGTGGTGTAGGCTGATAGCTACAGCTCCAATTCGACCCCTAGCCTGGGAACTTCCATTTGCTGCAGCTGTGGCCTTAAAAAGACAAAAAAAGAAAAAAAAATTTAAAGTTTAATTTCACTAAGCTTGAAATAATCCAAAAAATCCCACTTGATTTATATATTTACACTTTTATTAGAATTCTTCAGAACTGTCAACAACTGGACAATATATCAGGGGAAAAAAAACACATGGAACATCAACATTCTTTAAACTGGCACCGCTTACATATTTACACATAAAGTTATTGTATATATAAAAAATATTTTCAAGGACTCATGGGCTTGGGAATATTCAAAAGACATTATTGCTACATTTCAATATTTACAAAAAAAAAAAAGCCACAAAATAATTTCAAACATTAAGCCACTGCAAAGAAACCTCTGATGTAAAAAAAAAAAAATTATAAAAATATAAACTTTCAAGAATATCCAAGACAAAACTCTCAGTTGAAGTGCCCTTGAAGTACCTAGACATCTATAATTATCAACCACTTTTCTTACTATAACCGAAAGTCAAGAGAAACATAAAGGTCATTTTCAACATATGGCAAACAGCGACAATCTCTTATGTGAAAACAAAACCCCGAACCGGTTACCTTTGGAAAGGTGTGAGAGCATAGAACTCCAGTGCAAATGGTTACTTCCAGATAAATGGCCACGGTTCTCGAAATGTAGGCTAAGGGGCCGAGGAGGGGGAAAACCGTGAGGACAGTACACCTGACTCTAGCTAGGGACAACACACAAACCTTGCCATGTACCCATGACCTCTTACAATTGGGCAGGGGGGAGAAAAAAAAAAAAAAAAGACATCTCTAAGAATCCAGGCGAAAGCCTTAAGAGTACAATTTAAATATGTTTCAGAGGGAGGGTAGCATTAAGCACATGTAAAGAACAGGTACAGTATGTTGAGTATAAATAACTGACTGCCTTCAGTGCAGGTGGATTGCAAATAAATACGAACTTAAGCACGCCACTTCCTATGTCTCTATGCAAGCTTTTGGTGAGCTTCTCTAGACAGCTAGGTGAAGGGAAATAAGAGCTGTGCTGCTGCTGAAAGCCAAGCTGCTTCTTGAGTACTGAAGGACCCTCTTGGACTCAAGGCAAGAATACTTCCCAAATATTTGCTACAAGCATACACAAGCGCGCACACGTACATAGATACTGGCCCAGCGTCCAGGGCATGCCTGCAAGGGAGGCTGACTCTAAATGGTATTTCCTGCTACAGAAGAATCCAAACTAAAACAGCACTGCTTTGTCATTCCTGCCGGAGCCATGCAGTAATAAATCAGTCACGTTTTTCAAATGGTATCCAATCCATTGAACATAATGCCATTCTGAGGCTAGTCGGCTTGTTCTGGACAATCTAGAGCCAAGTTCATTGGCTACAAAAGGAGATTTTTTTTTTTTTCGGTTAAGATTGTGCTTGGCAATTACGTTTTTTTCTTTTTCTTTTTTTTTTTTTTTTAAAAAAAGCACTGTTTCCTTCAAACGTGTCTGGCTCTTCAGCTATTTCTACACGCAGCAGACTCGAGCCAGGATTGTATCCAGAAACTACACCTTGCGGGTTTTCCCCCCTCAAATATGTGAACATGAACAATTTATAGATGAGTATATACAAAATGCAGGCAGAAACCTTCCCTCCGATCCAGCTCCCTAATAACAAACTACTTAGAAACCAGGTCAGGAGTAAAAAGGCTCATGGCCAGCAGCCTTATTCATGCCCAGAGAACATTTTTCCATGGCTTACGTCTTACTCCCAGCATGAAATACTTGACTTCTCGAGCCCAGATAGTCACAGGCTTCTTTCTGCCCTTTGTTTGATTAACATCCTATTTTCCACATCAAGGGATTAGGTTCCGGCATCATCATCATCACCATCATATTGTTACAGACGATGACAAGAACCGGAAGTGACGACAGCCAGGTGCTCAAATAAACCACTACAACACTTATTGGACAGAAACTGGAGAAGCCTTGTCAAGGACCTGGGGTGTTCAGCCCGTCCTACCCTCCTTTTCCCTAAGTCTGAATGCTCTCCGTTAATGGGGGCTAGCGTGCTATTGGGAACATATACAGCTCAATGGCAGCTGATGACAGAAATCATTGGCCACTAAAGTGTGCTCGTAAAGAGGATCACAGCGGAGCATCCACTACCCTGGAGTAGGATGCAAGTTGAAGGGAAACAAAATAACCATTATGAAAACCGAAAAGAATGGCAGTCGGTCGGTGTTGTGGGAGAGCCCCCCCACCCCCCCACCCCGGACACCCATTCTGCTTCAGACGTCTTCGTGGACAAGCAGCGGCTGCGTGGAGGAGGCGCTGCTGCCCACGGAGTTGATCCGCACGGAATGATCCACCGCGGGGTTCTCCCGGTGGGGGCTGCAGTTCGCTAAGTTGGAATAAATCTGAGGAGAACAAGTCCATAGTTAATACAGTTCCCACAACAAGTGCAGCAGCAGAGGGGGCACAGCTGCAGGTCCAGAATCACAAGTAACTTACAAAGACACTAAGAGCCAGGAGGTTTACAAGCCCTTACGACCAAGAACCAAATCACACTGACCAAAGACAAAACAAGATGTGTTTTATCCCTCGTTTCCCTCAAGGTCTGATTACTTAAGAAGTGATGCTCTAGGAGTTCCCGCTGTGGCTCAGGAGGTTAAGAACCCAACATAGTGTCCATAAGGATGTGGGTTCAATCCCTGACCTCGCTCAGTGGGTTGAGGATCTGGTGTTGCCGCAAGCTGTGGCATAGGTCACAGATGCGACTGAGATCTCGCGTTGCTGTGGCTGTGGTGTAGGCTGGCAGCTGCAGCTCTGATTCGACTCCGAGGCCTGGGAACTTGCACGTGCTGGAGGAGCGGCCCCTTTAAGGAAAAAAAAAAAAAAAGTGATGGTCCAAGATGGGCTTTTCTGCTGGGCCACATCTAGGAATGAGAACTTCCTAATGTTTCAACAAGGTATATAAATCTCTACAGCCAACTCTAATCCCATGGCTGATGTCACCCGCCAAGAAATCAATGGTCCTTCCAGGGGTCTTCCACTGAGAACCAGGCACCTGGGTGGGAAATGCTGCTTAATTTGAAACATGGTTTGATACCCAGAAGAGCAAGCTTCAACCCCAAAGCATCAGTGGTATGCTAATAGCTCCAAGCACACAATCCAGAAAATAAGGTAGCTTAAAAAAAGGAATTTGAGGAGTTCCCGTCGTGGCTCAGCGGTTAACGAATCCGACTACTAACCAAGAAGTTGTGGGTTACTGGCCTTGCTCAGTGGGTTAAGGATCTGGTGTTGCCGTGAGCTGTGCTGTAGGTTGCAGACGCGGCTTGGATCCCTTGTTGCTGTGGCTGTGGTGTAGGCTGGCAGCTACAGCTCCAATTTGACCCCTGGTCTGGGAACCTCCATATGCTGCGGAAGCGGCCCTAGAAAAGGCAAAAAGACCAAAAAAAAAAAAAAAAAGGAATCTGAGTCAAAATCAGGATCACTCATTCTTCCTTAAAAGAAGGTGAAGAAATAATGGATTTTGGTCCTGAATTCCACCCTCCCCAAATCACTGGGAGTGATCCCCCAACTTCAGACAACTCTTCATCCTCTATGGCTGGTGGGCATGACAGCTATCGGCTGTGTTCTGGTTATGCCTCTTTTTTTTTTTTTTTTTTTGCATTTAAGGGCTGCACCTGCGGCATGTGGAAGTTGCCAGGCTAGGAGTTGATCAGAGTGGTAGCTGCCAGCCTACACTGCAGCTCAGGGCAACACTGAATCCTCACTCCCTAAGTGAGGCCAGGGATCGAATCCGCATCCTCATGGATACTAGTCAGGTTCCTTACGGCTGAGCCATGACAGCAACTCCCTGGTTACGCTTCTTTAACGGGAGGTTTACTTACTGCAGTTAACAAGCTGTCTTCTCCCTGCTTTTGCCCTAGTGCCCGTCACCATCACCCCAACCCCCCAAAGGCTGAATAGCCTGACACAGTAGACAGAGACCCTTCTGGCCCATGACCAGCCCTTGGGGTGGAGGAGGAAATTCGGCAAACCCTCGTGCAAACATCAACCTCCATGCTTCTGAGCACGAAGCCCTGGGCTTGTTCCCCTCCTCATCTCGCATCTTCCAGCCCAGGATAGGGGAGGGAGAGGGCCGAAAAGAACTTGTTTCCATTGCTTTCCTTTCCCGCCCAAAGCCCAATTTACAGCCTAAGCCAAGGAGAGAAGGAGCAGGTAGCTTAGCCCTCGTTTCCAGAACCCGACAAGGAGGACCCGCTTGGAACACCTTGAACAGAGGTCCTGTGCTAGGCTAGCGTGTACTCACGTGATTGGTGCTCTCCGAAATCTGCTTCTCAATCAGCTGCACGATCTGCTTAAACGTTGGTCTTTTGAGGGGATCCGCATCCCAGCAAGTCTTCATGATGTCATACCTGCAAAATGAGGGCCATTTATCACTCTTCAACGCCTGTCACCTGTCCTCGGGTGTACACCACCCAAAACTTTCCACAATAATCCCAGGCCAGCCATGCAACCGGACCTACTGAAATGACATGGGCATACACTAACAACTCTTTATGAGAGGCTGTCAAAACTTTCTCTACCCTTGGAGCCAAGAATCATGAAAATCAGCTACAGAAAAGGACATCTGACCAGGATGTCCTAAGAAGGAACCAAGTGACATTTTCCAACTGTGCTAGTAAAAACCCTCAACATCTGGGTTCGTCTTTAAAACAGAACATAAAAGGGGAAACATTATGCCAAGGAAGAACATCTGGGCCTTACATTTCCGCAGGTGCATGCTCAGGGCTGAGCATTCGGAAACCCTCCTTGATCATCTTGTAGAATTTAGAATCAACTGGCATTCCGGGGTAGGGGCTGCTCCCTGAGGCACAAAGGGTTTGCAAATCAGTGTCACGGGCAGCCAGCAGGACAATGGGAACATCTTAGAGAAGATGCCCAGAGTCTAACTGAGGTGCCTTTGGCAAGGTGCATTTTACCTAAAGAGAAGAGCTCCCACAGAAAAATCCCATAGGACCAGACATCGCTTTCAAATGTGTAGACACAGTTGAAAATGCTCTCGGGTGCCATCCACTTCACAGGTAGCCGAGCCTGCAGTGGAAGCACAGGGGAGTCAGCAATGTTCATTACGAAGCTCCAAAATATTCCTGTAGATACTGCTCCTGCTGCGAGGTGGGGGTGAGAACTTGACGGGCATCTCACAAAGTCCTTTGAGCCATGACCTTGGATGACCCTGACTGCTTCTGAAATACGTGGTCACAAGTATAGTTGACTCTTGAACAACCAGGGTTTAAGCTGCATGAGTCCACTTACATGGGAATATTTTTCAATGATAAATGCCACACTGTCTGTGGCTGGTTGGATCCAAGGATGTGGAGGAGCCTCACGTATGGAGGGCTGGCTCTAAGTTATACGGAGATTCACCCCTGTGTGGGTCAGTGGTCAACGGTGAACTGTCCCCATTTTCAAGATGGAGACATTGGAGTTCCTGTCGTGGCGCAGTGGTTAACAAATCCGACTAGGAACCATGAGGTTGTGGGTTCAATCCCTGGTCTTGCTCAGTGGCTTAAGGATCCGGCGTTGCCGTGAGCTGTGGTGTAGGTTGCAGACGCGGCTCAGATCCTGCGTGGCTGTGGCTGTGGCATAGGCCGGTGGCTACAGCTCCGATTAGACCCCTAGCCTGGGAACATCCATATGCCACAGGGGTGGCCCAAGAAATGGCAAAAAGCCAAAACAAACAAACAAACAAGATGGAGACATTGAGGCTCTACAGCATAGTCGTTTGGAGCACAGATGTCAGAGACAGACACGGGGGTTCTGACCCAGACTCCACCACTGGCTGTGCCCGCAGCAAGCAGAAGTTCCAGCAGGGCCAAGGGATGAACCTGAGCCACAGCAGTGACAATGCACAAACCCTAACTGTTAGGCCACGAGGGAACTCTATTTTTATATTCATTACTTTGATAGCAGCTGTTAGACCCACCACTGGAACGTGTTATTCTTTGCAACAAAGAAGCACATGAAATGAGTATCACAGAGGTACTTTCTATATTTTAATAACTGCATTTCAATTTGACAGCTTTTCTTGGTACTTCTGTGTATTTTATTTGATGCATTTAAAACAGAGATCTCAGGAGAGTGCTTGTGGTGCAGAGGGTTAAGGATCCGACACTGTCACAGCAGCAGCTTGAGTCGCTACACTCCTGTGGCCTGGGTTCCATCCCTGGCCCGGGAAATTCCATCTGCCACAGGTGCAGCAAAAAAAGAATAGCTAGAGTAGTAAGTGCCACTGAAGTATTAGCCACAAGGTACCTGACGCTGCTCCCAGCATTTTATCTATATTGTGCTAATCATCACGACAACTTCAGGAGGCAGGTGACTGTATTATTACCAAATGGAGGAAAAAACTAAGGTTCAGAGGTATTGGGGAAATCCTTGCCAAACATCAGAGCACTGAATGACAGAACCAGATTTGATCTCAGCAAGACTGGGTCCAGAACCCATTACCCCTTTGTGGATGTTCAAAGGCCTGGACGGGGAAGTACCCATCATTCATCCATGCTTCCTTCCAATACTCATTCTTCCTCCCAAGAGTGCACCGGGAAGGAGAGGATTTGGCGTTATTAACACTCCCAGCCTCAGAGTTATTAGACATGCATGCTGCCATCAGGAAGTAAACCCAGCCACATTTCTACAAAACCAAGTCTTGTACAGCTCAGCCACAGAGACGCCATAGTGATGGAGAAGGAAATGGGACATCATGGTAAGGCACGCAAATAGCCACCTCCAGGAAGACCTCTGGACTGGAGCTATGGGGCTGGGAAAACAGATGCAGAGGGTGTTCGGGCCCATCAGCTTCCCATACGCATGGGATATGGCTCTGAAAAATCATAGGCTCTGGTTTCAGCCTCTACCGACCTATGTCATCTCAGACAGCCATCACTAAAAGACACTGGGCTTTTAGTTTCTCCAACTCTTAAACTGTGAAGACATTGCATTCCAATGCCAAGGGGTTATTCTGATGAGACAATGAAAAGTGGCAATGAAATAAAAGCACTTTGAAGTAAAATCGCTCTGCTCCATAAGCCAATTATTACTTACGAACGTCTTTAATAAGCTCTCTTTGATTCTAAGCGCCAACATTCTAGACGCCTAATTCTGAGCATTATCTTCGATTTTAATCTTTCTCACCTAGCACGTCAATCTCAAAATAAAATTCCCCTGCCGTGACCTTCAGGTCCACATTTGTTTCACTTGAACGAAATTGAGTTCATTGCTGTTCTCAGGCTATAAAGAAAATGAAGGCTATTTCTGTTTCCTTCGCATGCCCTCTAATTACACAATTAGAACTAGGAATTCTATTATCGGAATTTTGCAAAAGTACACTTCATCTGACGGCTAAAATGCATGGTATGGCAAAGGTAGGGTGTGCATTATGAAACTCACAAAAAACAATACTTAAGAAAACCTGCAAGGAAAATCCTTCACGGGACTGTCAGGAGAGCGTGGGTACTCACGTTTCCTTTGACCACGTAATTAGAATCATTCTTGATGTCTCTGGCTAGACCAAAATCACAAATCTTTGTGATTCGACCATGAGTAAGGAGGATATTTCTGGCCGCCAAGTCTCTGTGAATACACTGTTAGGAGAGTCGGGGGGACAAAAGAAAACCACTGAAATTTATTTTAAACTTTTAAAGAGGGAAAGCTATGTTTAATGCTAGAATGCTGCCTATGTTATATGGTGCCAATATTTTTGCTTTACATTTAAACTATTCGGTGCACCAAAAATAAACATCGAAATTGCACTGTGAATGATGTTCAAATGTGTATTTCACATCGTGAGGACTTTAATTGCTATAATCGCTTTCGAAACCAACTCAGATAAATGCTTTTTTCTTCTTAGGACTGCTTTCATTCATAGGAAAATACGTGATAAACAGTCGTATCATTTTTTTAAAATGGAAAACTCATTTTGCATGCTTCTCTTTGAAGGTCCTTTTCTAAAGAGTTTCTAAAATGTTTGCAACTTCAGTTTGACACCTCTCAAGGACATGGGGAAGAGGCTCTTGATTTCAGCTATCCTAAAACCTCATTTAGTTTGGCAATTGTTTGGAAATGTCACCAAGGACACGAGAGGATAAGATCTGTAACCACATTCTATTCTGTGAGCCCCATTTTCTAATGAATTCCTCTTACCTTTCTAAGAGCCCTGGCTCCTTGTTTTGGTTCCATCATTCTCTTCCATCCCCAATCTCCTTATCAACTGTTAATTACTTTCTCTTGATTCCCTGCCCCATCACACTTCCTAAAGCATCTATGCAATATTTGAGGTCTAACTTCAAAAAGACCCAGGCACAGGCTTCACTGAGTATTGCAACTACACGAAGTGCCCCCTCCTTTTGCTGTTAAAATCATTCTCTCTCTATGGTCTAAGAGCAGCTCCTATATCCTAAAAGCCAAGTTTTAAATGAATTCATTGCATATAAAAAAATATATTCATAGAAAGCTCATTTAGACAGGCGTGCACTTTAAGGCTTATAAATGAGAACAAGAATTCCAAAGAGACAGCAGTTGGAACATGAAGAAACTCTATTTCCTCTGCTTTTGGTTACCACACTGCAAATGGCACTCTGCTTTCTAACTACGGCTCTAAAATGCTCCTTGGGGGCGGTGGGGGTGGGGAGAGGAATCTTCTGAGAATCACCTCCATGAGAATCACCTCCACTTACATTCTTTGAGGCGAGGAAGGCCATGCCCTTTGCCACTTGGTAAGAAAAGCTGAGCAAGTCCTCCAGGTCTAGGGCCAACTCATCATCTTCCATGATGGCAGGAGTCACATCTCGTTCTATATATGAGCCTGTTAGGAGAAGGAGGATTTTCTTAGCAACTAAAACCTTAAAGACAAGGACAGAAAAGCCAACGACAACAAACACTACCACGGCAGCAGCAATGAACTGATAGGAACTGGCAGGGAAACCCTCCCCAAAGTTAAGGACACATAGGTATTGAAGCATCAGGTGAATACTGGGCAGGGTTACAAAATCTTTAGGGAAGGGGAAGGTGGATGGATACAAAAGTCTCCTACTTTTTACCTGCAAAATATTATTTGGTAATTTGTGATACACAGATGTTATCATCCACATAGTAAGATGCTCAGACATAAGAGCACATGCTCGTACTCCAGAGAGCCACTTGCAACCCTTAACTGAACCACGGACCACTGGCAAGGCCCCTGGATCCTACTATAAAGGAGAACCAGTCACTACCAGGAATTGTGTTAGATTCCACAGTGGTACAAGAGACCCTCCATCAATGAAGTTGTCCTGATTGCTTGATAGGTACCCACCTATTCTCGCAGATCTCCTTTTGTCTGCCTTGGTTGGTACCACATAAGACACTCCAGGTTTCATGTCCATGTACTCGTTCGTACTGTCACTGCTGGGAGAGGTGAAACAGCCATCAAACCATGATTAAATAAAATGGGAAACAAGGGAGCACACCCAGGCAGGCTCTAGCTCCCACTCCCATTTTCACATAAGAGGCTGACTTTGTATGAAGAAAGCATTGCCAAGGGTGGATAAAAGAAAATCTCGCTCAGTAAGATAGGCATTTTAATACGCAACCTTGGGTCCAATCCTCAAGAATCAGCTGGCCCTTTTTTGTGTGTGCATGTGTATGCAAATCATAGAGGAGACTCAGGTTAGACATTTCCCATCTCTTGACACCAGGGATTTAACGGGCAACAGAGAACCAAAAGCATTATCACACGTAAATTTCAAACTCCCCAAATGAGCCTCAAGAGAGACAAAGAACCGGAGCTCCTGAGTTGTGTTCTTAGGGGAAGAAGACAGAGACAGTGAACATATAGCGACTGATGGAAGAAGGTTTTAAAAAACCAAGTTTGGTTCAGATAAACACCAATAATTTGGATGATTTTCTGAACCATCTGGACCTCTTGAATCTGCAACATTTGGCTGGAGAGTCTTCAAGATTTCTAGTACTTCCTGCTTCTGATTAGCATAGAAACACCATGACAACAATCTCCTTCGGAGTGTGCTGGTGGTTCCAATCCCATATGGGATCCCAAAGCACAAAGAACACTGCAGGACTGAACAATTTAGGCCATTATTTCCGAAAAGCTAAAAAAAATATACGGGGCCAAGGTTTCAGACATAAGGCAACGTGGCTCATTCATTCATATGAAGAGCATATACACCAGAGAAACGAACAAAAGGTGGTATGGTACTGCCACTTGACACTACTCAACGTTTAGAGGATTAAAAAAAAAAAAATTAAAAAGCTTTACCTGGGATTTAAAACTCCAGCCAGAGGTATAGAAAAACACTTTAAGAGATAACCATCCATCACTAATATTTATTGCAGCCTCTCCAGGGCCTAGAGTTAATTAAGCTCAGAAGACACAGTCTTGCCTTCACAAAATGTAGGGGATATAGTGAACAAAAAGGAAGGGAGAAACCTACCCGATGGCAAAAATAGAAAATATACAGGAGCAGACATGCTGGGTATGGTTTCTATCGGGCTGGGTGAATCTAGGAAACCCCTTTTTAATTGTTTTTTTAAGGCCACACCTGCTGCATATGAAAGTTCCCAGGCTAGGGGTTGAATCGGAGCTACAGCTGCCGGCCTACACTACAGCCACAGCCACACCAGATCCAAGCCTCATCTGCGACCTAGGCCACAGCTCAAGACAACGCCAGATCCTTAATCCACTGAGCAGGGCCAGGCCCTGAACCTGTGTCCTCATGGATACTAGTTGGGCTCATTACTTCTGAGCCACAACAGAACTTCCCAAATCTAGGAACTCCTCAGTGGTGGATTCTTAACAACACTTGGAAAGAAAAGACAAGACAAGAGCAGAGATTTCAATTCGGGTTGTAAACGACACCAATTCTCTGTAAGGAAACTTGAAGCCCTTGACACAGCCACATGCAGGACAGTATCAGGGATGAAAGAGACGAAAACAAGGTGCAGCATTTTCAAAAATGTGCTAGAGTGGTTGTGCCTTTTTATAGCATGAAGAGTTTAAGGGGGGGAAGAAAAGGCAAGGTATACAGAAATAATTCCACGGTAGATGGCAAGAAACCTACGTGCAGAGAGCTGTCTGGAGCTCCTTGCCATTCTGTTAAAGGTTGTAAAGGAATTTACTGTGACAACTTGGCAGCCTTTCCCATTTTCCCTATAAACAGCGTCTCACTGTAAAGATGCATATAGTACCCAGCTCAGCAGTATAAAGGGAATGACACGCAAGAACAGAACCTTGGTAAGCGAAGCAGGTAGAAAATCCATTCAACTGAACAGAACTTAAGCTTAGAAAAACACTAAAGATGCATTTTTAAGAATCCACAACAATTTACTTTCAACACGATCTGAATCTTTAAAAACACTATGTGAACTCTCTCAGCCGTTAATCACATTTAAATGATTTAATAATTCTGATTTTGTACCTCAAAGTACCTCAGTTCACTTTTTTAAAGAATCAGCCTTGATTGCAAACCCTTCTGACCCCATGAACTGCCTGTCAACAGCAATTTATGCAAATCAGTCTTACCAGGAAGACTCCTTTGAATGCAGAAGGTTCTTATAAAGCGCCGCTTCTGCGTGATCTTCCTGCTTTGAGCAAATAAACGAATCACGTTTCCGTCTCAAAAAATTCAGGAGATCACCATAGCAACAATATTCTGTAATGACCAGGGTGGGCCCTACACGCATTGAAGAAAAGGTTAGAAAGAGCTAAGATACACTGCCCAGCCAGCACCCCCATAAAAATACCCAAGGGTGATCATGGCCATTCACATACAGGTTCAATGCTAAGCCCACTTAGTACCAGGACAATCCTATCTATTAACATTGCTTAGCAAAAAGCGTTCTGTGGAGTAAAAAAGAAACAACCTTTCTACCTGAATTTCTCAGTGGTTAGGGGCCAGGCGTGACTGCTGGTTTTAGACAGGGGCTGCAGCTTTCATGTTACACTGTTATCAAGCTTCCTACATGAATCCTTTGATTCACTTCTATTTACAGTGGGGGCCTCATGCCACTTGGTAATGTTATTATGGAAATGATGACAAGCACGGGCACAAACTGCAGCCTAATAGGAAAACCAGCCAGCGGAACCGCCAGCTGAGACGGGAGGTATGTGGAATCCTGAAATGCATCACCTGCTTTCGGAGGCCCTATCAGTCGAACTTTCTTTCTTCTTCTTCTTTTTTTTTCTTTTTTTTTTTTTTTTGGCTTTGTGAATGCCTAAAAAACTGCAGCTCTGAAGTTAACAGGCAACTAATTAACTCAGGCAGAAATCTCTCATGAACAATTCATGATGTGGCAAAGCAACGTTTATGGGGGCTGTTCGAAGAAATTAGAGAAAGCTGTCAACTTGACCGTGGATCTCTCCAGATCTTGAGGAATGGCTCATTTTACACATTTTTGTTCCTTTAGACCCAAATGCTTTCTGGAAACATCAGAGGAAGCCTGGATGGGAGGACTAATGAATGCTTCAGAATTGGAAATTGAGTTTTTATAGAAGCGAAGTGTTTGCTCATTTGGTGTGTCTTTGAGAGCTGGTAGGCTTTAGAGGCTTATTTTTAATTATGGTATGCAAATGAGTATTAACCCTTTTGTGGCTAAATGTGATCCAGCAAAAAGTAAAAGCTTGCAAGACAAAAGACAAGACATTCTCAAGATATCCAAGAGGTCAATGTTGGTGGGACAAACACAACAGCAATGAAGCTATGTCCTGGTTATTCTGCCACATGATGATAAACCTAAAATATACACTCTTAAGAACAACAGTTTTGGGGGCGGGGAGGGGGTGGAGAATGCCAGGAAGAAGTTCACCACCTGGGTACAATCTTGCAAGGTGCTTATCATCAAGGATGGTCAAAATCATGTCAGAATCTCCCCTCTTTTGATAAGTGGGCCCAAAGCAAGACACACATTGGCCATGGCCTTACCTCCAATGGTGCAGGCGCCAAGAAGATTCACAATATTCATGTGATTACCGAGGTAACTTAAGACTTTGAGTTCAGACATTAGGGCTTCTCGCTCCGTTAAATGGGCACTTGCTAAAATCAGAAACATCTTAGTTTAGCAAAAAACAAATCTGGCCACACCGACGTCCAGCACGCACAGCAGCCTGCGGGAACTTACGTTTGAGCATCTTCACGGCAACGGTCATGGCCGCATCTGACTTAATTAAGCCGTATGCAGTGGCCTCAACGACTTTCCCGAAGGCGCCAGCACCCAAGGTTTTGCCTTTAGCAGGGAACACGAGGAAGTGAGTGTCAGAGGTGTGGCGGGACTGAAGGGCCATTTGTGTCATTTCAAAACCAATAAAGGAATCAGGGACGAATTTGTCTAAATACACTTCCCTCAAGAGTGTGCTTGGTACTGGGAGTTCCCTTCGTGGCTCAGCGGTTAACAAACCCGACTAGGATCCATGAGGATGTGGGTTCAATCTCCGGTCTTGCTCAATGGGTTAAGGATCTGGCGCTGCCATGAGCTGTGGTGTAGGTTGCAAATGTGGCTCGGATCCTGCGTTGCTGTGGCTGCTGTGGTGTGGGCTGGCAGCTGTAGCTCCAATTTGACCCCTAGCCTGGGAACTTCCATATGCCGAGGGTGTAGCTCAAAAAGCCAAAAAGCCAAAAAAAAAAAAAAAAAGTGCTTGATTCCAAATCTATCAAAGGTAATAAAATTTCACCAAAAAAAAAAAAAAACCTTATGATTTTTAGGTGGACTAAAACAAAGGAAGCTACTGGGGTTTGCTAAAGTCACTGTTATGTGAACACAAAAAGGTTAGGTGGGGGAAAAAATGTAATTGTAATGTATACATGTAAGGATAACCTGACCCCCTTGCTGTACAGTGGGGGGAAAAAAAAAAAAAAAAAAAAAGGTTACGTGGACAGCCCCTGCTTCATACTGACCAAAACTCAGCCTGTTCCTGGGAAACTCCCATTTGTGATCATAAGGAAGTTGCGTTGGGTCTATGTAGACATAATTGTTTCCATTTATCTCCTCGACAACCTTCCACTGTACTTCATACATGGGCTTCTGGTGGAGGGAGAAAGGGAAAGAGGTATTATCCTTTAATGGTTAATGATTGAGCCATGACAGCGTTCAGGGTGGAGAACAAATAAATGGGGTACCTGTAGATATTTATAGGTGAGAATCATCACGATGATACACATCATACCGGCTGCAATCACAAAACCAATCAGCAAAGGCGTGAAGAGGGTGTGGGCATGGATTTGTTCTAAAATGAAAGAGGCACATAGGGTCACAAGCTATTAGCAGCGTCGACCTTCCCCGCAACCACCTACCCCGCAACTCACCCACCCCCTGCCCTACTGCCCATCATGGCAGGAGTCAAGCGAGGGGCACCTGAGCTCCTTGCCTGGTTATCTTATTCTTGTTATGCACAGGAATCTTTTAAAATAACAGCATTAAAGCAGATGATTGTGGAAAAGAAACTGAGATTTCCATGGCACAAGAATAACAGTATGTTGGCAATGAGTGAACTTTGACTTCAAATTCCTGCCTTGAACTTTAAGATGTTTCCTTTAGGGATAGTTTATAGTTTCTCTTTTATGTTTTCCTGTTTTCCCCAAATTTTCTGCATTGAGACAAGTTTCTTTCACAACCGAGAAAAACATTTTTAAAGTGTTCTTTTCATTGCCCTGTCGGAAAAAAGCCTATGATGCAGAACAATGTAAGAGTCTTCCCCTCATTACTCAAAACCCGAACACAAACCATTTTTGGGCACGCGTTCTTTGCCAACTCAAAAAAACAAAAACCAAGCCCTAAGCATATAGGTGCCCAGTTCTTTTGTCTTCTGACTTCATACCACTTCATCAATTTGTCCAAAAGGATCATTTAACTTATGTTAGGAGAGCTAGTCACTCATTGATCAAATGTCAAAGATGTTAAATAGCTCACTAACATGAGTTCATAAAAGGTAGTGCTAACTTTCTGATATGATGTCTGGCAGTGTATTATTAAAATGACTGGTTTTGGAGTTCGCGTAGTGGCTCAGAGGAAACAAATCTGACCAGCATCCATGAGGACACAGATTCAATCCCTGGCCTCACTCAGCGGGTTAAGGATCCAGCATAGGTCGAAGACACGGCTGGGGTCTGATGTGGCTGCAGCTCCAATTAGATCCCTGGCCTGGGAACTTCCATATGCCGAGGGTGCCGCCCTAAAAAGACCAAAAACAATTTTTAAAAACCCTGATTTTAAGTAATAATTAAATCATTTTAGATTGAATTTTAAAATTTAGATGGCCCTAATTCTGTTTCTGTTTGGGTGGTAAGGTAAGTCTATCACCCCTGTTTTCTTTCTTTACCCCTTTCTAACAGAAAGAGTTGGGAACACATGATTAATTATATATATACACATATATACACATCCGGGCATACATACGTGCAGACACGCATAAAACACATATAGCACATGGTTAAAATTAGTGCACACGTGGTATTAACAAACTAATACAGAATGAAACATTGATGACAATCAAATGTGCAATGTAGATATTACCAGAAATGACATGGCCAGTGATGGAATGAACTTAAAATCATGATTGACATGGCAGGCAGAGCCTAAACATCCCCTTAAATTGGATTAAAAAGAAATATACCTTTGCTGTTACCTTTAAATGCAAAGTTAAAAAAGGCAGAACTCTTGCCCACATCGTTGTAAGCCCTGCACTCCACTGTGCCGTTGTGTTTGAATGCACTGTAATCAATGGAGCTGTGAATCACTAGTTTTCCAAATGGTGATACAGATGAGTTTTGGATCTGCACGTCCACTGGCCCAATGGGAACGGAACATCTAGGGGGAAAACACAGCAGTTCAAGCTTACTAGAAGAAAAATTATTGGATTTGCCTTTTTTTTTAGGGCCGCACCGGCAGCATACGCAAGTTTGCAGGCTTGGGGTCAAATTGGAGCCACTGCTGCTGGTCTACACCACAACTACAGCGATGCAGGATCCCCAGGTGCCTCTGTGACCTACGCCACAGCTCACAGCAATGCTGGATCCTCAACTCACTGAGCGAGGCCAGGGATCGAATCTGAGTCCTCATGGATACCAGTCAGATTTGTTTCCACTGCGCCACAATGGGAACTCCCTTGGCATATTTTTTTATTTACTATATTTTGGGGGTCCATGTCTGCAGCATGAGGAAGTTCCCAGGCCAGGGATCGAACCCGCACCACAGCAGCGACCAGAGCTGCTGCAGTGACAGCCAGATCCTTAATCTGCTGAGCCACAAGGGAACTCACAGTGTACTTACATTTATTTATTTATATTGTGTTTTTGGTTTTTTTGTTTGTTTTTTAGGGCCGCACCTGAGGCATATGGAGATTCCCAGGCTAGGGGTCCATTCGGAGCTGTAGCCACTAGCTTACACCAGAGCCACAGCAACACGGGATCTGAGACCTACATCACAGTTCATGGCAACACCAGATCCTTAACCCACTGAGCAACGCCAGGGATCAAACCCACAACCTCATGGACACTAGTCGGGTTCATTAACTGCCGAGCCACAGCAGGAACTCCTCCCAGCGTACTTTTAAAACTAAGTCAGAGGTTCATAATCAGACATTCGCTTTTACCGCTGAGAGTGTGATGACGAATGAGCTCCTCTGCAGCACCAGGAGGAAGAGAAGCACGTGGGGGAGGAGAAAGAGAGGAGGGCGCTGGAGACGTGGGTTTGAAATCCTGGCTCAAACACCTACTCTGCTGACTTCCTAACTGGTACTTAAAACTCTCCAAGACTCAGTTCGTCCAGCTGTAGAGCCGGGATGCTCATACTTATCTCGGAGGGTTATTGAAAGGATTAGAAATAAATTCAAGAACACATCCTATACCCAGTAGACTTTACAGATGAAGTAATTGGGAGAGGATGTATGAAGGGTTGAAAAGGAAGAGTGTGGAGGAGGAAAGCAGTAAAGTCTATAAGGATGAAGGCAGGGCAACCCCCAAACCCCGGTAGTGAGCACCCTGCGGCTCCAGGTTCTATGAAGGGAGATGGATGGAGTGGTGCCCCAGGTGATGGAGACCGCATCAGGAGCTGGACTCCGATGACCCTATTTTATTTTATTTTATTTTATTTTATTTTAATTTTATTTTTCTTGTTATCAAGTCTTTAGAAATAAGTCTATCTCTGTTGACATTTTTCTTGGATTTGGGTGGTATTTCATGCGGTTAAGAGGTCTTGGGGAGGTTTCTCAGCATGTTAAAGTACATTAATATGTCAAACTGCATGATGACGGACAGTTTTGGGGAAGAAAGTCAAATAGGTGTGGGTACCATTGTGATCATTTGGGGGCTCCACTCAGTTTACTGGATAGGTTCCTAGCAGAAGGCTAAGAGAACTTTGAGTCTCTCTTCTTCTTCTTCTTCTTCTTCTTTTTTTTTTCCTTTTTGGGGCCACACCCTTGGCTTATGGAAATTCCCAGGCTAGGGGTTGAATCAGAGCTGCAGCTGCTGACCTATGCCATAGCCACAGCAATGCGGGAGCGGAGCTGAGTTTATGGCCTGCACCAGAGCTCATGGCAACGCTGGATCCTTAATCCAATGAGTGAGGCCACGGATCGAACCCACATCCTCATGGATCCTAGTCGGGTTCATTAACCGCCGAGCCACAAAGGGAACTCTGATGACCCTATTTTAAATTGCACTCCCCCCCATATGCCCAGCAATTTCCTATTCCCTTACTTTATTTTACTTTCTCCCTTAGTGTGTAACACTGGCAAGTGGTAGTTATTTTGTCTGCTGCCCATCTCTGCCATTAGAATATAAACTCACAAATGGGACTCGGGTGTGCTTTGTTCACTAGACCTATGCCCGACTTATATAGAGTTGGTGCTTCATAAATGTTAGTTTAACCTGTGTCCAAAACTACTGAGGTGGCTTCCCCTGAGGGCATATACGTTCCAAGGATCCTGACTCACCCCACCCCCCGCCCCGCTTTACACCCCAAAGAAAACGCTCCTTAAAACTCAGCTGAAAACAATAATCCTAATAACCTCTTCCAACGTGGTGTTGATTAAAGAGGTCTATTCTGTGGAAAATGAAATTTCTGTTATTACCACCCTGACTATTCAATTGTGATGTTACACTGGGTTTTAAAGCCCGAGTGTCAAATAGCATTCCATGGATTAAAAACAGCAATGCTGACTCCATTTTTCATCTTCAGGTAAGGTGAAAGGACAATTTGAATGCTCACGTATGGACGGCAAAGGATAGGAAGCACAAGGCCAGACGTGCTTTGCTCAGGGGCCGGGCACCTAATCAAGGAGAAAACCTTCCTTTTTTTTATTTTTAAATTTTTTTTTATTATTATTATTATTTTTTAAGAAAACGTTTCTAAAACACGTTGCTTCCCATCGCCATATGCACGTGGTTAATTGTGCGATCATTAGTTTTTGGTAACTTGGCAATTAACTCCCGAGGTAATTTTTTTCATGACAACGACAGCCACATTTCCCCCACACACGTTACCTCCTGTGTATAGACTGGAAATCTAATTACTCTGTCCTGGAAAATTGCTTTATCTACCTGCAGGCTGGAAATTGCATGATAAATCCAAAAGATAACCACCAAAATAGAGAAGTCATTCAGTAATCATTTTCCAGCAAACAAAATTAATGTCTACCCAGAAAAATATAGCAATTATGCCCTCTAAAAAACCACATGGAGAGAAAAAAATTAATCAAAACCGAGTTGTTTTTTTTTTTTTAAATCTGAAAACATATTTGAAATTCAAGTGAATTGCAGTCCTCGCCTCATGCATGTTAAATGGTACCCAAAATAATCATCTCACCTCTGCTCGGTGCCTGGACAGAAATACCAATCGATGGTGGGCTCTGGGAAGCCTGCCGCCACACACTGGAGCATGCCGTTCATGAGCCTGTCATGGGTCAGGATTTCTGGTTTTGCTGCAGAAAGAGAGACGTGACCACATGTCAGACTGCTGGGGAACCTCAGCAGAAGGGAACCGAGGCTCCCTTCATTCACTGCCAATCCTTAAAAACTTTCTTGAGGCTGAAGATGACCCTGAGGAGGTAGTTCAAAGGGGAGGTTGACCAGTGCGTGGAAGGCACGGGGAGGTGGATGAGAGGTTCTGACCCAGAGAGGCTTTCCCTGCTAGAGCTGCCCAGCCCCCGGGGTGGACCATCCATCCTAGGGATGTGGAGGTTCCCGAGAACTCCCCATCCTGGGTGGACTGCCCATCCTTCGGGCGTAGGGGGTCCCCAAGATCTCCCTGTCTCAGGTGAACTGCCCATCCTGCAGGTGTGGGGGGGGGGTCCCAGAGACCCCTCTGTCCCAGGTGGACTGTCCATCCTGCACATGTGGGGGTCCCAGAGATCTCCCTGTCCCGGGTAGACTATAAATCCTAGGGATGCAGGGGTCCCCAAGATGCCCCTGTCCCAGGGATGGCAAAGGTTGCAGGACTGCCTGGCAAGGTTTCTGTTTCTAGTGAGGGGGAATCTGAAAGACAGCTTCTAATCAGGACCCCAGGATTCTCAACTGTTGTAAAGGTGAAAGTCCATGTGTTTTTTTTCTTCCCCCCTTGTTTTTGTTGTTGTTGTTTTCTGGCCATGCCAATGGCAGGTAGAAATTCCCGTGCCAGGGACTGACCCCATGCCACAGCAGTGACAATGCTGGATCCTTAACCACTAGGCCATCAGCGAACCCTGAAATCTGGTTTAAAGGATTCCTGCCATCAGGATTTCAAATTACTGAAACTGTCATAGGAATTTCAAGTTCCAGCAGGAACCGGAATAGGTGAAATTAAGAGGAGTTACAGGAAAAAATTAAGCTCCCTGCCTTTGGAAATTTCCCTGTTTGGAGGGTGAGGGTACGGGGGAGGGGTGGTGGTGCTGATAAAGAGCTGAATCACCCTTTTACAGAGAAGACAAAGCCCAAGAGTTAAACACAATATGGGCTTTTAACTCCAAACTTGTATTTCAAATGCAAAACAGGAACAGAAAATTCTAAGAGGAAACCAGCCTGAGAGTTTTAGTCACACATATCTCTAAGTACAATCACTGAAAAAGTAAACTGTATCAGCAGGAATGCTCTAATTTGACATTTCTATGTAACTACAATAATCAACTGATATTCAATCAAAGGTGCCCTAAAGCACTGCAAATTCCTGAAATTATTTCTAAAATGAATGGAAGACGAACTTAGTTCAGCTGTTCTACCGGTAATGTATCTGAAGGATTCTAACCCTTTGAGAAATGAATAAACTACACAGGAAGCATCTGATGGCAGGGATGGTGATGAGCTTGCCCTGTATCCTTGATACACACAGCATCACCTATGCCGACGCCAAGCCTGAGAACAGAGCTGTGAGCAGCCATGTGTGGTACACAGACCTGACATGGAGCGGTTCTCTGTCCTCCGCCAAGTCTCCTCATGTGAACAATGGAAAAATCTAATAAATTGGTAATTAATCTATTCTAATTGTTGTGACAATTAAATGACATGGAGCACACAAAGAACTGAGTCAGAAGTGAAACAATAAATAAGTTAGCAATTTATTTGTTACAAGTTTATTAATATTCGCTTATTCTTTTCCATTCAGAGTACCTTCCCGCCCTGATTAATCTAGCACCAATTACGTTAACTGTAATTGCCATTCTATACTCTTCATTGATCTAAAAGTTGCTTCTTTAAGATGGCATAATGTGTATGCATCTTAACCTGATACAGTGGTAATGTGACATCGATTACAATGTAATTGCTGGGAAAATACATGCGGTCAGAAAGAAAGATTGACAGATCAGAAGCTTATGGGCTCGAAGGAAGGTAACACTGATAAATGACATCTCTGTATAGAATGACCTCTCAGCACCTCACCTCCTTGCAGGCAAAATGACTTGGCAGGGATCAGAGTGTCCACATGCGTGGCACACCCACCTGTCATTCAACCTGGTCCTGCTGATGGGCAGGCCATTTGGCCAAAACACACAAAAGAACAACTCTCCCAAAGCAACCTCAAGGTAGGGACATCCTTGAGAGTTTGGATCCAATGCCAGCTTTCACAAATAGAGCAAGAAGACAAGCCATCGTCTTGTGAAAGCATCCATCTGGCAACTTTCATTTAATTATCATGCGCGACTGTGTGATCGGGCTAAAAAGTAGGACATAACACAAAAAACAGTGGAACTTTGGGAGAATGCTATTTGCTGAAGACTACAGGCGCCATACGGCAGGTGCCTCTGGACTCAATTCAAGTGTCATCTCCTTTTCCAAGCCACCCTCAACTCTCCAAAGCCAAGTTGGTTGGACTCGTCTCCCTATTCCTGGAGCACTTGAGAGCACCTGGTGCACTTATACAATATCCTGGCCTGCCTCCTCCATTAGACTGTATGTTCTCAAGGTCAAGGACCACGTCTTACTGAAAGTCTATTTGGCACCAAGTGCGTCTGACCATCTGACCGATGGCAGACACGCAGGAAGAGCTGTTGGATGATTAAGTCCCCCCAAAGGAAAAGTCCCTTAGACTCCAAAGGAACCGGATTAGAGTCCCAAAAAGGGATCTCAAAGAACAGCCTGATGGTGGCTTTCCTGTGTCAGGGGCATGATTTACATTAGTTTTGCAATGGTGGGTCATGACCTAAGGCATCCACATGTGTACCTGGCCATGGGAGTTTTTCTCCCGTACTGAGATTAATGGTGAGGGGGAGGTCTATACATGAGCAGCAAAGATAAGTGGAAAAGACTCAAATGGGAATCGGGTTCCTAAGACATATTTCCTCGTACCCACCTTCCTGTTGTCACACATTCTTCCTAATGCTACGCGATGGACTTTTAGTGGAATTAAGTGTTAGAAGGAAAAAAAAGGCCTGAAAGGATGTCTTACGATGTTCGTGGTGGTTACCTCTGGGGAGTAGGGTTATGGATAGTTTCTATTTCATTCTTTGGATTTATTTTCTAATTGTTCTTTATAATGAACACAGAACGAATTAAAAAAACCGCAATTCGGAGTTCTCGTCGTGGCGCAGTGGTTAACGAATCCGACTAGGAACCATGAGGTTGCGGGTTCGGTCCCTGCCCTTGCTCAGTGGGTTAACGATCCGGCGTTGCCGTGAGCTGTGGTGTAGGTTGCAGACACGGCTCGGATCCCGCGTTGCTGTGGCTCTGGCGTAGGCCTGTGGCTACAGCTCCGATTCAACCCCTAGCCTGGGAACCTCCATATGCCGCGGGAGCAGCCCAAGAAACAGCAACAACAACAACAACAACAACAACAAAAAGACAAAAAAAAAATTTAAAAAAACCCGCAATTCCCATCGTGGCTCTGCAGAAATGAATGTGTCTAGTATGCATGAGGACACAGGTTTGATCCCTGGCCTCGCTTGGTGGGTCAAGGATCTGGCTCTATCATGAGCTGTGGTGTAGGGTCACAGATGCGGCTCGGATCTGACATTGCTGTGGCTGTGGTGTAGACCAGTGGCTACAGCTCCGATTCAACCCCTAGCCGGGGAACTTCCATATGCCCCGGGTGCAGCCCTATAAAGACAAAAAAAAAAAAAAAAACAAAACCTATAAGCCATTTTTAATTAAAAAAAAATTTGGAACAGCTGAAAATTACAAAATCCATTACATTCAGCCTCGGTTACCAGTGCTCCTAGATCCAAGCCTTCCAGCGTGACACCTGGTAGCAGTTACACTACAGCTAGGGCTGGCAAGGGTGCGGTCCGGCTGGCCTACTTGTTCCCGAGTGCTGATTAATTAGGCAGATTTTTTTTTTTTTTGATGTTTTGAGGGCCGCACCCTCGGCATATGGAGGTTCCCAGGCTAGGGGTCTAATCAGAGCTGTAGCCACCGGTCTATGCCACAGCAACTTGGGATCTGCTCACGGTGTACGCCTGCGACCTACACCACAGCTCACAGCAACACTGGATCCTTAACCCACTGAGTGAGGCCAGGGTTCGAACCTGTAACCTCATGGTTCCTAGTCCGATTTGCTTCTGCTGTGCCACAATGGGAACTCCAATTAGGCAGATTTTTAAGCTACTACCCCAACCGTAACCTGAGGAGAGCAGGGCGGCTTTTGTCCTGTTGGACCTGAGGCTGGCAGAGCAAGCTCAGAGGGCCCCCCAAATGTCAATGTGTATTTGAAGCACTAAGAGAAGAGGTTCAAATGGACATTCCTGGGCCCCAATCCCAGAGATTTAATAGGCTGAGGATCTGACCTAGCAACGGGCATGTTTAGAGCATCTCTAAACATCTGGGGCAAGGAATTGAACAAGGCACTCACCCTCGGGGTCTTGCAAATACAGGTTGGCAGCTCGAGGGAGCCCCTCCTTAAATTCTGTAACCGCTGCATCTCTCTTGCCTCAGCCCAATTCCAGCTCTGTCCCTAACACTGGTGACAAGAGACCTCATTCTGAAAAGGCTATTACACGAGTACGATTGGGGCTGTCCACAGCAAGTTGTACTACAAAAATGTTTAATGCATAAAGAATGAGCTAGGTATAATTCTGCCTCTAAAAATGAAAATCTGGGCTCATCTGCATTTTGTAAGTGCCTCAATGCACTGTCTAAGGCATTAAATATACATTTTGCTTTTAAAGACACATAACTCCCTGCAATTCCCCAGGTTAAGTCTGAGCTGTGTTTTCTTACATTTCCCGCAATCAGCAGTATCCCAAATGACACATTCCCTAATTCCTCCCAAGTTGGAGGTTCAGATAAGCCTAAGAGGGGTAGAAGTTATGTATTTCCTGTGGAGATAAAGAAGAGCCTCATCTCCCTTCAAAGCATTGTGGACCTGAGTCATTCTGCTGTCTCCACCAACACTGATCGGCTCGTAGGCAGATTTCACAGTACTTAGAATTCTTCTGCAAATGTATTGCTCATGCAATTAAAAATCCCAACCATTTGCTGATCTAGCCCACAGATATGTGATCTTAAAAAAAATATTCCTCTTCACCACCATCAAGTCCATACGGAAGGCAAGAACAAACTGAATTTTAAAGAAAAGAGGAGTTCCCGTCGTGGCGCAGTGGTTAATGAATCCGACTAGGAACCATGAGGTTGCGGGTTCGGTCCCTGCCCTTGCTCAGTGGGTCAGTGGGTTAACGATCCGGCGTTGCCGTGAGCTGTGGTGTAGGTTGCAGACGCGGCTCGGATCCCGCGTTACTGTGTCCCTGGCGTAAGCCGGTGGCTACAGCTCCGATTCAACCCCTAGCCTGGGAACCTCCACATGCCGAGGGAGCGGCCCAAGAAATAGCAACAATAACAACAATAACAACAAAAAAGACAAAAGACCAAAATAAATAAATAAATAAATAAAATAAAGAGAACAGCACAGATAGCAGGAGCTGGGGGTGGGGGCAGGAGGAGGTATACAAGTAACTGGTGGAGAAGCACTGAGTACAGTACTTTGATGAGCACAGTACTTCGATGAGTATGGTACTGGAGTACTTTGCTCATCCTAACCACCACCACCAACTCCTACCACTGCACATGGGCTCCCATGCTATATATAATCAGCAAAGATCACGGACTTAAGTCTCCACGTAACAAAAGACTAAATGAAAAGGAATCCTAAGGATGAATTTGTTTTTACAACTGTAGATCTAGTGACATTTAATAGCAATATAGCAATGCTTAGTAGCCAGTTGTCACTATCCTGATTTCAGTCTGGGTCAAATCCACATTCCTGCTCTAATGTCATTATACTAAAGGAATTTAAATCAACTGAAATAAAAGTATTAAAGAAAACTCAGGTGAACTTTTTTACGTATAAAAAGAATGCCACACTTTATAAAAAAAAAAATCTCCAGGAGTTCCCGTCGTGGCGCAGTGGTTAACGAATCTGACTAGGAACCATGAGGTTGCGGGTTCAATCCCTGCCCTTGCTCAGTGGGTTAAAGGATCCGGCGTTGCCCTGAGCTGTGGTGTAGGTTGCAGACGCGGCTCAGATCTCGCGTTGCTGTGGCTCTGGCGAAGGCCGGTGGCTATGGCTCTGATTCGACCCCTAGCCTGGGAACCTCCATATGCAGCGGGAGCGGCTCAAGAAAAACACAAAAAGACCCCCCCACCCCCCCAAAAAAAAATCTCCAGAGTAGATATTTTGAAAATACATGTTGGGTTTTTGTTCGTTTGATACATTCTTTTTTTAAATTCTTTTGGCCACGCCCATACATGAAGAAGTTCTGAGGCCAGCAATCAAGCCAAGCCACAGCAGTGACTACACCAGGTTCTTAACCACGAGGCCACCAGGGAACTCCTATATATTCTTAAAGGGAGTCAGAAACTGGTACATGGGCACTTCAATGGAAACTTGTTCAGCAAATGAAACAAAACTTCAACTGCAGTTTCCTGCATCTTAGCAATGGTTAGCAGTGTCTATGATTTCTATTAAAAAAAAAAAAAAATATCCGGAGGAGTTCCCATAGTGGCGCAGTGGTTAACAAATCCGACGAGGAACCATGAGGTTGCGGGTTCGGTCCCTGCCCTTGCTCAGTGGGTTAACGATCCGGCGTTGCCGTGAGCTGTGGTGTAGGTTGCAGACGCGGCTCGGATCCCATCCTGAGTTGCTGTGGCTCTGGCGTAGGCCGGTGGCTACAGCTCCGATTCAACCCCTAGCGTGGGAACCTCCATATGCCGTGGGAGCGGCCCAAGAAATAGCAAAAAGATAAAAAAAAAAAAAAATCCTCCTAATGAACTGATGCTCTAAACGAGGGGTTAGCAAACTTTTAATGGAAAGGGTGAGACAGTAAATATTTTAGGTTCTGTGGGCCGGAGTCTCTCTTACGAAATACTTGATTCTGCCACCGTACCAGAAATGTAGTCACAGGCATGCAAGCAAATGTGCACAGCTGTGTTCCAATAAAACTTTATGGATACTGAAATTTGACTTTTATTTTCACATCTCACAAACCTGATTTTTTTTTTTTTGTAAGAAGGGAGGGAGGGAGGAAGGAAAGAAAGGAAGAAAGAGAGAAAGAAAAGAGAGAAACGAAAAATTCTTAGCTTATAGGCCATTCAAAAACAAGATAGTTGTCAAATCTGGCCAGAGGGCTACAGTCAGTCTGCCAATCCCTACTCTCCCTCTCTCCTTTTATTTACTTATTTATTTTTTTGCTTTTTAGGGATGCACGCACGGCATATGGAGGTTCCCAGGGTAGCGGTCGAATTGGAGCTATAGCTGTTGGCCTACAGCACAGCCACAGCCACGCCAGATCCGAGCTGCATCTGCAACCTACACCACAGCTCACCACAGTGCTAGATCCTTAACCCACTGAGCGAGGCGAGGGATTGAATCCGCAACCTCATGGTTCCTAGTCGGATTTGTTGCCACAACACCACAACGGGAACTCCCAATCCCTAGTCTCTCTCTTTTTTTTTTTTTCTGTGTGTCTTTTTGCTATTTCTTTGGGCCGCTCCCGTGGCATGTGGAGGTTCCCAGGCTAGGGGTTGAATCAGAGCTGTAGCCGCCAGCCTACGCCAGAGCCACAGCAACGTGGGATCCGAGCCAAGTCTGCAACCTACACCACAGCTCACGGCAACGCCGGATCGTTAACCCACTGAGCAAGGGCAGGGATCGAACCCGCAACCTCATGGTTCCTAGTCGGATTCGTTAACCACTGCACCACGACGGGAACTCCCCAATCCCTATTCTCAATAGCTATCAATGAACAAGAGCTCCCCATCCTGAAAGGTAGTTTTAAAAAATAACACACAACTTGGAGAAAGGCCTCCTCAGCCAGAATCCCTGTGCTCAGTTTACAGGAGCCCCATCACCAGGGGACCCACACACGGGAGGGGGGATGCACACACATCACAACACAACCCCACCTGCTACCAAGGAGGGCAGGCATGTGATAAAATGCTGTTTTTCTACTCTCTTGAAGTAGTGACTTCATTTTGCTGCATAATCCAGAAGTGGAGGAGAAGGGTTACTGATACAAGGCCCATGGGAAAATTACGTACCTCTTCTTGGATGAATGTCAATTTCCACTGCATTATAAGTGACCCCGTATACATTTGTAAATGAATTTGAAGTAAAAACACATGTGGCTTTCTATGGAAAGGAAATTTCCACAGAGCACAAGTTCCACTACTATGATAGGGACGCCTCATGCTATTTTTAGAAAAGTAGGTCCCAGGTCCAAGGTCAATTCTAGCTGAAGTTTCCAGGGTTCCATACGTACCCCGGTTTTCCTGCTTTTCCACCACAGACATGAAAGAACGGCCGGACCACACCAACAAAAGGCCTAACGATGTCATTGGGTCACCCTGTCCTCGAACTGGCTCCCTGTTTAAATGGATTCCCCAAGGTAGCAACACACCCTGCCAAGCCAACTTTCTTATGAGACATGAAGGGAAAATGATACCAACACATTTCCTAAATTTTTCCGAAATAGAAGAGAATCAAATTCTACTTTAAAAGTAGGTGGCCACCTGGGAGTTCCTGTCGTGGCTCAGTGATTAATGAGCCTGACTAGTAATCATGAGGATGCGAGTTTGATCCCTGGCCTCGCTCAGTGGGTTAAGGACCCTGCATTGCTATGAGCTGTGGTGTAGGTCACAGACATGGCTTGGATCCCACGTTGCTGTGGCTGTGGCGTAGGCTGGAGCTGTAGCTCCGATTAGACCCCTAGCCTGGGAACCTCCATATGCCATGGTGCGGACCTAAAAATACCAAAAAAGAAAAAAGTTAAAAAAAGTAGGCTGCCACGCTATCCCTTTTTTTCTTCCAATTTAAATGTCTATAGCACTTCTTACATCCATAGAGATCCTCGTCATAAGAAGGAGATATTAAAGTGTCACATCAAAAACAAGTCTCATATCTCCCAAGCAATTTCAGAACAAAAACTCATTTCAACTTCAGGAAAGGAAAATAAAAACAGACTTCAGATACTGTCAAGGATTTCAAATTACCTATAAAAAAATTAATGGAGAAAGACAAGCAACTATTTTTACATAGATTAGCTATCCATACGAAGAAGATCTGAAAATTAGGCCTCAATTTGGAACTGTCCTGTAAGCCAGCACAGCGTATCTCCCATGACAAGTGTTGAAGACACAGGAGCCTGAGAGATACTGCAAATGATAACTTTATCAATTGAGATTAAGCAAGATAATTAAAAACTTTAAATACTCATTTGATGGGTTTCTTAACAACTCAGTCATGTCATCTCAGCATCCCACTTCATACACCACAATGTCTCAGAATGGCATCAGATATGAATTAAAGAAATTATGAAATATCCACGGGATGAGATGTTAAAGTGATACCATGGGAGTTCCCTCGTGGCGCAGTGGGTTAAGTATCTAGCGTTGTCACCGCAGCGGCTCAGGTTACCGCTGTGGCCTATGTAAATAAACATTAACAGGTGCAATTCAGGAGTTCCCGTCGTGGCGCAGTGGTTAACGAATCCGACTAGGAACCATGAGGTTGCAGGTTCGGTCCCTGCCCTTGCTCAGTGGGTTAACGATCCGGCGTTGCCGTGAGCTGTGGTGTAGGTTGCAGACGCGGCTCGGATCCCGCGTCGCTGTGGCTCTGGCGTAGGCCGGTGGCTACAGCTCCGATTCAACCCCTAGCCTGGGAACCTCCATATGCCGCGGGAGCGGCCCAAGAAGTAGCAACAACAACAACAACAACAAAAAGACCAAAAAAAAAAAGGTGCAATTCAAACCTGTTTGATTCTTATTTTTGCTTATTTCTATTTTCTAGTTATTCTACCCTTCACTTACCATTTTTATGATAAGAAAAAATTGTTTTAATTTAAAAACACGGGTATACAAATGTTTGCACAAACCAGCCTACATTCTGGCACTGTGGTGGCCTTACAGCAGACTCTTTCAGAGCAAGTAAACAAATCAGAAAGGAGCTCTATTTAGCACTAGTTTTATTTAATGTTTAGGAATTCCAATAACTTGGAGTTCCCATCGTGGCTCATTGGTGGTGACCCCGACTAGTATCCATGAGGATGTGGGTTCAATCCCTGGCCTTGCTCAGTGGGTTAAAGGATCTGGCATTGCCGTGAACTGTGGTGGGGTCACAGATGAGGCTCGGATTCCACAGAGTTGCTATGGCTGTGGTGTAGGTCGGCATTTGCTCCGGTTTGACCCCTAGCCTGGGAACTTCCATGTGCCATGGGTGTGGCCCTAAAAAGAAAAAACAAAGAAACAAAAAAACACACCAATAATTTAATATAGAAGTAGGTCTAATAGAATCTATCTAACAGGAACAAAGGAAACTACTAAAGAGCAACGCCTCTCAAGCAAAACTTGATAACTGTGTCAGCAGTAAGTCTTAAAATGTAGCCTCTAACACAAGTACATGGTTTGGGAGTTCCCTGGTGGCTCAGAGGGTTAAGGATGCAGCATTGTCACTGCTGTGGCTAGAGTTCAATCTCTAGCCCTGGAACTTCTACATCTACTGGTACAGCCAAAAACAAACAAACAAAGTACATGGTTTGGACACCCCAGTGTTTGGAAGGTACTATCATCTTTAAAAACGGAAATAGAAAAGCTAAAAGGATAAGAGGTGGGAAAACATTTCCACATTCCAAAGAGCCAAAGTCCCAGTGACTTTGCTTTCTCTACACATGAGAATCTTGAAAGGCACCCCGAACCCCAAACTGAATAGTCCTTGAAGCTAAAACCACCGTGGGTATGGGTATATTATTTTCTCCTGAATAAAGTCCATGAGGTTTCCAGCCAGGTGGGGGACCAGATGCATGGTTAGCAAGCCGTCCAAAGCCATCTCTCTCTCTCTCTGCCTCCTTGTCCAGATAAGTCCACTCTCACTTGCGGCAAATAGTGGGCAGCCCATGTGCTTTATTTGCCAAGTGCTACACTTAGCTTAGCTTCTTCGTGGAAGAAGGTTAGGTTAGCCATCCATAACTGGATTTAACTATGACCCAACATACATCAAAGGCAGCCCAGATTTTGCAAGCGTGGTCAAAGGGAAACATCCCCATCAAAAGGCCTCCGCTGATGGGTGATTTATTACTTTGATTTGAATAGACCGTAGGATCTATAAATAATCGCTTATACATGGACAGGATGTTAATTATATGATGCAGTGGTTTAGAAATAATACATTATTTAGCATTTCCTTAAATTGTTTCAACCCTCTGTTAACACTCTGCCATAAATGAGGGGAAATTGGTGATTCTGAGAGTTAATTTAGTGCAGAGTGCAGCGGTCACTTGGATATCAATCAAGATTTAACATTACCTATGTTCCACAGAAGCCCAAAGATGAAAGATGAGCCCTTTTCTCTAGACCTTACTTTTCCTGCCTTCCTTCCTGCACCACCACCTAACTACCATCATACTCTCAACTCAACTAGGGAGTCTTATTAAAGGACAGACCTTGCAGATTGGAGGGGGATCTATTTACCCCTAGATATCATTGGCCACAAATTTTAAATTCATAATACTGATCTGGAAATGCTACCAGATAACTTTTTTTTTTTTTTTAATCTTTTTAGGGAAGTTCCCAGGCTAGGGGTCACATCAGAGGTGCAGCTGCTGGCCGATGCCACAGCCACAGCAACTCAGAATCCAAGCCATGTCTGCAACCTACACCACAGCTCACAGCAACGCCAGATCCTTAACCCATTGAGCGAGGCCAGGGATCAAACCTGCGTCCTCATGGGTACTAGTTGGGTTTGATACCACTGAGCCATGATGGGAACCTCCCAGGTAACATTTTGAAGTGTCATTTTAGGTTACTGGGAAATTAAAATCACAGTGAAGTATCACCTCGCACCAGTCAACATGGCTATTATCCAAAAGACAAGAGAAAACAAGGGTTGGTGAGGATGTATATGAAAAACAGAGAACTCTTTCTTTTTTTTTTCCTTTTTATGGATGCACCTGTGGCATATGGCAGTTCCTGGGGTGAGAGATTGAATCTGAGCCGCAGCTGTGACCTATGCCGCAGCCATGGCAACAATGGATCCTTAACTTAAGGCGCAGGGTGGGGGATGGAACCCATGCCTCCAGAGACCTGAGCTGCTGCCTTCAGGTTCTTAACTCACTGTGCCACAGCGGGAACTCCCAAAAAAAGGCGTTCTCGTACCTTGTACTCTTGCACTGTGTTGATGGGAATGTAAATTGGGATAAGTATTACAGAAACGGTAGAGAGGTTCCTTCGGAAATTAAAAATAGAACCACCACGTGCTCCAGCAATCCTACTTCTGGGTATAAATTCAAAGAAATCGAAACTGTTATCTCGAAGGGCTATCTGTACTCCCATGTTCACTGCAGTAATATTCACAACAGCCAAGGTATGGAAACGACCTAAATGTCCTTCAATAGATGAATAAATAAAGAATATGTGGTCTGTGTGTGTGTGTGAGACGGAGAGAGAAGAGCCAAGTGGATGAGCAGGGTTAAAATACATGTTTTCCTTTTATTTCTCCTGGATCTGATTTAAAAAAAAAAATCCTTACTGTATGACATTTATTATAACCAAAGAGACCATGAGTTTCAAATCAAGAATCACAGGCTACCTACAGAATCTGAGTGATGTCACTTTTTCTAACATCTGCAGGAATTTTGGAAAGAGTAGTCCTTATTAAGAAAGCACTTGGAGTTCCTGTCATGGCTCAGTGGTTAACGAACCCAACTGGCATCCGTGAGGACGCGGGTTCGATCCCTGGCCTCGCTCGGTGGGTTAAGGATCTGGCATTGCTGTGAGCTGTGGTGTAGGTCTCAGACACAGCTTGGATCCTGCGTTGCTGTGGCTGTGGTGTAGGCTGGCAGCTGTAGCTCTGATTCAACCCCTAGCCTGGGAACCTCCAATATGCTGTGGGTGTGGCCCTAAAAAGAAAAAAGAAAAAAAGAAATAAAGCCCTTTTGGGTAGTTACACACTTCTTAAAACTATATTTTCCTCCGAAGTTTGACCTGAAAGGGTAACAAATAGCCATTTTCATCAAAGATATCAAAGTTCCTTTTAGAATGAAGAATCTGATTTCTGTATACATCTTCAAAAAGCAATTCAAGAGTAATTATAGTAATGTAAGTTCAATACAAAGAATCACTGATTTGAGAGTTTCATTTTTTAATAAAAACTTCTATCAGTTTCCACCAGAAGTTCTGCTCAAACATGGTACCATGTTACAGCTCTCAGCCATCATAAACTACTTTAAATGTCATTGAGTCAACCTACCAGATCCATTTAACTCCTGACTTGTTACATAAGTTAAAGTCAGTATTAAAACATTTTCAAACTTAACATGTACATATTTTTCTCTTAAAGCCTCCCACACAAGTGACTAAAACACAAACACACACAGATGCACAATATACTCAAAGCTACATGTGGGATTTTCCAAACAAATGGATTCTTCAACCACCAAACAGCTAACTATTCAAAATCAAGGATTTTCCTGTGCATTTCTCACAGCCGAATCCATTAAGCAATTATGCATCCCTGTCACTGAGTAAAAGTGCCTGAATTTCTACATTAATAACCTGCATTTATTATTCTGATTTTTATTCAGTGGAGTTTTTGCAGAGCACAATTCCTTTCATCCTTGGGGCTAAGCTTATTTACAGAAGAAGCCATGCAGCAGGATCTACATATATATTTTGCTTAGCTAAAATAATGGTATGTCAAAATGGACACAATGGCTTCAAGTTAAAATTTTAAACTATTGTTAACTTTTGCTTTTAAAGTTTAACATAAAAAAGTCTCGCCCCCGTGAAAGCACCAACTAGACTTTTTTTTTTTTTTTAATCCAAAGCAATAAAAATCAACAAAGAAATGAACTAACTCTATCTGTGAAGAACGACTGGGACATACCTCATAAGCAGCAAATTTAAGTTTCACACAAAAACACTACCTCTGTCAAAGCATTTGGAGATCAAGAAATCCAATGTGCTAGGCAAGCATATCAAATGCCTTTAGTCAGCTTAGTGCTTTGCAATAAACTGACTTCACTGAAGAGACCCCCTGAAGAGCTTAAGCTAAGTGGGCAGATAACCACACACCCTCATGTGTGTGCCCACTGCCATGAAACAGGAGCTCAGTCAATGCTAGGAGGTATTTGAGATCCAGGCCCCCAAATACAGAAAGAAAAGGCCTCCTATGAGAAAGAATCATTTGGAAAGATCATTTCCTATCCAGTTTCAAACAGGCATGAGTTCACCAGCAGAGGTGACTAATACTGATCCTGTAGATGGCAAATTAGGCTGGTAAGTAAAATGGTAGCGATTCTGTCACCCAGAGAAAAAAGTAAGGGTGACTTCAGAGCAGCCTTTCTAAGGTCAATGACTCATGACTGATGAGCAGCAGACCACACGCTGGCAATTGGAAGCAGGAAAAAAAGGGGGAAAGAGACAGATCTTAATGTGCTCTTGGCCTTGAAGCCAGAGAAAAAGAGATGCAAATGACACGATTTTATAAAATTCCCAACTACTAAGCTTCTCAAAGAGAGGCCTGTGGAGCAGGCCATGTCCATTACCGGCAGGTGCTGGTCCACAGGCTCAGTAAGCCAAGATTTAGAAGAAATTTCATTTTTTTGGTTTAACCTGTGGCATGCAGAAGTTCCTAGGCCAGGAATAGAACCCTCACCACAACTGTGACCTGAGCCACAGCAGTGGCAATGCTGGATCCATAATCTGCTGAGCCACCAGGGAACTCCCTTAACTTAATTTTTATATCTTTTGAATCTCATAATGGGGGGGGGGGCACACACCCATGGCATATGGAAGTTCCCAGGCCAGAGAATGCATCTGAGCCACAGCTGCAGCAACACTGGATGCTTAACCCACTGCATCAGACCAAGGATCTGAGCCACTGCAGTCAGATTCTTAACCCACTGCATCACAGTGGGAACTCCCATAGTAATTTTTTACAAATCCATTCTTGGATTTTATATGTCTTTGTTCTTTTCCATGTCACTTTTCTAGAGATCCGTTCTTATAAAGTTCTGACTTTATAAGAAGTAGTGATCCAGAACAAATCGGAAATTACAGACATAGAAGGACCTTTACCACAGACAGTTTGAGAAGCACTGCACTAGAACCCCTCAAATAAAATTTTGTATGGACAGTACGCATATGATGCTGGTATAGACACTGATTTACCTGCAATCACCTCTTCAATTACTTGAACATTAAGATTTTTCAGCAGCAGGTAATTTTGCCCATGTGTAATACACTAAGCTCCTCTGATTAACATCCGAATCAATCTAGAGATATTTGCATTGCAGGCCGATGAGATAGCATATAATCAAAACTGATCTGAGGAGCTGAGATGTTAATTAGCAAGCTTCCCTTGGAAAAGGAGAGTCCTGTGGTCAGAGGAATTCCGGGTATATGCTCAATCCCATGCCTCCTCCCTGGCAGGCATAATACACATCAGCATAATAAGGACACTGAGAAGGCCCATAGTTACACCGCTGTAATTCTCTTTATCTAAATAAATGGTAACACTTTGTTTAGGAAATAACGATTTGGAAAATGCTGAAATTGACAACTCCAGATTAGCAATCAGAAGCCCCCCCCCTCCCCCCTGCCCCGGGAGTGTCGCTTGCTTACTGATTCTCAACTTCCTTTGTAAAGGGATCACGCTCCACCTCCAGCCACCACCACCCCCTCCAGGTGACCTGAGCCACAGCAGTGGCAATGCTGGATCCATAATCCAGTAGCAGTGAGCAGTAACATGGGTGAGGTCATGATGGAAAACCACTCCACAGAGGAAATCTTAAGCTCCTCGAGGACAGGGAAGTGGCTCCTATCCTGCAGCCCCACATACATGCAGGGCTCAGCCCTTACTAAAATGTAAGCTCTTCTCCAGGGACTATTCCCAGTTGTGTCTTCCCTCCGCCACCATGATGGCTCATTCCGATGGTCCTTTTGTGGGCCAGTCTCTTGGGAATCCATGTCTTTAGAGCCCTTCCGTCCCTGGTCCCTTGGCTGGTGGTGGGCTGTGGCAGGCACCTGCCGCCCTTCCTGGAAAAGGCAAGTGGGCCCTACACTGGGCAAAAGCCCCAGCTGGTGAGCACACTCCTGGGCCTCAGCTGGTGAGCACACTCCTGGGCCTCAGCCTCCGTGCAGACATGCTGCCCCAAGATGTTGTGGGGTGTGAGCCATGCAGGGCTCAGTATTCAGCTTCCCACATCCAGAGCCAGTCTCTCCCACCCTAAACTACCTGCTCCCTTTTCCCACAGTCCCCACACGGTCCCCAGTGGCAGGGACCCACTGAGCTGATCGATGCTGCATTCATCCCAGCAGGAGAACAATCTAAACACAAATAATACCCCAATCCCAAAGAGAAAGCGCTTAACAAAGAAACCATGTCAGGGCTTGATAGCATCTCTTTGCCACCCAACACCATAATCCAGCTCCTATTCAACCTCCAGCTCCCCATTTCAACAATCAATAATAATACATTCTCCCTCAAACTACTATTTTTAACTTCTGTGCCTCCTCTGTTGACTTCAAAGGCAGCCCCCAGCATCTGAGTGGCGGCGGCTGCAAGGTCATGTGGTCGGTGAAATGTAGGGCAAGGAATTGGTTTTCATACACACGCTTACAACCACCAAACCACAAGGTCTTTGCTAAGGTCAAAATTATCATGAAGCAGTATTGACCCAGTACACAATGAACTCCGTGTGGCAGCAGTTATAAACATGAGCCACAACTTAAAAGAATAAGAAATACAAAGATACAGAGCCCTCCGTTCTACTCACTGTTCACGTAAACATTAAATGTCACAGAAGAATTGACATCAGCATTGGACACGAGAAATGTGTAAGTGCCTCCTTCGGTCCCTTTTAATCTGGTCAAGTGAAGTTCACTTACATATCTGCAAAGAAAGGACAAACCCATCAGTCACCTATGGGTGGCCTGCATTGGAGTGTGTGTCTGTTGCACAGTTTCTACCAGGAAATACACTCCTGCTTTGGACAAACAGACGCAGCTCATTAATTCAGGATGAAGATCCACATTAACAAATGCAAATGCACACATACATAGTTCATTTAGGACAAATGCCTGGCGTGAGAATACAGGGTGGGGAAAGGCTTTCTCAGCATAGAGCAACCAACCTCAGGGACACGGCAGCCTCTCTCTCTTCCTGTACTGTCCCCAGGGCCGCATCCTTCTCCACCCTGGTCCTCTCACCAGCGTCCTGAACTTGCCTGCCCTGCTTTGCTGTAATGGCACTTGCCTGGCCAAGCCCCATACTGGCAGGCATCTCCAAGGAGACACTTCAGGGCCAAGCGGCAAGGTCAATGCCATTGCCCTCACCTTCCTTCTCAGAACACCACCACCACCATCTCCTGGTTTTCCCCCTACCTTCCCTGATTCTTGGGAGTGACCCCCGGAGCACTGGCTACCAAAGCTGCTGTTTCAGAACAGGGTCCCCATGGATGGCTTTGTAGACTGAGTGCACAGTACAACCAACCCTCGATCCCCACGAACCCCACAACCAACCGGACACATGCAGGAGCTGGTTCAGACTCTCCTCTCACTGCACGCACTGCCTGGGCAATCCAGGCTCCCCTGAAAACTACTTACTGCCTGCTCACAACTTTCAGATCCTGACCTCTCATCCGGACTTCTCCATCTTGGGCTTGCTTCCTCTACAGACCTATTTTCGAGTCCCCCCCCCGCCCCCCGAGTCCGAGTGGCCCCGGGACGGGATGACAGCTCACTCACATCCTTCCTTTCCTCCCTCCCACTCCCCACCCTGCTCCCCCGACTCCCTGCCAGCTCTGTCTCTCTGCATCCAGGGAACCTGACCTTCCATACATCCATCCCATGGGGTGGACCTCCAGTTCAGCAAACCCCAATCTGAGGTCACCTCCCTCTTGAAAGGCATTGGCTCTTACCATCCACCCTGACTGCTATAACCAGACTCCTGAGAGCACCATCAGCTCCTCTTCCCTCCCTCCCACCCCTTCCATCACTGATTCCTTAAAGGAGGAAGGCTGGACACCTCCCAATCCATCCTCTTCCTCCCAACCTTAGACCTTCACCCCAGGCAGCTTCCTTTCTTACTCACGCTCTTCCAATAGCCAAGAGCTCCAGCCTATTAAAGTACCAACTCTACCTGGCACCTACCTCCTTCCAGCTGTTGGCCTTGGTCAAATGACTCATCTGGGTCTCAGATCCCTCTTCTTAAAAATGAGGGATGTCAAGAATGCTTCCGCAAAGGGCTTGCGGGGGCTCAAATAACTTAACACACACAAGGGTCTTAGAACAGCATAGGGCAAGAAAAAGCACATGCACTATTCTACTACGTATAGTCATTATAAATGTTTTTTGAGGATCAAATGCTGTAAAAGAAACTTGGGTTCACCATCTGGCCCAAAGAGGCTTAATGATTCTTAGTTTCCTTATAGTTTTTTAAAAATGATTGAAGGCACTGACATTCCTCTTTCTCTGAAGAGAATTATTTACGGTGTCTTTAGTATATGCCAAGTCGCCACTTTGAACTACCCTGAGAATTCCAGGAGAGAACTATCCTCCAATTTAAAAATGAGAAAACTGAGGAGGTTTCTGTGTGCTCTAAACACAGGGCAAAATGAAATGATGAAGATTCAGGAAGCAACCTCAAACTTCTGCACTAGCTGTCCTCACATACAGTGACAGGTCCCAGAAACAGGACCCGGTAAGCCACAAGGAAGTGAGGGGGATGGGTGTATCATTCCCAGCACATGCCCCCCCCCCCTTCATTAGGGCCGCACCTGCGGCGTATGGACGTTCCCAGGCTAGGGGTCCAATTGGAGCTGTAGCTGCTGGCCTACACCACAGCCACAGCAATGCGGGATCCAAGCTGTAACCTACACCCCAGCTCACGGCAACACTGGATCCTTAACCCACTGAGTGAGGCCAGGGATTGAACCTGCGTCCTCATGGATATTAGCTGGGTTGGTTTCCACTGCGCCACAGCAGGAATTCCAAGGCCCTTTTCTTACCTGATGTTACTTTCATTCTCAGACTTGGGATAATCCTCCCACTTATCAGTGGCAGTGCGGTTCATATATATCCACTGTCGGTGTTCAGGTTTGGGGTACGCCTCGTACTCAACAATTAGATCCACATCCTCTCCATCATTTACAAACACAGTGGTATTCATCATAGGGAAGATATTAATGAATCCTTTATCTAATCAGAGCAGAATGAAACAGAAAGAAAGCGTTATCCATACAATCTTGACAAAATCTTTTATCTTCACTTTAAAAAAAAAAAAAAAAACAAGATGTATCACCATCCTATGTCTTCCAGAACTACCAGCCCTGGTGTTCGGTAAGCTAAAAAGTATTTGGACTCCCAGATCCAACATAATTGTATATTATAAGAAGATATCAAAAATCAAGAAGGGGAAGAGAGCACCAATGTTCTATGAAAATATTGAAAGACTGTCACTTAGTATTTGAAGAAAAATTGTCTTATTATATCATATATCACAGATAAACCAAGGACAGCATTTTAACAATGAAACCATATCGTTAACCAAACCACAGGGACTTCTACCAAACTTCTACAGGGCAAAGGAGAGGGGGGCAGTTTTTTAGGCTTTTTAGATGCAACAGAAGAAAAAAAAATCATAAAAGACAAATCTGATCACAAATATTTTCAAATGTCAGTATGTAGGAAAATAATGCAATTAGAAAAAAGACATGAAAATACAGAAGGAAAAATAAACTAGTAATTTACATAAGGCACACCTTTTCACATATTAAAAACGGTCAAACTTCCACAAAGCTGTTAAAAAATAATGTAGGAGTTCCTGTCATGGCGCAGCGTAAATGAATCCGACTAGAAACCATGAGGTTTCGGGTTGGATCTTGTCCTCACTCAGTGGGTTAAGGATCTGGTGTTGCCATGAGCGTAGGTTGCAGACGTGGCTCAGATCTGGCATTGCTGTGGCTGTGGCGTAGGCCACCAGCTACAGCTCTGATTCAACCCCTAGCCTGGGAACCTCCATATGCCACAGATGTGGCCCTAAAAAGCAAAAAAAAAAAAAAAAAGTATATCCATTCTATGGAAAAATAGCAAAACCAACTTGAAATAAATGCAGTAATTTTCCAAGTGTAGTAAAAGTAGCACATTGTAAATTAGCACAACTTTTTTTAGAAAACAGTTAACAATACAGACTTTTAAAAATTATCTATTTTTTCAATATTACCCCCAAGAACCTCTTCTTGGTGAGGTAGCTAGCTATATGTAAAAAGAAGTGCTATTTGCACCAGTCACAATTTTTAAAATGAGAAAACAGAGAACTAGTTAAGTAAATAAAGCAGTCTTTAGAAATGGTTCCATAATAATAACATAAGAGCTTGAAAAAGACCATTATAAAATCATTACCAATATTATTTTTATAGCCTTTATTTATGGAATGCTTACCATGTGCCGAGAACTGCCCTGAGGACTTTAGCATACATTTTACTTAATAATTATAACAAATATTTAATCTCTTTTTTTTTTGGTCTTTTGTCTTTTTAGGGCCGCACCTGCGGCATATGGAGGTTCCCAGGCTAGGGGTCCAATTGGAGCTACAGCTGCCTGCCTATGCCACTGCCACAGCATCGAGGGATCCAAGCTGTGTCTGCGACCTACACCACAGCTCACAGCAAGGCCGGATCCTTAACCCACTGAGCGAGGCCAGGGATCCAACCTGCAACCTCATGGTTCCTAGTCAGATTCTTTTCCGCTGCGCCGTGATGGGAACTCCGACAAATATTTAATCTTGTAACAACACTAAACGAGAACACTTGTAACCCCTAATTTATAGATGAAAAAAAAAAATCAAGTTCTGGAAAGCCATATAACTGGCTATCCAAAGGCAGAGCCTACATGTGAAGACAGGTCTGTGAGAAGCCAAGGCTGTCCTCTTCTTGCTGTAATATACCCTAGAGTCTCCATACACTTGAAATGAGAAAGAGAGAACATAACAGAGTACATGTAATTAAAATTCTGTTGCAGAGTTCCCATCGTGGCTCAGCAGGTTAAGAAACTGACTAGCATCCCAAGGGTATGGGTTTCATCCCTGGTCTCGCTCAGTGGGTTCAAGGATCCGGCGTTGCTGCGGCTGTGGTGTGGGCCAGCAGCTGTAACTCTGATTTGAGGAACTTCCATATGCTGCAGGTGTGGCCCTAAATAGAAAAAATAAAATTCTGTTGCATAGAAAAATACAAACTGTACACCAAATCCTAAAATGGTTATATCAAGTGAGTAGAATTATGGAAGAGTTTTAATCTTATTCTTCTACTTATTTTTCAAAACTTGAAAATTAATTATAACATTTTAAATGGCCATTCATTATCTTCAGCACTGTTTGGTTAAATAATATTGATATCCCATACGAAGGTGTCATTAGAATATTTACTATCCTTTCGTTTCCTACAGATTCAGAATAAAAAATGGAGTCAACTGTCCTTTGTACCAATGGAAAAACTATTTTTCAGGTGAAAATAAAAATCATCCAAATGAAATCAGAGATGCAAACCACCACCTTGTTCTAAACCTGAATCATGAATGGTATCCCACCACCATTCCTTAAACTAATTTAAAAAAAATTTTTTTTGTTTTTTTTTTATGGCCACACCCACGGCATGTGGAAGTGCCCAGGCTAGGGGTCGAATCAGCGCTATAGCCAGATTCTTGACCCACTGAGCAAGGCCAGAGATAGAACCCACATCCTTGTGGATACTAGTTGGACTCATTTCTGCTGAGCCAGGACAGGAACTGCCTAAATTTTGAGGAAATAAATAAATGTTTTATGTGAATGCTACATGAAATATTTAGGTACTCCAAGCCATACATTCAAAGATACCACACAATGCAAAATATTCAAATACTACAGACAATAGTCTTTGTACTGATTTCTCTCGCAATCACCATCATAAAATACTAAAGTTCCTCCTGAGTTTTCTATAGTCTAGTTTACTCAACATAGCTTTATGTCCTATAGTAGGACAGAATTTCAGATTCATGAAATGTAAGAACGGCTAGAATCAAAGAACTCCACCCGGGTTGTTATAATATAAATGGTGATTTTTTTTCAAGTACATCTGCATTAAGAAATTAGTAATTCACTGGAGTTCCCATCATGGCTCAGCAGAACCAAATCTGACGAGGAACCATGAGGTTGCAGGTTTGATCCCTGGCCTTGCTCAGTGGGTTAAAAATACGGCGTTGCTATGAGCTGTGGTGTAGGTCACAACACGACTCGGATCTGGCATGGCTGTGGTGTAGGCCGGCAGCTGTAGCTCCAATTCGACCCCTAGCCTGGGAACTTCCATATGCCATGGGTGTGGCTCTAAAAAGACAAAAGACAAAAAAAAAAGGGAGAGAGAAAGAAAATTAGTGATACATTAACCTTGAATGAAGAGCAATCAGTATGCCAGGCACATGTATAAAATCTCTTGCCTTTCTTTCTTCCACAGCCTTGTGAGTTAGAGGCAGAGTCCACGTGGGGTGCCCTTGAAAGTTAAGGGGCAGAGTCCCAACTCCAAACCAGGTAGGCGCCACCCTGTGCTGTGACCAAGTCCTACTCTAAGCCCTCAAGACAGTACTTTCCTCCTCATCTCTTCCTATTCTTGTCTCATCCCAATGAGCTGCCAAAAGAGTACAGAGCCAGATTCAGATTTCAGGGCCCCAATTCTTTCCAGTTACACAGTTATATTCTTGGAAATTGATGAATGGATTTTCGAAATCAGATTACATACAACGATATGCTCAAAACATCCTTACTAATTGCTTTCTGGAGCTGAAGCTGATCTATCAACATGCTCCCTAATCAACTTAGCAAATTAGCACTTACGGAGTTTAATATTTTAAAAGCAAAGCCTTTTATTCCAATTAATAAATGGTTCACAACCATGTTTGGGGACAGAGTAGTATCATTTCTCTGGGCTGGCTCTGTAATGGTCAGGAAAGTGCCTTTTCCACACTCCATCTGGTGAGATACTGCTTCCGACAACATGAGCAGAACTGCCCAAACCATTGAGATTCTTGAGGGATAAATCGCAGGCCTCTAATACTGCCCGATAAATTATTGAAGGGATATGAGGGAAAAGAGAGAAATGAAAACAAATATCACGTCATTTTATTAGTGCTCATGATGAAGAATTTCACCACCCTACAAGTACTTCATCAAAGTCAAGCACTGAGAAAACGGTTGCATTAAAAAAGGCAAGAAAAAAAGATTAGGGGTGGGCGAGGGAAGGCTTGGGAGTTTGGGATTAGCAGATGCAAACTAGTGTATGGGATGGATAAACAAGGTCCTACTGCAGAGAACAGGAACTATATTTAATATCCTGTAACAATAATGGAAAAGAATAGGAAAAAGAATATATACGTAGATAACCGAGTCACTCTGCTGTACAGCAGAAATCACATTATAAATCAACGATACTTGAATGAAACTTCCTTTTTTTTTCCTTTTTAGGGCCACACCTGTGGCATATGGAAGTTCCCGGGCTAGGGGTCGAATTGGAGCTGTGGCTGCCATCCTACACCACAGCCACAGCAACGCAAGATCTGAGCCGTATCTGTGACCTATACCAGAGCTCACGTCAACATCGGATCCTTAACTGAGCAAGGCCAGGGATCAAACCCATGTCCTCATGGATACGAGTCAGGTTCTTAACCTGCTGAGCCATGACGGGAACTCCTAAATTTTTTAAAAAATAGATGAAATGCAAACAATATGCAAAAGACAAAAAAAAGTGTAAGTTAACTAATTTTAAAATCACTATTATTTTCAGTACATCAAAAACATCTTGGACGTCACACCACACTCCGCTCTCATTAAGTATATGCTGGGGAAATACTGAGTGAGATTGTTAGGGCAACGAAGACTAAACCAGTTGTGCATAACAGGTGTGATGGGGTTAAGTGCACAGGTTACCAGGTCTCAGATTATGCTCTGTAGAACCACTCACCCATGCCTGGGGAGGCTGCCTTCCCAAAGGTTTATGCTACAGCCTGTGTGGTTGGAGAACAGGGTGAGGTCAGGGGCGGACCGAGGAGGAGAAGCTCCATTCAGCCCTTTCTGCTACAAAGTGGCTGCAGTCCATGAACCATAAAATGAAAAACCGAAAGGGTGGGGAGCCTCACTAAAAAAGCATACAAGCTCCTCCATGGAGAAAGGCACCATCCATTGCTAAACTCAAGTCATTTAGCACGGACTAGAAATTTTGGAAGAGCTCAACTTACATTTTATTTGTTGAGGGGGGGAGGTGAACAGAGAAACGAGATGTTCCAGCAGCTTTCCCTCCACTCAATTGGTAGAATGTGTTTTTGTGCTCTAGTTGGAAAAGGTTACAACCTTCATTTTCTTTCATTTCCTTAGGTATTTCATTATCACTGAATGAATGAATGAAGCAATATATTCATTCAGCGATAATCAAATACCTAAGAATCTGTTCAACATTCTATTAACAGAAAAAGGAAACTATCTAGTAATTTTTTCATTGACTACTACCAGTAATTTATACATTCCCAGAGATATTTACCTACTACTTCTAAGGTGGTTGTGACATTTGCGGATCCAAAAGTATTATTGGCGTAACACATGAACACGCCAGAATCATTAACTCTTGCTGAGCTGATCGTCAGCCTTTCCTGCCGCAGAAAATTGAAGTCACCCTGATGCCAGCTATTCCTCTTCACCTGTGCTTTAGTCTGCTGGTTTCAGGAGAGGAGGGGGGAAAAAAAAAATCAAAGATTACCATCAAATTTATATTCAGGATCTTTCCTACATAAATTAAAAATAGCAGCAATTAACTCCTCCATATTAGCATTCATTATACACTACTTAAGTAAGAATAATAAAACATCATGACAAGTATGTCATTGGAACACTTCATATTACAGGATTATATTGAAAGACGGTCATTATTAATGACTGGAAAAAATATGAAAATTCATTTCTTAATAACCATAGCATACATAATTCCCAAATCTCTGCAGTGCTAAATTTTTTTAACAGTGCCCAATTTTAACAGTTCCTATATAAGTATTACAAGTCAGCATACTTATACCAATAGTTCCTGATACACACACACATATTTTTTCTATTCTATATCCAAGTGATTGAAAGAAAACTAATAACAATTGTGTTCTGTTATTAACATTTCTATAATTTTTATGAATAAAAACAGACATAATGTCTAAGACTAACTTGACACTTCATCCTTTAGTTCTTAGCCAGCAGAATTTTGCCAACTTTTTTTTTCTTTTTTTTTTTTTTTTGGTCTTTTGACCTTTTTAGGGCCACACCTGCGGCATATGGAGGTTCCCAGGCTAGGGGTTGGAGCTGTAGCCACCACCCACCAGCCACAGCCACAGCCACGCCAGATCCGAGCTGCGTCTGCAACCTACATCACAGCTCATGGCAACACCGGATCCTTAACCCACGGAGTGAGGCCAGGGATTGAACCCACAACCTCATGGTTCCTAGTCGGATTGTTTCCTCTGTGCCACAACGGGAACTCCTTTTTTTTTTTTTGGTCTAGAATTTTGCCAACTATTAAAGGGAGTTCCAAACTCTATAATATATGTAAGACGAAACCCCAAATTATTTAAGCATGAGAGAAAAGGTTGTGCATTTACTCCTATGATATCACCATCCCACTGTTAATATGTGTCTGCAGGTAAGACATGGAAAGATTTCTTATATGGAAAATGTCATTGGGAAAAAAACATAATATGAACCATAACCATTCTCTGAAATGATCAAAGGGAGCGGCATAGAGCTTTCTGCATTTTCCAAATTTTCTGTAACATGAACACATTCTTATTACAGTGGGGGGAAGGGGGTAAGCCCCTAGAAAAAGAAAGTCAACAGAAGCTGGTATTGACATGGAATAAGATCAAGGGCGATTCACTAGCCAGGCTGGGGTGAACCTGCTAGCATCAGACCATTCTGACAGTGCTGTAAGTCAGAACAATCCTTCTGGAAAGCAGCTGGGAAGCATGTTTGGACTCCTAATCAACACCAGCAAATCTATCTCAAGGAGACAACTTCGAAGAAAACAAAAGCTCCAAGGTATTCACTTCAGTGAAAACTTGGAGATCACCTAAATGCACACACCAGGTATCAAAATTATGAATACGTGAAAGAAAAATGCTTATTTCATGTCAAGAGTATAAAATGAGTGTCCCTTAACATGGTGACCATGTGATAATACATATGCATGGGGACAGAGAAAAATGTGAAAAACAATACAGCATCTATAAGGACTAACCACATGAGACTGCTGAGCACTTAAATGGTGATAGGTCCCAATTGAGCTGTGTTGTAAATAAAAAATGTCCCAGATTTTAAAGACTTAATATGAAAAAGTAGTGTAAAATATCCTATTAATAATATTTATGTTAATTACATGATCAAATATTTTGGATACATTGGGTTAAATAAAATACATTAAAGTCAATTTGTTTTTGTTTTTTTTTACTGTCAGGTGCCTACTAGAAACATTTTAAATTACAGAGGCGGCTCACATTCTATTTCTATTGCACAGCACTGCAGTACAATGATGGAATTACATCTATTCCTCTTTTTTTCTCATGTTATTCTATTTTGGGGGAAAGTTTTCTGACACTAAACTAAGCACACATAAGAGGTGCCCACCAAAGTTGAATGCTTTGAAATAAAAAGAAGAGAAACCTGCTTGGTTAACTGTGAGACCTTGGCCAAGTCCAGAATGCCACTAGTCTCAGCTTTTGTTTCAAAAAAGGAATGAGAGAACGTAGGTCTTTAAAGGGCTTTCCAGTTTGGAGCATTGTGCGGATTTAAAGATACTTCCTTCTAAGAGATTATTCTAATAAGTGGCAGGAATCTGACATGTCACTGCTTAAGAGCAATTGTTACCAAGAGGCAAAAGGGAGGTGGCATTTTTCTCTGGTCTCTTTCAGCCCCTCATATCATAGACTTCTCCTCGGCAAAGGCAGACTGACAATGGACAGATCACATACTTTATTCTAGACTGACGGTATCTTCCTTCTAGTTCCTGCAAGATCCCTGGAGTCTCTGTTTAGGGGGCTAAACAGGACAATGAACATATTGGTGCCAGAAAGAATAACTTGCTCATAATTGATGCAACATTGATACCCAAACCCAAAGGTCATAATTTAGGATCCTGTCAAAGATCATAATTAAAAGCGAGAAAAAACATGAGGGTTTAGAGGCCTTAGAAAAACTAACCAAGATTCATTACTGAAAATACTATTTATGTTTTAAGACAAACAAATGTAAAAACTCTACCATAGTCATGTTACTCTAAATTTCATTGTGAGTTAACTTTTTCTAAATGATCCAAACCTGATACTATGGATTTTTTAAATAATTTGATAGTGCTGTTAGCCATGCTAAGTATTCCAAATTAAGCCAAAGGATCTCAATAAAAGATTCATGGATGAACTCTGGCACACAGCCACGAGCCCCATCTGCAAGTCACACGTTCCATATTGTTTGCACGTGATTTGGTTTGCCTTAACCCTTGGAGGTGCATACTGGGATTTCCCCAAAGGGCTCCCAACACTGAAGGCTTATCTCCCAATGCCAGTGGATTAATTGGGAATGGCATGCAGGGCTCCTGGGAAAATTAGTTCAGAACAAAACTGCCTGGGGCAGTTTAATTTCTCGTCTCAAAAAGGCTAATTTTCAAGTTACGCAGAGGCTCAGATACACACACACAGCCTAAATTCTTCTCTCATCTGAAATCAAGGATCACAGAAAGGCAGTTAGTATGGGATTGTGTTCCATAAGGTTAGTCAAAAATCCATACGCAAGCTATTGTTTTTATTAGGTTATATGATCTGAAAAGTAGAATGTGTTTCTCTGAGCCATCGGTTCCATCCTCCTGGTCAATGGCGGGCTCCACTTAGCAAGGTAGTATCATCACAGGTCGACACAAATACCATCAGAATGCTTTGCATTATGCTAATCACTATGGTTACTTGCTTAGCAAAGGATTCTCTCTCGAAATAGGAATGAAATTGCCAATGTTGCATATAGAGCAGGAACAGGAGGAAGAGGAAATATTTCTTTTTTCCAGTATAATACCCATGTTTGTACTAAAGAAAACTACCGTGATAGCAAATCCACTAGATGGCCAAGATCATTCCAACAAAAATTATGCAAAACTCGGTCAATGGGAACCTTAAAGCAAAGTATGAGAGAAACTGGACATTTTAAAGACCATGCTATTAAGATGAGTATTTAGAGAAGGGGGGGGGGGGACTTCAACCATGACAGGCTAAAATTGATTCAATTTTAAGATATGCCAAACGCAGTATCTGGCATAGAGTCATTCAATATGCATTTGTTCAATGAGTGATAACCTAAACAAGCCCAAATGTTTCAGATTAAAGATTATCATTTTATTAATAGCAATTAAAACAAATAGAAAACCATTAGCAACCTGATCTCAGGTAACCAGCCTCAAAGGAGGAAATCAGATCCACACCAAAAGAAATCCATCTCTCAAATGGATAGACTATTCTGTTAGGGAAGGAAGGGCTTCCTGGGTAGCATCTGAGGCCTTTTTTTTTTTTTTTTTTTTTAATATGAAAGGAAAAAAAAATGGGCAACACTTTTCACTATTTGAAATCATCTAGCCTGGATAGTTTCCCTAAGAGTTGTAAAAATCCAGGGGGTTAGGTAGTTAACCTTTAATTTTTTAAAGGTTCCCCACAAAGTCATTCAAAGAAACAGCATGGAGGAATAACAAGTCTGAAGTTTTCTCTTGGGTTTTTGCAAAATAAATTTATAAACTGACGCTTCTTTGTTACTCATCGTGAATGTACACATCCACATATGGTGCCGTGAGCGAGGGAAATACACATTTCAGCACACTCCAGACAGTCCCGCCTCTGACTGACACACCAGCTGAGCTGTCCCCAAGACAATTAATAGACTCATTTAGAGTATGAAAAAGAATGTGTATATGTGTGTGTGTGCAACAGAATCACTTTGCTGTGCTGCAGAAATTAACACAACACTGTATGTAAGTCAACTATACCTCAATTTTTTAAGAAATAGATTATTTTAGAGAAAAAAAACCTTCAAACGTCCCACACATTTTTACACCAATAAGAGCAATGCAAGCGATTCGCTCACCTGGCTGTTCTCCCTGATCCACATGGAGTCCACGGAACTAGACACGTCTTTGATCAAGCACATCACGGCAAATTCCTCCCCTTCCCTGAGAAGGTAGCTTGCTTTGGACACAGCCACAACAGGTACAGCTCTGATGGCTGGAAGAAAACAAAACACGCACCCTCGAATAACTGGCCGTGTGACAGCCTGACATTTTCACTTAGCCCTTCCTCCTCAGCAGTGCCCAGCTCACTGTATGGCCTTTCGAATAAAATACAAAGTAAGGTACAAACCCACTCGTATGACTCGCATATCTGAAGAAGGCAGCAATTAAACTGTGCAGCCCTCAAGTAAGTTCCTGAACACAGAGCGAAAAAGGAAGTCTATTCTGAGATTGTAATGCTTCTGAATAAGGCTGTCTCGAACCAGGCAGAAGCCCTGTGACAGTGAAGCGGCCTGCATCTCTGCGTCTCTTAATGGTTTCGTAAGGATGTGATTAATACCCAATGATATTCTGTGAACCAAACAGACATCTTGCCCACGTGCTGTAAAAAATGCCATTTTGCCTGTTTCGTAAAATCACAGGTTTTCAATAATCGAGCTTTCTTTAATTCCAATGAGCATCCTTTCTCAAAAGCCTAAATCACGACTCAGTAGCTAAAGGCCAACTGGTGTTGAATCAGGTGACCTCTGAAGTAACCGAAATCTAGATCTCCTCCAGGAACCCAATATTCTACCTAATGCTGCGTGAATAACGAGGTTCACTGTCAGCTGGTGCCTCCCTCCTCCGATTGGGAGCAGTCCGAGAAGGCATTAAAATTAAAACCGCCGAGGGGGCAAGTCAATCCACAGATCAATAGGAAGTCAAGGAGTAAATCATCTAGATGGTAATCTTTTCAAACAGCAAAACTAAGGCTTCCCCAGGAGATTCTCTTGGAAGAAACACTCTGCAATTCTAAGAAACCTTGGGATGTCCTGATGACAGCAGGTTTAATACTGTCCCCAGGATGTCCTTAAATGCCCATGCATAGTAGACCAGTCACGTGGCACAGGGACTGTGAAATAAAGAACTCATGAGCAGCTGGCGTTATCTTGAAGCTGGGGGAAAAGACCAGAGCGGCTACCCAAGTGACATACAAACATGGACCAGTGAGAAGAGAGATGTCTACTTTTAGATCAGCGGATATGCCAGCTCCCAGAAGCGAGCCAGCAAGAGCTCGTACCTGCCCTCACTTTCAGGGTGAATTTCTTCGACAGCACGGACTTGCCCCCCTGGTTGGCGGAGCAGTGTAGACAGAGCCGATGATACTCGCGCTTCACGTTTTTGATGGTGATGCCGGCCTTGGGGTCCGCAACGAAGGTCAAATCCTTGGGAAGGGGTTTCCCCTCGCAGCCCGTGAGGGAGTAATTGGTCACCTCTGGGTCCGTCAGAGGACATCGGACCAGCGCGTCATTGTCCTCCTTCCCATACAAGGGAGGGTCGACGAGGAAAAGCTTCTCAGGATCTGCAGCATATCAACAATCAGGAGTTTGAATGGCCGGTCACAGACACTGAAAACATGTGATAAAGATCTAAAATGCTGGAGTTCCCGTCATGGCACAGTGGTTAACGAATCTGACTAGGAACCATGAGGTTGCGGGTTCAGTCCCTGGCCTTGCTTAGTGGGTTAAGGATCCAGCATTGCTGTGAGCTGTGGTGTAGACCGCAGATGCGGTTCAGATCCCACGTTGCTGTGGCTGTGGTGTGGGCCGGTGGCTACAGCTCGGATTAGACCCCTAGCCTGGGAATCTCCATATGCCGAGGGAACGGCTCAAGAAAAGGCAGAGACAAAATAAATAAATAAATAGTAAAATAAAATGCTGCCTTGTAGAATAACAATTCCTAGTGGCTCAAATGACTGCTGGTTGAGTCTTTGCAAGCAAAGATAGAATTTATCGGAATCATACCAACAAGAGGCAACACGTAGTAAACACTTTCCACGTTTCAGGCCCTAAAACTTGGACCCTTACACACTTTACCTGTCTCACTTAATTCTCAAAAGACCCCTATCAAGGAGTTCCCATCGTGGCTCAGTGGTTAACGAACCCGACTAGGATCCACGAGGATGCGGGTTCAATCCCTGGCCTCACTCAGTGGGTTAAGGATCCGGTGTTGCTGTGAACTGTGGTGTAGGTCGCAGATGCGGCTTGGATCTGATGTGGCTGTGGCTGTGGTGTAGGCCGGCAGCTGCAGCTTCGATTCAACCCCTAGTCTGGGAACCTCCATATGCGGCAGGTACAGCCCTAAAAAGCAAAAAAAAAAAAAAAGACCAAAAAAAAACCATCCCAATCTGATGGGCCCTATCATTACCACCATTTTACAGATTAAAAAACTATAAAGTCTCAAAAACTCAACTCCCCTTAAGGGAGTTGGACAAAACTCAAACCCTGGTATGACTGATAGCACAACCTGAGCTCTTAAAACTCTGCAAATAGTTCATGATAACAGTCTCTTTTTTTCCACAACAGGTTAATTCTCCAAAGGACATGGGTCAAGAACAAGCCAGGCTGGGAGTTCCTGCTGTGGCACAGTGGGTTAAAAATCCAGCTGCAGCGGCTGGGGTAGCTACAGAGGTGGGTTCAATCCCCAGCCCAGTGCAGTGGATTAAAGGATCTGGTGTTGCTGCAACTGCTGTGGTGCAGCTGCAGCTTGGATGCAACCCCAGGCCTCGGAAACTTCCACATACCATGGATACAGCCATAAAATTTATTTGAAAAAAGAAAGAGTCAAGTCAAGGAAAGGCGCTCTTCTTCTAATCCCTCTGGGTGGGCCTCTTTTCAGAGCTCCCGGTCTCCTCGATCTTCTAGCTTCTGAATAGAATCAGAAAACTGTCAGGAGACCACACAGTACAAACAACACATGGGCCTCCATCTATTCATATTCCTTGAAAGATATGTATAAATATAACTCCTGGAAACCAAATAAATTCATATGCACAAGAGGAGCTTATGAGTTTCAGAAATGCTATGGCAAATCCTCGATGGTCTAAACTAAACCAGAGCACTTGTGAGTGCAGGGGGGGGGGGGTACTACTAATAATTATGCCAGTTGCTGTGAGCTGTGTGTGGATCACAGATGTGGCTGTGGCGTAGGCAGGTGGCTGCAGCCCCACTTAGACCCCTCGCCCGGGAGTGTCCCTATGCCATGGGTGTGGCCCTAAAAAACCAACCAAACAAAATAATAATAACAACAACAATTATGCCGGGACACGAGCCGTGAGCTGGAGTTGTATTTGTATATAAGCAAATTTGCATATAAGCAAATACAAATCTCGATCCGTATACACAATATGCTGCCACCTGTACCATGTAAAGACAGTACAGATACAGGGTTGGGCCAACAGAGTGCGCTTAAAATGTTTTTTAATTGTCCTTCTCATCTGGAAATCAGTTGGTCCACAAAAATCAATGACACAACTGAAACACACTTAGCACACAATTCTGACCAATTTTGAGTTTTCCAAAAAAGTATGCACATCCCAGCCTTGCTAATTTATTCTGCAAATAAATGATCTCATAGTGGCTGAAATACGGTTCGAGGCTATAGTTGGTTATTTTTCCATCTATGCTTTCTCAGTCACTTGAGCTGAGTTCCTATAACAATGCCCTGATTTTCTTCTTCACTGCTGTAAGATAAATTACTGAAGCATCCAAACGTCTTAAATCCGTGATAATTAAGTATAGCTCTAAGTTATTGAGAATGACTTCTTCACGCAGGAAATCTGTGAGCTCTGTGAGACTGCTCTGGCTAATGCAGCTGTTTCCCTTTTTATTCTGAGGTCTACCCATCCTATTAATAAGCAGAATGATACTTCATTACCACCTGGAAATCACAGAGTACCTTTTTGAAGGTCAAAGAACAGAACATGTGCTGGCTCAGCAATTACGGAACCATACCCAGAGGCTAGCTGTGGCTTATCAACCTGTCTATGTTTTTCAGCTTCCTGCCCAGGAAAGAGTAACAGGTCAATTTAGGCGAGGCAGAGTCCATTTCAAGGCAGCCTTCTTTTTTTTCTTTTTTGTCTTTTTAGCACCACATCCGCGGCATATGGAGGTTCCCAGGCTAGAGGTCCAATTGGAGCTGTAGCTGCTGGCTTACACCACAGCCATAGCAACACAGGGTCAGAGCCTCATCTGTGACCTATACCACAGCTCACAGCAATGCCGGATCCTTAACCCACTGAGCGAGGCCAGGGATCGAACCTGCATCCTCATGGATGCTAGTCAGATTCATTTCTGCTGAGCCATAACCGGAACTCCTTTTTTTTTTTTTTTTTGGAAGGCAACCTTCTTTAGAGCAAACTTGAGAGTCAAGTCTGCCAACCCTTGATACAGCTAGAATTGGCACAGTTCTGTCTCCCTGATAACAATTACATAAGGAAGACAGAGCAGGTGATCTTATCCAAGAGTTGTAGTGAGGAACTATGACCCTAGAGGCTACTCGGAAGGCCCATCTAGGATAACTGTATTCACTCTTCTTCTGCCATGCCATGGATGAGATTGAAATGATAACCTCAAGCCAGGTCCCAACCCAGGACTGGAACTGAAACTAGTTCTCCTCCTAGAACCTGGGTATGTCTCTTAAGCGTGAAAGGCTTCAATTTTTACATCAACAAAAAGAGACTCCGCCCTCCCCTTCCCCTCCCCGCCACCTGACCCTCCAGGAAACCTCCTCCTGGCCAGGATATGAAAAACACAAACGCAGATGAATCACTGAATTCATTGCAGGAAATGAGGTCTAGAAACCCAAAGATCCCATTTTCCTTTTGTTTCTAGGAGGTCACGATTTTTTAAATGAATGAACTGCCTTCTATTAAGAATCTAGGAAAGACATGGGGAGCTTAGCTGACTGGAATTCACTCCCTCAAAGTGGGTCGATTCTTTTGAAGTGTGGGTCTGCTGAGGCCTTTAGTTCCCTGAAGTGTTTTTACTAAGTGGGAGTATCTGGAATCTGCAGGCATTAAAATGCCGCCTTCCCAAAGGGCCTAATTTATTCACAGGGTTTACTCACATCATCAGGACAAACGGGCCAACCACACCACAATCTCATTAGAAGAGCATCACCACCTTACGGACCTTCGCCACCATGTATCGAAAGATGGGGGGGAATGAACAAAGCAAATTTTGTTTTAAGCTTTCTAGACCCCGCCGGTAATATTCTCTCTCTGACTCAGCCATCTATATGTCATCCATAATTAAGGACAGGATCTAAAGTTCCCCAAGCATAGCATCAAAGAAAGCCGAGCACTTACCTCTAACAAACACATAAATGGAACTGCTTAAGCCGCCTTCATTGGTGCATGTATAATTGCCTGTATTCATGGCCTCTGCTTTCTCCACGATCCACTCTGCATGTGTATTCTCACTCAGCTGACCCAGGGTCTCAAAAGTCCATTTGACAGATCCTGGATCGGTGCAGAACAGCCTAATCTCATCGCCAGCACTGACGATTAACTCTGATTTTGCTGGATGGATGGATGGTGGAGACAGTTCCTCTGGACTCACAGATGGCTGAGAAGAGCCTGCCAAGAAAGAGGAAAATCGTGTTGAACATGATCTTTTTCTCTGGCGAAATAAAGCATTTCTTCCAATATTGATTTCCATCTTCTGTGTACTCGACAATAAAAATAGGACAAAGCTGCCCAGCTATTTATGGTGCAAGGGTTCTGTGTAAAGTTTCTTAAGTTCATCTAGAAAATTAAGTAAGTTATTTTCCGCAACCCTCAATTCATCCTGAGGGTCACCCTTGGTATGCAAGCCGAGACTCGCTGGATGCCCCGGCCTTCTCTGGGTTAAACATACAGTGGGGTCAAGTTTCTCCTCTGATGATGGGCCACAGCAATGATACTGACATGCTGACATCCAGCTTAGAAACAACAAAAACAAAATCTCACACTATTGGGAAAAAAAAAAAAAAAAAACCACTGTCAGCCTGTCTCTCTTGGCAAAAATGTACATGACCTTGAATTGACATAGCTTGGGTTTTTCATGAAGCTTTGTGAATTCAGTTACTTCTATGCAATTCTTCTTATGTGGTGGTGATCATTAAAAGGAGTACTATACGTTTCAAACAGTAAGGCGGAAAATGAAAATCTTAATGATCAGACCATAAGGTATTGCATGGCATAGGTTGGGCTGCAGCCTGATCAACCTCACGCCGTAAGAGGTTTCCTGCACAGGAAACTAGTTTAAAGATACAGACTGTAAGGACACTGTAAATCAACTATACTTCAATGGAACTTTAAAAAATAATAGCAAATAAAAAGAAGAAAAAGAAGATACAAACTGTAGACTCTGAATATGAAACTTGAACCTTAGAAAATTCATAGTGGCCAACTCAGCCATTCATTTGTGCATGCACGAATCTGTTGCATGAAGGCAAGAATCTGTTCGTTACTTGTGATCTGCAAAAGCATCTCAGGAGGTGCTGGGGGGAAAAAAAAATCCACAGGTGGGACACAGGGTCCTTACACACCAGAGCTTAAAGTACACAGTGTTCAAAGTCAGAATAACGAAACACAGATACAGCTTTGGGCTAAAGAAAAAGAAAGGGGCTGGACTTTCACACCATCAGAAGAGGCCAAAGAGAAGACAGCTCTGTACGATAGATTAGATGCCATAGAAACACTCACGCACAGTGAGAAACTAGAGACCAACTGGATTCAACAAACACCAGCGAAAAGCTCTGGTCCTCAGGTAGGCAAATGCCATAGAACCCACAGTAAGGATTTGAGACCAAAGAGGCAAAGACTGTCGAGAAGAGCACGGTAATGGTTACAGTGCCACGAAAAACACAAAAGGTCGACTTGGACCCGGGCTAGGTGAGGTGGGTTGGAGCAGCAGGATAACTGAGCTCCCTAGGGAGCTTGCAAACACTGCTGCAGGATCATGGAGGGAACGGTTCATGTGCCTGGGATTTGTGCGCCATCTACAATACAAGGTCAGAGGCAAGACTTAACGTGGCTTCTGAAGGAGGAGGAAAAAGCCATCGAAGCCAGGTGGAGGAAGGAGCAGGGGTCGGGGGGAGGCAGAGAAAGCAAGAGTCAGCCACAGTGGGAGCCTCTCCCCAAGTTCAAGATGGCAGCGGAGATGGACACATGGTCAGAAAGGGGCAGGGACGGGAGAGAAAGGGACCTGCTCCCTGGTGCTATCTGGGCAGTAAATGGACTTCTCACCTGATGACCCAAAATTCAGATGGTGTTGGAAGAGCCATACCTGTGAGGTTCAAAGACAGGATCAAATAATCCAAGGAAAGAGTTTGTGGAAAAAAGAGGGACACCGTGTGTACCATTCTAGGAGAGCTCTTCCCGCTAAGAAGGGGTAGGCAGAGTCAAGAGAGATTAAAAAAAAAAAAAATGAGACCACCACCAAGGAAGGGGAGAGGCTAGAGGGACAAAGAAGGCCACACATCAGAAGGTTTCAAAGAGAAGGTGGATGGATCCTAGGGCAGATGCTGGGAAGATCAAAGGGAACGAACCCAGGTGCCCAGATGTGGTTAGAAAGACACCGCAGGAAATCCAGTGTCAGTGGAGTGGGCAGTTCTGTTGGCTTCAAGGTTAAAGGCTGCAAATGTATCCCTCTCCTTCGAGAGCTGTGGCAAGAGAAAGCACAGAAATAAATCTGTAGTCAAATAAGGTTTAAAGTTAAAAAAAAAAAAAAAAAAAGGAAGCCTTTGACATGAGAAGATAGAGGAAACAGAATCCATGGAGGGGGACAGAGCAAGGGTTCTCTAAAGAAGTGATGAAGTTGCTCCTGAGGGTGTGTATCAGTCTCAATTCCAGTCTGTTTTCCAGACAAATATTTGGGCATCTTCCAACCATGGCCATGGACTCTGGTTCCATGATGTCACACAAAGTACAAAGTACATGATGTCCCAGGTCAGAAGATGCTCAGCAGCCTTGATTCACACAAGATACAAGAGGTCAACTATAATCATCAAATGTTACTAAGTACCAACAACAGAACTGCTACAGACTGTGTGTGCCCACGTGGCTCAGCGTCTAAAGAGAGGAGCCAGAATATTATTGCAAGGAAGTGGTAGCAAATATTTTTAAAGTCATACAGAGCGTTAAATAATGAAAATGGGTACAGCAGTAAACAGAGACACTGTTCTTTCAATTATTTGTCCTCTTTTAAAAAGGAGTCCTTTCAAGTCAACGTGAGTGATGTCGATGGTAAATTCAATCTAAAAGTTCTTGAAGAATTTAGATTGCAATACATTTCAATTGATTCAATTTTCGCATGAGGGGTTATGTATGTATTACAATCTGGTGGAAAAATATGGCTGATTTCTGGAGATCTGTCACCTCAATGATGACAGAAATACCCTCATTTCACAGTGTTCTTATGGGAACCACATGTGATAAATATGTGCAAGGACTGGACAATTTGTAATAAATGTTTGTTGTTATAGTGAAGCAATGATGGTAAGAGCTTGGCTCTTAAGACTGTCTAGCAGAGTTTCCGTCATGGAGCAGCAGAAATAATCCGTCTAGGAGCCATGAGGTTGCAGGTTCGATCCCTAGCTTCGCTCAGTGGGTTAAGGATCCAGCGTTGCCCTGAGCTATGGTGTAGGTGGCAGACAGCAGCTCGGATCTGGTATGGCTGTGGTGTAGGCTGGCAGCTGTAGCTCTGATTCGACCCCTAGCCTGGGAACCTCCACATGCCATAGGTGTGTCCCTAAAAACAACAAAAGACAAAAAAAAAAAAAAAAGACTGTCTAGCTCTGTACCCGGGCTCTGCCACTGAGTGCGTAATCCTTGGAAGTAACTAATCACCTCTGCCTCAGTTTCCTCCTCTGGAAAGTAGGCACCAACTTCATAAAGCTATTATGTAAAGCACTCAGAACAGGGTGCAGGCACATAGAAAACACATAGTAAACACCAGACACAAATATTCTAAAAACAGAATCTCTTATCTTCCCTCCAAGCAGTCCTGCTTACTCACTTCCTATGGATGTGAAGAGTTCCATCATTTCCCAAAGAGATTTCTGCCCAACTTCTCCCTCCTTGGCAGCAAATCATAGCAACCTTTCCCCAGAGCCTCTGCCACACATCCTTGTCCGCCTTCCCACTCCTGCTGCCCCACCCGCAGACTAGCCACTCGACGTCACAGACACAACATCCTTTCCTGAAAGATGTCTCCAGCTTCTGCTCACCCCACCCCCAAATCATCCTCCCTCCTAACCCCAAGATCCACCAGCCTAAAACACCACCTTTTCAACAACCCTACTCCCAGCCTCAAAAACCCACACAGAGGCAGAGGCAGCTAACACCGATTATCATGTACTGCTTACAAAATACTTCCCTGGGATGAATTCCTAGCTGTTTCCTCTGGACTCAACTGGCATCTCCAATCAAACAGACTGAGGTTAAGGATCCTGCAAACACGCTTCATTGCTCACCATGCCCATCTCTCTGCTTGCTGTTCCCTAAACACTCCAGATCATGATCGCCTGTCCCCACTAAACCCTCCAACATGTCCAGCCCCTTCACCCACTACTGATGCACTACAGTGGTTTCCATCCAGACCTTAGTTCCTCTACCTAATCCAAGGTCTTGGGGCCCTCAGACTAAGCATCCTAAATGGTACTTCTCCCCCTGGCATACTCATAAAAAGATTCCCTTCAACTCCTGAACATATAAAAGATTGGAGGAAGGACAGATTCCAAAACACCCAGCCCCCATAACAGATGTCAAGAGTCTCCTGACCTATCCCTAAAAGAGAGTAAGTGTCTATTCTGCTGCTCCACTAGGAAAAGGGAGTGGCTGAATGCATCCATGAAAACGACTATGGAATACCACCCAAAACTGAGTCTCCAAATTTGAGCTCATTACTTTAGGCTTTACTTCCAGAGTCTTAAAAAATAAATGTTTAAAATAATCACTACCGGAAGCATTCAGGGCTTTATTTTCAAAATAAATTATTTACAAGTTCAGCCCTCAAACTCACACTATAAAATGAACATAGAGCTTATATTAGAGTGGGACTGAGGATATTATTTATTCTCTTTTCTCCAAATACACACATACACACCTTTATTGTATTTAAAAATCAATATCAGTAAGTTATTCCAACTGAGCTTTAAAACTGCTCTGGAATTATACATTTTGAAATGTCTGGTATATTGCAAGTTCTCAACAAACGTTGGCTGAATTGGGTTTTATCTACACCAGAACTCTTTGCATTATAAATGACACTTCCCTAATTATGTCTGGCTCACAAAATATTAAGAGTTGCTTTCAATTTTCTGAACACGTGGTAATTAGTGAGCCCCCCAGGAGTTCCTGCTGTGGCAGTGGGTTAATCCAACTGCAATAGCTCAGGTCACTGCGGAGGTGTGGGTTCAATCCCTAACCCTGCACCATGGGTTAAAGGATCTGGCATTTCAACTTATGCTGCAGCTGCAGCTCATATTCAATCCCTGGCCCAGGAACCTCCATATGCGGCAGGTGCAACCATTAAAAAAAAAGAGACATCTTAACAATTCAGGATAAATACCAACATGTCCTCTATAGACCTCTTTGATTAGTTCAAAATTCAACCAAACCCAAAAGAATTGAATGCAAGGATGCAGACAGATACATGTGCACCAGTGTTCGTAGCTGCATTACTCACAACAGCCAAAAGGTGGAAATAACTCAATCTGCCCATCAGCAGATCAATGGATAAACACAATGTGGTGTGTGTGTGTGTGTGTGTGTGTGTGTGTGTATATATATATACATATATATATATACACATACATACAACAGAATATTATTCACCCATAAAAAGGAATGGAATTCTGATATGTGCCACAACATGGATGAACTTTGAAAACATCATGCTAAGTGAAATAAGATAGACACGAAAGGATAAATATTGCACGATTCCACTTATATGAGGTACCAAGAATAGGCAATTTCATAGAAAGTAGAACAGAGGTTACCAAGGGCTAGGGAGAGGGAGGAATGAAGAGTTATTGTTTAAAGGGTACAGTTTCTGTTTAGAATGACTTAAAAAAAAGAAGAAAAAAAAAAGGTCCATGGAGTTCCTGTTGTGGTGCAGCAGAAATGAATCTGACTAGTATCCATGAGGATGCGGATCTGAGCACTGGCCTCAGTCACCAGGTTAAGGATCCGGCATTGCTGTGAGCAGTGGTTTAGGTTGCAGACATGGCTCAGATCTGACGTTGCTGTGGCTGTGGTGTAGGCCGGCAGCTGTAGCTCCGATTCGACCCCTAGCCTGGGAACCTCCATATGCCACAGGTGTGGCCCTAAAAAGAAAAAAAAAAAAAAGAAAGAAAAACAAAAGTCCTGGAAATGGACATGGGGACGGTTGCACAACATTGTGAATGTACTTCAATGACATTGAGTTAAATACTTCAGAATAGTACATCTTGTCTTATGTATAGTTTACCACAATTTTAATAAACTTAAAACAAAATCAGTAATTCTTCAAGGCCCAGGAGAAGCCTCAAACTTTCTCAGCTACCTTGACTCTTTCTTATCTGACCACTCACCTCTATGAGGCTCCCAAGTTTACCTTAAAATCACATCATTAAAAAATCAATCCGTTATTGGAGTTTCTGTCGTGGTTTAGTAGGTAACAAATCTGACTGGGAACCATGAGGTTTCAGGTTCGATCCCTGGCCTCACTCCATGGGTTAAGGATCCGGCATTGCCATGAGCTGTGGTTTAGGTCACACATGAGGCTCGGATCTGGCGTTGCTGTGGCTCTGGTGTAGGCTGGCAGCTACAGCTCCGATTAGGTCCCTAGCCTGGGAACCTCCATATGCCACTGGTGCAGCCCTAAAAACACACACACACACACACACAAAAAAAAAATCAAGCCGTTATTATCTTTATTTGTTCCATACAGCTATGCTTGGGGGCCCAAATAGGGTCTTTCTCCTCAGCTCTCTCCTACCTTATACCCAAAGCAGGCCTTCACAGCAGAAGCTCTTTGAACCCTCTAGGCTAAATCACCTACAAGTTTTAAACCGCACTGACCATTGCACAAGAGACATGACTACTCAAGGGTATAGTTCTTCCCCTGTACTTCTTTGCTTTTCTCCTCACGCCACCTGAGTCCTCTGGATTTATTCTCAAGCCTGTTTATGGAAGTTGGACCTGACACTGTCCTGCACATAAAAATGAAGTACTTGTTACTCAGATGAAATCTGAGTATGTGTTGGGGGGAGCTGTTGATTCTCTGACAATTAGACAACACTCTTTAAGGGTGGCTCAACTGACAAAAAGATTATAGGTATTTCAATTCAAGGTAAGTGTGCGTGAGATATTCGAAGATTGGAGGAGGATTCTGCTTTCTGTCTCACTAGGCTGAGCACTACGTTGAAGGAAACCAAAATTAGAAATTGCAGACCTTGCACAGTGGGTGTGGTGTATCGGCAAGAGAGCTGCCAGAAGACTCCCATCAGTCAACCCAAACTCAAAGATAGGGCTCTGCTTCTCCACCAAAAAGGACAAAGCTATCCATTTTTCCTTCCATCAGCAAAAATGAAGCATTCAAGGTAGATCTGCATTTTCTGTGCTCTGTGGATGAAAAGACTACTTCTTCAGAGGCCAGACTGGGCTTCCATGGTAGAAGGTGCTTAATGACCTGTCTAAGGGGTGGTGGGGGGGGGGCTGCCTGCTTGAACAGGGGTGCCCCCCACTCACCTTGAGTGATGATCGGATGGTTATCAACCATCACTGTTCCTTCAACCTCAAGTCTCCACCATCTGCCTCAGGCTTTATACCCCTTCACAAATGTCTAAAGCTACAAAGACTGAATTTATCACTGGGGTTCAAAGTAAGGAAGTTATTTCAAAATCCTCTCCTCTGTGTACACAAATATAAGGAACCAGGCAAAATAATGGAGGGGAAGAAAACCCATGCAGGGAAACCTACTCTAGTTTTGGGGAAGTAGAGCTGTGACAAAGGCAAAACTCACAGCTCCGTTGGTGTTCACTGACCCTTTGGCTCACATACTGTTCAACCACAATTCGTAATAAAAAAAAAAAAAAAAAGCTAATGATTTGTAGAGCCTACTGTTTCTGACATACTTTTATATCCCCACAGGGATACACTGGATAAAAACCAAGATGGAAGGATCCCAATAATTGCCCACAACACCCCTGAGGCCTTAAAAACAAGTAGAATATCCTGGAAATAGAATCAGGCTGGGGGAGGAGGGTATGAGCTCAGTGAAAAACCACACGAGTCCTAAAAAATGCTACTGGCCAGCGGGAGGAGACTACGAACAGACTGTGGATCAGGACACAAACTGAAGGAAGCCACGCCATGCAGGGTCCCGGCGAGGCCCCCATCCCACTGAAGTGAGATCACGCCACCAGAGCCATGAAGAAGTCTCTTGGGTCCACATGCATCTATTGCATGGTTATTACCCTGGCAGTGAACTGGATACTGATGGGGAAACTCAGCTTTGTGTAGGAGACAAATCCGATGCAAATAAAATTAACATTCTGAAAGGTGATAAACAAATTAAAAAAAAAAAAAAAAAAGGGAGCTCCCATTGTGGCTCAGCGGGTTACAAACCTGACTAGTATCCCTAAGGTTCAATCCCTGGCCTTACTCAGTAGGTTAAGGATCCAGCAGCTAAGATCTGGTGTTGCTGTGGCTGTGGTGTAGGCCAGCTATAGCTCTGATTCAACCCCTAAGCCTGGGAACTTCCACATGCTGTGGGTGTGGCCCTAAAAAAAACAATACAAAACAAAAAGCAGAAGAGGAGTTCCCCTTGTGGTGCAGTGGTTAACGAATCCAGTTAGGAACCATGAGGTTGAGGGTTCGATCCCTGGCCTTGCTCAGTGGGTTAAGGATCCGGCGTTGCTGTGGCTGTGGTGTAGGCCAGTAGCTGTAGCTCTGAACTGTGGTGTAGGTTTCAGACATGGCTCGGATCCCGTGTTGCTGTGGCTCTGGCGAAGGCCGGTGGCTACAGCTCCGATTCAACCCCTAACCTGGGAACCTCCATATGCCACAGGAAGCAGCCAAAGAAATGGCAAAAAGACAAAAACAAACAAACAAACAAAAAAAAAAACAAAAAAACAAAAAGCAGACATGCAGGACAGGGGAAGATAATCTAGGACATCCTACAGGGCAGTTTTCCTGATTTAGAGTATGCTCACTAACAACCTTCTAAGAAGTTAATTTCACTCAATGATAGATAACTGTAAATATTGTTTTATATTGTATCACCTTTCATAAAATAGAAAAATCAAATACACTTTTCAGGAAGAGGAAAAAAAAAATGAGCTTTCAGAGAAACTGAACTACTTCGCAACTACAGATTCCCAAATGCACCACCCAAATCCCTACAACCTCCAACCTTTAAAAGCACCTCCAGGGACAAATTTGAGAACAGTCCTAAATGGATCACGTCAATTCCAACTCACAAGTCTACTACTTCCAAAGGATTTTCTGGGTAAGAGAAAAAGTTCAGATGTATCTTTAATCTTGTAATATGGAGATTTAAAGTACTCAACTGAGTAGAACTCATTGTTAAAATCTACTCCAGGAGTTCCTGTCAAGGCTCAGCAACAGTGAACCCAACTGGTATCCATGAGGATGTGGGTTCAGCACCTGGCCTCGCTCAGGGGGTTAAGGATCTGGTGTTGCCGTGAGCTGTGGTGTAGTTCACAGACCTGGCTCAGATCCCACATTGCTGTGGCTATGGTGTAGGCCAGTAGCTGTAGCTCTGACTCGCCCCCTAGCCTGGGAACTTCCATATGCCAAGGGTGTGGCCCTAAAAAAAGCAAACAAAAAAAATAAACTACTCTGGTTTGGACAGGAGGTAAATAATAAGTAAGTCACACAATCTCCTTATTATCCTTTATGTCTTCCACTGTAAAACTCCTATGTTCGGGGGGGGGGGGGGGGGGGGGGGGGGGGGACAATTACTTGGTACAATATAAATTTGGATTTAAAATTTCTTTTAAATTTAAAAATACAAGAAACTGTAAGTTCCTGTCCGTCGTGGCTCAGTGGTTAACGAATCCGGATTAGGAACCATGAGGTTTCAGGTTCAATCCCTGGCCTTGCTCAGTGGGTTTGCCATGAGCTGTGGTGTAGGTTGCAGACGCAGCTCGGATCCCACGTTGCTGTGGCTCTGGCACAGGCTGGCAGCTATAGCTCCGATTTGACCCCTAGCCTGGGAACCTCCATATGCTGTGGGTGCAGCCTTAGAAAAAGCAAAGAGACAAAAAAAATAAAAAAAGAAATTTTCTCTCTGCATGCCAAGTCTAGGTACTACATTAGGTCCAGGATATTTAGTTAGTGATGATACAAAATCTGTTTCAATATTCAAGATAGTTTACAGTTTCGAGAAATAACAATACGCCATTGTAAAATGATCGGCCATTTGAAAGCCGATTTAAAATCACAAAATAACAGAATACCTGTTGCAAAGATGATAAAAAAAAAAAAAAAGGGGCAGCTCCTTAAGCATATTTTTCAGTGTTGGTCTAAAGATTATGAACTCATTGACAGAAGGGAGCCGAAGGCCAGAGAAGAAAAGCTGGAGTGTTAGTCATTAATGGCAAAGAGAGAAAGCTTGGGAACAAAGCCAGCACTTCTGAAACCTGTCTTCATGGATGAAATGGTAATTGAACTCCTACCCTTTGGCCTGGGTGGGGCTGGGGACCAAGAATACAGAGCCGGGGTCCGAAGCCCAGTGGGGAGGCTGGACTCAACACAGATAATGACCCTATACTGAAGCTAGCTCAGGTAAAAAGGGCAGGAGAGGTCAGAGAGTCTTCCTAGAGCTCAAATTAAAGAATGTGTGTGATCTGGCCAGGCTGTGGCCAAGGAGAAGGTCTATCAGGCGGGGAACCGCAAGAGCAAATGTTACACAACTATTGAGGTACGTGCTTAGAAGTCACAGTACCACTCAGCATTGCAGCAGCATCGGGGTGTGAGGCTAGAGACCCAGCAGGGTCTTTGTCATAAGGAGGTGAGCCTGTCCTGATGGAGAACAACTGGTGTGTGTTTGCAGGGGGACACCCCCTTGGGAGCAGTGAAGCAGAGTACTGAGAGTAGGGGACTAGAAACAAGGACGCTGGGGAGACAGGAGCTGAGGAAAGCGTAAGCCAGAGGTGTGGGGGTGGAAGCAGAGATGGGGGAATACGCCTCGGGATGAGCTGGATCTGGGCAGCGAGGAAGCCAGAGGAAGGAGGGAAGACATGACACTCCTGTTTTGGGCTTAAGTGATGGGAAGGTGGGGTGCCCACAGACCGGAGGAGGGGAAAACCAATTTAGGGGCATCTGAACCAGCAGGAGACTGCTGGAAGGTCCCACTCACCGAGGAGGATGTGGGAGAGGTCAGGGTCACTGACATACTGGCCAGCACGCAGGGGTGGTTAAGGGGTGCTAGCCAGGGGTGTCCATGAAATCATCCAAAGAGGCAGTGCAGAGTACAAATAATAGAGAGGCCGGGAAGGAAATGACAAGGCTCTAGGTGGCTGGAGTGATGACTCAATCGGTAAAGGAGAAGCAGGACATTCCAGGCTGGACTGGTACAGAGGGACTGCTGAATGGATGCTGGAATCTCAGAGGATTCTAGCAGGTAGAGGAGCAGACGTGGACAAAGAACCAGTCCCTGATGTCTTCAGCATGTGGGACTGGTCACGGATGGGAGGGGGTAGGGGCGGAGAGTCACAGAACTCAGCCTCACTCATTCACAACGCTGGCTGCACACGAGGACCCCCAACCCCCAGCCCTCACCCACACCCGTCCCACCACAATCTGACAGTATTTGCAGTTGTGAGATGTGGGAGAAGAGAAGCCTTGAGTCAGGGAGAGGAGGGGGGTGGGAGGAGGGAGGCGCAGGGGAGGGAGGGCTCCTGGAATCAGCGAGCACCAGGGGTGGTGGCTAATGGCAGAATGGAAGACACACAAGCTCGCAGAGGGCTCACGTGAAAAGTCAGAGGGATGAGCATCCGCAGAGGCGGCGGCCGGGGAGAGCAACAAGGAAGGACAGAATGGGAGGCAGAGATAGAGAGGAGGGGCTAGCAGAGAAGGCTGGACCTCAAGGACTGATGACTATGGCCATGCGATGCGTGAGGCAGGGTGGAAACACTAATTTTAAGCCTCTCTTTCTTTGCACCTGCTCTTTTCAGAAAAATATCTGGGGCACAGAGGAGCCGTGACCCATGGGGGTACCACATTCTCATGCCCATCTGAGCAAGAGAGAGTCACCAGGCTCCCCAGTGCTAGAAAGGGATGTCCCAGCGCCAACAGGGCTGCCATTCCCTGGAGAGGGAGGGTCACACCACGCCACCCCCCCACACCCTCACTGGTTCACCTTTCTGACGGCTTTCAGCCAGACTGGATTCACCTGTGGTTTGGCCCCTTCCTGTCTCTGCTCTTGAGAACGGTTTCCTCCTGGGGGTCCTGGTCAGGCCCTCAACTTTCTGTCTTAACCACATGGACAAACCCAGTGCTAATAAATCGCCTGTGTGATCACACCTTTCCCATCGCATTTGCATTTTCTGCTTTTCTGACTGTTATCGTGACCCCTGGACAATCACCCGGGCTTCATTCTCTGCTGCAAAGCATTTCCCTACTCAGACCCCTCAAACGTTGTCCATCTGGGAGCTTCCCTGTACTTGAACCCTCAGCCCCTTCCTTCCATCAGCTCTCCATTCACAAGTATGCCATCTGGTGGCAAGGGAAGACGCCCTCAGGCTGCTTTTGCTGGTTGAAAAGCACGGCCAAGATCAAGGTGATGTTAGATGTTCCGCTTGCTTCTAAGGAAACTTACTGAGGGGACTCAGCAGCAAAGGTTCAAGCTTCCAACAAATGCCTTTTAAAGATATGTCATCTGTAAAAGCTTTTCTCAGGTTGGAGGCCATGAGCAAAATTATTAATTGTTCGGTGTCTGCTAAGATACTCAATATGTGTATATTGTAGATAAAATATGTAACTGCATAGTTCTGCTCTGAAGCAGTTAATGGAGGATGTGGAGGGGAAAAAATGTAATTAATGGTGGGGACACAAAGAAATTCTGGATTCTAGATCTTGGGCAATTCCTTTAGGTTCTAGGCCTCTGTTTCCTGTTCTAAAAAACTAAAAAGAGGCCATCAAAAGCCATTAAAAGAAAAGCAAAAAAAAAAAAAAAAAGGCATTGGAAAAAAAAAAAAGCCATCAAAAGCTCTAGGATTCTAGGATCCGTAATTAAATACTTAGGCCAACATAAAGAAACACCCTTGTAAAGATCCAGTGGCTGGATATAAAAGATATCGTACCTGTGGCAAAAGTGAATAGCAGGTGATATAAATAATATGACTAATCATCTCCTTTGTTCTTAAATGACTCTTTGAACACAGAATAAGAGCCTAAACATGGAATTGGATTCCTAGCTCTTAAATCTTATAAAGTGAACAATAAAACGTGGAGATGCACGTGTCATCCTTTCGACAATGAAAGAAGGATCCTTCGCAGCTTATTATTTTGCAGAATTTCTTCTCGATACACAGTCACCCCCAGCAGCAAAGGCTTTCACAGGGTTACTTAATCTATTTCCTAAGAAAAATACGACCTGACGTTTGAGGAAGCAGGACTTCCCCTTCTGATCTCAGACAGAGATACACACAACCACCATGAAGGGTCTCTTTGGGGAGTCAGATAAGGACTAGATTTGACAAGCCCAAGGATTCATCCCTGTGGCAGAAAAAAGGAACGTCCTCATTTCCAGAGGGTTTTTCCCAATTGCCCAGTGCAGCTCCTGTTGTAAATACGCAGATTTCCGTGTTTTGAGTTCTGGCAAGCACTTACTGAAATAAGCAGCAGATACGAAGCAGAAGGACTGAAATCCAATAAACCAGAACAAGACCTCACCATCTGTGAAGTCTGGGGTACGGGTGGGGAGGGGTGGGAGCACTTGACTTCTTTCAACATGAACTTCCTTGCCTTAAAGAACCACTGAAGAACAAAATGAGAAGAGGAGGGCCAGAAGAGCATCGATGACTGGCCACACTAGCCAAAGGCCAGCTTCCCCGCAGACCTACCAAGCACCAAGAGAGAGACGTGTGTGGGCCTCACCTCCCAGCAGGGCCCCCTGGCTGCCCACTCCAGAGGGCGAGAGCCAGACCCTTGAAAGCTTTATCAGAAGGACCTGCTGGGTGCACACTGCCTTCTTGTCGGTGCTGTGGTGGACACGTGTGATGGAGTGAGGGCTCCTAGAACACACCCATCTAACTGGTCATCCTACCATGTATTTCCACCAACCCGGATACCGATCATTCCTCAAAATGCCAATTCCCAGGTTCGGGAGGGGGAAATGAGCTTGGGTTGGCAGCAAACAAAAACTTAAATAAAAATATGTGATGTCCCTAACCTCTAGTTCTAATTCTACAGCACCTCATCCTAATGACATCCAATCTAATTCCAATAAGCAAGAGGTTGTCCAGTCAACATTTTTACATTCATGAATGTAAGTATTTGCCCACCGGGGGTTTTTAAAATTTTTTTTGGTGGTAAAACAGACATAATATAAAATCTACCATTTTGGAGGTCCCGTCATGGCTCAGGGGAAACAAATCCAACTCGTATCCATGAGGATTCGGGTCCATCCTTGGCCTCACTCAGTAGGTCAGGGATCTGTTGCCGTGAGCTGTGGTGTAGAGGTTGCAGAGGTGGCTTGGATTCTGCATTGCTGTGGCTATGGCACAGGCTGGCGGCTGCAGCTCTGATTCGACCCCTAGCCTGGGAACCTCCATATGCCATGGGTGCAGCCCTAAAAAGAAAGAAAAAAAAAAAATCTACCATTTTAAACATTTTTATTATGCAATTGAGTGGCAAGAAATACATTCTCAGTGTTGTGCAAAAACCACCCCACTAGCTATCTTCAGAGTTTTTTCATCATCCCAAGGTGAAAGTCTGTACCCCACTCAACTATAACTCATCATCTCTCCTCCCTCCAGCCTCTGGCAACCACCACTCTTACTTTCTGTCACAATAACGTGACTACTCTAGGGACCCTATATAAGCAGAATCATACATTTGTCCCTCTGTGTCTCACTTATTTAACTCAGGGCAACATCTCCTAGGTTCATCTCTGTTGTAGTAGCACATGTCAGAATTTCTAAGGCAGAATAATACTCTATCATGTGTCTATACCACATTTTGGGTTTTTTGTTTTATTTTTTGTCTTTTTTTCCATTTCTTGGGCTGCACCTGTGGCATATGGAGGTTCCCAGGCTAGGGGTCGAATCGGAGCTGTAGCCACTGGCCTACGCCACAGCCACAGCAACACAGGATCCGAGCCACGTCTGCAACCTACACCACAGCTCACGGCAATGCCGTATCATTAATCCACTGAGCAAGGGCAGGGGATCAAACCTGCAACCTCATGGTTCCTAGTCAGATTCGTTAACCACTGCACCACGACGGGAACTCCTATACCACAGTTTGGTTTATCCATTTATCCTGAAATTTTCCTGGGGCACTTTATGTCTTTTTTTTTTTTTTTTTTTTTTTTTAGGGCCACAACCATGGCATATGGAGGTTCCCAGGCTAGGGGTCCAATCAGAGCTGTAGCCACTGGCCTACGCCACAGCAATGCCAGATCCAAGCCACGTCTGTGACCTACACCACAGCTCAAGGCAATGCTGGATCCTTAACCCACTGAGCAAGGCCAGGGATCAAACCTGCAACCTCATGGTCCCTCATCGGATTCTTTAGCACTGCACCATGACGGGAACCTCCTGAGCCACTTTTAAACTCTGTCTTCAAATGTGATCTACATTTTCAAAAGCCCTCTCTGATTTTCTAGCCCTGAAAGATGCCTGGAACAATACTTAGCTTAAATAGATAGTTAAGCTAATTTTCACCATAATGGGTCAATCAATACATTTTACTAGTGATTATACTCTCAATTCTGCTTTTAACAGACTTGTCGGCTAAGGGAAATTGCACCTTCCCCTCCATCCCATACAGGAGAGGACAGAATGCTTTTTCCTTCTATTTCCACTTTCAAAATGTCACTTTATAGCCACAGGGCTGGCTTAAAGTAAAAATACAATTAAAAAAAATCTATCTGAAGCAATTGCCAGAGAAAAGCTTACCAGCATTAGTAACTATCTTGAAAAATTAGCAGAGGCCAAAAGGTTTAGCTGCAGGCTTGCATTAGAAGCTGGGGAAAATTCCCCATTCTCCCCTTTTTTCACAAACCAGGTAGAAGTATAACCAGGAGTCCCTTTTTAACCTGCCTGTCTCATCTGGCCATGGAAGAGGTTCTGTTTTTCTTTCTTGGTTTTTTTTGGGGGGGATTTTTAGGGCCAAACCAGCAGCATATGGAGGTTCCCAGGCTAGGGATCAAATTGGAGCTGTAGCCACTGCCCTATGCCACAGCCATAGCAATGTGGGATCTGAGCTGTGTCTGTGATCTACATACACCATGGCTCATGGCAACGCTGGATCCTTAACCCATTGAGCAAAGCCAGGGATCAAACCTGTGTCCTCGTGGATGCTAACCACTGAGCCATGACTCAGAACTCCAAAGAGGTTCCGTTTCTTAGGTGCTAAGAGAGTCAATTTTTAGGAAGGCAGTGGATGCATTTTCTGTCTGAATTGAATTGAAAGGACTGGGATTAGGGCTGAGAACAAAAGGAGTGAGCCAGGCCCCACCCTAGAGTTGGGGGTTGTGGGGAGGGGAGGGAAGAAACGACAGGACCACACAGGTAGAGAGGTAAGACCTCAACCCCGGGTGGGGGTTGGGGGATCAATGTTCTCATCAAACCTAAGGCTGAGGCTTGGATGGGTTTTTTTGGTGGGGGAGGAAGCAAGTTTGCAACTTATTCTCAAATGGGTCATAAAAACTAACATGTATATACATGGACAGAGTAAATGTGGCAAATTATTAACAAGTGGGGAGTCTAGGTGAAAGGTGTCCTAAGGTTCTCTGTATTCATCTTGCAACTTTTGTAACTTTACTCAGCAATGTTAAAGAAAGCTCAGAGACCTGTGATGAGGGTGCTTCTCTGAGCTTGGATGAGCAAGGAAAGCAACAGGAATATAATGCAAAAGTGTGGGTTTGGGAGGTTCCAAAGCGAGCCATGTTGAGACCTGGGGGAAGCAACCTGACCTCTTCAAGCCTCGGCCTGACGTCTATAAATTGGCATGAGAAACAGCAGAATTCTTAACGTGATCCCTAAATCCTGTACCCACCTTGCATTCAATAAATGGTCGCAAATGAGAAATAGCGTTTATGATGTTTGTTCCCAAATTTACTGCGTTTATTGCGTGCACTTAATCTAACAGGGCTTTACGCTAAGTGGACAAGAGCGTGCTGAGTCCCAAATGCAAAACAAACACAGCAATCGATTAACTGGCAAAACGTCTGCAGATGATCAGTTCCTCTAATCAAAAGCAAGATTCCCACAAGCCGCTCCAGATTTGAAAACCTCTATCTTTAAAAAGAATTTGAGCCCTCGCTCTCAATATGTGTATTTTTATAAATTACACCGATGTAGGCTACTTGCCAGCCCTTCCACTGATTACCAGCAGGGCTTATTGAGTTTCTGATTGGAGGCAAATGCCCCCAGTTTGAAGCCACTTTTGCCTCTAAGAGGTAAATGCCATACTGCTACTTTCTAGAATAGGAACGAAAAACCCTAGCTTTAGCCAGGTCAAGACAAATTGACCAAAATGAGGCAAAGGTGTGCAGCTGTGTTCTTCTGGCAAATAGATCTGAAAGTGGGTGGGGGAAAGACTGGTGCCCCAATGTCAACTTCTGTGAGCAGAGCAGGCAGATCCTGCTAGAAGCCCTGAGAGAGGACAGGGGACAACCGTCATTTCCCTGGAAACTTCCCAGGTGCCACCTTTACCCCTCAGGCTGCTGGCTTCTGGCCTGGGTATTACGAACATCTCCAAGGCCAGAGGATTTCTCTCCTTTCCCATATCCCTGGAAGCATAAGACTCAGAAATTCTCTTGGATGTCCCACAGGCCAGACACCAGATTAGACCCAAATCATGAGATTCTGCTGCCATTGTGCAAGGGATGCATCTTTCCAGCAATAGGATGAGTTCATGGCAGCAACCGCCCCTGTAAAATAAAACCCATCAGGTGATACCGCCATCAAATTGCATAAGTTAACCAGCCCACGAGCCCTAGGGATAAAGATGAGATGGCCTCCCCCCAATTCATTCATCTAAAGATTTTTCTTGAAGAGAAAGACAAATCCCATATGATTCACTTATATGTGGACTCTAACATACGGCACAAATGAACCTATCTGCAGAACAGATACAAACTCATTGACAGGAGTTCCCGTTGTGGTGCAGCAGAAACAAATTCGAATGTAATCATGAGGTTTCAGGTTCAATCCCTGACTAGCTCAGTGGGTTAAGGACTCAGCATTGCCATGAGCTGTGGTATAGGCTGCAGATGCAGCTCGGATCCCACGTTGCTGTGGCTGTGGCGTAGGCCAGCAGCTATAGCTCCAATTTGACGCCTAGCCTGGGAACCTCCATATGCTGTGGGTGCAGCTGTAAAAATGCAAAAACAAACAAACAAAAAAAAAAAACCTTATGGACATAGAGAATAGTCTTGTGGTTGCCAAGGGGGAGAGGGAGGGAATGAGATGGAGTGGAGTTTGGGTTAGTAGATGCAAACTATTATGTTTCAAGTAGATAAGCAATGAGGTCCTGCTGTATAGCACAGAGAACTATATCCAATCACTTTTTTTCTGCTGTTTTTTTGTCTTTTTGTCTTTTTTGGGCCACACCTGTGGCATATGGAGGTTCCCAGGCTAGGGGTCGAATCGGAGCTACATCTGCCAACCTACACCACAGCCACAGCAACTCAGGATCTGAGCCACGTCTGCAACCTGCACCACAGCTCCCGGCAACGCTGGATCCTTAACCCACTGATTGAGGCCAGGGATTGAACATGCGTCCTCATGGATGCTAGTCAGGTTCACTAACCGCTGAGCCACAAAGGGAACTCCTATGTCCAATCACTTGTGATGGAACATGATAAAGGATAATATAAGAAAAAATGTATATATATACATATATATGTATAATGAGTCATTTGCTGTACAGCAGAAATTGACAGAACACTATAAATTAACTATAGTAAAAATTTTTAAATATATATATACAAAATAAATACATAAAGATTTTTCTTGAATGCTTGCTATGTGCTGGGCCCCTGGGCAGCAGCAAAGAAGGCAAAATCTCTCCCCCTCTTAGAATTTATATTTAGCTCCACCGGTAAGTATAAACCAATAATTATACAATTATATAATTACAATGTGAAGAGTCTGGAGCAGTACACTGTACAAGGAGTGCTGACCTGCCCTGCCCTGTGGGGTTGAAAAAAAGATTGCAAAGGAAACCTACGAGCTGGGGTCTGAAGTGCACAAGGAGACCAGGAGGTGCTGCCCTTGGCAGTGGGGCAGGATGGCTCCTGCAGCCCCAAGGAGCAAGGACACCTTTAAGGACTAAAGAAAGCACTGAAAACAAAGGTACCTTATGCAAAAAGGAAATCAAGAGGAGCCACTGGAGGCCTTGGACAGGATGTCCCTAGACAGACTTTATTCCAAGAACACTGGGAAGTCTGTGGAAGGTTTGCATCAGAGAGGGACACTACCACATTTACCCCTTTAAAATATCACCCAGATACTTTAGGCCTTCTCATCATCACCCTTCTTCCCCTCATGCATGTTTTCTGAAGGCCCCTTGCAGCCTCTACGGGGCTCTGTCCCTGGACCACCACTGTCTGCTTTCCTGTCTGGACCACCCGAAACTCCTATCTATCCTTTTAGTGCCACAGAAGGAGAACTGAGAATTGCACCCTCGTCTGACATCCAAAAGACCACACAAGCATTCATCATTTGAAATTTGTAAACTATCACAGCTCAAGGCCGTGACAAAGCCCAGTCCTTTTTACACTGGAGATGAGTGGTTCTCAAACTTTAAACCTGTACTGGGATGGCCTGGAGGGCTTGGTCAAGGGGCCCCCTGAGCTCCCCCTGGGGGTGGGAAGGGAGCGTGTGCATTGCTGACAAGCCTCAGGTGATGCTGCTGCTGCAGGTCCAGGCCAGGCCCATCCTTGGAGGACCAGTTAGCCCCTCCCCGCCAAGGCAGGCAGCAACCAGGAGAAACCCATGGCATGAGTGCAGCATTTTTTTTTTTTTAAACCAAAAGCTGTATCTTGGAATTCAAAGTAAACCTGCAAAAACAGATTTTCTTGAGTGAGCAAAATCTGCCTGGCTTTTACACCTAGAAATCGGCCTCGCACTGGGTCCCCCTGACAAGCTTTGGCAGCCACTCGGGCACAGATTTTTCGAATCCCCAAGCTTTAGAAGTGGGAAATGTTGCAGGATTCACCAGTCACAGCTACAGGACTCCGGAATAGTGACACTGGGTGGCAAACACAACTTCTGCAGTGCATCAGATCTCAATCTGGTGCATGATCCAAGGGCTCAGAGCCCATGTCCCCAGCCCATGCTGGCCCAGTGATGGCCTCTGGCTCCCATGTACAGTGGGTAAGGGACAGAGAAAACAGCACAGGCCTCTCCTTAGCTGGTATGTAGTCTTGCACACAGTCCTATCAAACGCCAGGCATCTCTTGGTGAGTAGTCAAGATACCATTCACCCATTTTCTAAATTGCTAATCAGATAATTGTTGTACTCGTTAATTCCACAGCCATTCTACATCTGAATAAGCAAAATAAAAAATAACTGAGACCCAAAACAATCACACTGGTCTAAAAGCACACTAATGGACAAAATCTGTTTATTCAAATTTGTTGTGACATCCATCAAAACACTTGGCTGGTCAATTTGCTTAATGAGTGTTGACTTTTCCCTTAATTTTTCTTGGGTGACATTCACTTAGAGCAATACATTAAGCCTGCTACCCATTCGCAAAGAATTCTTAATAACCAGCCCAGTGTTTGAAATGATCTGACAATGATCTTGAGGAAATGTCTGAAAATGATCTTGCTCTAATCTCCAGAATTTTAAAAAAAAAAGTATCCAATACGCCCATTGAGAAAGTTTGACTTCTTCCTCAAATGGCTTTAGAATAATGGCCATCCCTAAATACAGGAGGAAAAAGGGGCCAATTCTAAAATTGTAACCTTTTAGTATATAATTTGAATCACTGGCCAACTGGAGAAAACTCAAGTTGGAAGAAGGAAATTTAGTACTTTTGGAAATCTAAATTAATATTATGTCAAGTCCTGGCAGCATTTTTTTTCAAATGACTATAATTAGAGATATGCAAATTCTTCACTGGGGGAAAAAAAAGCTGAAAGAGAAAAATGTACCTAATTAAGTAATGACTTTATCTTTATTAGATGGTATTCAAAGTGTAAATGTGGTTTAATGCTTTTAAAACCATAAAACACCATTATTTCCTTCAGAACTTCAAGGACTATCAAAGCAAACAATGGCAGAAGTTTGTCACTTTTTATACCTTTTCCTCAGAAACAGCTCAGATGTGGGTTTCCTGGTACTCAGATGAGTTCAACCATTGCATTTTGTCATAAACAATAAGCTTAGAATATAGGTAGCCCACAAAGTGGCCAGTACAGACAATAAAACCATGCCAGAAAGACACAAATGAAAAGAGAGTTACACTAACTTTTCTCTCTACAGCACATTTTCAAGAGCTTATTTTGGAAGAAAATTATTGTTAAAAGCAGCGACCAGTGGTGTAATGTGTTAAGACTTTGCTTCTTGGCTCCTGATTTGGTAGGCCCGAAGGTTGCAAAAATCGTATAAAGTCCATACAGATTCTGGCAAGGCGGTGGCAGCAGCATAATTATTGACTCTGCCCAAAGCTAAAAACAGACAACTAGAGCAGAACCAAAAACACGGACAGTATCTGAAACATGACCAGGTGCCAAGATGTCCAGCTCAAAGAACTGCCTTTAGGGACTCAGCAGAAAGCTCAGAGGGCCTTTGGGAGACACCCGCAGAAGCTGGCCGAGGGCTCTGCAGGTTCCAGCGTCCCCAGAAATGCAGAAAGGATTGGAGCCATGTACCTCTAATGGGCTGGATGTTGCGGGTGGAGGAGGTCTGATCCCTCTGAACTAACAAAACTAGGTCAAAGGCCTACACCCAGGAGAAACTGCAGGTGAACTGAAGGTGGGCAAAATGGGGCAGAGGAAAGGAAAGGTTCAGATGGGCAAGGGGTGGGAACAGGGACCCCAAAAAAGTAATCTTAGGATGTAGACAAGTGGAGTCCCTACATTTTTACCACTTGATGAAAAAATGTGAGTGAGTACTCCAGAATCGTGAAGCTAGAAAAGCTCTAATAACTCTGCTAAGAGTGTAGGAAAATTCATAGTCAACAACAGAAAAGAACTGCAGTTGAATTCCAAATATTTAAAGAAAAAAATAAGGAATAGAACGCCATCCCTAGTATAGACAATAAAACCATGCCAGAAAGACACAAATGAATACCATAACTTAATATTTCAAAAATGAGCTAAAAGAAATTACAGAAGCTATAAAGAATGGCCTAAATCAGAAATTTTAAAGCTCAGAGATGAGCTAATTGGAGATATATCGTTATTGAACACTAGAAACTAACACAACATTGTAAATCAACAATGCTTCAGTAAAAATAAATAAAAGACAAACAAAGCTGGTTAGAGAAAGGGAAGATTTGAAAATGGAGCTAAAGAAGGAGTTCCCATCGTGGTGCAGCAGAAACGAATCCAACTAGGAACCATGAGGTTATGGGTCCCGTCCCTGGCCTAGCCGGCTCAGTGGGTTAAGGATCCGACGTTGCCATGAGCTGTGGTGTAGGTTGCAGATGTGGCTCAGATTCTGTGTTGCTGTGGCTGTGGTGTAGGCCGGTAGCTATAGCTCTGATTGGACTCCTAGCCTGGGAACCTCTAAGAACTTAAAAGTGAAAGGTGGAGTTCCCCTCATGTCTCAGTGGAAACTAATCTAACTAGCATCTGTGAGGATGCAGGCTCAACCCCTGGCCTCGCTCAGTGGATTAAGGATCTGGCATTGCCATGAGCTGTGGTATAGGTTGCAGGCAGAGCTCAGATCCTGCATCACTGTGGCTGTGGTGCAGGCTGGCAGCTGTAGCTCTGAATCAACCCCTAGCCTTTGGTGTGGCCCTAAAAAGATAGAAACAAGACAAAACAAAGCAAAAAAGAGAAAGAAGAAAAATCATTTCAGAAATAAAAGGTAAATAAAAAGAACACAGCAGCAAATAAAATGAATAATGCTTTAAAAGTAGAAGATGGAAAGGAGAAAAAAACTTAAATTCAAGCAAATACGAAGACATTAAAAGGTTCTGAGAGAAAAGGATCTCTATAAAAGAGGCAAAGAAGATCTAACATACACACAATGTTGTTCCAAAAGCCTAGAGGAATAGAACAAACAGCAAAAGCTACACTGCAAGAAAAACTGAAAATTACAGTTGGCCCTCTGTGTCTGCACATCCCACACCTACAATACTAAGAGCCAGCTGTACTATGACATTTTATATAAGCAACTTGAGCACCCAGGATTCTCGTAGACATGCGGGTCCTGGAACCAATCCATTGCAGATACCAGGGGATACTGCACATGCTAAAGTGGCTCATCAGGTCCTTCAAACCATCAACCCAGAGCAGTCCACACCACACAACTACTGGACTTCAAAGAATAAAGGTTAGGGGAATTCGCGTCGTGGCACAGTGGTTAACAAACCCGACCAGGAACCATGAGGTTGCGGGTTCAATCCCTGCCCTTGCTCAGCGGGTTAAGGATCCGGGCATTGCTGTGAGCTGTGGTGTAGGTCACAGATGCAGCTCAGATCCTGCGTTGCTGTGGCTCTGGCGTAGGCTGGCAGCTATAGCTCCAATTAGACCCCTAGTCTGGGAACCTCCATATGCTGTGGGAGTGGCCCGAGAAATGGCAAAAAGACAAAAAAAAAAAAGAATAAAGGTTTAAAAAAAAAAAAGCCCTTTGGGCATCCAGGCAAACATACCAGGTTAAATATGAAGGAAAGAAAATCAGATGGCCAGCAGACTCTGACAACACTTTATGGAAGAAGACAACAATGGTAAAATCTTCAAGATTCTTGAGCAGAGAAAAGATGGACCAAGAACTTCCATTAGAAATCCCGACTTTTAAGTAGAAAGGCCTATGTACCCTGCCTCTAAGGTGAAATGTAAAAACATTAAATACAGTGAAATACAAAAAAATAAAATAAAAAAAAAAGTAGAAAGACAAAGGCTACAGACCAGCTGTGAACATAATTCAGGAAAGATCCCCCATGAGTGCCTCCTGAGTTATCCATCAGAGGATGAGCGTCAGAAAACCAAAATATCAGGAAAGACAGGACACAAGGACTACTGGGGCAAGAAGCAAATATATAGTTACTTGTGGAATTAACATTAAATGGTGGTAACGAATGAGGGAGCAGAGTATGTGGTGATATCTAGATATTCTGATAAAGTAATTTTGGTACAGCTATCTGCCAGGTAGAATATGTGTGCTGATGGCCTCACAGATAGTGGCAGTGACAAGGATATTGTTTCAAACCCCAAGCTAGGGGAGAAAAGCAAGAGGTAAAATGGGCTAGTAGCTAATTTAAGTGTCACTGGCAGTGGGAAACCAATAGAAAATAGCTCCCCAGAAATAGCAAACCAAAGATATTATATAAAGCTACCAGGATAAAAGCAACCATTACAACAAAAACGAAAGCACAAGTCTTTGCAAGTATCCAGCCGTATTATCCAAAAAAAGGTAAAGACTAATATAGAAGACCATCTATTAAGTCTTCTCAAAAAAGAAATCAACCTTGAACACGATCACACCTCTAAATGACTAATTTCCAGGAAATTCAGGGGACAGAGAACATGCTAAATGGTACCACGGGAATGCAAGCAGCAGCATTTCAGACTGTGAAAAACTGCACAGGACAAATTCTCAGTTTCTTCAATAAACATTGGGATGGAGTTCCCGTCATGGCTCAGTGGTTAACGAATCCAACTAGGAACCATGAAGTTTCGGGTTCGATCCCTGACCTTGCTCAGTGGGTTAACAATCTGGCATTGCCATGAGCTGTGGTGTAGGTTGCACATGGCTTGGATCCCAAGTTGCTGTGGCTCTGGCATAGGCCAGTGGCTACAGCTCCAATTGGACTCCTAGCCTGGGAACCTCCATATGCCGTGGGAGTGGCCCATGAAATGGCAAAAAGACAAAGAAAAAATAATAATAAAATAAAATAAACTTTGGGCCATAGATCCTATAAGAGAGAAATGACTTAAAGGCCATATCAACCAACAGCCATATGTGGGTCTTGTTTGGAGTCTATCACATATTTATATATTCATAAATGTTTTTATATTCATTTTCAGTAAGGGAAATGGGAATCCTGGATACTCAATGACACTGTGGAATTTTATTGATTTGGAAGGCTGTGACATTGGCATTAGCATTATGCTTAGGGAAGGGAACCTTTCTGTTTTAGAGCTGCATACTAAAAACCTCCACAGATGAGAGCTTATGATGCTTGAGATATGCTTCAAAGCAATGGGAGGACAAAGTGGGTAGAAGTTAAGCAAAAAGACTGGCATGGATCCACCTGCCGTAGCTGGATGATGGTGGGTGATGGGTCTATGAGGGTTCATTACACTGTTCTCTGTGTGTGAGATGGCCCTATTAAAAAAACGTATTTTTTAATATATTTTAAAGTTATGTATTTGCATACTTATATATTTATATATTTACATATTTATATTTTTTAAATTAATGTGAGATTCAATTCATCCATCTAAAAATAAAATGGCTAATAGGTTTTTAAATAACCCAGGGAAGAGCATAAAAAGAAATGGCCCCTTACTTTTTTAAAAAACCCTTTCCTAGTCAACTGATAGCAAACTAAAGCAAAATTTAGGCCCTGAAATTCTCATCCAAACAATAGGTGCTCTCCAATGATGATGACACTGGATAAGAATTCTCTAGGAGTTCTTATTGTGGCTCAGCGGGTTGAGGACCCAACGAGTATCCATGAGGACGCAGGTTCGATCCCCGGCCTCACTCAGTGGGTTAAGAATCCAGTGTTGCCAAGAGCTGTGGTGTAGGTCACAGATGCTGCTTGGATACGGAGCTGCGATGGTTATATGGAGGCAGCTGTAGCTCCAATTGACCCCTAGCTTGGGAACTTCCATATGCCACAAGTGCAGCCCTAAAAGAAAAAAACAAAAAGAATTCTCTGGTTTAGAAACACCGGTCTTTATCAAACCTAAAGTAAGAGCTTGAAAGCATTGACTCATCACTACTTAAAGTACACACACTTACGTATCTAAAGCCACTCGTTTCATCAAAATTGTTAAATGACATCCTACCAGGCATCTGAGCATCTGCCTGCATGCTTCAATCACAGCTGTGTTTGGTGGAGATGCTTTCTTGCCCATAACTCAAGAGGGTACCACTTTCTGTCCCTAGACTTTCTTTTCTTTATTGATTCCTTCTTGAGGATCAATAGTAACAATACTGAAGGCAGCAGAGTCCTACTGCATGCCCAAGAACTGACAGAGAAGGAACTTTCCAGTGTCCACTCTCCTTTGGGGGAGTCCTTGATTTAAAGCTAAAGAGCTCATCACTTCAGGGACCTCTTGAAAGGTCATCTGAAGGTTAAAATGCAAAAAAGCCAAATAAAGTTGACCCGGGGTCACCTCACCTAGGTCCACTGCAGGAATGTTGAAATACTGTATAACTGACCTGCCTAAATGGCGCTTTGTCAGACTCCAAGTACCATCAGTGAGACATAGGTATTATTAAAAACCAAAGATGGTCAGATTTCGACAAGTAAAAAAAAAAAAAAAAAAAAGGTGGAAGAATTTTAAAAGGAGCTGCAGAACCCCCAGTTTTTAGAGAACATACGGACTAGCATTCAGCCTGGACCCCTGAAGCATCTCTCTCAGCTGTGAAGCAGCATTCTGGTCCAGTCTGAAAAAAATGGTTCCAAACCCACTGACAGATGACGCATGTTGGTGCATTCAAGGCTCTGCGAAGTCCTGAAAGTGAAGACACCTGTTTACACGCCCCGATGTGGCAGATACTCAGTCCACCCCACTCCGTACATCCCCCATCCTCAAACCTGCTCTAGAAGCTGGAGCCTTGACAAGCCCTTTCCAAGGGCACCACCAGGGCAGAAAAGGACTCCAGTGACGAACATCTCACAAAGCTCCTCCTGGTTTGGCCCCACCCCCATCTCTCACCATTTGGCCCCCATGAACCCAGCTCCCCACCCGCCACCCTGAGAAACTTCGCCTTTCTCTGCTTCCTTCCTTAATTGACCATAATGCAAAAGTGAAATCAATCTAAACGAAGCGGCTTTCTCTGAGAGACCCTAGATGTTTTTGGTTTGGTTTGTGTTTCTCCTTCTGGGCTCTTTGTGGACCTGGGCTTGTCAAAGAAAACGAATTCACTAGAACAGAAGACCCACGAGGACAAGAATGTGTGCCTGGTGTGTCCATGGCTGTACCCCGTACCACATCAATAATTCTCTGTGAACACATCTCTAAATTCCTGGTCTGGGAGTTCGCGTCGTGGCGCAGTGGTTAACGAATCCGACTAGGAACCATGAGGTTGCGGGTTCGGTCCCTGCCCTTGCTCAGTGGGTTAACGATCCAGCGTTGCCGTGAGCTGTGGTGTAGTTTTGCAGACGCGGCTCGGATCCCGCGTTGCTGTGGCTCTGGCATAGGCCGGTGGCTACAGCTCCAATTCAACCCCTAGCCTGGGAACCTCCATATGCCGCGGGAGCGGCCCAAGAAATAGCAACAACAACAACAACAACAACAACAAATAAAAAAATAAATAAATTCCTGGTCTGCAGAGGGTCCATTTAAAAGATACTGAAGGAAGAACAGGATGAAGCTGTACATTTTAAGCACTACAGTTTTAGGCCCATAGCTGCTGGTCCAAGTTTCCCGGAGGGGAGAGAAGCCATCTGTCCCTGCCTTGGACTGTCCACCTGATGGCAGAGTGCTCCCTGCCTGAGTCCTTTCGACACACTGGCCCGCCTCTCCTTAGAAGGCAGTCATTCTGAAAGTCAAGTGATCATTTTAAATAATATCCCTGGAAAAAATGCTGGAATGGAAATTAGGCTACACATTCAGATCTCCTAAAAAATTCATAAACCCTTCTACATATGCTAGTTTATTTTAAAAGACAGGAAGGGGGGGGTGCTTCTCTTTCATGAAAGTGATGCATTTTGGTTGCGCTAGAAATGTGTCTACCGTGTCCCTGTAGTAAATACACTGAAATAAGGAGAAAACCCTTTCAACATCCCAATTAAATGTTTTCAAGTGGCGAGTCTAATGACATATGTTGGGAGTAAGAATCCCGGTGTAATTTAACAATGACAAAGAGCCTAAAGACCACTCCGTGTGGTTTAACCAGGCCATTTCTTGAAATGAAAAATCTTCCATCGGCCATTCAAAGACATCTAACGTTGTGAAAATTAGGATGAAAACTCATTTTTAACATTTAACAAACTGAACTACTGTATCACTTTAAAAGGACCCATGGTCTTTCCAAGTAGAAGAATGCTCAATTTTTTAAACCATAGTCTTATTTTCTTTTCAACATGCACTAGGCCAAACGCCACATGGAATTGCTAATAAATGTTTTCCCCAGAAGCCAAATCTACATTAGCTCCCTTTCTACAAATACTTCCTTCCAATAAAAAGAGACACCAAATCATTTCCAAAGTTCTCTGTGAAAACACCTCCTTTGTTCTAACCCAGCAATGCAATTCTTCTGCTAAAGAGTCTGCATGGGCCATTATATTTAAATTACTGGCAGCCCAGGATTGCTTTGAAGAATTTTATTAACGCCCTTTGAAATAACCTGGGTCACATGGGGTGAACCCAAATGAAGCTGAAGGTTTGGCCCTACTCAGGAACTTACAGATACCAGGAAAAAAAGTAAGATTACTCCTCTTTTAATTTTCTCTGTGATTTCTTTATCCATTACGTCAAGAACAAGGCATTCATTCATTCTCTGGAAAGGACTATCACTCACACTTTTTCCTTCAGTGACAGGCTTCTGCTTCCCACAGCCACCTCCTCCCCTTGGGGCGAGCAGTAACCAGTGTCCCTCATTACCTCCTAATTACCTTCTAATGCAGGCCTAGGGAACTCAGGGCAGAATCACAAGGCATCTGAAGCCACCTGGGACTCTTACCAGGCTTGGGGGTTTCACTTATTGCTAGCTTTTTTTGGTGTTCTTAACACATGAATTTATGCAGACTGATACATACCTGACTTATCATTTTATTAAATATTTAAAATTGGTTAATAAGCAAAGGCTCAGAGATGATCTCTTACTACTATCAGACGTTGAGCCTCCAAAATCTGCAGTTTTGGATGGGGCGGGGTAAGCAAGTAGAAAGGTGGGGGGTGGTGATTAGCCCTGGACTTAAAAGCCAACTCCTAGTACATGCATAGCCCATCGACCTCTAGATTTGCATTGGTCATACTATATAGGTAATACCATCCAATAATAGATGTTTCTGTTTTTCTCTGAATTCTTTCTCTGTAAGTACCTACTAGACCAGACCATACTTGCAAAAATCTCAACATAAGGCATCATAGGAAATACTGTGATTACTGCAGAATAAAAATCCAGGTGCCTTAAAAATTATCCTATCTCATTTTCTGCTAGTGTCCACAGAGATTTCTTTCTATGGGAATCTTTCAGCCAGCGGCAGCCCTCTGCTTCTGCTGTTGACACTTTGACAAAGCCCTGCCCTGCTCTTGATGAGTTAACTCAGGCCCCCCATCTTCCTTGGAATCAGTCTACTCAAGAAGGGATGCTTGGAGTTCCCATCGTGGCGCAGTGGTTAACGAATCTGACTAGGAACCATGAGGTTGCGGGTTCGATCCCTGCCCTTGCTCAGTGGGTTAACGATCCGGCGTTGCCGTGAGCTGTGGTGTAGGTCGCAGATGCGGCTCGGATCCTGTGTTGCTGTGACTCTGGCGTAGGCCGGTGGCTACAGCTCCAATTCGACCCCTAGCCTGGGAACTTCCATATGCCATGGGAGTGGCCCAAGAAATGGCAAAAAGACAAAAAAAAAAAAAAAAAAAGAAGGGATGCTTTCTCCCCCAACCCAGTGGAAATGAATGTATCCTAGCTTCTGGACCAGGACTATCATTTAAATCTTATTGCTATCTTACTATGTTACCCCATCTATGGAGCACTTAAGTTTCCATAGATCCCAGGCTTCTTAAAGGCAGGCAGCACATCTCTGAAATCATCATGCAGGTTGACATGACAGGTGAAATGATGTAATCGGTGAAAGACTGCTGAACTGCAATTTCATTTTTACCACCATCCCCAGCTGGACCTCTGGCTGGTCTAACGTGGGCCACTGAGCCATAACCATGAAATGACCAAAGGGAAGGGACAGGTGCGAAGGGAAGTGAGGGTGAGGGGTAACGCCAGAGTGAACAGTCCACCCCTGAGCAATCAAGGAGAAAGGGCTTCCTTCATCCTTACAGATCTGCCAGCTTAGGCTCAGCGTGGCTGGCTGTGTCTCGACATGACCGATCGGTCAGGCAAGCACAGAGGACAGTCTTTCTTAGGTTAGGGCTAATTATGGTGGGTGACAGATTTCTCCAGGCCTCAAACTTCCCTGTTTGTCTTATTTTGGCACTCAGCTTAAGCTATCATACTGCACCATTCATTCTGAGGTTGGATTCCCCTCCTACCCACACACCTCCAATAGATCAATCAATAACCCATTTTTATTTATTTACTTATTTTTAGGACTGAACCCGAGGCATATGGAGGGTCCCAGGCTAGGGGTCAAATTGGTGCTACAGCTGCCGGCCTACACCACAGCCATAGCAACTTGGGATCCGAACCGCATCTGGGACCTACACCACAGCTCATGGCAACGGTGGATCCTTAACCCACGGAACCAGGGATCGAACCTGCATTCTCGTGGATACTAGTTGGGCTCATTAACCACTGAGCCATGATGGGAACTCCTAAATAACACATTTTTAAGTGTGGGTTCTTTATAGTGGCTATTTTTGATACAGCCAAAAATTGTAGGGAGGTGAATCCCGTTAGTCTCCCCAGAATTTATGAGAAACACTCTAACACATCACAGATAATAAGGCAGTGAAGAGGGAAAAATAGCTGGCTATTTTATTCAGGAAAGATTTCAGCTAGGCCCTTACAGGGTCATCAAACCAATTGAAGTGGGCAGGACCTGACCATTTCCAAATGACAATTACTTGGCTTTTCTCATATCTGCACCCAAGACCCTGTAACTAGCTCTGGTAACACAATAAAGTCTTTTCCAACCCTTCCAATCCAATCAAAGAATTTTCTCCAAAAAAAAAAAAAAAAAGCCTAATCTCCTTCTGGGACAATTTAAACTATTCTCATTTTGTCCCATTCCTCACTCACATACTACAAATATTTGAAGACTGTCATTCGCTAAACCTTCCTGTGCTTATCTTCTCCAGGCTTAATAAATCCCATTTCTTGACGTTGCCTTCAAAGGGCCCGTTTCCCAAAGCTTTAATCAACTGTATGCCCTCCTCTACACCCAAAACATCCATTTTGTTCTCTGAGAAAACCAACACACCTTTAAAATGGTCTAAAAAGACAAAAGCCTAAATAAATAAATAAAATGGTCTAATGCAGAGAATAAATGCAGAATTACCTTCCTGCTAATGATTTCTTTTCATAAAAATTTACGTTTCATTAGACTGGTGCACAGCATATAATTCCTGATAATTTCCAAATCCTGCTGTGATATTACAGAGCCATGTTCTGTGACCTCCAGTTTTCAGTTTTGTTTCTTACGTGGACCTGACCCTAAGAATTTCATTGACATCCACTATCGTGTCTGTGACACTGAGTTTCAAGTAAATGTAGCATGTAAATAAATAATCAATGAACAAAGAGCAGTGTCCACGACCATATGCCCTCTTTATCTCACTGTGGGTGGAAATTGTTTGTTTTTAAAAATGTTATTGAAATAAATTTGATTTACAATGCTGTGTATATGCCCTCTTTTAAAGAGGCTTCTCCTCCTCCTGGCTTTATTTCCATTAATTCCTAGGCATCCCCAGTTTTCCCAGTTACCGCACCACAAAAGCTCCTGCTCCCCTCCCCTCCCATCTCATCAGTGCCTGACATATCCAAGATGCTTATAAATTTGCCAAGTGAATTAATAAGTCTGCCATCTTTATCTTCCTCTCCACCCCTGTCTTTCCAGAGCATGCACTCCAATATGCAAGGGCTCACCCCCTTCATCCAGAGACCATCTAAAGAGTGTGACTGATGGTCCGTCTGCCCAGCTCCCCACTAGCACATAGCTCTCAGCCAAGGGATTAACCAGCCTAAAAGAAGCCCCTCAGAAATCCTCCCTTTGATGCTAGTACAGCTTTCATCGCAATAGCCAAAAGGGAAAAGCAATCCAAGTATCCATTGATGAGTAATTGATAAACAAAATGTGGCATATACATACTCATACATATAGGTATATACATACAAAGGAAGAACATTCTGACCTGCGCTACAACACAGATGAACATTGAGGACAGGATGCTAAATGAAATAAGCCAGTCACAAAGACAAATACTGAATGATCCCACTTACATGCGGCCCCTAGAGTGGTCAAATTCATACAACGAGTGGAATGCTGGTGGCTAGGGGCTGGGGGAGGAAATGTTTGCTGGGAACAGAGTTTTGGGTTTGCAAGATGAACGTGTTCTAGAGATGGGTTACACAGCGATGTGAATATAACCATCACCCCCAAACTACGCAGCAGAAAAATGGGTAAGATATGTACAAGATTCTAGCACAAGATATGTGAATGGTACTAAAATTTAAACACAAACACACACACACACTGCTTCTTAGTTTCAGCTGCCCACAGGCAAGGGAGAGTTTTCAGAGCAGGTTGGGGAGTGTGCTTAACAGAATAAAATCTCCTTTGAAAGGTGCCTGGGCATTTTGTACTTCTTATGCCACCAGATACTACTGTGAATTGCGGCTCTACTCTTCCCTCCGTTCCTCTTCCACCCCCAGTGCCCTCACCTAAAGTCCCTTGCAAGGACCAAGGCGTAGGGACTGATCAACCTTTGTTAAACTGAATCTGAAATGATGACTGAGCATTGATCATGTTCAAAGCTCTGTGCAAGTGCTGGAAAAGAGAAGTTAAACTAGTACTGACTGAGCACCACTGTGTGTCCAGCCCAGGGCAATGGACAAGGGCAGCTTGGTCCCTCAGCGTTAGGGGAGGGTCCCTTACAGTCACAGAAAAGCTTCTCCCTCTCAAGGTGCTTCAATGCCACCTTACAAAGCAATAGGGTTCAGGGACCCTCTGTGAGCTGCATTACTTATTCACCTTGAGAAAACAGCCATTTACAGAACTTTCCCCTCCTAAAGTTTTCTCCAGAAATCTATATCCCCTTTAGTAGAAAGGAGGCTGTGAATTAGGTTAAACAAAGAACAAGGGAGAGGAGCTGCCTGGTGGCTCAGTGGGTTAAGGATCAGGCACTGTCACTGCTGTGGCTCAGATTCAATCCTTAGTCTGGGAATTTCCAGATGCCACAGAAGCGCCTCCCCCACCCCCCAAAAAGAAGCAGGGATAGAAATACGAACTAAGTGTGGACCTTGTCAAAAACTAGACATTGAGGTCCTGCTGTGGTGTGGTGGGTTAAGAACCTGACTTCTATGGCTCAGGTTGATGTGAATGCAAGGGTTCAATTCCTGGTGCCATTGGTTAAAGGATCTGGCATTGTTGCAGCTGCAGCTCAGATTCAATCTCTAGCCTGGGAACTTCCCTATGCTGCAGGTGCGGCCATAAAAAAATATTATAATTGAAAAATAAAATTAAAAACTAGGCATTAAATGTATAAACATCATCTTAATACTAAAATAAAACAAACAAGAAAAAACTTGGCATCATCTGGCTTTAAATCATTTCCAAATTTCTTTCCTAAGACACAAAGCTGAAAAAGAAACATAAAATCAGCCTGATGGAGTCCCCCGTGCTTTCCCTGTCAGGGATTCAGGGCTAAGTGTGTTTCACGCATAATCTAATTTACTCCTTTCAGTAGCCCCATGCCAGCAACCCCATTTTACAGATGAGGAAATGAAGCTTCAGTGCAGGTGAAAGGAATTATCCCAGGTTACAGAGCTGGCAAGAGGCCAAACTGGATAAAAACCCAGGTTGTCGATTTCAAAGCCCAAGCACTTAACTCTGATGCCACCTGGCCTGAATAACAATTTAGCTCAAATTTTAAAGTTTGCAAAAGTTTTTACTTAAATATCCAGCTGTCAAGAGAGGTATGCAGTGGATGTATCTAACAAAAGCGTGTCATAACCAAAATGCAAGCATGAAGGCCAAAGCATAAGATGAATGGAAAAATTAGTAGGTATGAATGTTTTCCTTTGAGAAATCTTCTGGGGTTTCCCCCCCTCCAACCAAGAAAAAAAAAGTCCAAGATCTGTTCAATCTGAGACTAGTGATTCCCAACTGTTATGTCAAAAGTGATATAAAACAAAAATTAAAATTTAATTCATTTTGAAAGCTGTCAAGGGAGTTCCCACTGTGGTGAGGTAGAAACGAGTCCAACTGCAACCATGAGGACAAGAGTTTGATCTCTGACCTAGCTCAGTGGGTTAAGAATCTGGCATTTCAGTGAGCTGTGGTGTATGTCGCAGACACAGCCCAGATCCTGAGTTGCTGTGGCTGTGGTGTAGGCTGGCAGCTGTAGCTCCGATTCTACCCTTAGCCTGGGAACTGCCATATGCCATAGGTGCGGCCCTAAAAAGCAAAACCATAAAAAACAAAATAAAACAAAACAAAAAAGCTGTCAAGGTAGTACCTATTAATATTTGCATGCCAGGATGATAAGGAGAAATTAGTCAAATTCTGGAGTTTCTTCATTTGTTAGGTGTTATCCCATCCCAAACCCTGTACTAAGTATCTTTACAAGAATCCCTTGTAGCTTGGGTTTGATCCCTGGCCCCAGAACTTCCATGTGCTTTGGGTGGGGCAAAAAAAAAATTTAAGAATCTCTTTCTAATCTTGAGGGCAATCACATTGGAGTAGTCATTATTTCCATGTGAAAGGTAACAATAATTCCTATTTCATACATAATATAACTATGGCTGTCACATATTGAGTTTCTACCATGAGCATGCTAGGCAGCATCATTTGAAAAACTCTATGTAGCCGCACATTTATTGGCCCAGAGAAGTTACGTAATTTTCCCGAAGTCACACAGCTAAAACTAGATTGAAAAAGTGAAGGTCGACAAGGGTAAGCAATTTGTTCCAAACCACAGAGAGCTGTCAGCCATGGAGCCACCAGACTAATACAAGGCCATCTTCATTCCTTAGGGCTGTGATCCTTCCACTAGGTACCTGTGTGGTCCCACATATACTCACAGGGCCCCAAGGCTAAATGCCTAAAAGCCTGACTTGGCAGAGGAAAGTAGAATTATTGCCTAGAGCAACGGGAAGAGTAGAGGTCCCATCGAAGAGTAGAGGTCCCATCGAAAAAGACAGAGTACAGAGTTCCCAGCGTGGCACAGTGGTTAACAAATCCGACTAGGAACCATGGGGTTGCAGGTTCCATCCCTGGCCTTGCTCAGTGGGTTCAGGATCCAGCATTGTCGTGAGCTATGGTATAAGTCACAGATGCGGATCGGATCCTGTGTTGCTGTGGCTGTGGTGTAGGCAGGCAGCTATAGCTCCAATTGGACCCCTAGCCTGGGAACCTCCATATGCCATGGGAGCGGCCCTAGAAAAGGCAAAAAGACAAAAAATAAAATAAAAAGGCAGAGTTCTCAAATTCTTCAAGAGAATAAGGAAATCTAGATCTTGATATAAATTCTTCAGATTTTAAAGACTGCCCCAATGTTTTATTAAAAAAAAAAAAAAAGCATCACATAGGCAAAAGAAAACATGTCTAAGGGCTAATGGTTTGCAATTAAAGAGTCTGAAGTCAAAAGATGGGCTGCCTCATGTCCACAATGGCAGAAATCAGAGCTGCCAGGCCAGGCTTCCTCACAAGCCCCCTCTGCTTTCAACAAAGATACTGGATTCACCTTAGATTCAAACTTTTTTTTTTTGTCTTTTTTGCTATTTCTTTGGGCTCCCGCAGCATATGGAGGTTCCCAGGCTAGGGGTTGATCGGAGCTGTAGCCCACGGCCTACGCCAGAGCCACAGCAACGTGGGATCCGAGCCGCGTCTGCAACCTACACCACAGCTCAAGGCAACGCCGGATCGTTAACCCACTGAGCAAGGGCAGGGACCGAACCCGCAACCTCATGGTTCCTAGTCGGATTCGTTAACCACTGCGCCTCGATGGGAACTCCAGATTCAAACTTTTTACCTCAGCTAACCCTTGCAAGCCCTTCCTTATTCTGGATTTGCAATCATCCTCCTTTTGCGTGGAGGATGAAAATATCGATTCAAGTTACAGAGACTGTGCAATGTTGCATGCTTCAGATTTCCTCGAATGTCCTTCATCTCTTTTTTAAAAAGTTACCACACATGAATGCAGCAACATGAAGCCCTTCCCAAGCCTGTCGGCTGTATAAACTAAACTCTTCGGGGAGAAAATGCTGCTGCAACCTTGACCACTGTCTTTGAGGGAGTCCCCACACTGCAGTCCAGCTTCAAGAATTCTGCTCAGGACATCGCGGCTCATTTCCTGGTGTCCTTTCTTTAATCAGCTGGGGGAGACTTGAGGAAATGAGTCAAAATCCGAAGGGCCACTCGGAGCAGCCGTCAACAACAGCAGCAAAATCCATCACCACAACAACATCTGTACATAAACGTGCTCCAAGGGAAGCCCACAAAATAACTTGGCACGTTTCTGATGAGCATTTGTTTGGGGAGAAGGCTTAACTGGCATTATATCTCATAGTGCTCATCCAGGGTAAAGGGCCAGGGGTGGTGCCACACACATTGCTGGGGTGTTTCTCCCTCCCAAGTATATCATAAAGTTATGAGGCTAAGATCACTTTTTATTTATTTATTATTTATTTATTTATTTTTGAGTGGAGAAGGGGAAAAAATTTCAACAGACTCACACCATCATTTTTGAGACACCCTGTCTTCATTTCAGATGGCCTCTAACTGGAACAGTAGAGGTAACACTAAAGCCCTCCTACTTGGGGTCAAATGCCTAAATGACACCCCCCCCCCCCCGCCACCTCAGGGAAGCTATAATTTAAAGGCTCCCCTCCTTCAATGAATATTTCCTGCAAATTGAGAACACACGAAATCAGACACCCTCTGACAGGTGATTCTAGGTCTTTTTCCCCAACATTGGGAAGGCAACTTTGGCCATCCTGTATTCCCAGAACCTCCAGCAATGCCTGACATATATGATAGTTAGAAACCAATCACTCTGTACCCCTGATTCTGGGCAATCATGTCAATGGATACACTGTTGGGCATAGGGGGCCAATCTCAGGATTCATGGCTGATTATTTTCGGAACTGGCTTATCCTCAGCCAGTGCCTCCAGTTGTGAGGGGAGGGCTGGTAACAGAACCTACCTCCAGGGCTTGTTGAGAGGCTGGAAATGTCAGGTGACAGCCTGGCACAGGGGCTGGCAGTCATGTGAAATGTAAGGAACATCAGAAAATGTATTGCAATAGCACTGCAGGCATGATTTTTAAAGTCTTAAGAAAGAAATGTGGGGATGGGTGGGAAAGACCAGAATGGGGAAATAAATGAACTATCTGGGATCCCCCCCTTTTTTTTGTCTTTTTGCCATTTTCCTGGGCCACTCCCATGGCATAGGGAGGTTCCCAGGCCAGGGGGTCAAATCAGAGCTGTAGCCACCGTTCTATGCCAGAGCCACAGCAATGCTGGATCCGAGTTGCATCTGCAACCTACACCACAGCTCACGGCAACACCGGATCCTTAACCCACTAAGCAAGGCCAGGGCCAGGGATCGAACCCGCAACCTCATGGTTGCTAGTCGGATTCATTAACCACTGAGCCACGACGGGAACTCCTGGGATCCCTTTTTAAGACCATGTTATTTCCAGCAGGATAAGTCAGAATACCCCGAGTCCAGCTGCTGGGGATGACTCGAGCCTCACACCTGCAGGAACCAGAAGAGGGGGTGATGATTCACTATTCCTTGCAGGTTCATCCTGCTGGGCACAGGAGTTGTAAACAGTGGGGGGGGGGAGGGTGATGGAGGGTCCTGCAGAGTTGGCATCTCCTAGCGCTCAGAGGGAGCCGAAAGGAGAGCATGTGTGGACCGGGGAAGGCACACACCTCCCTGCTTTAAGCAGAGGCAGACGAGTAGGATACCACCATGCAGTTCCTGTGACCAGGAGAGGCAGGGGAATTTTGAGGAGGCAGGAAAGATTCAAGTAAAGGGTTTAGAAGAAGTGCAGGCTACGCTCATAATATTGAAAAAGGAGGATTTGGGGACCCAACGCATCCTTCTTGATGCAGATGCCTCGCTGTCCTGTTGAGGACCCTGGACGCTCCCAAATTTAAGGGGCTGCTGGCACAAGGGCACACAGCCAATAAAAGCTGAGAAACCAGAAAAGCAGCACAAGCCTTTGTCACTACACCACAGTGCCCTCCAGGAGCCAAACCTTAAAATTCCCTCTGCCCCCCCCCCAAAAAAGGAAAAAAAAATCTCTTGGATGGAGCAGGCTAATTATGAGAAAGAAGCAACTGATCCATTTAATTTTAAAAAGGGAAAACGGTCTATGTAGTTTTTCTTGGGCCCCCATCGGGTCCCGTGCCCATACCTTAACTGAAATTAGAATGTTAAGGCACAAAGATGTAGGGACCAAACGTCTCATTTGAAGCTCAGGCGGTCAAATCCGCTCCCGAAATCCGGACACTCATTCATGATCCCTCCTACCTCTCTTCCCCCACAGGAAAGCCCTCACAATGCTTTACAAGACCGGGAAGGGGGAGCTGCATCTTCAGACTTTATGGGAAAACTGACCAGCAGAGTCCCACAATAGTTTTTAGCGATGCTTCCTTTGGAGCCCCTGAATTCCAGTCCAGACTCACTTTCCATCCTTACATCATCAAGGGAGTCTTAACGGTTAAAAAAATAAATAAAAAATTAAAAAACACCTGAGAAAAACCAGAGCTTCGGCGGTTAGCCAGGCGACTTGCGCACCATCGACACCCAGAAAAAGAGAAAGGGCAGGAATCTGATTGAGGGCTTCCAGGAGTCTGCAGATCCACCTCTTCCACCTGAAGACCCAACTTCCCGCGCACATATAACCGATTTTCACAACAGTTTTAAGATCTAAGTAAGATTTGCAGAAAGTTCCACTCCATCTCCCATTCCCAACCTCAAGCAGCCCGTCTGTAGAGCTATCACTGGGAGAGGGTGTTGAGAATCTCAAAATTCCCAAGGAAAATAGGGACTTGCGATTACAGGTAAGAGACACGGAGCCGAGGGGCTTGCAGAGCCCCGCCAGCCTGGCCGGCACTGTGGCCCGGCATGGGCGGCGGCCGGGGTCGGGGACTGCAGTGTCCCGGCTCACCTTCGCTGCCTCGCCCGGGAGCAGGCAGCAAACGCACCCACCAGCCTCTCCGAGGCGCGTTGCAGGGAAAGAACGGCACCGCGGCAGAAAGGGGCGAGTCTCCAGCACTGGATTTACAAAAGCAAAAAGTCTGCAACCTAGCGGCTGCTTTCCACATGCCCTGCCCAAGTTGTCCCTGGAGCCGCACTTCCAGGCTCCCCGGTTCCAGAACCGCACGCCGCGCGCTCCCCGTGCAAAATGCATAACCAGGGTGCCTGGGACGCCGTAGCCTTCGACTCGGGTCCTGGGTGGCGCCACAAGCAGAGGCGGCAGCGGGTCGTCTCTAGCGCCGGGGCACAAAGAGCGCCGCGGTTTGGAAAGCAGCTGTCTCAGACCAAAGAAAAGGCTCTCCTGCAACTTCGCTCTCGGTGCGGCTCAGAAGCTGCGAGCCCGTCCTCCCGTGCGCCGGTCACACACGCACAACTTTCAACAAAAGGAAGCAACGGCCGCGCCTCGGCGGGTGGAGATAACGCGCTGGGTGCGAACCCGCGAGCCGCCCGCCTCTCCCTCCGCGCATCGTCGGCACAAAAGCAGCCCTAAACTGGCAGACACCCCGCTGCCCTCCGCGGGCACCCCGCTCAGCCTAAGCCCCCTCGCCGCCCAGGTTCCCAAAAGACCCGCAGCTCAGCGCCCCCACCCCCAGCGGCAGGGGGGGCTCCTGGCACAGGTGAGCAGGGCTGAGCGCAGGAGAGTTCCGGGGCCGCCCCGAATCTTCCCGGAGGCTAAAGCGCAGCAGCCCCCGGGGGGCGGCAGCCACCTCTTCTGACACACCCGACTGTGTTCGAGCCCTCGGGGGGCACAGGCTGTGCCGGGGGAAGCGGTTCCTGTGCCCGCGGCGCCCTCCCACCTGTCTGGACGCGAAGCAAGAGCTGCAGGACGAAGAGAAAATCCCAGGCGCGGCGAGCGCCTCTCATCGCGGTGGTTGCTCTGGGACCGGAGCTCCTTTCCACGTTCCTGCTCTCGCCCAAGTGCACGGAGCGCGGCAAAGCCGAGCCCCCAGAGCCGCGAGCGCGGAGCAGCAGCCCCTCCTCCCAGTGCCCTCCTCCTGCGCGCCGGCCACGCCCCTTCTCCGATCCCCTCCTCGCCTCCCCTCCCTCCCTCGCGCCCGGGTCTCGCTCCCTGGCGGCGGCGTCTGACCCCTGCACTTTCGACGTGCTAATCCCAGGGGTCTGAGCCCGCCCGGGAGGGTGAGGGCTAGCCGGCCCCATCCGCCAGCTCTCGAGCCCAGAGTCCCTTCATCTCTCCACCTCTTCTCCCCTGTGATGTGGTCAGGCCGCCAGAGGCGGTTCCCGGTCAAAAGGGTGCTGCCCGCGCGCTTTGTGAAGCTGGGCGCCACGCGCACCTCAGAGCAAGGGCCCGCCACCTGGTAGTGGTCCCCTGACAATAAAGGGCCGCCGCCGCCCCTCGATCACGCTCCCGTGGGAGGAGGCTGGACGCTGCGGGTGGTGGAGGTGGTGCGGGGATAGGAATCGGGGCTGGGGGGTGGCTGGGATTGGCCCCCAACATTCTTCTCCATTCCTGTTACTCGAGGGGGACCAAGCGTGGCGCGGAGCACCGCAGTAAAAGGCTGAGCCCGGGTGTAGGTAATTCTTAATGCTCAGTTTCTCCACCTGCTCCTTAACCTGTAAGAACACAATTGGTTTCTATTGGCGTGGCCGACTGAGGCCTATGCGGAGACTGGGGCTTTGAGGTGGGGAGGGGCGCCTTGCGAAGTTTACTCTGGGAGTTTTTAAAACCCTTCTGCAGCAAAGTCGTTGTGCTAGAAGCCCTCTGGGCGCCTTCCCCCTACCCCCTTTTTTTGTTCCTGCTTTCTCTGCCTCTCTCGGACGGCAGTTGCAGGGGTGGAGATTCTTGTGTTCCTCTTAGCTGTCCTAGCCTGTACCCAAAGCAAAACAATAGTAAAATGATCCTCTTAAGCCAAGTTCCACTGCCTAGGAAGTGTTTTCCCCAAGGAAACAACAGTATCTGTGGAGGTTTTACAGTTCCTTCTTATGCGGAATGTTATTTCATGCTCACAACAACGGCTTTGTAGGTAGATATGTTTATTATTTCAATTCTAAAAGTAGCCCAAGATCTATTCAGTTTAAGACTGACTCTAGGTATGATAAGGTTTCCCTACACAGTGTCATAAATCAGTGAAACACCCCTCTAGAAAGCTTAAGAATGGAAAATATGAGTTCCCATTGGGGTGCAGCAGAAACAAATCCGAATAGGAACCTTGAGATTGCTGGTTCCATCCCTGGCCTTGCTCAGTGGGCGAAGAATTCCGCGTTGCTCTGGCTGTGGTGTAGGCCGGCAACAACAGCTCCAATTAGACCCCTAGTCTGGGAACCTCCATATGCTGCAGGTGTGGCCCTAAAAAGACAAAAAAAAAAAAAGAATGGAAAATAAATGGGAAGTGCCCCTCAGCAAAAGCAGTAGAATAATTTAGATACAGATAATAATAATTTAGATACAGACTAGACTCCTCTCTAAAGTAGCAGCCAAAATTTATAACTAACCAGCCCCCCCCCTTTATTTAATATTGAAAGCTCTCCTGTTTGGATGTTGATAGGACCTAAATTCCTTTAAGAAAATCAATTCTAAGACTAATCACAGAATACATTTAGAATGGATAAGCAATGAGATTGTACTGTACAGCACAGGGGAACTCTATCCCATCTCTTGGGATAGACTGTGATGGAAGATAATATAAGAAAAGGAATGTATGTATGTATGTGACTGGGTCACTTTGCTGTACAGCAGAAATTGGCACAATATTGTAAATCAACTATTTTTTTTAAACAAGAATCATCAAAATTATCACTACTTTATCAATACATATGACTACCTTTCTTTAAATGTATTTTATTTATTCAATAAGCATTTACGTATCTGCTGTGAACAAGGAGGAGCTGGGCACTGGGAGGCATTGTTCGTAGACAGGTGTGGGCCCTGCTACAATCCTTACGGTCAAGTGTGGGAACCCACACCCCAGAGACCTAGCAAGGGGTTCAAGCCATACAGCTGTGGGAGGAGTGAAATGCAAAGCGCTCTGTTTGCGCTCCGGAACATCAGATCACATCTTTTTCTTAGAATGACAGAGATAAAAGTTAGCACTCAAAGCAATCATAAGTCTCTGAGATCTTGATTTATTTCAAAAATCATTCTGTAGTGAGGCAGAAGATGTGTTAAAATATCAACATTATGCCTGAGAGAGAAATTTACAATTTTCTTCTTCAATCAACTGATACTGGAAAGGATAACAAGTCTTCAAAAGAGTGGGTGAAAAGAGACCATATTGCAATTGAGTTCTAGGAAGGAAACTTCTATCAAAAAAATGAAAAACCAGAATAGAGAATTAGACAGTGCTGGACTATCATTCATTTTCACCATTCAAAAATACCTATGGGAGTTCCCTAGTGGCCTAGCAGTTAGAGATTCAGTATTGTCACTGCTGTAGCTCATGTTTGATCCCTGGCCCAGGAATTTATGCATGCTGTGAACTTGGCCAAAAAAAAGAAAAAAAAATTAATAATTAAAAAAAAAACCTATGAGCCCCTAGGTAGGCATAAACTACAAAAATCAATAAGACAGAATCTCTGTCTAGAGGGATTCACAGTCCAGGAGGGAAAAATGATACCCAAATATGAAACTATAACATCTATTAACAGAGCTTTTGTTCAGCCAGTACACACCCAGTTGGCCATATTTGTTGGTAGAATATTGAAATTTGTCTGTACTGATTGAAAAAAAAAAAAAACTTAACTTCCCTCTACACCTAAGTACCCTCTCACTTCAATTCCTCCCTTGAGATACCCCAAATCTCCCCAAATCCAGCAATTAAAGTTTTAATGCCAGGCACAGCAGAAAGCCTCCTGTTCCTGTGCCTTTAGGATTATTAGCTATTTTTAATAATACCCCCTGCCAGCTATGTATTAAAAGGAGGCATATAGAAGGTGCGGTACATGAGCTGCTAAGGGAACAAACTGTTTTCGATCATATCCGATAGAAACATTTACAATAATAGGTTCTATCTCAGTGGAATGGATGGGACCAGTTCTGCACTGTTTTGTGATTGCCCTGGACCCTTTCATGAATTTTACTGTATATATTTTTATTGTTTTCCTAATTATATTAGTGAGAACTCCTGATTGCAACTTGTAGAAACCCAGCTCAAACTGACTGAAGCAAACAAAGAAACCTGAAATGTATTGGCTCTGATAGCTGGAAAGTCCAGGGAGGCTAATGTTCCAGACATTCCTAGATCTAAGAGCTCAAAGTCATGAGGACTTGAAGGTGGGTGGTGGATCCTTCAGCAATTTTTTCCTGTATTGCTTCCCTGACCTTGTGTATAGCTCTAGGCTTACAGCTCATTAGGACTGATGCAAGCAGGGCTTTTTCTGCCCTCAGGAGCATCTCCTATAAAAATTCTGACTCGGCTCAAGTCACACGCCCATTCAGAACCAGGCACTGAAGGCAGCCTGATGGAACATGAGGATTGGCTGGGCATGGGTCACATGCCCAACTCTGGAGCCAGGGTTTGGGGGGCGGTGGCACTTCATCTGCATCTTGAGGCTTAGGAATGGGGAGAGCTGTGTCGACAAAGAAGAGTTGAGGCCCTCTCACCAGAAGGAGGAATGATGCTGCACAAAGAGAACCAAGAATGTTCACTAGAGTCTCATACAGCCCAAATGCAATTTGAAATTTTTTTTTATATTTCTGATTGTAAGAGTAAAGCTGCCTATTGTAGCAAGTTTAGAAAATACCAAAATCTGTAATGAACAAAACCAAACAAAAATCACCTCAGTTCTAATGACTGAAGAGTTCATTTTGGTATGTTTATTTCAAGTCTTTTTTCTCTGCTTATTTTTTTTTCCTATTATATGATTAAAGATTTTACCATATTTGCTAGTTTTCTATACAGCTTTTTCACTAATCATAATGTAAGCATTGTCCCAGATTGTTCAAAATTCCTTGGAAACTTAACATATAATGGTAATATAATGTTCAGTCAGCTATATTATATACCATAATTCTGGATGTTTAATCATTTCTCTAGTTTTTTTCTAGTTTTTTTTTTCCTATCATAAATTTTTTGATGAATAAAACTTCTCTGCCTCTGATTATTAAAATAGATTCCTCAAGGTGCAATTACTACATCAAAGGAAGAATCCTTTTCAGGTTTGCTAATAGTCCTTGTTTGTTTTTTGTTGTTTGTTTTGGGGTTTTTTTTTTTTTTTTTTGGTCTTTTTAGGCCTGCACTCGCAGTATATGGAAGTTCCCAGACTAGGGTTTGAATCAGAACTGTAACCCCTGGCCACAGCCACAGCCACACCAGATCTAAGCCATGTCTGCAACCTACACCACAGTTCACAGCAACGCCGGATCCTTAACCCACTGAGCAAGGCCAGGGATCCTACCTGCCTCCTCATGGATGCTAGTCAGATCTGTTTCCACTGAGCCATAATGGAAACTCCTAATAGTCCTTGTTTTTGCAGTAACCTTTGGAAAGTCTTTTGTGCATTAAGTGGGAATAATGAATAGATGATCCTTATTGGTAGACTCTATGCTAAGAATCACCCTCACAGTTTGTGAAGGTGGAAGAAGATAATGCATGTTCGAGCTTTTATTTAGTATTAATTGAACACCTTCTATGTGCCAGATGTGCTCTGTTGGGTGAGAGGAATGCAGAGTAGGACAAGACACAGATGTGGTCCTCAGTGAGATTTGTCGAGAAAGAAGAGACACTTAAGGGAAGTCAGAGATTAAATCGTTATATGTGGTTTTGGTTTTTTTTTTGTCTTTTTTGCTATTTCCTGGGCCGCTCCCACAGCATATGGAGGTTCCCAGGCTAGGGGTCAAATCGGAGCTGTAGCCTCTGGCCTACGCCAGAGCCACAGCAATGCGGGATCCAAGCTGCGTCTGCAACCTACACCACAGGTCACGGCAACGCTGGATCGTCAACCCACTGAGCAAGGGCAGGGACCGAACCCGCAACCTCATGGTTCCTAGTCAGATTCGTTAACCTCTGCGCCATGACGGGAACTCCCGTTATATGTGTTCTAACAGCCATGCACAGGGTGGATTTTTGGACACAGAGTGGCACCTTGATCGTGTGGTACAGTGGCCTCCTGAGGCTCCCCCAAAGAGGTGGCAGTTAGATTCTGAGGGACCCAGAGGAGATGAAGGCAGAGCTCCAGGTCCACATGTCTAGCTTGCAAGACATGCATGAGCCTGCTGTATGAGAAAAGGGCAAAAGATAGCATGGTCAAATCTCTTGCTGCTATTCTGGGGCTAGATGTGAGAAGATCTGCATTTTGGAGAGAGAGTGGGGAAGCTCAGTGAAGGATGAATGGAAAGGGGCCAAAACTTGAGGCTGGAAGCAAATACGAAGGAGCCTAATACAGTGATTCACGGGAGGAATGTGAACTGGGGGTGAACTCCAGCTCATGGAGGTGAGAATGGTGAGAGGAGGTGAAAAAGGGAGATGCTGAGCAGACCAGTAGGCCTTGATCACTAGTGGTACTGCGGAAGGTGAGTGAAAAAAGGGACCGATTTCAACGTGCTTCCCTTCAGCCAGACACCAGAAGCAGGTTTTTAAGGGAAAGTAAAGAATGTGCAGTTGAGCCTGGTGAGTTTGAGGTGTGCATGGATGTCTTGCAACGTAGACATGCGGGCCTGGAGCTCAGCCTGGGGCCAGGCCCATAGAGAGGTTGCTGCAGCCAAGGGTTTGGTTGAGGGCACCCCAAATAGATCATCCCCCATGAGGAAAACAGGAGGCTGATGTCAGCACCTAGGGCAACACTTGCATTTAAGGAACAAGCAGCAAAAGAGGATCCAAGAAAGGATCCTGATAAGCAAGGGTCAGAAAGGCAAACACAGGTGTTCCTATTGTGGCTCAGAGGTAACGAACAGCGCTGTTACCCATGAGGATGCGTGTTCCATCCCTGGCCCCGAGAAGTGGGTTAAGGATCTGGCGTTGCCATGAGCTGTGATGTAGGTCTCAGAGGCTGCTCAGATCCCACATTGCTGTGGCTGTGGCATAGGCCAGTGGCTACAGCTCTGGTTTGATTCCTAACCTGGGAACCTCCATATGCCTTGGGTGTGGCCCTAAAAAAAGACCAAAAATTAAAAAAAAAAAATAGAAGAAGAAAAGAAAGGCAGACAGAGAGAGCTGAGGCAGATTTCGGGAAAGTGGGTATGTTCAGGGGTTGCCTATCTCTTAGGGAGGTCAAAGAAGATAAGGGCGGAAAAGCATCAGTTGCTTTGTAATCATAATAAGAACTGCAACGCCTGGCTAGATCCAAATTCTTTATATAAACTCATTGGTTTCCTCTTCACGGTAACTCTATCACGTAGGTACTCTTGGTTTCTGAAGTTCAGGGAAGTTAAGAAACTAGCACTAAACTTATACCAAGATTCAAATTCTTGGGAGGCTGACTCCATAGCCCTTGTGCTTAATTCCTGTGATAACTCACTTCTGTAGTTAACCTAACCTAAAGTCATTGGTGACTAAATACACACTCTCTCACACACCCACACCCACACACATCCACACCCTCCCAACACACACAGAATTTGTGAAGCCAGAGTGCCAGATGCAGTTGGCTGAATGATATGTTAGAAATAAAGAAATGGATCCAAGGATTTATTGCTTGATTAAGTTTTCAAGAAATTCAGTGGAATAAAAAATATATATAATTTACATATTTCAGTACTTAAATATTTTAGTACTTATATTTAGTACTTAAATATGTGTGTGTCTATATACCCATATTTTAGTACTTAAAATATGACACTAAAAGTTTATTTATCATACTTATCAACAACCATTGCTCCTCCTGGGACACTGTACAAATAAAAAATAACTGGATAGGGCTTCTTATCTCAATCCATGCTCCTTCCCAGAATTAGGAGTATTTCTAAACTTCAGAGTCACATTTGTGTTCCATAAATCACCACAGCACATGGTTCAGGCATCTTGAGTCATAGAAAAAAATCTATTTCACAGCCTCTCCACTAAATAACTGTTCTTGGAGTTCCCGCCATGTGCAGAGGGTTAAGAGCTCTACTGCAGTGGCTCAGGTCACTAGGAGGCGTGGGTTTGATCCCAGCTGGATGAAGTGGGTTAAAGGGATCCAACTTTGCCACAGCTGCTTCTGGGGTTCAATCCCTGGCCCAGAAACTTGCATGTGCCCTTGGTACGGCCATAAAATAATAATAATAATGATAATAATAATACATTCTTTGGGGAAACTGCGCTGCAAATCAACTTTGATTATCACGGAAAGCCTTGCCCAAAACAAAGCCATGAGGCACAGAGTAGGCACCGCATGCCTGCAAAATGGAATTACTGATAAATGATGCTTCTGAGTGCTTTTTTCCTATAATTTTTATTTTACCAGGGAGTATTTGGGCTCCTAAAAATACAACTTCTTTTGCTGAAATTAGTATTGTGTCATAAATTTGTATAATCCAAGTCTGTCTTAATCTCATACCAAACACCCTGACCTTTTCACCTTTTGACATTTTCTGTAGGATCTGATAAAGAAGTCACATTACAGGAATAAGGAAGGAAGAAGAACTTGCTTTATGATTAAAAGTATTAAATGGTCAAGTAAATACCAGGGAAAATCCTTAACACACACAAAAAAAGATTGGTGAGGCAGGGAGTGGAATTGTTTAATATACTTGTAACTTTTAAAATTTACAACTAAATGAGTTGAGATTAGGGACCGGCCCCTCATTCTTTATTTTTTTTTTATTGAGGTATAGTTAATTTACAAAGTATTAGTTGCAAGTGTACAGCAAAGTGATTCATTTATTTATATATATATATAAGAATAAAGAATATATATATATATATTCTTTGTCAGGTTCTTTCCCATTATAGGCTATTACAAGATATGGAGTATAGTTCCCTGGGCTATATAGTAGGTCTTTATTATTTACCTATTTTATTTTATTTTTATTTTTTGCTTTTTTTAGGGCCACACCCGTGGCAAATGGAGGTTCCCACACTAGGTAGGGGTCCAATCAGAGCTACAACTGCCAGCGGCCTACACCACAGCCACAGCAACTCAGGATCCGAGCTGTGTCTGTGACTTACACCACAGCTCATGGCAACGCTGGATCCTTAACCCACTGAGCAAGGCCAGGAATTGAAACCTCAACCTCGTGGTTCCTAGTTGGATTCACTTCCCCTGCACCACGACGGGAACTCCTATTTACCTATTTTATATATAGTAGTATGTATCTGTTAATACCAAACTCCCCTCATTCTTGTTTGCTACAAACTATTTCCACAGTTAGAGGGATAGCAGTATGAGCATAGCCTTTGTTACACCAGTGCTGTAGCAGAAACCAGCCCCAGTGACAGAAGTAGCTCTGGTTATGGCATGTCCACAGGCCTCCAGTGGTTAAAGTGAATGTGGAGATGGTTAGGGCAGGCAGGGGTAACGGCGGGCATGAGGAAGGGGCCTGAGACACTTTAGGGAGTGAGAGGGACAACAAACATAAACCAAACAACCCAGGATGAATGGTTATCCCGAGCATAAAGAATCTAGCAACCTCTCTGTGGCCACCTTATTTCGATTAAGAATCAGATCTCGGGAGTTCCTGTCATGGCGCAGTGGTTAACGAATCCGACTAGGAACCATGAGGTTGCGGGTTCGGTCCCTGCCCTTGCTCAGTGGGTTAACGATCCGGCGTTGCCGTGAGCTGTGGTGTAGGTTGCAGAAGCGGCTTGGATCCTGCGTTGCTGTGGCTCTGGCGTAGGCCGGTGGCTACAGCTCCGATTCAACCCCTAGCCTGGGAATCTCCATATGCCGCGGCAGTGGCCCAAGAAATAGCAAAAAAGACAAAAAAAAGAATCAGATCTCTTCAATTCCTTAGGCCCTTTAAGACAGAAATGCCTTGGAGATGAGTCTGCAGGGATTGAGTCTATCTTTTTTTTTTTTTTTTTTTGCTTTTTTTAGGGCCACACTTGCAGCATATGGAGGTTCCCAGGCTAGGGGTCCAATCCGAGCTGCAGCCACCGGCCTACGCCACAGCCACAGAAACTCGGGATCTGAGCCATATCTTCAACCTACACCACACCAGACCTTAACCCACTGATCAAGGCCAGGGATCGAACTCACATCCTCATGGATCCTAGTCAGGTTCGTTAATCACTGAGCCACCAAAAGAACTCTAGGGATTGAGTCTTTCTGACCTCAACTTAAAGGAGGGTATGAACACAGAGAGTGTGTGTGTGTCTGTGTGTGTGTGAGAGAGAAAGAGAGAGAGAGAGAGGATGTGAGTACAAAATCACTTTCATGTTAATTGTAATTGACAATTAAAGTCAATTAATTTTAATTGACTTGCACATTAAAAAAATAAATCCTGGCCAAAATCACCACCACCACCATCATCATCATCCTACAAAATAATTATTATTATGTATTATTATTATCCATGGCATCATAACCAGAACTGCCCACCTCTCTACTATAAAGTGCCCTTAAGACTTTAATAGGTCATAGTTGTTTCAGGATATAATAATAGTAGATCATGTTTATGGAGCAATTATGATGTTTCTTATGCTAACCCAAGTGTTTGCCTGTATTAACGCATTTCTGCTCCAAATAATCCTTAGAGGTCAGTATATGCTTAGCCCCATTTTACAGATAAGAAGAGGAAGGCACTGAAAGGTCAATTGACTTACTTATGGTCACCTGGTGGGGTTTTTTTGTTGTTGTTGTTGTTTGTCTTTTTGTCCTTTTAGGGCTGCACCCGCAGCATATGGAGGTTCCCAGGCTAGGGGTCGAATTGGCACTGTAGCCGCCAGCCTACACCACAGCCACAGCAACTTGGGATCCGAGCCACATCTGCCATCTACACCACAGCTCATGGCAACACCGGATCCTTAACCCACTGAGCTAGGCCAGGGATTGAGCCGGCAACCTCATGGTTCCTAGTCAGATTCATTAACCACTGAGTCACCTGGTTAGTAAGTGTGGAGGGAGGCTTGAAACCAGGCAGCCAGGGAGCGAACCATCCTGTGCTGCTTCCCTCTGCACCACAATGCATGTTTCTTCCACTTCACTAGTAGGTTTTCAGCTTCATACTTGGGCTGTTCAGAACTAAAGGGTAGAGATTATTATTATTATTATTGCTTTTTAGGGCCGCACCTGAGGCATATGGAGGTTCCTAGGCTAGGGGTCTAATCAGAGCTATAGCTGCCAGCCTACGCCACAGCAATGCCAGATCCAAGCCTCGTCTGCGACCTAACACAGCTCACGGCAACACTGGATCCTTAACCCACTGAGAGAGGCCAGGGATTGAACCTGCAACCTCATGGTTCCTAGTCAGATTCATCTTTGGTGCAACACAAGGGAACTCCAAGTGTAGGGATTATTTTTCACCTTCCCCGTGTCCTCCATAGTGTCTTGCACTTGTTGAAAGTTCAAAACTTGCTTGCTGCAAACTAACTATTAAAAAAGTGTGGGGCAGATGTTCTCTTGTGGCTCAACAGGTTAAGGATCCAACATTGTCACTGCAGCAGCTCAAGGTTATTGCTGTGGTCCATGTTCGATTCCTGGCCTGGGAACTTACACATGCTGAGGGTGCGACCAAAAAAGGAAAAACAAGTGTGTGGCAAATTGGGCAATTTGAACCCTGACAAGCTGTTTCATGAGATAAGCAATCTTGTTATTTTGAAGGTAATAGCATTGTGCTAATATTAAAAGTAGAATCCTTACTCAGCTATAAAAAAGAATGAAATTTCGCCATTTGCAGCAACATGGAGGGACTTAGAGATTACTATACTTAGAGAAATAAGTCAAAGAGAGAAAGACAAATATTATATATCATTTTTGTGTGTGTATGGAAACTAAAAAATAACACAAATGAATCTAATACAAAACAGAAACAGATTCACAGACATAGAAATTTTGGGTTACCAAGGGGAGAAGGAAGGAGGAGGGACAAATTAGGAGAATAGGATGAATAGATGCAAACTACTATACATAAAATAGATAAGCAACCAAGATTTACTGTATAGCCCAGAGAATAATACCCAATATCTCACAATAACCTATAGTGGAATATAACCTGCAAAAACAAACTAAAACAAAACCCAAAAAACCCCAAATCACTATGCTGAATGCTTTAAACTAACACAATATTATAAATCAACTATCCTTCAATAAATATTAAAAAAATAGAGTCCTTCTAGTTTAGATAAATACAGTATTTCTGATGAAATATATGATGCCTGAGATACCCTTCAAAATTATCCAATAGGGGCTGGGAGGTGGGGAGTGGGTGGTAATACAGACAAAGCCAGATTGGCCAAGTGGCTGATGATTGTTGAAGTTGACTAGAGGGACCTCTGGGGTCTATTCTACTACTGTAGATGTTTAACTTTCCTCACAATAAACAGTTGCTTTTTTTTTTTTTTTAGGGTCTCACCCACAGCCATATAGAAGTTCCCCAGACTAAGGGTTGAATCAGAGCTACAGCTGCTGGCCTACACCACAGCCACGGCACAGAATCCGAGCCCCGTCTGCAACCTACACCACAGCTCACGGCTATGCCTGATCCTTAACCCACTGATCGAGGCCAGGGATCGAACCTGTATCCTCATGGATACTAGTCAGATTGGTTTCTGCTGTGCCACAATGGGAACACTTTTTTTCCCCCCAAGATGTTTGCAGCATTTAACCAAATGGGAAAAACCATGGGAATGGGTAGCAGATCTATACTCTACTCCCCAGGCTCATCAGCAAGTTTGAACCTGGCCCAAGTCCCCTAAATTCTCTGAGCCCAGGGTCTTCCTCTCTTAACAGAAGAGAGCTGCCCTTGATAGTCTCTGAAGTTCCATCCAGCTCCAAAATGTTGATGACTCTCTGATTTGGGAGCAATAGTTGAAAGAAAAAAGAATTACCAAGTCTTTGCCATAGGTGGCCAGGAAGAGATGCTAAAACCACTCTTTTCTATTCTATTCTATTCTATTCTATTCTATTCTATTCTATTCTATTCTATTCTATTCTATTCTATTCTATTCTATTCTATTCTATTCTATTCTATTCTATTCTATTATTTTTTATTTTATTTGTCTTTTTAGGGCCACACCTGAGACATATGGAGGTTCCCAGGCTAGGGGTCTAATCGGAGGTATAGCCGCTAGCCTACACCAGAGCTACAGCAGCGCCAGATCCGAGCTGCATCTGTGACCCACACCACAGCCACAGCAATGCCAGATCCTTAACCCGCTGAGAGAGGCCAGGGATCGAACCCACAACCTCGGGGTTCCTCGTCGGATTTGTTTCCATTGCGCCACGATGGGAACTCCCCATTCATATTCTTTAAACTTCTTTATGCATTGCATCTCTGGCTTTCATTCCTCTCATGCCCTAGCTATTTCACCTCTGCACCTCAGTTTCCACATCTGTAAAATGGGGTAAAAATAGGCCCACAACCACCTCACAGGGCTGCGATGACAATTACATGACTTAATATATGCCAAGTGCTAAAAGCAGTGCCTGGCATAGAGTAAGCACCTAATACATGAGAGAGATTTTTTTCCTTTACTATCTTAATTTTATAGCTATTAAAACGAATTGTGGTTCGGTGAGGAGAAGTGATTTCGCCGAAGTCTATCTGTTTTAATAAACAATGGAGCAGACATTTCAAGGCAAATTTTCTGACCATAAATCCAAGGCTGCTTCCACTCAAATTGCCCTCTGAGGGCATTATGATGAAAAATAGCAATTAGGAAAAATTATACTAGACAACCATCTAGGAGGATCAGGTACTATCCTAAGACTCCGGCAGTCATCAGAAACCAAGTTAACATTTGCTGCTAACATAAAAACTTCGTCTGAGTCGCAGACTACGGCCTCTGGGTCTTGGAGCCAGCCAGCCTTTCTCCCAGACACCCTGGAGCCTGACACAGTGCAGTCAGAGAACACTGGGTGGCTGAAAGGTAAATTACTCCAGGCAGCAAGAGCCAGCCCAGCACAGCGGAGGAGGGAATGGGCCCTTCTTTTGTTTGCAAACTGAAAAGCTTCTTAACCATGCACTCTGGGCCTCTTGGAAAGAACTGGCTTTCTGGTCAGGCTGACCTCAGTTTATTTTTCAAATTGTAGCAAATTATGAGTAATTTTTTCAGCAGCTCTACCCTCATCGGCCTTAATCTGTCATCTCAAGATTATTTTTTTAATGATCTTTTTAGAGACGGTATGTGCCAAAGAAAAATAAAGTGGATCTGTTTATTCACATAGAGTTTAGAGATATGCTGTTAAGAAAAAAGGGAAGTCACAGAACTATATATGTCAGATGACTCAAATCATCTTAAATGTTAGGTGGAATCTTATGAAAGTACTAAGAATTTGACCAGTTTTTGAGAGTCTAAAACCACTTTATTTTTTATTTTTTTGGGGGGATCCTTAAGCCATTTTTTAAGGTTTTTTAGCCTTTACTTTTGGAAATTATTTATTGTAGTTGATCTGCAATATCATATTAGTTTCAGGTGTTCAGCACAGCTATTCAGTTTTATACATATATATAAATGCATGTGTGTATATATGTATTTATATGTATACATAAATACATGTATATATGGTATATGTATTATTTTTTAGATTCTTTTCCCTTATAGGTTATTACAAAATATTGAATAGAGTTCCCCATGCTATACAGTAGGTTCTTGGTAATCTGACCATTTTTGACCAATAAAAACAGCAATTTTATTTTATTTTATTTTTTGCTCTTTTTGTCTTTTTTTTTTTAGGGCCGCACCCATAGCATATGGAGGTTCCCAGGCTAGGGGTCCAATTGGAGCTGTAGCTGCCGGCCTACACCACAGCCACAGCAACATGAGATCTGAACCACATCTGAGACCTATACCACAGCTCTTGGCAATGTCAGATCTTTAACCCACTGAGTGAAGCCAGGGATCGAACCTGCGTCCTCATGGATGCTAGTCGGGTTCGCTAACAGCTGAGCCATCATGGGAATTCCTAAAAATGGCAAATTTACATGGTTCCACCTGGTATAGAACCACATTTCTGAAGGGATACACATCAAACTGGTAACTGTTCATCTCAGACAAGGAGGGCAGAGTTGAGGAAGGAGGAGAGAAGTAGAGCCGTTCTCTTCTTCCTCTTTTTCTTTCTATATTGTTTGAATGTTTACTTAAGTATTTTCAAGTATTACTTTTATAATTTAAAACATTGAAAAATAAGTTGGGAATTCCCATCATGGCTCAGGGGAAACTAATCTGACTAGTAGCAACAAAGATGTGAGTTTGATCCCTGGTCTTGTTCAGTGGGTTAAGGATTCGCCTTGCCATGGGCTGTGGTGTAGGTCACAGATGAGGCTCAGATCTGGCATTGATGTGGCTGTGGTGTAGGGTGGCAGCTACAGCTCCGATTCGACCCCTAGCCTGGGAACTTCCGTATGCTGCGGGTGTGGCCCGAAAATCAGCAGTAAAAAAAAAAGAAAGAAAAAAAGTTGCTATTTGCCAAATTTAGTTGCATTAGATATTTTCTGGAAGGAACTTAGAAATTAATAAATACGTATGTCAAATTAAACATACCTACCCTCAAATATTTTTGCATTTTGTGTATCCCAGCACTACACACTTCAGATGTGACCAACTTCTAGGTTCCCCTTAATTGAGTTTGTTTTTGTTTTGGCCAACCCGAGGGATTTGGAAGTTCTTGGGCCAGGGATACAATCTGTGCCACAGCAGCTGAGCTGCTATAGAGACACCGCCAGATCCTTAACCCACGGTGCCACAGTGGGAACCCCAAGTTTGTATTTTTTTTTTAATTGAAGTAGAGTTGACTTACAATGTTGTATTAGTTTCTGGATGAACCTAGAGAGTATCATACTAAGTCAAGTTATTCAGACAGTTTTTTTTCTTTTTTTTTAACTAGTGTACCATTTGTTTATTTATTTTAATTTTTTTTTCTTTTGTCTTTTCAGAGCTGCACCCAAGGCATATGTAGATTCCCGGGCTAGGGGTCTAATCAGAACTATAGCTGCCAGCCTACACCACAGCCACAGCAACTCGGGATCCGAGCCACGTCTGCTACCTACACTACAGCTCACGGCAACACTAGATCCTTAATCCACTGAGCCAGGCCAGGGATCGAACCTGCAACCCCATGGTTCCTAGTCAGATTTGTTTCTGCTGAGCCACAATGGGAACTCCTATTTATTTTAATTTTTTTTTGTCTTTTTTGTTGTTGTTGTTGTTATTGTTGTTGTTGTTGTTGTTGTTGCTATTTCTAGGGCCGCTCCCGCGGCATATGGAGGTTCCCAGGCTAGGAGTTGAATCAGAGCTGTAGCCACCGGCCTACGCCAGAGCCACAGCAACTCAGGATGGGATCCGAGCCACTTCTGCAACCTACACCACAGCTCACGGCAACGCCGGATCGTTAACCCACTGAGCAAGGGCAGGGACCGAACCCGCAACCTCATGGTTCCTAGTCGGATTCGTTAACCACTGCGCCACTACGGGAACTCCTATTTTAATTTTTAAAAATTCTTTATGGCCATACCCATAGTATATGGAAATTCCCATGTGGGGGATCAAACCCACGCCTCTGCAACAACCCGAGCTGCTGCCATCCGATTCTTAACCTACTGTACCACAGCAGGAACTCCATAGTTTTGTATTTTTATCATCACTGTTACATTATTTATGAGGGGAGTTGGGGTAATTTTTGTCTTTTTTTTTTTCTTTTTAGGGCTGCACCTGTGGCATATGGGGGTCTAATTGGAGTTGTAGCTGCCAGTCTACACCACAGCCACAGCAACGGCAGATCCGAGCTGTGTCTGCGACCACAGCTCACGGCAATGCGGGATCCTTAACCCACTGAGTGAGGCCAGGGATTGAACCCGAAACTTCACAGTTGGATTTGTTTCTTATGCGCCACAATGGGAACTCCCTGTTTGTCTTTAAATGGAGGCAACATTTCTAACGCCTGAGGACTGAGTTAGGAGCCCCATTATATGTTTCAATTGGTGTGGCTGCTGACACCCCTTCTGCATCCTAGCACGTTTCTTTTTTCTTTTTTCTTTTTTTCCCCTCTTTTGTCCTTTTTTAGGGCTGCACCCACGCATATGGAGGTCCCCAGGCTAGGGGTCTAATCAGAGCTACAGACGCCAGCCTATGCCAGAGCCACAGCAACGCCAGATCTGAGTCACGTCTGCAACCTACACCACAGCTCACAGCAATGTCGGATCCTTACCCCACTGAGCCAGGCCAGGGATTGAACCTGCAACCCCATGGTTCCTAGTCAGATTCGTTTCCACTGCGCCATGATGGGAACTCCTGTCCTAGCACTTTTCAGTCTGTATAATACTCTCATAATAGCCCATTTACCTGTGTCTCCCAAGGGTGCCACCCTTCCCCAGCTTTCCCCACTACAAGCAATTAGAAAACCACCACCACCACCACCATGTTTGCTCATTGAGACCTTAGCACAGAATGCCCAGCATAATAGGAATTCCTCAACATTCAGTAAATGAATGAAAGCTTGCGTGCATGGAGTGGGGGAGCATGTCTTTTTACAACTTGCTCATTTTTATCTTTTAAAAAATATGTGCCACGTTTATAGCAATGGCAGAGCAGAGCTGTAAAGAGTCACTCATGTAATGGTTCAAGGGCGAAGAGCTAAAAGCAAGTCAGAAACTTCTTCACGTTTTGTTCCAAGCCCACTAACATTTCGACATGTATTAAATGGTAATAAGCAGCTCTCTGGGTCAGTGGGTTAAGTAATAGCGATGGTGGAAGGTGAGAGGTGAAGAAATACATGGAAATTACATTCGCAGACGGCGTGGCTCACCAGAGCGCAACTTGTAGAAGAGCATGCAAGAGATTTGGCCATGCTATCTTTTTCCTTTTTCTCATGCAGCAGGCTTGGTAATGTGACAACACTCTCTTTACTCGGGCATCTGCCGAGCCTGGTAAAAACCTGCAAATATCAGGAAGGATGCAAGGGTTGGGTCACCTTCTTCTCCTTCGTGGCAGAAAAAAAGAAAATCACTACATTGAACAGAACTGTCAGGAGCTGATGATGCCGTTTGTGGCTCATCCTTTTCTTCTTGGCTTATTTGACCATCTGTCTGCACATTCTCACCAAGGCCAAGGAGAGAAACAAAGAGAGTGCCTAGTTACTGCTCCTTAACGACAGGACACAATGATAATAATAGCTAATATATTTTGAGCACTTACTGTGTGCTGAGTACCTTAATAAAATCATCAGTGGAGGGGAGGGGAGAGGTTTTGCCCACCAGGGGACAATTGGCAATATCTGGAGATTTTTTTTTTTTTTTTTTTGCTTTTAGGGCCGCACTTGCAGCATGCGTTGGTTCCCAGGCCAGAGGGTGAATCGGAGCTACAGCTGCCAGTCTACACCACAGCCACAGCAACGCAGGATCCGAGCCACATCTGCCACCTACACCACAGCTCATGGCAATGCCAGATCCTTAACCCACTGAGCAAGGCCAGGGATCGAACCCACCATCTCATGGTTCCTAGTCGGATTCGTTTCCACTGCATCACAATAGGAATTCCTAGAGATTTTTTAAATTATTGAGTCTGGGGAAAAGGGGAACATGAGGAGGATGCTGGCCTTTAGTGGATGGAGGCCAGGCACGCTGCTAAACATCCTACAATGCATGGGACTATCCACCTATACCAAAGAATTGTCCAGCTCCAAAGGGCAACAGTACCAAGGTTGATTAGCTCAGCTTTAGATGAATTGCCTCATGTAACACTCAGAACGGCCCTAAGAGATGATTGTCTCTATTTTACAGATTTGGAAACTGAGGCATGGGAAGGTTAGATAGCTTGCTCTGGACCACACAGCTAGTAAGCCACAGAGCAGCTTTGCAGCCCAAGCCTGTGTGACTCTGGAGGCCCTAACCTTGGCCGTGGTGTATGGATGGGAAAGGAGAAGATAATCTTGGATTGGCTGTGGATTTTATGATTACCCAATAAAGAATTGCTGCCATGGGTCTTTAGTGTCCATCACCAGCACCCCCTGGGAACTTGGAGGCAGGTGACTTTCCTTTCCTCACAGTGTGAATCCTGTGAATGTTCTAATTGCTCTTTGCCATCTTTCCATCTAACACAGCCTGAGAGGGAGTTCCCATCGTGGCTCTGTGGAAATGAACCCGACTAGTATCCACGAGGATGCTGGTTCGATCCCTGGCCTTGCTCAGTGGGTTAAGGATCTGGCATTGCTGTGAGCTATGGTGTAGGTCACAGAGGAGGTTCAGATCTGGCCTTGCCGTGGTGTGGTGTAGGCCGGCAGCTACAGCTCCAATTCAACCCCTAGCCTGGGAACTTCCATATGCTGCAGGTGTGGCCCTAAAAAGACACACACACAAAACCACAACAAAAGCAAAACAGTCTGAGATTTATTATTTTTAGGAAGATCATCTTGAGTTATAATTCCCCATAGCTGAATTTAAGGAAAATACTTATAGTTTTGGTATAGTTCTCCCAAGCAATGAAAGTATTAGCAAAAGAATAAAATACTAAGTTCAGCCTTTCCTCATGCTATGGGATTTTGCTTCAGCCTTGCATCTCCATGGGCAGAACGTATTCCAAGTTATGTGAAATTCATGAAACTGCCTTAGAGTCCTTATCAACTGTCATTTTCCATATTTCACAAGAATTGAACTTGTAAGTATGTCTCAGTGCAATGCAATAGTTCCAGACTCAGCAATAAGATCTTTCACATGGTTGTAATTGTATTTTATACGTAAGGGCTCCCTTTCCCCTTCAAAACCTCCAAAGGCCTGTCATTGGTAGACTCTACTGAAAATCATCCATTTTCCATGAGGCTGAAACAGGTTCTATATTTAACAGACCAACATAAAACATGTGAGAAATATTAGTGTGTGTGTGTGCTTTTTTTGCATTCCTATTTCTTGTCATGATCAGATCTCTTGTTAATTGGCTTATTATGCCTTTGACTTGATAGCTTCCATCCCATATGTCTTATGATAGTCTCAGCTATTTGTAGCCAAAGAAAACCCCAAACTATCTGTAACATTACTATCCCTGCTTCCATGCCCTGACATCGTAATACTGCCCAAAATTACTTCAGAAATGCTTGGTGGAAAAAAAGGACGAGGAAATGACCCTAGGAAATTCACAAAGAGGAGGAAGAAATCCTGTAAACATTGATGGAGTTCCCGTTGTGGCTTGGTGATTAACGAATCCGACTAGGAACCATGAGGTTGCGGGTTCGATCCCTGGCCTCGCTCAGTGGGTTAAGGATCTGGCGTTGCCGTGAGCTGTGGTGTAGGTCACAGACGTGGCTTGGGTCCCATGTTGCTGTGACTCTGGCATAGGCCAGCGGCTGCAGCTCCGGTTCAACCCCTAGTCTGGGAACCTCTATATGCCGAGAGAATGGCCCTAGAAAAGGCAAAAAAAAAAATTGGAATGTGGGGGTTTTTTTAATACTACTTTTCAATGAAACAGTATATTAAAATATGTAAATTGATGTAGCCACAATGGAAAACATTATGGAGTTTCCTTGTAAACCTAAAAATAGAACTACCATATGATCCAGCAATCCCACTCCTGGATATACATCTGGAAAAAATGAAAACACTAATTCAAAAATATATATGCACCCTAATGTTCATAGCAGCTCTGTTTTTGTTTTGTTTCTTTTCCAGCCACGTCCATGGTGACACATGGAGGTTCCTCGGTCAGAGGTTGAGTTGGAGCTGCGGCTGGAGGTCCACCCCACAGCCTCAGCAACACCAGATCCAAGCCATATCTGTGACCTATGCCAAAGCTTGCAGCATTGCCAGATTCTTTTTTTTTTGTCTTTTTGTTGTTGTTGTTGTTGTTGTTGTTGTTGTTGTTGCTATTTCTTGGGCCACTCCCGCGGCATATGGAGGTTCCCAGGCTAGGGGTTGAATCGGCGCTGTAGCCACCGGCCTATGCCAGAGCCACAGCAACGTGGGATCCGAGCCGCGTCTGCAACCTACACCACAGCTCACGGCAACACCGGATCATTAACCCACTGAGCAAGGGCAGGGACCGAACCCGCAACCTCATGGTTCCTAGTCGGATTCGTTAACCACTGCGCCACGACGGGAACTCCAAGCAATGCCAGATTCTTAACCCACTGAATGAGACCAGGGATTGAGCCTGCATCCTCACAGAGACAACACTGGGTCCTTAACCTGCAGAGCCACAATGGGAACTCCTTATACCAACACTGTTTACAGAAAGCCAAGTTATGGAAGCAACCCAAGTGCCCATCAACAGATGAGTAGATAAAGAAGATGTGGTATATTTGTGTGTGTGTGTGTGTGTGTGTATATGTGTGTGTGTGTGTATGTATACACATGCACATGTATACAGATGTATACAATGGAATATTAGTCATAAAAAATGAAATAATGTCATTTGCAGCAACATGGATGGACCTAGAGAATATTATGCTTATTGAAACAAGTCAGACAGAGAAAGACAAATACTGTATGAAATTATTTACATGTGAAATCAAAAAAAATAATACAGATGTTCCCATCACGGCTCAGCAGTTAGTGAACCCGACTAGCATCCATGAAGACATGGGTTTAATCCCTGAACTCGCTCAGTGGGTTAAGGATCTGGTGTTACCTTGAGCTGTGGTGTAGGTTGCAGACACCCCTTGGATCCCAAGTTGTTGTGGCTCTGGCGTAGGCCAGCGGCTACAGTTCCGATTGGACCCCTAGCCTGGGAACCTCCATATGTCATGGGTGAGTCCCTAAAAGACAAAAATAAATAAACAAATAAATAGATTAATTAATAATACAAATGAATATATATGCAAAACAGAAACAGCCTCGTGGTCACAGAAAACAAACTAATACTTATCAAAGGGAAGAGGGATGGGGGGAGGGCCAAATTAGGGGTATGGGATTAAGAGATACAAATTCTATGTATAAAATAGATAAGCAAAAAGGATATAGCACAGGGAATTGTAGCCATTATTGCCTACTACCTTTTAATGGAATATAATCTGTAAAAGTACTGAATCACTATGCTATACACCTGAAACCAATGTAATATTGTAAATCAACTATACTTCAGTAAAAAAGAATATATTAGAATAAATTAACATATATCCTTTATTTGTTTATTTATTTATTTTGTCTTTTTGCCATTTTCTAGGGCTGCACCCACAGCATATGGAGGTTCCCAGGCTAGGGGTTGAATTGGAGCTGTAGCTGCTGGCCTACACCACAGCCACAGCAACGCAGGATCTGAGCCGCCTCCGCGACCTACACCACAGCTCACAGCAACACCAGATCCTTAACCCACTGAGCAAGGCCAAGGATTGAACCCACAACCTCATGGTTCCTAGTCAGATTCATTAACCACTGAGCCACAACGGGAACTCCACATATCCTTTATTTTAACAAAGTAATTCAATTTTCTGGGTGGCCTCTTAAGTCTGATATTAAGTTAATAGTAAACCACATTATGGAACACAAACCTAAATTAATAAATATTTTATCCTTCAGATTTCAGGAAGTAAATAATAACAAATCTAAGCTAGAAACCTCAAAATAACTTTGTCTCTTTCTCCCACCCCATCCCTACCCCTCCAATCCAGGTTGCATGGTGCAGAGAGAGTCATTTTTCTACAATAAAGATATGCTTATTTCAATGCCTATCTCAAACACCTTCAATGAATGTCACTCTTACCCCCAAAAAAATGCCCCAATGCCTTAACATGGCATTCAAAACTCTTCTAGATTTGGCTTTAATTTAGCTTTCCAGCCTTGTTTCTTGCCAATTCTCACTCCTTTTATTTCCTCATCCGCCAAGAAGCTTTAATTCCAGTCGTAGCAGACCATTCAGGGTTCCTCAGACCTGTGTGCTATTGTCAGGCCTATGCCTAAATACTCCTTGTCATTTCACCATCCAATTCAGCCCATTCTTCCAGCCCCAACCTAAATGGCACCTCCTCCCATTCCCTTAGCATGTCATTCATGTCTCAACAATAGGATCCTTTAAAACATCCAGTGGGTGTTTTTGTCACTTGCATGCATATTTGTAAATTACACTAGGTTCTGGGCTCAGATTTTATCCATCTTTTATAACATAGAATCATGCTCCGTAATCAGGGACCATGAAATATTTGGTTTGAATGGAGTGAGCATAGAAAGTGTGCTTTTGGCGCTAATTTGCCTGAGGAAGCTGCAAATGATATCTATGCTGGCCACTCTTTGCATTTGGTATAGTCTGAAGGTGTTTAGGTGGCAGTGGTATGAAAAACATATCCCAAATAACTCAATCTCTCCAGTAACTATGAGATCTGATTAATTCACCACCAGATTTATACTAGTTCAATAGCATTTCCTGTCTTTCAACCCCAACTATCCCACCTTTTGGCTGAAGACACTTCTGAAAAAAACAAAAAAGAAATTTTCCCACTTTTGTTTTCCCAGAAAAGCCACTTCCTTTTAGGAATCCCAGTCATACAGTAATTATTCTATTGGTACAAGGATTTTGGACCCAGTGCCATGCAATTTTCATTATCATTTGCAAAAACCTGGCAATTTAGCAATGCCTTTACTCTTGGTGGAACAGCACATGACTAGCCATACAAACTTTTGGCCTAAATAAGGCCCACTTGGGTATACTGTACTTAGGAATTTGTAAACATAGAAATTTCAGCTCGTTGGATCCTTTTTGAAGAAAGAGCCATCACATTCCTTTAGGCTCCTACTCTCTTGCTTCTTCCTTAAAGACACCTAGGCCCTAAAAAAGGAACAACAGAGGTTGCTTTCTTGACACCAAATTGAAGGAGGACAGAGCAGCTGCTGAGATGCCAGTTGGACAGAGGTCTGCTTAAAGGGACCCACCTCTATGATGCAATGGAAAGACAAGGGATGTTAGTCTTGAGAATGACCTTGGGGCAAGAGTCAACAGCTGCAGCATCTCCAGGCACCAAGCAGAAACAGAAATGTGTGAGCAGCCTGGGGGGTAGGAAGTGTAGTTACCATTGGAATCTAAGAGCTTGTGGTCCCTTTACAAGGAACAAATCCTACCCTACCCAAGAGACAGTTGCTGGGTAAGAATGAAGGGCCTGCTGTCACCCAGAATTTCCAGTTTTCCAAGAGAAGTTGAAAATCTAGATTTGGAGTGGAGAGGAATCTCCTTATTGGGAAACAAATTGATATTCATTTTCTTTCATTTCTTTTTTTTTTTTTGTCTTTTGAGGGTCATATGGAGATTCCCAGGCTAGGGATCTACTTGGAGCTGTTGCTGCCAGCCCACACCAGAGCAACAGCAACGCCAGATCTGAGCCGTGTCTGCGACCTACACCACAACTCATGGCAACGCCGGATATTTAACCCACTGAGTGAGGCTAGGGATCGAATCCACAACCTCGTGGTTCCTAGTCGGATTTGTTTCCTGTGCGCCGTGACGGGAACTCCTGAAATTCATTTTCAAACATCACCTAGAAATCAATGAATCAATCTACAAGCTGGTTGTGGCCTGAGAACACGGGTTTGCAATCCTCCTCTTAGGGAGCATGTAGCCCACCGCCTTCATTTTACAAACAGTTATGCTGCAGGTGGGATTGGTTTCACACAGTTGGTTAGACACAAAAAGAAGACTAGAACTCAAGCAATCTGGCTTCCAATACCATTGTCATCACTCGCCTTGGATTCAGCACAGGAATCTGGGACATTGGAATGTAGGGAATGAACTAGCCTGGTTGGCTGTCGCCTGGCTCAGAATTTAGGTCCCAGGCTCGCTTGAATCTGATGAGTAACAGGGTCCATTTCAGGTCCCCCTAGTGGCTCACAAATCCCCTGGAACTCATCTGGCATTTCCTTAACATGGTGGATCCGTGGGTATACCTGAGGAACCTCACAAACTACAGATTTCTGGGTCCCAACATAAAACTAAGCAATCAGAGGTTCCAGGCACATGTATATTTTCAGTAAAGCCCCACCAGTGATTCTCAGTGATTCTAAGGCTTGGCTCCTCTAGGCTGGGGAGACAACATGGACAAGACAGGGAATTCCAGATTAATCCCATTCCAAGGCTCTAGGCTTGAATCTGGAGCAGTGCTACTCTTTTGTTAATTTTGTCCACATTTTAAAATCATTCTCAGGGAGTTCTCAACGTGGTTCAGTGGTTAACAAATCTGACTAGCATCCATGAGGATGCAGGTTCGATCCCAGGCTTTGCTCAGTGGGTTAAGATCTGGTGTTGCTGTGAGCTGTGGTGTAGGTCGCAGACACGGCTTGGATCTGGCATTGCTGTGGCTGTGACATAGGCCAGCAGCTACAGCTCCCATTGGACCCCTAGCCTGGGAACCTCCATATGCCATAAGTGAGGCCCTAAAAAGCAAAATAATAATAATAATAATAAAATAAAAAGTATTTTCAGGAGTTCCCTGGTGGTCTAGCAGTTAGTATCTGCGATTTTACCGCTGCAGTCCGGGTTCAATCCCTGGTCTGGGAACTGAGATTCCACATGAAGCTGCTGCATGCCTTGGAGAAAAAAAAAATATTCTTCCAACTTCCTAGATTCTTGTGTTTTTTTTTTTTTCCCTCACACTTTTAAGGGGGGAAAAAAAAAGAAGAAAGAAAAGCTAACCCTGAATAGTAAAACTTTTGGTTTTCAATAGTGCTGCTCAGTGCAGGCTATTTTTATTCAGGAATGAACCTAAGCAGCTGCAAAGAACTACTTAATTAAATCATGAATGATAAGATCCACATAAATTATACTTACACATTTTATAATGTTAATAGTTCTTATTTTTTACTATAATCTGTAAACATTTAAGTAGAAGCCATGAATTAGATTTCAAATAGATGAGTAATTTTAGACTGTGACATCCATTTTCATAGCATTCCAGTTTATTTTAGGGGACAATTAGCAGCACTTGTAAAAATGTATCTAATTGCTAGGCTAAATCAAACTCTGCAGTACTTGGATGCTTTACCCTCATCAGTCCTATTTTTTCCCACAGTGACCAAAACAATAAGGGAATAGAGGCAAAAAATAAAATTCTAAAAGTAAAATGCTTATCATAAACTCAATTATCATTTTGTAATCAGCCCAGATTTGCTCAGGCCAATAACTCATTTCTAGATCTCAGAAATCCTTTGCTCTTTTGACACTGATTGCAGCCAGGGCCAAAGTATTTCCTCATCAAATATAATTTGAACCTCTTTGGTGGTGGTGGTAGAGTTGGTGATGTTGATGTTGATAGTTATGATGGTGATGATATGGTGGTGATGATGTTGGTGATGGTGGCGGAGGTGGTGATGGTAGTGGTGGTGGTGATGGTGGTGGAGATGATGATGGTGATGGTGGTGGAGATGGTGATGATGATGATTACAATGGCGATGATTGTGACGGTGGTGATGGTGATGATGGTGGCGGCGATTATGATGATGGTGGTGGAGATGATGATGGTGATGGTGGTGGTGATGGTGGTGGAGATGGTGATGATGATGATTACAATGGCGATGATAGTGACGGTGGTGATGGTGATGATGGTGGCGGCGATTATGATGATGGTGGTGGAGATGATGATGGTGATGGTGGTGGAGATGGTGATCATGATGGTAGTGGTTATGATGGTGATGATGATAGTGATGTTGTTGATGGTGATAATGGTGGTGATGGTAGAGATGGTGATGGTGATAATTATGATGGTGATGATGACAGTGATGGTGATGCTGATGATGATGGTGGTGGAGATGGTGTTCATGATGGTTATGATGGTGGTAATGATAGTGATGGTGGTGATGGTGATAATGCTGGTGGTGGTGGTGGTAGAGATGGTGATGGTGGTGGTGATAGTTATGATGGTGATGAAAATAGTGATGGTGGAGATGATAATGATGATGATGGTGATGGTGGTGGTCATGATGATGGTAAAGACAATGCTAACTCACCATCCATTGATACAGCATGCACTTCAACTTTTCTCGTCCAGGCACTGGCTCTTTGCCAACTGTCAAGGCATGTGGCCCAGTACCAGATGTAAATAATGCCTACACTTGTTTCCTCCTTTCTTTGGGGGACATGGTGCCCTTGAATAATTTTCCTAAGCTGAAGTAGCTTCGTCCTAAGAGGAAGAACTCCATTTAGCTTCTTACAACATGCCCAGAATTTAACAACATAGAAAATCTCAAGAATAGCAGTAGATTTCTTTTCCAGCCCCTAAACTCTTGCACTACTCGCAGAGAACTTTGACCAAATATCTGAAGGACCAATTAGGCCTAATGCCATCTCAAGGGTACAAAAATATTTCCTGAGTTGATTCTTCATTCCCGATGGGTTTTCTGGTGAAATTCTGCATTTACCTAATTTTAAAATCCCAACTGCTCTTGGCCTTAGCACCATCTTCTGAGAAACTTCCACACCATCAGAGAAAAGTGGAGGAAGGAGTGAATGCACAGGATGAAGCTCAAAAGAAGAAATATAAGGCAGAAGTTCAAGTAAACCTGTACACCCACGGAAGCCACAGAAGTAGAAACAAGGAAGCCCAGAGGCCAGGGATGCTGGTACAATTTTCTGGATGGTATGCCTTCTGCCTGGAATTTGTCTCAATGGCTCTAGAACATCTGCCCGCATCGTTTTTTTTTTTTTTTTTTTTTTTTTTTTATGAGAGTTGCAACATTTATTTCAGGTTCTCTCTCTCTCTCTCTCTCTCTCTCTCTCTCTCTCTCTCTTTTTTTGTGTGTTTTTTTCTTTTTTGCCACACAGGCAGTATGTGGGAATTCCTGGGCCAGGGATTGAACCTACGCCACACAGCAGCAACCAGAGCCACGGTGGTGAGAATGCAGGAGCCTCAACATGCTAGGCCATCAGAGAACTCCCTATCCCCATTCTGATCGCCTCACCCACTTTGAGACCCACTTGCTCATATCAAAGCAGTCCCTTTTTGGTTCTTTGCCCTGAACTTGTGACATTCTGGACTAGTTCTGTTGTCAGTTGTGGCTGAGTGTAACATGAGTACTATCAATCATCTGGTGTCTTTGCTGGAGAAAAGAAAAACCCACACTATTATTTTTAGGACAATTGCAATGGGGCAGGATCCTTGGGTCAGCACAAACTGTTAGAAAAAGCAAAAGGGGAAAAAAGGAGTTCCCTGGTGGCTTAATGGGTTAAAGACTGGCGTTGTGTCATTGCTGTGGCTCGAGTTTCTGCTGTGGTACAGGTTTGATCTCTGGCCCCAGAACATCCGCCATGCCATGGGTACGGCCCCCCAAAATAATAAAATAAAATTTTAAAAAAGAAAAAAAAGGAAAAGCAATGAGGGAGGCAAGCCTCTAAAAGGGGCAGCTGCCACCCAGGCTCAGCTCTCTGTGCCATGTGGCAGAATTCCTAGTATGGCTAGATCTTCTGACTTTTCGAAAAAATGAGTAGGATTTTTTTTTTTTTTTTTTTTGCTTCACTTGCCGCATATGAAACGTCTGGGGTCCAGGGATCAAATTTGTGCCTCGGCAGCAAGCTGAGCCACCACAGACAAGGCTGGATCCTTAGCCTACTACTCCACAGCAGAAATTCCTGGAATTTTTTTATGATATACATTTTTTTGGTCTTTTTATTTTAGGGCCCTACCCTTGGCATATGGAGGTTCCCAGGCTAGGGGTCGAATTGAAGCTGTACCTACCAGCCTACACCACAGCCACAGCAACACCAGATCTGTGCTGCGTCTGCCACCTACACCATGGGGCTCATGACAACACTGGAACCTTAACCCACTGAGCAAGGCTAGGGATCAAACCTGTGTCCTCATTGATGCTAATCAGATTCGTTTCCACTGAGCCATGATGGGAACTCCTATGCTATAAATTTTTAAATATGGTAACTGATTTAAAATATAGGTAACTAATTTAAAAATAATTTAAAATGCTAACTAAGTTAAACAAGACACTTCTGTGGGATGCTTCTTGCTGATTCACTGCCAGTTTGCAAACTCTGTATTGTTAAAACCATTGCTCTGTGGGCTTACAATCTTAGCACTAAATCAGGTTAGAACGGTACCCTGGATAGCTTTTATATAACAGCAGTACATATAAAATGCCTACTGTGTGCCAAGCACTGTACTAGATACCAGAGATGTAGCAGTGAGCAAAACAAAGCAATGCTTGGAGTTCCTGATGTGGCACAGGGGAAACAAATCCAACTATCCAACTAACGATGAGGTTGTGGGTTTGATCCCTGGCCTCTCTCAGCGGGTTAAGGATCCAGCGTTGCTGTGATAGGCCACAAACACACCTTGGATCATGCGTTGCTGTGGCTGTGGTGTAGCCCAGCGGCTAAAGCTCCGATTCGACCCCTAGCCTGGGAACCTCTATATGCTGCATGTGCAGCCCTGAAAAGCAAAACAAAAATAAAAATTAAAAAAAACCAAAGCAATTCTTACATTCTAGCCAATATTCCTATTCATAAAATTCACAAAGGACAAGACAAGAAAACATGAGGAACTGGGGAATGGAAACCATCTCAATGAAATTTAGAACTAGACTTTTTTTTGTTTTTGTTTTTTTTGTTTTTTGGTATTTTTGTCTTTTAGGGCCATACCTGAGGCACAGGGATATTCCCAGGATAAGACTCAAATCAGAGCTATAGCTGCCAACCTCTGCCAGAGCCACAACAACTGGGGATCTGAGCCGAGTCTTCGACCTACACCACAGCTCATGGCAACAGCAGATCCTTAACCTACTGATCAAGGCCAGGGATCGAACCTGTGTCCTCATGGATGCTAGTCGGGTTCGTTAACCACTGAGTCACAATGAGAAATCCTGGAACTAGAGGATTTTAATAGACACATCAGCATCTCATATGGAGTTTAATGAAATTACAACCTTTAAAGCAAATTATTTCATGCGAAATTCAGCCATGTTTAAAACCTCCCATCAGTAAATAAACAGGTCTTACTGTCTAGCACAGGGAACTATAGTCAATATCCTGTGATAAACCATAATGAAAAGGAATATGAAAAAGAATGTATACATGTGTAACTGAGTCACTTTGCTGTAAGCAGATATTAATGGATTGTAAATCTACTATGCTTCAATAAAATTTTAAAAAAAACCCTCCTGTCAGAATAAAGTGTTTCTTGATATAACAGATATTTGTTGAATTTCAGCTTTTCACTGAGTGCTTTGCTGGACAGAAAGAACACAATGGTAAACAAGAAAAACATGATTTTAGCCCTCTGCATTCAAGTGTAGAAAGCAAAAAATAAATCAGAAAAAAAATAGTAAATCATGACAAATCATGATAAATACTATGTAAAATCTAAAATAGAAACTAATGACCAGTATGAGAAGCCTAGTCTAAATAGGATAGTCAGGGAGTTTCTGTCATGGTGCAGGGGAAATGAGTCCAACTGGGAACCATGGGGTTTCAGGTTCAATCCCTGGTCTCGCTCAGTGGGTTAAGGATCCGGCCTTGCCTTGAGCTGTGATGTAGGTCACAGGTGTGGCTTGGATCCTGTGTTGCTGTGGATGTGGCGTAGGTCGGCAGCTACAGCTCTGATTTGGCCCCTAGCCTGGGAACCTCCATGTGCTGCGGGTGGAGCCCTAAAAAGAAAAAGAAAAAAAAAAGATAGTATAGTCAAGAATGTACTGCCTTAGGAACTGAAATTTAAGGTGAACTCTGAGGAATGAAAAGAGAGAGTCACTTGAAAGAAGTGGGTAGGAGAGAGGGAAGATTTCTTTTTTCTTTTTTTTGTCATTTTTTGCCTTTTCTAGGGCCACTTCCTGCAGCATATGGAGGTTCCCAGGCTAGGGGTCGAATCGGAACTGTAGCCACCGGCCTATGCCAGAGCCACAGCAACGCAGGATCAGAGCCGCATCTGCAACCCACAACACAGCTCACAGCAACTCTGGATCCTTAACCCACTGAGCAAGGCCAGGGATCGAACCCACAACCTCATGGTTCCTAGTGGGATTCGTTAACCACTGTGCCACAATGGGAACTCTGGGAAGATTTCTAAATAAAGGAAACAGCATGTGCAAAGGTCCTGAGGCCTGAAGGATCTTACTTAAGGAATTGAAGTGTCACGGGGCTAGAAAATAGTGGATTGAGTCTGCAGGGCCAATCAGGGCCATGTAGCTACAGAAAGAATTTGGGGTTTACCCGAAGTGCAAGGACAATCACTATAGAGTGATCATTTGATTTATACTTTTTGAGAATCACCTTGATCTCTGTGTGTGGAAAAAGCACACAGGAATCAGGTGAGCATTGACACAGGAAGATCGATTTGGAGGACATTGTAAGTAATAGTCTCAGTTAGAAGTACTGGTTGACTGCCCTAGGTGAGTGGCACTGCAGATTGAAAGAAGGGCATAGATTTCAGATACATTTTGATTGGGGGTTTCCCCTCGAGTCCCATGACTCTCTGTTTGCCTGTTCTTCTAAATTTTTTCCCCCCCTCTGGGAAATAAAAATCACAAGATTTAAAGTCCACTCTGCCTTCTGATATGAAAAGTCAGTGCCGGAAATGGACAGTCCACCCCAGCCTAGTAATAATAACTCTACGAACTGATGTTCATTGAGTTTAAGTCCACAAAGATAAAGATCAGGGGCATGATCCTGTCTGGTAAGTTTCTTCCTTATTGCCAAAACTTGGGTCACTAGGAGTTCTTCGGATTCTAAAAGATATAGACAGCATGCTTGCTCCTCTTATCAAAATACTGTGTGTTTGTTTTATTGCTTACTTGCTAAAACAAAAATAAACAAACAAAAAAAAAAACCCACAAAAAACTGAGACCATAGTTGCAGAAGAAACTTTACTGTGATTCTTTCTGAAATGAAACTAATGAGTTAGTCTTGGAGGAAGATTAAATGAGTCCAACAAACTGGCTCCGTGACCTGGGACTCCTGTGGCTTATTTTTTTTTACTCCACGTGGTAGGAACCCAGAGAAGCCAGCAGGGCCCAATGGGGCAGTGTTCACAAGATAGGCTTGAAACTCAAGCACATTTGCAAAGGGAAATCCAAGTAAATATCTGATGTTATTGAAACAGAGAGAGGAACAAGGAGACGAGGGTGGCAGATGGGGGCAGGAACTCAGCCTGGAGCCTGGGTGCTTTGCAAGGAGATATTCTCTTAAAGCCCTCTCAATGTTTTCTAATTCAATAGTGTAGTCCCAGCTTTTTTCTTTTTTCTTTTTTTTTTTTTTTCTGCGCTGGTGGCATGCAGAAGTTCCGAGGCCAAGGATCGAAGCTGAGCCAGAGCAGTGACGGGCACCAAAGAAGTGACAATGTCAGGTCCTTAACCCACTGAGCTGCCAGGGAACTCCCTAATTCCAGCTTTATTCTCATCATTCACATCTTCTGCAATTCTTTCCTGCATAGGTTTATTTATTTATTTTTATTTTTTATTTATTTTTTTTGTCTTTTCTAGGGCTGCACCCGCCACATATGGAGATTCCCAGGCTAGGGATCTAATCAGAGCTACAGCTGCCAGCCTACGCCAGAGCCACAGCAACATGGGATCCAAGTCACATCTGCAACCTACACCACAGCTCATGGCAACGCCAGATCCTTAACCCACTGAGCAAGGCCAGGGATCGAACCCTCAACCTCATGGTTGGATTCGTTAACCACTGAGCCATGCCGGAACTCCTTGAGCATGGGTTTAGACTGGATAGGAAAACATTGGTGAACATCAATACAAGAGAAAGGAGCAGATGTATTAGGGTTGGGCTATTTGAAGTTCCTCAAGCTTTAACATTCCAGGTGAAAAAGGAACTGAGAAAAAGACATAAAATGCATAATCTTACCAACCCTTATTTTACCTTGAAGGGAAACCCAGGATTCTTAAAGGACACCAATCCTTTTAGCCGATCCCTGGAGTTATTTTTCCTAAGCCCCTCTCCTCCATCCAATCCCAGCTCAAAGTAAAAGCTAGCATTACCTTCTTCTACAACCTGGTTACAGTTGTAATGATTAAGTGCTTAAGCCAGGGAGTCGGGGCTAGTGGAGGGTTAATTTAGTAAAAGATGAAACAGAGAGTTTGTTGCCAACTTGAGGTATTCAGTCTGAATGTCCAAGTGCTTTAAACTTGGGAAACCTGCAAAGAAAAAATCAAGAGCTTCTTCCCCTTGCTGTTGCTTTTGTGAATACTTTGTAGCCTAAGAATGATAGTGGCAAACACATATTGGTACCTGCCCTGTATCAGGCAGGGTCCTAAGAGCTTTACTTGCCTGAGGTCCTTTACCTCCCACCATGACCCTCCAAGGTCATCCAGCTAGTTAGTGAATAGCATGCAGTCTCACATAGGCAGCCTGCCTCCGGGGATGTGCTCTTAACGCCCCTTCCCTCTCCTCTCCAGCTCAATGTAAAAATTTAAAAATTTGGGAGTTCCCGTCGTGGCGCAGTGGTTAACGAATCCGACTAGGAACCATGAGGTTGCGGGTTCGATCCCTGCCCTTGCTCAGTGGGTTAACGATCCGGCGTTGCCGTGAGCTGTGGTGTAGGTTGCAGACGCGGCTCGGATCCTGCGTTGCTGTGGCTCTGGTGTAGGTCGGAGGCTACAGCTCCGATTCGACTCCTAGCCTGGGAACTTCCATATGCCGCAGGAGCGGCCCAAGAAATGGCAAAAAGACAAAAAAAAAAAAACCAAAAAAAAATTTTTTAAATTTGGGTTTGGGTTGAAAGGATAAAGTAGGAAAGCGGTTGTGAGAATGGTATTAACCATGAAATCTAACACACGTGGGACCCACCGGATGTCAGGCACTGTGCTGAGAATTCTACACTGACTGTCCGTTTAATTGTTACAATAATTCTGAGAGATACCATTAGGCTCTAAGTTAGAGATGAAGCTGAGGTTCAATGGACATCCCCAAATCACACGACAGGAAGAAGTGGCACAGGGATTTGAAGTCAGGCTTGTTTGGGAGCCCAAGCTCTGAGCCTCTAAGTCTGTGGGCTACACAGCCTGTCAGGACTCTTACAGTAGATTTTCTCTCTGGTCTTCGCTCCATCAGGCAGGAGGGCAGGCTGTTGTAATGATGCCATGGGACAGGCCCCACATCCCTGCTGCAGGACTGGGGCACATATTTTCCCAGTTGCTGGAAGCAATGGCGATTGCTGAGTGCTCTCCATGGACACCCTTGGTGGGAGAGAGCCACGTTGGCCAGCATCATGTCTCTCCCCGGGGCCACCCACCTACGGTGACTACATGCGGGGATAGAGACCCTTGGCCCCCTACCCTCACTTGAGTCAGCTCTGCTTTCCCCATTGGGTAGGTGGAGGCCTTTGTAGCATCTTCATCACAGCCCAGTTTCTCCCGCTTCCCAGCGCTGCATCCCACACACCCCATGGGTGCTGATCCTGAGACCACTCACCAGTGAACTTCCTGCATATAGATCTCAATCTCAAAGTTGATTTTCCCGGGAATTCAACCTGCGACAGCTGCCAGGAGTCCCAGTATTCCCTTCCAGCCCCTCATTCCCTGACACCTCGCCATCACGAGCTAGAGAAGAGCGAGAGGCACAAACATTTACTGTGACCTTACTCCACGCGGGGTACAGAGGTGGACATCCTATGTAGATGACCCTGTGAGCCTCAAAGGAATCAAGCAAACTATTGTTACTTCCTTTTTACAGATGGAGATGAGAGGCTTAGAGCCAAGTGAGTGTTTTGAGATCACAAAGAAGGAAATAAATCAGATAGCTGGGTACCAAAGCTTAGATGGTATGGGGGGCTGGATAATGGCCTAATGGCCCGGCTACAAAGATGTCTAATCCTGGATCTTGTGAATATGTTACCTTCCAAAGCAAAAGGGATTTTGCAGATGTGATTACAGGAACTTCTCTTGAGATGTGCTGGGAGCCTGGATTATCTGGGTGTGCCCAATGTCATCATTAGGGGCTTTAGGAGAGGGAGGCTGAAAGGTCAGAGTCCAAGGAGATGTGAAGATAGAGCAGAGATAGAAGTAATCTTGACCTAGCTTCTAGAAGCTGGAAAAGGCAAAGAAATGAGTTCTCTCTTAAAGCCTCCAGAAGGAAGGGCTGGCCTTCCCAGCCATTTTAGATTTCTGACCTCCAGAACCATAGGATAACTATCTGCGATTTCATTTTATTTCTGTTTATTTTATTTTATGGCTGCACCCTTGGCATATGGAAGTCCCTTGGCTAGGGATCGAATCTATGCCTCCGCAGGGACTCAAGCTGCTGCAGTCGGATACTTAATCCAATGCGCCACAGTGGGAACTCCTCATCTGTGTGATTTAACCATCATTTGTGGTGATTTGTTACAGCAGCAATAGGAAACTGATACAGGCAGGCTCTTGCCACCCTTCCAACCTGCCTTTTTGCCTCTATGATTGTGAACCTCTTGTCTCTTCCAATTTTTCCCTTAGAGTGGTGTTAAGACACCTCTTTCTTCTGTTGTGGGGACCCAGAGAAGAAGGATGAAGCAGCGTCCTCCTCTGATAGCTGGACATCTGTTGGTAGCCATTGGCCAGGATCTGTACACCAGGCCCTACCCAGGGTATAGGTGGGGAAACAGGACTGAGCAAGGGGAAACTCTTATATTGACTTTTTTTTTTTTAGCAGAACCACCCTCCTGTGTCCAGCTTCAGGAGTATGTTTTTTGGCGGGGGTGGGGGGGTGGGGGGTGTGGGGAAGGGGAACACCCATGCCATACAGAATTTCCCGGGCCAAGGATCGAACCTGTACCATAGCTATAATCAGAGCCATAGCAGTGATAAGGCCAGATCCATAACCCACTGAGCCACCAGGGAACTCCTTGGATTGGGTTTTTTGCTGTCATCCTCGTCTTCCCATCCCTTGGTCTCTGAGCCCAGGATAATTCTCTTTTGAGATGTCTGGAGTAACTTGAAAGGAAAAACAGGGCCAATATGATGTCCTCATTCCTCTTTTAAGAGCAAAGCTTTTCATCACTGCTAAGAGTTAATTGGGTTTTGCCTGGATTAGGTGCGGGGGTGGGGTGGGGAGAGAAGCAATCCCAGGTTGGTTGGACTAGAAAATAGTTTTTTTCTTTTTTTTTTAAATAGAGCCACACCTGCGGCATATGGAGATTCCCAAGCTATGGGTCTAAACAGAGCTACAGCTGCCACCCACATCCACAGCCACAGCAACTCAGAATCTGAGCCACATCTGCAACCTACACCACAGCTCAACGCAACGCCGGATCATTAACATACGAGCAAGGCCAGGGATCAAACCTGCAACCTCATCGTTCCTAGTCGGATTCGTTCCCTCCGAGCCATGACAGGAACTCCAACAACAAGTAATTTTTATTGAGTCTTTGCTCACTTAGTGTGATCCCTATTCTACCAAGGAGAAAACAAAGGCACTTAATCAGTGTCACAAGATAAGAGTGGCAGAAGTGGGGGAGTTCCCATTGTGGCGCAGTGGAAACGAGTCTCACTAGCATCCATGAGGGTGAGGGTTCAATCCCTGGCCCCACTCATTGGGTCAGAGATCTGGCATTGCCAAGAGCTGTGGTGTAGGTCACATATGCAGCTCGGATCCCTCTTTGCTGTAGCTGTGGTGTAGGCCTGAAGCTGCAGCTCCGATTCGACCTCTAGCCTGGGAACTTCCATATGCTGTGAGTGTGGCCCTAAAAAGAAAAAAACAGAGTGGCAGAAGTGGGATCAGACCCACATCTGTCCCTTTCCAAAGCCCTTCTGCTTTCTTTATGTATTGCTCTTACTATAAGATTTGCATTTTAAGAAGGATAACATTGCAATTTCTCTTTCTTTCCCAATATCACAGCCAAATTCACCAAACACAGTGCCACGTTTACTTGTTTTTTAAACCATTTTCCTATCTTCTGCTCTAGGTGAGTCCTCCACAGGCCTTGTGTACCACATCTCTGTTGCCCACAGCAGCTCTCACTTGCCCTGGAATCACAATACTTCTCTTGCCCAGAGAGTTTATCTCCTGGAATTCTCTGGTTTCAAGCATCCCAAGGGCCTCTGAATAAAGCACCAAACTCCATAGACTTCCTCCTTTCAAATTCTGAACATTGCAATGTTTGCTCCCCACTTATTGGACTCCTGTTAAGAAATGCAGGCTAAGAATTCCCTGGTGACTGACTGGATGGTTAAGGATTTGGCATTGTCACTGCTGTGGCTCCTGTTCCCTCCCTGGCCTGCGAACTTTTGCATGCTACAGGCCCAGCTGCTCCTCGCCCCCCCCACCCCCCAACCCCAAATAGAAATGCAGCTACATTAAAGTACAAAATTGCAGAGCTGTAGGGGTCTTTGGAGAATGTCTGTTTTATAGTTGAAGAAATTGAGGCCTGAAATCACACTGTTTAGTGGTCAAGTCTACTCCCTAAGTCAGTGGCAGGATTCTTAGTTATGCTGCCCTACACTTTCGGTCACTGGTTGGGTTACTTATTGATAAAGAAAGCAAACTCTGGCTCCATACTACCCAAGGTTCAAAGCCAGCCTCTGCCCCTTGCCAACTTGACCATGGACAAGTTTTATTTATTTATTTTTTTTGTCTTTTTGTCTTTTTCTAGGGCCGCACCCGTGGCTTATGGATGTTCCCAGGCAAGGGGTCAAATTGGAGCTGTAGCCAGAGCCACAGCCACACCAGATCCGAGCTGCGTCTTTGAGCTACACCACAGCTCACGGCAACGCCGTGATGGTTAACCCACTGAGCAAGGGCAGGAACCGAACCCGTGGCTTATGGAGGTTCCCAGGCAGGGGGTCAAATTGGAGCTGTAGCCAGAGCCACAGCCACACCAGATCCGAGCTGCATCTTTGAGCTACACCACAGCTCACGGCAACGCCGGATGGTTAACCCACTGAGCAAGGGCAGGAACTGAACCCGCAACCTCATGGTTCCTAGTCGGATTCGTTAACCACTGCGTGCCACGAGGGGAACTCCATTAGTCAGGTTCTTTTTTTTTTTTTTTAATTTTTTATTATACTTGATTTACAGTGTTTGGTCAGTTTCTGCTGAACAGCAAAGTGACGCAGTTATACGTATAAATATATTCTTTTTCTCATATTGTCTTCTGTCATGTTCTATCTGATTGGATATAGTTCCCTGTGCTGTACAGCAGGACCTCCTTACTTATGCATCTCTATGCTTAATCCATAAACTGGGAATAACATAAATGCCAACGTCTTAGGGGTTTTGTGTGTGTGTGTGTCTTTTTAGGGCTGCTCCCTCGGCAAATGGAGGTTTCCAGGTAGGGGTCGAATTGTTGCTGCAGCCACTGGGCTGCACCACAGCCAGAGCAAGGCTGGCTCCTTAACCCACTGAATGAGGTCAGGGATCAAACCTGAATCCTCTTGGATGCTAGTCAGATTCGTTTCCACTGAGCCATGATGGGAACTCCCCCAACTTCTTAGGGTTAATGTGAGAATTAAATGGTTTAATACATGTAATTGTCCAAAGAGTACTCATTATTTCACCTGATGGACTAAAGATTTCGAGGAAAGAGAATTACCAAACTTTTCTGCAGTGGATTCAGGGACTTCCAGATAGAGGTGGGCGTTATGAATTGTTGAAGTTCTGGCTGCAAGACTTTGGGAAATTATTATTACTATTTTTAAATAATGATTTTTATTTTTTTCATTATAGCTAGTTTACAGTGTTCTGTCAATTCTCTACTGTACAGCATGGTGACCCAGTTACACATACAAGTATACATTCTTTTTTCTCACATTATCATGCTCCATCATAAGTGACTAGTTATAGTTCCCAGGGCTATACAGCAGGATATCATTGCTTATCCATTCCAAAGGCAATAGTCTGCATCTATTTAACCCCAAGTTCCCAATCATCCCCCTCTCCCCCCCTCCCCCTTGACAACCACAAATTTCACGACTTTGGGAAATTATGTCCCTTCTTTGTGTCTCAATGTTCTCATCTCTAAAATGGGGAAAATGAGAATACTGACCTGTAAGGGATATTGAGGAAATTAAACAAGGTTATCTAAGCTCAGCTCCTGCGACATAAAGGCTTCGTATTTGTTAGCCCTTCTTATTATATACTGTTATATATCTTATTGTATATGTTTATATATTATTACAGAAACAAGAGGACTTCCTCCTGTAGCTTTCAGTCCAGTCATGCCAAATATTACCTAACAGGTATAAAGCTTTGCATTTATAAAATCACTTGTCATCACTGCATTCCTTAACCAGTTAATGTGTTATTGCTCAAAATAGCCCTGGGAAGTTATCTGAGGTTCTCTGTATTTATGCTACATCTTAGAAACTCAAGGTCACACAAGGAGGTGAGAGTAGAATTAAGAAAGAAATTTGCAGTCCTCTGCCTATTAATTAACTCCCTGAAACATTCTTCTCTTCTATCTATTCCTGATAATTTATCTCCCACCAAAAACAAACATAGTGCTTGCTTAGCCACCATCAGAGGGTGACTCAACTGCACAGGGGCTTTGAAGGATTCAATCCAGAAGACTCAGGAACCTGCTCACAACCCAGCTAAGAGGAAAGGTGGCTCCCCGGGGAGCCTGAGGGCACCAGGTAGGCAGGGAACTCTGTTCTGGGTAAGATGGGGAGCAGAGGAAAAGCTGGCAAGTTAGGCTAAATAAACACAGGATTTTGAAAAGGTCTTAAAGAGAGCCAAAACAAAACAAAACAAAAGCAACTTCTAGGAACAAGGTCAAGGAGAAAGAATGATTTGGAAGAAAGGCTGTGCATAGCTGGAAAAATATAGTATTCATTACATTACAGGCTATGTGCCTTCACTGAGACGTCCCTGTGTTCATGGCCGGAACCTTCCCAAGGACAGAAGCACCTGCGGGAGAACCAGCCCGCAAGCAGGTTTCTGGAGGCTGGAACCAACCTCCCAGAGGAAAACAAAAGGAGCCCTAGTCTGACCCAGGAGCTGTACCAGGAACCAGCCCCACCCCCACCCCACCTGCGGCTTGGGGACACCGCCCACTAATCTGGCCTGGGGCCCTAACTCCACCTCATTACAGTTGAATAGGTCTTTTCACAGGCAAATGCACCTGATAGGAATCAGAACACAGTTTTACATCCTGAACCCCCCCCCTTTCACCCCCCACCCCCGTCACCTCTCCAGACAGATAAGCCCATTTCCCCTACTAATGGCCCACGTGCAAAGGGCTGGTCTTTTACACAATAGTTCTGAACCGGGCAGTGGAAAAACAAAAACAGACATCAAATTGTATGTATATGCAGAGCGTTATGTGCCCCCGAATCATTTAAAATACAATAGGGTACAGCAGAAATGATCACAGCAATGTAAATCAACTGTACTTCAGTAAAACATTTTAAAAATGAGACAAAAATACAATAGGAGAGCTTCAAAGAATCCCCTCTTGATATAAGAATTAGGTTCAGTTTTGGGGGTTTTTTTAAAAGAATGAATTTTTGCCTCTCGTTTGTGGAAGCAAAGTATTACCTTTGCCCTGCAAATGCTCTCCTTTGAGAAGATAACAAAAACAGTGAAAAATTGTTGCGAAACAATAATGTTGATTGGTTGATGCCCTCCTTTCTTGACCTCTGACCTAAAAAACAAGGCCCTACAGTGAAAGGTGCCCTGCAGACCTTATTATAAAAGAGGTTTATTTACATAACACAGCAGAGTTTCAGGAAACTCGCTCCAAGGACAGCTTTTCATTCCAACCAAAGCAAGGAGTTGGGCAGGATGTACAGGGCGTCCAGTGACTTTGTACAGAAATCCTAAAGACTCAACTACCAAAAAGCCCTCCTACTAGACCCACAGCTGTGGTTTTCAACTTGGCCTCATCTCTTTCCCCACATTTTAAAAACTGCTCCAGGAGTTCCTGTTGTGGCTTCTCGGAAACGAATCCAACTAGGAACCATGAGGTTGCCCGGGTTCGATCCCTGGCATCGCTCAGTGGGTTAGAGATCCGACGTTGCTGTGAGCTGTGGTGTAGGTCACAGGCACGGCTTGGATCTGACATTGCTGTGGCTGTGGCATAGGCCAGTGGCTACAGCTCCAATTCAACCCCTAGCCTGGGAACCTCCATATGCTGCGGGTGTGGCCCTAAAAAGCAAAAATAAACAAACAAACAAAAAAACCCTGCTCCATAACAGCTGAATAGAATTCAAGTTCCATTGTAAAATATGACCCCTCTTTTCTTCTTTTTCTTGGCTGCACCTGCTGCATGCAAGTTCCCAGGCCAGGGATTGAACCCGCACCATAGCAGTGACAACGTTAGATTGTTTCACCACCAGGCCCCCATGGAACTCCAAATATGACCCATCTTTTGTCAAGCTGCCATACGCTGCTTCCAAGAAGGTGGGTTCCTCCTGGTGTGATGACTTATGGAAATGTGCCCAATTGTCTAACAAAATCAATCCACCAAGCCAAACCCTGGCCCCTCAGAAAGATGGGCAGCCTCTGCTGCCCAACCCTGAAAGTCAACAACCAGGTATTTCTCTCAGGCAGGAAGAAAGAGGGGCAGGTATTCAAATGTTAAGGCCCCCTATTTTGAATACCCAGGGTTTCCATTTTAAAATTGAGAGGCATCAGCAAAGAGCATCCTGGCACGTCTTAATAGGTGCCAAGGGATGAAGGGCGTGGTGAGTAGACAGATGCTGGTACCCAGCTGCTCCCCAGCTTCACTGAGGTCAGAATACAAAAAGGCATTTTAGACCAGTATGGAGGCAGGCAGGTCATTTAGTTAGAAACAATAGAATGTGTTTAGGAACTGAAATTTCACACAGAAAAAGCTCCATACACATTAGATCGAATGTTTGAATGAATGCATGAATGAAGGGATGGACAAGGTTGGAGAGCCCGCTGTCTCAGGTGTATTGGGCTCACTCCCTAAATGCACCTGAGGGATGAGCCACATGTGACCTTGATGAGCAGCAAAGCCATTTATTCTTTAAATTCCCTGAGACGTTTCAGTCCCACAGACATTGGAGGGTCTCCTCTGTGCCAGGCACTGAGAATTCCTCAGAGAAACTTCAGGCTAATGGAAGAGAATGAGACACAAACACAGAGTCTTATCCCCTAGGGAGGCATTTATGAGGAAAGGCTACAGAGAATTTTTAATGCAGAACACAACATTCTGCTTCCAAATTCAACCTGTAGATTGAAAACGTGCATTTACGGACACTTTTAATTCATTTAGTTAATTCATTCATTTAGTCATCAGACATTTATTGAATGCTTACTGTATTCCAGGCATATTCAAGACACAAGAGATACAGTAGTACATAGAACAGACAATACCTGCCTTCTGGGGGAAAACAGCGGACAATAAACAGATACATGTATATTGTGAGGAGAAATCAGGCGAGACAAGGGGCATAGAGAGAGTCATGGCAGGGTGTTGATTTATATGGGCTAATCAGGAAGAGTCACCCCAAATAAAGTGATATTTGAGTGGGTAAGACACTAGAGAAGCAAGGGAGCCAGCCATGCTGCTCTGTGGGGGAAAGCACTCTGGGTGGGGGAAAGCACTCTGGGTGAGGGAGCAGCATATGCAAAGGCCCTGAGGTTGGAATGTACTTAAAGGGTTCCATGTGTGGCAAGGAAGCCAATACTGACAGGACAGAATAAGTTGGGGAAGGAGATAAGGTCAAAGTCACAGCAGAACCAGATCTTTTTTTTTTTTTTTTTGTCTTTTTAGGGCAGCATCCACGGCATATGGAAGTTCCCAGGCTAGGAGTCTAATAATTGAAACTGTAGCTTCCAGCTGACACCACAGCCACAGTGACGCCACATCCAGGCCACATCTGTGACCTACACCACAGCTCATGGCAATGCCGGATCCTTAACCCACCGAGCAGGGCCAGGGATCAAACCCCCTTCCTTATGGATACTAGTGGGGTTCATTACTGCTGAGCTGCGATGGGAACTCTCAGAGCCAAATCTTATGGCACTTTTCATCTGAGTGAAATAGAAAACCATTGGAGACATTTGAGCCCTGGAGTGTCATGATAGGACTCATGGTTTTTTTTTTTTGTTTGTTTTTTTAACATTTCTATTTATTTTATTTATTTATTTTTTTTGTCTTTTTGCCATTTCTTGGGCTGCTCTCGCGGCATGTGGAGGTTCCCAGGCTAGGGGTCGAATCGGAGCTGTGGCCACTGGCCTACGCCAGAGCCACAGCAACGCGGGATCCGAGCCGCATCTGCGACCTACACCACAGCTCACGGCAACGCCGGATCGTTAACCCACTGAGCAAGGGCGGGGATCGAACCCGCAACCTCATGGTTCCTAGTCGGATTTGTTAACCACTGAGCTACGAAGGGAACTCCAGGACTCATGTTTTAAAAGGATGATTCTGGGGGCTATGTGGACAGCAACTGTTGAGGAACAAGGATGGCAGAAGGGAAACCAACTAGCAGGCTGTTGCCACAGTGAAGTCCAGAGGCGATGGTATCTTGGACTTGAGATGGTATGAGTAAGGGATTGCTGAGCAGTGGTTGAATTTGAGGTATATTTTGATATAGAGTTGACCGAGTTTCTGTGGATTGGACATAGGGTATGAAAGGAAAATAAAAGAGGGTTAATTCCAAGGTCTGGGCCTAACCAACTGGAAGAATGGAAGTGTCATTTCCTGAGATGGGGGAGGTTGTGGCTCCAGGGGAAGGGAGGTAGGGACTCTGTTTTAGACAAGTTAAGTATATGGTGTCTGGGGGACATCCGAGTGGAAATGTCAAGTCAGCAGTGGGTGACATGGGTCTGGAGTGCAAACAAAGACGAGCTTGACAATATACATTTGGGAGACGTAAGCATTTGGATCATATGGAAAGGCAGAGGGATGGCTAGGGAGCGACTATAAATGAAGCAAAGAAGTGGTCCAAGGCCAGGATCTATGGCTTCCTTTCTCCTGGTTTAGAAAGGCAGAAGGAACAGTGCTCTAATTCTTGGCTCAGCAGTGAATGGTAGTTTGTGTGGTCACAATAATCTGACCATTAAATACTAATTTGACCAAAAATAGTCCATGTAACTGTAGTAAGAGAAACGAAGAAGGAAGAATAGGTCTGTGTGGAGGTTTCCTACTTTGGATGATCATATTCCAAAGTAGGACTATAATAGATATCTACAAAGTTTAAATAAATAGCATATAAAGATGATATATAGAAACAGGGAGGTACATGCCAGGAGAAATAACTAAAGAGTAGAAAGTGGCTTCCTTTGGGGAGGAAGAGTTTGGAGGAGGAAAAAATGGAGCAAGGGATTACTCTTTTCTTTTTTTGCTTTTTAGGGCCATACCCGAGGCATATGGAGGTTCCCAGGTTAGGGGTCGAATTGAAGCTATAGCTGCCGGCCTACACTGCAGCCACAGCAACACCAGATCCAAGCGCATCTGCAACCTACCCCATAGCTCACCACAGTGCTGGATCCTTAACACACTGAGAGAGGCCAGGGATCGAACCCAAAACCTCATGGTTCCTAGTCAGATTCATTTCCATTGCACCACAATGGGAACTCTTCTTTTCATTTAAACTTTCAGTGTTTCAGTGGATGAACAGATAATCCAAACATTGACCTGTCCATGTCATGGAATATTATTCAGCCCTAAAGAGGAATGAAATATTGATACCTGCTGACACCATATGAGCTTTGAATGCATTTTTTCAAGTTAAAGAAGTCAGACACGAGATCATCTTGTATGATTCCATTTATTTTATTTTTATTTATTTTTATTTTTTTTTGCCTTTTGTCTTTTTAGGGCCACACCCTCGGCATATGGAGTTTCCCAGGCTAGCAGTCTAATCGGAGCTGTAGCCACCAGCCTTTGACAGAGCCACAGCAATGCCAGACCCGAGCCTCGCCTGCGACCTACACCACAGCTCCCACCAATGCCGGATCCTTAACCCACTGAGTGAGTCCAGGGATCAAACCCACAACCTCATGTTTCCTAGTCAGATTTGCTTCCACTGTAATGATTTATTTTTTTTAATTTTTTAAAATTGTTATTTCCCCAATACAATTTTTTTTTTTTACTCTACAGCATGGTGACCCAGTTACATGTACATGTATACATTCTTTTTTCTCCCATTATCATGCTCCATCATAAGTGACCAGACATAGTTCCCAGTGCTACACAGCAGGATCTCATTGCTAATCCATTCCAAAGGCAACAGTTTGCATCTATTAACCCCAAGCCCCCAATCCGTCCCACTCCCTCCCCCATATGATTCAACTTATATGAAATAGCCACAAGCAAATCCACCAAGGCAGAAAGGAAATCAGTGGGGCTTAAGGGAGGGAGAGATGTAGTAGGGTGACTGCCAAGAGGTACAGGGGGTGATGAAAATATTCTGGAATTAGGAGTTCCCATCGTGGCTCAGCAGTTAGTGAACCCGACTAGCATCCATGAGGACAAAGGTTCGATCCCTGGCCTCGCTCAGTGGGTTAAGGATTCAGCGGTGCCATGAGCTATGGTGTAGGATGCAGATACAGCTAGAATCAAAAGAAAAAAAAAAAAATTCTGGAATTAGATAGTGGTAATGGTTGCACACCTTGTGAATGTACTAAAAACTACAGAACTGTACTCTTTGAAAAGGTAAATTTTATGGTATGCAAATTACATCTCAATTTCAAAAATCAGGGAGTTCCTGCTGTGGTGCAGTGGATTAAGAATCCAAGTGCAGCTGCTCCAGTTGCTGCGGAGGCATGGGTTTGATCCCAGGCCCGGCCCAGTGGGTTAAAAGAGCTGGTTGCCTCAGCTGTGGCATAAGTCGCAGCTGGGGCTCAGATTCAGTCTCTAGCCTGGGAACTTCCATGTGCCATAGGTATGACCATAAAATTTTAAAACATAAATAAATAACAAACAAAAAATCATATGCCATTTGAAATGTTCAATTATGCAAAGTAATACCTCAATACAAATAAAAATTAATTCAAAAAAATAGTATTAGACCTAAAGCCCTGAATTACCTTTGAAATAGGTAAGGGACTCTACCTAATTTATTTCATTATTTATTTTGGTTTTTAGGGCTGTACCCGCCATATGGAAGTTCTTAGGCCAGGGGTCCAATCGGATCTGCGCAGCTGCTGGTCTACACCACAGCCACAGCACCGACAGATCCAAGCAGCGTCTGAGACCTACACCACAGCTCATGGCAACACTGGATCCTTAACCCACTGAGCAAGCCCAGGGATCAGATCGAACCTGTGTCCTCATGGATACTATGTTGCATCCTCATGGATCCTACCCATACTTTTTCCTCTGTGCCACAATGGGAACTCCACCCTACCTAATTTAAACCTTACTCTAGGATTCCTATTGTTTTCATCTTGTGCTGAAGGTAACATAAACCAGGAGCCATGCTGGCTTCAGATAGTGGCGATTACATCATGAAAGCTGTGGGGAAAAAGGAAGGTGGCATCCATATCTTTTGCCTTCAAGATGTCACACGAAGGAGTCAAACCAGTGGAGAGGGCTCGCTCCTAATATGTGGGGCTCAGGGCAAAATGCACATACAGGGCCCTTTGTTCAAAAAGAAGGGAAAAACAGGAGTTCCCGTCATGGTGCAGTGGATAACAAATCCGACTAGGAACCATGAGGTTGTGGGTTCGGTCCCTGGCCTTGCTCAGTGGGTTAAGATCTGGCGTTGCGGAGAGCTGTGGTGTTGGTTGCAGATGCAGCTGGGATCCCTCATTGCTGTGGCTCTGGTGAAGGCCGACGGCTACAGCTCCAATTTGACCCCTAGCCTGGGAACCTCCCTATGCTGTGGGAGTGGCCCTAGAAAAGGCAAAAAAAAAAAAAAAAGAGAAGGGAAAAAAACCGTGGTAAAGGTATTAAAATAAAAAGCTTTTCCCTTTCCTCTGCAGTCTTTCTTGACTTCTGGTGCTTTTTATTTGCTATTCATTGTCTTTCTCAGAGAGAAGTTAAAAATTTACTAGCATGAGTTTTACCATTCTTCTTTACACTGGGCAATGCCAGTTTTAAATTCAAATATAAAAACATTGAATTTGCATGTAGAAGCACCAAAGTGGCACAATTTGTATTTTGTAACTTCTATAGTCATATATTTTGTTCTTGTTAAAGCAATGGAAACACGGCACACAACTAAATCAATGGTTTTTTTGCCCCCCCTTTTTTCTTTTGTCTTTTCTAGGCTCATACCCGAGGCATATGGAGGTTCCTAAGCTAGGGGTCGAATTGCAGCTGTTGCTTGCTGGCCTACACCACAGCTGAGCTGCGTCTTCGACTTACACCACAGCTCACGGCACCACTGGATCCTTAACCCACTGAGTGAAGTCAGGGATCAAACCCGCAACCTCATGGTTCCTAGTTGGATTCATTTCCCCTGGGTCACAATGGGAACTCCGGATACTAGTTTTGAGGTTTGTGTATGAACTATCCAGAATGGGCAAAACCATAGCGATAGAAAGTCCTTTAATGGCTGCCAGGGGCTTGAAAAAAGGGCAGATGTCCTGCCTTGTAGATTCTTTGTTCAAGGGGTCCCCTAAAGTGACACGGGAATGGACAGCAAGAAGCAGCAAAGGACACCCTCGTCGTTGTGCAGCTCCTCTGCTCACACGCATGCTCCGTTGTTCCGCTGGACCTTACATGCAAACCACAAATTCAAAGCTAAAATTATTCAGAATTTCAAGACTTTGAAAGCAGGGCATTAAACCAAACCCTGCCCCCTGCTGAGCAAGGGGCCCTGCAGAATATACAGGTTGCATGCCCAGAGCTGGCTGGGCCTTGGTGGTGGAACCCAGTTAGCATTCAGCATCCCACCTTTGGGTGAGGCCAAGTGTCTGAGGAATGCTGTGGTTTGCTCTCTAGCTTCTGCTGTACACACATATACTAGGAGGCAACAGAGATGGAATGAATGCTGATCAACTCTCGTCCCCTCCCCGCTTTCAGGCTTCTGTCTTTCCCTCTCTTGACTTTGTTTCCCTCCTCTTATCTCTTTCTTTTACAAAAGAAGTGTTCATTAGCCAAATCAGTTCCCACCCTCTTTTAGTAAACCATGTTTATTTCTGCCTTTCTACTATTTTGCTCATAATTTTTCCTCTTTCAAATAAAAAATTATTTTATACAATTTTTAAAATATTTTTTCTCATTCTTCAGGGTTTTTTAAAATTTTTATTTATTTTACTTTTATTTTTTTGCTTTTGAGGTTCCCAGGCTAGGGGTCGAATCAGAGCTACATCTTCCGGGCTACGCCACAGCCACAGCAACATGGGATCCAAGCCTGCAACCTACACCACTGTTCACGGGAATGCCAGATCCTTAACCCACTGAGAGAGGCCAAGGATCAAACCAGCATCCTCATGGATACTAGTCGGATTTGTTTCCCCTGAGCCATGACAGGCTCCCTATTTTTATATAACTTTTAAAGATTACTTTCTGTTTACAGTTTTTTTTTTCTTTTTTTGGTGGAACCCATGTCGTGAGGCAGTTCTTCCTGCCTAGAAATTGAACCCATGTCACAGCAGCAGTGACAACACTGGATCCTTAACCCACTGAGCCATACGGGAACTCCCATTTACAGTTATTACAAAATATTAGCTATACTCCCCATATTGTACAATATATCCTTGAGCCTGTCTTATACCCAATAACTTCTATCTCCCACCCCTCCACCTCTATGTTCCCCCCCCCCCCCCCCCCCCCCCCCCGCCGCCTTTTTTTTTTTTTTTTTTGCCTTTTTGTCTTTTCTAGGGCTGCACCCGTGGCTTATGGAGGTTCCCAGGCTAGGGGTCTAATGGGAGCTGTAGCCACCAGCCTACGCCAGAGCCATAGCCACAGCTCACAGCAATGCCAGATCCTTAACCCATTGAGCAAGGCTAGGGATGGAACCTGCAACCTCATGGTTCCTAGTCGGATTCGTTAACCACTGAGCCAATGGGCACTCCTGCTTCTTCTTTTATATTAACTAGTTTGTTGTGTTTTTTAAATTCCATATATAAGCGATATCACACAGTATTTATTTTTGTCTGACTTATTTCACTTAACATAATGCCCTCCTAGTCCATCCATGTTGCTGCAAATGGCATTATTTCATTCTTTTCTATGGTGAGTAATATTCATATTATTATAATTATAATAATATATAATATATATAATTATATAATATATCATATATATATATTCTTTTTGGCCTGCACCTATGGCATGTGGAGGTTCTGGGACTAGGGGTTGAACCCATGCCACAGCAGCTACCCAAGCCACTGCAGTGACAACACCGGATCCTTAACTCATTGAGCCACACAGGAATTCGCTACCACATCTTCCTTACCCATTCAGCTGTTGATAGGCACTTGGGTTGTTTCCATGTCCTGGCTATTGTAAACAGTGGTGCTCTGTACATTAAGGTGCATAATTTCCCTCTTTGATAAGTCTAACTACTACCATCTCCACTCAGTCACCACCCCACTAAGAAAAACCGGTCTTCGTTTCTAAGATCGGTTTCACCTTCTTTGCAAACCCTCCTTTGACAGGTCAGCTTGCACTGAAGTGGATGCCCCCTGAGCTCGTTAAGCCCTTTTCTGACCAGGATACCAGGTGCTTAATCATCTGCACTCTGTTTGGTTGCTTTTTTGCTTTTGCCATGTTGGTTTTGTCTCTTTAACTGGATTATGATCTTTGACTCTAAGAATTGTCTCTTTTTTCTTAGAGAAATTTTCTCTTACTGCTGTGTCCTTAGCATCTGCCGAATGAATGAAAGAGTAAGTGAATGAAATGGTGTGTGAATGAATAAAAGAATCAGAAACCACAGGATGGAAGTCAGAAAATCTGAGTCTCCATTGGCTCCATGAATCTCTGAGGCTGTTCTGTACGTAATATGTGCAAGCTGTGCTGGTGCTTCTTTTGGTCTCACATTTTCCATTTATTAAGCTGAGACATTTGGGGTATCACCTCGTTTTGTCCAGGACCAGTTGTACTATTAGCACCATTCTTATTAGAAATTCTTAGACTTTCTTGGCAGAAAAGATCTATAGTAGCATGACAGCTTTACCATACCCTTTTCTCTCAATCCTCACTAGGATGTTTGAGGATGTGGAAATAATGTTGAAAATATTTGCATGTGTTCCTATTAAATCAGTGCTATATCCTTAATGCAAAATTGTCACAATCACCATCATCACCATGGCTGCAGCCACTGTCATCATTACCATCATCACTGACCCTACAAGTGCAAAAAAAATGTATCCTGAACCTAAAAATTTATCCTGAACCTCGATGTGTCTTCAGAAATAAAAATATGCCCCCAGTTCATGATGTTCTCAGAGTTTCACTGATTTTTCTGCACATAATTCAGTTTTCCAAGTTTATATTCTGCATTGTACCTTAATTCAAGGCCTGTCTTAAACACAAAATGACTATAAATTTAGGCAGACTACCAAACCTACTGTGTTTATGGAAAAATTGGTCTCTCTTTTACTTTTCAAGGAGAGAGAGATGGCTCACTAAAATGGGATGATTGGAATGTGACACATCAATGGCATGTTTGGGTTAGTGTTCCTCCCCAACCCCACCAACCCCAAACAGGGCACTGGTCAACCTACATGAACATGCCCATCCATCCCTAAAACAAATCCTCCAAGAAGGATCCTAATATGGATGTATATGGGAAATGATGGAGGAGACATAATTTCTGGGACCAGATGTCTTGGTGAGCTGCCATGTGCATTTTTACTTTACAGTTAAAGAACACTAGGGCTTCCAAAGGTTCATTGAGTTGCCCTTGGTCATACAACATGGAAGTGGAAGAAGAATTTGAACCTAACATCTTCTGTTTGTTAGATCAATAAGCTTTCTAGGATCCGGCACTTCTCTTCCTTCCATAGAAAGGAGGGGAAGGAGGGGGGGGGGTGGTTCTCAGAACCTATAAGGATTTGGAGATGATCTCTACCTTTACTGTTGGCATTTGCTAATTTTGATCCTAAACACAAACTGGGCTATCAGAAACATTATGAGGTGAAAAAGACAAAAAGACGCCAATCAAACCAATTGTCATTCCTTTCTATTTTATTCACACAGTTACAGGTGGGGAAGCTGATGTCTTAAATCCTCATGCTTCATAAGTTCACAGGAAAATGAAGGTCAAAGGATCTATTCACCAAAATTTCTTTCTTCTCTTTCCTTGGTGCACAACTGAACTTCATTTCCCAGCCTCTCTTGTTTGCCACATGAGTGAGTTCTGGCCAATGGGAGTGGAGCACGAATAATGTGTGCTGCTTCCAATCTCATTCATAGGCTTCCATGTGTGCTCCTTCATCCTGCTGACTGAGATGGCCATCTTGATCCTCTGAGCCACCTCAGAAGCCACATGCTGAAAGTGACATAACCGCCACTCTCCTAGCTTCCAGAATAATTGAAGACTTCTCACCTCCATTGGCCAACCCCTTAGAACTGGAACCATTCTGGACTATCATGTCAGCAAGAAATAACCTTCTGTTGTGCTGAGCCATGACCTCTATGGGTCTATTTATTACTGAACCTCATCCCATACTAACTAATGCAGGTCTAAAGAGTTCCTTCTTCATATCCAAGCAAAGCCCAACTGCTGTTTTCTTGTTCCTGAGAGCACTACTATAGACCCCAAACAGGTGGCGAAGGGGGTGGGGGGCGGAAAAGGGCAGCATTTGATGATTTTGGTCTTGGGTATCTAGCAGTGTTTTTTCACTGCATTGAAAGGAGTAAATGCAGATGGGCCCCATAATTAGTGGGTTGGGGTTTCAACACCAATGGTGACTAGATGCCACCAACTAGTCATTCATTTATTTTCTCTTCTATCCAAGGAGGCAGTTGAAGAATAAAGTGTCCAAGGCCCCTTCCAGTTCTGTCAAGAGATGAATCTTGGAGTTCCCGTCATGGCTAAGCGGAAACGAATCCGACTAGGAACCATGAGGTTGAGGGTTCGATCCCTGGCCTTGCTCAGTGGGTTAAGGATCGGGTGTTGCCATGAACTATGGTGTAGATTGTAGACACGGCATGGATCTGGCGTTGCTGTGGCTGTGGTGTAGGCCGCTGGCTACAACTCCAACTAGACCCCTAGCCTGGGAAACGCCGTAAGCTGCGGGTGCGGCCCTAAAAAGACAAAAAAAAAAAAAAGATTAAAAAAAAAAGAGAGAGAGATGAGTCTTCATTTCAGTGCCAGGATTAAACCTAGCTGGAGAAAAAAGTAGGGTTTTGTCGGGCTGATATTCAGCTTGAACATTCTGTGTTGACAGCCACTCATTTACTAGAACTCGTGCTGGATTTATTAGGTGTGTTGAACATTATCCTTAATAATCCTTCTGGTTATTTCTGCCAGAAGTAAAATTTAGAACATTCTCAAGCTTCCTACTTTAATCAGATTATGTGAAAGTAGACTGAGTCAGCCCAGGGTGTTCCCACATTAGGATGTGAGGAATGCCAGTTCTGGGATGTTAATAGTATCATAAGAAAAGAAAATACGTTCTTGGACAAATAAGTTTGGGAAATATTGGGTTGAACAGACAGAACCCAGTTGGACAGACATCACCCCCACCCCTTCTTCATGCACTGCTGCCATCTTGACTCCATGCCTAGAGGCATTTAGCTTTCTGACCACTTTCCACCAGGATTGCAATGACATGCAGCCATTCTGTGCTTTCCCCCTCCCCACAAACTATGCTGAAATTTCTTTTTCTTTTTTTTTTTTTTATGGCCGCATCCACTACATATGGAAGTTCCCAGGCTAGGGGTTGAATCTAAGCTGCAGCTGCCGGCCTACACCACAGCCACAGCAATGCCAGATCTGAGCCACACCTGTGACCTTTGCTGCAGCTTGCAGCAATGCTGGATCCTTAGTTCACTGAGCAAGGCCAGGGGCAGATCGAACCTGCATCCTTATGGACACTATGTTGCATTCTTTTTTTTTTGTCTTTTTGTCTTTTCAGAGCCACACTCATAGCATATGAAGGTTCCCAGGCTAGGGGTCGAATCGGAGCTGTAGCCACTGGCCTATACCAGAGCCACAGCAACTCGGGATCTGAGCCTTATCTGTGACCTACACCACAGCTCATGGCAACACCAGATCCTTAACCCATTGAGCAAGGCTAGGGATCGAACCCACAACCTCATGGTTCCAAGTCGGATTCGTTAACCACTGAGCCACGACTGGAACTCCCTATGTTGCATTCTTAACCCACAGAGCCACAACAGGAACTCCTGAAATTTTCTTAGGAAAAATGAAAAAGTTTTGTCTCCTAAATCCATAGCAAGCTATCTTAAATATCCTCACTAGATGTATCTCTTTTCCAAGATCTTCCTTTTCCTGGCACACATGGAAGTCCTCTTCCCTGTGCTGTCCTCATTCAAATCCATCTTCTTTTTCATTATCCAGAAAACTTTTTATCTTGGCCTGAATCCTGCATCTCACATTTAGTAAAACAAAACTCCTGCAGTTAACTGGCTCTGCTCTCCAAAGAGGGCATTTAAGGATTATTATCTGTTATTTCTCCCCTCCCCCCTTTTTTTGTCTTTTTAGGGCTGCACCCACAGCATATGGAAGTTCCCAGGCTAGGGGTTCAATCAGAGCTGCACCTGCTGGCCTACACTCCAGCCACAGCAACTCGGAATCTAAGCCACGTCTGCAACCTAAACCAAAGCTCGTGGCATTACTGGATCCTTAACCCACTGAGCGAGGCAAGGAATTGAACCCACATCCCCATGGATACTAGCGGGGTTGGTCATCTGCTGAGCCACAAAGTGAACTCCATATCTGCTGTTTCCTAAGCAGGTCTGTTACCGCCTCAGTGCCCCCCACCCCCACTTTTAGGACATTATTCACGTTATCCTTCTAACTACCTGTAGTGTTTTCCTAGAGAGCAGCTATAGTAAAATGCATTTTTTTCATCATTTGATGGAAAATTTCTCTACTTCAGGACTTCTCAGAGCTTTTAATAGAGTGACTTATAATATAAATCCTCTGTGGGGAATAGAATACATAGGGATTCCAAAGTTTCTTTGACTACAGGAATACATTTTGAGAAATCTTGGTATAAGTTATGCTTTTTGGCTTTGGATCAGGTCACCCCAGATTTTCCAGCAGGTGCTCCCATCCCAGTGCCTGCCTTCTCACCTTTGCCATAGAAGTCTACCATTCTTTTTTTGTTTTGTTTTGTTTTTTTGTTTTTGTCTTTTTGCCTTTTCTAGGGCCGCTCCAGCGGCATATGGAGGTGCCCAGGCTAGAGGTCGAATCGGAGCTGTAGCCGCCGGCCTACACCACAGCAACACCAGATCCAAGCTGCATCTGCGACCCACACCACAGCTCAGGGCAACTCTGGATCCTTAACCCACAGAGCAAGGCTAGGGATCGATCCTGCAACCTCATGGTTCCTGGTCAGATTCGTTAACCACTGAGCCACAAAGGGAACCCCCCATTCTTTGGTTTTTCTGCCATGGACTTCTTGGGCAACCTTCCCTGTTTCCAGTTCTCTGGATTATTCTGTGGCATCAGAGTCCCCTGGGCTGACGGATAGGTCCCAGGGTGCATTCGCTCCGTCTAATCTCAGTTCTGTTTTAGGCTTCTCATCATTATTCTTATTCACCCTTGGTTGGTAGGGTTATTTTCAGAATCCCAAATTGGGCATAAGGTCTGATAAGTATGCGTGTCCACATGAATATACTTACAAAGGGTAGTGGGGGAGAATTTTGAAATCAGAGCTGTGTGGAAAATCTGGGGTGTAGGCTTGTCACGGTTATGGCTCCCTGCGGAAGCCATGCAGCCTTTTCCCAGCTCCTCTGCCCCCAACACTTTCCTCCTCTCTTCCCTATCAGCCCCCACATTTTCTCCACTGCCATTGTGATCAGGTTCAACCTCAGTGCCTCAGTTTTCTCCCTTCCATATCAAATTATATCAGTGTCTACCCCCCACTCTCTTCTTTCCCCTGTTTCAGGGGAAGATGCATCCTTATCCCTTTCCAGGGCTGGTCCCAACTGGGCTCCCGATGCCCCTCCCTCCATGCCCTCAGGGTGTGGGGTGGTCCCTTATTTATCAGCACCAGCACCCCCCTTTCCTTTCACACCATCAGCCTCTCCTCTTCCACTTACACTCATTGTCTTTATCAGCTCGGGCTGTTGTCACAAAACAACAGAGCCTGGGTGTTTGACTTCTCACAGTTCCGGGAGCTAAGTTCAAGATCAAGGTGCTGGCGGAGTTCCCGTTGTGGCTCAGTGGTTAACAAACCTTACTAGGAACCATGAGGTTGCGGGTTCGATCCCTGGCCTTGCTCAGTGAGTTAAGGATCCAGCACTGCCATGAACTGTGGTGTAGATGGCAAACGCAGCTCAGATCCCACATTGCTATGGCTCTGGCGTAGACCAGCAGCTACAGCTCCGATTCAACCCCTAGCCTGGGAACCTCCATATGCCATGGGATCGGCCCTCAAAAGGCAAAAAGACCAAGGAAAAAAAAAAAAATCCAAGGTGCTGGCAGATTCTGTCTCTGGTGAGAGCCCTCTTCTTGGCTTGCAGATGGCTGGCTTCTTGTGTTCTGCAGTCTGTTGAGGAAAGAGAGCAAGATCTTCTCTTACCAGTACCCTAATCCCATCACGGGGCCCCACCCCATGACTTAATCAACTCCCACCCCCACCCCACATCTCCAAATACTCTCACATTGAGGGTTAGGGCTTGAACACATGACTTGGGGGAGGTACACAATTCCGTCTACAGCTGTCATGCTAAATCAGCTTTCTCAGAAAACAAACTTCAAATACCAAACATTTCCATAGCGTAGCTCACACCTGCTGCCTCCTCTTTGTCATTTTCAGTCACTTTCAGTCCACAGCAGTCTCCCTGACCCTCCTGTCTCTCACCCGTACAGCCGCCAGAGCCTTCTGCCAGCCAGACCCAGTCACTTCTATTCGTAATAACGACTATGCATCGGACAGATTGGGCAGGTCAGTGTGTTACGTGCTTACATGTGCCATCTCATGTCAGCTTCACAACCTTCTCACCACAGGCTGGAGTTAACAATGGAAGGTCACATCTCAGAGGTGGCACACAGATCCCTGGGAGAAGAGAGGAAGTGTTAGCTGCTATTATTATTATAATACCGATTTGGCTTAAAGTCTGGTTCTTCCACTAGTTACTCGCTCCCTGACGTTGGAGGAATCACTTTTCCACTCCATGCCTCAGTTTCCTCATTTGTACAATGGAGATGATAAGAATGACCTATCTTAGAAGGATGTTGTGAGTAACAAAAGCAGTTGTCCTATGTGAGGCACCCGTGCAGGGCCTGGCACATAGTAGATGCGCAAAAAAAAAATATTGGTTTCCCCAACTCTACTTCATTGGTAATATCCATTCTGCATTCACAATAATACAACATCATCAGCACACCACTTAGAGGACACAGCTTTTGGGAGTTCCTATGGTGGCTCAGTGGTAACAAACCCGATTAATATCCATGAGGACAAGGGTTCGATCCCTGGCCTCACTCAGTGGGTTAGAGATCCGGCATCGCCATGAGCTGTGGTGTAGATTGCAGACTTGGCTTGGATCCCATGTTGCTGTGGCTATGACATAGGCCGGTGGCTACAGCTCCAATTGGACCCCTAGCCTGGGAACCTCCATATGCCACGAGTATGGCCCTAAAAAGACACACATACAAAAAAAAAACCCCAATCATTGTATTTTGACCTCTCCTGAGACATGTGGAAGTTCCCAAACCAGGGCTTAAATCTGCACCACAGCTATAACCAGAGCCACAGCAGGGACAATGCCAGATCCTTAATCCACTGACCCACAAGGAAGCTTCTTAATTTATTTTTATTTATTCAACTCTTTGAGTGCAGCAGCAATGGGAATCACTGAAAGCCAAGATTTGGAAGGCTCTGTTAGAAAAGCTCGAGTCCCCTCAAGGTCCAGAAAGGTCCTTACATATTAAATGCAAGGCCTACTCTTTGCTAACTTTTATTAGGCAGTGTTGTGAGGTTAGGAAGTGTGGAAGGAAGGGAATTAAGAATTCTAAACTGTGAGAAGGGACTTCAAACTTCATATAATTCAACACCTTCAATTTAGGAAAAATTTCACTTGAGGAGATCCCATTGTGGCCCAGTGGAAACGAATCCAACTAGGAACCATGTGGTTGCGGGTTCGATCCCTGGCCTTGCTCAGTAGGTTAAGGATCAGGTGTTGCCATGAGCTGTGGTGTAGTTTAAAGACGAATCTCAGATTCTGCGTGGCTATGGCTGTGGCAGTGGCATAGGCCGGCGGCTACATCTCCGCTTAGACCCCTAGCCTGGGAACCTCCATTTGCCTCGGGTGCGGGCCTAGAAAAGAAAAAGACCAAAAAAAAAAAAAATAGAATCCGTCATTGCCACAGCTGCAGCTTGGATTCCTTCCCTGGCCCAGGAACTTCCATATGCCACAGATATAGCCCAAAAAAAAAAAAAAAATAGTTCACTTGATTCCATTAGGGGTGATTTTCCTCTAAACGGACTGAAGGGTTTTGCCCTCATGGGGTTCAGGATCGGCCCAGGAGAATGAGGGCTTTAGAGAATGCTCAGCACCCTGGCCAGCCTCCATAGATGGGTACATCCTCTGGATGCTCTGGGTACAGGTGTGTGTGGTACTCTGTGCCTCGATGGGTGGCTGGATATGAAAGTTGGGTTGGGAGGGTGTGTCAGTGACTGTGCTGGGATTTAAGGGCTGTAAAACAGTTTAAACAAAAAGGCTTTATTTCTGGGAACTCCCGTCATGGCACAGCAGAAACGAATCTGACTAGGAACCATGAGGTTGCAGGTTCGATCCCTGCCCTTGCTCAGTGGGTTAAGGATCTGGAGTTGCCGTGTGCTGTGGTGTGGGTTGCAGACACACCTCAGATCTGGCATTGCTGTGGCTCTGGTGTAGGCTGGCAGCAAAAGCTCCAATTCAACCCCTAGCCTGGGAAACTTCATATGCCACGGGTGCAGCCCTAAAAGGACAAAAGACAAAAAAAAAAAAAGGCTTTATTTCTACAAGGTGGCAATAAAGGAAGTATCTGAATGAATGCATTCGGATATTAAGAATCCATAATGAGTAGCCTCGTTCAGCTTTGAGAAATCGCTCATCATGAAGGCTTGTTCACCTGCTGCTACCAGAGAAAACAAAACCCAGGAGAAGCTGTGTTGATTTTTTCCCTGCCCCAGGAGTGTGTGCTTTCGGGTTCATAAGTTTTATGCAAATAGGACTCATATGCCGGCCGTAAATGATATTTTTCCTCTCGTGCTACATGCTGGCAGTCTTGGACTCCTGATCTCATTACACTGTGGCTACTTGCAAGCATCTATTTGAAAACTTCTATTGTGTGGTCTCCGAAATTGCTTGCAGGCAAAACTGCCGCTGGAATAGCAATTTGCATGTTCTTGGGCCTCCGCCTCCGATCCAGGCTTGGAACAGGGGCCTGCGGGAGGCTGTTGGCTCAGGTGGAGAAACAGAACACAGAATGCTGCTTCTTAAATGGTGCTGTCACCCACTAAATCTTTTTTTTTTTTTTTTTTAACTCAGGTTGGACAGTTTGATAGTCCTTAGTAGTGCTTTTCTCAAAAGACTTCCTGAAGTAGACCTTGGGTTATCTTTGTCTCATAGAATGAATCTTTGTCCCCCTTGAGAGACTCATCCCCCATCTTTCTTTTTCTTTCTTTCTTTCTTTCTTTTTTTTTTTTTGTCTTTTTAGGACCACACCCACGGCACATGGAGGTTCCCAAGATAGGGGTCAAATTGGAGCTACACCTGCTGGCCTACACCACAGCAATGCAGGTTCTAAGCTGTATCTACAACTTACACAACAGCTCACAGCAATGCCAGATCTTTAACCCACTGAGTGAGGCCAGAGACTGAACCTGCACCCTCATGTACGCTAGTCATATTTTTTTCTGCTAAGCCGGGACAGAAACTCTTTTTTTTTTGGCTTTTTAGGGCCGCACACATGGCATATGGAAGTTCCCAGGCTAGGGGTCAAATCAGAGCTGCAGCTACTGGCCTACACCACAGCCACAGCCACATGGGATCCAAGCCACATCTATGATCTACACTACAGCTTGTAGCAACAACAATCCTTAAACCACTGAGTGAGGCCAGGGATCGAACCTGCATCCTCATGGATACAAGTGGAATTCGTTTCTGCTGCGCCACGATGGGAAGTCCCCCAAACATTCTTTTTTTTTAGGCCAAAAAATACATTTATTAGGATAGGATGCTTGTGAGAGATGCAAGCCCTGAGGATCGGGTGGGCACAGTTTCATCATCCAAAGGAATCCCCCCAAACGTTCTTGATGAACAGTACTCAATTGCTCTCCCTGGGCTGGGCACTGGGGCCCTCTGTCAACTAGACTTGGCCCTGCCTACCATGGTTCATGGTCTCCTAGAGGAGATAAGTTTGTAAATGGAAGGACAGGTGCAATCTTAGAGGGAAACTGATGAAACCCAGAGGGTCCACAAGAGGGAGTGAGGAGAGGGGGAATGAGGCAGGATCCGAGAGATTTACCGGAGGCCGTGTAGAAGCTGAGTCCCTGGAGTTCCTGTTGTGGCGCAACAGTAAGGAACCAGACTAGTAATCACGAGAACATGGGTTTGATTCCTGCCCTCCTTCTGGGGGTTAAGGATCCGATGTTGCCATGAGCTGTGGTGTAGGTTGCACACGTGGCTTGGATCCCACATTGCTGTGGCTGTGGTGTAGGCCGGCAGCTATACCTCCAATGAGACCCCTAGCCTGGGGACTTCCATGTGCTACAGGTGTGGCTCTAAATAAAGGGGAAAAAAAAAAAAAAGCTGAGTCCCAAGGACAGGCATTTCCTAGGTAGACAAAGGGGTGTGTACTCCAAACAGAAGGATCAGCATTTTCAGTGCAAATTTACTGAGCAGCTGCTATGCGCTAGGTCCTATTCTAGGTTTGCTCTCATTGGAGCTGACATTCTAATGGGGAAAGACAATCTCATATTAAGTAAATAAATGTGGAATAGCATGTGCAAAGGCCCTGAGGCATAAAACAGTGTGGTGTGTTTGGAAAGAATTGTAGCTGGAATGTCCTACTCAGGGAAGGTGGGAGAATGGCAGGAAAATATTTTCTTACTTTTCACCGCATGTACTGCTGTTGCGGCTGACAACTCATAAATGCTTGCCCTACTAATCTAAGGCGTCAGAAAATCTGGAAAATCACAGCAGCATTCTAATTTTGGAAGATTCCCTTGCTCGTTTTACCTAAGCCGGATTCTGTGGTTCTCAGTCCCGGATTCGGAGAGTGGAGTATAATCTTGTTTTGAATCTCCTGCAGCCCCATTCCTCACAGTTAATTCAAGGCTAACCCCCACAGGCAGAAGACAGGTGCGACAGAGAGTCTGTCTGAGTCTGGCTGCCCAGTTTTACCTTTTGTCCCTGATTTCCTGTCTCACTGGGCGTCTAAGTGCCTGGGATCTAACGCATCAGCTCTTAATGCTCCTGAGTTTTCCACATTCTCAGAGTATGTGCTGGTCTTGACCTCTGCTTCGTCTAGGTGAACAGGAACAATGGGAAGAATTTAAAACAGCAGAATAACAAGATTCGATTTGAAGACTATAACTCTGGTGCTCAAGCAGAGGATGGACTAGGAGCTGGAGGCATGGTTGTTACGCTGGAGCAGGGAGACTCCTGAAGGACATTGAGGAATGCCCAAATGAGGGCGGTGGCAGCAGAACTGGCAAGAAAGTGACAGATCTGAGAGCTCGTGGGAAGGTAAAATCAACAGGATCTTGTGATTATTCAGATGTTAGGGTTAAGGAAAGAGAGGCAAGGAAAGAGAGGCAAGGAAAGGATAATTTCTAACTTTGCGTTTGGAAGACTAAGTAGGATGATAATGCCATTAATTGGATCAGGAAATTAAGAGGAAGGGCAGATTTTGAAAAGGGAAGGCTTAAGAGGCTTTATTTTGGGCCATGTTAAGTTTGAAGCTCTTATTGGGTCTCCTGTAAGAATTTGGATATGTGTGTATGCACACGTGCGCACACACACAAGGAGTTCCCCAGTGGCCTAGCAGTTAAGGAACTGGCATTATCACTGCTGTGGTGCAGCTTCAGTCCCTGGACCAGGAACTTCCACATGCTGGGAACCACCCCCCCCAAAAAAAAGAATTTGGATAAGGAAAGTCAAAGGACTGAATATTTCTGAACACCTCTTCGTGTCCAGCACCCAACTGGGTGCCTTGAATATGTGTTCTTATTTAAAAACCTGAAAAGCAGAGGTTCCTCAGCCTATTTTACACCTGAGGAGGCTGGAATCATGGAGTGATTCACCCAAGATCACCAGCTGCAAAGGCAAGGATGGGATGCTCTAACTCAGCTTCATCTGATCCTGTGATTCTGGGGTTGATCAATTCACATGTCTACATAGAGATAAGCATTTGAGAATCACCAGCACCTCAATGGCAGCCAGACCTTAAAGAGACTTTTTCATCTATGTGCTTTTTGTCCGTTCGATAACAAGCTCCTTGAAGCCAAGAATTATCTCGTGTTCTCCGTTGTGCACCTGAGTGGCAGTGGATAAGGATCCAAGCTTCTCTTCCCTGCCTGGTTCTTGCTTTGTTCCCACTGCCATCATTTGGTTGATAAGTCCTCTTCGTCAACTTCATTTGGTTTCAGTTAAGTAATCCCTGAGAGGATTTATTGAGCTCTTGGCTCTGTAAACTGCATTCCAGGCTTTGTTGCTCTCGAGGCTCTGTGTTGGTTTCCCAGGGCTGCCGTAACAAATTACCATCCACTTGGCTTGAAATGACAGAAAGTTACTTTTTCATAGTTCTAGAGGCCAGGCATCAAGGAGTTGGCAGGGCTGTTCTCTTTGGAGGCTCAGTGAGGGGTTCAGTTCCATGGTCTCTCTAGCTCCTGGTGGTTGCTGGCAATCCGTGGCATTCCCTGGCTTGTAGATGCATCTGTCCAGTCTGTCTTCACAGGGCTTTCCATGCATCTCTCTGTGTTTCTAATATCCCTCCCCTTTCTCTGATAAGGACATTAGTCATTGTATTGAGGGCCCACCCTAAATCCAGGATGATCTCATCTCTAGATCCTAACTTAATTGCATCTGCAAAGACCCTTTTCCAAATAAGGCCATATTTAAAAAAAAAAATTGAAGTATAGTCAATTTACAACTATGTGTACATATATCTATATACATATATGTATACATATATCTGTATATATACACATATACATGCTCATATACATATATATTCTTTTTCAGATTCTTTTCCCCTTATATGTTATTGCAAAGTACTGAGTATAGTTCCCTATGATATACGGTAGGCCTTTGTTGTTTATCTCTTTTACATACAGTAGTGTGTATGTTTTAATCTTAAACTCCTAATTTAGCCCTCCCCACCCCTTTCCCTTTGGTAAACATAAGTTTGTTTTCTGTCTATATGTGTGTCTTTTTGTCTTGTATACAAGTTCATTTGTATTATTTTATAAGATTCCACATATAAGCAATATCATATGATATTTGTCTTTCTCTGTCTGACTTACTTTGCTTAGTATGATAATCTCTAAGTCCATCCATGTTGCTGCAAATGGCATTATTTCATTCTTTCTTACGGCTGGGTAATATTGCATTGTATGTATGTACCACATCTTCTCTATCCATTCCTCTGTGATGTCTTGGATACTGTAAATAGTGCTGCAATGAACATTGGGGTGCACTATCTTTTTGAATCATGGTTCTCTCCACATATATGCAAATAAGGCCGCATTCTGAGGTTTCAGAAGACGTACCTTTGGGGGCCACATTTCAACTCCCTGCAGGTACAGAGCAACTTTATAAGTTAGAAAAAGTCCCTGCTTTATCTACTTTGCAGGTGAGAAACAAAAGCGCACACACACACACACACACACACAAATGAATCTGAATTTTCTACTAGAGTTAACAAGACCTTCTCTATCTCCTTCTTCCTACTGGCAAAAGGGCAGTTAAAGAGTGACCTTTAAGAGATGATATTTTTGGATTTCCTGTTGTGGCTGAGTGGGTTAAGGACCTGATGTTGCCTCTGTGAAGATGCTGGTTCAATCCCTGGCCTCAGTCAGTGGGTTAAGGATCCAGCGTTGCCGTGAGCTGTGGTGTAGCTTGAAGACACAGCTTGGATCCTGCCTTGCTGTGGCTGTGGTGCAGGCCCATACCTGCAGCTCTGATTCAACGCCTAGCCTGGGAACTTCCATTTGCCACAGGTGTCACTGTAAAAAGAAAAAAAAGAAAGAGGTGATATCCTCCTTTTGTTGTCAAAAAAGGCTCAGGAGAGTGTGTCCTTTCCAAATAGAAGGAGAGGGGAAGGTAGCAGGCCCTGGTAACAGGGAAGACTGAGAGGGCAGGGGGTGCTTCTGGCTGTCCTGAAGTTGCACTAGATAGACAGCCACCAATTAGGCCCACAAGTCACGGCAGCCCCGCTTAGAATAATGGCTGGCAGTCCAGATGACCTGTGCTCAGTGCGCAGCTTGCAGGGCACCATTTGCCAAGAGGTGAGCTTGGCTCCTCACCAAAAAAAAAAAAAAGTGTGTCTGTGTGTGTAGCCTGTTTGTCTTTTAGGCCCAAGGAAATCATCAAATCTCATAAAGGATTCCTCTTCCAGCCCCTAAAATCTTTCACTCGTGATGCTCCTGTGCATACACCATACAAAGAGCTCCAGTGTGGAATCTCACACAGCCAGTCAGGCAGCAGCTTACACATGCTCCTGCCTGCGTTCACGTGCCCGGTCACACCAGAGGCCTGTGCCACCCACGTGCCTTTCCCTTTGTGGGCTGGTACCACAGCTCTGAACCTCACAAGAGGCCCTCACTGCTGCCCTCTCATCACCCATTTCATCCTCAGCAGCTGGAAGCTAAATGCAATTCCTCTCGCCATCTGAGAGTCATCATTACATTAAATTCCTACATGCCCAAGTCTGAGCTCAGCAATAATTTTTAAAGAGCTATTTGGGGTTGAGTAGATTATGCTAAGGGTCTGGTGTGGAGAGAAAATTTGACATTTTCTCTTCTGGTTAACCTACTTTCTTTATACCATCCAGCCCACAGCTCGTTGGCTTTTCTTCACCAATTCTGAAATCTCAGGTTTGGGGCCAACCTGAGAATAAGTGTGATTTTATTTTGGTATATGGCTCTGTAGTTCTAGATGAAGTGCCAGACTGGGAAAAGTTTTACAAATAGTAATATGAGGAGTTCCCATCATGGCGCAGCAGAAATGAATCCGACTAGGAACCATGAGGTTGAGGGTTCGATCCCTGGCCTTGCTCACTGGGTTAAGGATCTGGTGTTGCTGTGGCTGTGGTGTAGGCACACATCTGCAGCTCCAATTGAACCATGAGGTTGAGGGTTTGATCCCTGGCCTCTCTCACTGGGTTAAGGATCTGGTGTTGCTGCGGCTGTGGTGTAGGCATGCACTTGCAGCTCCAATTTGACTCCTAGTCTGTGAACCTCCACATGCTGTGGGTGTGATCCTAAAAAGACAAAAAAAAATAGTAATATTAAAGTAATGTTTATAGAATGTTATCTTTTGTGTAGGAAAGGGGAGTATCACTACATGTATGTATTTGCTTATATTTTCAAAACGTAATGGGAGAATAAACAAACAAGCAAATATAAAACTAATGAACATGATACCTCTAAAGGGAGAGAGAAAATCAAGTGGAGGAGTTTGAGATGGAAACAGCACTTCTCTGACTGTGCCTCATCATATGGTTTTGGCTTTGGGACAACATAAATGTTTCATATTAAAAAATAAATTAAAAAGGAATTCCTCCAAAACTGAAAACAGTCTGAAGTAAATAAGCTTAACTCTATGTCAATCTGGGGGCAAATCACACAAAGCAGAGAATTACTACAATTAGGGTGACCAGACCTCCTGGTGTGGCCAGATTTTGGCATGGATCTGGGGAAATCCCTCACTACTGGGCAAAACAAGACTGTTGATGTCCCCAACGAGTGATGATAAAATCTGATTTTTTTTTTTTGTCTTTTTGAGACTTTAGGGCCATACCTGAGTCATATGGAGGTTCCCAGGTTAGGCGTCTAATCGGAGCTATAGCCACTGGCCTGTGCCATAGCCACAGGCACTCCAGATCGGAGCCATGTCTGTGACCTACACTACAGCTCACGGCAATGTCGGATCCTTAACCCACTGAGCGAGGCCAGGGATTGAACCCCACAACCTCGTGGTTCCTAGTCGGATTCATTTCCACTGTGCAACGATGGGAACTCCAAATCTGATATTTTGACTATACATCCCTAGTGAAATCTATTCTAAGGAAAAATGAGAACCACAAAAAAATGTCTAATTGCCTTCTGGAGACCTAGTGTTTAACGAAGTATGGTTACTCTGAAACTGTTATAGTTTACTAGTAGTATAAATAAAGTATTGCGTAGTATAAGATACATAAATAATTGTGTTAAGATTTGAGGAACCAAGCTTTCCAGTAGGTAGAACAAAGGATAAAACCAAAGTTATATAAACCTTGTAAATATCAGCATGAACTCTTGATTTCATGCGCATGTCTTAGCTCTACCCGCTGAAAAGGCAGGAATTAATGACAACACAGGAGCAACAAATACCCGTGGCTCTTAAGAGTGCTGCCTCTAAATATCAGTTCCCTACTAACAGGTGTCAGTGCTTCTCAGAGGAATGGCTGATTTCAGATCTGTGCAAGAAATGTCCAAGATGAGCCTGTAATATCTTACTGTGCCCAAAGCAAGGAAGCAATCGAAAACTAATAACATCATGACAAAAAAGACACTTGATTAATCTTGAAGGAACTTTTGCTGGTCTGAGATGGGAAATTTGAACATCAAAAGGAAAAATGACTGCAATGGATTGAAGACATTAAATGCATAAAAATTATGGGTTCATTTGAAGCAGACAAACAACCAAAACCAAATTTGTTTGGTCATTCCCTAGGGCAACAAATCAGAACTTTGAAAATAAAGGGACAAAATCAAACATTTTTTTCTACTTTTCCCGTATAAATTTTACTTCAGAGCAACCAAATATCTGATGAAGAGAAGTTCTACCTTATGTAAAATTACAGCTAATACATTCAGAAGGAATAATGGAATTAGAAAACCATCATTTTGGGACTCTCTAATGAAATAATGTCTAGACAATAATGATCAATGGATGCCAAAACCATTAAATAAAAAGTTAATGGTCAAGAAAATAATATATACCACAGATCAGGAGGAAATGTTTGTAAAAGACATATCTAATAAAGGACTGTTACCCAAGATATACAAAGAACCCTTAAAACTCAGCCATAAGAGGAGTTTCCATCGTAGCCCAGTGGTAATAAACCAGATTAGTATCTGGGATTCATCCCTGGCCTCAATCAGTGGGTTAAGGATCTGGAGTTGCCATGAACTGTGGTGTAGGTCACAGATGTGGCTTGGATCCCACGTTGCTATGGTATAGGTCATAGATGTGGCTTGGATCCGGCATTGCTATGGTGTAGGCTGGCAGCTGCAGCTCTGATTTGACCCCTAGATTGGGAACTTCCAGATGTCACAGTGGTGTTCTAAAAAGATAAATAAATAAATAATAAAACTGGGTCCTAAGAAAATGAAAAGTTGGATTAAAAAATGGGCAAAAGAGCTGAGCAGATAGCTCATCAAAGATATGCAAATGGAAAACAAGCTTATGAAAAAATGTTCCTGCACCACAGCTGGAACCCGAGCCAGTGGAGTGATAATGCTGGATCTTTAACCCTCTGTGCCACTGGGAACTCCAGCAAAAAAATAAAATCTAATTAAAAAAAAATTGATGGGAGATTTTTATTAAACAGATCAGGCTAATATCACCTGAGCCCAAACTTTATAAAAAAAAATGGAATAATCTCAAACATACAGAAAAATCATAAGTACAGTATAAAACCATTTTTTTGTTTTTGTTTTTGCTTTTTAGGGCCACACCCATGGCATATGGAGGTTGTCAGGCTAGGAGTCAAATTAGAGCTGCAGCTGCTGGCTTATACCACAGCCACAGCAATGCAGGATCTGAGCTGTGTCTGCAACTTACACCGCAGCTCACAGCAACACCGGATCCTTAACTGAGTGAGGCCAGGGATTCAAACTAAGTCGTCATGGATACTAGTCAGGTTTGTTAACTGCTGAGCCATGATGGGGACTCCTTTTTGTTCTTTGATAGTAACTTTCCCACATGGTGCCCCATTACTCCTAAAACAAGGACATAATCTTTTTGAATTAGGACTACCTAAATAAGGATATTAACATCAATGTATTATGGTCAAAAACAGAGAAGGGATTTGTTTTTACCCTCCTCGCAAGTCAACAAGTTAGCCTGTCACAATTTCATGGATGCTGACAGAAGTCATAAGACCCCTGGGTCAGAGACAAAGGACTTGATTACTCAGTGCACAGCAAGTGGTATGAACAACATATTTGTGTTGGTTTTTCTGGCTTCCAGGTCCCTTGTGGGCACAAAGCTAAGCCTAGATCACTGTAAACACACACAGTGGGTTGCCTTACGGGAGAGGAGGCCTGAGCTTCGGGGACGCGAATGTTTTATAATGGGCAATAAGCGTACCTGCTCTTTGCTTTGAAAAGGGTCACTATCTCTATCTTCCTAGACTGTTTGCTATATAAACATTCTTGTGGAGCAAGCCTGGCATAAAGGGCAATGAGTGTCTCTGCCTGCAAGATATACCTAGGTGCAATTATACTGTGTTATAGGTTGCAGTTTTCTTTCTTTTCTTTTTTTTTAGGGCTGGACCTGTGGCATATGGAAGTTCCCAGGCTAGTGGTTGAATCAGAGCTGCAGCTGCTAGCCTATACCACAGCCAGAGCAATGCCAGATCTGAGCTGCATCTGTGACCTACACCATAGCTCATGGCAATGCCAGATCCTTAACACCCTGAATAAGGCCAGGGATCAAACCAGTGTCCTCATGGATGCTAGTTGGATTCCTTACTACTGAGCCACCACAGGAACTCCAAGGTTGCAGTTTTCTTAATTTCAGTTTTTCTGAAGCAAATCATGTCTAGGGAGCCATAAAAGTTAGCTAGCAGGTGTTTGGGGATGAAAGTTTAGCTAGGCAGGCATGTTGGGGTGGGAGGCATAGGAAGAGAGTATTCCTATCAGATGGAATAGCATGGATAAAGAAAAGCCTAACAGCCGTGGAGCACCTAGGAAATACTAAGAGCCAAGTACAGAGAGTGAGGAGGAGGGGGCTTCAGCTGAGGTTGGAGAGGCAGTCCCACCTTGAAGGACCTTGTAGGTCTTAAGATAATATTGAACTTGATCCTAGTCCTTGAAATGGTTTAGATTGCCTAGTGGCGAGATCACATGTATGCTTTTAAAAAGGCCACTTGGGCTGCAGCTGCAAAGCAGACTGGATTCAGCCCAAGGTTAATTTTTTTCCACTTGATTTCCCACAATCAGGTTCAGGGAGATGGGGATGTATTTGAAATTCTGGCACTTGGCAGTTGGGGCTGTCCTTGAAGATGAACTGATCCGGGGCCAATCTAGCAGCTCCTCCCCCCAATCCTGCCTCCCTTCCCCCACCACCACCCCAGTGTTTTGATCAGACACAGTTCTGATGAATGCCAAAGATGACTTGAAGAGGGAAGAGAAAATGAACAATTAGTGCCTTATACTCCAGGTCAATTCACTGACAAGTACACCTCTACACCATGAGCTAGATTGTCAAATGAATTTGCCTAGTTTATCAATGTACCTGTTTCTTTTAATTGTTTAAAATGTCTACATTAATTTTCTGGTATGGAATTATTTTTAGCAGGTGTAAAAGATTTTCATGAAATATCAGTTAAGGAGTTTGAAGTTTTACTTTGGTTTACTTTTAACTTAGTTTTAATTTAGTCTGGCTGTATCTCTGTGACCAAAGTTCAGTATATTTTCCATTTTTCTATATTTTGGGTCAATGACTACAGGGAATGAAAATTTCCTTGGTATTTCAGATTAAATTGCATGTATTTTGGATGACAAGGATTTTATGAATGGTAGAGCAGGTTTCTCTTTTCTAATACATTTTATTCCAGTTCATTGCCTTTTGTATGTCTCTTAATGCACAGATTTATAAATCAGTTAGTTCAAATAAATATTTGGCCCGTATTTTAAGCACTTGAGAAGGGATTAGTGTCTGAAATGTGAGTCACATGCAAAACTGAAATTCAGTTGAGTCGGATGGACAAATCTGTTCCCAAATTGTTGGAGGAACCAGCTGTGACACAGCAAAAACCAAGTCCAAATGACCAGCTATCAGTTCTAAAAGGCATTTGAAACCATTTCATATACCACAACTTGCCATCAAAATTTTTTTTTGTCTTTTTTTGCCTTTTCTAGGGCTGCTTCAGTGGCATATGGAGGTTCCCAGCCTAGGGGTCTAATCGGAGCTGTAGCCACTGGCCTACGCCAGAGCCACAGCAACTCGGGATCTGAGCCGCGTCTGCAACCTACACCACAGCTCTCGGCAATGCCTGATTGTTAACCCACTGAGCAAGGCCAGGGATCGAACCCACAACCTCATGGTTCCTAGTCGGATTCGTTAGCCACTGTACCACGACGGGAACTCCGCCATCAAATTTTTTTAATCAATTTTCTTTTATTTTGGTCCTTACAGTATAGGAAATTGAGTTAATCATTCTCCTTACTTTATATAAAATATTTTCATCATTTATCCATACATTGGCCTTCTCATGTTTGTTTTTTGTTTTTGTTTTTTGTCTTTTGTCCTTTTTTTAGGGCCACACCTGTGGCATATGTACGTTCCCAGGCTAGGGGTCAGATCGGAGCTACAGCTGCTGGCTTATGCCACAGCCCCAGCAATGCCAGATCTGAGCTGCATCTGCAACTTACACCACAGCTCATAGCAATGCCAGATCCTTAACCCACTGAGCAAGGCCAGGGATTGAACCCGCATCCTCACGGATACGAGTCCAGTTCATTAACCACTGAGCCACGACGGGAACTCCTGCCTTCTCATGTTTTATGGTATTTTATATATTCCCCCTTTATATCTAATCTCTACTCCTATTCCCTGCCTCTGTGAGGACTTGCTCTGTGTTTGTTCTATGTTCTTAAAATAGATGGATCCTAAGTAATATTTTGTATGTCTACTTCTAATTTACACGTATAGAATGGTGCTACGAAAATCCTGTTTCGTAGTCTGTTTCAAAGATTTATCCATGTTGATCTTTGTCTATTCAGTTCATTGCCTCTGACTGCTGCTTCACATTCCATAGGAATCCAGCCCATTTTACTATCCATACCTGGCATTGGACCTCTAAGATTGTCCCCAGCTCTTTTCTAACATAAACAATTTTCTGATGCACATCCTTACAACAAGTCCCTTTTCTGAGAAATGAGACAGTGTTTCTGGAGTATAACCAGGAAGCCAATTGCTGCATCTCAGAGCATGCGCAGATGTAATGTCGATAAGTATCAGCTTGTTTCCCTGAACAGCTAACCTGTTTAAACAACCACCAGAGGCAGGGCTGAGAAATGGAGGGGAAATTTAAGCAAGGGCCAAAAACTTAGTAATGAGACAGTGTTTTTTAACTGCATAGAGTTGTTTTACAATGTTGTATTTGTTTCAGATGTACGGCAAAGCGATTCAGTTATATGTATAATTAGTTACATATAATTGTTATAGTTATTACATATAATTTTTCCATATTATTTTCCATTACAAAATATTAAACATGGTTCCCTGTAAGTCCCTGTTGCTTACCTATTTTATGAATAGTAGTTTTATCTGTTAATCCCCAAGTCCTAATTTATCCCTCTTCCCCACCATTTCCCTTTTGATAACCATAACTTTGTTTTCTATGTCTGTGAGTCTGTTTCGTTTTGTTTTTGTTTTTGTTTTTTGGTCTTTTCTAGGGCTGCACCCATGGCATATGAAGGTTCCCAGGCTAGGGGTCTAATCGGAGCTGGAGTCTCCAGCCTACGCCACGGCCACAGCAACTTGGGATGCAAGCCTCGTCTGTGACCTACACCACAGCTCACAGCAATGCTGGATCCTTAACCCACTGAGCGAGGCCAGGGATCGAACCTGCAACCTCATGGTTCCTAGTCGGATTCGTTAACAACTGAGCCATGACAGGAACTCCCTGTTTCTGTTTTATATACAGATTCATTTGTATTCTTTTTTAGATTCCACATGAGATATCATATAATATTTGTCTTTGACTTCACTAAGGAAAATATTCTCTAGGTCCATCCATGTTGCTGCAAATGGCAATGTTTCATTCTTTTTATGATTAATATTCCATTGTGTGTGTGTACACATATATGTATATTTACATATATATCTTGTCAAATATATATATATATCAAATCTTCTTAAGCCAATTGTCTTTCGATGGGAAATCGGGTTGTTTCCATGTCTTAGCTATTGTAATTTCTCCAAAGAAGACATAAAGATGGCCAACAGGCACATGGAAAGATTCTCAACATTATTAATTATTAGAGAAATGTAAATCAAAACCGCAATCAGGTATCACCCCACACTGGTCAAAAGGGCTATCATCAAAAAGTCTACAAATAATAAATACTGGAGAGGATGTAGAGATAAAAGAACCCTCCTGCACTGCTGGTGGGAATGCAAATTGGTGCAGCCACTATGGAAAACTGTATGGAGTTTCCTTTAAAAGTCTAGAAATAGAGCTATCAAATAAATGATCCAGCAATCCCACTCCTGGGCACACATCTGGAAAAGCAAAAACTCTAATTCGAAATAAAACATGCATCCCAATGTTCATAGCAGCACTGTTTAAGACAGCATTTTAATGCAATTTTTTTGGTCACAGCTGGTGACTGTTCCTGGGCCAGGGATTAAACCCGTGCCACAGCAGTGATAGAAGCCACTGCAGTGACAACACCGTATCCTTAACCTGCTGCACCACAGAACTCCTTAGTGCTATATATATACATTTTGTCATTTTTAGGGCTGCACCCATTCCTAGGCTGGGGGTTGAACTGGAGATATAGCCGCCAGCCTACACCACAGCCACAGCAACTCAGATCCAAGCCGCATCTGCTGTCCACATCACAGCTCAGGGCAACACCGGAATCTTAACCCACTGAGTGAGGCCAGGGGTCAAACTTGTGTCCTCATGGGTACTAGTCAGGTTTGTTAACCATGACGGGAACTCCCTTAGTGCAATATTTTTAATAGTCAAAATTAATACAAAAAGTCCATGATGAACCAAATTTTAATATTTCAAAATAAAGACAACATCCAACCCTACACTTTCATGACTTTCAGATCCCCCTCCAAAAATGAGGAACTTACTACAGAAAAGAAAATCATGGACATGGAGAACAGACTTGTGGTTGCTAAGAGGGAGGGGGAGGGAATAGGAGGGACTGGGAATTTGGGGTTCATAGACGCAAACTATAGCCTTTGGAATGGATTAGCAATGAGATCCTGCTGTATAGCCCTGGGAACTATATCTAGTCACTTATGGTGGGACATGATAACGTGAGAAAAAGCAATGTATATGTGTATGTGTGAGTGGGTCACCTTGCTGTACAGTAGAAAATTGATAGGACAGTATAAGTCAGCTATAATGGAAAGAATAAAAATCATTATAAAAAATTGAGAGGTAACATAAAGGTGACCTTTGTTCAAAAGAAAAAAAAAAAAAGAACAGGGAACTTATTCAAGTCTTACAGCTACTGGGAATAGTGCTAGAAGACAATCCTTGGCTATTCCACCTTTGAGGATTTTTCCCAACTGGGAAGAAAGTTGCAGTGAGCTATCACCCAACTGAGGGAGTATAAATCTCTTATATTTCTGGTGAGTCAACTCAGAGGGATGAAGCCAACTTCCATACTCTCTGTGGGGCTGACTGGGGTTCTCTTTGGGCCAATGCTGCAGCTCACATTTCTTATCTCCTCCCCACCCCTTTCCACTGATGTTGATCCCAGCAGAACTTCCCAATAAATGTCTTGGCTGCCAAGCTTAAGCTGCGAGTTTGTTTTTTGGGGATTCCAGCTTGTGTCACTTGCCAATATTTGGTATAATCTTCCTGTACAGTATTTGTTATCCTGATGTATGTAAAGAAGAATCTCAGTGTTTTGAAAATTTGCATTACTTTGACTATTAATGAGGTTGGACATTTCCTTGTATGCTTTGCAGCTGGTAGGGGCTTTTCCTTCTGCGAACTGCCTATCCATAGCCTTTGCCCATTTTTCCATTTATATTATGAACTCCACAATATAGAGCTGTTGGGAATTGATGCTTTGGTGAGCTGGTCATGAAGTAGTTTAATTTTAGCAGTTTGACTTTGAGCAGATTAGTTTTCTGCAGATTCCATGAAAACTTTTTGGTTACCAGAAAAATGTGGAAAATGAATTGGTCATTCAGCAAAATGGATTTTGGTGAAACAACTTCAAGTAAATTGGTTTCTGGTGAATTGGCCTGTAACTACTAAGGCTTTCTGCACTACTGACTCTCCTTGATAACCTTCCTTGAGTACTTTCAAGGTGATCTGTAGAAACCAATCAATGATGAGAAAAATGGAGTTCCTTCTGTGGTACAGTGGGATGGGCGGCATCTCTGCAGCCCCAGGATGTAGGTTCAATCCCCAGGGCCCACGCAGTGGGTTAAATGGTCCAGCTTAGATGCAGTTCGCAACAGTGGTGGTTTGGATCTGATCTCTGGGCCTTGAACTCCATGTGCCGTAGGTCACAGACGCGGCTCAGATCTGGCGTTGCTGTGGCTGTGGTGTAGGCCAACAGTGACAGCTCTGATTGGACCCCTAGCCTGGGAATTTTCATGTGCTGAGGGTGCGGTTCTAAAAAAACAAAAGATAAGTAAATGAATGAATGAATGAATGAATGAATTAAATAAAAGGGATGATTAGCGCTTTCGTCTCCACTTATTGCCTCACATTGTCTCTTCAACCTATTCTTTTTTTTTTTTTTCTAATTGGAATATAGTTCATTCTCAACCTATTCTTTTCTTTCTTTCTATCTTTAACCCACTGCCACACACCGGGGATCAAACCTGCACCTCCACAGCGACCTGAGCCATTGCTTTCAGATTCTCAACCCAAAGTGCCATAGTGGGAACTCTTCAACCTATTCTTGGTGGATACCACTCCCAATGTCCAGCAGAAACTACTTTTGCAGAATGCTCAGTGTCCTCCATGTGGAAGAATTCAGTAGTCACCCGAAATTTCGGTAATACACTTTCTGCACAGCTATTTACCTTTTTCTTTCTTTCTTTCTTTCTTTTTTTTTTTTTTTTGGTCTTTTTAGGGCTGCACCCACGGCATATGGAGGTTCCTAGGGTAGGAGCTGAACTGGAGCTGTAGCTGTCGGCCTGCACCACAGCCACAGCAACACAGGATCCAAGCCACATCTTCGACCTACACCATAGCTCACAGCAACGCTGGATCCTTAACCCACTGAGCAAGGTCAGGGATCAAACCTGCATCCTCATGGATACTAGTCAGGTTCGTTAACCACTGAGCCATGACGGGAACTCCTGCACAACTACTTACTTTTCTTCAAACAGCCTCAGCTCTTGGCCTCAGTGACACCACACTTTCAGGCTTTTGTTTGAATTCCCTGATTCTTCTTCCCTTTTGCGCATGTCTCTTTCATTCAATCTCTAAATGGAGGCACTCTCCAGGGCTCGAAGCTGGGCCCTTTCCCTTTTTCCACTTACCTTTTCTTCCTGGGAGATCTTACCGTATACCATGGTCTTAATAATATCTTTATGCTTTATTTACTTTCTCCTCAAGCCTAACTCACTCCACATCAGAGCATGCGCATTAGCTGTTTCTCCAGCCTGGACAACCCCCTTCCCCACCCCACACCCATCCCCATCTTTGCATGTCTGCCTCCTTCATGGCATTCAGATATGAATTTAAATGTTCTTTCCTCAGAGAGGACTTCTCTGACTCTCCAATTTAAAGTAGCTCTCTGATTACTTTTTACCATATCACACCATTTTAACTTTCTGCACAGCCCTGATGGTTTTCTTTTTCTTCTTTCTTTCTTTTTTTTTGTCTTTTGTCTTTTGTCTTTTTTTAGGGCTGCACCTGAGGCATATGGAGGTTCCCAGACTAGGGGTCTAACTGGAGCTGTTGCTACCGGCCTACACCACAGCTGTAGCAATGCCAGATCCAAGCCACATCTTTGACCTACACCACAGCTCATGGCAATGCCAGATCCTTAACCCACTAAGTGAGGCCAGGGATCGAATCCGCAACCTCATGGTTCCTAGTCAGATTCATTTCCACTGTGCCACGATGGGAACACCCCCTGATGGTTTTCTGATTTTTGCGTTATTTACTCCTTTACTCTTTGGCTTCCCCAAAGAGAGCTGAAATCCCCATGTCAGTACAGACTTTATGTGTTATTAGACAATAAATAGATAAATGAATCCATTTTAAAACTCTTCAGCGGAGTTCCCGTCGTGGCACAGTGGTTAACGAATCTGACTAGGAACCATGAGGTTGCAGGTTCGATCCCTGCCCTTGCTCAGTGGGTTGACGATCCGGTGTTGCCGTGAGCTGTGGTGTAGGTCGCAGACGCGGCTCGGATCCCACGTTGCTGTGGCTCTGGTGTAGGCCGGTGGCTACAGCTCCGATTTGACCCCTAGCCTGGGAACCTCCATATGCCACAGGAGCGGCCCAAGAAATGGCAAAAAGACAAAAAAAAAAACCCAAAAAACAAAAAAAACTCTTCAGCATATACAGTTTGAGGTTATGGACGTGCCACTTCAGGTAAGTTGTATACAACCTTACCTCAGGCTCCTGGCATTTTCACTGGAAATGCACACTCCTGGCAGGACTAACAAGTATTCTTTTTTTTTCCAGTTCTATCATTTTTAAAAATTATAGTTGATTTACAATGTTGTGCCAATTTCTGCTGTACAGCATAGTGACTCGGTCATATATATATATATATATGCACATTCTTTTTCTCATATTATTTTCCATCATGGTCTATCCCAAGAGATTGGATGTAGTTCCCTGTGCTATACAGTAGGACATCGTTGCCGTTGCTTATCCATTCTAAATGTAGTAGTTTGCATCTACTAACCCTAAACCCCCCATCCATCCCACTCCCTCCCCCTCCCCCTTGGCAACCACAAGTCTGTTCTCTATGTCTGTGAGTCTAGTTATTTTTTTGTGGATAGGAATATTTGTGCCATATTTTAGAGTCCACATATAAGCGATATCATGTGGTATTTGTTTTTTTGTTTCTGACTTACTTCACCTAATATGAGAATCTCTAGTTATATTCATGGTGCTGCAAATGGCATTATTTCATTCTTTTAATGGCTGAGTAGTTTTCCGTTGTGTATATGTACCATATCTTCTTAATCCAAGACTGGCAAGCATTTTAATTTGAAATTCCATATTCTTTACCCTAGAGGTGGTCTTTCCCACAGAAATGTAATGCAAGCCACATACTTAGCATGAACTTTGCTAACAGTGGCTTTAAAAATGTTAAGGAACAGGTGGAATTCATTTTTGCAAAGTATTTTTCTTAACCCAATATATACAAAATATTATTTTGACATATACAATTATCAGTGAGCTATTTCATTTTATTTTACTTTATTTTGGTTTGTTCATTTTGTACTATGTCTTCCATTTCTGGTGTGTCCCTCACACTTACAGAAACATCTGGCTTTGGCCTGGCCGAAGCACCCACAGCCACCCATGGCTCGTGGCTACCATTGTGGACAGTGCAGCTCTAATGAGTTTACCACAAGGGCTCCCACTGGTCAGATCATGATCCAGTACTTGAGGCTGCGCAAAGCAGCATTAACAATATTGGTCCAGCATTTTTCCCCTACTGGTGAAATTGATGGCCTCTTAAATAGCAAGATGAATATTGAAAATGCACTTTCATGGTGAAATGGAAGGTAGTAAATGTGGAGTGGCCAAAATATTTTAGAGACGTTTTCTACTCTAGAATGCAGAGCATAAGAATTAGGAGGCACGGAGTCCTCACTCTGGTACAGTGGGTTAAGAATATGACTGCAGCGGCTTGGATGGCTACAGAGGTGTGGGTTCCATCTCAGCCAGGCACAGTGGATTAAAAGGATCCGGCGTTGCTACAGCTGCAGCGTGGGTAGCAGCTGCAGCTCAGATTCAATCTCTGGCCTGGGAAATTCCATATGCCGTGGGTACAGCTATAAAAAAAAAAAAAAAAGAAGAAGAAGAAGAAGAATTAGGAAGCCTATAGCTTGCTGTAGCCATCTGTACAGATGTAGCCATCTGCAGGGATGGCTCTTGAAACTGAATTCCTATATGGTTTTGCCTTTTTTTTTTGTCTTTTCTAGGGCTGCACTCGTGGCACATGGAGGTTCCCAGGCTAGGGGTCGAATCGGAGCTGTAGTTGCCAGCTACGCCAGAGCCACAGCAATGCGGGATCTGAGCCGCATCGGCGACCTACACCACAGCTCACAGCAACACTGGATCCTTAACCCACTGAGAAAGGCCAGGGATCGGTCCCTCAACCTCATCGTTCCTAATAGGATTCATTAACCACGAAGGGAACTCCCCTATATGGTTTTAAGCCTAACAATCAGTTTAGGAGGATTTATAGTTGCCTGATGCCACTGTAAGGTTAACAGAAGCCTGCCTCTGGAATGTGGTTCTGTCTAGCTGAACCGAGTACCCAAAAGGACAGAGCTGCCACTTCCTTTAACAGATAGACAGAAGGTGCTTTGTGCTTTCTTGTCCATGAGCATTTATTTATAAATGTTTGGCAAGTTTTATTCTGATCCTTGGGTTTTTTTGTTTGTTTTTTAGGGCCACACTGGCAATATATGGAAATTTCCAGGCTAGAGGTCGAACTGCAGTGGCAGCTGCCTGCCTACACCACAGCCATATAGCAACATGGGATCCGAGCTGCATCTGTGACCTAAACCACAGCTCATGGCAATGCCGGATCCTTAACCCACTGAGTGAAGCCAGGGATCGAACCTGCATCCTCATGGATACTAGTAGGGTTCGTAACCCACTGAGCCACAATGACAAGTCCAATCCTTGCTGTTTTGATAGTAGTAAGACTAGGCGAGTAGATGAGGCCTCAAACTTCTTCAGCAGGGATTATTTAGCAAATTGAATTTAAGGCTTGCCTATGACCCTGTGGGGCTTTGGGCAGTTCCTAGTAGTCTTCACAGCAAAGCTCTTCTCAGCCGTGTACACTCGGCTGAAGCTTGATTTCCTCCCCAGGCAGATTTCAGCCTCCTTCCCTGGGCTCCCGCTGCACCTTTTCAAAGGGTCTTCTGCATTGCCATTATTTTTATGTATGTATGCACATTATATTGTAATTATTTTATGTGTGTGTCCCTCACTGGACTGTTAACTCCTCCAAGGGCAGGGGTCTTATCTTTTAATCTTTGTATAACTGGGAAACGCAAATCAATGCTTGGCTCTCATTGTGCATTTAGTAATCATTTGCTGGATGAATGGACAAATGAACCACACAATTTATTCCAGTTAATGCCAAGGAAACACTCGACATGGAATGGAGATACGAGACGTGTCCTGCCTCAGTGCCTTGTAATCAGAGGAAGGCAATCAATAGACAAGAGAGAGGGATCAGAGATGGCCTGAGGTGACAGAAAATCGCAGAAGTTGGAAGCAGTTTTCTTAATTTCTCCATTGATGAGAGTGGCGTGTTTTTTTATTATTATTATTTTTTGCTTTTTAATCCATCATCTGACTTCATTTAGCTAATTCAGTCATTTCCATCTTTGGGTTGACTAACTGTGGATCTTGGCTATGATTGTCTTTATTAGGCTTGGTAATGACTTTATTGAGTTTAAGGGTCATTAATCGTGTGTTAATGTTTGCACATTTGACAAGCAGATGCAAAATACTCCCCTTCATTCAAAATTTGATCTAATGAATTATATTACATGTTTTAGCTTCAGGCTTTTGTATAGTTTCACATCAAAGGTGCACTTTATTTTAAATGAAGTGGTTTTTATAACCTTTGCTGAAAATGTAGGAAAGCGCTTGCTCTTTTAATCTAGGTAATTGTATCTCTGGTTTTGAATTAGCTTTTCTTATCGGATGCACTGGTTGCCTTCAGCGTTTTGCTGTCTCTGTGGCTTCTGTATCTAGTCACAGTTTGTCATGATGTCCATGCCTTTCAGCGTCTCACTCCCTCCAGAGACCCAGCTGCAAAGCCGGACCTTTTAAAAAATTTGTCACATGCTTCACTTTCAGGAAAGTACACATTCTGTGGCTTTTTTGAAGTTAACTTTTTTTTTTTCCCCTTTTTACTCTGATGTCTACAGCTCCTGAAGGAAGTTATTTCTCTCGGCTTGACTCATTCCTGTTACTTTAGTGGCCCCCTCTGATTCCAGAAGGGAAGAATTATGGCTTCCGGTTTCAGAAAATGAATGGAGAGAAGACAAGGGCCCATCAGGAGGGTGCCGAGAGCTTGGCCTCAAACCTGGAAGCTTCTGCTCTGCAATTAGAAGCCCCAGGGCAAGACGTGTCCTTTCTGTCCTGATACTGGGGCTGGTCTCATGAGTCAGGAGCGTATGACTCCTTGAAAAGTATAGATCAAGCAACCTTATGAAACTGCTCTAATATTTAAAGCCAGGAACCTGCAAAGCATAGAAAGAGAGAGAGAGAATGAGAGGGATGATTAGCAAATTGCAAATCATCATGTTTATTCAATGAGAAGGAAAATGTTAAGACACAGCCAAAGTGATTCCTCCTTTTCATCATGGTCTTTACAGTGATAGGAATTTGAAATAAAGAGTAACTGGATTTTGTTCATTGGTTTGAAAGATGGGCTTCAACGGGTCTTAGATTTTTTGCCCTTAGTGATAACAGAAACTTTTTTTTTTTTTGTCTTTTTAGGGCTGCATACACGGCATATGGAGGTTCCCAGGCTAGGGGTCCAATTGGAGCTGTAGCCACTGGCCTATACCAGAGCCACAGCAACACAGGATCCGGCTGTGACTGCAACCTATACCACAGCTCATGGCAACGCCAGATCCTAAACCCACTGAGTGAGGCCAGGGATCAAACCCGAGTCCTCATGGATGCTAGTCAGGTTCACTAACTACTGAGCCATGATGGGAACTCTCAGAATCACAGAATCTTAATGCTGGGATGACTCCTGATGACTTGGCTAGTCATTTAGGCTGGTGTCATCAAACTGGGTTCTAAGGCAGGGAAATGCTTCAGGGGTTCCACGAATGTTTGATTCAAACTTGATTTTTTAAAATGTTAGTTGGTGTTCCCTGGTGGCTCAGTAGGCTAAGGGTCCAAATCTGTCACTACAGCAGCTTGGGTCACTGCTGTGGCGTGGGTTCCATCATGGCCCAGAAACTTTGCATGCTGCAGGTGTGGCCAAAAAAGTTTTAAAATGTTAGTAAACATTGAAAAAGCTGAGACTTTAAAAAATTATGTATCCATCCAAATATGCATATGACAAATTTCACACATTAGAGACCATTAATGCAATAATGTGTGTATTAGGTTAACACAATAACCAGACCTGCAACATAAGAATAGTTACTATTTGGAGTTCCCATTGTGGCTCAGTGGGTTAAGAACCCAATATAGCATTTGTGAGGATATAGGTTCAATCCCCGGCCTTGCTCAGTGGATTAAGGATCTGGCATTGCTGAGAACTGTGGTGTAGTTCACAGATATGGCTCGAATCCCATGTTGCTGTAGCCGTGGCTTAGGCCGACAGGTGCAGCTCCAATTCGACCCTTAGCCTAGGAGCTTCCATATGCCACAGGTGCAAGCCTCAAAAACGATTATATGCCTATGATGTACTAGAAAAAAAGCTAACTAATAGCCAATTGGCTAATAATGATTTAACTAAGTATATTTATTATTTAATCATAAATCATTTAATAACATCTTGCCTACAATATTTATATGATGATTAAATGAGAAGATGCACATAAACTGTTGAGAATAGTACTTGGCACATAGTAAGCATTCAGTATATATTAGCTATTGTTAATTCTCACAAACATTCCTGTGGGGGGTATTTTTACACTGTTATAGTATCTGTAATTCACTTTAAAATTCTTCAAAGTAGTGTGTATTAACTTTAATCTCTGTCCTGGGGGCATTATTTAATGTTCGTAGTTCCCGAAATGAAAATATATCATCCGGGGGGTTCGTTAGCATTTTAAAGACTCTAATCCAAAACTCAGACTCCGCTGTCATTATTTCTGATCAACACCAGAAGGGTTTCTAATTAGCATAACGGATGTTAGACATTTCATTGCAGAAATGTATAGTGTTCAAGACCGGATGAATTGGCTTGAAATAATGCATAGGCGCTCCTGCCCTTGAATGAATGGGAAATAAGAACCTGGCCAGCACAGGAGCCTCCACCCTTTGAGTAGGATGGAGGATTCTGATTTTCTTTGAGTGTAGCATTTAATGGAGGATTATGTCACCTGACTGACGAGATGTTTATGTGAGCAAAACTGCCAGAACATTGCTGCCCCTGCCTGATGTGAAACCTCCATGCAAGGTGCTTTCAAAGTGTCTAAAAGGACAGAGAGGTCACACTTCCTGACCTTTAATAGAATGAGACTGCACAGCTATTTAATGTGTGCATGTACGTTGCAGATTGTGGTCATTGTAACATAACTCCTGTGTCCAGGATGCCTTGGGAGAGACCTGCTTCTCCTTATTGGAAGTTACCTCTGTCTTCTGCCCTTTTATTTTTATTTTTTTTTTAAGGGCCGTACCCATGGCATATGGAAGTTCCCAGACTAAGGGTGAATTGGAGCTTCAGCTGCCGGTCTGCACCACAGCCATAGAAGCACCGGATCGGAGCGCATCTGTGACCTACATCACAGCTCACGACAACACCAGATCCTTAACCCACTAAGCGAGGCCAGGGAGAGAACCCGCATCCTCATGGGTACTAGTTGGGTTCCTTACTGCTGAGCCACAACAGTACCTCCATCTCCATCTTTTGAAAAAAAAATCTTCATAGTTGTGAACAATCAGATTATATTGGTTAGTTCCTGATCACCCTCATCTGTAAAACAGGCTGAAAGACCTTAAGAATCTTCCTCAGGATCAATTTCATTGTTAGTGGCAGTGACTCTGGGTTACTTCACATCAAAGCATAGGCTCCTATCCAGTGTTCTACCGCCTCTCAGAGAATTTAACTACCATGTGATGATTCTATCATGTCATAGATTGTTTTAGCAGTTTCTGTGAGCTTTGTGTATTCAAAATCCCTGACTTCTGTACTGTGATAAGGACGGCATGTGGTTCTTAGATAGTGTTCATGATTCAGACATCAAGCAAAATGACCTGATCTTCTCTCCAACTTCTGAATCAGGCCAAATGAAGATATCCAGAGATACAAAGCAAACCATGAAAACGGTGCCCCATTTACATTGCTATGCAACAGAAACAAAATAAAAATACACCCCGAATGTTGAGGCTGGTAATAGATGATAGCTGTCATTCACCACTTCAGATATCGATTTTCTTATCTCCAATAAACAGCATTATTGTTCTCATAGATGACGTCACAACATGCAGATATTATGCACCTGAAATTATAAAATAAAAGCATACATCTGGATTGAAATCCCAGTGTTAACTATTCCAGCTGAGAGATTCAGTAAAGAATTTAACCTTTCTGGGAGTTCCCGACGTGGCGCAGTGGTTAACGAATCTGACTAGGAACCATGAGGTTGTGGGTTCAATCCCTGCCCTTGCTCAGTGAGCTAAGGACCCGGCGGTGCCATGAGCTGTGCTGTAGTTCACAGACGAGGCTCAGATCCTGCGTTGCTGTGGCTCCGGCGTAGGCCGGCAGCTATAGCTCCGATTCAACCCCTAGCCTGGGAACCTCCCATATGCCGCGGGAGCGGCCCTAGAAAAGACAAAAAAAAAAAATTAACCTTTCTGAGTTTCAGTTTAATAATGTGCAAATGGATACTACTCTAAAATTGGAAAGATTCCTATGAGGATTATTAAACTAAAATACGTGAAGTGTTTGGCACATCAATGTATGAAAGCCATGATTTTTATTCTTCTCCTTATCATTAGCATCCAGTCCCATGTTCTGCCTAAAGCAAGGATATTCTCTCCACCAATCTTGTCATTCCTAAGCTTCCTTGAATGCTTCCAGTGATAGGGACCATATCCTATTCTACCAAGTTCATAGCTATGCTGGAAAAATCACCATCTGTTCATCCTAGTTCTGCCCTTACCTCCACAAAGCAGCCCTTTAGCTATTGGAAACAACCTAAATATCCACTGACGGATGCATGGATTAAGAAGATGTGGTATATGTGTGTGTGTGTGTGTGTGTGTGTGAGTTTAGGGTTAGTACACACACACACACACACACACACACACACACACTGGAATACTACTCAGCCAAAAAAAGAACAAAATAATGACATTTGCAACAACAGGGATGGAACCAGAGACTCTCATACTAAGTGAAGTAAGTCAAAAAGAGAAAGACAAATACTGTATGATATCATTTACATCTGGAATCTAATATATGGCACAAATGAACCTACCTACAGAAAAGAAACAAACTCATGGACTTGGAGAACAGACATGTGGTTGCCAAGGAGACGGGGGAGGGGCTGGGAGGGACTGGGAGTTTGGGGTTGGTAGACGCCAACTATTGCATTTGAAGTGGATAAGCAATGGGATCTTGCTATATAGCACAAGGAACTCTAATCATGATGGAACATGATGGAGGATAATGTGAGAAAAAGAATATATATATATATATATATGAATGACTGGGTCACTTTGCTGTGCAGCAGAAATTGACAGAACATTGTAAATCAACTATTCTAGAAAAAATAAAAGGATTAAATTTTTTTTTTTTAAATGACATCTTCACCTGAGATGGGAGGGTCAGCCAAAGAGAACAACCTGCGTTTGGCTTGTCCTGTCTGATTACATAAAGCAGGTTACAAAGAATGCGCCTGGGGCATAAACCAGACTCTAGCCCAGCCAAATGGAGTAATTATCTACCATAATCAGAGTTCTCAAAACATATAGATTTCTGCAGTTCCTTGGTGGCTCAGCAGGTTAAAGATCTGGCATTGTCACTGCTGTGGCGTGAGTTTGATTCCTGGCCAGGGACCTTCCGTGTGTCATAGGTGTGGCCAAAAGGAAAAAAAAATGCATAGACTTCTAAGCAAGGTGGTGGTGAGTGGCTCTCCAAGGTGAGCGATTTGAAAAGTCAGAGCAATCGTTTCTATTGTGAGTTAGAAGCTGTTTGTCCTCAGGAGTCTCAGCTACCTGCAAGTCCCCCTGAATAATTAACCTTTTGAATAATGGCTGCTATATATTAAGGTCTGTTACGGGTTAGACACTCGTGTTCCTGTAACTCTCATGTCATAAATGAGGAGCTGAGGCCTAGAAGTGAAGTAGCACAAAGAGGAACGTTTAGTGATAGGCTGGGCTTCCAACCCAATCTTGCTGAATCCAAAGCCCTCGTTCTTATCTCCTCAGCAGTCATGAGTCACTTGAAAACTCTTAGTGATGTTTCCTGGTAGCTAATTTCAGCACGAAAGAGTAGAAAACTGCCTCAGTGCTGTTATTTTCCAACTATACCAAATATTAACATTTTTGTCCACTGAATTTAGTGGACCTGAGGTCTTCATGGACATTATTGATTTTAAAATGTAGTAAGGCTATTATCTCTTCCTTGGAGGCTCAGACATCAAATGTCCATGTGGGATGAAAGAGATAATGTGATCTAGAGGATATTTTTATGGTTCCGGGGTTGGTGCCCCTGCACGAATTTGCTGAAACTCCAGCTCAGCCCCTGAAACTTTTCAGCAGTTGTCAGCAAACACATTGGCTTCCCTGAACATTTGCCTTCGCAGCATAAAAGCGATGACGAAATGTTGAGAGCTCTGTAATATAACAATAATTCCTGTTTTGAAGAGGCAACACAGCAGAATATAGCATGGGCTCTGAAACCCTGCAGCAAGTCTGATCTTGGCCCTGACCCTGTCTCAGCAGCGTGAGCTGGGAGCTGTTTCTTCTCTGAGTCTCAGCTTCCTCATCTGTAATATCAGGGTAGTCACTGCAGAGTTGTTGTAAAGGTTTAATGCGCACAGCTCCTGAACAAGTCTGAGCAAGTCATGAGCGCTTTACAGGCATGTGCTCCTGTTACTTTGACTCCAGGAAAATGTGGGAACTTGAATGGTCCATGTGGCAAGTTATAGGACCTCAAAAGAAACCTGTGTGTATGTGTCAGTTAACTTTTTCCTGTAAATATGTGTGCATAGAGGGAGGGAGTGATGTGTGTGTGTGTGTGGGGGGGGGATGGTGGTTATTTAGCATTTAAAGAAATGAATCAGGTCCATACCTCAGAGGTGGCTGTGGAAGCATTTCAAGAATCAAAGAAAATACACACCAGAAAGATCATGTGCTGGTGTATGGATGGACCACATTTATTTTCCCCCATTGGTAAGCTGAGTGTTATTTAAGATGTGAGTTTGGCTAGGAAGGTTGAGCAGGCTCCACTCTCCTTACCTGAAGGAAGAGTAAGAATCCTGGCGCTTTCAGGAGTTCCTTAGTGGCTTAGCCATTTAAAGATCCGGTGTTGTCACTGTTGTGGCTCTGGTTTGGATAACTGCAGTGGTGTGGGTTGGATCCCTGGCCTCGGAACTTCTGCACTCTGCAGGCACAATCAGGAAAAAAAAAAAAATAAAAGATGGGAGTTCCTGTTGTGGCTCACTGGTAACAAATGTGACTAATATCCATGAGGATGTGGGTTTTATTCCTGGCTTTGATCAGTGGGTTAAGGATCTGGTGTTGCTGTGAGCTGTGGTGTAGGTCACAGATCCCACTTGGATCCCGAATTGCTGTGGCTGTGGTATAGGCTGGCAGCTATAGCTCCAATTCAACCTCTAGCCTGGAAACTTCCATATGCCTTGAGGGCGGCCCTAAAAAGATGAAAAGAAAAAAAAAAAGAATCCTGGTACTTTCAGAGCTGTATGGCATGTCCATCCTGAGCCCTGAGCTCTGTTTTGTCCCATGTCTGCCTCTCTGTTCACAGAAGGCTCTGTCCAGAGATGCGTTTGGAAGTTTGGCACATCCACCAGTCAGATCCCACAGAGTGCGTAGACATGAGCTTCCCAGGCAAGGTGCAGTCAGAAGACCTGAGGACAAGGTGTGGGGCTTCTCTGCATTTCCAAGAACAGGCTGTGTGGCTGTTTTGTGCCTGTCTGCCGATCTAAGTTCATACTTTAAGAAGAGGCTGGTCTAGGATACACTTTCATGGAAACGTAGCACCTTACGAGTGGATGTTGGGGGAGTTGGAGGAGAGGGAATTGATGCCTTTTGTTCACCTTAAGGGCCAGAGGTGAGTAATTCTTACCAGGAAAGCCAGTGACCATTGAATAACCAAATTGACTGAGGTCAGCTCCCAGCACTGAGATATCTTATGTCATCAGCCCGGCAGGGTGCTTGATACTCTTTTTCTCATCCCCTGAATCCTGCCATTCCTATCAGAGAGCAAGAAGTCATTCATTTATTCAACAAAGAGTGAGCATGCCCTCTCTTTACCAGGCTCTGTATTAGGTGCTGGGGACTTACTACCATACAAAGTAGAGAGCAACCCTGCCCACATGGAGCCGACCTTCCAGTAAGGGAGGACAATGAACAAAGTAAAGAAATAGTGGCACCCCTGCCTCTCCCCGTCTCCTGATGCTGCATCTGTACCAGAGAGCGCGATGCAGATGGGCAGGGCTTGTGAGGTCCAGCCGGGTGCCATCTTGGTGAAGCATCTTCCTTATGAACAGTCCAGGGGCCTAAGAAATGGCTTGTCCCTGTGCTTCAGGACAATTCTCCCGTGTACACAGCCGTAAACGAACAAGAAACAAGGAAAAAATAACCCTGCCTTTATAAACAAACAAACAAACAAAAAGGGAGTTCCCATCTTAGCTCAGCAGTAACAAATCCAACTAATATCCATGAGGACATGGGTTTGATTCCTGGCCTCACTCAGTGGGTTAAGGATCCGGCGTTGCCATGGGCTGTGGTGTAGTTCACAGACGTGGCTTGGATCCCAAGTTGTTGTGGCTATGGTGTAGGCTGGCAGCTACAGCCCCGATTTGACACCTAGCCTAGGAACTTCCATATGACTTGGGTCCAGCCCTAAAAGCATCCCCCCGCCCAAATAAAATCAAATAAAAAAAATAAAAGCAAAAAAAACCCAAGGTCACCGAAGAGCCAACTCCACTGTGATGAATTTTACAGCAGTGTTATGTTTGTTCTGGGCAGAGACACTGCACAGGGCCATTCATTTCCAAGGTACCACTGTGGTTGTCTAGGTAAAGATGGGTCCTATTTGAACAAATCCCAAAATCAAGGTTCCCTTTCAATATTCAAAAATAAACAATTAGCTCCACCTTGACCTAGCTCGATGCTGAAACATCTCTCTATTTGCCTCTTATTTCAACTTTTTTTTTTTTTTTTTTTTTTTTTTTTGGCTTTTGATCGTTTAGGACCACACCCATGGCATATGGAAGTTCACAGGCTAGGGGTCGAATCAGAGCTACAGCTGCTGGCCTACACCACAGCCTTGCAACAGAGGATCTGAGCCATGTCTGCAACCTACACCACAGCCACAGCAATGCCAGACCCAAGCCGCATCTGTGACCTACACCACAGCTCACAGCAATGCCAGATCCTCAACCCACTGAGCAAGGCCAGGGATCGAACCAGCAACCTCATGGTTCCTAGTAGGATTCAATTCTGCTGCACCACAACGGGAATGCCCTATTTCAACCTTCTTTAGGTTGATGAGCTTGTTTGGTTTCAGATCCTTTCTTCCTTTGCTCCCCACCCACCCAGCCCACCTGCCTCTTTTCTCTTCTCTTCATTGTCATCCAAAGCCCCTGGGCCTCCATTTTCCCAATATTCTAGGACTGTGCCTTTGTCTTTTCTCATCCTGTCTGCTTTCTCCTTTAATAACTGCATTTGCCCTGATTCAATAACAAAAATAATTAGGGAGAGTAAGTTAGGATTTAAGAGTATGACCCAGGGGAAAAAAAAAAGTCATTTTGGTGTTAATCCACGCACAGCTGAGGCTTTGCTTTAGGAAATATACGACCTAGACTTTTGAATTCAGGAAACAGATTAATTATACTATGATTATTCATATCACAAAAATATTGCAGTGTTACTGATGGGACTATTACATCTACTTAAAAAACTCCAGCAAGGTAAGTCGTTTTAAATAATGAGCTCCCAGAAGACTTAAATTAGGATTTGATTTATACATATTTTACTCACAAATTTTGGGGAGAATATATTTTTTAAGTGAGTCATATCAAGGTAATATAAGTTGAAATATAAAAGCGATATGTCTCAATGGCTTGGAATCTCTTTGGGGTCATCACGGTCTCACATGTAATTGGCAATGACTTTAGGTATTGAGATAAACAGAATCTTCCTACTTAGTATTTACTTACTTTAAAGTTTGAATAGTTATCTAGCTGCCAGCTATTTTGGGGAGATGAGTAGCCTCGTCTCCCCCAAAAGTATAGGACAAGGTACTTACTTTCAAGGTTATAATCTAGCCATGAGGATAAACCGTATGTGTAGAGAAAGTGAATCAAGATTGGGTCATATTGTTGTACAACAGAACTTGACGAAACATTGTCAATCAATTATACTAGGTGATGCAGTAGGTGCCAGGTGAGAGGTGTGGCTGGATCGTGGTGTATCCGTCCCAAGGGAGGCTGATTGGCAGGCCCAGTGGATAAGGTCCACTCCTTGTTAGTATCTGGATCATCTCAATTACTACAAGCAACTTTGGTCTCTTTTTAACTCTTACACTGAATCTTTCCTCCCTCCCTCCCTTCCTTCCTTCCTTCCTTCCTTCCTTCCTTCCTTCCTTCCTTCCTTCCTTCCTTCCTTTCTTTTTCTTTCTTTCTTTCTTTCTTTCTTTCTTTCTTTCTTTCTTTCTTTCTTTCTTTCTTTCTTTCTTCTTTCTTTCTTTCTTTCTTTCTTTCTTTCTTTCTTCTTTCTTTCTTTTTCTTTCTTCTCTTTTCTTTTACAGCTATAGGTACAGCATTTAGAAGTTCCCAGCCTAGGGGTCTAATCAGAGCTACATCTGCCAACCTATATCACAGCCACAGCCACGCCAGATCTGAGGCATGACTTCGACCTACCCCACAGCTCACAGCAACACTGGATCCTTAACCACTGAGTGAGGTCAGGGATCCAACCTGCATCTTCATGGATTCTAGTCAGGCTTGTTTCTGCTGAGCTGCAATGGGAACTCCTGAATCTTTACTCTTTTTAATTGAATTGATTTATTTAAATAGGCAATATATATGCACGTGGTAACATTTTAATAGCTTAAAAATATACAATGAGGAGTTCCCATCGTGGCGCAGCGGTTAACGAATCCGACTAGGAACCATGAGGTTGCGGGTTCGATCCTTGGCCTCGCTCAGTGGGTTAAGGATCCAGCGTTGCCGTGAGCTGTGGTGTAGGTTGCAGAAGTGGCTCGGATCCTGCGTTGCTGTGGCTCTGGCATAGGCTGGTGGCTGCGGCTCCGATTAGACCCCTAGCCTGGGAATCTCCATATGCCACCGGAGCGGCCCCAGAAAAGGCAAAAAGACAAAATATACATATATATATATATATACAATGAAATGAGTCCAAAATATACATATATATATACAATGAAATGAGTCCAAAATATACATATATATATATATATATATATATATATATATATATATATATACAATGAAATGAGTCCTTTTGAAGACATATACCCCAATCCAATAGCAACAATCGAGGTGAGCTGTTCATTTTAGAAAATGAACTGGGAGGGATCACCAGGAGGCCAGGGAGTTTTACCTGATGTTTATACCACCCTGCAAATAGTGAAGAAAAACTTCCTTCAGCGCTGGACATGGCAGTAATCAAAGTTTCCATGGCAGGGCTGACATGACACAACTCAATAGACCATTCTCGCACATTTGTCTTACAAATGGCTGTCACTCTCCAAGGACTGTTATGACATCCAGCAATTTAAGCCCATGTAATTATAACCAGACCATACCCCCAAATAATACCTTAATGTTATTTTTTCTGCCCCAAAATACACCTACAGTGAAAACTCATTCTCCCTCTACCCTCTTCCACTCATCATACCCATCTTCATCCTACTGCTTCTTCCCCTAGAGATAACCATCGTTCTTGCTGCCTTATATGTGCATCTAGAGTTAGTTCTATACATGTACAAACATACAACAATGACAACAGATTCTATGTACTCGTACAGATCTTAATTTTTTTTAAATCTTTCTACACCTGTGGCATATGGAAATTGCCAGGCTAGGGGCTGAATCGGAGCTGCAGCTGTCAGCCTACACCACAGCCACAGCAATGCGGCATCCTTAACCCACTGAGCAAGGCCAGGGATTGAACCCGCATCCTCATGGATACTAGTTGGTTTTGTTCCTGCTGAGCTATGACAGGAACTCCCAGATTTTACTTTCTCAGCTTAAAGGCTTAGCTTGGAGATCATCTTATTTCAGTGCTGATAGTTCTGCTCATCTTTTTAAAGCTGCATATTATTTCAGTGTATGTATGTGCCAAAATCGTGTCACCTCTTCATGGCTATTTAGGTAGTTCTTTGGGTATGTGCATTTCTTTTTATTGTTACTGTTTTTATTGAAATAGAATTCATATCAGTTAAAAAGTAGAGCTCTTAAGTGTTCAGCTCAATGACTTTTGGTGATTATATACACCCATTAACCACCACCCTGGAGAAGACATGGAATATTTCCATCTTTGGAGTTCTTGCTATGGCACAGTGGGTTAATAATGCAGCTTGTCTCTGTGGAGGTACTGGTTCAATCCCCAGCCCCAGTGCAGTGGATTAAGGATCTGGGGTTGCAGTAGCTGTGAGCTTGAAGCTCTAGCTTGGACTCGATCCCTGGCTTGAGAACTTCCATATGCTGTGGGGGTGGCCGAAAAGAAGAAAAAAAAAAGATTATTTCCATCTTCACAGAAAGCTCCTGTATCCCTCTGCAGTCAGTCTCCCTTGCCCCACAACCATTCTGATTACTGTCATCATAAATTAATTTTGTCGGTTCTTGAACTTCAAAGATTGAATTTACACAAATGCACTTCTTGTGTCAGGTTCCTTTTACTCAGCATGTTTCTGAGATTGGACCAAGTTGCTTGCAGGTTTATTCTTAATTTATGTAAATAAACCAAACAAATAAGATTTTGTCTGTGCTCAGGATATTTTAGGAGGTTACAAATGCTAATTAATTAATTAGCTAATTAATCTCATCAAGGGAAGATCGGATCTTTGAAATGGTTAAACAAAGACTTGAGAGGAGTCAGGAATTAAGAATAAACTTCCTTGAAAAAGACTGCAGGATTTTAGGTGAACCTAAACTTGGTATGAGTCAACTCTGCTATGTAACAAAGAAGTCAATGTGGCTTTTGGGAATTCCAAGACTTTATGCCATTCCTCTTTTAAGTGCATTACTTCCTTAATTTTTCATACATGTTTTGAGATTTTTGCTAGATTGTAATAATTACACTCAATGTTACTGGAGATGTAGTCATAGAAGATTTATTGGAATAAATGTACAATACATCGGAGTTCCTGTCGTGGCTCAGTGGCTAATGAACCCAACTAGTATCTATGAGGATGCGGGTTGGATCCCTGGCCTTGCTCAGTGGGTGAATGATCCAGTGTTGCTGTGAGCTGTGGTGTCAGTCACAGATGCGGCTTGGATCCCAGGTTGCTTTGGCTGTGGTGTAGGCCGCCTGCTACAGCTCCAATTGGACCCCTAGCCGGGGAACCTCCATATACCGCCTGTGCGGCCACAAAAAGACCAAAAAAAAAATGTACAATACCTCGAGATTGACTGTGGTAAACACCCTCCCTTGCCTACATAAAAGCAATTCCTACCCTCCTCCTTTACTCCATCTAGCAAAGGCTTTCATTTGTTCAATTTCCCATGCTTTGGGAGCTATAGTGCCTGTCCCGACCCCAGAGGCTGAATCAATACTAAGGATGGCAGAAGTGAAAGAGAAAGAGCCTGACGCCGTTAGTGAGTAGTTAAACATAAACGTTAACTGATAGTTTTTTTTATTAGTAGTGATATTTTGAAGTTTTTATTTTATTTTATTTTATTTATTTGTCTTTTTTTCATTTAGGACAGTACCTGCGGCATATGGAGATTCCCAGGCTAGGAGTCCAATCAGAACTGTAGCCGCCGGCCTACACTACAGCCACAGCAACTCAGGATCTGAGCCCTGTCTGCAACCACAGCTCATGGCAACGCCGGATCCTTAAGCCACTGAGCAAGGCCAGGGATCGAACCGGCAACCTCATGGTTCCTAGTTGGATTCGTTAACCACTGAGCAAGATGGGAACTCCCTATTTTATTTGTTTGTTTGTTTGTTTGTTTATTTTAGAGAGGGGGTCTCCCTATGTTGCACAGGCTGGAGTACAGGGGCTATTCACAGGTGCGACCACACTACTGATCAGCAAGGGAGTTTTGACCTGCTCCGTTTCTGACCTGGGCCGGTTCACCCTTCCTTAGGCAACCTGGTGGTCCCCCATTCCCGGAGGGTCACCGTATTGATGCTGAACTTAGTGCAGACACCCGATCCACATAGCACACTGCAACCCAGAACTCCTGGGCTCAAGCGATCCTTCAGCCTCAGCCTCCCGAGTAGCTGGGACTACAGGCGCGGGCCACCGCGCCCGGCTCCCTATTTTATTTTTAAAATCAGGTTTATTGAGCTATAGTTTACCCTGTTGCAAAATTCACCCTGTTGGTCGTGAATTTCTTTCTTTCTTTTTTTTTTTTTTTGTCTTTTGTTGTTGTTGTTATTGTTGTTGTTGTTGCTATTTCTTGGGCCGCTCCCGCAGCATATGGAGGTTCCCAAGCTAGGGGTTGAATCGGAGCTGTAGCCACAGGCCTACGCCAGAGCCACAGCAACGCGGGATCCGAGCCGCGACTGCAACCTACACCACAGCTCACGGCAACGCAGGATCGTTCACCCACTGAGCAAGGCCAGGGACCGAACCCGCAACCTCATGGTTCCTAGTCGGATTCGTTAACCACTGCGCCACGACGGGAACTCCTCATTAATTTCTTAAAACTGAATTCCTAGTATGCTCTTTAGCACGATTTGCTTTTTTTATGCAAATGGAAAAAAATTAAGGATAGTTTTGATCCATTTAAGTCCTGGGTAATATAGGACCAGTTATAGCATCTTAAAGGTGGGAAAGCAACTGAACTCTGTAGAGCTTGTACTGGTTAGGATGCTTTTGGCTGCAAGTAACAGAAAATACTGATGCAAAAGTGACTGAAACAATAATTCCTGCAAGGTGTTATCTTAAAGGACTGGGAGTCCATAGTTGGACAGGCCTCAGAAACAGTGTGTTCTAAGCCTCTGTGGAATCTCAAAGACCCAGACTCTATAACTGTTTCTACTTCCATTTTCTGCTTCAGCTGTAGCCTAAGGTAATTTCACTCTTGGTTGTAATTTCATTGCTAGCAGCAATCTGGGGTCTTGTTCCCTTGTTTGAGGCTAGCGGGAGTGGGAGCCAGGGAATAGAATCTTCCCTTCCATCTGATTGGGCCACCACAGGTCTCATATCTATCCCTAGGTCAATAAGGGTCAACAGGAGATTGACTTACAATAAACAGGATTATTTGATCAGATGGATGTCTAATCAAAAATTATGGTGCTGTAAGGAAGGAGAAAGAGGACAATGGATTAGAGTACCAAAATAGCATTTACTACAAAGCTGTGTGGGATCTTAGGCTGCTAAGACCTTAGGTCTTATAGAGTAAGTTAGTTATTGTCTCATCGATACTTGCAATATTCAGGTGTCCAGAGAGGATTAATATAGCTCCATAAAGTGCTTTACTCTCTGAAAGTCCTTTTATGCACTGGAAAAAAAACTTTACTCAAATCCATGGGTGGGATTCCCAGTTCTGGACTCTCTGAGTTATTTTTATTTGCATGATGGCAAGTATAACTTATGGTTGCCAAGAAATCCTCAAAAAAGAAGTTCACAAACTTTAACACAACCTAAAAATAGGTATGAAAAAGTAATGCTAAAAAGCAATGTTAGAAAACTGAAAAGCAAGGGAGAAAGAGGAAAAAAAATGCCACTTTGAGCAATTTGAAAACACATACTACACTGATGTGAAAACATGAAAATCACTTCATTTAAAAATAAATTCACTGGGGAGTTCCCATCGTGGCGCAGTGGAAATGAATCCGACTAGGAACCATGACGTTGTGAGTTTGATCCCTGGCCTTGCTTCGGTGGGGTAAAGATCCAGTGTCGCTGTGAGCTGTGCTGTAGGTTGCAGATGTGGCTCGGATCCCTCATTGCTGTGGCTGTAGTATAGGCTGGCAGCTGTGGCTCAGATTCCATCCCTAGACTGGGAACCTCCATATGCCACAGGCGTGGCCCTAAAAAGCAAAAAATAAAAAATTAAATAAAAAAGATAAATTTATTGGAGTATAGTTGATTTACAATGTTGTATTAGTTTTAGGTGTACAGCAAAGTGAATCAGTTAAACATATACACATATCCATTCTTTTTCAGGTTCTTTTCTCACATAAATTTTACAGACTAGTGAGTAGAGTTCCCTGTGCTATATAGTAGGTCCTTGTTTTTTTATCTATTTTACATACAGTATTGTGTATATGTTAATCCCAAACTCCTAATTTATCCCTTCCCCCTATGTTTCTCCCTTGGTAAGTTTGATTTTGAGATCTGCAAGTCTGTTTGGGTCTTATAAATGAGTTCATTTGTATCATTTTTATTAGATTCCACACATGAGTGATACCATATGATATTTGTCTTTCTCCGTTGGACTTAACTTCATCTAATGTGATCATCTCTAGGTCCATCCATGTTGCTGCAAATGGCATTATTTTGCTATTTTTTATGGCTAAGTAATATTCCGTTGTATGTATTTATCATATCTTCTTTATTCCTGTTGATGAACATTTAGGTTGCTTCCATGTCTTGCCTATTGTAAATAGTGCTGCAGTGAACACTCAGGTGCATGTATCTTTTTGAATCATGATTTTCTCTGGATATATGCCCAGGAGCGGGATTTCTGGATTATATGGTAGTTCTATATACAGTTTTTAAGGCACCTCCATACTGTTCTCCACGGTGGCCACATCAATTTACAGTCCCACTAACAGGGTAGGAGGGTTCCATTTTTTCCACACCCTCTCCAGCATTTGTTGTTTGTAGGCTTTTTTTTTTTTTCTTTTTCTTTCCACATCCAAGGCATGCAAAGTTCTTAGGCCAGGGATTGAACCGATGCCACAGAAGCAATCAAAGCCACTGCAGTGGCAATGCTGGATACTTAACCCATTGTGCCACATGGGAACTCCTATGTAGCTTTTTGATTAAGGCCATTCTGACCAATATGAGGTGATACCTCATTGTAGCTTTGATATGCATTTCTCTAACAATTAGTGATGTTGAGCATCTTATGTGCTTTTTGCCCATCTGGAAAATCACTTTAAGTGGCTTCGAACTGGGCAGAATTAAACTTCTTCAATTTGAGTCTATATCATATTATAATCAAATTATTTAAGAGCTTCAATTTCCTTTAAGACCTATAAGAATTATTCTATTTCTAGAAAAAAAAAAGACTGGAAGGAAACATAGCTAAATATTGATATTTTTTATGAACAGGAGAATTATGAATTATTATCATATTCTTAACCATTTTTGTATTTTTCACCTTTTCTAAAATGAATAGTATCTTTTACCTTTTTCAATCAGAATTAAATATTTTATTATAAAATATATACTGTAAAGACTAGATTTATAACTAGTAAGAATACTTGATCTTTGTTCCATTACTAGGAATTTATAGGTTCATAAGCCAGCATCAATCTCTGTGACCAAATATTCCATCAAAATGCAATATCCAGTTGGCTGCATATATTAGAAGCAGTTGCTCCAGGTGGTTTATGACAGTTAAAGTAATCCCACTAGATCACTCTTCCTGATTAATCTCATTTTTTCCAAAACTTAGAGATTCCAATGCCATTTCTTTGTGACAATGATACTGTATTTTGTGAAAAGATGAATTCAATGTGCCAAATTTCAAATAGCTAAGCAGAGTTTGCAAACTGGTACCCAGGGGGCTAAACCTGATTAATATACCTATTTGGTTTGGCTTGCACAGAGTAATTTAAATGTGAATTAGTTAATAGTCTTAAATAAATTAGAAAATCTTATATAAAATATGAACTTTTGGATTCTATAAAAAATTAGAAGACTGGAGTTGCCTCGAGGCTGCAGCTGAGTAGCTTAGGCCTCCTAATCCCCACTCTCATTCCCAGTGGTTTGTGCTCCCCAGTTTGCCACAATATCCACCAATCCCTATTGCCGTGTATCAGCCCTTTTCACTCATCTGCATTCTCCTGAAGACAGCAGCTAGGAGCACCGGCTCTAGCATCATACTACCTACCTTATAAGACTGGTTTCATTTCTTACAAGTGTGTGTCTTTGGCAAGTTCCTTCCCTTCCATGTGCCTCAGTTTCTTCATTGGTGAAGTGGAATAATAACAGTGCCTACCTCAAAGGGTTGTGCTGAGAATTAAATGAGTTAATAGATGTACAAGACCTGGGACAGTGCTCAGTACCCAAGCAGAGATTGATAAATGTTGGCCATTATTACTGTTACCAGGCAACATCAGGAGGCATTGGAGTTTGGTGCTTCTGAGGTTGAGAATTACATCCTCCAGAAGATCTAAGAGGCTGGTGGAGCTGGGCACAAAGAGAAGTCTTTGGACTTGGGGTGAGCATGCAGAGAGAGACTTGGCTCCTGGGACAGTGAGACAATGAGAGGGGCATAAATATCCATCAGAATTGGAGAGAGGCGAGTGTAATGGTAATCTGAAATTCGATGGGCATAATTCTTTGCTTTGCCATGTATCAGCTATCTATGCACCAAAGAGAAGTTTTCTAAATTCTCTGAACCTCAGTTTCCTCATCTGTAAAATGGTGATAATAACAGTGCCTATCCTGAGGCATGGCCCAGTCTGAATTTCCTCGAGAAAGTAGACAAAGGCTTTCATAGAGACTTTATTTTGGAAAATGATCCCAGGAAATAAGAGTTGGAGACTGGAAATCATGTTCCAGGGAAAGGGAAAACAATGCAAAGATGTGTTATTGCCACACACAGCCAAACACAACTGTCAGCAGCTGGACCTGAGTCCTCCTGAGACCCCCTGAGAACTCAACAACAAATAAATAAATGATCCAATTAAAAAATGGGCAAAGGACTTGGATAGCCATTTTTTCAAAGAAGATATGAAATTGGCCTAAAAGATGAAAAATATATCTTCAAAAAGATATAAAATTGACCAAATAGATGAAAAAACATGAAAAGAGGCTCAATGTGATTAGTCCTTAGGGAAATACAAATCAAAAGCACGAGATCAAATACACAAACACAATCAAAAGCACCACTTCACACCTACCAAGATGGCTATAATAATAATCATAATTTTATAAAGGAAAACAGCCATTAGTAAGAATATGGAGATATTAGAACACTTGTACATTGCTGATAGGAATGTAAAATGGTTCTGCTTCCATGGAGAATGGTTTGGCCATTCTTCAAAAAACAAAAAATTATCATACCAACCAGCATTTCTGCGCATAGCTATACAGCCCAAAGAATTAAAAACAGGTACTCAAATATATGTACATATATGTTTACAGCAGCATTATTCACAGCAGCCAAAAGGCGAAAGCACCTCAAATGTCTATATACATATATATATATGTTTAGGGCTGCACCCCATTGCATATGGAGGTTCCCAGGCTAGGGGTCCAATTGGAGCTGCAGCTGCTGGCCTACGCCATAGCAACGTGGGATCCGAGCCACATCTGCAACCTACACCACAACTCAAGGTGACGCAGGATCCTTAACCCACTGAATGAGGCCAGGATTGAAACTGTGTCCTCATGGATACTAGTCAGATTCGTTTCCACTGAGCCATGACAGGAACTTCTCCAATGTCTATTAAAGGATATTCATCCTTCATCAGCAAATAAGGGTATGTGCATACCATAGATAAAAAAGTTGTGGTATATGCATACAGTGGAATATTAGTCAATCATGAAAAGGAATGGAGTACTGATACATACTACAACATGGCTGAACCTTGAAAATATTAAGTGAAAGAATCATGACAAAAAAAGACCAAATACTGTGTGATTCCATTTATTTGAATTATCCAGAAGAGATAAATCCTTAGAGACAGAAAGCAGATTGGTAGGAGTTTGGGGGAGGGGATAAGGTGGAATAACGGCTTAAAGGGGATTTCCTTTGGCGTAACGAAAATGTTTGGAACTAGATAAGGGTGGTGGTTGCATGATACTGTGAATACAGTAAATGTTACTGAATTGTTTTTTTTAACATGGTTAATTTCGTGTCCTATGAATTTCACCCAAGTTAAAAAAAGTCTAACAGCTCTGAAATGCTATGACTATGACCAAAGCAATAGAGTCATGAATAGGTTGTGAGATGAGGATGGAAAATGCAAACAATGGGGGTTATCACATAAAACAAACAAGAGCACAAGTATGAAAAAGCAACCCCCCCCTCATGCTGCCCCCTGCCTCCTGCCTCCGCCCAGATCATGAACTCACCCTGCCCTCCACTCTTGGCCCAGATCAAGAAATCTCAGCAGGGGAAAGGCTCTTTGATTCAGGGTCCTAATGCTCACATTCATGTGGGAAGACTTTAGCTAATTTTTTCCGGCAACAAGTGAAAGCAAGAAGCAGAGTCTTGATGTCCATAACAGCCTGTAAATCACATGCAATGCAGAAACTTAAAAATAACCCACTGTCTTTTACGGCTGGTGATCTAGATAGGCATAGGAAACAATACGCTGTATTCAAGGCATCAAAGAAACATCTTCAAAAGTGTGTAAATGACCTTAGGTTTGTTAATTTTTTTTTAAGGCTATTCATGGTGTTAGCAGAGTAAGCATTTATGATTTGTGACAACCCCTCAGGGCAGATGCCACGGTCCTGACACTTTAGCAGGCTTGTTACTTCTTGCTTGTGTCCTAAATTTCAAGAAGATGGAAATGGAAGTTTGGAAGCTAATAATAGTGGCATCTCACTGGCAGGAGCTGGAAGGAAGCATGCCTGTGGAAAAACCGTAATACCCGGTGCTTCAAGGCATCCGCGAGGGAACAGGGGAAGAAAAAGGAGACAGAAGGACCACAGGGATCATGGCACAGGAAGGCAGGGACAATGAGAGCGTGAGTGCTCCAAATCTGGCAGAAAAAAAAAAAAAAAAAAATATATATATATATATATATATATATATATATAAACGGTTTTAAAAAAGGAAATCGACACAGAGCCTGTTTCTCATGAGAAAATGTGGGCTGTCAAAAACTCACCAGTGGAGTTCTCTAGTAGCCTAGTGGTTAGAGGATCAGGCATTATCACTGCTGTGGCGTGGGTTCAGTCCCTGGCCCAAGAACTTCCACAGGCTGCACATGCGCAAAAAAAACCAACAACAACAAAGAAATTTATACTCCCACCTGGAAATAACCACAGTTGTACCTGGTTTAATTTCCCCTGGTCTTTTTAATGTAAGTATGCATATACATACCTATTTATAAAAATGGATCGCATACTGTACAAACCGTTGTAATTAGGTTAATTTAATTAAAATAAGTAAAAAAAAGTTGCAAGATCCTAATGCATATAGGCTATCATGAATGTCTTTGTATGGTGCATTGGGGAAGGCCTCTCCAGTCTTACTCCTCAGTAGTGAGGATGTTTGTCTCCTTCCTTAATAGACTTGATGCCTGGTTCTCTAAGTGTAGAAATGGTAGGAGAATTGGGAAAGAAATTTGGGAAGGGATGGATGGCTGATTCCATCCTGAGATTCTCCATTCAACGCCACTGAGTTGGATGGAGGCCTGATGCTGTTACAGGAGCTGGCAGCTTCCTCGCTCCCATTAAGTAGCTGGAGCAGGATCCATTCAGCAGGGCATCTCTGCAGGGGTCCCAGGTTGAAGATCAGGATCCAGTGGAACTACACTTTTGTCAACCTGGATTGTATTGCTGTAAAATTAAGTTTGCTGAGAACTTGGTAAAGCCTCATGTTAATCTCCTAGCTACCCTCTGATCCCCTACTACACTGACTTCTGACTTCTTCCACCTGTCACATACACACTCACACACACACACACACACACACACATATTTCTTTCCATTGACAACTCTGAAAATCTGGATTTGCTTTTATTTAGCAAGCAACTGGTTTCCTTAAAGACTGTGTATTATTGGAGTTCCTGTCGTGGCACAGCAGAAGCGAATCCAACTGGTAACCATGAGAAAGTGGGTTCGATCCCTGGCCTTGCTCAGAGGGTGGGGGATAGAGCATTGCTGTGAACTGTGGTATAGGTCACAGAAGCAGCTCGGATCCCAAGTTGCTCTGGCTGTGGTTTCGGCTGGGCTGGCCACTGCAGTTCCAATTGGACCCCTAGCCTGGGAACCTCCATATGCCGTGGGTGTGGCCCTAAAAAGCAAAAAAAAAAAAAGGCTGTGTATTGTTTTTACAGTGGGAAAAAAAATAAACTTTTTTAAAATGGATAAATAAACCTGGTTGAGAGGGAGGAGATTTCATAGGCTCACAAAAAGTTTTTGCTAATGCTCTTGGGCGTTGGTCCAGAAAGAATTGCTGTGCCTCCCGGGCTTCACACTCACCCTGGGTCCCTACGCCCTGCCAAGGGCACGTGACCAAGATCCAGGCCAGTCAGGCATCCTGAGACCTCCTGACCACTCAACTCTTCCCTTTTGCTGGATTCTGTTTTTGCTAACAAGTCTGTACAGAGAGCAGCTGGACCCCAAGTAGTTATTTTATCACGGAGGACTTAACCCTGTTCTCAGACACCAGAAGGCATGTGTTTGAGAATCGTTGTTATTCTGCTCCTTGACCCTCTGTCCTTCGATCTATATAGTCCCAGTTCTTTCAACTTTTTTTTTTCCATAAGCTTTATTGTTTCCTACGCTTTAATATCCTCACAATTCTTCTCAGAACCTCTCCCAGTCCTCCTCTTTCCTCTTTAATTACAGGGCTTAGACACAATATTCTAGGAAGCGCTTGAGCAGCGCTCAGTAAAATGGAAAGCTTATCTCAAGATTCCTCCATGCAGGGGTTTATGTGGCCGTCTCAGGGTCACGCGACGCTGTCTTTTTACGCAACTGCTTACAAATGCCTCGTGAACAGTTTATTATCTGCTGGGAGCAGAAGCCTGCAGAGGTGGGCATGATGCAGAAGCCCTGGGGCACAGAGCCTGGCCAGCCATGCCAGCCTCTATGGGCACAGAGGAGGACGTGCTTGGCCGAGTTTGGCCTTGGGATACTGGGTCCCTTTTGGGGAAATTTTGCCTCTTCAGAAGTATCCTCTGCCACCAGAGAGATGGTCCTCAACCTTCCAAAATAAGAAAATCGAATAGCATCACTTATCCTTTGCCTTAAATTCTGTCATGTCAATGTGTGTTTCCTTTAGGAATTTGCATTTTCAACACTTTTACTTTAAAAAAAATTTTTTTTGCCTTTTTTTTTTAGGGCCACACCTGTGGCATATTGAGATTCCCAGGCTAGGGGTCTGATCAGAGCTACAGCTGCTGGCCTACTCCACAGCTACAGCAACTTGGGATCTGAGTCACGTCTTCAACCTGCACACAGCTTGCAGCAATGCCGGATCCTTAACTGACTGAGCAAGGCCAGGGATCGAACCTGCAACCTCATGGTCCCTAATCAGATTCGTGTCCTCTGCACCACGATGGGAACTCCTCAACCCTTTTACTTTTAGTTGCAGAATGAGAGATTTATTTACTGCTGAGAGCATCTCAAAAAACAGCAAGGGAATGGACTATCTATTTATCTATCTATCTATCTAATCTACTTAGTATCTATCCATCATTTTTTCTTTCTCTTGCCTCTGAGCTCTTTAGTCAGACTGCTGCTGCTGGTGACCCTCTTTTTGGTGTGTTAGGATACCTAGGGGGGCTGAGACAGGCTACAGAGAAGTACCTGATCTGGCTCTCTTCCCACTCCTTCCTTCTGTTCATTCAACAGAACCCTGTTGGACACCTTCTCTGCTCTTTCCAGATTCTCAGCAAAGTTCTGGGTTTAAAATAATGAACAGGGAGTTCCCATCATGGCTCAGCCGGTTATGAACCTGACTAGTATCCATAAGGACGCAGTTTCAATCCCTGGCCTTGCTCAGTGGGTTAAGGAACCAGCATTGCGGTGACCTTTGGTGTAGGTCGCAGATGCGGCTCAGGTCTGGTGTTGCTGTGGCTGAGGTATAGGATGGCAGCTACAGCTCGGATTCGACCCCTAGCCTGGGAACTTTCATATGCCGCAGGTGCAGCCCTAAAGATAAAAATATAATAATGAATAAAAACAACTGAGCCTCTGCCTCCAAACACCTCCTAATTTGGTATGAAGATCCATGATATAGGGAAAAAGAAGCATAATGAAATATCTGGACACTGCTCTGTATTGTGTGACAAAAATAAGAGGGGTCAGTTCTACCTGAGGGTAGAAAAGACACCTGGAAAGGCCTTTGGGGGGACTAGACTTTTCTTCTACTATGAATGAATATTCATCCTTCACCATCTTCAGTCTCAAGCTTCTCAAGATGCAAGGCAGACAGTATTTTTTCTTCCTTCTGAACCAGTGTGTTTCTACTTTCCTGTCCGCTCAGGGCAGTTGAGTCACAACTTTGTAGCCCAGAGGCTTTTGCTTTCCTTCCTCTGGACCCACAACTGTGGAAGCCCTCGGCGTATAAAAGCTATGTGAGAATGTGTGTTTGTGTGTGTGTCATGTGAGGGTTGTGCATGTGATGAAGTATCAGAAATCTCGTTCCTGGAGTTCCCATCGTGATGCAGTGGAAACAAATCTGACTAGGAACCATGAGGTTGCGGGTTCGATCCCTGGCCTCGCTCAGTGGGTTAAGGATCCGGCATTGCCGTGAGCTGTGATGTAGATTGGATCTGGCAGTGCCGTGGCAACAGCTCCGATTCAACCCCTAGCCTGGGAACCCCCATATGCCATGGGTGCAGCCCTAAAAAGAGGGAAAAAAAAAAGGAAAAAAGAAATCTCATTCCTTGTGACGTGGTGGGAAAGCTGAGGAACCTTGGCCATGGGAAACTAGGATCTCTGTTTTTTCCATGCAGCTCAACAGCAAGTGCAAATCAAACACATCTTTGTCTATTCATCTTGTGCTTTTTATTTTTTCTTCTTCCTTTTTTTTTTTTTTTTTTTTTTTTTTGCTGTTGGCTGTGCCTTCAGCATGCAGAAGTGCCCAAGCCAGGGACTGAACCTGAGCCACAGCAGTAACAACACCAAATCCTTAACTGCTAGGCCACCAGGAAACTCACGTGTGCTTTTTCGTTGTTAACTTTTCACAGTAATTTATCACAAGAAGCCTTGGAGACACTGCGTGTTCTGTTCCAGGCCACCACCAAAGTGAATATCGGAGTAAAATGAACCATATGAATTCTTCGGTTTCCTAGTGCACACAAAAATTGTATTTATAATATACTGTAGTCTATTAAGTGTGCAATGCCATCATGCCTTAAAAAACAATGTATATACCTTAATTTAAAAATAATGCTGTTTCAAGAGTTCCCGTCACAGTGCGGTGGAAGCAAATCCAAATAGGAACCATGAGGTTTTGGGTTTGATCCCTGGCCTTGCTCGGTGGGTTAAGGATCTGGCATTGCCATGAGCTGTGGTGTAGTTCGCAGATGTGGCTCAGATCCCGAGTTGCTGTGGCTGTGGTGTAGGCCAGCAGCTGTAGCTCCGATTGGACCCCTAGCCTGGGAACCTCCATATGCCATGGGTGTGGCCCTAAAAAGCAAAATAATAATAATAATAATAATAAATAAAATAAAAATAAATTAAAAAAATAAAAACAATGCTGTTGGGAAAATGGCACCTACGGACATACTCTACTCAGGACTGCCACAAACCTTCTATTTGTAAAAAATGCAATATTTATGAGGCATAGTAAAAATAAGCACAATAAAACCAGGTATGCTATATTCTCATGTTTAATTAAACTACTCTTTCCTCTCTACACTGCTCCTGTCACCACTGCTGACACCATGTGTGGGTTTTTCCACACCAAGCAGTTCTCTGGTTCTTGGGGACATTTACTGCCCAGTGAGCACAGAGCCCACAGGTGAGGCACACAGTCCCATACACAGGACTTCACACATCAACCACAAGTCCAGGCTGTTATGTGTGTTTCTGATCAACCGGCTCTAAATTCGGGGTTTCCACCATCTTTTCCTTGCATCTGATAATTTGCTAGCATGGCTCTCCGACCTCAGGAAAAGGTTTACTTACCAGATTACCAGTTTATGAGCAAAGGGTAGAACTCAAGAACAACTGGGTGGGGGAGATGCACAGGGCAAAGCTGTAGGGAAGGGGGGGAGAGCTTCCATGCCCTTTCTGGGCGTGCCACCCTTCCAGCACTTCCATGTGTTCACCAACCTAGAGGCTCTCTGAATCCCATTGCTCAGGGTGTTTATGGAGGCTCCCTTCAGGTGGGAATGTTTGATTAAATCATTGGCCTTTAGCGACTGAACTCCATCTCCAGCCCCTCTCTGCTTCCCAGAGGTCAGGGGGTAAAGTTGAAAGGTCCAACTGTCGAATCACATGGTTGGTTGCCCTGGCAACCAGCCCCCGCTGTGAGGCTGTCCAGGAGCCCCTGTATCTGTCATCTAACGAGTGTACAAGAAGACACTTATCACTAAGAAGATTCTCACAGTTTTAGGAGCTGTGTGCTCGAAAAGCAGCAGGGCAGGCAGAAATCAAATAGAGATTTCTTATTATGTCCCAATATTATGTTTTCTTTTTTTATTATAGTTGATTTACAATGTTCTGTCAATTTCTGTTGTAAAGCAAAGTGACCCAGGCATACATATACATACATTCTTCTCACCTTATCCTCCATCATGTGCCATCACAAGTGACTAGACAGAGTTCCCTGTGCTGTACAGCAGGATCTCATTGCTTGCCCACTCCAAAGGCAGTAGTTTGTATCTACTAACCCCAAACTCCCAGTCCAACCCACTACCTCCCCCAATGTTATTTTTATTTTTTATTTTTTGTCTTTTAGGGCTACACTGGCGGCATATGGAGGTTCCCGGGCTAGGGGTCGAATTGGTGCTGTAGCTGCCAGCCAACACCACAGCCACAGCAATGTGGGATCTGAGCTGCGTCTGCGACCTACATAACAGCTCGTGGCAACGCTGGATCTTTAACCCACTGAGTGAGGACAGGGATCGAACCCGCATCCTCATGGATGCTAGTTGGGTTCTTTAACCACTGAGCCACGATGGGAACTGCTGGTTATTTTTATATTTAAAATTACCTTTAATATTAGATTGTAAAGCCCTCAAGAGGGAGGACCAAACTTTACATATCTTGATATAACCCTTAGCTCTCAAATACACTCAATAAATATTTGTTAAATAAATGGATAATTTCCTTACTAAAAACAAGTATTTTGTAAATGGTTTTTCTTTTCTTTTTTTTTTCTTTCTTTTTAGGGCTGCACCTGTGGCATATGGAAGTTCTGGGCTATGGGGTTTATGGGGTTTTGGAGCTGCAGCTGCAGGCCTATGCTACAGCTTTTGGCAGTGTTGGATCCTTAATCCACTGAGGGAGGCCAGGGAGTGAACCTGCATCTTCATGGACACTAGTCAGGTTCTTAAATTGCTGAACCACAGTAGGAACTCCTGCAAATTTTTTTTTTTCTTTTTTAGGGCCACACTTGTGGCATATGGAAGTTCCCAGGCTAGGGGTCTACTTGGAGCTACAGCTGCCAGCCTACACCACAGCCATAGCAACGCTGGATCCTTAGCCCACTGAGCGAGGCCAGGGATTGAACCTGCATACTCATAGGTAATAGTCAGATTTGCTACTGCTGAGCCACAAAGAGAACTCCTTTTCTTTCTTCTTTTTTTTTTAATATTTTTGAATGAGTAACTGAATATATGCAGATTGATCTCTTGTAAATTTTGTTTGGTTTCCACAGTAAGGGTGTCTCTGGCCCTAAGAGGGATTTGGGCACATATGGGGTGTCTTTCATTGTCATAAAGATAGAGGAAACACCACTGGCAATGCAGAGAACAGTCCCACACAAAAACATCTTTCTACTATGAATCCCCAAACTAACTCGGTTGTACCTGTCAATACAGGGCCCTTTTGGCATCATTTTAACAGATGCTCATTATTCCAGCAATGTGAAGATCATGTGAAGCAAGGGATGGTTGTCCTTTGGGGACTTTAACAAGAATTGTTCACCATTTTAAAAAATGACATCACCTATAGCATAGCCCAAACAATATAAAAGTTGCCAACACAGCTCAGCTGAATTGGTCAGCTTTTTTTTTTTTTTAATTTAATTTTCTATTTTTAAAAATTTTTTATAATGACTTTTAGTTTTTCCATTATAGCTGGTTTACAGTGTTCTGTCAATTTCTACTGTACAGCAAAGTGACCCACTCACACATACATGTATACATTCTTTTTTCTCACATTATCATGCTCCATCATAAGTGACTAGATATAGTTCCCACTGCTATACAGCAGGATCTCATTGCTTATCCACTCCAAAGGCAATAATTTGCATTTATTAACCCCAGATTCCCCGTCCAACCCACTTCCTCCCTCTCCCTCTTGGGAACCACAAGTCTGTTCTCCATGTCCATGACTTTCTTTTCTGTGGAAAGGTTCATTCTTGCCCTATGTTAGATTCCAGATATGAGTGATATCCTATGGTATTTGGCTTTCTCTTTCTGACTTACCTCTCTTAATGTGAGAGTCTCTGGTTCCATCCATGTTGCTGCAAATGGCATTATTTCGTTCTGTTTTATGGCTGAGTCGTATTCCACTGTGTATATGTACCACATCTTCTGAATCCATTCATCTGTCAGTGGACATTTAGGTTGTTTCCATGTCTTGGCTATTGCAAATAGTGCTGCAATGAACACGCAGGTGCCTGTGTCTTTTTCAAGGAAACTTTTGTCCATATATGTGCCCAAGAGTGGGATTGCTGGATCATATGGTAGTTCTATGTATAGTTTTCTAAGGCACCTCCATACTGTTTTCCACACTGGTTGTACCAATTTACATGCCCACCCACAGTGCAGGAGGGTTCCCTTTTCTCCACACCCTCTCTAGCATTTGTTATTGGTGGACTTATTAATGATGGCCATTCTGACTGGCGTGAGGTGGCACCTCATAGTAGTTTTGATTTGCATTTCTCTAATCATCAGGGATGTTGAGCATTTTTTCATGTGCTTGTTGGCCATGGTCAGTGTTTGTGATCGAGCATTCACAGTGCTTCTTTGTGAAGATCTGACAGTCACCATGACATCTCAGTGTGGTTGTGCGCAAGCACTTGCGACTGAAGTACATGTGACTTCCTTATTAACTACTTTGCTTTTATTGCTTTCTTTTATATTACATTGATTTTTATATTGATTTTTTTTAATTATGTATGAGGGTAGTTATAGGAGCCATACATTTCATTCCAAGGTAACAAAGGAGGAGTTACATGATATTAGTATTTGGGTCTGCTATAAACTGAATGCTTGCCTCTCCTTCCCTGCAAGTTCGTGTGTTGAAGCCCAAGCCCTGCTGTGCTGGTACTAGGAGGTGGGGGCTATGAGAGGTGAAAGGTCAGGAGGATGGACCCCTCACGAAAGGCATTGGTGTCCTTATAAGAGAAGCCCCAAAGAACTCCCTGGCCCCTTCCACCACAAGAAGACACGAAGAGAAGACGGCTGTCAGTGAATCACAAAACAGGTTCTTGCCAGACATCGAATCTGCCATTGCCCCCATCTTGGACTTCCCAGCCTCCAGAATAAAGAAATAAATGCCTGTTTACGAACCACCCAGCCCATGGGATTCTGTTGCAGCCTGAAGAGACCAAGATGGGGGCTGAGAGACTTGAGAATTTACTCTACCACACTTTGCTGCTTTTACAACTTTTTTTTTTCCCCTGCCTACAATCTTAAAGGATCATGGGGATGCTTGTTAAAGTCATACATATCACTTTATAGCATCACTTTGAATTATAAATATATCAGGCAAGATCCATAACAAGGTAGACATTTTCTGTAAGTCTCATCATCAACTGCAGTAATAAAATGTTCTTAGGTGGGAGAAGTAATTGTGTTTGGTTGTGCAAATCAAAATGGAATTTACCAGTCTAAAAGTTTTCTATCTAAATACATTTCATTTCAGATTTAACCTGCAAAAAACCTGAACCGCTATGCTCTGCACTTGAAACTAACATAATATTGTAAGTCAACTATAGTTCAATAAAAAAAAAAAATCATGGGGATGCTTGATTGTCATCCTCTAGATCCTTGGCCCCTTTGCATTTCCCAAGAAGTCCTTCTCACCTTATTCGGGTGTCCTTCTTTATTCTTTCTAAGCAGTGCAGTGCAGTGCTGCTTCCCAGGTGTCTACCAGTGGTGACTCCTGGCAAAGCCCCTTTCCTCAGGGCTTAGCCATCCCTCTTCATTCGGGGCATTGCTCATCTGCCAGATGAGCAATGAGACCTGAACTAGGTAATGAGGCTGGGGTTAGCTGGCTTGTGGGGAAGAGGTCAGGTCAGGCCAGAGAAGTTGTTAGGAAATATTGATTTGTTATCTCAACTTCTGGTCGTGTCCTGGTTTTTCAGTCCAAGGCATGTTTGTGTCCAGCACAGGGGGAAGGTGGTTGCATGCTGTGTCTTTGTACGAATTAGAAAATGGGACTACTTTAAAGGCAAACAATTGCAGTAAGGCTTCTCCTCCCCTGGCTCATGCATTAGAACCTCCATCAGAGCCAGGATGGACTTCCGCCCCCACTCATCCATGCAGCCAGGACAGCCCTGATTTAGGCCTTGGGGTTACTTTTGGTGAATGATGAATCATTTAGGGTTGGGCTAAGGGACACTGAGGATGCCTGAGGTCTGGGGTCCATGAAATTAATTTCTAAATGTTTCTCTCATAGACCTCCATCAGGTTAAGACCTTGGGTTCTTTCTGGAGGCAGGCTGCCTGATGCAACGCTCAGTTTTCTCAGTGAGTGTCTCTGAACCATCAGCAAGGTGGGTGAACTTGGAAAAATTATTTAAATTTTTTATGTAGGTATGTATGTACATATGTATGTATTTATATTTGGTTTTTAGGGCTACACCTGCAGCATATGGAAGTTCCCAGGCTAGGGGTCGAATTGAAGCTGTAGCCCCTGACCTACACCACAGCCACAGCAACATGGGATCGAGCCGCATCTGCGACCTACACCACAGCTCATGGCAACACCATATCCTTCACCCACTGAGCAAGGCCAGGGATTGAAGCCGCATTCTCATGGATACTAGGTGGGTATGTTCCCACTGAGCCACAATGGAAACTCCTAAACTTTTAACACTTCTGTTTTCACACTTGTCAAATAAAGATAATGGTATATCTATTTCCCTAAGGTTAAATGAGTTGATATTTGTACAGGATGTAAAACAATACTGGACATACAATAAGACCTGTATAAGTTTATTTATATATGTTTACAATTTTGCATATAAACTGATAAATAAACTGCAATAAATGTCTTTATTGCTATACTTCCTAAATCATATTAAATTGCATTTGCATGTCCTCTACTAGACTGTTATCTCTCATGAAGCGACACCATTTCTCACCCTTTTTTTTTTTTCTTTTTAGGGCCATACCTGTGGCATATGGAAGTCCCTAGGCTAGGGGTCGAATAGGAGCTGCAGCTGCTGGCCTGTACCACAGCCATAGCAACACCAGATCTGAGCCGCATCTATGACCTACGCCACTTCTTGTGGCAATGCCAAATCCTTAACCCACTGAGCAAGGTCAGGAATCGAACCCCCATACTCATGGATACCAGTCAGGTTCTTAACCTGACAAGCCACAACAGGAACTCCTTTTTCTCACTCATTTTTAATCTCCCACATAGTAGCAGAGTGGTGGCTACTATGAATGGCCATTCACTGGCTCAGTGACTGTCATTGACTGACTGATTTACAACTGAATGAATGAGAGGATGGATTCCTAGGGCAGAGGGGCACCCTCAGGATGCCACCTTCCCAGGTGGGGCTTCTCTCAATATACCAAGCCTTGAAGTAGAGGAATTAGCAGGAGCAGTGAGGCTCACTACCCTTCCTGGTCACACTGAGGTTACCCAATAGGCTACCAAGGATTCTGTTAAATGAACAAAGACGGCTGTGGTCTTTGGGGGTACCTGTCTGGCATCTTGCAGGAAAGTGAAACCCAGTGTGAAACACACCTGTTCTCCCTGGCCTTTTAACTGGCAGGGCTTTCATTGCCAAGGGGGCGGGAGAGGTGGGAGGTCCAGGCTTTGAAAAAGCCAGGGGATTAATTGTGTGTCAATGGATGGCTCTACAAGGGTTAGGGGGGCAGCCCAGGGGTGGGGAGCGGGGAGAGCTATTGCACATTCTGGCCTCTTGGCCTCTTTGTTCTTCACTACTGTATGCCTTGTCAGAAGCCAGATGGCCCAGACCAAAATGAAAACAAATTTACTTTGGAAGAGAAACCTTAGAGCATGTTTCGAGTGAGTAATGATCCTGGGAGACATCTGCAAATCCGGAGCTGTCCTTTGTTCCTCCCACTTCAAATGGTGAATTTTCAACCTCCAATCAAGGCATTCAAGGCCTTTCGGGGTATGAAGGTTTCAGCTCCCATCCCCTCCCCACAACCAAATTCCTCTGTCTGCAATGTTAGCGTGCATTTTGTCCTCTGCACGGTTGCTATTATCTCTGTGCAAAATGCCCTCTTCCTTGTCAACTGCTTTGGTTCAAAACACACCCATACCTATTCTTTTTTTTTTTTTTGGTCTTTTTTTGCCATTTCTTGGGCCACTCCTGTGGCATATGGAGGTTCCCAGGCTAGGGATCAAAGCAGAGCTGTAGCTGCCAGCCTACGCCAGAGCCACAGCAACGTGGGATCCAAGCCACGTCTGCGACCTACACCACAGCTCATGGCAATGCCAGATCCTTAACCCACTGAGCAAGGCCAGGGATCGAACCCTCAACCTCATGGTTCCTAGTCGGATTCGTTAACCACTGAGCCACGACGGGAACTCCAAAACATTCCTTTAAGATGTCTCTGAGATCCTCTGAATCCATTTTAAGACTCTCATAGTCACATGCCTTTTTCCCTCCCTTTGCATCAAAGATAGAAGAATTTTATTTTGTCTTTTTTGCCATTTCTAGGGCCGCTTCTGCGGCATACAGAGGTTCCCAGGCTAAGGGGTCTAATCAGAGCTGTAACCGCCAGCCTACACCATAGCCACAGCAACGCCAGATCTGAGCCACATCTGCAGCCTACACCACAGCTCATGGCAACACTGGATCCTTAACCCACTAAGCAAGGCCAGGGATCGAACCCACAACCTCGTGGTTCCTAGTCAGATTTGTTAACCACTGAGCCACGATGGGAACTCCAGAAGAATTTTAAAAATATAAATTTGCATATGAAATTACTTTTTTTTTTGGCTTTTTAGGGCCACACTCGTGGCGTATGGAGGTTCCCAGGCTAGGGGTTGAATCGGAGCTACAGCTGCTGACCTACACCACAGCCACAGCAACACAGGATCCAAGCCACATCTGTGAACTACACCACAGCTCACGGCAACACCAGATCCTTAAACCACTGAATGAGGTCAGGATTGAACCCAAAACCTCATGGTTCCAAGTCATATTCGCTTCCACTGAGCCACAACGGGAACTCCTACTTATTTTTAAAAAACTTTTAATTTACAATCGGCTATGATTTTTTAGCAAGTCATTGTTTATCCTTGGAAATTCCAGTAAAGTAAGAAAATCTGTCTTAAAGATTGTTTTCAGTTTATAATGACATTTTATAAATATGAAATTTAGCAATAAATACTTATACATTTTTGGCTTTCTAGTTTTTCTTTTCTTTTCTTTACTTTTTTTTTTTTTTTTTGCTTTTTCAGGGACACACACACAGCATATGGAAGTTCCCGGGCTAGGGGTCGAATCGGAGTTGTAGCTGCCAGCCTACACCACAGCCACAGCAACTTGGGATCTGAGCCATGTCTGTGGCCTACACCACAGATCACCGCGAAGCCGGATCCTTAACCCATTGAGCAAGGACAGGGATTGAACCCAAGTCCTTATGGTTACTAGTCAGATTCGTTTCCACTGTGCCACAATGGGAACTCCCTCCCAGTTTTTCTTCAAATATTAGGGAGTCATTGCTTTTTAAAAAATAGGATATCCACCTATGGAGGCCCTTGGAAAGCTGAGGGGCCCTGGGCTCTAGCCTATAACTTCTAAAGGGGACAGAGCCCTGTCAGCAGCAGATATGCCCTCTTTTTTTTTTGACCGCTGGCTTTCTGAACCACATGGAGGACTAATTTTGATCACGTTCTGCTCTTGATTCAATATCTAGCTGCCTGCTGGAAACAGAGGCACACAGGACATGGTTATAACCAAACAAAAAGATGCCACAATTCTGAGCTTGCAGGCACAGAATAATATGCCATGGAACATAGAAATCAAATATGTCCAATTATAAGGGGAAATTTACAAACTCATCACAATATTGTAGGTTTTTACATATGAGTTGGTTAAGAGCACACAAATTATAAAGGATACAGAAGACTTGAATAACCCAATTACAAGCTCAATGATATAAATACTTGTAAAATTCTGCACCTAGGAGTTCTCTTCTGGCACACTGGGTTAAGGATCTGGTGTTGTAACTGTAGCAGCTTGGGTTGCTGTTGTGGTGCACGTTCAATCATTGGCCTAGGAATTTTCACATGCCGAGGGCACAGCCAAAAAACAAAAACAAAACCCAGAACCACAGGAGCTCTCGTTGTGGCCCAGCAGGAACAAATCTGACTAGTATCCATGAGGATGTATGTTTGATCCCTGACCTCGCTCATTGGGTTAAGGATCCAGCATTGCCATGATCTGTGGTGTAGACTGATGGCTAAAGTACAGTTCTGATTTGACTCCTAGCCTGGGAATGTTTACATGCCATGGGTTCAGCCCTAAAAAGAAAAATGACAATAACCCACAGGAGTTCCCATTGTGGCTCATCAGTAATGAACTTGACTAGTATCCATGAGAACATGGGTTCAATCCCTGATCTTGCTCGGTGGGTTAAGGATCCAGCGTTGTATATCACCTCTGTACATGAACAGCCAGTAATCTTGTCATTAATAGAAGTTAATTATTTAAAACATACAATGAGATTGAACATGATGGAGGGTAATGTGAAAAAAAAAAGAATGTATAATATATGTATAACTGGGTTTCTTTGCTCTACAGCAGAAATTTACAGAACACTGTAAATCAACTATATTAAAATTTTTTAAAAAATATAATGTACAATGAAGGGAGTTCTCTGGTAGCTCAGTGAATTAAGGACTTGGTGATGTCACTTCTGTGGCTCTGGTTACAGCTGTGACATGGATTCGATCCCTGGCCTGGGAACTTCTGTATTCTACTGGCATGGTCAAAAAAAAAGGAGAGCGAAATAAGATTACTACATTTTAGTTGTATATGTAGGCTATGGTGAACATCCCACATCCTCTAGCCCCAATAAAACCATAAATTCTTCTTTTTGTTTTTTTTGGCCACACTCATGGCATGCAGAAATTCCAGGGCCGCCAACTGAATTGGAGCCATAGCATCGACCCAAGCCACAACAGTAACAATGCCAGATCTTTAATCTGCCAAGCCACTGGGGAACCCTTAAAACCATAAACTCTTAGTGTGATACCCCTTGTGGGTTATTCTTCACATTAAAAAAAAGACTAACGCAGGAGTTCCTATTGTGGCTCAGTGCATTAAGAACCTGACTAATGGAGTTCCCGTCATGGCGCAGTGGTTAACGAATCCGACTAGGAACCATGAGGTTGTGGGTTTGATCCCTGCCCTTGCTCAGTGGGTTAAGGATCTGGCATTGCCGTGAGCTGTGGTGTAGGTCACAGACTCGGCTCAGATCCCTAGTTGCTGTGGCTCTGGCGTAAGCTGGTGGCTACGTCTCCAATTAGGCCCCTAGCCTGGGAACCTCCATATGCCGCGGGAGCGGCCCAAGAAAAAGAAAGGCAAAAAGACCAAAAAAAAAAAAAAAGAACCTGACTAGTATCCATGAAGCTGCATGTTCAATCCCTGGCCTTGCTCAGTGGGTTAAGGATCCAGCATTGCCTCAAGCTGCAGTGTAGGTCACAGATGCAGCTTGGACCTGGCCTTGCGGTGGCTGTGCCGTAGGCTGGCAGCTCCAGCTTCGATCTGACCCCTGTCCTGGAAACTTCCACATGCCACAGGAGCAGCCCTTAAATAAACAAACAAACAAATGGCTGAACCCATCTGCCTCCCTTGAGGATGATCTGATTTTATTTAATGAACCCCAAGAAATATTTGGCTTATCATGTTCTTGTCCTTGTGTTGGATACTAGAATGCTCAAGGTGAAACTGTAGCCTTCTGTCTACAAGTGGTTTGCCCACTGTCCTTACTTTTAGGTTTCCCTTGTTTTCTAAAATTTATTATCTCCTTGGCCAGATCACCTCATGTATTTATGTATGTGAGATAATTTCTTTTTTAATTTAAAATTAAGGTTAAACTATATGAATGTTACCTTTAAAAGACTATACCATTAAGGTGCCAGCAGAAACCGAGACAGTCACGTGTGTAAATATTTTTACCTATTGTAGATGAACTCTTTCCCATTTTAACCAGAGTTTCTGGATCCAAGTTCATGGTTTTGCAGAAAAGCTGTGATTCTTGTTGGAGCTAAATGCCTTCCTCCATTGGAAACCCCCAGCCTTCCTTTTCCTTTGTTTTCATTAAATCTGGGAGGTCAGGGTATTTGACAAGCCATCTGTTTACTTCCTCCATTTCAATTATTTTGCTGTGTATTTCTATGAGCGAAGTTGAGTTCTTTTAAGAAGGTGGAATATAAACACGGCAATTAATTACTTCATTAACAACATGACTCTCACCCGGAGTACATTTCCCAGCTCTCTCCATCATTTCCTGGATTGGCTAATCCACGCGCAAATGTGCTGAGTGCCAAAAAAAAAAAAAAAAAAGGAAAGTCTTTGTTTTGTTTTTCTGAACCACAAAGTGAATACTTTGTTACTTTTATAAGGAATAAAAAAAAAGAAAAGCCAAATAAAATTGAGGCTACTGATCATCTCGATGTCTCTTGAGGGGTTTCCTGAGATGTGGATTGGACACCTGCTTTATTTCTCTAACAGAGGCTCGCCTGGAAGGGACAAGGACAGGATCTGTGGGCAGAGGACCAGAGAGAGGTTTGGAGGCTCTATAGCCACCAAGGTGGAAGCAGAGGCCCCTGGCTGGACTGGCCTCCCATTCCCATGTTCCAAGGGCAGAGCCTCCCAGCTGGCATCAGATACCAGGGCCCAAGGTATTAGCTGGGAGCTCAGCCTGCCCCTGTATGATCAGGTACTTGATTTCTTCTTGACCTAAGCAGTCAGCAGTGCTCCACTGAGGACAGCGTTCTCTGCAAACGTGCAAGGTACACCAGAACTATTATTATTATTATACACCAAGTGGGTTCCACTGATGGCCAAGGCTATTAAATTAGCCTTCTATTGTGTAGGGCCTGGTATTTTCCTGTGCCTCCTAGGAGAGGGATTTCCCAAGGCCTATAGGACAGAGATTCTTCCTCTTCTGAATTCAGGGGCGCATCTTTCCCAAATGGGAAAGGGCTTGTCTAGGCAGAAGGAGGCCAATAGCTGGCTCCCTGATATAGCATCATCTCCAACACCCCAGGAATCATCAGATATTAAGCTTTCCCCAAGCCTCTATTCTGTAGTCCAGGGCACTCTTTGATCTGTGTGCAGGGCATGTGATTAAGCTTGAATCATTGCTTTGATATCAGAGCCTTTCTCTGTGGTCTTTTCCTGCTTCCCTTTTATTTTATTTATTTTAATTTATTTTATTTTATTTTATTTTACTTTATTTTATTTTATTTTATTTTATTTTATTTTATTTTATTTATTTTTTGTCTTTTTAGGGCCTCACCCACAGCATATGGATGTTCCCAGGCTAGGGGTCGAATGGGAGCTGTAGCCACTGACCTACACCACAGCCACAGCAATGAGGGATCCGAGCCTTATCTGCAACCTACACCACAGATCACGGCAACACGGGATCCTTAACCTACTGAGTAAGTCCAGGATTGAACTTGGCTCCTCAAGGATATAGATTTGTTTCCACTGAGCCACAATGGGCACTCCCCTGCTTCCTTTTTAAATGTGCTTCTTTGCCGTATCAAGTTAATGGGGATTCAAGATAAGTATTTGGGTTTATTACACATTATTCTAATGTTGGGAGAAAAGCATTGCCACACTTCAGGTCTTCTAATGCAGACGTGCTCAAAATTTTTGGTCTCAGGTCACCTTCAGACTCTTGAAATAATTAAGGACACCAAAGAGCTTTGGTTCATCTGCATCAATTTGTGTTGATATGTCTAGGAGTATTTGTTATTTTAGAGAGTTAAAATGAAAAACTTAATACTTACTAATCAATTGGGACCTCAGGGTCCTGAGGCCACACATTGAGACCCAGTGACTACTGCGTGTCATTCTTTCTCTAACACACAGGGGAGACAGGAAACAATCCCTTGGGATATTTGATTTTATGGACCCATCCATTTTTGGATAGTGCACAGGATCCAATTTATCTATGCCTTCGCATTCCATTTCATTGTTTTCATCTCAGACTCATTTTTACTGAGGTCCATCTAACATCTGAGCTCCCAGCTAAAACCTCAGACCCTGGTATCTGATGCCAGCTGGGAGCTCTGCCCTTGGCACATGGAGATGGGAGGCTGGTCCAGCCAGGGGCCTCTGCTTCCAGCTTGGTGGTTAGAGCCTCCCCTCTCTGTACCAAGGGGGCCAGACACAGAGCAGGGCTGGTTCCGTGGCTCTGTCCAGCAGCCACAGGCTTCATGTTGGCCCTCGTTATTCTGGAGATTTCCATTGCCTGGGGCATTGCAGGAATATTAGTAAGCATATTATATGTTAACATCAATACCATTTTTATGAAAAAACTATTTTTTTTTCTTTTTTAAGAATTTCTTTCTTTATTTACATATTTATTTATTTATTTTGGCTTGCAGAAGTTCCAGGGCAGGGATTGAACCCGTGCCAGAGAAGTGACTTGAGCCACTGCAGTGATAACACTGGATATTAACCCTCTGAGCCACAAGAGAACTCCTGAAAAAACTATTTTTGAAAACGAAAATAATATAACGAGAAGAGTCACACTGCTCTACAGTTTTTGCAAATCTCTGATATCTGGCTTGATAGAAGACAGCTGGATTCTCATATTTTCCTCCTCATTCAGTCTTGTTGTGATATCACATTGTCATGTAGCCTCTAGAAAACTCCACTGCACGCTCACAAGAAAATGAGTGAAAACTGCAAACTGTACTCTTTTACTCTTTTTTTTTTTTTTGGTCTGTACCCACAGCATATGGAAGTTGCCAGGCTGGGGATCGAATTGGAGCTGCCAGCCTACCCTACACCCATAGCAATGCCCAGATCTGAGCCAAATCTGAGGCCTACACCACAGCTCATGGCAATGCCAGATCCTTAACCCACTGAGCGAGGCCAGGGGTGGAACCGCATCCTCATGGATACTAGTTGGGTTCATAACCCGCTGAGCCACAATGGGAACTCCCAAACTATAGCCTAATAATATAATGAAAATAGCTTCGACTCTACAGATCCTCTGAAAAGGTCTTGACACCCCTCCAGGGTCCTGAGGCCACACATTGAGACCCAGTGACTACTACGTGTCATTCTTTCTCTAGCACAGAGGGGAGACAGGAAACAATCCCGTTGGGATATTTGATTTTATGGACCCATCCATTTTTGGATAGTGCACAGGATCTAATTTATCTATGCCTTCGCATTCCATTTCATTGTTTTCATCTCAGGCTCATTTTTACTGAGGTCCACCTAACATCTGACTTATACCCTCAAGTACTCAGGTTCTCCAGCATACAAATGACACATCCTTAGCTCTATCTCTAAACTCCTGGGCAAGAGCTCTCATTGGCTCACCTGCGGCCATTCCACTCTGGTTAAAGATAAGGGTCAGGATTCAGGAAAATGATCTGCCTTGTTAGAGTCAGGTGACCCCCTGGAAAAAGGACTATGGCCACAGTGTTAGGGTGACACCAAATCATGATTCAATATGGAGTACATGGAAGTTGCTTGAGATTTGAGTCTAAGACCTATGTAGGTGTATGCAGTGTATGTGCCTTGTACAAAAGAAAGATTGAAAGAAGTGAGGTGAATCAAGACTCTCCCGGTGAAAGGTTTATTAAACCGCCCTCAGCATTCTCTCATATTGCCTTCTTTGTTATCCCACTTTTCTAGAATCAGCAGCAAGGATGCTTGTGTTCCTCTTGTTCCTTTAAACACGGATGTCTCTTCCTGCAGGATGAGGAGCTGCCGCATATCCTTTGGACAGCTAATTGCCCCTCTCGACCTATTCAGACCCTAATTGGGAGTTTTTTCCTCTGTGGCTTCAAAGGACATTCACCCGCTAATATCCTGTTGATGGTAGCTATTTACTTCAAGGAAAGGAGTTCCTGGAATTCATAAATGCAAGAGTAAAACAAAGCAGAGCGCCATAGTCTTTAGCACCCGCCACCCCTAGGGTGTTCAAGAGTTTCTAGGGGACATTGCTCTTATCAGTAAATCTTTCCCTGCCATCTGTGCCTTTTGTTTATAATGCCGTTGATTAAAATATGCTTTATTTAACCTAGCTATTTCAAGTTCAATAATAAGGGGAAATTAGCTCCAGGATTTCCACGATAGTCATTTGGGCTATAACTTCAATGGCCAGAGCCCAACAGAGCCGTTCATGCTGCATCTGCTTTGCTGCCTGTTCCAGGTTGCCGCTCAAAGCGCGTGGACAGCATCTTTCTCTGCCGCAGGGGCCTCTGGGAACTGAGCCTGGAGTCAAAGATCGTATGCAAATAGGGCACTACCCAGTTACCCCTTCGAGCAAAGCTTAGGATGAGCCAGTCAAAGTGAAGAACTGAAATAATGCTTTCATGTTAGCATGGCGCATATAAATTGGTGTCCAGAGAACTTTCCCTCAAACCTCTTCATTGGTGAGGAAGAGTCCTTGCTGACATTTCTTGTCCCTGCTTTCAGCAGGCTCTGAAGCTAATAGGAAATAACTACTGTTACCATCATTGCCCCACAAGGAAACGGAGGCTCGGAAAGATCAAGAAGTTTGTCCAAACTAACTAGTTAAGTCGTGGATGAAGAACTCGCTTCCAAGCTGTCTAAGTCCACTGCCTGACACATTAACCCACTGTACTATTCCCAAGGACCTAGCAAAGATGAGTGGCATTCCAAGCAATGATGCTTCGCTGTTGCCTACGTTACCTTGCTGTCTATCTTCCCACCCAGAGCATGCTCCCTGTCCCAAGCCCTTCCACTCCACTGAGAATAAGTGCCATGAAAACAGAAGCTTTTGCCTCTTTTTCTCCATAGACTCCCCTGTATCTAGACACACAGAAGGGCTCAATAAATGCCTACAGTGAACGAGCGAGTGGATGAATCACTGAATGAGTACAGGAAGGAGCAAATGCAATTGCCCCATGGGACACTAATTTCTGATGAATGGGGGTTTATCCAGGGACAGATCATAGCTTCTCATTTCCCTCACTCTCTCCAGCAGAAGGCAGAGTTTCCATTACTGGGGACAACTCCAGCTTGGTATTGATGCCAATATTTTCCCATGTAAATAAATACCTTTTATTTAGCTCCCAAACATTTATTGAGTTCCTGGAAGGTTCTATGCTAGGTGCTGAAGATATAAAGGCGAACAAAGCTCAGTCCTTGTTCTCACTGAACCTAGAGTCCGCTGGGGATAGTTCAGCAGCCAATGGGTGATTCTAATTCACTGTGATGAATGTTAGAATGGCCTCTGGGAAGTGCTCAGAGGAGGGCACCCAGCCAGAGACAAAGGTGGTGGAGGGGAAGCAATCCGAGAGGGCTGCCAGGAAGAAGTGACCTGAAGATACATGGGAATTGAGCAAATGAATTATCCCATCATGGGTGAAATAAAAATTAACTTTGAAAAGCATAAATTTTCATCTCTGAGAAAGAATGTATCTCTTCTATATGTGGAGTGCTACCCCTAAACAGCTTTCTAGTAATTCAACAGCATCTCCATCTAACATCAAGATAGAGTCAGGAGTGAAGACATCCTGATAGGTACGTGTTCATACAATGATCCTGTTGAGCGGGTCTGTAGTGCCTTTTGTTTACAGAGGTGAGGGGCTGGCACACCCTCGCCATGGTTCCATCATCAGAATGGCTCTTGGATGTGTGACAAGCATATCGAGGAGGGCTGGACACGGGGCTCAGGGTGGGGCGGGGGACAGTGGGAGGAGGCAAACCCAGAGGCTGACAGGTAAGTGGAGGAAGAAGAGAAAATGGTCCAGGGAGGTGACAAGGTGCATCTGTCTGGTCCTGCAGTGGGTGATGGATGGAGAGCAGACTTGCAGCTTATATAGGCTGAAGTCGATGCAGACCTGGCTGAGCAGGTGGGAGATGGAGTTGGGTGGGAATTAAGGGCATTGACCTTGGGCTTCAAGAGCACGCATCTCTTGGAGGGGCTAGGAGAGGGGGCTGCTGTCTGCCTTGCTGTAGACTGTGCCCTGCCCAAAGACGCCTGGACTAGAGGATGGATGGGAGCTGATGTCCAGCCCACCCTCCACTCTCCTTGCCTGTAATACTCTCTGCACCCAGAGGGTCACCTTCCTCTCATTTGCACCAAGGCACCATATGGGCTAGCAGAGCCCTACAGATGGAGCGTATCAGTGACTTACAGAGCACCTCATTCCTTTTCTAGAAAAAGAATGAAGTACAGCTAAGGTTGGGGAAAAAGGAAGGCAAGAATTTGGATTCTGGGACCCAAGGACAAAACCATTCGTAGCAGTTTGGCTTACCGCTTGATCCCCAGCATCTAGAACAGGGTCTGGCAAGGAGTTCAATAAATATTTGTTAAATGAAAGCATGAATATCCAGATGAGCATTAAGGCACAGGGACTAGGGGTGACGGTGCTCCCAGATGGTGGTGGAGGCGCCCATCTGCCCCGGGCAGAAAGCCAAGTGAGCAGTACCCTCCCCCCTCTGCACCAAGGGGGCCAGACGCAGAGCGGGGCTGGTTCCATGGCTCTTCCCATCAGCCACAGGCTTCAGGGTAGCCCTCTTTATTCTGGAGATTTCCACCACCTGAGACATTGCAGGAGAGTGTCATGGTTTACAACGTCCGGGTCTGGAAGTCAGAAATTGCCAAGGCCAAACCTAGCCCTGCTCACAGGCTCCTGAACAAACCACTTCACATCTCTGAGCTGCAATTTTCTTACCCATAACATGTGAAAAAGAATAGGATAAAAAGCTTAGGATCTTATGCTCTATATTTTAATTTTTTTTTTTCTTTTTAGGGCCACACCTGCCCTATATGCCCTATATGGACATTCCTGGGCTAGGGGTCGAATCAGAGCTTCAGCTGCTGGACTACACCACAGCCAGAACAACCAGATCCGAGCTGCCTCTGTGGCCTAAGCTGCATCTTGTGGCAACACCAGATCTTTAAGCCCATGGAGGGAGGCCAGGGATCAAACCTGCCTCCTCATAGTTACTAGTTGGGTTAATCTGCTAAGCCACAATGGAAACTCCCTGCCCTACATTTTAACTGGCTGCACTTTGATTGCAACTCCACCACTTACTAGCTAGCTAATTCTCTCTGCACCTCACTTTCCTCATTTGTGAAAAAATTATAATAATAAATAATAATAAAAGTGCTTCTCTCATAGTGTCATGGTGGGCATTCAAATAGGAAGAGCTCAGGACAATGCCCGCCACAGCCCATCACCATCAAGGTCATCCCCACTGCCACACGGGAGGTTGTGGCGATAATGAACACGCTTGCATAGTGCCTGCAGAGCAGTAACCCCCCTGGGCTCCATTCATTCCTGCCATCATTACTCTGTGGCCCTCCCCCATGAACTCTCCAGAACATTCCATGTGACCTTCATGGTTTTCATCCTAAACCAGCACCTCAACCAGCCCCACTGGTAAAGGAAAGGTGAGGACAGTCAACCTTGCCTTTCCTGTTTCTGTCCCTTTGCAAGTGGCTGAGACGCAGGAGGCCATGGACAGACCCTGTTCTGAGGGGGAAGATGATCTGAATCCAGATATCACTCCCTTTATCCAGGAGACATGGCAGGGGAGGTCCCCACAGATAGATTCTGGCCTCGGTGGAATATTCCCAGCCCCTCACAAAGCCTGGATGGTCTGCATCTTATCCTCCCCTACTCTGAGGTGGGCACATGTGGTTGAGAGCTTAGGTCACTGCACTGGGGCAGGTCACCTCCTGTCCTGATGGTCGCTGTCCCTGTGCCTTCCCCTGGGTCTGACATATGACAGCCACACAGACATGTGGACAAGAACTGACTGAAAAGGTGCAACCTGTCTGAGGTCAGGTTTCAAGACCTGAAGTTTTTTTTTTTTCTTTTTCTAGGGTCACACCTGCGGCATATGGAGGTTCTCAGGCTAGGGGTCAAATCCGAGCTGTAGTTGCCAGCCTACGCCACAGCCACAGCATCACCAGATCTGAGCTGCGTCTTCAACCTACAGCACAGCTCACAGCAACGCTGGACCCTTAACCCACTGAGCAAGGCCAGGGATTGAACCCTCAACCTCATGGTTCCTGGTCAAATTCGTTAACTACTGAGCCACGCGGAAACCCTAAGGCCTGAAGTTTTTTTGCTGAGCCTGCAACATGTATGAATCCCTGAGCCAGGGATTAAACCCAGCCACAGCAGTGACACCACCAAAGCCCTAACCACTAAGCCACCTAGAAATACCTTTTTTTTCTTTTTGTGTTTTTATTGTGGTAAGAAATACATAGCATAAAATTCACCACCTAAACCATTTTTAAGGGTGGAGTTCAGTTGTGTTAAGTACATTCGCTTTGTTGTGAAACACAAAGATCAGAGTTTTTCCAGTTAAAATTCAATGATGTGACACAAGTTCTGTCTCTTGTCCAAGAGCTCATGAAAATGTTGAGTTGTGGGTATTGTGAATCCCTTCTTGGGGTGGGGTTGTTTGCTTTTCTGCCGGTTTGCCAACCAGTGTGCAAAACAGCCAGGCCTGTCTCACGGATAAAATCATCAAGGCAAAAGCAGAAAGATTTCAATTCCGTGTTTTGGTTTTGCAGATGCAGGACCATATGTTTACAAAATAGAGTATGTGATCCAAATTTCACTGCAGAGTAGGAACTAAATAGGAACTCTAGTGGAATTTTTCCAAATTCCTCACATCAAGGAAAACACTCCTGGCATTCTTTTTTTTTTTTTTTTTTTTTATGAAAGAAAACCATGTGAACATATTTTACTAGTTTGCTTTTCCATGTTTAATTCTTCCCAGGTGACATAAAGGATTTCCCATTTTCTGATTTTTAGAAAATTTTAATCAGATTACCAGAGAGAAACAAGCACACTGCAAAAAATTCCAACATTTAACAAATGTGATTAGGAAAGTAGAAGTAACTTTGGAGTTCCCTTGTGGCTAGTTAAAGATTCTGCTGGGGTTGCTGCTGTGGCACATGCTGGATCCCTGGCCCAGGAACTTCCATGTGCCGTGGGTGCAGCAAAAAAAAAAAAAAAAAAAAAGACAGGAAGAAAAAGAAAGTGAAAGTAACTTGAATTCAACCTGTACTCATGACCATTGTTACATATTCTTCTGGACCTTCCTTGAAAATGCTAACACACAAAGACATATAATCATATTTCAGATATAATTTGGTGCATATTCTTTTAGATTGTCCCCATAATATCATACGATATCTATTTTCTTGCAGTCAGAGATTATATTACATATATTAATTTGTTTCTTGCATTTTTCATATAAATGTCTTGCACATTTTTCTATATCAGAACACACAGATCCTTTTAACACCTACATAGCATTTCATTGTTTGCACCATCATCCATCCATCAGGTCCAGTACTGAGAGACATTGGGCCATTTCCAGGTCTTGTCTTCCCAATAAGTCTGCACTGAGCATGGAGGCCACCCCCTTGTGACACACCTTGGTTCCATTGGTGCATGACGGCCCTCATACTTTCTCTCTTGAGTTTTCCAGCTCCCTGGCCATTACCCTGGCTCCCGGGAGCCCTCCCCTTGGTGGCTCAGACACTTGTTACTTGGCCTCCGGAGCCTCCCATCCAGGAAGGATAAATACTCTTGCCAACTTCTTCCCTAGGGGCTGTTGCAAGGACTAATGAGGCTATATTTGCTGAGCACTTTGCATTCCCTCACTAACTGGCGGTACATAAATATGAAGTGTTTTCAGTTCCAACAGAGTTTTTGGATTCCCTGCAGGAAAAAGGGAGGGCTGATTTGAAACGTATGTGTTGGCGTAAACACTTCCAGCTTGTCCTTTGTGTTCTAGGTGAGGCTGTGAAAGGAGAGCTCACCCATGCTGGGGTCAGGTGCAGGTTGCTTCCTGGGTCCTGGTGGCTGAGAGGCAGGGGAGAGATGAGGGTCACTAGCAGGGGTGCCACAAATGGGAATGGTATGCCTCACCCAAGACTTTTGATGAAAACCAGCACTTTCTGGTTTTCTGAGCTCTTTTCGTGCTATCTACTCAATACGCCACGATTGAGCATCTAGTATGGGTCAAGAGAGAAGCAGGGAGAATCCAGCAATGAACGCAGAATCCTTGCCTTCAGGGAGTTTTCAGTCTGGTACATAACCCAGACAGCAGCTGTGGCCTCCATGTCCTCTGAGATATAGAAGGACGGGGTTCAAATTCCCAAATCCATGCCCCACAGAAGCCCAGAGCCTCCCAGATTGTGTGCAAACAGCCAGCTGAGCGTTCACAGCCCTCCTCCCTGTGAGTCCTGCTTCCATGTGGATCACCTCTGTCTGTGCAGCATGGCCCGGGCTGAAGGTTAACCCCGCCTCTTGTTCCAGAGCCCCTTTTCTCCTAAAGCATTCCTGAGTTTAAACAACTTCATGTTTTTGAGAGGACGAAAGATGCTTTTACATCGCAGAAAGGCAAAGACTGCAAGAGAAAGAATTAACACACAGGCGGTGCTTAGTCTATGCCAGGCTGTGATCGAAGCACTTTATTAACTCACATAAACCTCCCAATAATCCTAGGAAGTAGGGACTATCATTGCCCCTTTAATTTTTTTTTTTTTTTTTTTTTTTAGGGCTGCACCCGAGGCATATGGAAGTTCCCAGGCTGGGGGTCGAATCACAGCTGTAGCTGCTGGTCTACACCACAGCCACGGCCACACCAGATCCCAGCCACCTCTGTGATCTACACCACAGTTCATGGCAACGCCAGATCCTTAACCCACTGAGCAAGGCCAGGGATCGAACCCGCATCCTCATGGATCCTAGTCAGAATGAGGACTCCTTCATTGCCCCATTTTAAGGATGAGAAAACTAAAGGTAGCAGACATGGTGGCATTCTCCCTGTATCCCTTCAGCCCTCACCATTTCAGCACGTGTCAGCCCAAGTCCCTGCTGCTACCCTTGCTGTTTTGAGAGCTTTCTCTGCCCACAAGTCACAGGTCAGGTGTGCTGGGGAATTACTGTCCCTTGAAAGAAGCTCTCAACCAATGACAGACAGTGTGATAATGCAGAGGCTCAGATTTCCCTGGAGGGCTTACACTTCAGCTCTCCACAGTGGTAATTTGCTTAGTAACACACACTTCTTGGCCTCCTTCCTTTCTCCATCTCACAGTCTCACTCCTCTAGGCATATTTCCTGTAATTACCTTTAAATAAACCATTTGCATGTTAATGGTTATTTTAGGGTCTGACCCTGGGAAAAGCTACACTGAGAGGCTGAATTGTGTATCCAAGGTCACACCCTGCCTGGATTCAAACCCAGGGAGTCTGGCTTGGAGTCTGTGCTCTTTACCACTACCTCACACAGCTGTTCCACTTCAAATGGAATGCAAAGCAAACCCATTGAAAGGCATTTCTGGAGTTTCCATTGTGGCTCAGTGGAAATGAATCTGATGAATATCCATGAGGACACAGGTTCAATCCCTGGCCTCACTCAATGGGTTAAGGATCTGGTGTTGCTGTGAACTGTGCTGTATGTTGCAGATGCAGCTTGGATCCTGCATTGCTATGGCTGTGGCAAAGGCTGACAGCTATAGCTCTGATTTGACCCCTAGCCTGGGAACCTCCATATACCATGGGCATGGCCCTAAAAAGACAAAAAATAAAATAAAATAAAATAAAATAAAAAGGGCATTTCTGACCAAAATGATAGAATAAGACACTCCAATCTCTGTTCCCTCACAAAGATCAACAATCATACAGGTGTCCAGGAACAAAAATAGCTTTGGGAGTGCTCAGGAGTCCATTTAAACAACTTCAGCAACACAGTGAACAAAATACCTGAGAATAAATGCACAGAATAAGTGCACAAAAGGGGAAGGAAGATCAGTTTCCCCTTGCCTGCATTGTCTTATCCCCCAGGTCTTCACTGCTCAGCATCAAGAATGAACTTTCCTGAAGTTCCCATCATGGCTCAGCAAAAAAAAATCTGACGAGAAACCATGAGGTTACATGTTCGATTCTTGGCCTCACTCAGTAGGTTAAGGATCTGGCCACCGAGGTTTCCCCTCCACAGGTTTTCATGTTCACAGATGCCAGCCCCCTGAGTTCCTCCCCACTTATCCCCCTCTCCCACATTGGACTCCAGGATTTACTCTAGCAGCCAGCCCCAATCTCTGTGGCTAGGTGAGGATAAGGGATCAGTCTTGACCATTATAGTTGACCCCCAATGCTGTGTGAACACTAAGGGGTAGACCCTCCAGGTGTACATTTGCATGTCACCAGCCTGACTCCCACCGCTGAACTCCACTGCCAAGCCCATGCCCATGGTGAGACCCTGTATCCAGAGGAGTACATGCTGATAATCAGGACTCCCACAGCTGTTTATGAGCCTGGATCAGGTCCTGACTTCTGTCACTGGCCTATACTCCTGGGCTCTTATAAAATTAGCCCAGTAGCTCTGCACCTGCATCCTGCCAGCTCAAATCCTGTCACTGATCTCTATTGCCATGCATATGCCCAGGCAAGATCCTGTATCCATAGAAGGGCATGCTGATAGCCAGAGCCCCTAAAGCTACTAGTATGCCCAGAATTGGGCCCAACCCTTGTTGCTGGCCCTAGCCCTTACCACTGCATGTGTCTGCAAGCAGCCCCTGCCATTGCACAGGCTCCTGACGCTGGCTACCTCAACTAAGTGTGTGCATATCACCAGATCTGACCACCAACACTCCCTGGCCTGGTTTCTAGCCACTGAAACTGGAGGGGCCACTGAGAACCCCAACAGCCTTTCAGGCAGTGAAAAACTTCTGAAGCACTCTGCAAGGCCCACAAAGTTGTCAACGTTATGGACATTGACAAATGCTGCAGACACCTATGAAAGGATACAAGGATTACATGAATGCTGCAGACACCTATGAAAGGATGAAGGGATCACATGAATGCTGCAGACACCTATGAAAGGATGCAGGGATCACATGAATCAGAGAAACATGACATCACCAAAGGAACACCAGTATAATTCCACTAACTGACCCCAAAGAAATGGAGATAAATGTATTTCCTGACAAATAATTCTAAATAACTGTTCTAAACATACTCATAGAGCTATGAAAGAACACAGACAAACAGTTTAACAAAATCAGAAAAACAATACAAGAATAAAATTATAAGTTCAACAGAGATAGAAACATTTTTAAAAGAATCAAACAAAAATTTTGGAGCTAAAGAATGAAATGATTCAACAATAGTTTGAAATGACTCAACAATAGACTAGACCAAAGAGAAGAAAGTATCAGTAAACTTGAGGACAGATCATTTGAAATTACCAAGTCAGGTGGAGTTCCTGTTGTGGCTCAGTGGGCTATGAACCTGACTAGTATCCATGAGGGTATGTTTTCGATCCCTGGCCTTACTCATTGGTTTAAGAAACCGGCATTTCCATGAGCTGTGGTGTAGGTCACAGACGTGGCTCAGATCCTGCATTGCTGTGGCTATGGCATAGGCTGGCAGCTGCAGCTCTGATTGGACCCCTAGCCTGGAAACTTCCATATGCCATAGGTGTGGCCCTAAAAAGAAAAAAAAAATGAAATCATCATGTCAGAGAAGCAGACAGAAAAAAGAAAGGGGATGAAAAAAGTCTATGGGACTTATGGCACACCATTAAAAGAAACAATCTACACATTATTGGAGTCCCAGAGGAAGAAGAGAGGGGGAAAGTGGTAGAAGGTTTATTTAAGGAAATCATGGCTGGTAACTTACCCAAACTGGGGAGACATTTGGACATTCAAGTTCATGAAGATCCTTGTCCAAGACACACTATAATAAAACTGTTAAAAATCAAAGGCAAAGAGGAAATCTTGAAAGCAGCAAGGGAAAAAAAAAAAAATCTTGTCACTTAGAAGAGAATCCCCATAAAACTTTTTGGGGATTTCAGTAGATTTTGCTTTACTCATCAGCAGAGTGATGATACATTTAAAATACCATAAGAAAAATCTACCTTTCTGTTTACAAAGGTAGATAGTAGGAGAGGAAGAAAGGAACAAAAGAACTACAAAAGAGTCAGAAAACAGTTGGAGTCTTTAACCTTAATCATATCTCCAAAGTCCATTTTGTCATGTAAGGTAACATCTTCCCAGATTCTAGGGATCAGCATATGGACATCTTTGGGAGGCCACTATTCTGCCTACTGTAGCTAAGTTCTGTTATATCAGGGAAAGCTTCCCTAAGGAGGTGAGCTGAGTTTTACAAAGGTGAAAAAAGTAGCAGAGTAGACTGTCTATCGTAGAATAATGAACTCTTGTCTGATTTGTAGCCAGTGCTAGACTGAGCCAATTGCCAACACAAAGAAGCTCTGGGAAGAAGATATTGAGGAGATCAGAAAAAGAACAATTCTAGACCAAGACATCAATCTAAGACAGAGGGATGCGTGTGGAAATGCTTATCCTCTTACCAGAAGGGAAGCTGAGTGAAGGCCCTTGTATCAGCATGGTGTTTTTGCCTATAAGCAACAGAATATCTGTCCAATGGTAGGCTAAGTTATAAAAATGCTTAATTATCTACTTTTCTTTTTTTGTCTTTTTAGGGCTGCATACACAGCATATGGAGGTTCCCAGGCTAGGGGTCGAATTGGAGCTGTAGCCACCAGCTTACACCAGAGCCAAAGCAACATGGGATCCAAGCTGCATCTGTAACCTACACCACACTCCTGGCAACACCTGATCCTTAACCCAATGAGCAAGGCTAGGGATTTTTTTTTTTTTTTGTCTTTTTGCTATTTCTTTGGGCCACTCCCGTGGCATATGGAGGTTCCCAGGCTAGGGGTCTAATCGGAGCCATAGCCACCAGCCTACGCCAGAGCCACAGCAACGTGGGATCCGAGCCGCATCTGCAACCTACACCACAGCTCACGGCAACGCCAGATCGTTAACCCACTGAGCAAGGGCAGGGACCGAACCCGCAACCTCATGGTTCCTAGTCGGATTCGTTAACCACTGCGCCACGATGGGAACTCCCAAGGCCAGGGATTGAACCTGCATCCTAATGGATCCTAGTTGAGTTCGTTAACCACTGAGCCATGAAGGGAACTCCCTTTCTCCCATCTTTAGTTCTGCCCATCCTCAGTGTGTTAGGCTGTGTTTCACCTCATGGTTACAAGATGGCTACTTAAGTGCAAAGTATCACATCTTCATAATATATCAGCCTAGGCCGGCAGGAAGGAAGTTTGGTTGTGGGAAAGGAACTTTCTCTTTATGGATCTCTATCTTATTAAAAAAGAAGACTTTCACGGAAGTCCCCATAGATCTTCTTTTTCATCTCCTGTGTGGTCAGATGCCCATAATTAATCACTGGTAAAGAGGAAGGAGATTGACATGTCTGGCTTAGATCAATGGTGATCAGCCTGGGCTATATGCACTGCCACTTTAACAAAACCAGAGTTCTGCTGGCAAGGATGAGAAGGGTAATGACTCTTATCCCATAACTTAGGAAACCAACAGTGCCTCTCATAGCCTAGGAAACGTTACTGGCGATCTATCTAGAACAGCAATGCATTACCTCTCAGGCCTTTTCCTTCACTCTGATCCAGGAACTCCATTCACCTCTCCAACATATCCTCACAATCCATCTGTCACCTTCTTTTCTTCCTTCCTTTCATCAGAGGTTTCTCATTTGTAGCCTGTGTTACATCAGGCAAATTACCTAACCTCTCTGAACCTCTTTCTCTTTCCTTTCTTTCTTTCTTTCTTTCTTTCTTTCTTTCTTTCTTTCTTTCTTTCTTTCTTTCTTTCTTCCTTCCTTCCTTCCTTCCTTTCCTTCCTTCCTTCCTTCCTTCCTTCCTTCCTTCCTTCCTTCCTTCCTTCCTTCCTTCCTTCCTTTTTGTCTTTTGTCTTTTTAGAGCTATATGTGTGGCACATGGAGGTTCCCAGGCTAAGGGTCAAATAGGAGCTGTAGCTGCCAGCCTATACCACAGCCACAACAACACAGGATCCAAGCTGCATCTGCGACCTACACCACAGCTCACAGCAACACTGGATCCTTAACCCACTGAGCAAGGCCAGGGTTTGAACCCACGTCCTTGTGGATACTAGTCGTTAACCACTGAGCCATGATGGGAACTACTGAACCTTAATGTTTTCATTATAATATCTAGTTTTCAGGATTGCTTTAAGGAATGAGGTGATATAACAAACATGAAAGTACATAGCCAGTTACCTGGCACGTATGAAATGTGAAATAAATGATAGTTAAACAGTATTGATAACAAGGATTTGTATAAGCTGTATACTGGGCTTTAAATGCACTCAAGTAAGAACACAATGGAGGCATTGCAGGGGGCTTTGTAGAGTCTGCACACTGAGGTGACAATCAGCCAACTGATATTTAGGGTTTCCTTTGTCTATGATGCCAGTTAAAATCGCTGGGCCTATTAAGAAGAATCTGTTTGTACTGGCAATTTTGACCAGTTTGGCAAGGGAGATATAATTGTGGTTGCCTTTAAAACAGGTTATCAGGGCTGGAAAGAGGTAGCAGGACAGAGTGGGCAATGAAGGGGGAGGGGTTTTCTAACCATCTGGGGTAGATATAGGTCCCTGACTCTTTCTCAGTTATAATTAAAGCTGTGGCTGTGGTGGAGGCTGGCAGCTGCAGCCCCATGTAGACCCCTAGTCTGGGAAACTCCATATGCTGCGGGTGCGGCCTAAAAAGACAAAAGAAAGAAAAAGAACAAACCAAACCAGAGAGAAGCCTTGAAGGATGACTCAGGCCCAGAGGCTTATGAATTACTTGACCCTTCGCACCTAAGGGGGATAAAAAGCTTCATATTCATAATTATTTTAGAGAATGAATTTCTGGAAGTAAAATGACTTCACCTCTGAAGTTCTGAGAAAGATGGAAAAGGAAGGGGGTCCCCGATGCCTGGAGAAGCCTTATAGAAGCATATAGAAGTTCCCAAGCTAGGGGTCTAATCAGAGCTGCCACTTCCTCCTACATCACAGCTCATAGCAAAGCCAGATCCTTAACCCACTGAGCGAGGCCAGGGATGGAACCTGCATCCTCATGGATACTAGTGGTGTTGGTTTCCACTGAGCCAGGAGAAGGCTCTCATTGTTATTGAGCCTGGAGCTTGGGGCCATGTCCCTTTTCCCCCAGAGCAGCAGGGGAATTTCAGCCCCTGTTCCCTGGCTGGGCCAAGAGATAAGGGGGTGAAGGGGCAAACCCAGCAGCTGCTCAGAGCTGTGGCTGCTGATAAACCCTGGGCCAATCAGATCATGTGTGCGCAGATTATCTCACAACAGCATCAGATTAGCCTGGCACGTTAGCGTCACAGGATCTTAGACGCTGAGTTGAAGGGGTTTATCCTCCTACCATCGTTGGAGCACCTTGGATAACCTTCCGCCCCAGCTGCAGCGGACGGAAAGGGCTCAGCAGTGTGTGCGGAAATGCCCACCTTCCTGGGTTCCCCGGGCCTGCAGACCCCTATCCTCCTGGGAGTTCAAACCCCTCACCCTCCAGATGGATCCCTTCGTAGGTCAGCCTCCCTCCTCTGAGGCATCAAGACAGCCCATCTGGGATCTGACTGCTTGGAGATCATAACTGATTGAAGAAGAGACTGCAGCTGGTACCCACTGACTGGAGATGATTCCCACCTGGCAGTGGGCTTGGTGATCTCTCCGCACACTGCCCGGTGCACGGCTGCCCAGCAGAAGCGGACCTTAAGCCAAGAGCTGAGGCCATGTTCTAGTCTAAAGCTTGTAAAAGACTACAAGAAAAAAGAAAAAAAGACTGTGCAACAGACACTGTATGTGGCCCATAAACCTAAAATACTTCCCGTCTAACCCTTTACAGAGAGTGTTGGCTGAGGGCTGCCTTGGAACATTTGAGGCCAGCAGCACTGGCATTGCTTGGAAGCTTCTTAGAAACGCAGTGTCTGGGAGTTCCTGTTGTGGCTCAGCGGCAATGAACCCAGCTGGTAACCATGAGGATGTGGGTTCGATCCCTGGCCTTGCTCAGCGGATTAAAGATCTGGCGTTGCTGTGAGCTGTGGTGTGGGTCACAGACGTGGCTCGGATTCCAGGTCACTGTGGTTGTAGCTCCAATTTGACCTAGGCTGCATAGATTATGGGAACTTCCATATGCTGCAGGTGCAGCCTTAAAAAGACCAAAAAAGAAAAAGAAAGAAAAGAAAAGCAGTGTCTGGTGCAGCAGAGAACTCCTGAATCAGAATGTAAATCTTGTCATGAGCCCCCAGTGTTCTGTGAGCACAGAGAGAAGTTTGAGCAGCCTCAGCCAAGGCCTAGGTATCTCCTGGGTTTGGTTGGTGGGAGGCAGGCTCTGGGGCTGCCCAGGTTTGAACCATCATTCCACCACTCCCTTGCTGAGTGACCAGGGAAGTCTTCTCATCTTTTTTATTTTTTGTCTTTTTAGGGCCACACCCACGGCATATGGAGTTTCCCAGGCTAGGGGTCAAATGAGAGATAGATGTAGCCTACACTACAACCACAGCAACAGATCGGAGCCACATCTGTAACCTACACCCCAGCCACAGCAATGCTGGACCTTAACCTGCTGAGCAAGGCCAGGGATCGAACCTGCATCCGCATGGATACTAGGTGGGTTCGTTACACTGCTGAGCCAGGATGGGCACTGCGAAGTCCTCTTATCTTTATCAAGCCCTTTCCCTGCATCCCTGAGATGGGACAAGCAGTTACCACCTAGAAGGGTTTTTGCGAGGCTTGAATTAGAGGAACAAGCCCAGAGTCGGGGTTTAAAAAATATTAGGTTCTATATCTACTGCTTGGTTTCTAATGTCAGCCCCTTGCTTCTCTCTGGCTCAGAACCAGGACACTTATTTTGCATAGATTACGGGGAGCTTCGGGGCATGATCTGACTTGAGTGTTTCCCCAGAATCCCAGCTATGCAAATACTCTGAGTCAGCAGGGGAGGAGGGCAAGGCAGGCCTGCGCTCAGCCCTACCTTGTCAGGCTGTTTCTCTTCTGCCCCGAGGAGAGGGAAATGATTGCTTTCTGGCTGTGGGCAAATTGGTTTGTGTGGGCCTGAGTTAGAGGCTCCTGTTCCCTGAGAAAGAGGCAGTGCCTGGGTCAAACTAAAACAAGGTCAAAGGAAAAAAAAAAAAAAAAAAAGCAACCCTGCCCTCCACCTGGAAACTGCCACAAACTGGCTGGCTTCTACGTTTCTTAGCCTCCGGTGGGGCCTTCCTTAGGCCATAAAATAGTTGCATGGCTTTCTGTTTTGCATTTAGTGTCTGCCTTTCCTGCACAGGGTTCCCGTTGAAACTGCCTGGCTGGCAGGTGGGCACAGAAGGTTGAGGGGAAAGTGGGCTGTTCTTAAAGTGATGAAGGGCTTGGAGAAGCTGTGTGTTCCTGAGATAGGGCGCTGTTTCCGTTTCGAGTTGCCAGCTGTTGCTCTGAATGAAGCGCTCAGACAAAGGGAGAGCTCTGTGCTGGGGAGGCCCGGTGAGGGGACAAGTGTTTATTTTATATAACGGCGGGAGCTGTGCTTCCTGTTTGACTTTTTGAAGGCTGCTTCTTGGGATCAATGAAGTCCATCCAAATATTTTCAAGGATACCGTCTCTAGAAAAGGCATTTGTCCCCAAGCAGTGTTTACTTTAATACACAATTCACATCAAGCTACCTTAGCACAAAGCAATTCCCTTACTGTGCCTGTGCATTTCTCAAATGTCAGCGGGATGATTTGTAACTCCCGACCACTCTCCCCACGATGGAAATTTCACATAAATGTTATAGGAGATACATCCTTTATATGGATAGATAGATATAAATGTATAGTAAAAAATATAAATACATATATATTATTTTAAAACACATGATGAAAAGCTATCACAAGATAGAGCATCTAGCCATTTGAATTTAAGACCATTTGGCAAATTAGAAGGAGATTTGACATGCTGGAGATACACCCCTACAGATTTCTAGCTTGGGCCCTTATATTAATGAAGTGTTGCCTTATGAAATCCATCCCTTTATCTCTCCAAGGACTTCAGTTCCCTCATCTTAAAATTAAAGTATTGGGTATAACAGGTGATGCATTGAGCTCTAAGACTCCCATTGGCTGATGGAAGGACTGTCGCAGCAGGTGGATGGGACAGTGGTGAAGAGGGTGTGTGTGTGTGGTGTGTGTGTGTGTGTGTGTGTGTGTGTGTTGGGTGGATAAGGATGGAAGGTTCAGCCTCCTCCTCTCCCTTCAGCGAGAACTGCTTCCCTGTTTTTATTTTATGCATCAGGCATTGGGAGCATCTGTTTGAAGAAAAGGTCTCCTAGGCTAAGTGAAAGCTTGGAAACCACTTTAGATGATCCCTAAAGTTGGATGATTATACATAATTTATCATCCACACTGGGACTTTTTGAGGTTGGGAAGGAGAAACTATTAATAATTGCACTGGGGTAACAGACTTAAGTGGGAGCATCCCAGACAAATAGAGAAGTATGATCAGCTGACCACTAAGTTCTATCCCAGCAGGGGGCTTTTGCTTCTCTATTCTAGAATTCTATGTCTTGACTGCTTTTCCCTTTCTCGGCACCAGGCAGAGTTCTGGAAGCAGCCCCAGGGACAGAGGCCATCAGGAACAGCCGATGGGGATGACATCATTAGATGAGAGCCTCAGGGACAGCAGCCATCAGGGACAGTTCCAGGGACAGCAGCCATCAGGAGATAGCACTGTGGTAACTAGAGCATGCATTGGAAGAAACACACAAGGGCATCTTGTGAACATGGGTTCAGCCGGGTCCTTGTTCAGGGTCATGTGAGAATCACCAATTTTGTGGCAGAAAACATCAGCGCATCAACCAGTAATTACCCAGTAAGTAAGTGCCCACAAAGGACTCAGCCCGGAGATGAGGCCTGGTGGTGAAAGGTTATGCAAATCGCCCAAATCACGGGTCCTCGGAGGGGAAGAAACAGGCTATACAGGGGAAGATCACAAGGCAGAAAGAAGGTTTCATTCCTCAGGCAGGTTGTCAGATGAGCATTGTGCCAAAGTACAAGAATCTTGGTAGGGTTTCTGCAGAGGAAGAAAACACTGGGGGGAGGGGTGGGGAGGAGCAGATCTCCCCGCCCCCATGTCTAGCACAGGGTCTTTAAGGACTGCCTGTCCTGCCAGACTTAGCTATAGGCCTGGTTGGGGCACATTCGCCACTTGCTTCATTAAGATTCCCACCCTTTGTCCATCTGTCCAGTGTTTGCTGCTGCGATGACACACCTGGCTGGTCTGCTCCTTGCCTTGAACGTGACCCCTCCCTCCCTTCCGCTCCAAGTCTCAGCAGTGTGGAAGTGTAGAGGGGAAAGTCATAGTGAGGAGAAGGCTGATGATGTAATGGATTATAACAATGTATATAGATGGGACATTTACTTTATTTTTTAATTTAGTGATTTTTTTTTTTTTTTCCATTATAGCTGGTTTACAGCATCCTGTCAATTTTCTACGGTACAGCAAGGTGACCCAGTCACATGTACATATATACATTCTTTTTCTCACATTATCAGGCTCCATCTTAAGTGACTAGATGCCGTTCCCAGTGCTATACAGCAGGATCTCATTGCTTATCCATTCCAAAGGCAATAGTTTCCATCTATGAACCCCAAATTCCCAGCGCATCCCACTCCCTCCCCTGGCCCCAGCAACCACAAGTCCGTTCTGCAAGTCCATGAGTGTCTTTTCTGTGGAAAGTTTCATTTGTGCCCTATATTAGATTCCAGATATAAGTGATATCATATGGTATTTGTCTTTCTCTTTCTGACTCACTTCACTTAGTATGAGGGTCTCTAGTTCCATCCATGTTGCTTCAAATGGGATTATTCTTTTTTTTATAGCCAGGTAGTATTCCATTGTGTACACATACTACATTTTCTTAATCCATTCATCAGGACATTGAGGTTGTTTCCATGTCTTGGCTATTGTGAACAGTGCTGCAATGAACATGAGGTTGCATGTGTCTTTTTCAAGGATATATGCCTAGATATATGCCCAAGAGTGGGCTTGCTGGGTCATATGGTAGTTCTACGTATAGTTTTCTAAGGTATCTCCATACTGTTTTCCATAGTGATATTTACTTTTGATTATTTTTTTCTGGCTGCCTTTTAGCAGGCAAATAATGGCTGGGAACGTTTCAGCTAGGAGTAGGACATGGAGCAGCCTAATCTGGACTTGCCCACCTGCCAGGGGTGACCCTGGACAAGTATCGTAACTTGTCCGGATCTTGATCTTCTCATCTGTCAAATGGGGACATGCTCCTTACCCCTTGCCTTGCCTTCTGCCCAGGACTGGTGAGTGTCCCCTACGTGTCACCATTACTCTGCTGTCTCCCGCCACCCCCTATCCTGTGCCCAGAGGGTTCTGCAGTTCCTTTGAGACTATGTTCTCATAGACAGGTGGCTCCATTCAAACTCTGTTCCCCTGACATCTCACTCCTCGGTTCTCCTCTGCCTCTTTTCCTTACCTTTTTGCACAAAATAGCTCACTTCCCCCATATTATAACCTCGCTGACTTTGGGAAAACAGAAGCCTTCACATCACAGCCCTGCAAATTATTAAAATTAAATATTGGACTTTGATTTTTGTGACCCACCTTGGCCATTTCTGTCTCTCCCTGTCGTTCGTGCTTCCAACCCCTCCCTCTTCTTGGCTCTCAGCAGCGTGGAAACATTTTCCGGGAGCCATTTTGCAGAACAGGTCTGCTCTTCCAGCCCCTATCTCCAGACTCGACTCCGGCTTCTCTTGCCAGCTCCGAAGCCTGGAGTGCACTAACGCACTTGGCTAAACAACGCACTACACTCTGGTTTTACATAAGAAAATCTCTCTTCTTTTATGTAAGGATGAAACCGTGTCTGATTTAGGAATTGGGTTGGGATCCATGGGCTGGGAGGGGAGAGGCTGCTGGCCAATGACAAATAACGTCCCCTGGAGCTACTGGTGAACTGAGAGGGGTTCAGGGTCGGACCCTGCTCTGTGTCCTCTGTGACAAGTTTGTGGGCGCCTCCAAAGAATCAACTTAAATCCTCAACTAGCTTGAAGACCGGACACCTCAGTGGAGACACTCAAGCTTAAGAGGCCATATCACCAGTGGCACTAAGACCTTGGCCTTCTGGTCTCTGATAAACTCACTCTAACATCCAAGGAGTTGGGGAAAGGGCACTCTAGCTCCCCTCTTCCAGCATCAGAGCCCCAAACCTTCCTGTGTGCCCTGCTTTCCAGAGACACCAGAGGAACTCTTGGGGTGCGGTGGGCGGGACACATTATTAGACCTGTCATTGGTCTCTCATTGACAAACAATGGCACTGCAAAATGTGTTGGAAGACTTAATGTAAACTGCAAAATGAGGTATGGAAGTCGAAAGGATTTCCCTTAGCATTATTGCTCAGGTGGGGTCCACCTTAACTTGACGCTAGACCATAGCACAGGAGGGGTCCAGGGAGCTCCTGGCATTCTATCAGGTGCGAAGGAAAAAAAAAATAAAGCCAATTATTATGGCTTTGCTGTAACTAATCAAAATGAGAATACCCAGGGCAGCAGGGGATAGTGCTATAGCTAGAGGTCTTATATAAATGCTAACAAGGCAAGAATGGGATTTTGGCTGGCCTGACCAAGGGGGCAGGGAGCAGGAGCTGCAGCTCTTATTTCCAGTGCTCATTTCCTCCCACAGCAATGCCATCTCACTTTAGTTTGCAGATGTGTGACGCTCTGGATGCCTGTACCTGGAAGGCAGAAAGGAAGCAGGTGCCACCTAATGCATGTAATAGATTAAAGCTGGATTACTCCAGTTCCAGAAATGCTTTTGTCTGTTTTGTGCCCTCCTATTTGTTTCATTCGCTTCTTATTCCTCTAGTATTTGCTGAGAGAGTTTTTATTTCAAGAATGACAAATAGGAGCTCCCACTGTGGCTCAGCAGTAAAGAACCTGACCGTGAGGAGGTGGGTTTGATCCCTGGCCTCGCTCAGTAGGTTAAGGATCCGTTGTTGCCATGAGCTGTGGTGTAGGTCACAAATGCGGCTCTAATCTGGTGTGGCTGTGGCTATGGCTGTGGCATACAGGCTGGCAGCTATAGCTCCGATTTGACCCCTAGCCTGGGAACTTCCATATGCCTTACCTGTAGCCCTAAAAAAACCAAACAAATAAATCAATTAGATAGATAGATAAATAGACTTAGTATGAGAAATAAATTGTTAAAAAAAAAAGGATGACAAAGGTACTGTATTCAGGAGTGGGAACTTACAAGAATGGGCTGCAGTGTCAGACAGATCAGGTTTGAGTCCCCCCACTGTGTTAACTTGAGCCAAATATATTTGGCTTCTTTGATGCTCAGTTTCCTCATCTGTAAAAGAAGGCTAATGAGAGTGCCCAGGGTATCTTTAGAGATTCACTGAAAGACAAATATAAATGCCCAGCTCGGAGCATGGCACAGAGACCATGCTCAGTAAGTGGTAGCTATCCTCCTCCTCCTTCTCCTCCTCTTCCTCCTCCTTCTCCTCCTCCTCCCCCTCTTCCTCCTCCTCCTCCTCATTTTTTGGTTACTTCTTCACCTGGTCATGCTGAGTAGTGAACTTGAACCAGGACTGACCTTACTAGGCATACAGGCTATAGTTGGCTGCACCATCAAATGTTTTGTTTTCTTCTCCTAGAAAACAAAGCCTCCTTTGAAAAAGGAATTGCTTTCGTTTCCCATGGGAAGTAATTTCTACAACCCTAGAGTAAATGCAGCCTAATCACTAGAATGTGACAGTAGCTCTCAAGAATGAAATGTTCCATAAACAGTACTGCCTCCTAAAATTACTCAAATCTCAGTGCTCTGCTTGAGTCTTCTATTGCCCACTCATTCTCCGCCGCTGCTTCCCAGACTCCCTCCCACCCCCCAATCCCCGAAGAGCAAGAGCAAGCATGGGGGCTCTCCTGGGCTTCCAGATAAAGCTCCCAGGACTGGCTGCAATTTTGCTTATCCCTGGTGACCTGGGAGAATGGGAGATGGGGTGGAGGGTCCAGAGGCAGCAAAAGGCGCTTGCCAATAGGCAAAGCAGTGGACCATGCCTCAGGCATTTTCAGGGAACCATCATTTCATCTCCAAACATCTGCAACTGTCTGAAACATATTTTCCCTAGGGTTTTACTCTAAGCTGACAAAAGATGCTGGACCCCCCCCCCCACAGATTCTGTGACATATCTTGCCATTACCGAACACACATCAGTTAGGTCTCTGCCTTGGAGCGTCTGTCTGAATAGGAAATATGCCAGCGCTCTTATCATTGCTGGCAGACTCGGTAACTCACCTGCTGATTGTGTCAGTAATGCAGCTCCCTGTGGTGGGGGCTCTTCTCCCACTTCTTTGAAAGCATTGTTCTCAGGCAGGCAAAATGATTAAGGTGCTTTTGGAGTTTACATTTGCTTTTTCGGAGTAAGCGGGAATCCCATGATTAATGCAATGCACCTTGCAGACACACAATCCTTGCCAAGGAATTCGATACTTTCGGAATCATACCCACGGCTTGTTTTTTCCCTGCTGAAATTTCTCCCCCCTCGAGAGTGGGAATTCCAACTCTAAAAGGGCGTCATATATAAGGCTTTTATTTCATGAATAAAGAAGTGAAGGTCCAGAGTTCGTAAATTATTTTGCTGAGGCCACATAGACAATTAGGAGCAGAGCAGAGCCTGGAACACTAAACTTGGGACTTCAGAGTCAGAGCTATTCCTACCATTGCTCACTTACTAATGCCATCCATTTAATTACTGGCTCCAAAAATGTGTCTTGTCTCGTCTTCTAAATTGGAAACCACATACATCTTGAGACATCATGTGTTTGACCCCTGAAGTTTAAAAATATTTTCCAAATTCGTTAACTATTTTTTAAAGTGAGGTTTTTCTCAAGCATCGATATTTCTGGCTTTCTCTTAAAATATGGACTATCTGACAACACTGGGCTTGCAAAATTTTTTAAAAAAGGTTTTTTTAAATTTATTTTTTAAAGTATAATCGATTTATAATGTGTTAATTTCTGCTGTACAGCTGTGATTCAGTTATATATCTATATATGAATATATATATTCTTCTTCATATTCTTTTCCATTATGGTTTATTACAGGAGATTGAATATAGTGGGTTTGCATTCTTGCAAGGTGACATAGCTGGAGTTGGGTGGCTATTGTCCACTTCTGATGGAACTGCCCTCTTGCCACAGTCTCCACCACTCCCTGATGCCTCACACTCAGCCAGCTTCACCTCTTTATGACTGGCTGCTGGACGCATTTGAACATGACTCTGTGTTGACAATGTAGCAAACACCTTTCTAGACTTTATTGCTCCAGCCTAGAAGGATATCAGCTGGGGCCTCCCTGCTCCTCAAGAGCTGCCCCAAATTGTCTTGAATCCCCAATTCCACGGCCTGAGACATCCAAGACTTTCCCAATAATTGTGTGAATGTGCAGAGATTAATATTCTCATGGTCTGCTTTGCCTCTAGCTCCTATGGTTTGACTCATTACAACTTAAAAGGATCTAGCTTCTTCCTTGGTCTCCTCCTCTTACTCCAGGCAGTTCCGTATTATGAGCAGACTGTAACGATGTGGGTTTTGTGTGTATGTGGGCAGGAGGAAGAAGGGGGAGTTATAAAGATTTTCATAACTCATCCTTCATGAGTTTTTCCTTTGGCCTCTCTTCCATGGAGAGTTCTGTCATTCTGTTTCCTCCTCTGGTCCCCACTGTCCCTAACCTATTTAAAATTCCCCTCTCCCAATAGCAGAGCAGTTCAGCCTTCTTCCAAACATGCTGTTGCAAACCCATCAAGGTACTCGCAGAGCAAAGGCTTCTTCTCTGTTAACACTGACCATGGGAGTTCCCATCATGGCTCAGCAGAAACGAAACTGACTAGTAGCCATGAGGATGCAGGTTCGATCCCTGACCTTGCTCAGTGGGTTTAGGATCTGCCATTGCCGTGAGCTGTGGTGTAGGTCACGAATGCAATTCAGATCCTGCATTGCTGTGGCTGTGGTATAGGCCTGCAGCTGTAGCTCCGATTTGACCTCTAGCCTGGAAACCTCCATATGCCGAGGGTGTGGCCCTAAAAATACAAAACAACAACAAAAACAAACAAACCAACAAAAAAACACTGTCCATGTCTCTTTGAGGGAAGGCAGTATTCTAAATGCCAAATGTTTTCCAGCTACCCTTCCAAGACCTTCTGCCACTGTGCTTGAGGTTATAAGCTTCTAGGCTGAATCTGATTCCTGGTCTGAATCAGAAGGATTCCCTGAATTTTCTTTTTTTTTTCTTTTTTTTTTTTTAGGGCAGCAGGTGCTGCATATGGAAGTTCCCAGGCTAGGGGTCAAATGGAAGTTCCCAGGCTAGGGGTCAAATCAAAGCTGTAGCTGCCAGCCTAAGACACAGCCACAGCCACGCCAGATACAAGCAGTTGTATGCAACCTACACTGCAGCTTGTGGCAACACTGGATTCTTAATCCACTGAGTGAGGCCAAGGATTGAACCTTCATCCTCATGGACACTAGTTGGGTTCATTTCCACTGAGCCACAACAGGAATTCCTGATTTCCTGACTTTAGACACATTCAGCCCTAAATATCAAAATCCGAGAGATTTATCTGTTTACATGGCTGCCTACTGGTCTGTAAGCCTCCCAAAGTCAGGAGCAGTGTCTTATTTATTTTTAGATTTTCATTACCTACACCGTGGGGAGGGTAGAGGAAAAAGCCTCTAGGGAACACAGAAGAGATATTCAATAAACTGTAGAGGAAGAAAAGAAGGAAGGAGGAAAGGAAAGCCCGGTTGCCTGGTATGGTTGTACCTGATGTTCACTGCACAAGAAACACTAACTGAGTGGGGCTAATGAATGGGGAAAGCCAGGCCATGAGCTGCTCACCAAGCCAGAACCCCTGTGTCTGGCTGTGTCCTTCTTCCACTTGCCTGTCTTGACCCCATTTGCTTCCTTGCTCTAGAAGAGGCATTTTTTCCTAATTCTCACAAAGGTACCATATGGGTTGGCAGCTTAGTGGGAAAATATTTTGCCAAGGAAATGTGAATTTTTGGACACCTCGGTTTGTGTTGAACCCCCCCAAAATTCCCATAGCTTTGTCAAGATTTTCCACAGTGGGAGTTCGCATCGTGTCTCAGCAGAAACAAATCTGGGTAGCATCCATGAGGAGGCAGGTTCGATCCCTGGCCTCGATCAGTGGGTTCAAGATCCAGCATTGCTGTGAGCTATGGTGTAGGTTGCAGACGTGGCCTGGGTCTGGTGTAGATGTGGCTGTGGTGTCGATCAGTGGCTATAGCTCTGATTAGACCCCTAGCCTGGGAACCTCCATATGCTGTGGTTGCGGTCCTAAAGAAAAAAAAAAAAAAATTTCCATAGTGGACTCTGATAATGATGCTGGGAGCGCCCCCCCACCCTGCCAAGGAGTAGGAGCTAGGACAGCAACAGGAAGCCCCAAATCTAAAGGTGGAGTATTTGGGCCTGAAAATAAATAAAATCCCTGCTCCTGCCAGGATGCATCCGTGAACCTGCCCTGTGACTATCGTGGCCAGGAGGTGCAGGAAAGCACTCCACGTCTTCACTGTCCAGGTCTTCCTGGGAGAAGCGTGCTCAGCTGGCTTTGGCTCCACCTCACGCTCCAGGTCCCTGCGCTCAGCCTGTCACCTCCCATTACCCAGGCTCTGGCTGGGGAAGAGCATCTGGCAAGGAAGTGTCTGCTGGCCCAAGGGGTGAATTTAGGTTGCATTTGCAGGCTGAGCTAAGCAACATTTCAGCTGAGCTCCAGGAAGGCGGGCACAGCAGCCGAGTGTGAAATGAGCGCACAGCTGAGCCCTGACGCAGCAGAGGTGGTGCCCCCCGGGCCCGGGTGCTGCGCCCCCACTGCTGACTCGGCTCCGTGGTCAGGAGCAGCGGGGTGGCTCTGTGAGGTCCCTGCCTTCCGCCCCAGGATGCTGCTTGATGCTTGCTCAAGGTATGAGGTGAAGCAGCTAAGCACCAGCTGCCGATCTGCCAAGGTCATTGTGAGCAAGCATCACTTCCTACCCTGGATATGACACAGATTCTCCGTGCTTCTGTTTAAGACTCTGATGCCTTTCTCTTCTCAGCAGGCCAGGGTCACAGCCTAAGGACTTGCAGAAAACATAATCACAGGAAAATGTGCCCCAAAGCAATGCTCTTCTATGGAGTGGTTAGGAACTCAGGACCCCAGCTCTGATGGACCTGGGTTGGAAGGCTGGCTTCACCACATGCTAGCTGGGTATTTAATCTCTGGGCCTCTGTTACCCCTGCTGTAAAATGGGAATTATCTTCAGCAGTAGCTATTTGGAGGGCTCTTTGAAAAATCAAGTCGGGAGTTCCTGTCCTGGCTCAGTGGTTAACGAATCTGACTAGGAACCATGAGGTTGCAGGTTCGATCCATGGCCTTGCTCAGTGGGTTAAGGATCCAGCGTTGCCATGAGCTGTGGTGTAGGTTGCAGACTCGGCTCGGATCCCGAGTTGCTGTGGCTGTGGCTGTGGCGTAGGCCGGTGGCTACAGCTCTTATTGGACCCCTAGCCTGGGAACCTCCATATGCCGTATGCCTAGAAAAGGCAAAAAACCCCCCCAAAAAAAAAGAAAAGAAAAGAGAAATCAAGTCAGGAAAGCATCTAGCACAGTGCGCAGCAGGCTCTAGGTGGCCACATGGTCATGGTGATTATAATGTTGATCCTGTATCAGTGACTTATCTATAATCTCTTTCTCTAAAGCTTTAGCTATTCAAAGCGTGGTCCACATATCCACAGCATGGGCATCATTTGGGAGCTGATTAGAAATAAAGAATCTTGGGCATTTCTCCAGATCTGTCCAATCAAAATCTGCATTTTAACAAGATACCCAGGTCTTTGTACATTGACATTTGAGAAGCGCTGCTCTAGGACATTCCAAGGGCTTTCACCCATTCTTGCCAATAATCAGTTGGAGGTCCTCGGAATCTGTTACACCATGTATTTCAAGGTTCTTTTAGGCACCCCAACTCTCCCCTCAATGACTGTAATACTTTCTCCTGGGCCTCATTCTAGCAGCAAAGCATCTGTTTAGAGCTTTGTTTTTTCCCCTCTTCCTCTGGATGCTCTTAGAAGAAAGTGCAGAGAAGTGAACAGGGGGAGCAAATAAATGGAAGGGAGGAGAAGCAGCTCGAAGCCTGGATGACCCCCTTGAAGCCTCCAGGGACTCCTTCCATGCTCATGTGATTAATGGGGACCCACAGGGTGAGGCCCGGTGAATCTGTGGCCCAGAATCAACCTGATTTATGTATGTCTGCATTGCATGGAGATTCAGCCTTAGGCCTCCTGGACCTTGAACCCCTTTATAGGCTCCTGAGGATTCTGTAAACCTGGGCCAAGGCTGACACCATTCATACATTCATTCAACAAATATTCACTGAGTGTCTACTAGGTCCTAGGCTAGCTCTGACCCAGATTCCTGCTCTCCAGATCAAATTCGTGCTATGAGTTAAACTCTGGTTCTAGGTCAAGTTAGGTGTGTGACGGTAGAGGGATTCTGGGGAGGGGCCCCTCACTGCCCCAGCTGCTGGAAGTGTTGGTGGAGAGAGTTCTCAGCTCAGGCCCTCTCTGGGATACCCTTGACCCCTATCACATAGCCCCCTGGGCAGCCCCAATGGGAATGGGCTGGTGGAGGTCTGATGGGTAGGGGAGGAGGCACTTAGCTTCCATTCAGAACAGTTCTGAAGGGCCTGAGTTGCCAGCAGGATTGACTGAGGCCAGCATTGCAACTGCATGATAGAACTGCAGGTAATTCTCTCACCTCTCCGTGCAGTCTTGCCTCCATCTCTCCATATGGGACTAAGCACAGTCCCCACCAAACAGTTGCCAAGATATCTCAGTGTCCGAACCTGTTTGCAGGGACTAGACCTAAGGCAATGCTTTTTTTCCTAAGTAGCCTCTATGCGTAAGGGCTTTGGGCTATGGCAACACACTGCAGGTAACTATTTGGCTTCAACTGATATATTTGCACTTTTGGAAAAACATTTTCTCAAAGCTCTTTTAAGAGCTACTAAAGAGCAGAGGTTCTCTGATGTGTTCATTTACCTTTTTTAAAGCATAAAAAAATTTAAGTCTATTAACAGATACATGAATATAATCCCATTTTAAAAGAGGTGAACAATGTAGAAAGAAATAGAGCAGAAATTAAAAGACATTTTTGATCCAAGTTTTTTTCTCCAATCCAGCTCTTTTCTTCAGAAGTAACAAGTACTTGGGTGTGTCTTTCTAGGTAAGCTTTTTGCTCTGCATTTGCATACATGTAAATATATATAAACATACTTTTTTAAAATAAATTCAACTTGCATTTTATTTTTATTTATTTATTTTCCTTTTTTGGCAACCCTGTAGTGCAAGGCATTTAGGTTTTAAAGTGTTGAAACTTGGAGTTCCCGTCGTGGCGCAGTGGTTAACGAATCCGACTAGGAACCATGAGGTTGCGGGTTCGGTCCCTGCTCTTGCTCAGTGGGTTAAGGATCCGGCGTTGCCGTGAGCTGTGGTGTAGGTTGCAGACACGGCTCGGATCCTGCGTTGCTGTGGCTCTGGTGTAGGCTGGCGGCCACAGCTCCGATTAGACCCCTAGCCTGGGAACCTCCATATGCTGCGGGAGCGGCCCAAGAAATAGCAAAAAGACAAAAAAAAAAAAGTGTTGAAACTTGAAGATCTTTTTTACTGATAAATATAGACCCACCTAATGCTTTTTAGTGGCTGCATAATATTCCCCAGTCTGGATATCCCATTTAGTCACTCCCTGGGGTGAAGACTTTTAGTGCTCACCAACATCCAGTCCCTGTAGCCCCCCTTCAGGTTGTGTGAAAGGATTGTCCTTCCTGCTCGTTGTAGTAACTTGGAGTCACATGACTAGCTCTGGCCACTGGATTGAGAGTAGAAGTGCCCCGGGTCACTGCTGGACTAAAGTATTTATTTGCAAGTGTGTGACCCTTCAGCACTCTATCTCTTGGGACAATGGAAAAAACCTCTTGCTGAGATGGTGGGCCCGCAAGAAGAGCAGCCTGCACTGCTGAATCTCAACACAAAGGACAGTGGCCCAAGGGTTGCCTGGAGGCAGAGCAAATCTTTCAGTGAGCGTGACCTTACCTTTTCCCATGTTAACCCACTGATTTTTTTTTTTTTTTTTTGGCCACACCTGTGGCATATGGAGGTTCCCAGGCCAGGGATTAAACCTGAACCTCAGCAGCAGCCTGAGCCACCACAGAGATAACATCAGATCCTTAATCTGCTACACCATTGTGGGAACTCCTCCCACTGATTTTTTTTTTAACCTGCAACATAACCTAGTATATTCTGACTAACGCACTCCCTTTTGAGGCATTTAAGTTGCTTCTAATTTTTCACTATTAAATAAAATGCTGCAATAAACATCCTTTATACACATCTCTGAGCACAAGGTGGGTATTTCTATAGAATAGATACCCAGAAGAAGAACTGATGGAGTGCTAGTCCGCTTGACAAAGATGCCATAAACTGGATGGTTTATAACAACAAACGTGTATTTCTCACAGTTCTGGAAGCTGAAAGTCCAAGATCATGGTACCAGCAGATTTGGTTCCTCATTAAAAGCTGCCTTTTTACAGGAGTTCCCTGGTGGTCTAGTGGTTAGGATTCAGTGCTTTCACGGCTGCAGCCCTGGTTCAATCCCTGGGCTGGGAACTGAGATCCCCCAGTAATTAAGCTGTTGCCTGCTATGGCAAAACAGAAACAAAAACTGTCTGTGTTTTTGCCATAACCTCACATGGTGGAATGGGCTAGCCAGCTCTCTGGGGTCTCTTACTTATGAAGACACTAATCCCATTCATGAAAGGTTTTTTTTTTTTTTTGTCTTTTTGCTATTTCTTTGGGCCGCTCCCTCGGCATATGGAGGTTCCCAGGCTAGGGGTCTAATCGGAGCTGTAGCCGCCGGCCTACGCCAGAGCCACAGCAACTCGGGATCCGAGCCGAGTCTGCAACCTACACCACAGCTCACGGCAACGCCTGATCCGTTAACCCACTAAGCAAAGGCAGGGCCAGGGATGGAACCCGCAACCTCATGGTTCCTAGTCGGATTCGTTAACCACTGCACCACGACGGGAACTCCCCCATTCATGAAAGTTTTGCTCTCATGGCCTTATTACCTCCCAAAGACCCGTCTCCTAATATCATCATCTTGGAGGTTAAGTTTCAACCTACAAATTTTGGAGAGAGACACATAGCCCATAGCAGATAGCCAAATGGTATGCATACTTTATTTCGAGAGAAACATCCAATTGTTTTCTGTGGTCTTCACCAATTTACATATTCATCAACAGCATTTCCCTATCCTTGGCTATTGCCTTTTCTTTTTTCCTAATTTTATAGAGAAAAATGGTGTTTTGTTATTGCTTTGATTTTGGTTCCATGATTACTGGAGGTTAAACACTTTTTCACATTTTCATTGGCCATTAGTACTCTTTCAGGATCTCATCTAGGCATATTTTTCCATTCCTTTTTCTTTTTCTTTCTTTCTTTTTTTTTTTTTTTTTGTCTTTTTAGCGTGGCCCCTGCGGCATATGAAGTTTCCCAGGCTAGGCGTCTAATCGGAGCTGCAACTGCCGGCCCACGCCAGAGCCAGAGCAATGCAGGATCCAAGCTTTGTCTGCAAACGACGTCACAGCTCATGGAAACACTGGATATTTAACCCACTAAGCAAGGCCAGGGATCGAACCCTAGTTCTTATGGATACTAGTAGGTTTTGTTAACCACTGAGCCATGGAAACTCCTTTTTCTTTTTTTTTTCATTCCCTTTCTAAGTCAAAATATTTTAAAGATCTCTAGAATAGAATCTCTTCAAGAAAGTCTTTATAATCGAATTCCTTGTAGTCAAAGATACCTCCCCCTCTTAACTTCCCAAACATATGTCGGTGTTCATTTCTTCCTTACAAATATCCTTTCCTTGTTTTTTTTTCTTTTGTCTTTTTGCCTTTTCTAGGGCTGCTCTCTCGGCATATGGAGTTCCCAGGCTAGGGGTCTAATCGGAGCTGCAGCCACCGGCCTACGCCAGAGCCACAGCAACCCGGGATCTGAGCCGCTTCTGCAACCTACACCACAGCTCACAGCAACACTGTGAGCAAGGCCAGGGATGGAACCCGCAACCTCATGGTTCCTAGTTGGATTCATTAACCACTGCATCACGACGGGAACTCCTCATTTCTTTACAACATTCATTGACTAGTTGCTACATGCTGAGCACTGGGAGTGCACTGGAAAGTATAACACAGTTCTGGTTCTTATGGAGCTTTGAGTCTGTTGAAGACAAGTGACATTGAACAAATCTCCCTACGTTGTCTCTGGCTTCATTCACAGGCGGTAAAGCAGTAGAGGGACCCTGTGATATGCATGAGTCAAATCAGTAGAAGGGTGGCATAAATACAAGGCATCTCTCCTTCCCCTGGCCTTTACCAGATGTTTTCTGACACCCAGAATAAGGCTCTTGGAGTCATGGAATAATAAATTGTCAGAACCCCCATTTTAGAGATGAGGAAACTGAGTCTCACCAGCAAAGTGACTTGCCCAGAGTCTCCTGATCTAAAGGTCTGCCCACTCTCTCAAATGGCCTGTCTGGTGGGCCGTGGCAGCTGTACCAAATGCTCATGAACCCTTCCATGTGTAAAGTGAGGGAAACATGAATACCTGTCCCAGGAGGTAGAAAAAAAGCACAGCCTCCCACCCTCACAGGGCTGCAATCCAGCTCCTGTAAATTTCTTTCTAAAATACTATTTGCATCCCTTGGTTAAAAGCTCATTTTCAAAGAAACTAAAGGAAAATCAGATTATTCTAGATCTCAGTAGAGCACACCGAAATGTTTGAAAATTTCATTAGTGTGATGATTTTCAAAAGGAAGTTGACGCTCTCTAGAGAGGAATCTGCCACTGAATTTTAGAAAGTAGGATGTGCTTCCCTGTATTGAGTATTCATCCCGACATTCCACTTGCTTTCTTGGGAATAAAAACTCCAGTGTCCTTCGTGGAACTCCTTGCTGTATGAATTGGTCAGTCTTTCCTTGCAGAACCATTTCAAAAGCTCTGGGAATTTTATTTTATTTTATTTTGTCTTTTTGCCTTTTCTAGGGCTGCCCCTATGGCATATGGAGGTTCCCAGGCTAGGGGTCGAATCAGAGCTATAGCCACCGGCCTACACCACAGCCACAGCAACTCAGGATCCGAGCCGCGTCTGCAACCCACACCACAGCTCATGGCAACGCCAGATCCTTAACCCACTGAGCAAGTCCAGGGATCGAACCCGCAACCTCATGGTTCCTAGTCGGATTCATTAATCACTGCACCAAGATGGGAACTCCAGCTCTGGGAATTTTAGAGGACAAAGCCTATTGGGCCCATTAGCTGTATTCTTGAGGCCTCAATGTTCTCAAAAGTCCAATGGGGATAATAATATGACCTCGAAGACTGTTGGGAGGGTTAAATATAAAACACATGAATAGTCATGTCTGCCTCACAGTACGTGATGGATAAAGGTTGGCTCTTATCATTCAATTCAGTGCCGTGTCCTGTTCCCTATTTATCAACAACCTGGGCGTCTGAGCAGCCGTATCTGAGAAAGCAGAACCGTAAACCACAGCCATCTGCCTTTGTTTTGAATATTTCAAAAACCGATGAACCCTGAAGAAGAAAGGAGGCATTAATCCTTGCGTGTGAGTCATGGACCACCACTTATTGTGTTTCTCGCCCAACATAGAGCACACGCCTCTGCTCTCAGGTGTTACCTGAGATCAACTGAGATCTTGGCAAGTCAGAGCTTTGAAATTCATCCTACTGCATTCATCTGCCCGCCCTGTCTTCTTGCTTCTCATTTATTTTAAACCCTGGATTTTTGTCTGTCTTTTATCCAGGCTGGCTCACCTGTTCTAGGCTGCGAAGAAGCAAGACACACAGCTTCACAAAACTAACCTCTTTCTTAAGTCCTCGTGTGTAGAAATTTAAAAATCCCCTTTTGTGCTCAGGCTGCCAGAAAGGGATGAACGGGCGGCTGGCGGGCGGGGGTCAGGAGACAAGGGTTTTATCACTGGCTCTCTCACTGACTCAGATTGACCTTCGTTTTGTTAGGTATCAGTACTCTCCTGGGGCAGCAAGGCAGGCAGGGTTGACAGAAGATACCTGTTCCTGCTTGGCCTCATCGGGCTGTCAAGAGAATGGATGAGCTTATATGAGGTCACTGGAGTTTCTCAGAGAAGGGTGCTGTGGAAATATGTGGCATGCTCTTGTGTCGCTCACAGGAAGAGGGAGGTTGAAGTTGTCCAGGACTCTCCCTCCCTGCCTCTGTGATTGCAGAGATGCTTTAATAATGGAGGCAGATACTCGCTGGTCAGAAGGGCCAGGTCACAGGTGCTGGCTCTGTTTGGGGACATGTGCAAGCTTTAATAACCGCCTTCCCAGCATTATTTTTTTGTCTTTTTTGGAGCCACACCCACAGCCTATGGAGGTCCCCTGACGACGAATCAGAGCTGTAGCTGCCCACCCACACCACAGCCACAGCAACGCCAGATCTGAGCCGTGTCTGCGACCTACACCACAGTTCACTGCAATGCCAGATCCTTCACCCACTGAGCAAGGCCAGGGCGCAAACCTGCATCCTCGTGGATGCTAGTCAGATTCATTTCCGCTGAGCCACAGTGGGAACTCCCAACCCCCAGCTTTAAAAAGGACTCCCTTCTCCGACCCTGACCCCCACCCCCACCCCAACTCCAGAGGAGGGAATCCTCAGTAGGATCTCTGTCTGCCAATGCTCTTGGAATTGAATGGAAGCGAATAGTGACAAAGTTGTACTCCTCAGACCAACAATGGCCATGCTTTTGACTGTGTCCAATGTTTGCTGACACCTGAAGTGATTGTGTATGGAGGGGGGGTCCCCTAAGGTACTGAGAGGTATGTGGGGTTGAAACTGACAGCATTAACGGCCTGAACCCAGCCAGAACACAGATTAGGACTCGAACCCACATGCCGGGACTTGAACCCAGCCTAAAGCCAGATTGGGACTTGAACCCAAGGTTTTAAATTAGAATCCCTCACCCTGTGCCTGGACTCGCTGAGATTCAGGTTCTTCATGGCTCCGCGCAGAAGGAATTCAGCGAGACAAAGTGATAGGCAAGAAATAGGTTTATCAGGATAGGACCCTTGCGAGAGATGCAAGCGGGCAGGCAAGGAGGCTCAGCCTCAAGGATCTGGTGGACTACGGTTTTATCCTCCAAGGGGAGTGGGGGTTGGAAAAGCCCACCTCTTCCTTTCTGGGAGTAGCAGCTCCTCCATAGTACCCCATAAGGTGTGTATTCAAATCCACAGAAGAGCTTTCCTCAAACTCTTGCCCTTGGTCTGAATCTGAATGCAGGCCTCATTTCACCCCCCACCCAATGACCTGAGGCAATTCTCGAGGCTCCACTCGTGAAGCAAAGCTGCCTTGTTCGGATGGCTTTTTTGAGCAATTTATTTACTTACAGCAATCTCCTAATGTCCCCTAAGTTTCCCTCGTTATCTGTGGTCCTTTATGGGGACTTCTCAAAATACCTGTGTCTACTCCATCCCTATCAGGATGTGGCACGTTGATGCATGCCACATTGCTGTCACTCCCTAGTGAGGCTGTGAAACGGGAGGGGATGGTCAGGTGGGCTCGGTGGTCTGGCATTGCTGGAGGCAGAGTTTTAAAGGGTTGAAGGTGGATAAGGAGCTGGCATCATGAGAAGAATCCGCCTCACGTAAGGAAGGCGTTGCTGGGAAGAGAGGTCCAAGGTCAGTGGACAGAAGAGAGATGAAAGTAGGCTCCCTGGGGTAGAGAACCCAGGGAGATAGGTCACTGCCCGCTCACAACTTCACTCTTTTTTTTTTTGTCTTTTTGCCTTTTCTAGGGCTGCTCCCACGGCATATGGAGGTTCTTAGGCTAGGGGTCGAATCGGAGCTGTAGCCACCGGCCTACACCACAGCCACAGCAACGTGGGATCAGAGCCGAGTCTGCAACCTACACCACAGCTCATAGCAAAGCTGGGTCCCCAACCCACTGGGCAAGGCCAGGGATCGAACCCGCAACCTCATGGTTCCTAGTCAGATTCATTAACCACTGCGCCACGACGGGAACTCCATCTTCACTCTTTCTTTGACCCTCACTGGCCGACCCAGTTTTACCCTGGAACTCCCACATCAAAACCCTAGTGGGTTTGGAGTTAAACAGAGTTAGATTTAGGTGCCAACTCTGCTTCTTGGAGAAATACTTACATCCTCTTAAGCCTCTGTCTTCATCTATCAAATGGAACAATAATATTCACCCTCTAGAACTGCAGGGTGGATGATGACTCTCAAAAGTAAGATTCCAGAGGAGTTCCCATCATGGCTCAGCAGTAACGAACCCAACTAATATCCATGAGGATACGAGTTCGATCCCTGGCCTCACTCAGTGGGTTAGGCGTTCTGTGGCTGTGGTGTAGGCTGGCAGCTGCTGCTCCATTTCAACCTCTAGCCTGGGAACTCCTATATGCCACAGGTGTGGCCCTAAAAAGACGAAAAAAAAAGAAAAGAGTAAGATTCCACAAATAAGGATTAACACCAGAGGCTATAGGAGAGTAGCCTCATATACGAGATTGCTATATTATCCAACATGGAGTTCCCATCATGGCTCAGTGGAAACAAATCTAACTAGTATCCATGAGGACACAAGTTCGATCCCTGGCCTTGCTCAGTGGTTTAAGGATCCAGGGTTGCTGTGAGTGGTGGTGTAAGTCTCAGACATGGCTTGGATCCCGAGTTGCTGTGGCTGTGGTGTAGGCCAGCAGGTAGACCCCTAATTCTACACCTAGCCTGGGAATCTCCATATGCCTCAGGTGCAGCCCTAAAAAGACAAAAAATTTTAAAAATGCACAGGGATGGCAGCTTACATTCCAGTGTGAGGAGACAGACTATTAGTAAACATGTAAAATATGTCATAGATAGATGATAATAAGATCTTTAAGGGCTGGGGAGGGGGGATGAGGGCTGGTAGATTAAAGCAGGAAAATGCCAGGGCGGGCTTGTACATTTAAAGAAAATGGCCCAGAGAGGGAAGCCCTCACTGAGATCGGGACATTTGGATAACAGACTCTAGCCTGGGGGTAACTTCTCTGAGGCTACCTGCCCAAGGCCAGGACTACCTGCTGTCTGAGACCCCACATCTAGACACACCGTTCACTCTGCAGGAGAGCCTGGCCTTAGACCAAGATAGACATGGCATTGGCAGGGTCATGCCAAAGCCACTGTAAGACCAGGAAACACATCAAAAGGACCATCGTGTTGGATGGGCTTTGGGCTGGAGGAGAGGCAGAGAAGGTGCTTCCTGGTGCAACGACCTGGAGCCAAGGGGGAGGTTGGGATTGCTTCTACACGGTTTCCACAACTCCGGCTGCTGTGTTGAGCCACACGGCCCAGTGTTCTGGTCCCGTAGACTGTGATGTGCATGGTGCCCCCTGTGGTTGGCTGAGATGCAGATCCTGTTCCATAGTGGAGCTTTCTCTGCTTCAAGGTATGGTCTGCCATGTGGTTTTCAATCCTGTTCCCCTGGCATTGTAGATCGTGGGGGATTTTGTTTAGATTCTTGCAATTGATGAAATACCAGTTCTAATTTCGGGCGTTGTATGATTTCAACTTTTCCTGCCTCTTTATATATATTTTATTTGAGTTTAGGAAAGACGGCGCTGAGAAATGTATCTAAAATATGAAAAATAAAATCAGATTGGATGAAGCCATGGATTTTCACTATTTTTACCTAGGAAAGAGAGCAGGTCATCATGTAAGTTTGTGTGGGTCACACACTACATTAAGTATAGCTGTAAAGAATTTTGTGGGAGTTCCTTTAGTGGCTCCAAGGTTAACTAACCCGACTAGAATCCATGAGGATGCAGGTTCAATCTCTGGCCTAGCTTGGTGGGTTGGGGATCTGGCGCTGCCATGAGTGAGCTGTAGTGTAGGTCGAAGACTTGGCTCAGATCTCACATGGCTGTGGCTATGGTGTAGGCTGGCAGCTACAGCTCCGATTCAATCCCTAGCCTGCGAACTTCCATATGCTGCGGGTGCAGCCATAAAAAAAATAATAAAAAGGGTTTGGTGATAGTTGCTAGCATCATAAAATTTTCTGGGCGAAGTAGTGGAGTTTTCTTTGTATTTGTTTTAAAGGGAGATTTTTTGTTGCAGTGGTGATCAGATATCCTAACAGTTTTTTAAAATCACTTTAACCATTTTTAAGGGTACAATTCAGTGGTATTACATGCATTTATGATGGTACATAACGTTTGCCACTATCTATAGCTGAAACTTTTTCATCATCTTCAATATAAGCAGTAACTTTCTCAATCACCACCCTTCCCACTAGCTCCTTGTAACCTCTATTCTGCTTCTAGGTACTTCATGTAAGTAGAATTTATAGTATTTTTCTTTCTGTGTCTGACTTATTTCACTAAGCATGGTGGCTCACCCATATTGTACCATAGATAAAAATTTCATTCCTTTTTATGGCTGAATAGTATTCCATTGTGTGCATATACCATGTTTTGTTTATTTAGTCATCTGTGTATGGACACTTGGGTTGTTTCCACCTTTTGGCTACTGTGAATAATGTTGCTATGGATACTGGTATACAGGTATTGGCTTGAGTCTCTGTTTTCAAATTTTTTTTTTTGTCTTTTTGCTATTTCTTTGGCCACTCCCGCAGCATACGGAGATTCCCAGGCTAGGGGTCAAATCGGAGCTGTAGCCACTGGCCTATGCCAGAGCTACAGCAATGCAGGATCTGAGCCGCGTTTGCAACCTACACCACAGCTCACGGCAATGCTGGGTCCTTAACCCACTGAGCAAGGGCAGGGATCGAACCTGCAACCCCATGGTTCCTAGTCAGATTCGTTAACCACTGCGCCACGACGGGAACTTCTCTTTTCAATTCTTTTCTATACATGCCTAAGAATAAAATTGCTGGATAATATGGAAATTCTATGTGTAAGGTTTTTTATTTTTTATTTTTTTTTGTCTTTTGTCTTTTTTTGTTGTTGTTGTTGTTGTTTTTGCTATTTCCTGGGCCACTCCCGCAGCATATGGAGATTCCCAGGCTAGGGGTCGAATCGGAGCTGCAGCCACCGGCCTACGCCAGAGCCACAGCAACGCGGGACCCGAGCCGCGTCTGCAACCTACACCACAGCTCACGGCAACGCCAGATCCTTAACCCACTGAGCAAGGGCAGGGACCGAACCCGCAACCTCATGGTTCCTAGTCGGATTCGTTAACCACTGCGCCACGACGGGAACTCCTATGTGTAAGTTTTTGAGGGGTCTCCAAACTGTTTCTCACAGCAGTTGTACCCCCAGCATTTTACTTTCCCCACCAGCAATGTATGACGTTTCCAACTTCTCATGCTCGCCAATACTTGCTATTTTCTGTTTTTTAAAAAATTTATTATCGGAGTTCCCACTGTGGCTCAGCAGGTTAAGAACCTGACGTAGTGTAATTGTTCAAGCGTGTTAGCTAAGATATAGGTTTGGCTGCTCTAAAAAAGGCCAAAGTAACAGATAACAGGAGTTGGCCTGGGAAACATTTGAATAAACATGGCCTTGAGCTTCAGGTCCAAGAGGGAGATTCAGTATCCAGGTGAACAGGGAATGGAACCTCTGACCATCCTCACACCTGGTCCTTTTGGAAAACAGAGTCTAGACAGACAAAACCTTAAAAAGTAAGGCACATAGGACTATAAAAATAAGGAAGAAAAGCATAAGATTATCTTAAAGTCTCAGAGGCATAGCAAGCCTTCAAAAATTATTTATAAGATCCAGAGGAAAATTTAAAACACTTGTGGGAGTTCCCATCATGGCTTAGCAGTAAAGAACCCGACTAGTATCCATGAGGATGCAGGTTCAATCCCTGGCCCCACTTGGTGGGTTAAGGATCTGGTATTGCCATGAGCTGTGGTGTAGGTCGCAGATGCGGCTCAGATCCGGCGTTGCTGTGGCTGTGATGTAGGCTGGCAGCTGTAGGTCCAATTAGACCCTTAGCATGGGGACTTCCATATTCCATGGGTTTGGCCCTAAAAAAAAAAGACAAAAAAAAAAAAAGCTCTATGAAAGAAGAGCAGAAACGCATGAGAAAAAAACAGACTAAGATAAAAAGTGACAACTGAAATATTCAATATAGGCACAGCTCTCAGGAAATAATGATAAAGCAACCTTTTCAGTTTCTTACTGTCATTTTCCCTCATTTTATGTTTTAACATGAAAAATTTGAAGCATATATAGAAGTAGACAGAATGTTATAAACTCCCTTATTCCCATTACCTAGCTTTAACAATTTCGAGCTCACAACCCATTCATCTAAACCCTTACCCTCCTACCCTCCCTGGCCATTATTTTGGCCCCATCCCTGCTGCATCCTTCAGTTCTTCTAGACAATAGATCGGGAATTGGCCCACTTCTCACCAAATCCTCTTCTAGTCCAAGCCAGCCTCACCTGTTGCCTAGACAATCTTCACATCCAGCCAATCTTAGTTTCCATTTTTGTTTTCAACTCTTTTGTTATAAAATAAAAGGCACTGAAAACTGCCCAGAACAAATGTAGAGATTAGGAATTATTATAAAGCAAATACCTTTGTAACCACTGCTTAGAATAAGAAATGCAATTTTGTCAATGATCCCAAAGTGCCCCATCTGTGCCCTCGCCACCTGCAAGACCCTCTCCCTCCATATTAATTTGCTAGAGCTACCACAAAATGGGCAGCTTACACAAAACAAATGTATCCCCTCACAGTTCTGGAGGCTAGATGTCCAAGATGAAGGTGTTGGCAGAGTCAGTTCCCACTGAGGCCTCCCTTCCTGGCTTGCAGACGGCTGCCTTCTTGCTGTGCCCTCACATGTGCTTTCCTCTGTGCATGTGTGTGCCTGTGCCCTGAACTCTTCCTGTAGGACACAAGTCAGATTAGGGTCCACCCTAGAGACCTTATGTAACCTTAATTACCTCTTTAAAGCTCTCTCTCTAAAAGCAGTTACATTCAGACAGTCACAGTCAGGACTTCAACATATGCATTTGGGGTGGGGCATAATTCAGTCCAATACACCTTCCAAATGTAATCAGTATCTTTCTTTCCTTCTTTTCTTTCTTTCTTTTTTCTTCCTTTCTTCCTTTCTTTCTCTCTTTCTTTCTTTCTTTTTTCTTTTTCTCTCTCTCTTTCTTTCTTTCCTTCTTTCTTTCTTTCTCTCTCTCTTCTTTCTTTCTTCTTCTTTCTTTCTTTCTTTCTTTCTTTCTTTCTTTCTCTCTCTTTCTTTTTTCTTTTTCTTTCTTTCTCCCTTCCTTCCTCCCTCCCTTCCTCCCTCGCTCCCTCCCTTCCTTTCTTCCTTCTTCCTTCCTTCCTTTCTTTTTCTCTTTCTTTCCTTTTGCTTTTTTTAGGGCCCAGGCTAGGGGTCAAATCGGAGCTATGGTTGCTGGCTTACGCCACACCCACAGCAACACCAGATCCCAGCCACATCTGTGACCTACACCATAGCTCAGAGCAACACTGGATCCTTAACCCATTGAGGGAGGCCTGGGACCAAACCTGCATCCTCATGGATATTAGTTGCGTTTGTAATCTACTGAAGCACAACAGGAACTCCACACTCTTGGTTTTTATAATATTTCTTATGGTCTCATCAACCAAGGCACCAGAGTTCAATCTTCCTGATTTCTTATTGAAATGTCACCATGTCTCTTTTAATCTATGGGCTTCTTTTCTAGTATTTTCTTTTCCTTAGGATTTATCTGTTAAAGAACCTGGGCTGTGTGGCCTGCCAAGTAGCCCAGGGTCTGGACTGTGTTGATTGCACTCATGGGGCAGCTCAGCATCTGCTTCTCTCCTTTGAGTTTCCTAAAAACCAACAGCTGGATCCAGAGACATGAACAATTTGATCCCTTTGGCAAGACTATAAAGAGTGGTATGTCAGATCAGTTTTCCTTTTTTTTTTTTTTTTTTTTGTCTTTTTAGGGCTGCACTGGCATCATATGGAGGTTCCCAGGCTAGGGGTTGAATTGAAGCTGCCATTGCTGGCCTACACCAGAGCCACACTTCCGAGCCGTGTCTGTGACCTACACCACAGCTCATGGCAATGCCAGATCCTTATCCTTTTCTTTTCTTTTCTTTTTTTTAGTTTTCTTGAAATATAATACTCATGTAACCAATTTCACCCATTTAAAGCATACAGTTCAATGAGTATTGGTCTATGTATACAGTATACAACATCACATATGGTTTTATAGCCCCACAGTGTATGTAGTACCCCAAGTTTATAAATATAGACAGCACCATCATCAAGTTATAAAATATTTCTATCACCCAGAAACCACCCTGCATGGCTCTTTTGCAGTCCATAACTGCCTTTCCCTCAGTCCTGGTTCCTAAAAACCACTAATCTGCTTTATGTCACTATTGTTTTCCTCTTGCAGAATTTTATATAAATATCCTAATTATAGTCTTTTCTGTCTGGCTTCTTTCACTTCTGTCAGAATGCATTAGGATTGAGCCATGTTTTTGTGTGTATCGGTAGTTCATTCATTTTTATCTCAGAGCAGTATTTTGTTATATGGATATATCACAATTTATTTTCTATTCATCCGATGATTGACATTTAGATTGCTTACAGTTTGAGCTATTGGGAATAAAGCTACTATGATAATTTGCATACAAATCTCTCTATGACATGAGTTTTCATTTCTCTTGAGTAAATACCTAGGAAAGGAACCACTGGGTCATTTGGTAGGTATATATTTTACTTTATGAGAAAAGGACAATTTTCTTCATAATGTGTCTGTACATTCTGAGCAGCACAGCTGAGACTTCCCATTGCTCACCCTCCTGGCTAACATTCAGCATCGTCGTCTTTTAATTTTAGTTTTGCTCATGAAAGTGCAATGCTATTACATTACGATTTTCAAGCTTCGCTTCTCTAATTATTAATGTCGAGCATTTTTATGTTTTTCACATATATGTATGTGTATGTGTCTAAAGCTTTTTAACATAGTTTCATATTAAAGTGCAGTTGATTTACGTGTTGTACCAATTTCTGCTGTATAGCAAAGTGATTCGATCATACACATATGTATACATTCTTTTTATATATATGCTATTTTCCATCATGGTCTATCCCAAGAGATTGGATATAGTTCCCTGTGCTGTACTGTGGGATCTCATTGCTTATCCATTCTAAATGGAATAGTTGGCATCTATTAACCCCAAACTCCCAGATCATCCCACTTTGTAAATCTTCTTTAGTAAGATGTCCAAGTTTTTTCCGATTTTATTTATTTATTTATTTACTTATTTATTGAGGTCGAGTCGATTTATAACATTATGTAAGTTTCCGGTGTATAACATAGTGATTCACAATTTTTAAAGGTTATCCTCTATTTATACTTAGTCAGTTTTAATTGTCTTATTAATATTATTATTTTTGCTTTTTAGGACCGCACCTGTGGCATATGGAGGTTCCCAGGCTAGGGGTCGAATCAGAGCTACAGCTGCTGGCCACAGCCACAGTCACAGCAACACAGGATCCAAGCCGTGTCTGCAATCTACACCACAACTCACAGCAACCATGGATCTTTAACCCACTGAGCAAGGCCAGGGATTGAACCCGCAATCTCATGGTTCCTAGTTGGATTTGTTTCCACTGCTCCACGATGGGAACTCTGCAATCATGATTTTCTAATGCTATCATTCCTTCTGTATTAACAGGGATGCTTCTCTAAAAAAATAATTTTTCCTCATAAAGCTATTTGTTTACCTTAAAATACAGTCGATTTCAGAAAGGCAGTACAGATGCTTGAGTCATTCCATCAATTTTCAGAATATTAACTCTGCTTGCAGATCAGTGTATTTCATACCATCCCAACCTTCTATAACAAACACAAAAGAAAAAAGCTGTGAGGAATTACCCCAAAATGCTAAAGTTACTTTCTTTTGATATTGACATTTTGAGAGAGGATTTTCTTGTTACTACCTCCTGGAAAGACCCATGCCAGGCTGTTAACTATAGCTCTCTGTGGCTGGTGGGGCTGTGGGTGGTTTCCTTTTCTTCCTATTTTGTCTGTGTTTTCTAAATTTCTACAATAAATCATACTATTAACAAAACGGGACATATCATACACAGTATACATCTAATATATGTATACATCTAGACATACTGTATACATTTACAGTATACATCTAAGTCTATCCATCAATCAAGTCTTGGATACTCTCTGTCCTCAAGTTACTCTTCTCACAATAGGAAATCTATGTTGCTGGAATAAAGCATTTCCTCTGGTTTCACTGTCATAGAAGTCATATTGGTACCTTTTGGGTTTTTGCCACTTGAAGACAAAACTGTAATATTCAGTGTGCACCCAGAGCAGAGGGATTAAGGAAGAATCTCTCTTGTCTGGGCTCATCCAGGCCTTGAGCTCCAGTGTCCCTGGATGGACAGAGTGTGTTGAAGCCTGCAGCTGCCCATATACGTGTGCTCGGGCTGCCATAGCATTGTGCCACAGATCGGGTGGCTGGAACCAGAGATATTTATTTTCTCTTAGTACTGGAGGCTGGAAGTCCAAGATCAAGTTGTAGGCAGGTTGATTTCTTCTGAGGCCTCTCTCCTAGACATGTAGCTGTCTGTCTTCTCCCTGTATATTTATATCATTTTCCTTCTGTACCTGGCTGGGTCCAAATCTCTTCTTCTTCTTTTTTTTTTTTTTTTTTTGTCTTTTTGCCATTTCTTGGGCTGCTCCTGCGGCATATGGAAGTTCCCAGGCTAGGGTCGAATCAGAGCTGTAGCCACAGGCCTATGCCACAGCCATAGCAACGCGAGATCTGAGTCGCGTCTGCAACCTACACCACAGCTCATGGCAACGCCGGATCCTGAACCCACTGAGCAAGGCCAGGGATCGAACCTGCAACCTCATGGTTCCTAGTTGGATTCCTTAACCACTGCGCCACAACAGGAACTCCCAAATCTCCTTTTCTTATAAAGAAACCAGTCCTATTGGATTAGGGCTCACGCTAAGGACCTTATTTAACCTGCAATACTTCTCTAAAAACCCTATCTCCAAATACAGTCAAATTCTGAAGTACTGTAACCCAGCAGGGCCTTGGGGGGCTCCTGGGCACAAAAGCCTTTCTAGGTCCCCCTTTTCTTGCTTTTAGGAAATGCGTCTCATTCAGCTTCCATGACTTTCCCTGAGTTCCAAGGGGCAGGTCCAGAGAGTTGCTGATCAGGGAAGGGAGGGGATGCAGAGACGGGGAGGAACAGTCAAGCAACCACAGTACAGCCTTGGGGCAAAATCCTGGTCCCCTCTCAAGGGACGCACATCATGATGTAGGCATCTTATAAACCTAAGAGAAAAGTTCCATTCCTTATGCTGCTTTTAGAAACTAATATTTTAAAACTGAACAGCTTAGAGGCCTTCCTTATGCTTCTCCCTGGCTTAATGGCACCCTAAACACACTCACCCTAAGCTAAAGATTAGGCACCCTGAGCACAATTGCCTGTGGATGAAAGATTATTAGCATATGATTTTTTTCAAGAACCGTCCTCGTTTGTTCTAATCTCTGAATAATACCCACTTTTCGCGCGTGCTGTTATTCTAGGCAATAACCCAGAAGACCACCAGCGTGATTATACTGAGATCGCCTGACTTCGATGACTAAGATTCCCCCTGAGAAAGAAGAATGTGTTTTGGCCTTCAACCCTGATTCTGCTCCGGAATCCAGCTTTTCTCCTTTTGACTATCACACTCCCAGAAATCCTTCCCAATGGAGGGCACAGTCTTTAAGGCATTAGTTGGCTGTGGCCTCCTTTGCCTGGCAAAGCAATAAAAAAAAATAAAAATAAAAATAAAAGTAAAATAAATAAATAAATAAAAGCTCTCTTTTCTTCCTTCACCCAAAACTCTGTCCCCGCATTTCTATTCGGCAACAGTGGACTCCAGAGGCTGAGTTTCGGCAACAGTATTGGTGAGTTAGGACTTCAACATACACCTTTGAAGGAACACAGTTCAGCCCACGACACTGTTCACTGCCTATGGTGGTCCCATTTTTTTGTTTTGTTGTTTGTTTTTTCCCTCTTGGAAATGATGGTGCTTTTGTAGAAAGCATCTCTTTCCCAGGGAAGTAGGTCTGGCCAACTCACCTGAGTGACCTCAGAAAGTCTTAAGTAAAATGGATTCAAAAGTTCCAAGCCCAGTTTCCAGATCACGGCTAGTTTTCATGCTGGAGAGCAGATGAAAAATGTCTCCATCTTTGCCATAATGACCTCTGCCAGCCAGCCTGCTGGTCTCGCTGAAATCTCTCACAGTTCCCTGAAGCCATAATGTCAGAGTCAGCCCTGCTTCCTTGCTGGGTCCAGATTCTACAGCTTCCTTTTCATCTTGCAGCTGTAATTTCTCTTTTTTCTTTTCCACTTTCTCTTCCTTCCTTCCTTCCTCTGTCTCTCCCTCCCTCCCTTTCTTTCTTTCTTTGCTTTTTAGGGCCACACATGTGGCATAGGGAGGTTCCTAGGCTGGGGGTCAAATTGGAGCTGCACTGCCAGTCTAGGCCACAGCCATAGCCACACCAGATCCAAGTTGCATCTGCAACCTACCCAGCAGCCCATGGCAAAGCTGGATCTTTAACCCACTGATCGAGGCTTGGGATGGAACCTGCATCCTCATGGTTACTAGAGTTCACTACTGCTGAGCCACAACAGGAACTCCTGCAGCTGTACTTTCAACTTAAGAGGTTGTTCAGGTCCTCATGCTAAGAAAAAATATTAGCACTGCTTTCCAATCATCCTTAGCTATTTTTCCCTCCCTATTTTCTCTCTGTGGTAAGGAAGGCAGAGGTGAAACAGGCAGATGTTCAGTTCATGAGTTGCTCTCATGGCTACTTTTAAATTCCACTTTTGAAGGATGGAGAAATTGCACTGGCACCCCAGGCTGAGCGTTATCAATGTTGATTTGCATGTAAGAAAACCTGAAGCAATTGTGAAAGCAAACAGGCAAATGAGAACAGGTTTGTTTACAGCAACTGCAGACATGTCTCACATTTACTTTTCCACAAAAGGCCAGAATGTAGTTTTCTCTTCTGTGTGTAGGTGGTAATCTATGCACAGCTCTTTACATCAAAATCAGGCTGAAGGTTATGCATTTGGGGAGCCTTCTTTAAGAAAGAGAATGCAAAAATATATATATTACTTTTGCAAACTTTCCAAAAACATGTGATCTTACGCATAAATTGCTAGCCCATGCCTCACCCCCACTACATACCCAGAGCCCCTGATGGCCTTGGAAGAACCCCCGTACAAACGGGAGACCCCGACGTGTAGTCCAAAGCTTATGTTTTATTAACTTCTTAATAAACATGCTTCCAGTTATAATGAAGCATTTAGATGTTGACTTGTTTATTGTTTTCCTCTCTCAGCTGGGGCTGGAACCACAGTCCTGAGTTCATCGCATGTAGCTCACGTTCTTAGCACTGGGCTGGTTTATAGCAGACAGTCAATAAATATTTGTTAAAAGAAATTGACAACTGGAAGTGATCTTGGAGAGAGTGCAGTGAGTAATGGCCTGGAGTGAGATCTTAATTCTCTGCTTGGGAATTGAACCTGGATGAAAACCAGGAATCCTAGCCACTAGACCAGCTAGCAGCTAAAAGCCAAATTGCCCTGATTCTTGCCCCCTGTTGAAAGCAAGAAGGTTTCAAGGAGGCAAAACTCTGAAAACGGGTATAAAGTTTATTGTTAGAGCCACAGTACAACCTGTGGGAGAGCACAGAGAAGTAGTTTAAGACACAGCCAAGGCAGTAATACACACCCTAAAGAGGAGCGAGGGTTTGGGCATCCCCCTGAGTGAGGAGTGAACCAGAGAGGTGATTTGAATCACTTTATATAGCACAGTTCTTCCAGGTCTTTGTTTTCCTTGGGCTAATTATCTTGTTTTATTTCTCACACCTGACTGGACATAGGACCCTCCCCAGTTCGCATGCGCATCTTTGGGCAAAGATGGATTTCAGAGCAAAGGGTGCTGGGACAGTATCAAGACTTATGACCTGGTGCCCCCTCCCTCTCTGACCTCTAGGAGTCTTACTGCACATGTGTAACTGGGGAGATCTCCTTGACCCCAGGAGTGATTGAAATGGTCGTCTTAAATTTCTACTCCAGCAGAGCTCAGCTCCTGCCATTGACTTTCTCCTTGATGTGTCAAAAAAAAGCAAGGCCCAGTGTAGTCAGCCCACAAGTCCCAGCTGTTCTCAGCCCAAGGGCCCATCATCTTACCTCCTACCTCAGAAGGTAAGAAGGAAGGATGAATCTGACGATGGACCCCAATGCAATCGTGCTTATACAGCATGGAGAGAGCTGAGCAAGGTCAAGGGGGCTAACAGATGTCCTTGGCCATTCTGTTCCAAGGGAGCACAGGCCAGCTTGCCCAGGAATTGGCTCCTCCCTAACATCCCTCCCAGGGTCTCCCATGACAGCTGAGACCTTTCCTCTACTGAGAGTGTTGCACATGGCCTCCGGTGCCCTGCAAGTCCTTGGCCCAAGGCCTGCAGCTGTGGGGGCCTCAACCAGGTCTGGGGTTGGGTGACCTTTGGAAAGAACTTCAAGGCTATTCTTTAGAATAGACTTGTCTACAGAAGACATAATAACCAGTGACCTTTTCCTGAGGACACTCTCAGAGTTGTCACTGGGAGAAGGCCTGCAGCATTGTGGCTAAAAACCTACCTCCCCTGTGAGCTTAAAATACCTCCTGACAGTCCCCTGACGGAAGGCTCCCAGGCAGGAGCAATCTGTAAGAGCAGTCATCTCTCAGCAGTGACCTCTGGATAAATTCACAATGAGAACACAACATCTCTTTATAAGATGGGTCATCAGCAGACCCCATCGAGAGAACAGGGTGTTGTTTTTGTGCAGCGTTGGGTTCTTTGTGGGAGCTCCCAATACATTGTTGAAATGTTAATAATGCATTTTCATTTCTTTGTCTCTGCCTCAGGCAACATTGCTCTGATGCTTTCAGGACTGGGGCATGTGAGCTAGGGTTAGGACCTTAATTATGACATGATATTAGGCATATTTAGAAAAGCCAGAGTTGTAAGAGGAAGGAATGTAATAACAGGGATTTAGAGATTAAAGCAATTTAGGAGAGAGAATACAAACAATAGTAATGGAAATGAAACTTGACATGGATCTTGATAAAATACTGCAGTGCGAAAATACAAGAATATGCAGAAGGGCTCCTCCATGTTCTAATGGGACCTGGCTGGAATAACCCAGAGGTTAGAGCGGGGCTTTTGCAGTCTGAATCTCTGGGTTTGAACCCCACCTCTGGCTCTTACTAGTTGTGTGCCCTTGGGCAGGTTCCTTAACTTATCTGACTCTATTTTCCACATCTGCAAAGAAGGGCCTAATAGGAGTACCCACTTCAGAGGGTGGGTGAGGTTTCCATGAGATAATATGTGTACATTTTTAACATTTTTCTGGCCCTTAGCACTTAGCAAAGGGTAGCAATTATCACCAGGAAAATACAGCACATTTAGAATTATGGGTCAAGTCTTTCCACTGAAAAGCAGTATGTTTTGTAGAGAAGGGATCTGAGCAGTCTGACTTCAATGCGTGTTCCAGGCAGAGGGAGAAATGGGAGTGCAAGGTGTTGCAAGTGTTTTTCAGATACAGAAAACAAAACAAAGCAAAACAAAACACTAGGTAACTGGTGATTCCAGAAGACAGCAAAGAAACCACATGTGGGATGGTTAGTAAGAAGGAAGAAAGGAAAGAAGGAAGGAAAGAGGAAGAGAGGAAAGAAGGGAGTAAACTTGGAAAATATCTGTTTATAACAGCATGATGAAGAAAGGGTCACCCACCAGCAAGGAGCATAATTTTCTTCTGGTTGGAAGAAAATTATGTGTGTGCAGGAAGAGCCTGGTAGAGGGAAGGCCCAACCCCCTAAGGTTCTGGGGACACTGGTTTGCCTGTCTGATCAGCTGGGAATACTTCTTCCCACTCAGAGACCTGCAGGGAGTCACACGAATCCATGCTCCCCAAAACTAGGTCTGCTGAACTTGGTTTGGCTGCAGATTTTGAAGCAGCCCAGGAACTCAGCTTCAGCCTTTCACAGCAAAGTTTTGAAAGTGGTCCTTTCTGCACAGGGACCCAGAGGGAGATACACCTATTTGTGTTCTCAGAAGTGGGCCCGCTGACCTCAGTTAGACTGCTGATCCTGACACTACCCTGCACTGGCTCCAGTGCCTTACAGCCTTGGTCTGGCAGCAATCTTATCTCCCAAGGAATCTGGAGGGAGTCACCCCTGTCCATGCCCCTGGAGTCAGGCCTGCCAGTTTTGATTCATCTGAGGATCTGGAACAGCCCTGTAATGTGGCTCCAGCCTCTCTTAGCCATGGTCCAGGAATGGTCTTACTTGTCAAGGAACACACCGTCTATGTCTCTGGAGGCAGCCTGAAAGACCTCAGCTCCAGCTGTGAACCCTGAAGCATCCAGGAACCAAGTGATTTGGTTCCAGCCCCTTTCATCTGTGGTCTAGGACTGATTCTGCCTGCCCAGGGATCTGCTGAGAATGCTCCAGGGGAATCCTGCAGGAGCCACACTCATTTGTGGACCTGGTAACAGGCCTGCCATCTGCAGACACTGAAACTGATTTTTGTCCCAGTGCCAAGGTCCTAGAAGCCACCCCATCCACCCAGATGCCAGACAGAATCCACACCTGCCTGAGCCCCTGGTAACAGACCCACCTACGGCAGACCTCACTGCAGACCTGCCATTGGTCATGGAACTCAGCTTCAACTTTGTTCAACTGCAAGCCCAAAGGCAATTTCTTCAGCCTGGGGATCCAACAAGAGAAGGTCTTTACCTGCAAAACAGTCTATAAAGACTAAAAGAGGTGTTTGCTCCTAAAAGAGGTGAGTCATTTTGCTGTACACCTAAAACTAATACAACATTGTAAATCAGCTACACTTCAATTAAAAAAAAAATGAAAACAGACCCCAAAAAACTCCTTAGCACCCTCCATTATACGAGGACACTATGAGAAGTCTGCAGTCCAGAAGAGGGCCTTCGTTCAACCATATGGGGACCCAATCTCAGACTTCCTGCCTCCAAAACTGTGAGGAATAAATTTCTGCTATTCAGAAGCCACCCCATCTGTGGTATTTTGTTCTAGCAGTCAAAAAAAGACTAAGAAAGGAACCAAAAAAAAAAGAAGAAGAAGAAGAATTAAAAAGAATGAAGAAAGCATACAGAACCTGTAGGATACCATCAAGCAACAAGCACACATTACGTGGGTTGAGCAAGAGAAGAGACAGATAAAGGGGCAGAGAGTTTATTTAAAGCAACAACAGCTGAAAAATTCCAAAATCTTAGGAGGGATACATCTAACTGGAAAAAAGCTCAAATGATCCCAAGTAAGATCAACCCAAAGAACATTACCCTAATACAATATAATCAGATTGTCAACAGTCAAAGACAAAGAAAGAATTTTGAAAGTAGCAAAAGAAAGAGACAAATTACTTACAAAGGAACTCTCATGAAGCTATCAGAATATTTCTCAGCAGAAATCTTGCAGACCAGGAGAGAGGGGTATGATATATTCAAAATGCTGGGGGGGAAAAAAAAAAAAACATGACAACCAAGAATACCATATGCAGCAAAGCTGTCCTTTGAAGACTGAAGCATAGATAAAGACATTCCCTAATAAAAGCTGAGGAAGTTCATCACCACTAGACCTGCCTTAAAGAAATGCTAATGAGAATTCTTCAAGTTGAAATGAAAGAATGTTAAGTAACCACATGAATACCCTTGTCTTTTAACGTTTATATTAGATTTAAAAATGATTTATATAACACCACTTATTAGAGTATTTTAAATTTGACTTTATATTTATATTTATAAAGTCAAATTTAAAATACTCTAATAGTTAAGTGGTGTTATATAAATCATTTTAAAATCTAATATAAATGTTAAAAGACAAGAGTATTGAAATAATTAGAGCTATAATAATCTGTTAATGGGTACACAATATAAAAAGATATAAAATGTGCCATCAGTAGCCTAAAATGTGGCAGAGGGAGAAGTAAAACTATACGGTTTTTGTATGAGATTGCAATTCAGTTGTTAGCAGTTAAAAACAACTATATAAATATAAGATGTTTTATGTAAATCTTATAATAACCATTAAGCAAAAACCTATAGAAGATGCAAAAAAGATATAGAGAAAGAATCAAAGCATACCACTACAAAAAAAAATCAACAAATCACAAAAAGACAGTAAAAAGAAAGAAAGGAACAATGGGACCATAAAACAGAAAACAAATAACAAAATGGTTATAGTAAGTCATTACCAATCAATAATTTTTTTTGGGGGGGGGAGTCTTTTCTAGGGCCACACCTGCAGCATATGGATCCCCATGCTAGGGGTCTAATCGGAGCTGTAGCTGCCAGCCTACACCACAGCCATGGCAACATGGGATCCGAGACATGTGTGCAACCTACACCACTGCTCACAGCAATGCCAGATCCTTAACCCACTGAGTGAAGACAGGGATCAAACAGAAAACCTCATGGTTCCTTGTGGTATTTGTTACCCACTGAGCCATTATGGGAACTCCACCAATAATTATTTTATTCAATTATTTTATTTATTACTTTATTTATTTGTCTTTCTGTCTTTTCTAGGGCTGCACCCGAGGCATGTGGAGGTTCCCAGGCTAGGGGTCTAATTGGAGCTGTAGCAGCCAGCTTACACCACAGCCACAGCAATGCCAGACCCTAGCTACCTCTGTGATCTACACCAGAGCTCATGGCAATGCAGGATCCTTAACCCAGTGAGCGAGGCCAGGGATTGAACCCACAACCTCATGGTTCCTAGTGGGATTCGTTAACCACTGAGCCATGATGGGAACTCCTCAATAATTATTTTAAGTGTAAATGGGTCAAATTCCTAATCAGAAGACTAAGCATGGCTAAATGGATTTTAAAAAGACATTGATGAAAGAAATTGAAGACAAAAATGAATGGAAAGAGATCCTGTGTTCATGATTGAAAGAATTAATATTATTGGAGTTCCTGTCATGGCTCAGTGGAAACAAATCTGACTAGCATCCATAAGGATGCAGGTTCAATCCCTGCCCTTGCTCAGTTGGTTAAGGATCCAGTGTTGCCATGAGCTGTGGTGTAGGTTGCAGACATGCCTTGGATCCCAAGTTGCTGTGGCTGTGGTATAGGCCTGCAGCTGCAGCTCCCACTTGACCCCTAGCCCAGGAATCTCCACATTCTGCAAGTGTGGCTCTAAAAAGACCCCCCAAAAAATTAATATTATTAAAATATTAATACTACTCAAAACAATGTAGATATTCAATGTAATATCTATATAACTTTCAGTGCCATTTTTTCACAGAAATAGAAAAGAAAACCCATAAAATTCCTAGGGATCCACAAAAAAACCCAAATAGCCAAGCAATCTGGAGAAAGAAGAACAAAGCCAGAGGCACATTTCCTAGTTTTAAGCTATATTACAAAGCTGTAGAAATCAAACAGTATAGAATGGAAATAAAAACAGAAATATAGTTTGGCAGAACAGAATGGTGAGCACAGAATAAAATGGCACATGTATAGTCAATTAATCTTTAACAAAGGGACCAAAAATATGCAATGGGAAAAGGATAGTTTCTTTGATAAATGTGTTAGGAAAACTGGATAGCCACATGTAAAAGAATGAAATCAGACCCTTATCTTACATCACTTACAAAAGTTAACAGAAAATCGATGAAAAATTTGAATATAAGACCTGAAACCATAAAACTCTTGGAAGAAAACATAGGAGAAAACTCCTTGACACTGATTTTAAAAATCTCAGGATTTTTTTAATACGATGCTTAAAGCAAAAGAAACAAAAGCAAAAATGAACAAGAGGGAAATAAAAAGCTTCTGTACAGAAAAGGAAACAGAGTGAAAAAAACAACCTACCAAACGGGAGAAAATATTTGCAATTTATGTATCTGATAAGTTAATATTCTAAATACAGCAGGAACTCATACAACTCATTAGCCAAAAAATAATTTGATTAAAAAATGGGCAAAGGATCTGAATATAAATTTTTCCAAAGAAGACATACAAATGGCCAACAGGTATATGAAAATCTGCTCAACATTACTAATCATCAGGGAAATGCAAATGAAAACCACAATGAGATATCACCTCATACCTGTTAGGATAGCTATTATCAACAAGACAAGAGGTAAATATTTACAAAGGGTGTGGAGAAAAGGGAATTTTTGTATACTGTTGATGGTAATGTAAATTGGTATAGCTATTACAGAAAATAGTATGAAGTTTTCTCAAAAAATTAAAAATAGATCTATCACATCATCCAGCAATTCTACTTCTGGGTATATATTCAAAAATTAAAGTAGTATATGGATAGACTGCACTCCCATGTTCATTGTGGCAATATTCACAATAGCCAAGATACAGAAAAAACATAAAGCATCCATGAGTAGATGAATGGATTTTAAAAAATGTTGTCTATACATACAATGGAATATTATTCAGCCATAAAAAAGAAGCACGTCATGGCTTTTGCAACATGGATGAACTTTGAGGACATAATGCTAAGTGAAAGAAGACAGGCACAGAAAGGCAAATACTGTGCAGTCTCACCTATATATGAAATCTTAAAAACTTGTACTCAAAACCAGAGAGAACAATAGTTGCTAGGTGGATAGAGAAATGGGGAGATATTAATTAAAGGGTACAAACTTCCAGTTATAAGATGAATAAGTTCTGGGGAATCTACACACAGCATAATGATTACAGTTAATCATACTGTAGTGTATACTTGAAGTTTGCAGAGAGAAGAGATCTTAAGTGCTATCAGAACAGGCATACAAAAGTTCCCATCGTGGCTCAGCATTTAACGAATCTGACTATCATCCATGAGGACGCAGGTTCGATTCCTGGCCTTGCTCAGTGGGTAAGGATCTGGCATTGCCATGAGCTGTGGCATAGGTCACAGATGCGGCTTGGATCTGGCATTATGTGGCTGTGGGTAGCATAGGTCACAGGCATGGCTTGGATCTGATATTGCTGGCTGTGGGGTAGGCTGACAGCTACAGCACTGATTAGACCCCTAGTCTAGGCATCTCCATATGCAGTGGGTGCGTCCCTAAAAAGCAAAAACAAACAAACGAAAAATCCAGGCACACATACACACAAATGGAAGACATTCTTTTTCTTTACTAATATTCATTTAAAAAGAAAAAAAATTGAAAAAATAATCCCCACTCCTTTTTTTTTTCTTTTCCTTTTTTTTTTTTCCTTTTTGGTCTATTTGGTTTTATTTGTGGTGGTAATTGTGATTAACGTCTGAAATGTCCTTGTTTCTTTGTGCGCTCGTTTCTGACATCCCCACCCCATGTAACTATAATCTATATGAGAGCAGGGAACACGATTACTTGGGTCATTACTTTATCCTCATAGCTGATACAATGTATTGCACATAGTAGGCTCTCAAAAAATATTTGCTAGATGAATGAATGTACACGTTAGCAGGAGTTAGCCATTTGAGTGCGCCATCTACACCAGAGGTAATGTATCTTTCTGATACACAATATCCCTCTCTGTTAGAATGGGGATAGGGTTTCACAAACTGCCATGTGAATTCAGTTGAGCAAAACAAACAGAGACTGTGGATGGATGAGTTTCAAATCAACAGTTAAAGAAGCAATAATCAGGCTGGCATGTATTTCCAGGAACAGAGGCTTGAGATGAGTGTTTTGGGAAGAAACGACCAGCTATGAATTAGGGACTCTGGGGATGGGGCATTAGACCCATATAGGAGGTGCCTGGTGTGGTTTGGGGTTCGTTTGGGTGAAGAGGATGAAAAGACTGTTGAGTAGATCGTAGAAGATCGTAAGATCCTCAAAGATTATCTATCCTCAGGGCAAATGCCAATAGGGAGGGAAGCTGCTCCCCAGCTGATCATAAAGAGGGGTGTCTGTGTATGGTATGAAATGTATCCTTTACTCACCGTGCATTATTCAGTGTTTCATCTGATCCAGATCAGCTTTCCTCCTGGGCTCCGATTTCATTATTCAAGAGTCGCTAAGCAGAGTCACAGCACTTGGCCGTTGCACTTACAATGGCAAGGTTCACTTTCTGAGCCTCTGCACAATCTGGAAACCACACAGAATCCTTGTAAACACAAATACCATATGGGCCGTTTCCTTGGAAGGAAGAAGATGAATAACTGAGTGCAAGCGGGGATTCAAGTCTTTCGGAGAGCAAAGCAAAGGCTTCTCAATGGGAACCACCTGATCAGACAGAGCATAGCAGGGAGACAAAGCTGCAATGCGGCCAACTGCCCTGACTTCTACCTTCTACTCTGCCACCACCTCATTCTAGCCACAAGGCCAGAAACCTGGGGCCATGCCCCTTACTGTGTGGCCAGGGATTCCACCGAAGGCAGAAAATGCTGGCTATGGGTTCAGGGCCATTTAGTTCCAAGAGTCACTCATTTCCAAGAGAATACTTTTGATTTTCAAGCAAAATTACCTTCAACCTTTATATATATTTTTAAGCATCAGGAGGGCCGGAAGTTGTCTACCAACTATCTTCTAAAAGTCCAAACTTTCTTTTTACAAGCCACTTCTCTTTCTTCTTTTTTTTCTTTTCCAGCTCACCTGTGGCACATAGAATTTCCCAGGCCAGGGATCTAATCAGAACAGCAGCTGTGACCTACAGTACAGCTGTGGCAATGCCGGATCCTTAATCCACTGTGCTATGCTGGGGATCGAACCTGAGCTGAGGCAGAGACAACACCAGATCCTGACCCCACTGTGCCACAGTGGGAACTCTACAAGTTCCTTTTCTAATAACAGTTGTTAACCTTGATTGGCTGTATATGTCATATTTTCTAAAAAGGACACAATGGGAAGAAATATATGCAGTAGTTGGGTTGAATATAAGACAAGATGACTTGGATTTATATTCAAGATCTATAATTACATGGTATTGAAACAAGAGAGACCTTTTCTTTGATGGATTGTGGTGATTTTAATATCACTAAGAAAAGGCAAATATATACTTGCCCATTCCTGTTTTTCTTTTGATTTTAGTGAAGTGAGATGAACATGAAGAATAAGATCAAAAGTGACCACAGCAAAGGTCAAAGTGAAGAGATAGTTTTAGGTTGAGGATAACACAGACCAACACTTTATAGTCATCCTTGTTCTCTTCGTGGCTGTATGCAACAATTTCCCCATCTCAACTAAAAACAAGATTCGATTCACTTAAGATTAAATTGATGGAAAATAGTATAGCTATACTGATTCACTCAAGATTAAGCACCCTGGAAAGGAATCACTATAATCTGGAAATTGTAATAGTGCGAAGAAATAGAATGGAAATTGGGGTGCAATTTGGAAGGAAGATGCGGTCATCATGTAAACGGAGGACCGAGCTGAATATTGAGGAAGAAAACACATCGTGCTTTTAAAGGGGTGCATGATTGCACGCGCCAAGCCAGTGAAATGCCCAGCTCATTGCACTTACTACCCAAGCAATCTGCATCGCAAGAGAGGCAAAGTGTGAGGCAGAGCAGCAGGACTGTGCAGTATCTGTTCTCTGTTGGAGAGGCTTTGGCTGCTTTGGCAGGTGGATTGGCTTTGCATCACCGAGGAACACCAAGAACAGGAAGGAAAGTCTGCGATGAGCTGGGATTGATCCATCAGGTTACACATGGGACAGGACTCTTCCCCGAGTGTAAAACTGGGTCTGTTCTCCTTGCCAGGTGAGGTTTAGATGCCGCAAAGCAGTTTCCAGGAGAAGGGCTGCTTGAATTGTGGAGATGCTTTGTTGGGGGGATAGAGTTGAGCCAGGATGGCTCAATGGATCATGAGTAGAACAGAGCTTCAAGGGCGAAGGAAAGGATGTAAGACCAAGACAGCCCTTTGACCTGTTCACAAATGTCCAAAATATGGACTACGAAAGGAAAACGAGAGGGGAACATTGGCCCTGAATACCGGAACCTTGAAATATGGTCTCATCTGCTCCCAACAGCAATGCCATGGTATAATATTATTTTTGTCTCTTTCCTACAAAAAGGTGGTGAGATCCATACAGATTGTGGTAGTGAATTTTATGTGTCACTTTCACTGGGCCAGGGTGGGGTCCCAGATATTTCATCAAACATTATACTGGGTTTCTATGGGGGTTATTCTATGCAATTAACTTTTAAATCATTAGCTTAAATAAAGCAAGATGGCCCTTCCTGTTGTGGGTGGGCTTCATCTAATCAGTTGAAGACCTGAATAGAGTAAAAGGGCAGATCCTTCCATGGCTGAAAGAGAATTCTTCCAACCTGATGGCTTTGGAGCTGTGACACAGGATTTTTCCTGCCTTCAGACTTGAACTGAAGATTCACACTTCCTGGGTCTTTTTTTTTTTTTTTTTTTTTTAATGGTCACACCCATGGCATATGGAAGTTCCCGGGGCTGGGGATTGAATCTGAGCCACAGCTGTGACCTACGCCACATCTGTGGCAACACAGGATCCTTAACCCATTTCACTGGGCTGGGGATGGAACCCATGCCTCTGCAGTGACCTGAGCTGCTGCGATTGGATTCTTAACCCACTGCACCACATTGGGAACTCTGACTTCCTAGGTCTTGAGCCTGCTGACCTTCACACTCAAACTACACCATCGACTCTCCTGGGTCTACAGCTTCTGACTCTCCCTGCAGATCTTGGGACTGGTCAGCCTACACACACACACACACACACACACACACACACACACTATTGGTTCTGCTTTTCTGGAGAACCCTAACACATGCAGGTTAAGGACACGCCCCAGTGATACAGATGATGGGCAATAGAGCCAGAATTCCAAAGCAAGCCTCTCTGATGCACTTTAAGTTCATGTTAAAATGTAAAGAGTTGATAACAGATAAACATTAAGAGATGATAACAGATAAGAAGCTGAGAGCAGTTCTAGAGGTATATGATGCTAGATTAGCATTAGGCAAAAGTGTAAGTTTCAGGACACTGAGATCATAAATGGACAGACAAGAGCTTTGAAGGAGGCTATAGCAATTCCTCAAATTTCTCCTGGGTTCACCCTCTCTTCTATGAGATGGGGAAAGGTGCTGTTAACCACCACTTCTCAAGCCCCTCCTACAGTCAAATATTTTCCACGCTCCAATGTTTATTATAGCTTTGCAGGATAGATATGATTGCTCCAATCTTGCATGGAAGTTCACACAATTAGCAAGTGATGAAGGCAGGATTCAAACTCCAGAGCCCATGCTCTTCCTATGAGGTCCGACCTGTACGTCAGGGACCTGATCCTGAAGCGATCCCAGCACCGGCCACCATCCTTCACATCCAATTGATGCTGATACTCTTCATAGGGTAACTTATAGCCAGACATGTGTAATATGTGACAGAAATATCATATCATTTCCTAAACCAGATCCTGGATTAATTTTAGCTTATTATTTAAGTAATCAGTAGGTATGGAATCTGACTAGAGAAAGAAGAGAAAACCAAAAAAGGGAGGAAATTATATCAAGGCTGAGACAGTCATGGCAACTCATGCTAAACAGGTGTTTGCTAATAATAACTCTGTTCAGGTGAGTTAGAAAAGTATAGGTTCTGAAAACATAATATAAAACTTAGCCACTTATAAGTACTGAGCCCTAATAATCACGAAAGAACCATTGTCATGAAGCCAGCGAGTCAATAGTATGAAATCTTTCCTTTGTGTTGGGCTTTCTGATAAGAAATCAAAGGGTGACACTCTTGGGCATATATCCAAACAAAACTTTCCTTAAAAAAGACACATGCACCCACATGTTCATTGCAGCCCTATTCACAATGGCTAAGACATGGAAACAACCCAAATGTCCATCGATGGATAATTGGATCAGGAAGCTGTGATATACACAAACACACACACACACAAACACACACAGTGGAATACTACTCAGCCATAAAAAAGAATGAAATGATGCCATTTAAAGCAACATGGGTGGACCTAGAGACTCTCATAGTGAGTGAAGTAAGTCAGAAAGAGAAAGACAAATACCACATGATATCATTTATATCTGGAATCTAATATATGGCACTGCTGAACCTTTCCACAGAAAACAAAGTCATGGACTTGGAGAATAGACTTGTGGTTGCCAAGGGGGAGGGGGAGGGGGAGGGAGTGGGGTGGATTGGGAGCTTGGGGTTAATGGATGCAAACTATTGCCTTTGGAATGGACTGAGAACTATGTCTAGTCACTTATGATGGAGCATGATAATGTGAGAAAATAGAATGTGTACATGTATGTGTAACTGGGTCACCATGCTGTACAGTACAAAAAAAAATGCATTGGGGAAATAACAATTAAAAAAAAAGGAAATAAGGAGTGAGGGACTGGAGTTGCAAGGGAGCAATGAGGTCCCTGGTGAGAAATACATCAAAAATAAAAGTAAAAAGTAAGCTTTATGTATACCTAATTTCATGGACTCTTAGACAATATCAACTATGAGATTCAATATTATTTTATGTACCACAAAGAAAGAAAAATTGCTGATGAGTGTAATTGAGAGACACCATGCATTATAAGATATTCTGAATTCAGACACATATATGTTTTAGATTCAAGTAAATATCATACATAGCAAAGATGGGGAATGAGAGAGAGAGAGACAGGGAGAGCGAGGGAACTCATTAATGTTCTCCCTCTCTCTCTCTTTTTTTTTTTTTTGGCTTTTTAGGGCTGCACCCATGGCATATGGAGGTTCCCAGGCTAGGGGTTGAATCAGATCTACAGCTGCTGGCCAATACCACAGCCACGGCAACACAGAATCCAAGCCACATCTGAGACCTCCAGCACAGCTCATGGCAATGCCGGATCCTTAACCTACTGAGTGAGGCCAGGGATCGAACCTGCAACCTCATGGTTCCTAGTCAGATTCTTTTCCACTGCACCACAATGGGAACTCCTCATTAATGTTCTCTTTCAAGGCCAAGAGTAAGAACAAGAATTTTTAAAATATTTTATCTTTATTTCCTTTTAAATTGAAGTATAGTTGATTTGCAATGTTGTATTACTGTGTACAGCAAAGTGATTCAGGTATATATGTATTTTTTCATATTATTGTCCACTATAGGTTATTTGGAAGTACTAAATAAAGTCCCCTGTGCTCTACAGTAGGTTTTCTTTTTTGCTTATCTGTTTTATATGTAGTAGTATGTATATCTTAATTCTGATTCCCAGTTTATCCCAACAAATATTTAGACAACAACCTTTGAATTCAAACTTGATCCAGCTCTGATCTCTATGTGACAACACCAGAATCATTTGGACACAATTATTTTTTCTTTTCTTTTCTTTTTCTGTAGAGCCACACCTGTGGCATGTGGAAGTTCTCAGGGTAGGGGTCGAATCCGAGCTACAGCTGCCAGCCTACACCACAGCCACAGCAAAGCCGGGATCCTTAACCTACTGAGTGAGGCCAGGGATTGAACCCACATCCTCATGGATACTAGTAGGGTTCGTTACTGATGAGTCACTATGGGCATTCCCTGGACAAAATTCTTAAGTACTAGGAAAATATAGACACTATTTTTCACATGAAAATACTTTCTACTACGTGGCAAGAAAGGAATATGTTTCAAACACAAATTTGCTCAAAGTTTGTATTTGTTGAGATTCTCTGGTGGCCTAGTGGTTAAGGATCCAGCAGTTTTCACTGCAGTGGCATAGTTCAATCCCTGGCCCAGGAACTTTTGCATGCTGTGGGCATGGCCCCCCCCCCCAAACAAAACAAAACAAAACAAAAAAGATGTTGTATTTGTTAGTTCCCACAAGATTTTGTAAAGAAAATTAAAACCAATTTTTATGTTGCTTTGATCTGTTTTCTTTCTTTTCTTTCCATTTTTTTTTCCTTCATGGTCAACTCACAGTTCAAAAGAAAAATTCTCCATCCATTAAAAAAAAATACTTTTTTTTTACCGCTTCAGAAAATGTCTTTCTATAGGTCATTCTTGTTCACCACCATCATTCTAATCTTTCATCATACACTTGAGAGGCTGAAAATGTCAACATTATATGTCAAGAACTTCAAAGACATAGGTTTCTACGATTTGACACTGCAGCCCTGAGACGGCAGAATGGGCTTTATGAAGAAATATGCTGTATTATTGTTCTTGTGCTTTGGGCATCTGTAACTCAGAAGCCTTGACTTGCCTTCTGGGAATCAAGCACACTCTTCTTCCCTCAGACAACTTCTCCGGAACCTGGGAAATACCCTCCCACTAAAGAATCTGCCCTTTTTATTTACAAGAATTTCAACAAGAAAATATTCGAAAGGAGTTAAGTGAAGGAAAAGAAGACAAATGGCCATGACTTTTTCAATGGAAGGCATGGTTACTGAAAGTTCTCCATTTTGACAATTGCTCAAAACCTTGTAGGATGTATTTGCCAAAGGGAAGATCTTCCCCTTAGGGGTTCTCGGGGTCTGTGATACCCCACCCCCTGAGTGGGATCAGTCCTCTTTCCTGACTGGCTGGGCCCGCCAGCTGGTGTGAATGGTGTTTTCTCCCACCATCCTTGGGTGTCTCAGGACAATGGTTCTCGCTAATTTGGGGTCACTTATATGGCAGTTGTTAGGAGATGTTCCCATGAAGGTGTCCTCTTTTGTAAAGCCCGGATTATTCATTCAGCAAATCATATGTAAATATACCTACACTACAGCTCACGGCAATACTGGATCCTTCACCCACTGAGTGAGACCAGGGATCACAACCACATCTTCATGGCTCCTCGTCGGAGCACACAATGGGAACGCCTTGATTTTTTAAGCCTACTACTCCAAAGTAATATCATATAGCAAACAAAATTGCACTATTGAAGAACATGTGAAAAATGGAGCTTGTTATTTCTAGTCTACACAGATCTCCAACATGTAACCATGAATGGAATATCGATGTTTCACCTGCATCCTACTTCTATGATACAGTTATGATAATTGTTGTATTTTTACTAACATTTGTTTAGAGGAGTTGGCAAACTACAACCTGTGGATCAAACCTGGTCTACCATCTGTTTTTGGATAGCCTGCTAGCTAAGAGAGGGTCTCACATTTGTAAATTATTTGGGGGGAAAAAGGCAGAGGAAGAATAATATTTCATGACTTATGAGAAAGATGAAATGTAAATTTCAGCATTTAAAACTAAGTTTTATTGAAACACAGCCACACCCATTCATTCAACCTGCTGTCTATACCTGCTTTGATGTTACCAAGACAGAGTCCAGCAGTTGTGACAGACTATAGACATACATACAAAAGTAAAACATTCACCGTCAGGTCCTTTACAGAAAAATGTTGCTACTCTCTGGTTCACAGCATCCTTCTTACTTGCATACAATATGGATGTAGATGGCTTGAGTTTTGAAGGCAGCTTTGAGATGGAATCACATATGATAAAGGCATCTATTTTAGATGTACAATGTGATGAGTTTTGACAAATATGGCAGTCATGTAACTATCACCAAAATAGATACAGAACATTTCTATTACTTTAAATGTTGTCTCGTGGCTCTTTTGAGGTCAGTCTCTTTTTCAAACCCATGACCCTTGGCAACCACTGATCTGCTTTATGTTATCTGTTCATTCCTTTTTATTGCTCGATACTATTCCATTGTACAGTTATGCCACAATTTGTTTATTCATTCATGTGTTGATGGACACTGGATTATTTCCAATTTGGGGATCTTATTAATAATGCTGAAAAGAACATTTCACATGAATCTTTGTGTGGGTGTATGTTTTCATTTCTCTTGGGCAAACACATAAGAATGGAATTGGTAGGTCACATGGTAATTACCTCATTTTTAGGAAGTTGTCAATCTCTTTTTCAACGTGGCTATATTATTTTGTAACCCCAGCAACAATAAATGAGAATCACAATTGCTCTACACTCTTGCCAATAGTTGATATTGTCAGTCTTTTTAATTTTAGTAATTCTGGTAGGTATATTGTGGTATACCATTTGGATTTTAGTTGTATTTTTCTAATGGTTAATGATTTTGAGCATCTTTTCATGTATTTGTTTGCCATCCATATTTTTTTTGATGAAATATCTGTTCAAATCTCTTGCTATTTTTTTTTACTTGTTAGGTTATCTTCTCTTTGTTGAGTTGAAATCTTTTTTTAATATATTCTGAATATAAACCTTTTAGCAGATATGTTTTTGCAAATATATTCATTTTATTAATGGTGTCTTTAAGAGTAATCTGTTTAATGAACGTGAAGTCAGTCAAGCCTTTCTCCTATGTTTTCTTCCAGAATTTTATGTGTTATGTTTTACAGTAGACCTACGAACCATTTTGAGTTAACTTTTGTATACAATGTTAGATAATGAATGAGATTCCATTGGTGGGGAGTGTGAACATATGGACAACCAATTGTTCTTGCACCACTTGTTGGAAAGATTCTCCTTTCCCCTTGAATTTTCTTGACACCTTTGCAAAAAAATCAATTAGCCATATATATTTGGGCGCATTTTTATACTCTATGCTACGTCTTTGATTTATTCATCTATATTTATGGTAATACAACACTGTATCACTGTAGCTTTATAAGAGGTATTGAATCTGGCAGTGTAAGTATTCTAGTGAAAGAACTTCATTTTTGGAAATTTGTCCTGGCTACTATAGGTCTTTTGCATTTCCGTATATATTTTAGAAAAGCCTTGTCAATTTCTATTTTTAAAACCTGTTGGGCTTTTGCTTAGGATGTGTTGAATGTATAGACTAACTTGGAAAGATGTGACATCTTTACAAATTTTAGTCTTCTATTAATTTAGTATATCTCTTCTTTAATTTTCAGGTTACAGATCTTATACGTATTCTGTTAAATGTATCCCTAAGAATGTCATAGTTTTGATCTATTTTAAACAGTATTGGTTTTAAATTACAATGTATAATCACTCCTTGCTAGTGTCTAGAAGTACAATTGAAGTCTGTATATTGATTTTTATCCTGCAACCTTACTATAAACTTCTTAGTTCTCATAGGGTTTTTGAAAATAGATTCCTTAGACTTGTCTATCTAGAAGATTATGTTGTATGCAAATGAGGACAATTTTTTTTTCTTCCCAATCTTTGTACGTCTTTTTTTTTTAACTTTTTTTTTTTTTTTTTTGGTCTTTCGTTGTTGTTACGGTTGTTGTTGTTGCTATTTCTTGGGCCGCTCCCACGGCATATGGAGGTTCCCAGGCTAGGGGTCGAATCAGAGCTGTAGCCACCGGCCTACGCCAGAGCCACAGCAATGCGGGATCCGAGCCGCGTCTGCAACCTACACCACAGCTCACGGCAACGCCGGATCATTAACCCACTGAGCAAGGGCAGGGACCGAACCCGCAACCTCATGGTTCCTAGTCGGATTCGTTAACCACTGCGCCACGACAGGAACTCCTCTGTACGTCTTTTACTTGAAGTTCTTGCACGATGGCCAGGCTAGGACCTACATAGTACGATGTTGATAGAAGTAGGGAGAGCAAACATTTTCACCCTGCTGTCAGTCCCAAAAAGGTGTGGGACTAGCTTAATGCACAGGAGCAACCCCCCCCTCCAAAAATATGGCATAAAAAATGTCATTTAGTCTGTGTCTTCTCTTGGCTCTACCTTCCTATATATTGGCATCATCATCAGGCAAATTTTCTTCACATGAAGTCCTCCAGCAGGTCCAGGTACACATCTCACTGTTTCAGCCTAGCGCAATGCTTCTTACCTGTGGGCAGTTTGTGCTCCTCTCCCCCCAGAGACATTTGGCAGTGTCAGGAGACATTTGGGGTTACCAGAACTGGAAACGAGGTAGTTGCTATTAGCAAAGAGTGGATTTGGACCAGGGATGCCATCAAACATCTTGCAATGAATAGGACAGCCCCTCACAACACAGAGTTAGCCGGACTTATATGTCAATAGCCATGGCTGAGAAATGACTCATGGATACTAGTGGAGTTCATTACTTAGTGGAAAGAGCCTCTTCTAGCCACCTTTTTTTTTTTTTTTGGCTGTTGTGTGCAGTGGCTTGATGTGAATCTCAGTTCCCAGGCCAGGGATTGAACCCAGGCTGCACTGGTGAAAATCCGGAGTCCTAACCACTAGACCACCAGGGAATGTCCCCACCCACCAACTTTTTTTTTTTTTAAAGGTATAACATTTTATTAACACTTACAATTTCACTAAAAATGCTGGCCATGCTTTATGCTCAGAATCTTGAAATAAAGACATATGGACAGAGCTTTAAGGGTGCAATGTGAAACACAGCATAATATACTAAAAATCTAAGGGGTAGTGTAACTACCTCTGTATACAAGTAGAGGGATGAGAACTGCAATGGGAAGAAAAGCTCAGGATGGCACAGAGGTCCTTTCCACCAACAATTTTTTTTTTTTTTTGGTCTTTTTAGGGCTGTACCCGTTGCACATGGAGGTTCCCAGGGTGGGGGTCAAATCAGAGCTGCAGCTTCCAGCCTCCACCACAGCCACAGCCATGCAGGATCCAAGCTGCAACCTACACAACAGCTCATGGCAACGCTGAATCCTTAACCCACTGAGCAAGATCAGGGATTGAACCTGCATCCTCATGGATGCTAGTCAGATTCATTTCTGCTGAGCCACAGTGGGATCTCCATCACCAACAATTTTAATGTAACTCCCAGGACTGATTCTTTTTCTTCTTTTTAGGGCTTCACTTGCAGCATATGGAAGTTCCCAGGCTAGGGATTAAATCAGAGCTGCAGCTGGTGTCCAACACCACAACCACAGCAACATGGGATCTGAGCCACGTCTGTGACCTACATCACAGCTTGCGGAAAGGCCAGATCCTTAACCACAGAGAGAGGCCAGAAGTTGAACCTGCAGCCTCATGGATACTAGTGGGGTTTCTTTCTGCTGAGCCACAATGAGAACTCCCCAGGATTCATTCTCATTGGACCAAATTGTGTCACATGCTCATCTCTGAACCAATCACCGTGGCTGAAGCATTAAATATAAAACTGGCCAGGTCTGGGCTGTTTACTGCTAGGGCTGGGCCTGCAATGTCACACCTACCCAGACCACAGGAACTATGGCAGGGGATAGCTTACCAAAGTTTAAATGAGGATCTGACATCAGAGGAAGGAAAAAGAAATGGGGTGAAGGTCAGAGGTCCCTGTTGTGGTATGGCAGTTAACAAATCTGACTAGCATCCATAAGGACGAAGTTTCGATCCCTGGCCTTGCTCAGTGGGTTAAGGATCCGGTGTTGCTGTGGCTGTGGTGTAGGCCAGTGGTTACAGCTCCGATTGGACCCCTAGCCTCGGAATCTCCATATGCCGCAGGTGTGGCCCTAAAAAGCAAAAACAGAAAAGAAATGGTGTGAAGGCAAGTAAAACTGATGTTCAAGAGATGACCCTTGGAGACTGGTAAGAATCAATCAGTCAGCTGAACAGACATCGAAGTCCTAACTATGGACAGACGTCAAAGTCCTGTCTAGGACTTGGAGGACAATGGAAGCAGGCCGAACCCCCAGCCCACGCCAGAAAGGGAGGCCTGGGGTACTCCACTACTCAGGGCCCCGTGGGTGCATATCAGCCACAGGACAAGTTCCATCCCAGCTTCACAGGCTTAAATTGAAACAAGAAGGAGATGGGGGAGTTCCCCTTGTGGCTCAGCAGGTTAAGAACCTGACTCGTATCCATGAGGATGCGGGTTTGATCCCTGGCCTCGCTCAGTGAGTTAAGGATCCGACTTTGCCACAACCTGCAGCTTCGTTTGCAAATGTGGCTCAAATCCAGTCTTGCTGTGGCTGTGGTGTAGGCTAACAGCTTCAGCTCTGATTCAGCCCCTAGCCTGGGAGCTTCCATATGCCAGGGGTACAGTTGTAAAAAGAAAAAAAAAAGAATAAATAAAGGAGCTGAGGTTGACTGGCTCTTTGTATTAGCTCAGACACTGGAATAGACTGAGGTGGCCTCTCGGGGCGGGGGGGGGGGTGTCAGTGACTCCAGATATAACGATGCAGAGAGAGAGAAGGTGGATACTTCAGAAATCTCAAAGGCACATGAGCATTTCTTGTTCATATTCTGGTAAAGGGAGTGTTTTCACTAATGAATCTGATTAATAACAGTGATTGTTCACAGAACTTCAAAAGCTGGTGATATTGTGATATGCAGTGATTATGTTTCAAAGTTCTTTTCTTTTGCTCTCTCGAGAAAGAAAACAGGCAGCACTGTATTTCTCAACAGCTCGATGTAAGCATAATGCTTAAATGATCACTTCATGGAAGGTGATACTTTTCTTTTATTCAGTGTTTTCCAACGAAAGGCATTCTTTGGGGGAAAAGCTCTCACCAAAGATCCATAAGGTAATAACATGGCCTCCATTCAATGTTGCTCCATCTAAAAAGTTAATAAACCTTCAGAAAACTATAAAGAAGTGTTATTACCAAAAAAAGGGCAGAAAGAAGGTAATGAAATTCTTGGGTAGGGGAGGAGGAAGTGTTTTTTTCCTTCTTTTGTCATTAAAGGTTAGAAAACACTACGACTTTTGAGATCCGTCTGGATGGAATATTGCAGACGTGCGATTAACACCAACTCCTAATGAATATTTCTGACTTAAAAGGCACCGAAGGACAAACGTATTTGTGTAATGAAAGTTTTGATCTCAGTACTAATGAAATGGGCTTTTACCACTATTCATTCTCGTCCTGGTTTCCAAGGGAATTAGGTTTTTGAATAAGGGAGCAGTTTGGAATTGATTTACAAAGTGCATGTGGGGACACAGAAAGGTGGGGACTTGCCCAAGATTATTACTGCACAAAAGAAACCTCCAAAGCGGTTTTCCCACTTACCTTTCTCTGCAATTGAAAATCCTTGGAGTTCTCGTTGTGGCTCAGCAGTAAAAAACCCAACTAGTATCCATGAGGATTTGGGTTCGATCTCTGGCCTCCATCAGCAGGTTAAGGATCCCGCGTTGCCATGAGCTGTGGTGTAGGTTGCAGATGCGGCTCAGATCCTGCGTGGCTGTGGCTGTGGCATAGACAGCAGCTACAGCTCTGATTAGACCCCTAACTTGGGAACTTCCATATGCAGCAGGTGTGGCCCCCCCCAAAAAAGAAGAAAATCAGAGGTTCTGGGAACATTTGAAGAGTTAAAACAGGGTAAGTTATTAATCTAGTTCTCTGCTGGTTTTTACATGTTTATATAGAAAAGTTCTTAAAAAGTATTCATTAGTGAACCTCAGAAACGTGGAAGCATCACTGTCTGAACACAACTGTAGGTTCTACTGGGCTTTGTTTATCCACATTTTTATTTCTACAGTTCTTAAGAAGTTCACTCTTCATTTTCTTTTTTCTTTTTTTTTTCTTTCTCTTTTTAGGGCTGCACTCAAGGCATACAAAGGTTCCCAGGCTAAGGGTCAAATCAGAGCTGTAGCTGCCAGCTTACGCCACAGCCACAGCAACACTGGATCCATGACCCACTGAGCGAGGCCAGGGATCCAACCGCATCCTCATGGAACTAGTCAGATTCATTTCCACTGGGCCACAATGGGAACTCCTCCTCCTTCATTTTCAACCCCTATCTACCTCTCCCACTGGCCAGGTTTTGAAAAGAGTCAGGAATGCACTGTCCACAGAAGGGACTTTAGGAGAGAAAATCCAATGGTTGTTCTTTTTTAGTTTCTTTGCTTTTTCTTAGGATTTGTTTGCTCTTTTCCTTGACCTCTTTTCCAGGATGTTTGTCAAGTTTATCCACTGTCTTCACATCACGGTGGGTCCAAGGTGAGTAAGCCTAGAGGAAAGAGGAAAAGCTACTGCAGGTTTAGCTGCTCTCTGGGTGTCTTTGAAGAGGAGGCTTCTCGTAGGAAGGGACAAAACCTTCTCCAGATGTAGCAAAGGGGCCGTGTATTAGTGCCATTGCATCTGGTCTTGGGAACAAATGCATTCAAAGAGCTCAACCCTGTTGAGACTCTCTTCCATCTTGGTTTCAGCTGCTCTTCCTCATTTTCTGAAACCTCCTTTCTCCCAGGCTGGCACATTGGCTGCCTAAACCTCCAGGACCCGGGTCTTTGTCACCAGAGGGGAAGCACGGTCTTACTCTAAAGTCCCAGTGTGGTCCCTTGCTCTGCCTCCTTGGGGTCTCGTGCTCACATTCTGTGGCCAGAGGAGCAGGGTACCTGATGGGCAACTCTCAGCAGGACCCTCGAGGTTGGAACGAAGGAAGAACTGCTTTCCCAAACCCATTTTTCTTGAAGAAAAGAAGTTCTAAATCTGAGCGCACAATTAACAAACTACATTTTACAGATTGTAAGACACGTTTTTCCTTCACATTTTAACATCTCTGAGATCATGATCAATGTCATGTCATCTTTGGTTGGCAGCATTTCTTTCCTTTTTTTTTTTTTTAGCATTACATAAAATAGTGGTTCATCTTATAATGGATGGCATCTTAGAGTCAATGAAATATGGGACGGCTGAAAGCACATGAAGGTCAAAAAAACAGTAGTAATAAGAGCAGACAAAAGCAACAATCGACGCAATTGCCTGGATCAAGAGAGAAAATGCCAAGGATCAAACCCTCGACACTAAGGGAGGGACATGGGGGTGAACACTGTCATGGTTTTGTAGGCAATGAACCTCAGCTTCTGTCACGGACTCAGACGAGTTGCCTAAGGGAAATTGTTCAACTCCTGGAGCCTTTATTTCCAGCTTAGGGGCTGACAGTTCGGAAGCTTATCTATTTCTCTGGAATGCTGTAACAGCTAAAGACTTAGCCCCCTGAGTGTGGGTCTCTTGCCTACACTTCTGTAGTATTCAGGACAGTGACTGGGGTGAAAGACAGGTGCCCAAGGAACCCCTTGTCAGGAGTTAAATATTCCACTCATCCAAGATCTGTACTGTTCATGAGTCACTTCCGTAACAGTATCTTCTTCCATCGGTTCTTGTTGCCCTGAAAACTGCAAAAGGGCACTGTGGAAGCAGAACCCAAATGACTTTGCAGAGCCCCTGCTGTGCCCTCCAAGTCTATTTTTAAGATTTATCTCCACTCAGAATTAACTAGAAGCAGGGGGTGGGGGAGCATGAGGAGAAGCAAATGCTAATAGCTGCATCATCTTACAACAAATTAAGCTCCAGTTCCCACAATGGCAAAATACACTAGGTGCATATTAACCAGGCAATTTATTGCAGTGACTTTTCTGAGGGTTGTTTTTGGTGTTGTCTCTGAAAGTGTTTCCAGACCCAATGTCTTTGCAGCCTTTTTTTTTTTTTTTTTTTTGAGAAATTCAAGTTTGGCTGAGCCAAGGTGACAGCATGCATACATTCTTGTTCATGCAAAAAGTCCCGTTGTTCCAACATGCCAGGGAAAACCAAATGGTGCTCTTGAGAGCGGGGGGATAACTGGGGGGATCTGAGGTACATGTGCTCCCCAAAAACACACTCTGGGGCATTGGGTTGGCATCTTGATAAGGGAGAATGTAAGACCCGATTAACAGCAATTGAGTGGTTCCTCTGGAATGCCACCCCCGGGCTCCCACCAGACCAAGGCCATGAATTCCAAGGGAGCGGTTATCCCCACATTGGTTTCTACGTTGCAGCAGGGGGCAAGGGGCGGGGGAAGGGGAACAATGCATGAGGCACATCCATCTTGTAGACGCAACCCTGTAAGAAAAAGGGACACATCATCCCTCATACAAGGAGAATTGGGAGCAACCCGACTGTAAAGTTCTGCCCTTATAAGAAGTGGGCATTCCAGGGCTCCATTTAACTCTGTGATGGATATGCCCTGAATGCCATCATTGCAGTGACACATTGGCTCGATGATACATGACTCATCTAAAGGAGAAGAGATTCTGTTCTCTACATTTGTCCATCAGCACAGTGTGCCCACTCTTCCATTTTATGGCATTCTGGGCCTCCCGGTCTCCAGGGACATTTAGGAATTTATCCATCATTCACTCAACAAGTGCTTATTGAGTGTGCCTGTAATAGGGGAGAAGCATGCATTCTATTCCAAGCTAATCTCTAAAGAGCTCCCATGGTGGCGCAGTGGTAAACAAACCTGACTAGTATCCACGAGGACAGGGGTTTGATCCCTGGCCTCACTCAGTGGGTTGAAGATCCGGCATTGCCATGAGCTGTGGTGTAGGCCTGGGGCTAGAGCTCCAATGTGACTTCTAGCCTGGGAACTTCCACCTGCCTCAGGTGCGGCCCTATAAAGACCAAAAAAAAAAAAAAAAAGAATCACAAGTTAATCACAAAGGGATGTTGCCTATAAGCTTAAATTTTACATAATGGCTCATTCTGGGAACGCTGCCTTCTAGGTAATTTTGTTTAGCTCACAGGAAGCCTCCTGACCAGGCCCATCTATGAATGGCTGCAAGATGGAAGAAATTAACACATCCCTTCCAAAGTCTGGGTGGAGCCAGGACTTTACCCTACTCCCCTCTTATTTTATTTTTTATTTTTTGCTTTTTAGGGCCATGCCTGTGGCATATGGGGATTTCCAGGTTAGGGGTCTAATCGGAGCTACAGCTGCCAGCCTACGCCAGAGCCACAGCAACACCAGATCCGAGCAGTATCTGCAACCTACACCACAGCTCACGGCAAAGCCAGATCCTTAACCCACTGAGTGAGGCCAAGGATCAAACCCGCAACCTCATGGTTTCTACTCAGATTTCATTTCTGCTGCACCATGACAGGGAACTACCTCACCTCACCTTTTAGTATAAAAGAAGCGTGAATTCTAACTTAGGGAAAAGGGTTCTTTGGGATACTGTCTTCTTGATCTGCTGGCTTTATTCCTAAGGTCACTATTCCTTTGCCCCAAGACCTTGTCTCCCAACTTATTGGCCTGTTGTGCAGCATGCAGTACAAACTCAAACTCAGTAACATGCTAACTCTGTGTTCAGCCCCGTTTGATGCTTTGAGGATATAGCAGTAAACAAAGCAAATTAAAAGCAAGACAAAAATGGAGTTCCATTGCAGCTCAGTGGGTTATGAACCCCACTAGTATCCTTGAGGATGCAGGTTAGATCACTGGCCTTGCTCAGTGGATTAAGGATCTGGTGTTGCCATGAGCTGTGGTGTAGTTTGCAGATGTGACTCGGATCCCCCATTGCTGTGGCTGTAGTATAGGCCGGTGGTAGCTGCAGCGCTGATTGGACCCCTAGCCTGGGAACCTCCATGTGCTGCGGGTGAGGCCCTAAAAAGCAAAAAAAAAAAAAAAAGACAAAAATCATCTCCCTGTCTTTACGAAATTTATACGTTAGTGGATTTTTGCGACTTTGCCAGAATCCCCTCCTATGGTACCAGTACTGCAGTGTTCCTTTGGGGAATCAGTCTCAGGCTGTATAACAGAGAGGAAGCTGATAGATCCTTGATTGCAGAGGTAGGCAGGAACTCAAGGTCTACATAATTGGGGAACTGCAGCCACTTGGTCACGAGGCTAGTTTATTGCTATAGCTGTTGGTAAAAAGGCCTTCTGTTTCAGTTGGTGGGACAGGGAGCGATTAGCTGGTGAGACCTAAGTCTAGAACCCTAGCTGGTCATCTCTGTCACCCCACAGGGACAGGCTGCCTGGGACTGAAGTGGACAAAGGGACGCTGAGCTGAGAGGTGGAGAGAGATGGTGAGAACTCCTAGCATGATTTCCATGCCCACCATCCAATGATTTCCATCTCCTATTAGGCCAGTTGAGGTGGGTATCTGTTATTTGCAACCAGAATATACCCAACCAATAGCTTCTAGGGTGCTAGTAAAGACATAAAATAGGAGCTGGTTTTCTGTGGCTTTCTCTCCACCTCTTTCCTGTGCAACCTCTCCCTGTGAAACCCAGCACATACATGCAGGGGCAATGCTGAGACCTCCCCAGAATGTATTCCATTCCTTTAACCCATTGGACTGAAGATGTAAATTTCTCCTATCTTTAGCGCTCAGGTCCCCTCTCCTTTCATGGGGAGATAAAACAGCATTGGGGGAGCTGTCAGGCTTCTGAGACCAATAGCTCTGGTTTGGAAACCTACCTCTGCACCTGTCGCAGCTCTGTGGCCTTGGGCAAGTCACAGCTCCCAGCTCTAGTTACAGCAGCTACAACATGGGAATTCCAATCTCATCCTCATGGCATTGCCCATAGGAGGAGCAATACATAAAAGCAAATCTCCTTTCCTTTTCATTCTGTCATTTCTCTCTCATCAAAACACCTACCATATTGGCATTCCCGTCATGGCTCAGTGGTTAACAAATCCAACTAGGAACCATGAGGTTGCGGGTTTGATCCCTGGCCTCGCTCAGTGGGTTAAGGATCTGGCATTGGCCTTGAGCTGTGGTGTAGGTCACAGATGCGGCTCGGGTCTAGCTGGCAGCTATAGCTCCGATTAGATCCCTAGCCTGGGAACCTCCATATGCCTCGGATGCGGCCCTGGAAAAGACAAAAAAAAAAAAAAAAAGACAAAAAACCCCCCACCATATTGAAACACCTAACTAGCAAAGGAAAATAATGGCATTTTGGAACAACAACAAAAGAAATTGTCCACAAGGACATTCTAATTGAGAGACCAAAGCTCCTGGATGGTGAAGAGGACCTCAGTTACATGATGAGCTCTGTGACCCTGGTCCACCTACTCAGCCCCAGGGACTCAGTTTCCTCATCTGTGTCATGGGGACAGTAATGGGGACGGGAGAATTGTGGGGACTAGATGAGATTAGGCACACAGAGGGCTGGGCATTGCATCTAGTTTACAATAGCGTTCAAGACCGATTTTTTAAAATTCTGAGCTCTGCTTGGCTCAGTCTTGGCTCAGTCCATTCAGTACTTTCCACGGCATCCAGCAAACCAGGGCGGGAGGTGGGGGTGTGTGGGAGTAGAGAGCTGCTGACAGCTCCGTGTGACTTCAGATGCCCTTCCCTCTGAGCACTTCACCAGCATCCCAACACCCACAACCCGAAGAACATAGCTAATTGTAACATTGCTGTCCTTTAAAAATTTGACTTCATTAAAAAAAAAAAAAAAAAAAAGGAGTTCCTGTCATGGCGCAGCAGAAATGAATCCCACTAGGAACCATGAGGTTGCAGGTTCGATCCCTGGCTTCACTCAGTGGGTTAAGGATCCTGCGTTGCTGTGAGCTGTGGTGTAGGTGGCAGACTCAACTCGGATCTGGCATTGCTGTGGCTGTGATGTAGGCTGGCAGCTATAGCTGCGATTGGACCCCTAGCCTGAGAACCTCCATATGCCACAGCTGTGGCCCTAAAAAGACAAAAAAAAAATAAAAAACTGACTTAATTTTCATATCTTCAAGTGCACAAATCTTAAGGGTGCAGCTCAATGAATTTTTAGCATAGGGATGCCTGTGTTATGATGACCCCAATCAAGTGAAAGATTTCTAGTATTCCAGGTTTGCGCCTGCGCACTGCAGACAGTACCCCTCCACCTCCCAGCCCCAACCCCTCCTCTGGCTTCTATCACTTCAGACTTGATTTGCTTATTCCCTAAGAATTTGTTTTTTAAAGAGACATAGTAAAAGCTCTTCCCGCTTTTAAGTCACTTGCCACCAACCCCAAGAACAATTTCATTTTAGCCTGAGGTGCTAAGAAATAAGTGGGAAGGCAGAAAATCAGATTGGTGAGCAAGACAGCGGTCGGGAAAGGCCAGGCTTTGGGAAAGGGTATGTGGAACTGAGATCAAGTCCTGGAACCAGAGGGAAAACAACTGATGTGACAGAAGAGGCGTTTACACAGAATGAGAGGTTAAGAAATGCCTCTAAGGGAGTTCCCGCTGTGGGCTCAGTGGAAAAGAACCTGACTAGTGTCCATGAGGATTCGGGTTCCATCCCTGGCCTTGCTGAGTGGGTGGGAGATCCGGTGTTGCCATGAGCTGTGGTGCGGGTTGCAGACACGGCTTGGATCCCGAATTGCTGTGGCTGTGGTGTAGGCAGGCAGCTACAGCTCTGAATAGACCTCTAGTCTGGGAAACTCCATATGCTGTGGGTATGGCCCTAAAAAGCAAGCAAGCAAGCAAGCATGCAAGCAAGAAAGCAAGAAAGAAAGCACTACAGGAAGAAAGAAAGCAAAGCCTCAAGGAGTGAACCCTGAATACTCGGATGCTTGGTTTATTAACTGCACAAGGTACTCAAGGACCATCTAAAGTGATGTTAGTGGACATGGCTTAAAAGGAGCCTCCCAAGTCGAAAGTTAGTTTTGCCAGTTGCCTGCAGAGACAAGCACCTACTGTCATCAGCCCCAAAACAAGCCTCCAGGATGGAGAGGGCTGACTCCAGGGAGTAAGTCAAACCCCACAGAGAAAGAGGACAAAGAGGAGGGAGGCGTAGGGTGGGAGGGTTCGACCATTTCCATTCCAGACGGCGCACCCATAGCTGTTCATGTTCAAACAGCCCCACTGCAGACCTTGGGCCCCAGATCATCTTTCCCTTAGTTTATGAAGCTGGAAGGGGATTACATGAACTATTCCTGATTCCTCTGTTGACACCTGGATTAGCTGTGTTGATGGAAGGGAAGGACAGGGCAGCCTCTTAGCCTGGGGCGGGGGGAAGGAGGAATGTGACCAGGGACCACACTGAGCTGCGGGACACTGGAAGGTTAGGGTCACTCCAGCCAGCTCAGGGAGCCACTGTGAGAGTCTAGTAGGACACAGGGGTCCCCTGCCGTGTTTTTCTTCTCAAACCCAGCCCCCACTTGAGAAGAAGCGGGAAACAGTCAAGCCACAGAATCCAGTTGATTCTCCCACCCCAACTTTAGGGCCTCGCCCCATTGGGAAGAGATCGTAGGTTTGTGTTTCTAATGCGGTAGCTAAACACAAGGCCATCCAATCTGTAAAACAGACTTAGCCTTAGTAATAGGGAACGATGTAAGACTATGGGTTAGCTGATGTTCTTTAGAATTTCCTTTCCACGGATAGCTCTTCTCAAAGAAGAAGGAACATAACAGCATGCTCCCCAAATTCTTTTGGGGCTGTATGTCTTTAATAAAAGAAACTTCAAGCCTGCCCTCAATATATGCATGTCTGTTTATAAATTACATACATGGACTACCCTGCCAGAGTGTTCAGTCAAAACAATAACAAAAAGAAAATTTGGAAAAAAAAAAAGAGAGAGGTAAGAGGAGTTCCCGTCGTGACGCAGTGGTTAACGAATCCAACTAGGAACCGTGAGGTTGCGGGTTCAATCCCTCGTCTTGGTCAGTGTGTTAAGGATCCAGCATTGCCGTGAGCTGTGGTGTAGGTTGCAGACGTGGCTCAGATCCCGCATTGCTGTGGCTGTCTCGTAGGCTGGTGGCTACAGCTCTGATTAGACCCCTAGCCTGGGAACCTCCATATGCTGTGGGAGCGGCCCTAGAAAAGGCAAAAAGACAAAAAAAAAAAAAGAAAAAAAGAGGTAAGAGAGGAAATAATATTCTTACACTGGTTTTAATTTTATTTTTAAGCAGTGCAAAAATATTTTGTTTTCAGGAAACTATCCAAGCTCCTAGGATAGACCATGATGGAGCATAATATTAAAACAGAGAATGTGTATACATGTATGACTGAGTTGCTCTGCTGTGCAGCAGAAATTGGCACACCCTTGTAAATCAACTATGCTTTAATAAAAAAAAATTATTTCATCTTAAAGAATTAATACGTTTTAGCAAGAGCAGTGGTTCAGGAAATCCTTGTTTCAACCATGATGAAATGAGTTGATGACCAGGTTTTAAGCTGAAGTAGATGAGTTCAAATTTTGGTTTTCAAGATTATCAGAACCGAAAAATTCCCTCACCAAGGGAGGTGGAGACTAGAAGAAGAAATGCACCCATGGCTGGAATTAATAAATCATGATCATTTTTTAAGTCTCATTTATAAATTATGCCAATTTTGTTGAAATTTGGCTAGGAAATTTTTATCTTCCTTGAGGTCTATCAGTTGTTCTTACAAAATAATCTTGCACTGTTCTTACACTGTTAGCATTTTTAAGAAACTGCTCAAAACCCACTGAAACTCTGTTTGAAAGATCTTTTGAATACGTTGAAAATTATATTTCCAACTATTTCAAGAGTGCTGACATGTGACACATTTATACTGTTTTGTGCCAACAGACGAAAAAATTCAAGCCATTTCCAAAATGCTCTTTTCTTATGTAAGTTTCTTCAGAAAGAACTTTCTTACTTTTTAAAATGTTACCTTTCCCTTGAGGCGACAGATGAAGTGTGTTTATTTTTTTCAAAATATCTGTGTGGTACTATTTGTCATCAGAGTAAAGGTCTGAAATGTGAAACACCTCATTCTTATAAAAGAAAACAAACTGTGGGACTCATTTTTAAGTTTGACAAGTCTATTCAGAACTTTCCCGTAAGACAACTAGTGAAACTCTGGGTGGTTCAAAATAGTTTCATCCATCTCAATAGAAAGGATTGCTGATTCTACTGTCTAGGATAACATAGTAATTAATGGCAGCAGCTCTCCGTAGCTGAAGAGGGTGGAAGAAAGAGGCCAACCCTGTGCCTTGCAGACCCGTCTCCACCTACAGTGTCTCCCAGGTTATGCGTGACAAGCAACCATTTGACATTCAGACTGAGGATGCTGGTGACAATCCACATAAGACATTTTTTATGTGGTTTTTGGGTGAAAAGTAAATGTATAGAGAGAGAAGCTTGAGTTGTTCCAGCGGCTCACACTCCACAATGGAAACTTGTGTTGCTCTTGTGTTAGCTTTATTTTGCATCCACATGATCCTTCATTCTGGTTGTAAGATTTGGTGTGCATTATGTAGCTTTGCTGTGCATGAGCTTTTCTCTGCTTTAGATTCAAGATGATGTACTGACCTCATAGGCTTATTATGAGGGTTGCATGAAATGTTGCAGGAAATCTCTTAGCATGGTGCTTGGTGTGATGACAACTGGCTACACTAATGCTTACACATCAGACTCCATCAATCAAGAAGCCCACTTTAACCAGATCTTGCCCCAGAGAATCTTCCAGGGGTAATCTATTATTCTTCCCGCAATCCATTCCCACCCTCTATCTCAGGTCTGACTTTGGCCATGGTAAATACACTTCACTGAATCTCAGATGTTGCTTCCAATTCATTGATGACAGCCTCCTGGAGCACTGGGTTGAAATGGACTACAATGTTGCATCTAAGTTCAATGGGAGAAGATGTGCTGTGATTGATTATGAATGTCTGCCATGAGCACAGGAGTAGGAAGTGGTAGCAAGTCTCCCAGACTCTACTGATCCTTTTCTTATTTTAGCACGCCTTCAGAACTTGGAGAAAGCCTGGATCATCCTTATGTCTCTGGTCCCTATCATATTTCCTAAAATACCCAGGGGGGTCAGATAAGGTTTTGTTGAATAAAGGGAGCACTTAAACGGCTCCATTTTGCTTGGCACTACCATCACCTCCATTAGGCTGAAGAAAATTATTGTTTTCTAGAAAAAAATTCTCATCATAGAGTGCTGCCAAGGAGGCTTCAGAGTTGGACTAGCAGTTCTGACCATGCATCTTGAAGAAGGGAATGTTGAAGAAGGGCTGGAGAAAGGGGAGCCTGAAGAGGGCCCAGGAAGAGGATGCGGGGAAAGTTAATGGTAAGACTCACGGGACACAGACTCAAGTCTGGCAAACTCTAAGTCACATTGTAACCAAAGTGACCGTATCTAATTCTCTGAATTAAATAAAGGAATATTTTTATGTGCTCTTAAACCAGTATTTCTAAAATAATTTTTTTAAAGTTGCATAACCCAGATACAAAAGTATTTCTGTTACCGTAAAAGTCTTTAGAATTAGAAGTGTTCAGTGTTCATTTTTCCTACCTATGAATATGTGATTCCCCTGTGGATGAAAGCAGCTGGTTTGTAAGAAATGACTTAGCTTATCTGGCCAAGAAGACAACAATGAAACGGGTATTTGTAGAAATATGGATGGAAAAGCTTCTTGAAGGTCAGATCAAGGAGTCAAACCTCCCAGTTCTGAAGATCAGAAAATGTCTCCCAACACGGATGCAGCTAGAGACTCTCATACTAAGTGAAGTAAGTCAGAAAGAGAAAGACAAATACCATATGATTTCACTTATATCTGGAATCTAATATATGGAACAAATGAACCTTTCCACAGAAAAGAAAATCATGGACATGGAGAACAGACTTGTGTTTGCCAAGAGGAAGGGGGAGGCACTGGGAATTGAGGTTAATAGATGCAGACTATAGCCTTTGGAACGGATAAGCAATGGGATCCTGCTGTGTAGCACTGGGAACTCTGTCTAGTCACTTATGATGGAGCATGAAAACGTGAGAGAAAAGAATGTATACGTGTATGTGTGACTGGGTCACCTCGCTGTGCAGTAGAAAATTGACAGAACACTGTATGTCAGCTATAATGGAAAAAATAAAAATCGTTACAAAAAAAAAAGAAAAAAGAAAATGTCTCCCTTTGGTTTTTGGACACAATTTCCATCTTTCTAGTCCCTCTCATCATCCCACCACCAATGTGCCATGTAGATGAACTTGTCTTTTTCAAATTGAAATGAATTGACAGTAATTGAGTTTTAGAAATTGAAACATTAGTCATGCCCTCTTGAGCTAAGCCAAAATTCCTTGGGTGTTATAAAACTTGAACTAGGAATGACTGTATGCAGTGCGAATACATTAAAAAGACGTACGCTTTTATATATATATATACATTATAATTAATGTATAACTAGAATTTAATGTCTGCCATTAACTGTTGAGTAGTATTCATCACCCACTATAAACAGGCAGCAGAGAACACCCACTCTAGTTGCTAAGCATGCCTTTGATTCCCCGATGCTTTTATGCTGGGCTCAGTAAATTAACTTGTTTAGGATTCTCCTGTGGAGAAGCGAGATTTTCTTGCCAGTTATTTTGTAATGAACATTCATCAATCCTTGACTGATGTTGGGCACAAAGTTACACATTAGCTGTTTATTAAGCAGTGCCTGCTGTGTGTAGAATGCAGGGGTACACAGGAAGCCTCCGTGGGCACGGAGGGTCCAGTAAGAGACTTCCTCGTCCATGATCAACTTCTGAGCCATTCGAGAAGTCGGACAAAAAAAATAAGGCAACTAGGAATCGAAATCCTCTCTCTTCACTGACAAAATGGATATTAGTGAATGCGGCTTACATAGGGAAGCATTGGGTTCTCAACCCAGAATTAGGTGAGTCAGCCCACCCCGTCATAGACGGCCCTGGATGACCCACCACAGATGAGGCCCCTTGAAACCTTGTAAGTGGGAAGCAGCACAGAAGCACACGTGTCCCCAGCAGCAGGGACAGAAGCTGGACTCCAAGCTTCCCCTTCCAGACTGACCAACCCAATGAAGTTGTTCCTCGAACATCTTTCCCACTGTGGCTGTGAAGCTGTGACAAAGATCCAGATTCAGGAGAAGGACAGCAGAAGGTCATCCAAATACTAAATAAAATTAGAACAAGCAGGAAATATATCATTCATTTGAATACAGGCTCCATGCAGGCAGAGATTTTTTTCACGTGGGCAGGGATTCTTTTCTGCAAACTTTTTTGCTGCAACGGTTTGTTCATTGCTATACTCCCAATGCTTAGGAAACTTACCTGGCACAGGGTTGAATGAAAAAATAGGGAGGAGTAAGTGAGTAGACAGAGAGTGACCCCAATGTAACATGCGTGGAACTTCTCTTCATGGAAAGAAACATCCCTCACATGCTTACAAGATATTAAAATAATAATAATAATAACTGCCATCCTAGGAAAACTAGTTTTGATTGGACAACTTTGTCATTACATATCATTACACATTTACATACCATTACATTACATTTGCATATCATATTATATATTCACATACTATTACATTACATTTGCATATCATGTTACATATTTACATACCATTACATATCTGTAAGGAAATAGAATGGAGTTAATTGCTAATATTTGTTAGACAGATATATTAGATGCCAGGCACCTTTCTAAGCTCTTTACAAGTTTTCTTTTTTTTTTTTTTATTTTTAGGGCCACACCTTTGGCATATGGAAGTTTCCAGGCTAAGGGTCGGATTGGAGCTGCAGCTGCCAGCCTACACCACAGCCACAGCAATGCTGGATCCTTAACCCACTGTGCGAGGCCAGGGATCGAACCCACATCCACATGGATACTAGCCAGGTTCGTTACCACTGGCCCACAGCAGGAACCCCCTGGCCAAGTCTTCTTCATCTCTTTGTGATTCGGTGTCCACATCTATTAAACAGTGATGCTGGTACTTCGCTGATGCCGTGGGGCTAAATAAGATAAGGAGTGCTGAGCACTTAACACAATGCCTGGTACAGAGGAAATGATTAATAACCCACAGTCAAGGTCCATATCTTTAATAATGGACCTGTTGCCATCTTCATGCCAGGCCTCACACACATCCATAGACTGGCTCCTCCTGGGCTCAGTGCCCACCCAGCTTCGGTCAAGTGCAACACAGATGATAGGCTTTGCATGAGGGAACAACGTACTTGGTGAGTTCTGAGCTCCGCTTCCTCCTAAATACGAGGTCTGGACTCTGATCCACAGTAAACTCAGACTGCTGGAGGGCCTCCCTTTCTGTCTCATAAGGGAGGCCAATGTCTGCCCAGTATCTGTTCTCAGGGAGATCCTAACGGTACACATGATGCTTTCAGTGATGGAGAAAAATGATCTGACAAACTTACAGGCTGTGTGTATGGGTGCAGAGGGTAGCTGTACAAAATACGCTCCTTTGGGTGTCTGGGAGAGCCCAATACCGGGCACGTCCCTTCCCTGACCAAGTGTGGAACCCATTGAAATACGAGGCAAAAGAGAAAGGCAGCCTGGGAATTCCCATTGTGGCGTGGTGGGTTACGAACCCAAATAGACTAGCATCCATGAGGACTTGGGTTAGATCCCTGAACTCACTCAGTGGGTTAAGGATCCAGTGTAGCCATGAGCTGTGGTATAGGTCACAGATGTGGCTCGGATCCTGTGTTGCTGTGACTGTGGCATAGGCTGGCAGTTGCAGCTCCAATTTGACCTCCAACCCAGGGAACTTACATATGCAGCCATAAAAAGAAAAAAAAGAAAAAAAGAAAAAAGAGCAAGGCAGCCCAGAAACCAAAGTATCACATTTATTTATTACGAAAACTAATACTGGAGAATGTGGCTGATGTAGGCAGGCTTCTTGGTACTGAACCCCAGAATTAGGCAAACCAACCTATTTGGTCAAAGCCAGCCCTGGTACAGTGAGTCCCTGCAGACATCACGGTTATTCAAGTTAAGAGAGATGGTGCTTATAGGGGCACAGATCTCTGCCTCAATTTATGTGAGTTACTGTATCATTAATAAGAAGTTTGATTTCCCAGATTGAAATGAGGGAGCTTAGTGCTGAGTATAAGATACAATCTATCATTGCTTTCTAGGCAATGGGATAGTTTCTCCACCTGTGACATCAAAGTCTTGAATCCCTTGAAACTCGATTTCCATTAACCCTGAAGGAAGTGAAAGAAAAGTGCAGATTACTATGGTGAAGAAAGCTTAGACCCCTTCCTTAATGTGCTAATGCACCAGGGCACTTTATCTTTTTTTTTTTTTTTTTTTTTTTTTTTTGCCTTTTGTTCTTTTAGGGCTGCACCTACAGGCCCGCAGGCTAGGGGTCTAATCGGAGCTGTAGCGCCGTACACCACAGCCACAGCAACACCACAGCCACAGCAACACGGATCTGAGCCGTGTCTGCGACTTACACCGCAGCTCATGGCAACGCTGGATCCCTAACCCACTGAGCAAGGCCAGGGATCGAACCCACAACCTCATGGATCCTAGCTGGATTCGTTTCCACTCTGCCACGACAGGAACTCCCCAGCCTATCTCTTAACAAGGCTTTGAGCTAGCATTTTTCTTTCTTCTGTCTTTTCCTTTCCCTTTCTTTCTTTCCCTCTCTCCCCCTTTCCCTCTTTCTTTCTTTCTTTCTTTCTCTCTCTTTCTTTCCTTCCTTCCTTCCTTCCCTTTCCTTCCTTCTTTCCTTCTTCCTTCCTCCCTCCATCCCTCTTTCTTTTTCTATATTCTGTCCTCCTTCCTTCCATCCTTCCTTCCTCCCTCCCTCCCTCCCTCTCTCTCTTCCTCCCCCCTTCCTCCCTCCCTTCCCTTCTTCCCCTCTCCCTTTTTTTCATTCTGTTCCTCCTTCTTGAGCAGTAAGCAGGACTAGATGGCTTAGTGCCAGGAAGGTGCCAAGGTCCATCAGCACAGACTCCCCTAAGGGGAAATGTAAAACCGCTAATAACTTGTTTGCAAAGCTAGGAGAGGTGGAACGTATGCCTGACATCTCCTGCAAGTAGCGGCTTGCTCTCCTGCAAGTTGAGTATTCCCTGAGCACCGCAATACTTTGGGCACCTGCCCACTGTCCATGGACCGAGTTCACTGGTTCTCACTCTTAATTACTACGCCTTTGGAAAGAAGCCGCAAGCCTGTGTCTCATCTCCTGCATGGGGTGATTAGGACTCGTTAGCTGTTGAGTGTTTTCTCTCACAATGGGGACTGTATGGACTGACAAGACAGAATCTCCCTGGAGCAGATGTCACAGGCAGGTAGGTAGAAGGAAACACAGGGATTTTTAGGCTCCCTGACGATGCTGCTAGAAGAATGGCTTCCCACCCAGAGTCATTTTTTGTTTCCTAGTCGCTTCCATAGCTCTTAAGTCTATCAACGATGATGGTGTTGACATATTCAGTTATATAGTGTCTGTTTTCTGCACAAGAACGTGAGGTCCCATGAGGACAGGGGCGCATCAGTCTTGTTCACCTTTGTGACGTCTGTGTCCAGGGCTGGCCCCGACTCACAGTAATCAGGACACAAATATTTACTGGATGAATGATTGAAGAAGTGAATCCTGTCCTACATGCTCATTTACAAAGGAGGAAACAGAGTCACAAAATATCATAGTGATTGGACTGCGGTTACACAGAAACTGCTACGGGCACACAGTTCTTCTAACTCCCAGCCTCATTCTTGGTCCTCACCTCCTTTAGGGCTTTAACCCAAAGGGGCCTTGCAGGCAAAGACCTTCCGCAGTCATCCTGTGGAAAGAAAACTCCACTCCCTCCACCAGCCGATGCTCCACCTTCTTTTCCTAGCTTTATTTCCATCCTGAGCACTTACCCTGCTACCATATGGATTTTTATCTTGCTCACTGTTTGCTATTCCCTGTAGAATATAGGCTGCATGCAGGCAGGCATTTCGTCGTGTTGTTCACTGCTGTATCCCCAGCAACGGCAATAACAATGATAATAGCTAATATTTATGGGGCACTTGTGTCAGATACTTAATATGAATCATCTCATTTAAATTTGCTAGCTGTGATGATGGTTGTACAACATAAATATGATAAAATTCATTGGATTTGAAAAAAATTGCTAGCAACCCCATGAAGCATCTATTATTAGTATGCCCATTTTAATTTTTTTTTCTTTTTTTTTCTTTTCTTTTTTGCTTTTTAGGGCCACATTTGTGGCATATGGAGGTTTCCAGGCTAGGGATCCATTCAGAACTACAGCTGCTGGCCACAGCCACAGCCACAGCAACGCAGGACCTGAGCTGCATCTGCAACCTTCACCACAGCTCACGGCAATGTCAGATCCTTAACCCACTGAGCGAGGCCAGGGATCGAACCTGCATCCTCATGAATGCTAGTCAGATTCGTTAACCACTGAGCCACAACGGGAACTCCAGTGTGCCCATTTTATAGATGGGAAAACTGGGCTTAGATAAGCTAGATGACCTGCCCCAACTAGTAAGTGCCAGAGATGGGACAAGAAGTCAGTGCCTTAACCACTGTGGATCTATTGCCTCCCATGAGGGCTCTTAGAGGGGCTGGGGGTGGAGGTCTGGGGTTTGGGGAGCCCAGGAAGCCAGGGTAGGAGTGTCCAACATTGTGCCTCCACAGGCAATTGTTTTCTTCCTGTGACTTGGCTGGAATCAAATAAAGCAGCAAGTCAGGCAATGCACAGATCCCTGGGCAGAAAGAAAACAGTGCACGGGGAGGTAGGATGCCTGAGGCTGGGGACCCACCCTTTCAGCAGCATTTCACCTGGTCACGTGACAGCGCCGGCTTCTAAACAGGAAGACAAGGAGGCAGCCTGTTCCCAGCTCCCCTGGCTTCCCTCCCTCAATTTTGCAGAAGCCTCACCTCCTGACCCCGGCGCCTTCACAGATGCTCCCAGAACAATGGGACGACCCCAGCCTGTCAGCACTTTTCCTTTCCGTGATCAACAACTTGCCTTCTGCCCTCAGAGTGAAGTGTGCGTGGCTCAGATGTCAAGGCCAGGGCAGAGAGTGAAGGGGAGCAGAAGTTGCCCTCTCCCTGGTCCCCCATGTGCTCCATGTGGCTCCTACTCTCTGCTTCCTGGGCACTTTCAAGGTGCTTTCCATGTTTTCTTTGGATTCTTAGATCCAGGAACCCTGTTGTGGAGCCTCATAGAGACAGTTTAAGAGCAGGTGAGAAACTGCATTTATTGAGCACCTACTACGTAGCAGACACATACTGAGGGGTCTGCAGAAATGGTATCATTTAAGCATCATGTACACCCATTCTGTAGATGGGAGAACTGAGACCTGGCAAATGTGCCCCAAAGCTAAACACAACACAAGTTTGGGGGTTTTGTTGCTGTCGTTGTCTTTTTCAGGGCCATACCCATGGCATAGTGGAAGTTCCCAGGCCAGGGGTCGAATCAGAGCGACAGCTGCTGGTCCAAGCCACCGCTACAGCGACGCCAGATCCAAGCCACTTATGCAACCTACACCATAGTGCATGGCAATGCCGGATTCTTAACCCACAGAACGAGGCCTGGGATCGAACCTGTGTCCTCATGGATGCTAGCCAGGTTCGTTACTGCTGAGCCATGACAGGAACTCCTCACGAGTTTGGTTTTAAAGTTCTGTCTCTACCAGTCTCTCATTTGTTTTGCATCCAACTTGTAGAAACTGGGTCCTAGTGCATCCCTGAAGGCTGAGGCCACAGCTCTGCCTATTCATTGCTCAGGAGCAAGTCCTTATTATCTACTACGAGCTGGGTATTATGTGGGTGCTGGGGACACAGCAATGAACTCAACAGATCCAAACGCCTGCTCTCAGGAACGCTGTGTTCCACAAGGAGGGACACACAATGAATGTGATACAATATCAAGAGTCATGATAAGTGCTCTTTGGAGGGAGTGAAAAGTAGAGCTGAGAAAAGAGTGTGGAGCATTGGCTGGTGGAGGGGGTGGCCTTTGCTTTCCATGGGGTGGCCAGGGCAGTCCTCCTGAGAAGGTGCCTTTGGGCAAATGCCCTGAAGGAAAGGTGGATTGAGGGTGGTGCTGTGAGTGCTGCCCCACCGAGAGGAACTGGGTGCCCATCCAGGTCCACCCTCCCACTGCGTGACTACAGTCCGGTCACTGTGCCCCTTTGTGACTATTTCCTCCCTTGTAAAATGAGCACACAGGGAGTTCCCGCTGTGGCTCAGCAGGTTAAGGACACTACCTAGTGTCCATGAGGATGCAGGTTTGATCCCTGGCCCCACTCAGTGGGTTAAGGATCCAAAGTTGCCACAGGCTACATGCCACAGATGCGAGTCACAGATGTGGCTTGGATCCCAAGTTGCTATGGCCGTGGCATCCGTCTGCAGCTGCACTTCTGTATGCCATGGATGCGGCCCTAAAACAAAAATAAATAAATAAATAAATAAGTATGTAGGATAAGGATTCATTTCTTTAATCATTCATTCAGCAAGTATTTTATTTCCTGTTATTATGAGCCAGGCATTGTCCCCGACATAGACACGGTAGAGGTCAACACGACAAATGAAGCTTCTGTCTTCTTGGGACCATGTGTTCTGGAAGACAGATAATAAGACAGATAATAAGTAAATGAATGAATAGACAAGGTCGTCTTGTTGATAGACCTAAGAGCTGAGAAGTTCATCAAGTACACAAATGACTCTGGGTGGAAGGTAATTGTCGGCATGGGACAGTTAGGGGTCCTATCGTCCTGTGTTCTAGCTCCTGAATTCACCTGCCTGCAGAGTCTCCCTCTGTGGACCAGGGGACAAGGGGACCAGAAAGAGGCTGCCACCCTGGGCCAGTCTCAGGTTGGAAAACCATCTGCACCAAGCCCCCTGGGAACCATAGGACAGAGGACAACCCAGGACAGAGCCCTCCCTCCTCCTGGGGGTCTTGCACCCTCCTTAGTCCTTTCGTATCTCAGTGACATCTATGTCTGCAAAGTCGGAAGGTGCATCTATGTCTGCAAAGGCCACGTTATGGAATTCGCCCCGCAACTGCCATCCCTCAGCTGCTTTCTTTCAGCCTTACATTTGCAGATCCTTCTCAGGCATTTATCCCTGTGCATCTGCCTCTCCTCCCTGCCATCAGAAAGCTACACTTCCGATTATTCATCTGAGTTGACAGGGGCACTATTCCCTCCCTGCTGAGTCTCATGCCTTTGATTTTTCTGCCTGGTGTCCTATCCTTGTTATATTAGCTTGGTTTGTAGTCTTCTCAGCCTCCGTGGCTCCCACCGCAGGCCTGGCTGCCACTTCATTAGCAAGCTGCTTACACCCTTGCAGGTCATTAATAAAAATAGTAAATGAGAAAAAAAAAGGCCTGGGGAACCCCTGCAGGTACCTCCCCGTGGGTAATTGCTATTTATTGCACTGCTCTCTTTATCATCTTTCAGCCAATTGTGACTCTGTTGTTCTCCAAACTAACTTTAACAGATTTTTCAAGGGGATTTCTTCTGAGGCAGATGTTCACTCTGAGGCTTAATAACACCAAGAGCTTGGGAAACTCACTTTGTCAGTGGAATCATGCCCAGGGTTGGACAAGGGAAAACTCTCCCTTATGTTTGACCTCAGCAATGCCACTGCCCCGAAACTGCCTTCAGTGGTGTCCTCACTCATGCCAGCTCTGGCCTTTGCAGGAACTTGCTGCTCCTATTTTTCAAGTCCCCTTCCTTAAGATCTTATGCCCTCTAAAATCTAGTTACTATTTTTAAAAATCAATATGAACTGAAGAGAACAAATTTTTGTCTCCCCTTACCTTTGAAGTCTTTATTCCATTTTATTTTATTATTGTTTATCTTTTTGTCTCTTTTAGGGCCACACCCACATCATAGGAACGTTCCCAGGCTAGGGGTCAAATCAGAGCTGCAGCTGCTGGCCTACACCACAGCCACAGCAATACGGGATCCAAGCCACATCTGTGACCTACAGCACAGCTCATGGCAATGCTGGATCCTTAACCCACTGAGCAAGGCAAGGGATAGAACCTGCATCCTCATGGATACTAGTCAGATTCCAGTTATGTTACCACTAGCCACCATGGAAACTCCAGAAATCTTTGTTCATTTTATCAATGTGCTTCTATTTAATTTTGTCCAACACAAACTCTTTCCTGAAGACCTTCTGTTTAGACATAGAAGTTCAAAGATAATAAGATGCTTTTGCTTCTGGTAAGATGTGTAACCTCCTAACAGACAAGTTCTCTCACAGATAACAACTATATACTCTGGATTGAAAAATGAACAAGCCAACTACTTGAAGGAACCGGAGAGTGAATAAGTGCAGGAAGCTTCTAGAAAGGAATAGACACTGAAAAGAAGGAAACAGCTCTGAGAGAGTTTCTATTTTAATGGCTTTTAGACCGGAGAGGCCATGAAGGGTGGAATAGCTAAAATCCTATTTAAAAACTCACTGGTGAGTGAGAGGGGGATCACAAAAAGGAAAGAACTAGAGAGAGAGAGAAAACCCCAAGTCTGTGTATAAAATCTGCCCGAATCTTTATCTGCCCCTCGAACAATGTATGTGTCATGGAAATTGTAGACAGACCAACCAAGGATGAATGAACTGAACTGCAATTTGAGTTGCTGCCCCAAAGACAGAGTTTGTATGTTGAATCCAGCTAAATATAATATCTGCTAAAATAAAATAAACACTCTTTAGAGGAATACAGCATAATCCAGAGTCACCACAATAGATCATTCACAATGTCCAGGATATGATCCGACAAAATTATTCACATATGAAGGAACAGGAAAATGTGACCCATTGTCAAGAGACAAGGACAATCAAGGGACACTGACTTGAAAGGGACTCAAAGATAATGAGGTGTGTTAAATAAATTAACAGAATACAATAGATACTCTTCCTTAAATGTAATCCTAAAGTGAGAGACTAGGCACAGAGGTGCTGAGATTGAAACAATCTGCAAAATAAACAAACAAAAATGGGTTTTAAAAATCAAAGCAATTTTGAAAATCTCCTGGGGTCCAGAGAATAGAAACATCCCATCTGTGATTTTATTACATTTAAATTTTCTGCAAATTCTAGTGGGAAACCTCTGAGAAGGCCCTTCCAACTGTGCTTGCATTGCTAGAATCACTTTATTTTTATTTTTGATTTTTTTGTTTTTTTAGGGCCACACCCAAGGCATATGGAGGTTCCCAGGCTAGGGGTCAAATCGCCGCTGTAGCCACCAGCCTACACCACAGCCGCAGTGATGCCAGATCCAAGCCACATCATCGACCTACACCACAGCTCATGGCAATGCCAGATCCTTAATCCACTGAGTGAGGCCAGGGATCCTCATGGATACTAGTCAGATTTGTTTCCACCGAGCCATGACAGGAACTCTTAGGATCACTTTACATTTCCTTTTTTGATAGAATGGGTTTATGTGAGCAACTCAAACTAGCACCAGGACTTATAGAGTAAAAGAAAATAAAATTTTAAATAAGAAAAAAAAAATGGGACAGGAAAGATTCCTCATAAGAGTCAGCATTTGAGCTGAATTTGGAGTTTTAGGACTTGGAAGACGCATAAGAGTTAAGTAAAGAAAAGAGAGAGGGGACTCTGGGGAGTGAGGGAGGGTGTTTTAGAGAAAATAGACGGTGCCTTGGGAAAATCACAGGAAGAGTTGAAGTCCTCCTACCCTATGTTCATTGGCTCATCAAAAATATCAGTGAAAGTGAAGAGTTATGGAAAATTACTTTTACATGCCTTAAGCATTTTATTTGAATTTAAAACATATGAATGGGTGTTAGTTCACAAGCCTTTTGATTTTAGCCCCAGGCCTTGTCTTGTGACTAATGTTCCATGTTGAATTTCTTCTATAAATGGATCCATAGTGCACTGCCCGCTATTTCTGGTTTTGATGTTTTAAGTCGGGTGAGAACTTAAAAAGACTTACAAAGCAACCTTAAACAGAAATTCTACTTCCGTAATCTCCTCCCACCCAATCTTTATAGTTGCCTTGTTCACACCAAATCCAATAGTATTTTAGGGCAACTCATCTTAGGAAGTTTTTCCAAAGCATTCAACCTCATTTTCATAGAAATATTGCTTGCTCTCTGCTATAGCATCTCATTGTGTAATATTTATATATGAATTAATTGCATAATGGCAATGACTTATGTCCACCTTCCGGATTTATTTCCATGCATAGCCCAAATACTTCTCTGATACTATCTAATGCAGAATGATTATTCTAACATTATGAATTCCAGGTAGGAGAAACAGAAGGGTCAGTAGGAAACACACACTAAAGAAGTCAGATCTAACAGAATGCCACAATCACTCCACGCAGACAGAGCCTTATCTAAAATTCTGTCAAAAACTGGTCATTTCTAGGTCATCTCTGGCCTCACCAACTTCCCGCCTTCAGAAACATCTCCATCCACTGTAGTTCTGCTCCTTGATTTCCTGTTCTCAGAGAACGCCATTGGGTTGTTATTATAAACATCAGAGGAGTACAGGAAATTTAGTAAACATCAAATGACCTGAGTTAAGCATTTCCTAAAAACCAATTTAGAAAAGTCATTTAAATTCGGCTGAAGTGTTTCATTAACAACCCTTGGATTGGCACTCACATGTCAACAGCTTTCCACAGCCACCACCATGAAGAAGCTCATTTGAAAAAAAGCCCTTGGTGCCTGTTCTCTTGAGTGTGATCTGATTGAAAAGTCAGAGGCATTTGTGGGCTAGGACAGGGGATCAGAATGAAAGAAATACCATTTTTAGACTAACGGCTCAAATAAAAGGTAATAAGTGAAATAAGACATGCTTAGCAAAATAAATCCCCAAATATGGCTAAAGTAAAAGAAGCATTGATCTGCATGAATATTTTGGCTGAATAGTTTAAATTGACTTGGATAATCGAGTGAAAATTGAATAAGAACTGACAAAGAGTTCGTGAATTCTGTCTAAACGGACAAGGTTTGTAAATTACCCGCATGGATTTGGTCTTTCCTTTTATTATGATATTGTGCTCTTCTGAGCTTTGTTACTAAGAGTGATTTGCATTGTAAATCTCAGTAGTGATTCGTGAACACTCCCACTATCCTAAGTTTTGCCTCTGAGTCATCAACAAGTATTTATTGAACATCTACTCTGTGCCATATGCTGGACGAGGCAGTGATCATATGTTTATGAAGATGATCATTCTTTGATATAATAATTCCTTTGTAACCATCAGATTATTTAAAGAAGAGTTCTAGAGTATTATCTGAGTGTCTCAGACTTCTAGAGTAAATATATTGACTGACCACATATGGGGCCTCATTTTCACTGCAAACATTCTAGTCGTAATAGAATTACCCCGTCAAAATCCATTTCCTAGCTGCCACATCATACAGAGGGCAAAGCAAACACCTCCATGTAGGCTCTGTGAGAACAAGAAGGGACCAAGTCACGTGCATCTTCTCACAAATTCGAAGATAACACTGCAAAAGTTCAGTATGTTTACAATGCTACATTATCCAATATTTGGACCATTGTTTTTGCATTACATATCTGATTAAGATTTTCAATTTGTTAGTGGCTATCAGTCCTTATCTTACTCCACTTACCAGCATTCAACACACTGACCATTCCTTCCTTCTTAAAGCACTCATCCTTTCTTTTCCTTCATCCCAGTCTCCTGTTGTTGTTGTTGTTTTATAGTGTTTTAATGTTTTTTTTTGTTTGTTTTTTTTTTTTTTTTTTGCTCTTTAGGGCCGCATTCGCGGCACATGGAGGTTCCCAGGCTAGGTGTCCAATCGGAGCTACAGCTGCCTGCCTACACCACAGCCACGGTGACACAGGATCCGTCTGCGATCTACACTACAGCTCATGGCAATGCCAGATCCTTAACCCACCAGGCGAGGCCAGGGATCGAACCTGGAACCTCATGATTCCTAGTCGGATTCGTTTCCGCTGCGCCACAACAGGATCTTCTATAGTGTTATTGAGGTATAGTTTATATATCATAAAGATCACCTATTTCAAGTGTCTGATTCAATGCTTTCTAGTAACTTTACCAAGTGATGCAACCATCACCATAAATCAGTTTTTAGAACATTTTCATCTGCTCCTGTCCCACCGAGCTCCCCTTTCCCACCTGCAGCCTCGTCTTCTTGATTTTCCTCTCTGACTTCTCCCTCACTCCTTTGCAGGCTCATTCTCCTTTACTGAGTCAGTACATACGTCCATCAAGGCACTGCTTGGGCCCTCTCTTCTTCTCATTCTCTACTCTCTCCTTAGAGGATATCATTTTGTTTTTTGGTTTGGTTTTTTTTTTTTTTTTTTTTTTTTTGCTTTTTAGGGCCACACCAGTGGCATATGGGAGTTCCCAGCCTAGGCGTGGAATCAGAGCTGCAGCTTCTGGCCTACACCGCAGCCACAGCAATGCCAGCTCTGAGTTGCATCTGCAACTAAACCACCGCTCTCGGCAGTGCTGAATCCTTAACCCACTGAGCTGGGCCAAGAATCGAACCCACATCCACATGGATACTCGTCGGGTTCATTTCTGCTGAGCCACAGCGGGAACTCCAAAGGGCCTCATTTTGACCATGGCTTCAGTTGCCACCTCCACGCAGAGAGCTCTGTGCCTCTCCACACTGCTCCAAATCTGCATATCAAAGAATCTTCTAAACACCTATCTTATAGATGTCGGAAAGCACTCTGACTCCACATGTCCAGATCCAAACGCATGGCTTCTGTCCCGCTTTTCTGGTTCTCAATCTTAGTGACCAGAGCAATTGTCAATTCACTTTCCAAGGCCAAAACCCTTGGGGACATCCTTGACCAGAACCCCTTCTCTTGCTATCCATATATATATATATATATATATATAGTCTTTTTAGGGCTGCACCCGAGGCATATGGAGGTTCCCAGGCTAGGGGTCTAATTGGAACTGTAGCCACCAGCCTGTGCCACAGCCACAGCAATGCCAGATCCAAGCTACGTCTGCGACCTACACCACAGCTCACAGCAACGCCGGATCCTTAACCTACTGAGTGAGGCCAAGGATCGAACCCCGACCTCATGGTTCCTAGTCAGATTTGTTTCCGCTGCGCCATGACAGGAACTCCGCTATCTCTATATTTAATGCATCTCACAAAGTCTCTTCAATTTTCTATCTTAAACATCTCTTAAAGACATCTCCTAACCTCATCACTTCTGCCATCAGCCTTGTTCAGGACCCCATTAGCTCTCACCTGGAATTTAGAATAATAGCTTCTTACTTGTGTCCTTCTCTCTTCCCTTCCCATGGGTTCTCAAAGTGAATTTTTGGTTTTTTTAAAGAAAGCCTAAATTTGGGAGTTCCTGTTGTGGCTCAGTGGATTAAGAACCCAACTAATATCCATGAGGAGGTAGGTTCAATTCCTGGCCTTACTCAGTGGGTGAAGGATCCAGTGTTGCTGCAAGTTGCGTCTTGGATCTAGTGTTGCTGTGGCTGGGGTGTAGGCCGCCGGCAGCTGTAGCTCCAATTCGACCCCCTATCCTGGGAACTTCCATATGCCACAGTTGTGGAGTTCCTGTTGTGGCTTGGTGGTAATGAATCTGACTAGTATCCATGAGGATGAGGGTTCAATCCCCAGCCCTGTTCAGAGGGTTAAGGATTTAGTGTTGCCATGAGCTGGGTGTAGGTCACAGATGCAGCTCAGATCTGGCATTGTCGTGGCTGCAGTGTAGGCCAGATGATGCAGCTCTGATTCAACCCCTAGCCTGAGAACTTCCATATGCTGTGGGTGCAGCCCTAAAAAAAGACAAAAACAAACAAGCAAACAAATAAACAAAAAACCTTGCTGCACACAGGGCCCCCAAAATAAAAACAAACAAACAAAAAACAGAAGGCACACATCCAATAGTTTGCTATTCCTCTTAGATTAATATAAATGTATTAACACAACTCAGTGCATGCTACTACCTCTGCCCCTTGTTCCCATGGTACCGGCCCTCTTTAATTTCTTAAAAGGACAGATTTTCTCACACATTATGGGGCTATTGCACATTTGTTCTCTCTGCTTAAACCTCCTCCAATCACTCATTTCCACTCACCAGGTTAAGCTCCTACCAATTCTTCAGACCTCAGCTCTGTCTATACTGTTTCATGGAAACATCCCCACTCATCATCAGTCTTATACGTTTTATTATCATTCTCAACTTTTCTTTTATAAAATCCACTAGAGTTTAAAATTATATGCTTATGTATGGCTATTTGATTAATATCCATCTTTTCTAGGAGACTAACACAGCATGTGGGAGGGACTCATCAATACAATGGCTAAGATCTGGCAATTACTAATATTATATACTCCCCCTAACCTTGACCATCACCCAAGATCTCTAAAAGGGCTCTGTCTTACATATGATGTGCTTCCACCCAGAGAGAAGTGCTCAGTTTAAATCCAGAGGCTACGTCTTTACTCAGGCATGTCACGGAGTCAAATTCTTGTCACTTTGCTGGTAAAGTGTCTTTAACTGTGATGTGTCTTTTTATTTTATTTTATTTATTTATTTTTGTCTTTTTGCCTTTTCTGGGGCCACTCCCGCGCCATATGGAGGTTCCCAGGCTAGGGGTCGAATCAGAGTTGTAGCTGCCAGCCTACACCAGAGCCACAGCAACTTGGGATCCAAGCCTTGTCTGCTACCTACACCACAGCTCATGGCAATGCTGGATCCTTAACCCATTGAAGAAGGCCAGGGATCGAACCCGAAACCTCGTGGTTCCTGGTCGGATTCATTAACCACTGAGCCACAACGGGAACTCCTGATATGTCTTTTTAGTTGTGAAATGATATAACTTCTCTCCCTCCTTGGAAATGAAATTAAGAACTAGTTTTCCACAGTCTGCAATGCACTAGTAAACATTTAAAAATTGGCTCTCTCTAGGAGGAAAGCCCTGATTGGTCCCATGTGACAATTTCACTGCAGTAAATACTCTGACCATAGTCCATTTAAAGCCACCAACATCATCTCCCTGAAAACAGGGAAAGAGAGAAACACAAATTGCTCTTAAGGGGCATGCCAGCCAGCTCAGTCTGAGGTCCACTTGACTCCAAAGTTTTCTTTTTTCTTTTTTTTTTTTTTGCCATGCCCGTGGCACGTGGAAGTTCCAGGGCCAGGGATTGAACCCTTGCCACAGCAGTAACCAGAACCACTACAGAGACAACACCAGATCCTTAACCCAATGATCGAGGCCAGGGATTGAACCTGCTTCCTCATGGATGCTAGTCAGGTACGTTAACCACTGAGCCATGAGGGGAACTCCTCATTTTCCTTCTTTAACCAAGCATATGGACTGCCCTTGGCTCTGTCCAACTTTCCATAATTGCACAATCCTTTTCCTATGTTTTATACGTTCTATTTCTACCAGTAGAGATGGCTATTTAGAATTTTGAGACTTTGGGAGAAGTTTTTCATCTTCATTCCATTCCCAAGGCTAAATTGCCACTTCGGTGACAACTCTAATCTGTCACGAGAATTGGGTGAGAGGTTCAAGGTGTGTTTGCCGCTTCACAAAGATTCGCACCAGACAGTAAAGGAAAGAGACTCGGGCTCAGGAATCTGCCCGAGTAGAAGTTATTCACCACGACTGTTTACCAACAGTTTCACATGCCTTTGCAGATACTTCATAAAACAGTGTTCAAGGCAGTGTTGATGCAAAGGATTAGGGAAAGGGCAAAAGTCTCAAGGGAGAGAGCTCCCCAAAGCACTTCTCTCACCAGGCATTAAACTGTCAACAATCTTAAACCCTTGCTCCACCCTAGAGCCCGGCTTCCCAGCCAACGTTAGACACCCACGTGTGCTGGCAAAGATAAAGTCAATGCTGAAAGCACACAGGTCCCATCTCCTCCAGGAGGACACGGCCACAATAGCTCGGGCGTGGCAGCCCAAGCCTGCTGGCAATCCTCACGATCCACACACCAGGGAGCCCATCGCCTGTCCTGTGGCTGATGGCAGGGTACAGAACGTTGCTTCTGAAAGCGATGATAGCAGCGCCAGCAAGGGCCCCAACTGTTTGTGAAATGCTTAACGATTAACAGAAGCCCCGGCCTCAGCCTGTGGGCTGCCGCTCAGGGTAGTCTGTTTAGTAAACAATCAGCCACTAATATCTTGAGCAGGTTGAACAGATGGCTCCAGGGCTTGGGCCAACTGTGTTTCCCTCCATTTCACACAGCTTTGGGTAATGACGGCCATAAAAATCAAGAAAAATATAAACATAAGCCCTCCTCCCTCCCTCCCCCACAAATGCACAGGGGCTCCGATCTCTCGGTGATGAAATCTGACAAAGGCAGGAAATTAGAGGGAGAGGGAGAGAGTGGATTTGAAGTTCTTAGAAACACTGTGATCAAAGATCGAGGAGAGGGAAATGGAATGGGTGTAAATTTCTGTGCACAGAGCGTATGCAGGAACTGATACAATGGGAGTCACGAAGCTCAGACACTGGCTCAGAAATCTGTAGGTAGAAACCACTGGTTCTAAAGTAGAAACATCTTGGGATTAAGCCGTAAAGGGGACATTTGGCCTGCCCACCATAGAACTTCTCCGTTACCTCCCAGATTCCAAATGTTAGAAGCTGAGCTATGATCACGGCAGGTTTGATATAATTATGAATAGCACCTGCTGGAGACAGGTGCCCCACTCACCAGATCTGGCCCTGCCGCTGAGCACCTGTTATGCTCTCTTTGCACGTGTAAAATGGGTACATAAAGCCTGACTTTGTATATTTCATAGAATTGTTGCTAAGATACATAAAACATGTCTCCCAGGCCAGAGGGCATTGTCAGTTCAGGCTTTTAGGACCTGATCTACTCCAAAGAAATGCTAGCTCAAGCTGTAAAAGAGAGAAATAGAACAGACACATCCCTCATTCCAAAACAAGGTAAACCTCTGCATGCGTCAGAAGCACAAAGCTGTAAACAAAGCAGGAGGCGTGCTCCCCCACCTGAATTAATATGGAGCTGAAATATATATCAAAAGCATATAAAACTCCATCCTCAGGGAAGAAGGAGAAAGGAGACCCTGTTGCTTGCTGTTGCCTCCTAGAGTGGGTGAGAGGACAGACACTGTCTTTGACCACACCAAAGGACAGGTGCCCTGAGTTTCCAATAGAACAGAGTTTTTTTGTTTTTTTTTTTTTCTGTCTTTTTGCCATTTCTTGGGCTGCTCCCTCGGCATATGGAGGTTCCCAGGCCAGGGGTCGAATCGGAGGTATAGCTGCCAGCCTACGCCAGAGCCACAGCAACACAGGATCCAAGCCATGTCTGCGACCTACACCACAGCTCACGGCAATGCCGGATTCTTAACCCACTAAGCAAGGGCAGGGATCGAACCTGCAACCTCATGGTTCCTAGTCAGATTCGTTAACCACTGCACCATGACAGGAACTCCTAGAACAGAGTTCTTAATCAAGAACCCAATGACTCTAATTGAGATGTCCACCAAATTCAGGGAGGGATGGAACTAGAGAGAGAAACAAAAAACCCTTCTGCTCAAGATGCCCAGATAAATCCAAAATTCTAAAAGATATAAGGAAAAAGAAATCTAAGCCAACCACATAAAAATCAAGCTGATCAATTCACTCCTGAAAATTAGCTACCTCTTCTTTCACTGGTACCTGTTAATCAAATGGACCTATCCCAAAATGACAGTATAAGCATATTGAAGGACATCTAAGAAATAAATCCATAAAAAAAGAACCAAAAGTCATGAGACAGAAAGGAAGAAATAACAACAAAAACAATAATAATGTAATGATGATGACGATGACAATAGTAAAAATATACAGAGTCTACGGATTAACAGAAAGCCTTCAAATGACTTCTGGTTTCAGTTCTGACATGTAAAGAGCTTGGGAGTCATCATTCCTGTCCTTACAACACCAAAACACTGAACAAATTGAAAATCAGCAACTTTTCATGAACGTGCCAGAGAACTGGTGGTGAATTCAGAGTCACAGCCAAGATCTGATTATGTGGAACAGAAGATGCCAGAGCCATAACCCAGTAAGAATACTCAAGTGATTCTGAAGAATTACTGGAAATGAGCATGGACTAGCATGAGAATGAGAAACTCCTGGGGGATTCAGGCTCAGAAGGACCCCCTAAACACACACTTTCACAGGTTTTCCTCCAGGAACCTCTCCACAATTCAAGAAAAATCTCTCTATGGCTTGAGCAGAAGGAAGACAAGAGCAAACCTTTTAAGACACATCCAGGAGTTCCCATTGCGGCACAGTGGAAACTAATCTGACTAGTAACCATGAGGATGCAGGTTTGATCCCTGGCCCCCTTCAGTGGGTTAAGGATCTGGCATTGCCATGAGCTGTGGTGTAGGTTGCAGATGTGGCTCGGGTCCCACGTTGCAATGGCTGTGGTGTAGGCCGGCAGCTGCAGCTCCACTTTGACCCATAGCCTGGGAACTTCCATATGCCACGGGTGCAGCCCTAGAAAGCAAGCAAGCAAGCAAGCAAGAAAGAAAGAACAAGGATTTACTGTATGGCATAGGGAACTATACTCAATATCTTGTATTAGACTGTAATGAAAAAGAATATATATATATGTATGTATGTATAACTTACAACTGAATCACTTTGCTATACAACTGAAACTGGCACAGCATAAAGCAAAACAAATAATCCAGAGGTTTGTTTTTTTTTCTTCTTCCATAACAAATGCCTATTTTCTGGGGAAAAGAATACATCAGAGCTTTTTCTCTGCTGATGGAAGGACCTCTCTCCCAGTCTAGCCCCTTCTAGTCCTCTTGTTTCAGAGGAAAAAAAGCTGAGAAACAGTTGTGAAGGTCTCAGTTCAGGGACATAGCCCACTGGAAGACAGTTGGATTAAATAAGATTAAAGAACCCTTTTATTCTCCCTCTCCTTCCCACCACACCCACAGGGCTCCAGTGTAAGAACAGTGGTCTACAGTTAAAAGAGCTGTGAGGGAAGACTCTCGGAGAAAGACCTCTTGGAGAAACCAAGAGGGAAGACAAACACGAGGACACTAGAAGAATTTGAAAGCTCTGGATTCTGTAGCTGCAGAAAACACTGAACAGAGCCCAACTTCTGGCCTGATTAATATAAAACTTCACACCAACATCTCATTTACTTTAATTCCTTTTACTGATACTCATGTCCATCTTTCTATTTATTTATTTATTTCGGCCACTCCCATGGCATTTGGAAGTCCCAGGCCAGGAACTGAATCTAAGCCGAAACTGTGGCAATGCTGGATTCTTTAACCCACTGTGGCGGGCTGGGGATCTAACCTGCATCTCTGCAGTGACCCAAGACACTGCAGGCAGAGTCTTAACCCCTTTTGCCACAGGGGGATCTCCCATCATGTCCATCTTTCAACAACAAAAAAATTGCAAGCCATGGTAAAAGAAAAAATCAAATCTAAAGAGACAAAGTGATCATCAGAATTGATATGCTAGGAGGACAGGTAAAATTGAATCACATGAAGTGCTCAATTAAAACAAAAGAAGGCAGAAAAAGAAGACAAAAAAAACCCCAAAGAACAATGCAACAAATAGAAAAGAGTTACAAAAATGGTCAGTATTAATCCCAACTAACCACTTTAAATGTGAATGGTCTAAATACACTAATTAAAAGATAAAGATTATCAGAGTGAATTAAAAAAAAGTCAACTGTATATTGTCTACAAGAAATTCCAGAGGAAAAAAAATGCAATGAAAAATTCAATGGATGGAATAAAGGCCAGTTTGTTCACCATTAAAAAAAGGTATTTAGAAGATAAAATTAAAGATGGGCATGCAGTGCAGAGATTTTCTTTTCTTTTCTTTTTTTTTTTTTTTTTTGAAAGATTAAAAGTGCAGTTACGACACAAGAAGTCTGAATTAGGAGGCACCAACACATTTTGAATGGGAGCTTCAAAGGAGCTACAGGAAACATGGAAGCACAATAGTCAAAGAGATAATGGCTGAGAATTCCTCAGGACTGAATAAGAGGATGTGAGAGATCAGGAACCCCAAAGATGTAATGGGATAGATGAAGACAAATCCGCACCTATACACACAGAAGAGAAACTGCAAAACATACAGAGGTAATCTTAGAAGCTACAGAGAGAGAAGCCACACTATTCTTCTCCTTAGCAGCCCTAGATATCAGGACACAAGATGATAACAGCTTTAAAGTGCCAGGGATTGCATCAGTGAGTTACAATTAGCTTTAGCTACAAGTAATAGAAAAAAACAAAACAAGCAAAACCAGAAACTAAACAGAAGTCTAGAAGTTTAGTTGTCAGAGTTTGGGGTTAGTAGATGCAAACTATTGCATTTGAAGAGGATAAGCAATGAGATCCTGCTGTATAGTACAGGGAACTCTATCTAATCATTTGTGATAGAGCATGATAGAGGATGATATGAGAAAAAGAGGGTATATATATTTATATGTACGACAGGGTCACTTTGCTGTATAGCAGAAATTGACAGAACATTGTAACTCAGCTAAAACAGAAAAAATAAAAATCTTTAAAAACAAAGTTTAGTTCCCTCATATATCAAAGTTCAGAAGCTAATATTCAAGACAACTGTAATGGCTTTTGTCAGGGCTCCTTGAAGATCCAGGCTCCTTCCCTCTCTCGGATCTGTGGTCCCCAGGATATATCCCTTGACTCACAGCCCAAGAAGACACTTCTGCCATCAGATCTGTGTTCCAAGCAACTGGATGGACTAAGAGATAAGAGGGAGAAAAGGGCACCCTTGAGTTGTTGGATGAGGAGGGTTCAGAGGTGGCACTTCCATTAACAGCCATTGGCTAGAACTTAAGGGCATGGTAACCGCTGGTGAGGATGACCAGTGTGCTCTTCACTTTGTTCTGCCCAAGTCAAAAATTCCTTTTCTGGAGTTCCCATCACGGCGCAGTGGTTAACGAATCCGACTAGGAACCATGAGGTTGCAGGTTCGATCCCTGGCCTTGCTCAGTGGGTTAACGATCCGGCGTTGCTGTGAGCTGTGGTGTAGGTCACAGACATGGCTTGGATCCTGTGTTGCTGTGGCTCTGGCGTAGGCTGGCAGCTACAGCTCCAATTGGACCCCTGGCCTGGGAACCTCCATATGCCACGGGAGCAGCCCTGGAAAAGGCAAAAAGACCAAAAAAAAAAAATCCTTTTCTATGGAAGAAGCAGACAATAGATACTGGGGACAGATAGCAACTCCTTCCATACTATGTATAAAGTAGGTTTGAGGGGTTTTTTTGGTTTGTTTGTTTGTTTGCCATTTCTTGGGCCACTCCCGCGGCATAGGGAGGTTCCCAGGCTAGGGGTTGAATTGGAGCTGTAGCTGCCAGCCTACGCCAGAGCCACAGCAACGCAGGATCCGAGCCGTGTCTGCAACCTACACCACAGCTCATGGCAATGCTGGATCCTTAACCCACTGAGCAAGGCCAAGGACCGAACCCGCAACCTCATGGTTCCTAGTTGGATTCGTTAACCACTGAGCCACAACGGCAAGTACGAGTTTTTGTTTTTTTATAAAAAGATATTTTAATTCCAAGAATTATGATTATAGCATAATTTAAAACAGCCGTAGTTAACATAAATAAATAAATAAATAAATAAATAAATAAATAAATAAATAAATAAAAAGTCCCTGAGATCTGATTTGGGAAACTCTGGATAACTGAGTGTCTGTAACAGAGTTGTTCGTGCTGAGGATTCATGGGTGGATTTTGAGGGATCTGTCAACTTTCTACATGCAGAGTTGGAGGGTTTTGTGCAGTTTCCTGAGAGGTGCTTCAGAGCTTTTGATAGGTATTAGCGGTGTCTATGACACCCTCACCAGAGGAGCTAAAATTAACTTTTTTAAATGAGTTTACGTTATATCTTAAGTTCTGTTTATTTTTTTATTTATTTATTTTTGTCTTTTTTTTGCTATTTCTTGGGCCACTCCCATGGCATATGGAGGTTCCCAGGCCAGGGGTTGAATCGGAGCTGCAGCCACCAGCCTACTCCAGAGCCACAGCAATGCGGAATCTGAGCCACGTCTGCAACCTACGCCACAGCTCATGGCAATGCAAGATCATTAACCCACTGAGCAAGGCCAGGGACCGAACTGGCAACCTCATGGTTCCTAGTCGGATTCGTTAACCACTGCGCCACAATAGGAACTCCTGTTTATTTTTTTTTATTTTTTATTTTTTTTGTCTTTTCTAGGGCCGCACCCTCAGCATATGGAAGTTCCCAGGCTAGGGGTTGAATCGGAGCTGCAGCTGCCAGCCTACACCACAGCCACGGCAGCTTGGGATCTGAGCCGAGTCTGTGACTTACACCACAGCTCAGGGCAACGCCAGATGATTAACCCACTGAGGGAGGCCAGGGATCGAACCCTCAACCTCATGGTTCCTAGTCGGATCCGTTAACCACTGCACCACGACTGGAACTCCTTTAAGTTCTGTTTAAATGTGTACACGCTGTTGAAGATTAAGAGCAAATTAGTTCAACAAAGTCCAGTAATATAAAACCTTCACATAATTAAAGAGTGTAGTAGGTGTTTATAATGGGACAATTTACCCTCTGGCCTTTTGGATTGTAACACTCACCCAGTACGTAAACTCTTGTGTCATTAGTTAGACAGGTTTTAGATCTTGCTCACTAAATATATCACATTCCCTTTAAGATAGGACTTTGTTTTTTATTCATCTTTTCATGCTTTCAAGGGCAGCTCCTTGCCCACAGTAAGCATCTTACTGATTGCCAGATATCAGTTTAGTCATTCTCTAGTAACTACCTATCTGGCTTGGCCCTATCCATTTCCTGCTCCCTAGAGGAGGGTCCTTCGATGATATAGGCTATTATTGCCCTTTTAATTCTTCACTTCTTTTTCTGTTTCCTACTTTTCCTCTGAACCTCGGTTGCATAGATAGATATGGTATCCTCCTCCTCTGAGAAAGGATAACAGCTTGAGCTTTAGATATGTTAATTACCCAACTGTAGATAAAAAGCCTGCAGCTCAGGTTGATAGAAGCCAAATTTCTTAGTTCCCCCTCCTGGTCTTATCCACATCATCACACATATTTGCACTCCTGCCCAGTCAAGACACCCAAGCAAACTTCCCGAAGCCCTCTTCTCCTGTTGTGTTCAAAGCTGAGGAGTAAGAGGTAGATTTTATCAACAATATGCAACCAGAGAACTTCAGATTTTCGAGGGCTCAGAAGCATCATTATAGCAATCACTTAGAGTAGGCACTACATCAACTCTATTTGAGGCAAATAAGGCAATAAAGACAAGACTTGCTAATATTTATTGAACTGTTTTTATCATTGTTGCTTTTAAAAAGTGCTTACTGTGTGTTAGGCCTGACCTAAGAGTCTTACATGAATTTATTTATTTATTTATTTGTTTATTTTTGTAATTTCTAGGGCTGCTGCCCAGGCATATGGAGGTTCCCAGACTAGGGGTCCAAGCGGAGCTGTAGCTGCCGGCCTACACCAGAGCCACAGCAATGCAGAATCTGAGCCACTTCCACAACCTACACCACAGCTCATGGCAACGCCAGATCCTTAACCCACTGAGCAAAGCCAGGGATCAAACCCACAACCTCATGGTTCCTAGTTGGATTTGTTAACCACTGAGCCATGATGGGAACTCCAAGAGTCTTACATGAATTTAATCCTCCATGTGGCCCAAAAAGTTCTGTTGCTGATATTTTTCTCCCCATTTCATAGAGGGGGAAACCAACATAAAACAAACTAACTTGTGTGGAGAAAGGGGAACTCTCTTATGCTGTTGGTGGGAATGTACATTGGTATAACCATTATGGAAAACAGTATGGAAGTTCCTCAAAAAACTAAAAATAGAACTACCATATGATCTGGCAATCCCATGCCTGAACGTATATCCAGAGAAAACCAATAATTTGAAAAGGTGCATGCACCCTACTCTTCGTTGCAGTACTGTTTACAATTGCCAAGACATGGAAGCAACATTAACATTCATCAACAGAGGAATGGATAAATACAATGGAATATTACTCAGCCGTAAGTGAATGAAATAATGCCATTTGCAGCAACATGGATGAACCTAGAGATTATCATACTAAGTGAAGTTAGCCAGTGAAAGACAAACATTATATGATATCACTTATATGTGGAATCTTTAAAAAGGGATACAAATGAACTTATTTGCAGAAGAGAAACAGACTCACAAACTTGGAAAACAAATTTATGGCTATCAAAGTGGACAGGCTGATGGGAGGGATGGACTGGGGTTTGGAACTGGCCTATGCACACTGTGGGTATGGAATGACTGGCCAGTAGGGGACCTGCTATGGAGCCCGGGGAACTCTACCCAATATTCTGTGATAACCTGTACAGGAAAATAATCTGAAAAAAAAAAAAAAAAGAAGAAGAAGAAAGAAAATCTGGCATTTCTATTGGATTTCCCTTCAAACAAACAAACAAAAAATTGTTTTTGTTGCTAATATTTTTCTCCTTTTTCATAGATAGGGAAACCAAAGCAAAGCAAAGTAATTTGTCCCGTGTCACACAAACCATAAGTGAAAGGTACATACTTCAAATCTAGGCTCCAGACTATTGAGTTCTGAACCACTGCTTCTCAGTGAACCCAGGACAGCACCAAAAAAAGGCCTTAAGGTTTTAAATTTTAAATTTGCAGTACAGTGTAGTAGCTAAAAGCACACAGACGCACACACTCTAGAGTCAAGTAAATCTGTGTTTTAATTTCAGGTCCACTAGTACTAACTCAGGTAAATTATTTAAATCAAATTCAATGATTTCTTTAAACCCTCTAAGCTATCTCTCATGTGCCAAGTCTCTGTCTTAGTACCTGTCTTGTGGGATTGTTTTGTGGATTAAGTGTAAATTGCTTTACACAATGCCTGGTACAAAGCACATACTCAAGATAGACATGCATAAACAGACACAGGATGTGAATGCAAGACTGGAGACTCCAGCCAAATTATTTGATTCCTACCCAATCACATTTTGCCAATAAAGCAACTATGGCTAGAGAGAGTTGTTGAATCAAAAGACCTAAGTAATGAAGGGAGAAAGGAAGCAGGAAGAAAATGGATTCTAGAATCCAGTTTTGGCGCAGGGGACTTCCGTTTAATACCTTGGTGAGAATAGCCTGAGCTGTAAGCAGCCTTCCAAATGTAGCCATTGGAAATATTCAGGTCTAATTCCTAAACAGCTCAATGCAGGGAGAGGACAATGACCCACACAGGTGACATCATGCTCAGTACAGAGGAGAAGAGGGAAAGTGTACATTGTATGTAGTCTAGCAAACAAGGAAGGTGGAAGACTGTCCAGCTATCACAACTCTTGTCTGATTTGTTAGGAAGACAAACTCAACCTCCAACAAAGAATGTTAGGAATGGAAAATTAAATGAACTTTTGCATATTAGATCTCTTTAATGACTCTTAAGGCAAAGTTAGGACTCAGGTGTTAAACTTACGTGTGAGATCTAAAAAAATACAATAAGGGTCCCCATTGTGGCTCAGTGGTAACAAACCCCACTAGTATCCATGAGGATTTGGGTTTGATCCCTGGCCTCACTCTGTGGGTTAAGGACCTGGCATTGCCATGAGTTATGGTGTGGATCACAGATGTGGCTCAGATCCCATGTTGCTGTTGCCGTGGTCGTGGTGTAGGCCAGCAGCTACAGGTCTGCTTCGACCCCTAGCCTGGAAACTTCCATATGCCATGGGTGCGCGCCCTAAAAAGACAGAAAAATAAATAAATAAAAATTAAAAAATACAACAAACTAGGATTTCCCTTGTGGCACGGGGGGTTAAGGATCCAGTCTTATTACTGCTGTGGCTTGGGTCACAACTGTGGCAGGAGTTTGATCCCTGGCCCAGGAACTTCCACAGGCCAGAGACACCACCACCAAATTAGTGAATATAACAAAAAAAGAAGCAGACTCATAGATATAGAGAATAAACTAGTGGTTACCAGTGGGACGGAGGCAGGAGGGGCAGTATAGGGGTTGGGGAGTGGGAGGTAGAAATTATTGGGTGTAAGACATGTAACAAGGATGCATTTTACAACTCAAAGACTATAGCCAATATCTTGCAATTACTGTAAATGGAGTGTAAATTTTAAAAATTACGTATAATACTACTCAGCCGTAAAAAGAACAAAATAATGCCATTTGCAGCAACATGGATGGAACTAGCGACTCTCATACTAAGTGAAGTAAGTCAGAAAGAGAAAGACCAGTACCATATGATATCGCTTATCATATCTGGAATCTAATATACAGCACAAATGAACCTTTCCACAGAAAAGAAATTCGTAGACTTGGAGAAGGGATTTGTGGTTGCCAGGGGGGGGGGGGGGGGGGGGGGGGGGGGAGATGGACTAGGAGTCTGGGGTTGATAGATGCAAACTATTGCATTTGGGATGGATAAGCAATGAGATCCTGCTGTATAGCACAGGGAACTGTATCTAGTCACTTGTGATGGAACATGATGGAGGATAATGTGAGAAAAATAATAAATATATATGTATGTATGACTGAGTCATTTTGCTGTACAGCAGAAATTGACAAAACACTGTAAATCAACTATAATGGAAAAAATAAAAATCATATTAAATAAATAAATACACAAATATTATATGTAAAAAATACCTCAGGTGATGAAAGCATCTATAGTAAAAATAAAATGAAAATGAAAATGAAAAAAAAAAAAGACTCAGGAGTTCCCGTTGTGGCGCAGTGGTTAATGAATCTGACTAGGAACCACGAGGTTGCGGGTTCCATCCCTGGCCTCGCTCAGTGGTTCAGGGATCCAGCATTGCCATGAGCTGTGGTGTAGTTTATAGATGCGGCTCGGATCCCACGTTGCTATGGCTCTGGCGTAGGCAGGCGGCTACAGCTCCAATTGGACCCCTAGCCTGGGAACTTCCATGTGCCACGGGAGCGGCCCAAGAAATGACAAAAAGACAAAAAAGACAAAAAAAAAAGACTCAGTTGTTAAAGTAATATTGCCTAATAACAGATGTATTGATTATTTAATGCATAATAATTGAAGGAGGGTATTCTGGATAAGACCTCATGGTTCCAAAGGTATTTTTGAAAGAAAATGTTAACAATTTACAAGCACTAACAGAGTATGACAAATACAAAATCACTCCAGAGGCCTTTTTTCACCATTTTAGGGAAAGAAAATAAGGCTGCTAGTGGGAAAGTTACATTGGGTGCTTTTAAATTGCCATTCTGGCTTCTTCCCTGGAGCCTTGAAAGGTTCACGCGTCCATCCACTAGGTTTGAATGGTTAAAGATCACTGCATAACAGCGTGGAGTAATTAATATGGCAGAAACACATCAAGCTGTCACTGGAAGGTCAAATGCTTGATGCACAGAATATAATTAGGAGGTTAAACTGGCCTGTCAACTTTTACAGTATTAGTTGTTTGTAGGGGTCAATACCTTTCAAGGATATGGGCGCAAGAATGAAATTTCTAAGGAGCTGACAGAATTGTGGAACCTTTTGCATTTGCTTTAGTCACCTAAGGCAACACATTTTAAAAAGCCCTTAAAAATATTAAAAATGTATAACATTTTAAAACCAACATTCGTGAAGAGGCTAAAGACCATTCTCAAGTCAGTAATAAGTGAAGCAAACAAATACAGCCACTAAATTAAAATCTGAAGTCCCTTCTGGCCAAATGAAAGTGTAACAAACAGAGTTTTCTGACCTCTGCTCCCATATCATACCACACCTTTGGAAAAAAACCATCACTTTTCACCATAAAGCAGTTTGTGAGATAAGAGAAAAGAGTGGAAGAGATGGAGCATCTAAGATTTTGTTATGGTATCTTAAATTCTGAAAAAATGCACTTAAATTAATAAGTGTATGTTAATTATTCAACCAGAATTTTTTAAAGAGAAGAATCTCTAAAGTGCATATATGGATATGTGCATATCAGAACACAGAGTCAGGAAGAATTTGGGGACATAGCTGAAAGGAGAGAGCCAACTTAAGTATATACGCTTTTGGAGAAGGTTCTCTAGAACGAGAAGGAGAAAGGAAGAGCTTATTGTCACACTGCATTCTCATGGCCAAAGGGCCCTCGGACCAGTCATGACCACTCCCACTTCTCATAAGGACCAGAGGGTTCTAGGTATAAACAGATATGCATATATGTGTCTATATATATTAATACATTTCTAGACATTTATATGCTATTTATGGAACACCGATTGTGTGCTAGACACTGTTTCAAGCATTTTTTTTTTTCCTTTTACAGCCACACTTGTGGTGTATGGAAGTTCCCAGGCTAGGGGTTGAATCTGAACTGCATCTGTGACCTACTCCACATCTTTTGGCAACACCAGATCCTTAACCCAATGAATGAGGCCAGATATTGAACCTGCATCCTCAAGGAGACACGTCAGGTTCTTAACCTGCTAAGACACAATGGGAACTCTTTGTTTCAAGCGTTTTAAGTACATGATCTCATGTAATTCACAAAACAACCCTAGGAGAAATTGTGCCCATTTCATTGAGCGAGAAACTGAGGCTTCTACAGGTTTTTCTAACGCACTCAAGTTGACCCAGCCAATAGGTAGACTCCTAAGTCTTTGCTTCTAAAACCATATCATGCTGTTATCAAGCCCGAAATGACCACTGTCCTTGATAAGAGAGGCTCTAACCATGTGATTGGGAGCTAGGTTCACCATGACCTCTGCACATCCTAATTGACCTTGGGCATCTCTAAAGTCCCTCAGGATGCCTGTCCATCTTTCTCCAACCCTCCTTCTGGTCCGCCTTCTGCCTAAACTGCTTAAGAAAACCAGACAAAACAATGCAGGACAGAATAAAAACAGGCTTTATTAATTCCACTAAACCATGGACTCTCAATGCAGTGGGTACCTCCAGGGATTTCATGCCAATAATTTCAACTCCATGACCCTCTTTCTTACATCTACAGTCCCATTTCATGGTGACCATTGTCATGGCAGGAGCAGATTTCCATTGGCTCTCCTTTGCCAATGATCCAAGGGTCTGCATTGAGCTTCATATTCCTAACTCTTGGGTACATCCAGTTCTGACTCATCAAACACAGTGAGGAATTTACAAGGCGGATTTCTGCCATCGGCAAAAAATTAGCCACCTAATTCCATGTAGGCAGAGGTTGTTTTTTTTTTTTTTTCCTTAATTACTTCTTTATTAGACTACTCATGTCACAGCAGGAGGGTGTGCTGCTGTTATTGTACCTCAGAAACTTAATCAGATGGTGAGCTGGATCGTCCCCCGCCATCCCACCCCATCCCTGCCCTTCTCCCTGCCCGGGGCCTTACAGGCTCTCCCCTGTGGACTGCATCCTGCATAGACTGCCTTTTCCTGGGCTGGGTTGGGTCAACAGGCAGGAAGAGACTTGCAGCTGGAGTGACCAGTCCCCTGCCTCCCTCTATGTGGGTTCACTATGGGTTTCCGCGTCCTTCTGAGAAGCCATAGTTCCTGTCACATGGCTCTCTCCACGTGGCTCTCTCTCCGGTTCCCATGAACCATTCTCTTCAAGTCTAGGGATGAGGACTGCCTCGTGATGCTAGCCCGGGCCCTGCATCACCTCCTGTGTTGTCTCCCTAAACCCTGCCCTCACATTTTTATTTTTTAAGTCCTTAAACAGTCTTTGATTTATTTTGCATTACAAAAATTGGATAACACCATTACAAGTTGAGCAAAAGTGAGAAAAATGCCCTTAACCTAAACTCAACTCTCATAATTTTTATTTATTCCCTGTTAATAGTCAACATATTTTATAATCATAGATATGACGTATGAATGATTTTTTATTCTGCTGCTTCCCTTAACCTGTCATTGTTCACATTTTTCCATACTGTTTGAGAGTTTATGACTTTTTAAATTGAGAAAATGTTTTGTTTTTTTTTTGTCTTTTGTCTTTTTTGTTGTTGTTGTTGTTGTTGCTATTTCTTGGGCCGCTCCCGCGGCATATGGAGGTTCCCAGGCTAGGGGTCCAATCGGAGCTGTAGCCACCAGCCTACGCCAGAGCCACAGCAACACGGGATCCGAGCCGAGTCTGCAACCTACACCACAGCTCACGGCAACGCCGGATCATTAACCCACTGAGCAAGGGCAGGGACCGAACCCGCAACCTCATGGTTCCTAGTCGGATTCGTTAACCACTGTGCCACGACGGGAACTCCAGAAATTGTTGATTTACAATCTTATATGAGTTTCAGGTGTATGACTTAGTGATCCACAATTTTTATAGATCATACTCCATTTATAGTTATTATCAAATATTGGCTATAGTCCCCGGGCTGTCCAATATATCCTCATAGTCTATTTATTTTATACACAGTAGTTTGTACCTCTTAATCCCCTACCCTTATTTTATCCTGCACCCATCTTTGTAAAATGCTCCCTTTATTAAATTCTCCTAAATAACCATTTGGCATGGGCCATCTCTTCCTATTTCCCGCACTCTGAGAAATACAGCAATCATGTGACTTGAGATTTTCTGTGAGTGAGGATGACTGCCTGCTTAATTAAGTGGCATGATTAGAGGCTGAGTCCTACCTGTGCACTGCATTGCTGGTGGTTTCATCACAACCATTCTTTTCCCTCACGTGGGAAGAAAACCCTCCGGGCAGTGCATCTGGTTGTCCAGCATATGAAATGCTGCTTAAATGTCTTTAGATCGAGGTCCATCTGGGGATCCGATGGGCCCACAAAAGCCTCCTGAGCCCTCAGTATAACTGTGTTGAAAAGCCAAAATGGAGAGTCCCCTTCGTGGTGCAGCAGAAATGAATCCGACTTGTATCCATGAAGGTGTGAGTCCCATCCCTGCCCTCACTTTGTGGGTTGGGGATCTGGCGTTTGAGCTGTGGTGTAGGTGGCAGACGCGGCTTGTATCCTGCATTGCTGTGGCTGTGGTGTCAGCTGGCAAATGCAACTCCAATTCAACCCCTACCTAGCCTGGGAACTTCCACAAGTACAGCCCTAAAAAGCAAAAAAGGAAAAAAATGCCGAAATGAAACAAACAAAAATGTCACCTTGACAATGAGGAAGCTTGACAATGAGGAAGTAAAGATGATTGTCCCATCAAGTTTCTTGGAGGAGACCAGAAGATTCTTCTGGAAGTCATCCAGATTTTCTGGTTTTCCAAATTGTTTTATCAATCTCTTGCATACCCTAAAGTCAGGAACACTTTCTAATATTTATTATTAATCTGTCTGAGAATGAGATCAAGCCATTTTGAAACCTTCAGTTCAGGTGAGAGACCCATCAAACTATGTATTTGCCTACGAGGAACAGAGCCATGGCTGCTTTGGGCAGAACCAGGGCCCAGAGTGGGGTTTGCTCTGCTCAGTGTCACCAGCCAAGCCAGCCAAGCCTTCTGCCCTTTCCCAGGACCCAAGACGACAAGTCACAGGCAGAAGTAAACAATAGGGAGTTCCCATTGTGGCTCAGCAGGTTAAGAACCCAACTAGTATGCATGAGGATGCGGGTTTGATCTCCGGCCTCTCTCAGTGGGTTAAGGATCCAGCGTTGTCATGAACTGTGGTGTAGGTTGCAGACTCAGCTTGGATCCTGAGCTGCTGTGGCTGTGGTGTAGGCTGGCAGCTGTCGCTCTGATTCGCCCCTACCCTGGGAACTTCCATATGCTGAGGGTGCAGCCCTAAAAAGTAAAGAAAAAAAAAAAAAAGTAAAGCAATAGCTTTGGTTTTATTATTGGGTTTATTTATTTATTTATTCATATTAAAGTATAGTTGTACCATACTATGCAATGTTGTGCCATTTTATGCTGTATAGCAAAGTGACCCAGTCATATATATATATTGCTGTATAGCAAAATGACCCAGTCATATATATATATATATATATATTCTTTTTCTCATATCATCCCCCACCATGCTCTATCCCAAGAGATTAGAAACAGTTCCCTGTGCTGTACAGCGGGACCTCATTTCTTATCCGTTCTAAATGTAACAGTTTGAATCTACTAAACCCCAAATTCCCAGTCCATCCTTATTTATTTATTTATTTGCATGAAGAAGAAGAAGGCTAGAAAGTGGGAAAAGTTAGTTGGAAAGTCAAGGAACCTGAGATCCTGTCTTGTATTTGACTTGTGGCAAGCCACCCAGCACCCACATGCCTCCGTTTCCTTCTGTAGAATGAGATGACTGAACGGCCCCCACTGTGGAGATGGTGAGAATGGGGAATGGTACACCCCACTGCCTGCAGAGTACAGGCCAGGCTGCCTGGATGTGGCTCCCTGACTCACTGCTCAGAGGAGTCTGCCCTGGCTGAATATGTGTAGAACGAGGCCTGAGACTTGGAAAATGTCAAATGGTAGCTGGGATTACAAATTCGGGGGTGGGGGGGGCAGGGGGAAGATGCTGGGAATCCCTCAAGGTACTTGGAGTTCCTGTTTCCATCGGGTGTAAGAGCAGTGGAAACCCAGCCTTGCTCTGAAGAGGGACTCTTCTTTTTTTTTTTAATTTTTAATTAATTTATTTATTTTTGTCCTTTTGCCATTTCTTGGACCGCTCTCACGGCATATGGAGGTTCCCAGGCTAGGGGTCGAATCAGAGCTGTAGCCGTCAGCCTACGCCACAGCCACAGCAGTGCGAGATCCAAGCCGAGTCTGCGACCTATACCACAGCTCATGGCAAAGCCGGATCCTCAACCCACTGAGCAAGGCCAGGGATCGAACCCGCAACCCCATGGTTCCTAGTCGGATTCCTCAACCACTGTGCCACGACGGGAACTCCTTTTTTTATTTTTTAATTTTTAATTTTTATTTATTTTTTTAAGGGCCTCACCTGCTGCACGTGGAGGTTCCCAGGCTAGGAGTCAAATCAAAGCTGCAACTGCTAGCCCACACCACAGCCACAGTAATGCAGGATCCTTAACCCACTGAGTTAGGCCAGGGATCGAACTCTCATCCTCAGGGATACTAGTCGGTACCAGTCGGGTTCGTAACCCGCTGAGCCACAACGGGAAGTCCTGAAGAGCAACTCTTATCTTAGCCCCACGCCAAGCTGCCTGTGGGGCCCATTTAACAGCAGCTCTGTCCCAGGACAGTTTTTTGAGAGGGAGACATATTCTATTGTTTTTTCCCTTTTTATCTAAAAGGGACAGTTTGCCATACGAGATAAGACCACCGGCATCTGCTTCTGAACGTTTCCACTTGCAAGAACCCAAAAAACTCCCATAAAGAAAAGACTTTTCTCTCCGCTGTCCTGGAGACTTTCTGAAAGAGCTTTCTATGGGGAGATTAATTATAGAAGCCACAGTATTTCCTGAAAATGGTAAAACATTTTAAAGGAATAGGAAGACACTGCTTGATAAATGGCTGGACTCTTTATTGCCTAACAATCCCAAAGAAAAATGCGTGTTTGAAACAGAACAGGATGTAATGGAAATCTAAGTAGGTGGACTGTAAAATGGATTTTATTAACTATTTACAGTGGCTATGTAAATTGTTTCCATCTCTGCTTGAGAAAGTTTCCCTGTCAAGGTTTCTGGGCCTTTCCTGGTGCTTATCTCTTTGATTTGTGGTGTGAAGGTCAGTGGTTCCAAATGGGAGGCTTGGTAGCTAGATCTCCAGATAAGCCTCACCAGGTACAGCTGACCTTGCCTTTGTGTGGGACTCTGTCCCTCAGAGAGACCATCTTCTTTTTTTTTTTTTTGTCTTTTTGCCTTTTCTAGGGCCGCTCCCGAGGCATATGGAGGTTCCCAGGCTAGGGGTCGAATCGGAGGTGTAGCCGCCAGCCTACACCAGAGCCACAGCAACGCAGGATCCGAGCCTCATCTGTGACCTATACCACAGCTCACAGCAACACTGGATCCTCAACCCACTGGGCAAGGCCAGGGATCGAACCCGCAACCTCATGGTTCCTAGTCGGATCCGTTAACTACTGCACCACAACGGGAGCTCCAGAACATCTTCTGTTAAAGGAAGGACAACAGCAAGAAAAACAGGTGCCTCTGCATCTTGGTGAACGTCTCTTGTCACCAATGTTCTTGGCAATTAGACTCTATTGTAATAAATCCAGATGGTACTGTTCAGTGCCAAAGTCATCTTTTTTTTTTTTTTTTTTTTTTTAGCAGCGCCCACCACATGTAGAATTTCCTGAGCCAGGGATCAAACCCACGCCAGAGCAGAAACCCAGGCCTCTGCAGGGACAACACCAGATCCTTAACCTGCTGTGCCACAAGGGAGCTCTGAGGTCATCTTTTAAGACATAATAGGTTATTGACTCTACACCTTGCTTACCTAAATATGACCTTTCTTTGGTCTCATTTGTGAAAAATCCACCCCAGTCCACCCAGATGTTTGGAAAGGGTTTCAATTTCCCTTTTTAAAAGGTCGATTTGGGAGTTCCTGTTGTGGCACAGTGGAAATGAATCCGACTGCCATCCATGAGGATGTGGGTTTGATATCTGGCTTCACTCAGTGGGATAAGGATCCAGCGTTGCTGTGAGCTGTGGTGTAGGTTGCAGATGCAGCTTGGATCTGGCGTAGCTGTGGCTGTGGTGTAGGCCGGCAGCAACAGCTCCAATTAGACCCCTAGCCTGGGAACTTTCATATGGCATGGGAGTGGCCCTTAAAAAAAAAAAAAAAGCTTGATTTGATCTTGCCTCCAAATGTACAATCACTTTTCCATTCTTCGTGGGATTTGTCAAGTGGCTTGTGAATTATTGAGACCCCTCACTTCTCCACTTTTGGCCTGCCTTCTGATGCAGTCACCCAGCATTGGGAGGGACTTTGGGGTCATGCCATGTCATGCTACAAGCAGACTACTTGCTTACAAAATGAGGCCACCCCCCAAACATCCTTTTGAAAAAAATGGAAAATTGATATTTCAGAAGAAGTACTTCGGACTGTCATCATAATGGAAAAATATCAGAACATTGTTCTGCTTTTTTACATGTAATTATTATTTAGTCCTATTTTTATTTATTTATTTATTTATTTATTTTTAGGGCTGCACCTGCGGTAAATGGAAGTTCCCAAGCTAGGGGTCTAATCACAGCTACAGCTACAGCTGCCGGCCCACACCACAGCCACAGCAACGCCAGAGCTGGGCCAAGTCTGTGACCTACACCACAGCTCATGGCAATGCCGGATGCTTAACCCACTGAACGAGGTCAGGGATTGAACCCCCGTTCTTATGGATATAAGTCAGATTCGTTTCTGCAGCACCACAATGGGAACTCCCAGTCCTGCTTTTATTTTTATATACGACAGTTGCAGTGCTATCATCTTCTCGCCTTCTAAAATCCTGATATGACTCTGGGCAGAGATAGTCAGGAAAGGGGCTCAGATGTGCTGCTCTGCTTCTATGCTGTGGGCTCCATGAGACGGGACTTCGAGTCCTCTCGCCTTTCTGTCCTCAGATCCTAGCATGATATCGGGCACAGAGCAAGTGCACAGTGGAAGCCTGATAATTACACTCGCTGTCTCCAATACTAAGAGTCACACTGCTATTAAGACAGCTCCGTGCAAGTGATGAAACCCATGAACACTCACACTGATGAATAGCTCTGTCTCTGTAGCCAGTGGAGGAGAGAAATAGGTTTGAAGCAATTACCTTACACTAGGCACTGTGCTGGGTATTTTCCATACCTTAACTCTTTTTTTAAAAACATTATTTTTTTGGGAGTTCCCGTCATGTCATGTCACAGTGGTTAAGGAATCTGACTAGGAACCATGAGGTTGTGAGTTCGATCGCTGGCCTTGCTCAGTGGGTTAAGGACCCGGTGTTGCCGTGAGCTGTGGTGTAGGTCACAGACACGGCTCGGATCTGGCGTTGCTGTGACTCTGGCGTTGGCCGGTGGCTACAACTCCAATTCGACCCCTGGCCTGGGAACCTCCATATGCTGCAGGAGCAGGCCTAGAAAAGACAAAAACAAACAAACAAACAAACAAAAACCCAACACATTATTTTTTTTCCTTTTTTTAGGGCCGCACCTGTGGCATATGGAAGTTCTGGGCCTAGGGGTCAAATCAGAGCTGCAGCTGCAGGCCTACACCACAGCCACAGCCACACCAGATTCCCAGCCACACTTGCAACCTACCCTGCAGCTTGCAGCAACACTGGATCCTTAACCCACTGAGCGAGGCCAGGGATCAAACCCGCATCCTCACAGAAACTGTGTTGGGTTCTTAACCTACCGAGCCACAATAGGAACTCTTTACACTATTATTTTTTAATTGAAGTATAGTTGATTTACAATGTTGTGTCAATTTTGGGTGTACAGCAAAGTGGTGCAATTATACAAATATATATATTCTTTGACATTTTCTTCTCCAGTTATGGTCTATCTCAGGATGCTGAATATAATTCCCTGTGCTATATTGTAGGACATTGTTGTTCATCCATTCTGTATGTAAGAGTTTGCTTCTGCTAACCCCAAAGTGTCAATCCCTGTTAACTTTCTTTAATCTTTGTCTCAAACTCTGAAGTTGATATGTGCTCCATTTACACACGAGAAACCTGAAGCCTAGAGGTTAAGCAGCTTAACCAGAATCAGTGTGCGGTAAATGAAACAGTGGAGCGTCAGACCAAGGTCAGCAGCCTGACCCCCAAACTAGAGCTTTTTTTGTTGCAGTTGTTGCCAGACCACCTAGAGTTCAATGGACTGGTCCCTGGGGTATAGAAACTCAGCACATTGAAAATAGCTCAGCAAATCACTCTCCAGCAGGTCATGATCAACATTAAAAATAAATTAAGAGCCTTTATGCAAGATCGCAGGCAGGAGTAGGGTAGAGGAAATTCCCCACTCGTTTTAGGTCTCCAGGGAAAATTTCCTGGGTCTGAATACACATCAGAGAACTCTTGAGAACCAGGCCCTTCCTTAGAATTTTGAGAAGAGCTGGATTTGGGATGCAGCCACACATCAAGCCAGAAGCTGTTTGATAGGCTCTGATTTTGTCCCTGCTTTTCGGAGCTTTGAAGGTGGGTGGGGGGTGAAAAATAGTCAGCCTCTAGGCAAAGGTGCCGTGATGCTGGAAAAGGAAAGAAAAACCAAAGGAAAACAATCCTCGTCTTTTCTTCTACCTCTGGTTCAACTCAAAACTCTCTTCAGGAACTCCTGGAATTTTCACAATTAATCAACTTGTGGCAACAGCAGGGACGCTGAAAAGCAAAATTTGAAGGTCATGGACAGGGAAGGGGTTGGGAGGTGAAGTAGCCTCAGCTCTCTGCCTGAGGGGTGTCTGTACAAATGTCCCCACTTTCCATGGTTTGACTTGACAATTTTTCAACTTGACGATGGTGCGAAAGTGATACACGGTCACGAGAAACTGTACTTTGGAATTTTGAAGTTTGCTCTTTTCCCCAGCCAGTGATACAGTAGCATCTCTCGTGATGCTGGGCACTGGTCAGCCACACGATCATGAGGGTGAACCGCCAATAAAACTCAACCACCACTCTGTACTCAGATGACCATTCTGTTTTTCACTTTCAGTACAGTATTCAGTAAGTTACATAGAATATTCAACACTTTACTACAAAACAGACTTCGTGGCAGATTATTTTGCCCACCTGTAGGCACATTTAAGGTAGACTTGGCTAAGCTATGATGTTGCATAGATTAGGTATATTAAATGTATTTCTGGGAGTTCCTGTTGTGGCTCAGAGGATTAAGAACCCAACTAGTATCCATGAAGATGCAGGTTCGATCCCTGGCCTCACTCAGTGGGTTAAGGACCTGGCATTGCTGCAAGCTGTCATGTAGGTCACAGATGCGGCTTGGATCCCACATTGCTGTGGCTGTGGTGTAGGATGGCAGCTGCAGTTCCAATTTGACTGCTAGCCTGGGAACCTCCATATGCTGCAGGCGTGGCTCTAAAGGAGAAAAAGAAAAAGAAAATGCATTTCTTACTTAAAGGTGTTTTCACCTTACTATGACTTTATCAGGGTGTAACACTATCATTAAGTCAAGGAAGATCTGTATTTCTAGGCAACATGGAACTAACTCTTCTTCCTAACAACAGAAAGGAAAGAGTCTGAACTGGAGCAGGGAGAGGGTATTAACCACATGATTGAAGAACTTGCTTAAGTGGAGGGCAGAGGCATAGCATCCTGTGTATTCTTTTGGGACCGGAGCCACGATTACCTGCTGGATGGCTGTGGGGCAGGTAAAGGTAAGGGAAGTAGACAGGCAGCCTTTCAAATTTCTGGAATTGTATGGTTCCTTTGGATGATTCTCCCATTCCACCTTTTTCTTTCTTTGCCTAGCTTTTCATAGGCTCCATTTGTGATAGAAAAGAGAAAGTGGGAGTTCCCTTCGTGGCTCAGCGGAAACGAATCTGACTAGCATCCATGAGGATGCAGGTTCCATCCCTAGCCTTGATCAGTGGGTTCAGGATCCCTCGTTGCCCTGAGTTGTGGTGTAGGTTGCAGACACAGCTTGGATCCTGTGTTTCTATGGCTGTGATGTAGGCCGGCAGCTACAGCTCTGATTCGACCCCTAGCCTGGGAACCTCCATATGCCATGGGTGCAGCCTTAAAAAGAGAGAGAGAGAGAGAAAGTGATGCTCCCGTTCCATAAGGCCAAGCTCAAGTCATAGAGCATAATAAAATGGGAAATCCATAGACTGCAACATTAAAGAATGAAAGAAGAAATTCATAGTCCTCTGGTCATGTAAAGAAATGGGAAAATGTGCATTTCACTTCCTCTGTAGCACATGGGCTTGTGAAGAGCAAGGAGAGACAGGAGGCTGGGTTATCATAGGCAATACTCCTAGTTCTGCTTCACCTGTCTAACTTGATCTTTGTTTTCTCTGATATTTGGATACAGAATGAATTGCAAAATATAACATCAAAGTTCATCATGTGAATTGAGTATTAGGTGTGATAAGTCATGAGAAGGAGATGGTTTATGAGTGCACTGACAAGAAATTGAAGAACTCAGGCATAAAGTAATAATGAGTTGTGTCAACTAAGAGATACAGGGAAAAAGGGAGAAAGAGATTTGAAAAATAGAGAGTCCATGTGGCAGAGAGCTAATTATCTTGACATCTAATCTTCCAGGAGGCTAGCAGTTAGTTCACTCGCTAAGTCATCTAGGAGTGAGTTGCAGAGATATTTTTAAACATGCCATTTTCATAATCCAGCCGTGCCTGCATCTGATCATCAAACCCTTGAGGACCAACTGTTACAGCAAAATATGAAATGCTCTGTTCAGCTCTGTGCTTTAGACTCTGGGAGGTTATTAGCAATAATAAGCCCTTTACACCATTCAAATAAGTTCCTGAAACTTGCTGCTAGTACTTTGAGAGATGTCGCACCTCTGAGTGAAGCACCCAACAGTTTATTTTGTGTCACTATTTTTGTCTGATTAGAGTTAATGGTTTTGGAATGTGGTCTGGGCAGAGGGGTTGAGGGGTATTGGAAGAATAAAAATAAAGAGCAAGACTTAGGTAGGATCCTAGTTCCAGACTCCCTCTAATTGACTTGGTTATCTTGGTCATTTAGATAAGTTAATAGAGTTACATTGTTTCAGGAACTTTGCATAAAGTAGCTCATTTGTCTCTGCAGCAACCAATGAAGTAGGTTCCATCATTATTAGCTTGTTTTACAGATCAGGAAACAGAGAATCAGACAGGCTAAGTCACTTGCTCAAGGTCACACAGGAAGGAAACCAGAGAGGTCAAATTTGTACCCAGCTTTTTCTCCCTGAATCTGTGCTCCCAAATTCCTTGCTATGTGACATCTCTGCTCTGAGGTTGTCAGCAATTGCCCATGTGTAGACAATGAACCAGACACTGTACTGGACCCTGAGCCATGGCCAAGGGTGCAATGGAGACCAAACAACCATGACCTTGTCCTCATGGCACTTACTGTCCAAAAGCACAGCCAGACACTAAACAAAGCATTTAAAATTTCTGAAAAAATCTCAAGTGTGCAAAGAATTCTGTAGAAGAAAGAGGCATTCATTTCCTCAATAAAATGAGGAAACCAAATTATAAAATCCCCCTTCCAATTCTGTCGTTTCATCCTCTTCAGAATTTCACATCCCCAAGTAGAATGGAAGCCAACAGTACAACCCATTAGATCTACAAAAATGCTGTTCAGCCCATAAAATCTGGGCTAATCAATAAAACCCCATGTTCTCCAACCATAAGCTCTTTCCTTCCTTTTTCTTTCTTTCTTTCTTTCTTTCCTTCTTTCCTTCTTTCATCTTTTTGTCTTTTTTTTTTTGCTATTTCTTGGGTCGCTCCTGTGGCATATGGAGGTTCCCAGGCTAGGGGTCTAATCGGAGCTGTAGCTGCCAGCCTACGACAGAGCCACAGCAATGTAGGATCCGAGCCGCGTCTGCGACCTACACCACAGCTCCCAGCAACGCCGGATCGTTAACCCACTGAGCAAGGGCAGGGACCGAACCCGCCACCTCATGGTTCCTAGTCGGATTCATTAACCACTGCGCCACAATGGGAACTCCCTCTTTCTTTCTTTCTTACTTTCTTTCTTTCTTTCTTTCTTTCTTTCTTTCTTTCTTTCTTCCTTCCTTCCTTCCTTCCTTCCTTCCTTCCTTCCTTCCTTCCTTCCTTCCTTTCTTTCTTTCTTTCTTTCTTTCTTTCTTTCTTTCTTTCTTTCTTTCTTTCTTTCTTTCTTAAATCTTTTTAGAGCTACACCTGTGGCATATGGAGGTTCCCAGGCTAAGGGTCAAATCAGAGCTATACTGGCTCACCTACACCACAGCCACTGGAACACAGGATCCAAGCTGTGTCTGTGACCTACACCACAACTCATGCCAACACAGATCCTTAACCCTCTGAGCAAGGCCAGGAATCAAACCCTTGTCTTCATGGATGCTACTCAGATTCGTTTCTGCTGAGCCACAATAGGAACTCCTCCTTCCTTCTTTCTTTAGGCCTTTGCTGAGTGTCCTACTAGGTTTGTTCTAATCCATAATATTTATAGAGGGTTGTAGACTTGACCAACATATTCCCAAATACCATCTCGTTGGGTCTTCCCAAATATCACCATAGGCGTTAAGGAAGTCAAGGCTTTCAGAAGTCTTTTCTCTCAAGTTCAGCAGCTGGTAGCTGGAGGATCGGGCATTGTCCTCTTCTTACCTGAGCTCATGTGAACTTGATGGGAAGGATGACTGTCCTGAGGCTCTGCAACCAGGCAAGGGTAATGTTAGGACTTGAACTTGAATCCTTGGTTCTTTCCTCCAGAACCCAGAAACCTCCTATACTTAGGTCTGCTTCTGGTGTTTGGGCACATAGGCTAGTGGAAAGTTAGGTTTTGGTTTTGGTTTTGTTTTGTTTTGTTCTATCTTTTTAGGGCCACACTCACAGCATATGGAGATTCCCTGGCTAGGGGTCAAATCAGAGTTGTAGCCACTGGCCCACACCACAGCCACAGCAACACCAGATCCAACCTGTCTGGACCTACACCACAGTTCAGGGCGATGCCAGATCCTTAACCCACTGAGAGAGGCCAGGGATCGAACTGACGTCCTCATGGGTACTAGTCAGATTTGTTTCCACTGAACCACGATGGGAACTCCTGGAAAGAGAGGTTGAAAGTATCTCAAGTGTAGATAAATTGAGAAATACGTTCAAATTCATTTTAAAATGACATCTGGCTCTTACCAACTTGATTCTTCTGTGGACAAAGAAAGTTTGCATTTATAAGGCAGAATCATTAACAAAAGCATTTCCCAGGAGTTCCCGTCGTGGCGCAGTGGTTAACGAATCCAACTAGGAACCATGAGGTTGCGGGTTCGGTCCCTGCCCTTGCTCAGTGGGTTAACGATCCGGCGTTGCCGTGAGCTGTGGTGTAGGTTGCAGACACGGCTCGGATCCTGCGTTTCTGTGGCTCTGGCGTAGGCTGGTGGCTACAGCTCCGATTCAACCCCTAGCCTGGGAACCTCCATATGCCGAGGGAGCGGCCCAAGAAATAGCAACAACAACAACAACAAAAAGACAAAAAAAAAAAAAGCATTTCCCATGTTTGACTGGAGTTGGTCCCTGCTGTAGCCTTATTCCATTCTTGACATGTTTATTATTGTGATAGTATAAGTCAAGAAGTGCAGAAGCAGGGATTGCGGACACGCCAAAATCAACTTCTAATGTAGTTCGCTAAAAGAAACTGAGCTAATACAATCGTTAAATGCAGACATTGCCCAAGAAAGTAGACTTGGAAAGCTTCAGTGTCCTTAGATGCCTTTTTGGATTTTTCTATGATCCAGTCTTGTTCCGTTAAAGCTCTTAGGTGTAAAGAATCTTTAGTCTTTGACCAAATAATTCGATAAATGAATAATATTTACAGATTTAAAACAGTTTAATCTATAAATGCTGTGTAGTGCTAGTCAAGGAATATGGCTGCCCAGATGTTAAAATTCAACTATAAATGGGGAAATCTGGTTAATTTTAAGGAATATTCATTTTTTAAAGACTGAAATTTAAGTTATCGAGAGGAAAAATGTGCTTGGTATGAAAAATTATCTATTCTCAGAAGTAAAGTATAGCAGCCCCCCCCCCCAAAAAAAAAAACGGAGAAAAACTAAAACATAAGGGCTTGGACACAGACAGAAAAATTGAAAAATCAGATTAAAGATAGGGGATAATTACAGATCAGTTTTGGGGACAGCAATTTACTTCCCTGTCACTAGATGGGGCTCACTAGTCGAGGTTATTTCCTTTCCAGATTTGCATTTTTGTCCGACAACATAAAGAATTCAACCAGGATTTGGGTTCAGCATTTTCAAAGATAAGTTATTGGAAGGTATTCAATGGGAATCCTAATAAGATTGACTTTTTTGTTGACCACAATAGTCTTATTGAGCAAAGCTAGCTTTATCCCAATTTAACATGAAATAGGTCACTATTAGGAAAGACAGCTTTATTGTGTTTGTATTTGGGATTAACGGATAAAATAAATAGTTCTTTTCTTCCCACAGGGGTTGATGAGCCAGCTTTATTCTAAATGACTGAAGACTTCTGTTCTTTTCAACAAACACAGTCCTCCAATTAGGAGCTGCAAATAAGATTATATGCTCTGAATAAGTCTGAAAAGGTCCTTTTATAATTAGAAAGTTTGTGTGTGGGAAGTGGAAGCGGCATTAAGTGCTCACTGTGGCTTTATTAAGAGAGTGACACGAAGATTTCCCAAATCCTCATCTGAACGCTCTCAAATGATAAAATAAAAATTATAGAAAATAGTAAGTGGATTCCAGTTCTTTTTTTTTTTTTTTCTGAAAGCTTTCACATTAAAGCTTTAGAAACGAGTGTGTGTCTTTTATTTTATCAGGCATATTTTGGAAACAGAGTGTCTTGAATCAGGCAAAGACTGTTAAGATACAAGTGAAAATCATTTCAATTAAGGAGAGAAGTTAAAACAGCCTTGTCAATGTAGGGCATTTTGTGTATTTTCACTGAAACCCCTTCTTGATTGCCACTCTGTTACTACTATGACAGGATATTTTGTTAAATACTGTTGAGCTCCCTGGCCTGTAGACACACAGTAGTTATTGTACTTGTCTAATCTTCCAGCGTAACCAGATTTTAGTATGTAGATGGATATTTCCTGGATGAATAAATGCCCTCTTCACGATGTGCTCAAGGACCCTATCAGATGCAACCTCCACAGCCTCACATCATAGGATGCAGCCCTGCAAACCTGACCCTGGGGATGGAAAGCAGGTGGGGGGGGGGAGTCCCTTTGGGGGAGGGGCAGGGGGGCGCAGCTTCCTCTGAACTAAGGACAGAGAAGGCAAGCCTGGCCCAGGAGAGGATGAGCTGAGAGTGCCTGGGTATGAGGGGCAACAGTTCCAGACATAAGCCGACAGAACCACATCCAATCTCCAGCTCTGCCTCTTCCACAGCTACACTTTGGGTCCTTTCTGTACACCAGACACTGTCCTAGGATTAGGGCCACAGCTGTGGACAGGAGAAAGATCCCTGCCCTTAGGGATCTGAGACTCTAGCCACTTCTTAACTGTGTGACTCTATTGTATCATTCTGTGCTATAATTTTATCTGTTAAATGGGTATAATAATACTTATTTCACAGGGCTAGTAGATTGAAAACAATAAAGCTGGAGGACCCAGAAAGGCACTGACATCTAGGAGGCACTCAATAAATATTTCATAAATGAATGAAGATATAGTCAGGGACTAACTCTCTATATGTGGTTACCTAGACTTTTCTGTGTGTGCTTTTTTATTTTATTTTATTTTATTTGTCTTTTTGTCTTTTCTAGGGCCACACCCGCAGCATATGGAGGTTCCCAGGCTAGGGGTCACATCGAAGTTATTGCTGCTTGCCTATGCCACAGCTACAGCAATTGGGAGTCCAAGCCACATCTGCAATCTACACCACAGCTCACAGCAATGAGCAAGGACAGGGATTGAACCCACATCCTCAGGGATACTAGTTGATTCGTTTCCACTGCGCCACAAGGGGAACTGCCAAGTTTCCTAGACTTTTAAATCCGCTTTAAATTGCAGATACTGGGAATTCCTCTTGTGGTTCAGCAGGTTAAGAACCCGATATAGTCTCTGTGAGGATGCTGGTTCCATCCCTGGCATTGCTTAGTGGCATTGCCATGAGCTATAGCGTAGGTCATAGATGCAGCTCGGACCTCCTACCGCAGAAACTTCCATATGCTGCAGGTGCAACCATAAAAGGAAAAAAAAATTTACAGATACCTCCTCCTGCCATTTTCATGTTGTGCACACATAATACACATGCACACCCTTTAGAATCACTAAATATCTCAGGAGTAAAAAGATTTTGTTGAGCTTCTTTCTAGTTTATTATGAAAAAAATATTATTCAGAAATAAAGTTTGATAATATTTAACGTGATCTTTCAAACTCCATTCTCCCTACTTCTCCCCTATCCAATCCAGATATATTGACACAGCCCTCCTTCTAGGGGTCACCATGCTAAAGAGACAGTGAAAGTGTTTAGTTGCTCGCATGTTGGACTGCGAGAACCTTTGTGTCCAGGTATAGTCATTGGCTTTAAGTCATAGCAAGGGATATTTCAGATGAATGGTTTTCCTGGCTGCAAATAATAGTCATTGAAGGGGAGTTCCCGTCATGGCATATCGGAAACGAATCTGACTAGGAACCATGAGGTTTCAGGTTCGATCCCTGGCCTCACTCAGTGAGTTAAGGATCCAGCATTGCCGGGAGCTGTGGTGTAGGTCACAGACATGGCCAAGATCTGGTGTTGCTGTGGCTGTGGCGTAGGCCAGTGGCTACAGCTCTGATTAGACCCCTAGCCTGGGAACCTCCATATGCCTCAGGTGCAGCCCTAAAAAGACAAAAAAAAAAAAAGTCATCAAAGGAGTTTTATGAAAACACCTAATACCTATGATGTCTTGGCTATGATACCAAGAGCATGGGCAGTAAAAGCAAATTAAACAAGTGGAACTATGTGAAACTAAAAAAGCTTTTGTAGAACAAAGGATACAATCAACAAAATGAGAAAGGAAACCTACCGAGTGGGAAAAATATTTGCAGACCATATATGTGATAAGAGTTTAGCATCCAAAATATATAAGGAGCCCCTACACCTCAATATCAAGAAAGCAAATAATCTGCAAAGGACTTGAATAGACATTTCTCAAAAAAAAAAAGAAAGACATACAGATGAGCAATGGGGACATGAAAAGGTGCTCAACTTCATTAATCATTAGAGAAATGCAAATTAAAACTATTATGAGCTACTCCCTCACCCACTAGGATGGCCTTTATAAAATCAAAAACTGAAAAATACCAAATGTTGATGAAGATGTGGAGAAATTGGAGCCTTGAGCACTGTTAGCGGAAATGCAAAACGGTATCACTATTGTCGAAAATAGTATGGATGTGCCTCAAAAAATTAAGACTAGAATTCCTATGTGATCCAACAATCGCACTTCTAGGTATTTACCAAAAGAAATCAGGATCTCAAATATTTCACTCCAACGTTCGCTGTAGCATGGGTCACAGTGGCCAGTGTATGGAACCAATAAACGGTCATCAACAGATGAATGGATACAGAAGATGCGGTATGTTCATGCCACGGCATATTACTGAGCTTTAAAAAAGAAGGAAATTCTGGAAGTTCCCATTGTGGCTCAGTGGGAACCCAACAGTATGCATGAGGATGCGGGTTCGATATCTGGATCAGGTTAAGGATCCGACATTGCCATGAGCTGTGGTGTAGGTTACAGATGTGGCTCACATCCCGAGTTGCTGCGGCTGTGGTGAAGGTTGGCAGCTGTAGCTCCAGTTCAACCCCTAGCCTGGGAACTTCCATATGCTGTGGGTGTGGCCCTAAAAAAAGGAAAAAAAAAAAAAAAAGGAAAAGGAAATCCTGTCTTATGCTACAACCAATGAAATAGGAGGCTGTTCTACTAAGTAAAATAAGCCAGTCACAGAGGGACACATACTGCATGATTCTACTTATATCAGGTAACTAACATAGTTAAACTCACAGCAGCAAAAAGTAGAATGGTGGTTGCCATGCACCAGAAGTAAGAAATGAGGAGTTGCTGTTCAATTAGCATAGAGTTTGTTTTTCTTTCTTTCTTTCTTTTTTTTTTTTTTTTTGTCTATTTAGGGCCATACCCACGGCATATGGAGGCTCCCAGGCAAGGGGTCTAATTGGAGCCATAGGTGCTGGCCTGTGCCACAGCCACAGCAACGCCAGATCCGAGCCACGTCTGTGACCTACATCACAGCTCATGGCCGTGCCGGATCCTTAACCCACAGAGTGAGGCCTGAGATCAAACCCATGTCTTCATGGATACTAGTCGTGTTTCTTAACTGCTAAGTCATAATGGGAACTCCTAGCATAGAGTTTCAATCATGCAAAATGAAAAAGTTCTAGAGACATCCTGTACATATAGTTAAAATTACTGTATAGCGCCCATAAAATCTGTTGAGGTTAAATTTCATGTCTTTCTTTATTATTATTATGAGAAATTAAAAACAAAACAAAAAAGACAATGCCTGGCCCTATCCTAACCAATTAAATCAGAACTTCTGGAAGGTGGGAGGTGGACAGCCTTTTGTTGGTTTTAATGATGCTGCCGTTTTTCCTCTTTCAGCGGCTCACATTATAGTCACATGCTGCAGGAAAATATCTATAAAGCTACGTTGCCTTTTTTTTTTTTTTAAGTCTCCATTCCCTATTTGTGCCCTAATAATAATAATGATTGTCACTAACACAGTTTTGATCAATAGCATCGTTATTCTTCAAGTTACCAGATGTCAGTCGAAACTCACCCCCTTCATCAGGTCATCAGAGAATTTTAATTCTATTCTACATCTTAAAGATCTATCCATCTCTCTCCTCTCTCTCTCTCTGTCCCCTTCTTTTCTTCTTTATTCCTTCTATCTTTAGAATGGTTTTGTCTTTTCTAAAATTAAAATCTAACCATTGCTCCCATCTTTAGAAAAAAAACTTCAACGAATGGCTTTAGCCTTCAGGATAAAGTTTAAACCTAAGCCAACATGCTCCTTCAGCCTATGCTATGCACTAAAATAGAAAGGCAAGGACAAATGAAATGAGATAAGCTCTATATAGCACATTTGAGATACTTAGTGTTAACATTTCTTTCTGAGCCCTAATCATGTTGGAGTTTGGGTTTTGAGTGGGCCTTGCTCTTCAAAATGCTGCCACTGATTTGAAGATGGCAAATGTTGGGTATGTTTTGCCCAATGCTCCAGGGACCTCACCCTGCCTGCTACTCCAGCCTCATCTTCACAAGCAAACCATGCTCCATTGTCTCCTCCCTATTCTCAGCTCCACAAAAGTGCCATTTCCCTCTGGCCTTTGATCATTGGTACAGGTCATTTGCACTCTCTGGCACACCTTCCCCATTCCTGCCCTTCTCCATCTGACCAGCTTCTCTTCAGACTTCAGGACCAGCTTAGGAATTAGTTAGGGATGAGTACAGAGCAGACACAGCAGTAAAGCATATAACAAGCATGGCAGGTGGTGTCCCAGGGACTTTGAGCCTGTGCCCTTTCACTTCCAAAGCTGGTACTGGAGGCCAAGCTGCCTGGCTTAAGACAGTTTATAAGAAACCACTCATTTCTCATCTTTACAGGTTACCCAAGAGGAATGCTCTAGAGGCAAGGGCACAAAGCCACAGAATTTTAATTGTGGTTTAGAATTACAAATGTGAGTAAGCCAAAGTTTGCCAAATTTGCAAAAGGAAGAAATCACTGTGAATTTTGCAAGGACACCACGAACAGTTGTGAGTAGGCCCACACAAACCTACACACAAGTTATATAAATCCAGAAAGCTTTTTTCACCCATCCCCAACTACAGAAACCAAAGCCAATATGCCCTTTTTGCCTACTCCCCACTGAACTGGAGAGAGGAGGGGTCTGATGAGAAGAGGTAAGCTTTATATAGCATATTTTATATCCCTATAATTAATATTTCTTTCCAAGTATTAATCAAATTGGGCGTTGGGTTTTGAGTAGACCTCTTTTCTAAATGTTACAATTGAGTTGGACATAGCTATTGATTTGTTTTTGAAACTATTATCTATTTGACAACCAGGGAAAATTACCTTCTTTGGATCTGACCTGCCACATTTAATTCCCAAGAAACAATGAACATCCATTAGAGGGTCCATATATATTAATGAGCAAGAGGGTGTTGAACTGCACACTCTGTAATTATATTCCACAGTTGCTTCTACATTTAAAATAAATTCTGGTGTTATTTGCATGCATCATTGAAAACCAATTATTTATACATGTTGCAATTTTGACTCATAAAAAAATGAGCACTTGTTTTATACTTTTTGAGGAGGGATAAACGCAGTGAATAGAATATAATGGCTTCTCTGAAATTATCAGTTACCAAAAATATTTCTTTTTAATCCAAGAAAGCCTGTAAGCCTGTTCAATAGAAATGTTTGCATTATTTAGTTTGTTTACTTGCTTGTAGTTGTTCTCGTTAAAATTTACAAGTCCAATTATTTGACTGTGACATTGGTATTGCATCCAAATAATTAGAGAAACATTTGCCCATTGGTAATTAAAGTTTCTGAGGTGGAAAAACTTAAAAGATTATGTAAGAGGTAATAAATATATGATCATTATCTTCTATTGAGTAACTGTCCCCTGAGTTTGGAGGAGGGAAGGGAATAATATTAACTCTTCTTCATTTCTACTCAAGTAGGATTTGAAGGAAAGGGTTAGTTGAAGATAGTGAAAACTAACTATAAGCCAGGCAGGCACTGTCCCAGGAACTGAGAATCCAACGACAAATATAAGAAAAACCCCTCCCTCAAAGAATTAACATTTTAAAGGTCTGAAATTTAAAGTATCACATAGAGAAAATTATCTGCCTCACAATATGCTCTCCACCAAGGCTGAAGGAAGCCAAGGCAAGCTGAGCCCTTGCATTAAGTGGAGGAGGATCATGAATATTTCAGAGGCTACAAAAATGTCTATAGGCTCATAAAGTTCGGGAACTTATATGAGGGAGGATTAAATTTGCTGATTTAACAGGGAGATGAAGCCAAGCTTGCTCACTTCTGTACTCTCTTCCCACGTGAGAGACAGAATCCTATAGAGGTTACAGGCATGGGCTCTGGAGTCAGGCTTCAGCAGTCTTGCTGTTTATCAGCCTATGACTTTAGGCAACGTGTAATGACCCATTGCCTTAGTTTATACTTCTGCAAAACGGAAGTAACAGTTGTATTCACCCTGGAGGACTCTTAGAAAGATTTAGTGCATTAATGCTTCCAGCAGAGCTAGACCCATGTAAAGGCTTAATAAATGGCAAACTATTGGGAGTTCCCATTGTGGCGCAGGAGGAATGGAGTCCAACTGCAATCCACGAGGATGCAGGTCTGAGGATCCGAGGTTGCCATGATCTGTGGTGCAGGTTGCAGATGTGGCTCGGATCCCGCGTGGCTGTGGTGTAGGCCGGCAGCTGTAGCTCTGATTCCCCTAGCCTGGAAACGTCCCTATGCAGCAGGTGTGGTCCTAAAAAGCAAAAAAATTAAAAATTAAAAATAAATGTGAACTACTGCCCTAAGGAGTGCAGTCTGCTCTCTCTCAACCCAAGTCTCTCCATGTCTTTAACATTCTGCTCCAGATGCATTTCCACTAGGCCTTTTTTTTTTTCAATTTAATTTAGTTCTTATTTTACGATGGAGTATACTTGATTTACAATGCTATGTTAGTTTCAGGTGTACCCCAAAGTGATCCCATTATACACATACATGTATCCATCCTTTTTCAGATTCTCTTCCCATATATGTTACTACAGAGTATTGAGTAGAGTTCCCTGTGCTTTACGGTAGGTCCTTGTTGCTTATCTATTTTATAAATAGTGGTGTGTGTAGATGTTAATCTCAAACTCCTAATTTATCCCTATCCCCCCACCTTTACCCTTTGATAAGCATAAGTTTGTTTCCTAAGCTCAATAAATCATTTTAAGATTAACTCGAGACATTTCCTGGGGCTGATTTGACAAAGGGGGGACTGAGGGCAGGATATTGTCCTCCCTCTCTGCCATCAGGTTTGAAATTACCTCATTTTTGCACACTGCAGGCTTTGGGAGCTTTACAGAATTCCACTTTAAAATGCATTTTCCCCCGGGAGAGGCCTCTTCCAGTCTCAAGGAGAACAGAGGTAGCAAATGTGCGGCTTTGTGCCGAGAGGAAGCCAGCGCTTCGCAGCTGCATCTGTAAACACTGCATTTGGAGGGGAAAAAAAATTCTGGCCCGATGCCGCCTTTTTCCCCGATGCTCTGAAAACCATTGCAGGTCCTTCCCCAAAGCTACATCTGTGAGAGGCAGAGCTGGCAGGAACAATTCTCAATGCACAAGCGTCTGGGATGCCAGGCAGATGAAGAGCTCAGGGGAGCAGACGAACAGCAGCAAATCCCTGCCTCCATCAACGGGAACGTCAAGGAAGCAGATATGAAAGCCAAGGGTGTAGACAGGCCACAGGTATTTTTTTCACTCTGTCTCCGATTGCTGAGGTGAGGAGGATGCAGCTTATTGACAGGGATACAGAATCCGGTGATGCTTCTGTTCCTGTAGTGAGTAAAGCTTTCATCTCTGGGTGAAGAGATGAAACAGAGAAGGTGATGGTTTGTCTGGCTAGACCAGCGCTGTCCAGTAGAAATCTAGTGAGACACACATGTGAACCTGTCCTTCTAAACTTTCTAGAAATTGCATCTAAGAAAAGGAAAAAGAAAGAGGAGAAATTATATCATCATTATTATTATTCCTATTATTTTACTTTTCAGGGCTGCACCTATGGCATATGGAAGTTCCCAGGCTAGGGGTCTAATGGGAGCTGTACCCGCCAGCCTACGCCACAGCCACAGCAACACAGGATCCGAGCCACATCTGCGACCTACACCACAGCTCACGGCAAAGCCAGATCCTTAACACACTGAGCGAGGCCAGGGATCGAACCTGAGGGATCCTGTCCTCATGGATGCTATTCATTAACCACAGAGCCACGATGGGAACTCCTGATAATGTATCTTATTGAACCCGTATATCCAGGATATAATCATGTCACTGAATAATCAATAAAAAATATTAATAAAGCCTCTTCCATGCCTTTTTTCTCATACGTCTTAGAACTCCATTGTGTATTAGTTTATCCCTACAGCACCTCGCAAGTTGGACCAGCCACATTTCACAGGCTCAAGAGCCACACACACCTCGTGGCTACCATTGTGGACAGAGCAGGACTAGATGCTTCTTGGAATGTAGGATAAAGCAGCAAACTCCCTGGTTGCCAAGCTCTCCATCTGAGGGACTGGGGCAATCTGAGAGGCATCTCTCTCAGGTACAGCTTTTGTCTTTTCTGGCAGCAGGAGGCAGCAGCCATTCTATCTCCAACCACTGTTCCTCAGCATCCCCTAAGCCCCATCTCCCTGGTTGACTCTTTCCTTTTCCCCAGTTCCCAGAGAATTCAGCCTTAAGACTTTGACTCTCGGAGTTCCCGTTGTGGTGTAACGGAAACGAATCCGACTAGGAGCCATGAGGTTGCGGGTTCGATCCTTGGCCTCACTCAGTGGGTTAAGGATCTGGTGTTGCCGTGAGGTGTGGTGTAGGTCGCAGGCATGGCTCGGATCTGGTGTTGCTGTGGCTATGTCGTAGGCCAGCAGCTGTAGCTCCGATTAGAACCCTAGCCTGGGAACCTTCATATGCCACAGGTAAGGCCCTAAATAAAGGACAAAAGACAAAAAAAAAAACAAAAAACAAACAAAAACACCTCAACTCTCATACTGAGTGAAGTAAAGAAAGACAAATACCATAGGATATCACTTATATCTGGAATCTAATATAGGGCACAAATGAACCTTTCCACAGAAAAGAAACTCATGGACTTGGAGAACAGACTTGTGATTGCCAAGGGGGAGGGGGAGGAAATGGGATGGATTGAGAGCTTGGGGTTAACAGATGCAGACTCTTGCCTTTGGAATGGATTAGCCATGAGATCCTGCTGAGTAGCCCTGGGAATTCTGTCTAGTCACTTATGATGGAGCATGATAATATGAGAAAAAAGAATGAATACATGTATGTGTAACTGGGTCGCCATGCTGTATAGTAGAAAAATAATAATAATAATGTATTGAGGAAATAAAAAGAATAAAAATAAATAAAAATCAACAGAAAAAAAAAAGACCTGTCTGGATATTCACAGCTGCTTTTAAGGGTTTCTAGTTCTTCCTGACAAAAGCTCAGCCTGGGTAAAGCTCAAGAGTTGGAAAATTCCAGATCCACTTGGGAACAAATCAGCAAATCTGGAGGTTGGATTACATCATCCATCCCTTATAAGGAAAGGTGGCGGGAGCCTATAAGGCCTTCACTCAGCTTCCTGGATTTCCTTCCATTCCAAGCGTTTCCATCCAGCCCCAGGGACCAACAGTCCAGGACAAAAGCTTCTCTCCACCACCGACAGCTCTTCACAAAATGGCTCTTCACAAAACGGTTCTTCTGTGGCCAGCTCCTGAGGACACGGGCTGACTCTACAGCTCACAGAGACATTCCCCAATGTCCCCCACCTCAGGGATCCTACTCATCTCTGCCCCCAACTCTCCACCTTAAGGAAATCTTTTCCTGACCCACAACTACAACAGTCATAGGGGAGATTTGTGTATATGCTTTGGGCTCCCTGCAGTTGCTGTCACCCAAGGTACTTCTCCTATTTTATAATTATTATTGATCTGGGTAATTTCAAGATTAGCACTGACTCCCCCATATGTTTCACAGGGTCAGAAATGGATCTGTTTTGCCCACTTTTAAGGGAGGAGATATGGAGTCTTGGCCCCTCCAGCACCCTAACAACCTATGAGGTTACAAACTTAATACTGCCCCAAGCTTAAAAAAGTCTGTCCCAGCCCTCAATCATATCTTTTATTCACTTTATGTGTTTTCTTCTCCTTGATCCATTTTGTCTTTTGTCTTTTTAGGGCCACACTCACGGCACATGGAGGCTCCCAGGCTAGGGATCTAATCGCAGCCACAGCCACCGGCCTACGCCAGAGCCACAGCAACACGGGATCCAAGCCGTGTCTGCAACCTACACCACAGCTCATGGCAATGCCGGATCCTTAACCCACTGAGCAAGACCAGGGATCAAACCCGCAACCTCATGGTTCCTAGTCGGATTTGTTTCTGCTGCACCATGACGGGAACTCCTCCATTTTGTCCTTAAACAGTCCTTCTCCGGCTCCTGCTTAAAGCCCTTCCTGAAGGCTCCCCACGCAGTCCACACAGCCCCCTATCACTGTGTTCCCTTCTCCTCATCAGATGCTCGCCCCGCCACACCCTCCCCCGCCCCCAGCTGAATGCCTACCTCTTAGCTCTTCACTTAATATTTCGGAGCCCATTCGAATTTTTCCTTTGTCCTATAGCTAGACCAAGAGCTCCCTGCATTTCTCCTGCTATATCCTTGAAGGGAAGGAAATCATACCTCAAAATCGCTCCATTTTATTGTAAACAACTGCAAAATCACATCAAAATGCTTAAGGGAAAATATTGGCAAATCAAAAAGACGGACCATAAAGAAGCTGGATGTCAAGGCAACAGTAAGCACACATATTTCCTAAGTCAGCCTGGGGCTCATTTTCCACTATTTCTGCCCTCAGCTATGCCTTGTCTCAAGATCCTGCCAGATGAATTAAGAATTTAGAAAGCTCTGTGCAGACTTCCTATTTTCCACAGATGACAATAAACTAAAGGTTCTCCAGAGACATTTTGGTGGATGGAATATTACTGTGAGAGAGCAATTCAGTCTGGTGCCAGCAAAGAGTTCTTGTTTGGAAAGACTTAGTGCCTGAGACAATGGCTTTGGATGGTCCCTCTGGCTTCAACAAGCATCATGATTCACTGAAAAGAATTCTCTTAACAGCTTAAGGGGTCTCTGATTGCATGTAGGTCCATGTCTGTGAATCTCAGGACAAGGGAACATGGAGTCTTTTGTTTTCTAGGCTAAGAATCACACCTGAGTGAGTTAATTGATCCAGGTAATTTCAAGGTTCTTGGAGAGAACAGAAAATTCTTCCTTGTGGCTTGCAGAGAGACTAGAAGGGGAAAAAAACAAAAACAAAACAAAACAAAAAACTGCTCAAAACTGTGAATACCACCAATGCTTATAGAGCATTTTCACATCAGTCCTCTGAGTCTGGGAAAGAACATTTTGGCCATTGCACAGATGGGAAAACAGTCAAATATCTGCTGGAGAGATGAGGGGTAGCAACGTCTTGACTATGTATTTCCTCACTTCTTCAGCTGTTTAGAAGTATCTTCTCTCTCAATGTTTTTTATTTTATTTTATTTTATTTCATTGTCTTTTTTAGGGCTGCACACGAGGCATATGGAAGTTCCCAGGCTAGGGGTCCAATCAGAGCTGAAGCTGCCAGCCTACACCACAGCCACAGCAACACAGGATCTGAGACACATCTGCCACCTACACCACAGCTCATGGCAACACCAGATCCCTAACCCACTGAGCGAGGCCTGGGATTGAACCTGCGTCCTCATGGATTCTAGTCAGGTTCCTTTCCGCTGAGCCATGACAGGAACTTCCTCTCAATGTTATTTTAAAATATAAGGACATAATTTATTATCTTGGAATTACTACTTGTAAAGGACTGATTTTTTACAAACACAAAGTGCTGTATTTTTACTGCATTTTGCAAGTGACTTGAAAGTGATCTTAACCTACTAAATTGAAAGTTTACTGAAAGGTGTAGCAATCATATGTTTTTCAGCAGAATATAATATTGTTTCTGCAAATGCAGAGACAATGACAAAGAATAGAAAAACATAATCACTTGTAACCCGGGGCTCTTCCACTGACTGGAGATTTTTTTCCAGCAAGTTGTCCTAGAGAAAAGGTATCAGGGGAGAGAAAGAGAAAGTGTACAAAGAAAATATGCTTCCACACAGCAAAAAAAAAAAAGAAAGGACAGTTTTATAAGAAAGATGGAGTTCCTGTTGTGGCACAGCAGAAATGAATCCGAGTAGGAACCATGAGGTTTCGGGTTCGATACCTGGCCTCACTCAGTGGGTTGAGGATCCGGCATTGCTTTGAGCTGTGGTGTAGGTCACAGATGTGGCTCGGATCGGGCGTTGCTGTGGCTGTGGTGTAGGCTGGTAGCTGTTGTTCCGATTGGACCCCTAGCCTGGGAACCTGCATATGCTGTGGGTGCAGTCCTAAAAACCAAAAAAAAAGAAAGAAAGAAAGAACCACACACACACACACACACACACACACACCCTCTTCCTTCTTTTCCTCTAGGTCTTAATAAAAAAACCCAAGCAGCACACCATTACATGCAAAAAGCAAATGCCCAGAGCACTCTGACTGCATCAATCAAAACTTGGAACTAAAAATGCAATTGAGCTATTTTCTTTTTATTACAAGCGTTTGTAAAATTGGGGGGAAATAAAAGAGAACAAAACCCATCCTACCAGCCCAACATAACTATTTCCATGTTTGCAAATTCCCTTCCAGTTTCTCTTGATATGCGAGTTTTTTTCTAAAGTCCCTATGAGGCAGTTGTTTTCTTTGAATTCTATCAAATATTTCAGAAGAAGAAACAATAGCACTCTTGTTTCTGCGGTGGTCATTTTCTATTTACTTTGGGAGTTATTTCAGAAGTTTATCTCCTGGGCAAAAGTTTTTGCTTCACAAGTTGTACTCTAGTTAAAGAGAATCTATTAATATTGTCCTCGGCTCTGACCCAGAGACACTGTTTGGTCCAAATGCACATTTATGTGACAACATGTATGTCATAATAATTTCCTTCTCTCACTCTCAGATTAGATTAACAAATAGGACCCATAATTTGTACCAAACAATGGAAATTTGCCACATTGCTTCAGAGCAAAGCAACATCCAGGCAATAGTAATACATACAGGGTAGTACATGATTGACAGTTTGTACTATCGGATCAAGCTGTCTCATGCTTAAATAATGCCAGAATTCAAGTGATTAAATTCCACTGCAGAACTGGTCATTTTAAACAAAGTAACTTAATTTCAAGCAGCTGATTTGCATAATCACTCGGCCTCTCTCAAGTACTATTATTGAAAGAGAGATTAGGGGGTTGATCTTACATTTCCAGGCATATGTTTTCAGAGTTGAGTTTGGTACTTTGATCTCACAGGTGGATTTTTTTAAAAGATTTGTCAATTGGATTTTTTGCCGCCTAAAATATATTTCTATTCTAGTGGAGTTTCCCATCAGAGTAACAACTGTGGACAGGAGGAAAGAAGACATTTGAATTTGTCCTTGAAAAAAGAAAAAAGTATAACAACTCTACTTAAAAGTTACAAGCAAAATCCAATTCGGCTCTTGCCACTGAACTAAATTCCCTGTTATCAGTGTGCAGGTCACATCTGGGATTTTCTTGAAAAATCAAGAGAGAATTACTTTTCTAGTGACTCTGGGCATAACCTTTCTCAATAAATAACAAAGAAGGCAGATGGACAACTTAGATATTCCAAACATGTTTGGAAGGTAGACTAATTTTCACAACTGAAAACTTTAGAAAGAAGCAATATGTGGTTTTAGTCCTCTAAATTAAAAAAAAAAGTGTTGGAATTTTATTTTCTTTTTTTTTAGGGCTGCAAGGAGGGGCATATGGAAATTTCCAGGCTAGGGATCGAATTGGAGCTGCAGCTGCCAGTCTACACCACAGGCATAGCAACACGAGATCCAGCTATATCTATGAACTACAGTGCAGCTTGTGGCCACACCGGATCCTTAGCTCACCAAGCGAGGCCAGGGATCAAACCTGCATCCTCAACAGACACCACGTCAGGTTCTTGACCTGCTGAACCACAATGGGAACTCCAAGTGTTAGAAACATTTAATGGTTTGTTATGGTCTTCACTTTTCTAAGGAATCTACATACATTATCTTTCAGCTGCTACTTTAATCTTTTACAGTTATCTTTGAGGAGCCATAAGGCTCCTTTCCTTTTTTTGTCTTTTTTTTAGGGCAGCACCCATGGCATATGGAGATTCCCAGGCTAGGAGTCGAACCAGAGCTGTAGCCGCCAGCCTACACCACAGCCACAGCAACGCAGGATCCAAGCTGTGTCTGCCACCTAAAACACAGCTCATGGCAATGCCAGATCCTTAACCAACTGAGAGAGGCCAGGGATTGAACCTGCATCCTCATGGATGCTAGTCAGATTCATTTCCGCTGAGCCACGCTGGGAACCCCCATAATGCTCCTTTCACCTTCCTACATTTTGGAAATTTTTATTTCATGTGCCAAGTTCAAATTTCATAGTATCCTTCTCATCTAGCCAGTCATACCCCTGGTCCATCCATTCCTCCACCTACTAATTCACTGAGTTATCCTTAACTCCTAGCACATTAGGGGCTGCAGATATAGCATAATGTAAGACACAGAGCCTGGCCTCATGAAACTTAGAATCAATCCTTAAGTGAAATTTATATGCCAGGAGCTAAATATTGCCGAAGGTGCGGATTCGCCCATAAGAAGTCACTTGCTGTGGTACATAATTTTAAGTAAATTTGGACATTAAATAGGAAAAAAAGAAGGACTAGGTTATGGAGAGGAGAATGGAGAAGAACTGGAGAGACAACTGACCTGACAAATACATACTGCATTGTTTATTTACTATTGAAGAAGAGTCATTGAAATAGACATGGTGAATTATCTTATGAATTAGTTATTCAAAATGATGAAGTTCTGATTCTCGTTGGTTTGAGAGTAAATCCATTCCTAATGTGTTGGTTTATTAGGTCACAGCCTGGAGAATAGAAACAGGATGAAGGAAGTATTAGTGGGGTAGGAAGAATTTGTCATTTATGATCCACGTGTGAAATATTTTAATTTTGAAGGGGTATCATTTCTGGAAGTGCTCAGCTGAACACTCAGTGACCACCTTGGTCATAATCTCTTGGGCAAGTGAATGAAAAAGAGCCATGAGAAGAGACTGGTTTGTGTGTACACTGGGCCAAACCCGGTAGACTCGAGGGAATCAGACTTATGAAGACATTTGAGAGCAGCCTGGGGGCAAAGATGTACTTTTGAGCCTTTCCTTGGGCTTTCTTGGGTTTCATTTGTTTGTTTTAGTTTTGCTTTTAAATGGGAATAGGTATTTGGAAGAAACACCTAAGGGTAAGCAGTCTAAACAGAATCTTCTGTTCTTAGTTGCATGCTGGGAAGTAATATGTGTCCCTTGGCCAGGGAGATATGAAACCTTTCTTGAAATTCGAGATGACCACATAGGTTTTGTTTCCGCTAAATAATTTTTGAAGCTGTTTTGCAAAGCCAGAGCTGAAGACTTTTAGCTGCCCTTATGAACTATTCTAATGAGGCGGACACAGGAGGTGGTTTTTCTGAAGAGTTGGTAGAAGGAAGAGTCTGACCTCTGGGTTCAGTGTCATCCCCAAGTTCCCTAATGAGTCCTTCCATGAGCCGGTCACATGGTAACTTGGAAATGACAAAGTGGGTCTCAATAAGCCATGTTGCGCTTCCTCCACCTTCAAGGCACTGTTTTTATTTCTCTCTGCTCTCCTTCTCATTGTCTTTTGCTTTTGTGGTTTTTGATCACTGCATGTTTAGTCACAGGTGTTATTCTTTCCAGTATATTCACAGTTGGCAAATTTACAGCATGGATATAGTGGAAACATTCCTTTTTCATAATACAAAACCTCAAATTTCATCTGTGTTGAGATTGGATTGTATCATGCAAATAACTTGCTGTTAAAAAAAAAAATGGAAAAGGAAATCAGGAAAGGAGACCTAATTTTCACTATTTCCCTTTCTGTTGTGTTTGAAAACTTGGCCATAAATATATACTACCTATTTTTTAAACTCTGTAAGATCATTAATTAGTTAATTCATTCGTTAGAAAACACCTCTGAAATGCTTTTCAGCAAAAGTCCTTGCGATGCCTTGATAAAAGAGCATCTGAGGTCCAGGGCTGCTCTCATTCAGAGTTAGAGCGATCGAGAGGGAAAACATAAAAGCTGAAATATTCAGAAGAAGGAAGACTTTGTTTACATAATTTAAATTTGTCCCAAACTAACAACGATCAAAGCAAGGACCGAAATGTGCTGGAACAATTGTCTCTGCAAAATGGAGCAGCATTTTATTGCCCCTCTACCCACTGTTAACAAGCTAGAAAACAAAGCTAATGACAAATACAGTTTGGCAAGTCACAGAGAAGGGTCCCATCGGTTCAATCTCCTCGTGTCATCTTCAGTAGACTATAACTTTTTAGTGCCTTTTACTCGCAAATCCTGAGGCTAAGGCTGAGGACAGCTTCCCTGGGAACATAATCAGGCTCTTGCAGGCAGAAGAGAAGCTGTGGTGTGGGGGCAGCCTCCGTAGAACGGGATGAAGGGAATGATAGATCTCAGTCGGCCACAGGGATAGAAATCTGAGGACTAGAAAGATGCAGCTCAGGAAATCAGTGTCAGTGCAGTCCCAGTGGGGAATTAGTGAAAAAGAGACTAAGATGCATGACCTTGACCAGGGCACTACAGGCACAGACAAGAAGTGTATGAATTTCCAGTTAGTTCCTCAGTTCCAGTTCAGATTGGATTGTATCATGCTTGCTGTAACTAACTTGCTGTAAAAAGAAAGAAAGAAAGAAAGAAAGAAAGAAAGAAAGAAAGAAAGAAAGAAAGAAAGAAAGAAAGACAGACAGACAGACAGACAGACAGAAAGAAAGAAAAAGAAAGAAAGACAGAAAGAAAGACAGAAAGAAAGACAGAAAGAAAGAGAAAGAAAAGGAAGGAAAGAAAGACAGACAGACAGACAGAAAGAAAGAAAGAAAGAAAGTTAGGAAGGAAGGAAGAAAGAAAGGAAGAAAAAAGAAAGAAAGAAAAGAAAGAAAATCAGGACAGGAGACATACTTTTCACTATTTCCTTTTTTGTACTTTTTGAAAACTTTACCATAAATGTGTACAACCTATTATTTAAACTCTGTAAGATAATTACAGCAAGATTTTGTAAGTTTTTTTTGTTTGTTTTTTGTTTGTTTGTTTGTTTGTTTTTTACAGCAAGTTAGTTGCATGATACAATCCAAGCCTCAGGACCTATCTGAGCTCCTTGTCCAATAACTCCATGGTAACAAAATATTATTACCTGTTCCTTTTATCCTTAAGGTTTGGGCTCTCTTTGGCACTTACCCCTGTTGGCCGTATTCTTAAAACTCCCTTCCATGTCGCTGAGAGGTCTTAGAGGGCAAGGCTATGTCGAATAATATTACTAATGTTAATAATTACTTCCAACTATGAAACATCTTCCATGCGCCAGTGAAACTGACAACTAGTCAAGCAAGCCTGCCTCATTCCGATGGCCCTCTTGAACAATGATTAACTTACCATGGTCTCCCTAAATTCCTTAAGTTTTCCTCTCTAACTATGGTCCCTTCTTTGGACGTCTACAGCTATCTGTGTAACGATGCTACTCCATCCCTATCACTTGTACTATGTAAAAACCTCTTGCGACTACCATTTGATACCGCAAAGGTATAATTATTCCCAGGAAAAGAAAATTTAGGTAAAGGGGTTTCATTCACATTTCTGTTTTTTTTTTCCCATAGAAGAATTTTACTTATCTATTTATTTATTTATTTTATTTTAGGACCTTTACTGTTGATTCTTTTTTTTTTTTAATTGAAGTGTAATTCATTTACAATGCTGCATTTCAGGTGTCCAGCACAGTGATTCAGTTATATAGACATATTTACCTGCTTTTTTTGGATTCCTTTCCTTTGTAGGTTATTACAATTTTTTTTTCTTTTTGTCTCTTTTCCCTTTTCTAGGGACGCTCCTGTGGTATATGGAGGTTCCCAGGCTAGGGGACTAATCGGAGCTGTAGCTGCCAGCCTACGCCAGAGCCACAGCAATGCAGGATCCGAGCCGCGTCTGCCACCTACACCACAGCTCAGGGCAACGCCGGATCCTTTAACCCACTGAGCAAGGCCAGGGATCGAACCCTCAACCTCATGGTTCCTAGTCGGATTCATTAATGACTGCGCCCCGACGGGAACTCCCTATTATAAAATATTGAGTATGGTTTCCTAATTTATATTTCTGACACCACATGACAAGGGTCTCTGACCTTCTTACTTCTGAACAATGGCACATGAAAATGAGCTACCTACACAGTATCTACCATGCTGTAGCACTGTGGCAGTTACAAGGAAATGGGACTTTTAGAAACAGGCAGATTCTTGATCCTGATACATGGGAAAATGCTCAGAAATGAATAGTTACCACCATCAGCAGCAGCAGCATCACCAAGAAGCTTCTTCTTCAGGAACTCTTGCTCATCCTGGTATATTACACTTCTTTGTAACTGCCACAGTGTCTGCAACATGGTAGATACTCTTTGAATGTTCCTCAAATGTTTGCTGATGGATTAATGGGTTGTTGTTTGTCTTTCCAGATAATAATATTGACAAAAGGACAAATCAGTGAAGTTAACAAATTCGGTTCCACCCTTCTACAGTTGACATCCTAGACTATCAATCAGGCTAAAAGCATTTCCATTCTAAGGTCATTTCCCAAGTTGCAACACGCCGGGACCTGCACAGAAGAAAGAGCTGTCAAGGCTCCCCATCAACCACTATCTTCAGCTACAAGTCCAGGTAACAAAGTTTCAACCAAAGACATCAGAATAGTCTGTAAGAAGCAAGAAAAACCTCAAGACAGTGAAGTGTAATCCCAGCTAAATGCTTTGCTAGACTGAAAGGAACAGGGCCTTGTACATTTTCATCTTTTGACCTTGTTGATGGAAGGCATGGAATAAAATTGTGTTTACCCGAATTTTACTACAGCAGAGCCAGAGGAAATCAGCTAATGTCGGAAGTTAGCATAAATGTCTTAAAAACTTCATCTTCTGAAGCCAGTCGTAACATTGCCACTCAAAAGAAAATGAAAAAAAGAAAGTAATTCCAAATGCTGAGAGAGATTTCTATCTTCCCATCATTTCAACAGCAACTGCTATAAAATATGCTCTAAAACAAACACAGAGCACTAAAAATTCCACTGTTTAAGCTAAAAGTCAAACATCTGCCTCCTGCTTTCTAGTTTCATCTTGGTTCCTGAGGGTCACCACTAAAACTGCAGAAATTTGGAGCTTTCTCCCACTCCATGCATTTCCAAGAGTTAGTTCTGAGATTTTGTAATCATCTTCATTAATGAATCATGGCTTCTCTTTCAGCGTAAAGAGACAAGGAAAGAAGGATCACCTAAAGAGTGAAATCAGGGAGTTCCTTCTGTGGCTTGGGGGAAATGAACCCAACTAGTATCCATGAGGATGCAGGTTCAATCCCTGGCTTCGCTCAGTGGGTCAGGGATTTGGTGTTGCCATGAGCTATGATGTAGGCCAGCAACTGCAGCTCCGACTTGACCCCTAGCCTGCAAACTTCTATGTGCCACAGATGTGGCCCTAAAAAGCAAAAAATCAACAAATAAAGAGTGGAATCAGGAGTTCCTGTCGTGGCGCAGTGGTTAACGAATCCAACTAGGAACCATGAGGTTGCAGGTTTGATCCCTGGCCTTGCTCAGTGGGTTAAGGATCCGGTGTTGGCGTGAGCTGTGGTGTGGGTCGAGGACGTGGCTCGGATCCCGCATTGCTGTGGCTGTGGCGTAGGCCGACAGCTACAGCTCTGATTGGACCCCTAGCCTGGGAACCTCCACATGCTGCAGAAGCAGCCCTAGAAAAGGCAAAAAGACAAAAAAAAAAAAAAAGTGGAATCAGCATCCTGTCCAAAGGATGTGGGCAGAGTAAAGGATAATGGTTATAATTGGGACAGATCTGAGGGTGAACCCTGTCCCTGCAGCTGACTTGACAAGTGACCTTGGGATGCTACTTAACCTTACTGCATCTAAGTTTTCTATTTATGAAAAATATCAATAACACCTGGGTCTAAGGATTGTTATGAAGATTCAAAAAGAGAGTTTTTTTTCTCTAAGTCGAAATTTAATGCCACCATTCTTTCACATGAAAGTAGAAACTTAAATGAACCTTCAACGTTACTAATTGATTTGATGCTAGCTTCCGCCCCTCCCACCCTGTAGGTTCCGTTTCAGAAAGAGAGTTTATAAAATTTTTGCTTGGCGTCTAATAAGGAATAGAAACCATTATGTCATCATTGTTTTCCATCACTTGGATGGAGTAAAATTAATAACTACCACTCATTGGGCATGTATTATAGATCTCGTATACACCAGCATCTAATTCTTAAAGCCATATCACAAGGGCAATCTCATATTCCCATTTTACAGATAAGCCACACAGCTACCATGCAGTAGAGCTAAGGTTCAAATCCAGTTTCTTTCCCTCTAAAGCCTGGGTCCTTTCTGCTATTCTCCACGGTCTGTTCAAATTCAAGAAACCGATTCAACAGATTCAGAAAATCTCTCCTGAACACTGAGATTTTCAATAGAGGATTTCCTCTTCAAGAAATTTTTCCTAGAATTTGAAAAATAATCCCTTTCGCCCTCTCTGTTATTAACTCACTGAACTACCTTGCTGTACACATGTACACAATTATACTTCAATTAAAAATAAAATACTTGTGATCAGAAGAGAAGAAGAAGAGGAGGAGGAGGAAGATTTTTCTAGTTGCTAACCACTTTTAAGGCAATTTTGCTGTCATCATCATTGACCATGAGCCAGGAATCTTATCCAGTCCACGCTTCACCATCTCAGTAATGAGACCCGCAAACCTTAGACATGTCTTGATCCTTCTGTACATCTGGGTTTGGATGACAGATGGTTGTGAAACCCTCTGGCTCTGAGAAGCAATCACCTGTCAGTTCTAACAAAAAGTTTGATTCCAAAGTATCTTAGTCTGTTTGGACTTCTGTAGCAAAAATACCATGGACTGCCTGGCTTGAACAACAAACATTTATTTTTCCTAGTTCTGGAGCTTGGGACGTTCAAGATCAAGGTGCTAGCACATTCAGTGTCTGGTGAGAGCTTTCCTCCTGGTTCAGAGACAGAAACCCTCTTCTCCCTGTGTCTTCAGAAGGTGACAGAGAGTAGAAGGGAGTTCTTTGGGGTCTCTTTTATAAGAGCACTAATCTCATTCAAGAGAGTTCCACTCTCACAGCCTAACCACCAGCATCCTCACCTCCAAATACCATCACTTTGGAGGCTGAGATTCAACATATGAATTTTGAGGGAACACAAACCTACAGCCTGTAGAACGGAGCCACTATTTGCAAGAAGAAAGTCAGCCTGTCATCCCCTGTGGAGTCATTTGTTATTCTCTTGTGGTCAGCTCCTTCCTGTTGCTTTGGTTTCTGGTGTGAGCTCCCAGCATCATAGGAGCGACATGTTATATGAGTGATGGAGAACGCACCCCAGTTTCATATCAACCATACCACCCAGCCATGGCTCCCGTAGGCAGCCTGGTATTTTGCTCTTGTCCTACATTCTGGGACGAGAGTAGGTGGTTGGTATAAAAACTCATGGGGGATAATTATGTATAATTTATCCCACCTGCCATCTCCAAGCTCAACAATTCTCAAATTATCATTGTAAGATTAGAAGAGCGAACATATCACTTAACCTTTATAAGCCAAATCATCACCTGTATAAAATGGACTTAGGTTACGTCCAGTTCTTTCTAGTTCTCCAATGCTGTAATTATATGATCACCCAACCCATTCGTTTCCCCCAAAGTAGAAGACAGTCTGATAGTCAAGGGATATTGATACAGATTAATCTTAAAAGCCTTTATGAGCGCTTTTAAATTGAATAAGTACCATCACTTAGAATAAAGTGAATCTTACCCTGCCCCAAAACGTGAGTGTATATGATTCTGTGATTACAAATATTGGTGATAATGTAACAACGAGCTCTCTTGTCATAAGTATTCTTATTTCATAAACATAGTAAATTTATAACACATAAAGACATACGCTAACTAACATCTGAAAGAAAAAAAAATACACTTAAGTGCACCCATAGGGCAAAACAATTTTTTTAAACAATTTGATTTCTGTATAATTTACATGATTTCAAGAGTAATATAAAATACCCTTTATAAAACAAATCTTATTTTAAATGCACTCAGAAATGGTTTGTTTTTCTAATGAAAATAGATTATCCTAAATTTACTTATTAACCATTTTTCAAGCAAGGGCTTATGTAAAACATTCACAAAAATAGATTTGCAGGCCCATTTTTGTGAGGCAGGGGATTGCGGTAAGCATACTTAATCTACCATTTTGATGGAGTCCAAAGGATTTTCGTTAAAAGCTAAAATACTTTGAACCCAAATATTTAAGCTTCAAACCAAGCTTTAAGCACTGGGGGAAATCTAAGTCAAATTTGCTTCAAGTCAACCTAAGATCCTTAGCTGAAAAAGTACTTATGTTCTTAAAAATATATATTAGATGAGATTCTTGTAAGAATTTTGTGCCCACATACCAACACATGCACTTCTCTCCTGTGAATTCTGCCAAACCATCTGACCGCTCATTTTGAGGCGTTTGAAAGATAGGATTTCTACATTCATTAAATGAATAGTTTGTGTTGGATGCCTATCTGGACAAAATGCAACCTCTAAAATAACTGAAAATAGAGAAGGAGAAGACGCAAATGGCAACCAAGCTGTCAAGGAATCAGAAAAATTTGAAGGGGTGGGTAAAGTGAGGGAGTTCCCATTGTGGCTCAGTGGGTAAAGAACCCAACTAGTATCCATGAGGAATTATGTTGGAATTAAGTCATCGAAGAGCTAAAGTATGACCCCTTCCCTGGGGTCACAGAGATGAATGTGTCAGTTATTTAATAGGTCCTCTTTGATGGCAGGGGCTGGGTCTTAATTTGTCTGCAGCTTTCCACCTACCAGTATACAGCCCAGCACATCCAAGGCGTCCAGATAAATTTGCCTCCTTTCAAGGTCATAAGCCATGGCAGGACACTTATATGTGACATATGTGTGAAATCACTGCTTACTAGCCCCATTAGCAAGAGGACACAGTTTATTTTGGGTTTTCTTAATTCAAAATTATTAGGTCTAAGTGATGCAGGTTTGCTGCTGCCAGGGGATGGCTTTGAAGGATTTTGCCCCATGCTCCATTCTCTCCTGCTCAGAATGCATACACACAATTCTTTAAAATGTGCAATCAATATTTTCTTAATCTATTAATATGAGGTCTGTAAAACAACCTCATTCTAACCCTTACTACCACTTTTTTTTTTTTTTTTTACATTTTTCATGGCCATACCTGCAGCATAGGGAAGTTCCAGGGCTAGGGGTCGAATCAGAGCTGGAGCTGCAGCTGCAGGCTTATGCCACGGCAACACCAGATCCAAGCTGCACCTGCCCATGACCAATGCTGCAGTTTGAGGCAAGGCTGAATCCTTAACCCACTTAGTGAGACAAGGGATCAACCTACATCCTCACAGACACTATGTCAGTTTCTTTTTTTGCCTTTTTTTTTGTCTCTTTTTAGGGCCGCACCCTCAGCGTATGGAAGTTCCCAGGTGATGGGTCAAACTGGAGCTACAGCTGCCAGCCTAGACCACCGCCACAGCAATGCCAGATCCTTAACCCACTGAGCCACAGTGGGAACTCCCTCACTATCACTTTGTCACCTTCACTGATGGCTGAGGTGAGCACTCATTCTCAGGGGCACATTTTGTTAGATAACTGGTATCCCTTGGAAACTGGATATTCCATGAACAAATGGCCCCAGGATCTTGCTGTGATAATCAACAGGACGAACTAGACTAGTCAAGGGACTCTAAGGTCTCCTGTTTCAAAGACAAACTCATCTTTAATGATCAAATGAAAATGCAAATTTAAGGAAAACAAATCAGGTTATTTGGAGGACAAAATGCACTCAGAGGATATTTGTGTCACTGTGGTTTCCTGAGGAAAGGGCCTCTGTTTTGCTTGCAAGTAAAATGTCAATTCTAATTATTCAAACTGACATCCCACAGGACTTTTTATGAAAATTGAGGTAGATCCAGAAGAATGGGCAGGAACTGGGCTTTTCAGTTTGGAAAATGGGAGCGGTCAGCAACCTTTGGTAGTTCTGATAAAGAGAATTCTTAAGCGACTAAGTCCAACTCTCTTGGTAACAGAGTCTGTTTAAGTAAATTTGAGCAGGAATACATTCTCTGCCATCCTGTCTTCTAATCAAGCAACTGAATAAGCCCTTTGGTGGCATCCATAAATGTGACCTAGAGAGATTAGCAGACAGAGAAAGACAAACATTGTATGATATCACTTAGATGTGGAATCTAAAAAAAAAAAAAAATACAAATGAACTTATTTACAAAATAGAAATAATCTCACAGACTTAGAAAATAAACTTATGGCATTCCCGTCATGGCTCAGGGGAAATGGATCCGACTGGGAACCATGAGGTTGCAGGTTCGATCCCTGGCCTTGCTTGGTGGGTCGAGGATCCGGCGTTGCCATGAGCTGAGGGGTAGGTCGAAGATGCAGCTCGGATCCTGAGTTGCCGTGGCTGTGGCGTAGGCTGGCGGCTACAGCTCCAATTAGACCCCTAGCCTGGGAACCTCCACATGCCAGGGGTGTGGCCCTAAAAAGACAAAATAAATAAATAAATAAATAAACTTATGATGACTAGAAGGGAATGGGGACATAGAAATAAAGTAGGAGGTTGGGATTAACATATATTACAATTATATATAAAATAAATAAACAAGGACCTACAGTATAGCAAAAGGAACTCTACTCCATATCCTCAATATCTTGCAATAACCTATAATGAAAAGGAATCTAAAAAAGAATATAAGAATTTATATATGTATGTAAGTTCCTATATACAATATGTAATATCGGAATCACTTAGTTGTACACCTGAAACTAACACAACATTGTAAATCAACTATATTTCAATAAAAATGTTTAAAAAGTAAAAACATAAAAAAAGAAGTGTGGGCATGAATAGTCTGGGACCTGGCTTCACTTGGCCATCCCCAGGGCCAAGTGGCCTCTAGCATCTTGCATCTGAGACATGGCAGAAGGCAACATTGAAACATTCGGCTAGGTTCTTTTTTTTTTTTTTGTCTTTTTGCCTTTTCTTGAGCTGCTCCCACGGCATATGGAGGTTCCCAGGCTAGGGGTCTAATCAGAGTTGTAGCCGCCAGCCTATGCCACAGCCACAGTAATGCAGGATCTGAGCCGCATCTGTGACCTACACCACAGCTCACGGCAATGCCGGATCCTTAACCCATTGAGCAAGGGCAGGGATGGAACCTGCAACCTCATGGTTCCTAGTCGGATTCGTTAACCACTGAGCCACGATGGGAACTCCCCTCGGCTAGGTTCTTAACATACCAATATATTCACAAGAAAATTGAAGCTTAGAGAAAATAAGTTAGCCAAGGTCACGTAATATTTGGCAGAGCAGCAAGTTAAAGGCCTCAAGTGCCTCCTAGTCCATGGAAACTCCCATTTCTTTTTGTTTGTTTTTGTCTATTTACGGTTGCACCTGCAGCATTTGTGGGTCCAATTGGAGCCACAGCCAGAGCAATGCCAGATCCGAGCCACGTCTGCAACCTACACCACAGCTCAGGGCAATGCCAGATCCTTTACCCACTGAGCGAGGCCAGGGATCAAACCCTTGTCCTCATGGATAAGAGTCAAGTTCATTACTGCTGAGCCACCATGAGAACTCCAAAACCCCCATTTCCATGGCATAGTACAAAGTAAGAGGTACAACTCAAGTTATTCACACTAACAATAATTCACACTAATGTGTGCCATAAATATATATTGAATAAGGATCCACTAAAATTAAGATATTGCTTTGTGGTATATTAAGAAAGATATGTAAGGGGGTATTTTAGATAAAACAAAAATTCTTATTAGAAAATGCATGCGTACAGTGGTTGGAAAACTACAATTTAAGTTGCAGCTTTTACTTTATAAGCGTGTTTATAGGGGAAGGAGGTCCCAGGTGAAGACTTGAGTTTACTTTTGAGGCTGGTTACTGGTTTTGTTCATTTATTTTTTTGGTTTTTCTGGAACAATCATCACTTTGGGAACTATTAGTTATGCAAATCTAAGGCATGTCCCACTCGTTGTTTGTGGGAAAAGCCCCAATGTAGGGAAGCAACCTGAATCTTAAAATGCACTGTTCTGTTTCGTCAGGTAAATTTGGAAGATGTTTTAAAGACATCTGCATCTCTGCAGACAGTTTGTCCCTTAGAGAGCACTTATTCTTCTGAACACAACTTCAGACGGCTCAGTACCTCTTTAGTACTATGTGTCTTTGGAGAGGTTTATATATGTTTCTTTTCTAAGTCGTTATCCACAGGGGACCAGAAAAAGAAATGGACGAGGCTCAGGTTAAATTAAAACAGATTGATAAAATCCCACACAAGGTGTTATATGAGACTAAAAGGTTCAGATGTTGAACAATGCACGAATGTCAGACTAGTGTTGGGGTGTCTTGAAAGTGGGAAGCTCATAATGTAAGGCCCTTTGCCCCTGGACTTTTCTTTTTTAACTTTTTAAAAAAGTTTTATTGAAGTTTAGTTAATTTGCAAGGTTGTGATGATTTCAGCTGTACAACAAAATCATACACATACATATATCCATTCTTGTGGATACTTGTCCCCCATAGATTATCACAGAATGTTGGGTAGAGTTCTCTGTGTTATACAGCAGGTCCCATTGGCCAATCGTTCCTTTTCTGAAAGGAAAAAAAAAACTCCCTCCTTCCAAAACGATGGGAGGCAGTCCTTCCTGGAAAGGAAATTGGGATTGAGAAGATGGAACCTGGCCTGAGAAGATGAGAAAATTCCTCTTAGGACTCGGTGAATTTCAGCCTGGACTCCAAACCCTACGCAGGAGGACAGGACTTTGGGGGTGGCAAGTAGACTAGCCATTGTCACAGGGCAACAGGCTGGAGAGATGCAGAGAGGTAGGTGCACCGGAAGCTCTGAGGATGAGTCTGTCCCTGGACAGTAGTTGTAAGCAAATTTCTATGTTAAAACATATTCTCTCATACCTTCTGTGCTGTAGCAAACTGAGGATTAGAGTCAATTCAATGTTTGGGATAAAATAAGAAAAATAGGAGTTCCTGTCGTGACTCAGCAGGTTAGGGACCAAACACAGTGTCCGTGAGGATGCAGGTTCCATCCCTGCTCTGGCTCAGTGAGTTAAGGATCCAGCATTGCCATGAGCTGTGGCATAGGTCACAAAAGCAGCTTGGATCTAGTGCTGCTATGGCTGTGATGTAGGTCTCAGATGCAGCTCCAATCCAGTGTGGCTGTGGCTGTGGCGTAGGTTGGCAGCCGCAGCTCCAATTTGACTCCAAGCCCACGGACTTACAAATGCCACAGGTGCGGTATAAAATTGAAAAAGAAGAAGAAGGAGAACAGTGTCCCACACCAAGACCAAAAATGGTAATTCCTATGGTGGTCCAGTGAAGGACAACTTCCCCAAGCAGAAGCAGAATAAGGAACTCATGCAGGGGACCAGGGCGCAGAGGTGGTGCGGTTGGTGGTGGATGGTCAGATGAAGAAGCCAGAACCGAAAAGTGCAGGGTGTAAAGGATCTGACTCCAGGAGTCCATCAGACAGCCCCTGCATGGGGTTGTGGCGGGAGGTGGGGAGGTGGGGGTGGTCAGAGGTCTCAGGAATGCTTGGGAGACACTGTAAAATAGGTTCATTTCAGGGGGTCAGTCTAGCAGGACTTAAGAAGCAATTCAGATCTTTTTCTGGGAATGTGATGGTACGTTGGATCTTTATGGGATCCCCGTACAGAACACCTCAAAATGCTAGATGAAATATTCATAACATAATTTTTTAAATGCTGAGCTAAATTAAAAGAAATATTCATAGGATAAAAATAGTAAAAAGGCATGAATCCAAAGCAGTAACTGGGCATTAAAGCTAAATCTTTTCTTCAGGAAACCTGCCAATACATGATTGTGAAGAATTTTTTGTTTTAACGGGATATAAGCATGTTCTTGAAACAGGAGACAATGCCTGAGGTTTACCTAAGCTAGCAAGCAAATGGAGACCCTTGCATAGAATCAGTTCTACAAAAGGCAGCAGCCTCAGTGAAGGCGAACTGGAGACTTAAATTTAATATCACAGCAAGAACCCAGTAAGAGCTCTTGCCTCTGTCAGCTTTGACTCTGGATAAAGAAGGAAAATAAAGGCTCCACTGAGAATTATTAACCATAGGGTGACGATTACATCATTTAATGTCAAAATTCATCCTACTTGGGTGACCTGAAAAACCCAGCCTAAGAACTGAATTTAAATGATTACAGGTTAGTAATGACCCAAGGTGCCTGAAGAAGCAATCACAAATCTCTGGGGAAATGATTAATTCTGATGGGAATTAATCCAAGTCTCAAAAAATTTCAACAAAAAAGTTTCAGTCAACATAAGCTCACAGTAAAGAAAATAAAATCACAGGCATATGAGGAAACAAACCACTATGAGCCAAAGCAGCAAAAATAATAAAAAGTAGTAACAGAAGCACATGAATTAGAAAAATTAGATATAACATTTAAATTATGAAAAAAAAAAAAGGGAGTTCCTGTTGTGGCTTAGTGGGTTTTGAACCCAACTAGTATCCATGTGGATGTGGGTTTTATCCCTGGCCTCGCTCGGTGGGTTAAGGATCTGGTGTAGCTGTGAGCTGTGGTGTAGGTCGCAGATGGAGCTTGGATCTGGTGTTGCTGTGGCTGTGGCGTAGGCTGGCAGCTGTAGCTTGGTTCAACCCCCTAGCCTGGGAACTTCTATATGCAGCAGGTGCAGCCCTAAAAAGCAAAAAATCAATTAATTAATTAATCAGTCAATTAAGTGTAGTGCAGCAGAAATTGACAGAACATTGTAAATCAACTATAATGAAAAAAATTGTTTAAATCAGTTAAATGTATTTATGTTCAAAGAAACTAAAGGGATAGTAAAAAGTATTACCAAGTGACCAGAAAGTATTTTTCAAAAGACTGGGAATATTTGATATTAAGGAATTAAAATGGATTCTTAAGAAGGTAAGAAAATGGTATTGTTTGTTTTAAAGAGATAATCTTTGTCTATTGGAGATACATATTTAACTGTAACAGATAAAAAGATAGGATATCTGGGATTTTCTTCACTGTTATCTGGAGTGGGAGAGAAAGCAGGCAGAAATATAAAGGAAACAAGATTAGTCATGAATTGTTCCTTGTTGATGTTGGATAATGGATAAATAGGGATTTTCTATACCATTCTTCTTACTTTGGTGTGTTTGAAGTTTTTCATATTAAAGAGTTTTTTTTTTAATGAGCATGCAAGTATGAAGAAAAGCCAAATAGAACTTCTAAAAATAAAAGTATACAAAAAATTATAGACTTAGTGAACCTTGTATGTATCATATTAGAAACAGTTGAAAAGCAAATTAGTGAACCAGAAGAAAGAGCTGAAGCAATTGCCAAGAGTGCATTAGATAGACTACATCATGGACTATACGACAGATTGAAAGACCTGGAAGGTAGACTCAAGAGGCTAAAAATACATTGAATAAGGTATCAGAGGGAAATAATACAGAACATGGGAAAGATATAAGATTAAAGAGAGATTAGCAAAGAATTCTCTAGAACTGATGAATGATACAAGTGATCAGATTCGGGAAGCCCAAGTCACAAGCAAAGAAACACAAACCTTGATCCATGATAGTAAAACTACAGATCACAATAACAAAGAGAAAATTCTTTAAGAGAGAAAAGATACATTATATGGAAAGGAATGGTTAGGAACTCCTGTTGTGGCTCATCAGGTTAAGAATCCAACTAGTATCCATGAGGATGCAGGTTCAATCCCTGGCCTTGCTAGTGGGTTAAGGATCTAGCATTGCTGTGAGCTGTGGTATAAGCTGGCAGCTGAAGATCTGATTGGACCCCTAGCTTGGGAACTTTCATATGCTGTAGGTGCAGCAGTTAAAAAAAAAAAAAAAAAAAACAAGGAATGGTTAGACTGAAATTGACTTGGCAGCAGCAACATTGAGAATCAGAACACAACAGAGACAATGTAAATCAACTATAATAGAAAAAATAAAAATCTTTAAAAATAAATAAAAATAAAAATGATGGTATTTTTATGTTAAAAAGGAAGAACACAACAGAGAAATATTTTCAAAAAAAGAATAAGGACAATTTCTCTCATCTTACACAAAAGTGAATTCTAGTTGGATCAAGCATGTAAATGTGAATCTAAAAAATTTAAAACTTTAATAAGAAAATAAGAGACCTAAATACAAGACCATATACTATAAAACTCTTAGAGGAAAACATAGGCAGAACACTCTCTGACATAAACCTCAGCAATATCTTTATGGATCCACCTCCTAGAATAGTGAAAATAAAGACAAATAAACAATGGAACCTAATTAAATCTAAAAGTTTTTGCATAGCAAAGGAAACCATAAACAAATGAAAGGACAATCCACAGAATGGGAGAAAATATTTGCAAATGCAGAGACTGACAAGGTATTAATCTCTAAAATATACAAACAACCGGTGCAGCTCAATATCAAAAAAATGAACTCAAACAAAAAATAAGCAGAAGATCTAAATAGACATTTCTCCAAAAAAGACATACAGACAGCCAAAAATAAACAAATAAATAAATGAAAAGATGCCTAATATCACTAATTACTAGAGAAATGCAAGTCAAAACTACAATGAGGTACCACCTTATACTAGTCAGAGTAGCCATCATCAAAAAGCCCACAATCAATGCTGGAGAGGCTGTGGAGAAAAGGGAACCCTCCTACACTGTTGGTGGGAATGTAAATTGTACAACCACTATGAAAAACAGTATGGAAATTTCTTAAAAAACTAAAACTAGAACTACCATTATCATCCAGCAATCTCACTCCTGGGCATATATTCAGAGCAAACCATAATTCAAAAAGATATATGCACCCCAATGTTCATTGCATCACAATTTACAATAGCCAAGACAAGGAAGCAGCTTAAATGTTCATCCACAGAGGAATGGTTAAAAATATGGTATATAGATGCAATGGAATACTACTCAGCCATAAAAAGGAATGAAATAAGGCCATTTGCAGCAACATGGATGGACCTAGAGATTATTTTACTAAATGAAGTTAGTCAGACATTGAAAGACAAACAGCATATGAGGTCACTTTCCTGTAGAATCTAAAAAAAGGATACAAATGAACTTATTTGCAGAACAGAAACAGACCCACAGATTTTGAAAACAAACTTATGGTTACCAGAGGGAACGGAGGTTGGGGAGGGGGAGGGATGGACTGGGGGTTTAGGATTGGCAGACACATACCATGGTATATGGAATGACTGACCAACAGGGAATTGCTATATAGCACAGGGAATTCTACTTAGTATTCTGTGATAATCTGTGTGGTAAAAGAGTCTGAAAAAAGAATGGATGTGGATATATGTATAACTGAATCACTTTGTTGTACAGCAGAAATTATCACATTGTAAATCAACTATACTTCAATAAAACTTTAAAAATGAAAAAATAAAATGAAGAACCACCTATTTCTTTTTATCATTCAAATGAAATTTTTTTTTGGGGGGGGGAGGCTGCACCTGATATATAGGGAGGTTCCCAGGCTAGGAGTCAAATCAGAACTACAGCTGCCAGCCTAGGCCTTAGCCACAGCAATGCCATATCCTAGCCACATCTGTGACCTACACCACAGCTTATGGCAATGCCAGATCCTTAACCCACTGAGGCCAGGAATCGAACCTGCAACCTCATGGTTCCTAGTTGGATTCGTTTCTGCTGCTCCACAACAGGAACTCCCAAATGAAATTTTTTTTTTTCTGTCTTTTTGTCTTTTTGCCTTTTCTAGGGCCGCTCCCTCGGCACATGGAGATTCCCAGGCTAGGGGTCTAATCAGAGCGGTAGCCGCTGGCCTATGCCAGAGCCACAGCAACGTGGGATCTGAGCTGCATCTGCAACCTACACCATAGCTGACAGCAACGCTGGATCCTTAACCCAGTGAGCAAGGCCAGGGATCGAACCCACAACCTCATCGTTCTTAGTCGGATTCGTTAACCACTGCGCCACAAGGGAAACTCCTCCCAAATGAAATTTTAAACTATATTTCTTAAAATTTAAAAACATTAATACCCACTTCTTTTGGTCAATATCCTGATTCCAGGGATTAATTAGAGTGCTGTCAAACATCTTTCCAAACAATTTAATAACTAAAAATAAAAATTAAATAAACAATTCTGCCTATAGAAAATAAAAGATACAACCTTAAGAAACTTGAAGCAGGAAAGACTTTCTTTAGACAGAAAAAGCACAATCATAAAGAAAATTTTAATCTAAATTAAAATTAAAAGTTCTTTATTCAAAAGACCATAAATCTTAAACATAAACTAAAACTGAGGCAAAAATATTTGCATATCTATTAACCAACAGATGATTAGTCTCCAGAATGTAAATATTTTATTTTATTTTATTTTATTTATTTATTTTTTAAATTTTTTGTCTTTTTGCCTTTTCTAGGGCCGCTCCCGTGGCATATGGAGGTTCCCAGGCTAGGGGTCGAATCAGAGCTGTAGCCAATGGCCTACATCAGAGCCACAGCAATGTGGGATCCGAGCCTCATCTGCGACCTACACCACAGCTCACGGCAATGCTGGATCCTTAACCCATTGAGCAAGGCCAGGGATCAAACCTGTGTCCTCATGGATACTGATCAAATTCATTTCCGCCGAGCCACAAGAAGAACTGTGAGCTTTCTTTTTTTATGATAGTATTTTTTTTTTAATTTTAATTTTTGTCATTGAAGTATAGTTGATTTACCAAAACAAAAAAAGTTTCTTAAAGAAATTCCATGCAGACAGTACTCTTGAATAAGACCGCTGACTTCCAAATGTAATTTGCTCACTTCCATGTAAATCATCTTTGTTAGACATGTAGTTTTATAAAAATTGATGTGTTTTCCATGCTTCCCTTTTCCTGTAAAGGCCAAAGATCTTAAAATAACACGACTGAGCTTTAAGCCAAAACCTAAACATCGCAAAACATGTAAATCCTCAGGCTATATCTGACAGAGAGCTAATTACACAACTCAGGGTTTTCCTGCACCAGAAACAAACTCGATCCACCTGTTTGACTCAACAAGGGAGGGAAGGAAGGGTGTGTTCTGAATGGTGATGAAAAATTCTACTAAACACGAGCTATTTCTAGAGCAATTTTTTTTTCTTTATGCAGGGCGCTAATATATTTCAGGTATAGTATGTCAAGTGCCAATTTAAAAATAAACTTTAGAGTTGCCCTCATGGTTCACCAGGTAAAGAATCTGGTATTGTCACTGCTATGGCTCTGGTTACAACTCTGGCCTGGGTTCAATCCCTGACCCCAGAACTTCTGCATGCTATGGGTGCTACCAAATAAATAAATAAATTTTTAGGAGTTCCCTGATGGCCAAGCTGTTAAGGATTCAGCATTGGCAACTACAGTGGCTTGGGTCACTGCTGTGGTTCAGGTTTGATCTTTGGCCCAGGAATTTCTGCAAAATGTGAGTCTGGCCGGGGGAAAAAAAAAAAAAAAAACTAACTAAATATAACCTTTTTTTTTTGTCTTTTCTAGGGCCGCACCTGTGACATATGGAGATTCCCAGGCTAAGGGTCTAATTGGAGCTGTAGCTGCCAACCTACGCCAGAGCCACAGCAACTCGGGTTCCGAGCCACATCTGCAACCTACACCACAGTTCACGGCAACCCCAGATCCTTAACCACTGAGCAAGACCAGGGATCGAACTCAAAACCTCATGGTTCCTAGTCGGATACGTTAACCATTGAGTCATGACAGGAACTCCCTAAAACTAAACTTTAATTTTGGAAGTTTTAGGAGTTCTCATTGTGGCTCAGCGGTAATGAACCCGACTAGTGTTCATGAGGACTCGGGTTTGATCCCTGCCCTTGCTCAGTGGGTGAAAGGATCCAGCATTGCCGTGAACTGTGGTGTAGGCTGAAGACCCTGCTCAGATGTGGTGTTGCTGTGGCTGTGGCATAGGCCATCAGCTGCAGCTCCAGTTCAACCCTGAGCCTGGGAACCTCCATATACTGTGGGTGAGCCCTAAAAAAAAAAAAAAAAAATGCAAGTTTTAGGTTTACAGAAAAATTGTGAGGATAATACAGGGTTCCCATACACTCCATCCTGCCAACCAACATACACACACACACACACACTCACACAGTTTCCTGTTATACAGCCTACATTTCTGTACATTTATTACAATTTATAAATGAATACAAATACATTATTAACTAATTCTTGTCCAGATTTTCTCAGTTTCCTCCTAATGTTCTTCTGCTCAAGGGTCCCAGCCAGGATCCCACATAACACTGTCATCATGTCTCCTCTTTGTTGGTGACAGTATCTCAAATTTTTTTCTTTTTGATGATCTTGAAAGTTTTGAGGATTAATGGTCAGATAGACCATTAATAGAATGGTCTATCTGACCATTTTATAGAATGTCCCTCAGTTGGGATTTGTCTGATATTTTTCTCATGATTCAACTAGGGTTATGTCTTTTTGGAAGGAAAACCACCGAAGTTAAATACTATTCTCATAAGATTTCTTTTCCTTTTTTCTCTTTTTGGGGGCACACCCAAGGCACATGGAAGTTCCCAGGCTAAGGGTCAAATCAGAGCTACAGCTGCTGGCCTACGCCACAGCCACAGCAACACAGGATCCGAGCCACATCTGCAACCTATACCACAGCTCACAGCAATGCCGGGTCCTTAACCCACTGATCGAGGTCAAGCACTGAACCTGCATCCTCATGGATACCAGTCAGATTTGTTTCTGCTGAGCCATAGCATGATGGGACCTCCAGATTCCATTGTTTAAAATCCCGTTTTTCTTTTTCTCAAGATGGGCCTGAGCATAGAAGAATGAATATGTACAGAAAAATAAATTCAAAACGATTGCAAAAAATAAATCAAAATATTATCTGAAGTTATCTTAGGATACTAAAGTTACTGGATATTTGTATTTTCACATTTTTGCTTATCTGTGTTTTTTAAATGTTCTGCAATGGACATGTGCTTTTTTTTTTTTTTTTTTTTAATGCCTCACCCATACCTTATGGAAGTTCCTAGGCCAGGGATTGTATCCTGGCTGCATCTGAGACCTATGTACACCACAGCTGTGACAATGATGGATCCATTTATAATTTGAAGGAAGAGACAAGGAGATATGGTTGTTAATTGGCTATCAGAAGTGAGAGGATTTCCAGATTTTACACATATGAAATTATTGCATACCCCAAAGTATTTTATTACTTTACCCAACTTTTCAGCCTTTGCATTGGTTGAGAGTTGGGAAATTCTCATAATATACTCTCTCTTTCAGAAGAAAATGGAAAGGATGACTTTTTCCCACTTATTTTTCTTTTCGATTCTCTTCTTTCTCTCATTCCCCTTCCCCAAAGACATCCACCCTAACATATTTGTCTTTAAACATGCTTATATCCTTGCTAAGTTCATAGTGTTATTTTATTTCTATTTGCACTTCTAAATTACCAAGAGATGTTGACTTGAAGATCTCTATTTTTTATTTTTTAATTCAGCACCATTTTTAGGATCTTTTCCTATTGCTGTTTGTACATTTAGTTCATAGCTTTTGTTTACTGTGCAAACAATATCTATAACCCTACTGATTAAAATCTAGGCTGCTAGCAAATTCCAAAAATTATTAATATCACTTCCAGGTATATTCTTGGGTACATTGCATTAAGGACCTGTTTATAGATATCTCTAGGGTAAAATAACTCTCACTTCCTATTCACAATCTTTACTGTTTTTTGTTTTTTTGTTTTTTTGCCTTTTTGTCTTTTTAGGGCCGCACTCAATGCATATGGAGGTTCCCAGCCTAGGGATCCAATTAGAACTGTTGCTGCCGGTCTGCACCACAGCCACAGCAACGCCAGATTCTTACCCACTGAGCAAGGCCACGGATCGAACCCATGTCCTCATGGATACTAATCAGGTTTGTTAACCACTAATCCACTATGGCTTTGATTTTTATGAGTTCCTCAGATACTAATCCCTGTCGATTTCAGACGTTGCATTTTCTTCTCGTCTGAAATCCATATATTAATTTTATCTGCAGTTTGCTTATTTGTACTAAAGCCTTTCATTTAAATGTGTATTCAAATGATCTGTTATCATTTTAAAATCCTCAAGGTGTACAGAATTCATAAGCATCTCAAGAAGACTTAAACAAAAGTTGGAATATGACACAAAAAAGAACATGTTTCTTAACACTGAAAAATTATATTTCTTCTTCGCCTTCTTCTTCCTCTTCTTCTTATTCTTCCTCCTCCTCTCCCTCTTCTCTTCTTCCTCCCTCCCCTCCTTTCTCCTCCTCTTCCCCTCCCCTTCCCTCCCCTCTTCCTCTTCCTCCTCCTCCTTCTTCTGTTGGCTATGCCTGTGGCAGGTGGATGTTCCTGGGCCAGTTGGACATGTGATCTGAGCTGGATCAATCAAAGTCCTTCATGCCTGGGAAAATGCTCTATTTCTACTAATGATTCTAAGGTGGTGGTTGTGAGTCCTGGGGGCCATGGTGCTGTCCACTCAAATCCAATAAGAAAGAAAGAGATTGGTGCCTGATCACATTATTTGAATCCTTCAGCCAACCACAATAGAAGCCAGTGTAAACCTGAACTTTTTAGTTTTATGAGAAAATTAATTTCCTCTTTTCCTTAACCTAGTTGGAACTGGGTTTCCATTGCATGTAATTTCAAAAGCTCTGATTGCTATAAACGGCCTGTAAGTAAACACCTCTGTCAGATTCCTTGTTGTTAGTCATCATTTATTTAAAGAGATTTGCTCTAATGGGGGAAATTCCCACATTATGAATTCTGGCTTGTCAAGGTGCAGATTTTCCCCATTGTCATTCGTGTTGAATTCAAACTCAAATTCCCAGCCTCCCTGTCAGCCAGGATGCAGGCATGTGACCCAGGCTTTGGTAATCATCTGTCTACACATAGGGTTCCACACTTTGCTGGTGCAGGAATCACAGGAGTTACCAAGATGAGATCATGATGTAGAATTGGTTAAGTATCATTGGTTCTGGTAGGAGCTGCAGTAAAGTTCCTTCATTTCCTGTTGGTAATGGCCACAGCTACCTTCTCAGGTCAGTTCTACGATAAGGTTCAGGGCATTGCTCGTAAAAGCTCAGTCTTCCATCTGGTTCTACATGTCTCCCAAGAATTCCGGGCATCAACCGTTCTCTAATAAATCACACTTCCGTTTAAACCAGGCAGAATGGTTTCTGTTGTTTGCAACTAAGAACTCTGGCCAATACATTCAGTCATAAAACACAAGTTTCATAAGCACAGGGGCCAAGTCTTTCATTTGCCATTATATCCCCAGTACATAATATAGTGCCTGACACATAATAGGTAATTAATAAATCATAGAATACAACTACAATGATATCACTATTCTGTTTATGGTCTGTGAAGGAAGGAAAAAAACAAGAAAAATCATACATGATTCCATCAGCAAAGATAATGACTGTTAAACCTTGAATTTCTAATTTTTTTCTCTATCAAAATAAGCATATGTAGAAATAGAATATATTAAAGCAAAATTTGATGATAAAATACACATTGTTTCAATCTGCTCTTTTATCCCCCTTTTTTCTTCCTTTTTTAATTTTTAAAAGCTCAATATATTATAGGCATTGTTCTTTTTTTTTCCATTCTAAATGATTTTTATTTTTTCCTTTATAGCTTGTTTACAGTGTTCTGTCAATTTTCTACTGTACCGCAGGGTGGCCCAGTCACACATACATATATATATACACTCTTTTTCTCACATTATCCTCCATCATTCTCCATCATAAGTGACTAGATACAGTTCCCAGTGCTATACAGCAGGATCTCATTGCTTATCCATTCCAAAGGCAATAGTTTGCATCTATTAACCCCAGACTCCCAGTCTGTCCCACACCCTCCTCCTCCCCCTTGGCAATCACAAGTCTGTTCTCCAAGTTCACTGGCATTATTCTATGTCCACGATTTACCTCCATCATCCACTAATGGCTGCAGATAGCCCGTTGTTTGTATAAACCATAATTAAACCAATTTTCCATTTTTGAACTTTCAAGTTAGCTCTAGGACATTTGTGTAACATAAGCACCACATTTTATGTATGGGTTAAATTATTATATATGCAGTTACATATATATATCACATAATTACGTATTAATAACACTCTTAGAGGAATTTCCTTGACCATAAATCTCTGCTCCCCCTCGACTGAAATTTTCTCTATTTCTCCAAGGAACCGCCCCCCTTCCTATACATTTTACTCTAAATCCCTGGAATCAAATCAGCAAAAATTAGAAGTATATCAAATTGTCCCCACTAATTATGAAAGGGTCTCAGGATTTCCATATTTGCTTCCATATTTGTCTGCTTGTTTATTCACTTGCTCGGCAAAATCTGTCAAAAACGAAATTCATTACATTTTAAGCCTACATTTTGCCTTATGTTTTTAGAGTCAAACAAGAAGTTTTCTCCAGTGAGTTTTTAAAAAGCCACCTTACTTTTGGATGTAGTGACATATTCCAGGTAATTAAGTATAATGAACCATGCACTGCGAGGAAACTCTGAATCAAAAAAGAAACAGATCTGGCAAAGAAGAAAAAAATGTCTGCAGATTGCTGACAACAGGGTGTGATAAGTGAGACCTGTCAATTTCCCTCCTTTGTGAACAGCGGAATGTCCCATCAGGTATTGGAGATCTCCCTGCAGGCTAGGTGGGAAGGGACAGTGCCTCTAGCGATTAGCAAACACGTATTTCCATTTTGGGGCACTGTGGTTAATTGTCTTTTTTCTCAGGAATAGCTTTTCTGGCTCCGCCCCAGAAATGTATCATCCTCTCCAAGATACCTCCGCATAAATAATAGAATAATTGTAAAAATGAACAAATGTCCTCCTCTGCATTTGAGTGGTTGCCATGGCAACGAGCGAATCACCAGTGCAAATTTCCTATGAGCCTGCCATTCGGTCCGTGAAGGACCCGACTCTGCATCTCTTAACCAGAGGCTGCCTCTGCAGCTGAGCTCTTGAGGCCCTGTTTTCATGAAATCAGAGGACACTCAAACCTCTCGGAGGAGAGCTGCCCACCTTGTAAATCACAGATCTCTCAGCGTCTCTCTCTCTGTGATCCCACTTCAACACATGCTCATCGTTTTCCTAATGGAGTCAGCAGAGACGTGATTCACGCCAGTCCTAAGTGTTCATTAGAAATATTGGTATTAACGAACTAAGATAATTTCTTCGAAACATGCACTTAAAAATCACTCATCTTTCTGTTTCCATGTTTGTGAGCTTTTTCCTTTAAGCGACTTGGGAGTCACTCCACGCAATTGTCATAATTTGCTTTGTATTTAGAGGCCGGTTTCATATTTTATTTTCATGTTCTTGTATCTTTTTTTTGTGTGTGTCATTTTAGGGCCACACTGGCAGCATATGGAGGTTCCCAGGCTAGGGGTTAAATGGGAGCTGTAGCTGCTGGCCTATACCCACAGCCACAAGAACGCTAAATCTGAGCCGCATCTGCAACCTACACTGAAGCTCATGGCAACGCCGGATCCTTAACCCACTGAGTGAGGCCAGGGAGCAAACCTTCAGCCTCATAGATGCTAATCAGATTCATTTCCGCTGAGCCTTGATGGGAACTCCTATTTTTGTATCTCTCTTTTTCTTTCTCCTTTCTTCTGACTCTTCTTCCTAAGGGTTTGCTTCCACGTCAGCAGTTAATGTCCAGAATATATTAAAGAAATCATCATTATCAGGATTTATAACTGGGACGAAGCTTGAAAAGGACAGTAGAAGTAAGAGCTGGGGTGGGGGGAGGGGGAGACGGATGCCAAACACGATGAATGTTTGGGTCGCATTTGATAACCCCAGAGGTGGGGGTCTACTAGGACCCCAGGGTCTCCCATCTAAATTGGCCTCTGATCTCTGGTCCACTCAGAATCCTTCTTCCCCAACTTCATCTCATCCCTCAGGCTTTTCATTGTAAAATTCCTCATGTCTGGAAGATCCTTGACTGGTTCGGGTCCTTGCACCACCAATTTGCCTGCACCAAGGGGGAGGAAGGAGGCTCATTCCTCAAGCCTTTGAAGATCATGGACCCTCTTGAATCTGATGACAGCTAAAAACATCCACGCACACAGATACACACAGCACAATTTCACTAACATTTTGGTATAGTTTCGGAGGATTCATGAATCCCCATTGAAAACCAGGATACGGATCACAGAGCAAAATGCCCTTTGTCAGAAGGCAAGAGTACCATCCCAGACCCTGGCATCTGGTTTTCCGTCCTAATATTATTTCCTCCAAGAGTGCTGATTACACGTGAAGAGTGCTTTGTTGCCTAATTTCTGGCTAGATACTTTGACATGGAAAACAAAAGAAAAAGAAGATATAATCCTTATTCTGGAGGATTTTGCAGATTAATGAGAGGGATGGGGGAGGCAAATATCTGAACAAACAAACAGAAAAGGACACAGAAGGGTAAAGGGTGGAAGGGCAAGTCACACAGACACTGGCACATACACACGTGCGCATATACACACACTACAGGAAGGAAGAGTTCCGTGGCCTGGGATTAGCCACAAAACACTTCCTAGGAGAAGAAATGCTTGGATAAAAATCCAGGCATTCCCATCGTGGCACAGCGGAAAAGAATCCGACTAGGAACCATGAAGTTTTGGGTTCGACCCTGGCCTCACTCAGTGGGTTAAGGATCCAGCATTGCCATGAGCTATGGTGTAATTCAAAGACATGGCTCAGATCCCACATTGCTGTGGCTGTGGCATAAGCCACAGATTTGACCCCTAGCCTGGGAACCTCCATGTACCGTGGGTGCGGCCCTAAAAAAAGCAAAATAAATAAATAGATTAAAAATCCAGATTGCAGATTTGCACCAGAACTCAATGGGAAGGAAATTAGAAACTTTCAAAGAGGTTGGACTCTCTAAGGTTCATCATTGGCTTCCATATTCGAGCTATTGTTCATTTTTCCCACATCCGGAAATGGCCAGGAGAAAGGATGCACCGTTTACAGGAAACAAGGAACTTTTCTGTCTGCCTTGAAGTGGTGTGGCTCTGCATCTTCTCTCACCGTTTTTAAAATAGTCATGGAAAACCAACAGTGCCAAGAAGCTATTTCCTTGTCACCCGGGGCAGCGTTACTGAAGGCAGAGCGCAACTCTGTTCTGGGAAGAGTTGGTGGAAGTATTTCTTAGTCAGAGGGAAAAATAACAAAAGGGTTTTTTCCAACTTAAAATATTTATATGAACAGGAATACTGCACTCCATCAATCAAATGCTACACGAGGCTGCAAATCTGAGCAGCCCTCCTTAGGGCCAGGTCTTGGCCAAGCAGCTGAGCCAGGGAAGATTAAGTTTATATAAAAATACATAACCAGTCCTTGATTATCCATATGGAACAGTCATGAGAACCAGGGTCTTGCCTATGAAGTATGTGCCATCGGTTTTCCAAAACATCAGAAAAGGATGTATATTTTAAATAGCATGTTCTGGTTTCCATCATTTTTTTTAAAAAAAGATTTTAATACAACCGTCTGAGCTGACCAAATGATTTAGTCCAATCTAATCACGGCTGGAAAAAGAAATCATTGCGCGTTTGGGAGTTTCACTTGAAGTTTGGAAGTTTGCATCCTGAAGTTCAGAAAATGACACTTAAGAAAGACAAAGTTTTCCTAGACACAGAAGCAAGAACATAGTATAAAGTTCTCTGAGGCAATAACTTGCTCCAAAGTGGTGTTGATTAGAGCACTCTTAATGGTTATGGAATAACCTAAAATATCATAATGAAGCCAGGTCAGAAGGCAAACAATAGTATTAGAACTCAAACATTTCTATTTTTCAGCCAATTTTTTTTTTTTTGGATTTTTAGGGCCACACCCGTGACATATGGAAGTGCCTGGACTAGCAGTTAAATCAGAGCTGCAATTGCCGGCCTACACCACAACCACAGCAATGCAGGATCCACGCCAAATCTGCGACCTACACAACAGTTCACAGCAACGCCAGATCCTTATCCCACTAAGCGAGGCTGGAACCTGCATCCTTATGGATACTAGTGGGATACTTAACCCACTAAGACTCAACGGGAACTCCCCATCTGGTTTTTTTAATTTGCAACATTATTGCTGAGCAAGGATGGTATCAGTTTGAAGTCACTCCTAAGTATTACATGAATGTGTCTATTTGGCTTTGCATGTAATCAGAACTGTTTGGAATCACTGGCTGATTCTTTGGGAAAAGGACATGGAAAACAGTCAGTCAGCAAACTCTTCTGTTGGTTCCCAAGGGAGGAGTGAGCCAGTGTCTTTCTCTACAGCTCAGAGGCTCACTGATGACAACCCAGCCACCAGACGGAGTAGCCCTCTGTGGCCTCTTCTGACCCAAACCCTCTGGGGCAGCTGGCACGACTACTCCTTTCTTTTTTTTTCTTTTTAGGGCTGCACTTGAGGCATATGGAAGTTCCCAGGCTAGGGGTCAAATTGGAGCTACAGCCTACACACAGCCGCAAATGCAAACTACATCGCAGCTCTCTGCAACACTGGATCTATAACCTACCGAACAGGGCCAGGGATCGAACCCACGTCCTCATGGATACCAGTCAGATTCATTACCACTGAGCTACCACAGGAACTCTGCGACTACTTCTTTCTTGAAGCTTCTTCTTATGGTCCATAATACAACACCCCACATGGTCTCCTACTTTCATGTCTGAGCTTCATCCTTCTTCCATCACCTGGGCTCTTCTTTCTATATCCCCTGTCCCTTCTCAAGTGTGAGTCTCCCCCCAAGTTTTCATCTCAACCAGTTTCTCTCCTTGTTCTATAGACTTTCCCACCTTGACCTTGACCATGATTTCAACCATCTCTCTAGGCCAACATTTCCAAAACTCTACTCCAGCCCCATTTTCTCTCCTGGGTATCAAGCCCAAATTTCCATTTCTCACCTGAGACATTTTCACTTGGATGTCCCCTAGGTTGCTGGAAAATCAGCACATCTGGAATAAACTCATTATCTTCACCTTCAAACTTGCTAGTCCCCCTATATTTCTTTCCTTGGTTAATATCACTGCCATCTGCTCACTCATTCACTCAACAAATACTCATGGAGCACTTATCATGTGCGAGGCAAGGTTCTAGGTACCTGGGACTCATCAGTGTACAAAACCCAAATGTCTACTCTCACAGAGCCAGTATTCTAGTGAAGCATCCTAGGAAACAGGAACCGGAAGCCCTAGAATCCATCCCTGACTTTCTCTCTGCATAGCCAAGGTCCTAAAAAGGTATTTCCATCCCCTACCTCATATCATACAATAGGCCCATAACTATCTCCTGTCTCTTCCTACTTTAATCTATCCTCTACATTATGATAAGTCATCTTTCCAAATGCCCAAGTGGCTTTTCATGGCTGATAGGAGAAATTCAAAGATAGACCTTGTATAAAGATAGCCTGCTTCCTTTTTCCAATGGCTCAAACCCTACTTACTGGGCACCCTATGTGCTCCTCCCAAACACCTCAAGCCCTTCCCCACTTCTGTGTCCCCACCATCTTTTTTTTTAGGGCTACACTCAGGACATATGGTAATTCCCAGGCTAGGGATCGAATTGGAGCTGCTACTGCCAGCCTACACCACAGCCACAGCAACACAGGGTCCGAGCCATGTCTGCGACTTTTAACCCAGCTCACGGCAACTCCAGATCCCTATCCCACTGAGGGAGGCCAGAGATCGAACCTGCATCCTCATGGATACTAGTTGGATTCATTTTCACTGATCCACAAGGGGAAGTCTCCACCATCACTCCCTTTCCTAGTTCAGAAATAATCACACCAATAGTTACTGTGTGTTAAGTTCTCATTTCCTTGCCAGAGTGTCTGCTTTACATGCATTTTTTCATATACCTAAATCCATACCATAGTCCTATGAGGGGGGTGCTGTGATTATCAACTTAGTTTTACAGAATAGGAAACTCATACTCAATCAACTAGCTGGAGTTTCCATCGTGGCTCAGTGGTTAACAAATCTGACTAGCATCCATGAGGATGCAGGTTCGATACCCAGACTTGCCTAGTGGGTTAAGGATCTGGCATTGCCACGAGCTGTGGTGTAGATCACAGACACGGCTCAGATCCTGTGTTGCTGTGGCCATGGCGTAGGCCAGTAGCTACAACTCCAATTCGACCCCTAGCTTGGGAACCTCCATATGCCATGAGTAAGGCCCTAAAAAAAAAAAAAAAAAAAAAAGAAGAGTTCCCATTGTGGTGCAGTGGAAACGAATCTGACTAAGAACCATGAGTTTGCAGGTTCGATCCCTGGCCTCGCTTAGTGGGTTAAAAATCCAGCATTGCCGTGACCTGTGGTGTAGATTGCAGAAGGCTTTGATCTGGCGACACTGTGTCTGTGGAGTAGGCCAGCAGCTATAGCTCCAATTCTACCCCTAGCCTGGAAACCTTCATATGTTGAGGGTTTCAGCCCTCAAAAGACAAAAAAAAGATGTCAAATAGCTCGCTCTCATTACCCAGCTATAAGCTATTCCCAAGCCCCTGCTTTCTGCACAAAGATGAAACCCTCTAACCCCTGGTACCTTGCACATGTTACAGTCTCACTAAATTCTGACTAAATGATTGAATTTTTTCCTCTCTTCTATCTTCACCTTTTGTTGGAAGCTGCCAACAACATGGAAGTAAAAATGGACAGAATATTGTAAAATCAACTATAATAAAAAATTTTTTAAAAAATCTTAGGAAGTGGATAAGGTTTAAACTCCAATCAAAATGAGTTTAATTAGCAAGGCTATCTTGGCACATGCTCTTCAAAGCTCAGAATTACAGTCCTTTCAAGGTTGATGTCAAGTTTTCTTTCCTTCTCTGCTTCCCTTTTCTTAACTTTCAAGCATACCTTACATGGCTGAGACAGTCAGAAGTCAGAGAGGATGGGAGTTCCCATTGTGGCTCAGCAGATTCAGAATCCGACTGGTATCCACGAGGATGGGTTCGATCCCTGGCCTTGCTCAGTGCTGGTGCTCAGACCTGGTGCTGCCATAAGGCGCAGTGTAAGTTGCAGATGGGGCTTGGATCCCTTGTTGCTGTGGCTGTGTACTAGGCTGGCAGCTGCAGCTCCAATTCAACCCCTCGTCTGGGATCTTCCAAACAATGGGGTTCCCCCCCCAAAAAAAGTAAGCGAGGGTGAAGATAAAAGGGTGGAGGTCTTCCTGAAAGGAGAAGTTGATGATCCCGCACCATGCCCCAAGAGAAAACAGACCCCTGAAGACCCACACTAATTTTCTCCCTGTATCTTGGCTTCTATTCTGGCCAGAGTGATGATCATTTTGGGCAAAAGTGACAAGGAGAAAGGATGAGTTCCCCCTTTCCTGGTTCTGGAAGCCCAGGTCCCCCTGATACTCAGACGCTCTGGGAAAGCAGCCAGGTTGGGAGAATTATGGGTGGCTCCAGGTCAGAGATTTCCTGCAGTAATCTCAAATCCAAATATTTTGCCCTGTTTTTACTCACAGTCACCCAGCATTTTATTCAAACATTGTAGAGTTTCCCATGGCCCCACAAGCAAGCTAGGGGGCAAAGTGTTACCCTCTGTCATTTCCCTGAGCACTTGACAGAAATGCTTCGAGGGGAGGGGCAAGCTCCGGGGGCGGGGCATGTTCTCAGTGGAGGAGGGGCTTCCAGTCCATGCCCAAAGCTGAGGTACCATGGGACCTTGGGGGCCCTCACGCGGGGACTGAGATGAGAGACCACAGGCCAAGGACCAGTGCCTGGGACACAGTGGTTGGACACTGTGAAGACAGGGATGGCGGGGCCAGTGGCTCTTTCTCCCTCTTGGTCTAAGTTAATTGCCCTGACCTAAGATGGAACTCAGAGAGGGCTCTCTCACTGTTCCGTGTGGCCTAGGCTGTGTGGGGGCGTCTCGTCCAGGAAGATCCCCTCCCCTGCTCCTACAGGCTGGAGATGGGGTTGTAGCCAGTACAGAGGCATTGGAACTCTGGGAGTTGGCTTCATTGCTGCTTGTGGTAAGGCAGAAGGGGGAGGGACAGTCAGCCCTGGCCAGGGGGATGGGGGTCAGAGGCTCAGCGATGAAGCGGGGGATGCCCGTGTGAGCTCTGATGTGGAGGCACTCCAGAAGCTGAAATGTGTGTGAGGGACCTTGCCAGTGGCTCTGAGGCACAGGTCTCCTCTTGCTAAAAAGTCAGCCCCTCAGTTGAGGGAGTAAAACACTCGCCTTTCCTTCCCTCAACAGCCCTCGGCCTCCCCAACTCATTCTCAGCCTTGTCGAGCCCACTCCCTTGCTTGAAGAGCAAGAGGGGGCTTTTTGGCTTTAGGGAGAGCTCACAGCCAAGGCAGCGGTGGAGAGAGGAGCGTGGAGCAGAGGGCCTGAGGTCACGTGCTGGGTGGCACCCCGCCTCCCTCCCGCAGGTGATGCCCTCTTGGAGCAGCGGGTCCCCGGTTCCTCCCCGATTACAGTTAGGCCCGTGGGGGCACATAAATTCAGCCTTGCTCACTGGCCCCCAAACTCTACCACTTAGCCATCTCATCTGTTTCACGGAGAAGAGCAAGGAGGTACGAGAGAGGCGATGGGCAGCATGGTAGCCCCGAAGAGGGGACAATGGGGGGTGGGGGTGGGGCAGGACACTAACGCGCATGTGTACCAGGCTCAAGGAGGGAGGTGGATCCAGACAAAGACGAGTCCTTGTGTGTGTCGTTTACAAAAGATCGCGTCCCATTCTCACATCGTTCCCTCCATTTCCTAGATCAGGGAATTGAGGCTTTTAGAGGTTGAGCTTTGATTGACAGGTCATTGCAACCCTCCTGGCCCCAATATCTTCCTCTGTCACTAAGTAGGCCTCCGGCATGTCCTAGCTTTCATATTCCGGGAGGCTGGAACTTCCGCAGGGACCACATCATGCCGTCATTTCACTACACGTGTTTGCACAACCCTGCAAACGTTATCCCAGGAGGCCGTGCCATCTGCTTCTGCCCGTGACAGATGGGCCCCACGGCAGGTGTTTCTGAATCTCTTCTCAAGGTGGGCTTGTCCGGAGGTGGAGAAGGTAACCTCCAGGAGAGAAGTTACCAACTCACTCGGTGTCCATTCACCAACTTACAAGACCACTCTTAGGCCTGGGGATAGTAAGACAAACAAGACAAACAGGTTTTAATGAAGGGGACAGGCAGAGAAAGAGAGAGAATCAGGTGACTGTGACAACAGGGGACATCGCCAGCAGGTGATGCCTGATTTTTTTTTTTGAGATTCTAAGACAAAGTCATTTTTATTTTTTATTTTATTTTTATAGACATATAGTTGATTTACATATCATGCTAGTTTCCTGTGTATAGCACAGCAATTCAGATATCTATAATTATAAATTATTATTATAGTATTATATAATTATAGATATATAATTATATGTATCTGAATTATATAATTACATATAGATATATATATTTATATACAGCACATACTCAGTATTTTGTAGTGATCTATAAAAGAAGAAAATCTGAAGAATATATATATTGCCCTGTGCTATACAGTAGGTCCTCATTGGTTTTCTACTTTATATATAGTAGTGTGATGTCTGACTTTGATGAAATATGCAGACATGTATGGAAAATAAATATCAAGGCTGGTAATAGTTAGATCCTCAGGACCTGCTTGAGGCTGGGGTAGTGGGTGCAGGATGGTAAAACCTCCAGCTCTGCTTTTCTGATTGTTCCTCAGTTTCTAGTGAGTTATATACAAGTGTAGGGTTTCAGATACTCCTTGATGTTATTAAATAACTCGCTGGAGGGGACCCTTCGGTTACCCTGATGTTCGTGGGAGCCTTGCCTAGTGTTAGGGTTGCCTTAGGCTCTGCGAGAATCAGACTCAACATTGCATTTTTCTGCTTCGATCTTTTACGGACATGATGATGCTGATTTTTAATATAGATCTTTTTATGATGAGTCGAGGGTGGCAGAATGACTTTTATGAGGACAAACCGGGTTTCTATGTATGTAATTCATTGGGGCTTTTAAGATGTAGAAATTTGATTGCCTGCCTAGCATGGGGACTTTTTTTATTGCACATCCAAGTTGGTTTATGAAATTCTCTCGGCACCAGATAACATTGCTGTCTGATAAGAACGGGGAGCATTGAAGTGACCTTGTGGTGACAGTGTTGGGGGTTGAGGGTCTCTTTTCTCAAACATTCACTTGGTATAGGGCATGCAATGACTCCACACAAAGAAAGTGTCATTTGGTGATGAACGGGAAAGGCTTGCCAGCTCCATGAGCGCAGTGGACTAGGGAGGTGGGTCTATTCTTCCTCATTCAGAAAACCCAGAGATCCCAGGCTCATCACACTGCAGGGTGGGCTGGCTTTCTCCCAAACCATGGAAGAGTCTTATAGACGTGGAGATGAAAAGGGCAGGGTACTGTCCAAAAGGACAACCCCAAGAGAGTGAGTCAGACAAGCTATCATGTTGGAAGCTACAGGCAGAGGTTCAGAGCCCTCCAGACAACTCACTGTGAGAATTCCCACCCTCAAAGAAGGTGCACTCCTAATCTCTGACCCCAACCTCTAAGATGTCAGCCTCAGCTGCTCAGGCGCAGACCGTTTCTTGGACACTGTTGGATGCTTTGCATGCTTTCCCTCAGCCATCCTTCCAGAGGGGGAACGTAAGGAGTTCCCACTGTGACTCAGCAGGAATGAATCATGAATCATGGTGGTATCCATGAGGATGCGAGTTCGATCCCTGGCCTCACTCAGCGGATTAAGGATCTGGCATTGCTGTGAGCTGTGGGGTGGGTCACAGACGTGGCTCGGATCCCACGTGGCTGTGGCAAAGGCCAGCAGCTGCTGCTCCGATTCGAGCCCTAGCCTGGGAACTTCCACATGCCACAAAAAGCAAAAGAAAAGAAACAGAGGGGAAAACCAGGCTTCAGTAGCTTGTTTTAGGTCACATGGTGCCTGTACTTCGAACCACAAACACGTCACTCATCTGGCCTCCTCACACCAAATCACAAGCTATTATTTGTCTTCTTCAAATTCATACGTCTGCCATCAAAATCACCATCTCTCCTCCCTATTTGGCAACTTCTTGTGACTTCCCTACAGCTCTAGTCATACCCATTTCCTCATCATTATCTCAAGTCAGACCCTTATCCAAATTTTCTTCTGTATAATTGCCTCCTTATCAATCTCCCTGCCACCAGTCTCTCTTGCATCCATCAGAAGATGCCACAGTTGGCTTGATCTTCTTAACATGGCCTGACCCATCTCCCAGTCTTGACAGTCCTTGTGGTGTGATGGTACGAGGCTCCCTGCCACACAATCCGGGGTGTGACCCTCAGTGCTGCCTTTTATTCCCAAGTGACCTCTGAGCTTCAGTTTCTGCATTTATACACCTGCTAACCTCTGGAAACTGGTGTGAAGATAAAATGCACCAATAGATGCAAGATGTCTAACACAGGCCTTGACTTAAAAGGGTTGATGAGTCATAAATATTGGTTTGCATCCTTTCAAATCACCCCCACTGCCCCATGGTTACATCTATCCTGAAAACTACAGTGGGTCTTCAGCCTCCCTCCCTTTGCCACTCTTGCTCCCTACATAGAGCCCCTCTTCTGGCTCAATCCTACTTGGACCTTTCACCTTCCTCCATGACCTTCTTTTCTTTTCTTTTTTTATTACTCAAATGAATTTATCACATCTGTAGTTGTATAATGATCATCACAATCCAATTTCACAGGATTTCCATCCCACAGCCCAAGCACATCCCCCCACCCCCCCCCAAACTGTCTCTTCCGGAGACCGTAAGTTTTTCAATGTCTGTGAGTCAGCATCTGTTCTGCAAAGAAGTTCAGTCTGTCCTTTTTTCAGATTCCACATGCATGACCACTTTTCATACTGTTGTCATGTTTGTCCCTTTCTCCATCAACCAAAACTTACCCATCCTCAGGGTAAGGTGGGCTGCCTCCCCTGATTTTTCCCCCAGATTCTCTCACCAAGGGAGATTTCTATGGCTCCTCAGATGCAATAGAGCAGGTCTGAATCTCTCATTCAGGTGTGCATCTCTATTATATATATAAATATATATAATATACATATAATGTACATATATAATATATGTTTATATATATTATATACATAATGTGTGTGTGTGTGTGTGTGTGTGCTGGCCATACGTCTACCTGCAGCATGCAGAATTTCCAGGGTCAAGGATCCAACCCATGCCACAGCAGTAACCCAAGCCATAGCAGTGACAATGCCAGATCCTTAACCAGCTGAGTGACTAGGGAACACCAAATCTCTATTATATTCTGATCGGGCTGGTTCCCCCCACATCTCTGTGTTATCTGTCTAAATATATACTAAGCACCCTGAAGGCAGGACTCAGGCTTCCACATCTTTCTCTCTTTCTCCACGTAGCCTTATCTGTCTAAATATATACTAAGCACCCTGAAGGCAGGACTCAGGCTTCCACATCTTTCTCTCTTTCTCCACGTAGCCTTCCCTGCTTCTCCACCAAATTAGTGCCCAATAACTGTGGCTGAAAGGCCAAATCATGCTTGAGATGGAGAGTGAGCCTGTCCCAGTGTCACTCCCCCGACCCCACCCCCCACCCCCCATCCCCTGGCGGTGCAGGGTCTTCCTGCAGCTCCCTAGTTCCCCAGCTGTCCGCAAGGGCAGGACCAGGTCTGCAGCTTGTTTGGCCCATTGCACAGACAGATAGATGCTCACATAAATGATAGAGTTGATGATGACAGCCTTCACTAGGACTTTAAAAATGACGAGCTATTACCACCCTGGTTCTCACCTCCCAAATAACATCTTTACAGTCCCTGCTAAGCCCCTGGTAATGAATTTCTTCAGTGTCCAAAGCAGTGCTGTGAGTATTAATCACTCTGCTTGTCCTCTGGGCTCGGTGGAATGAGGCTGGAAGCTCTGAAGAAGTAGGAAGCTCTGAAGTAGTATGTTTTATTCTGTCTTCTGCTGTCCCTTATCTCTCCTGCCAGATTGTAGGTCACCTGAGGAGCCAGGTCATAGCTTACGTAGCATCCTATCTTCAACCGCCGCTATCACAGTGCTTTGCATATAGTTGGCATCCTGCGGTTGTCTTCCTCGTCCAATATGGCTCCCCGGAATTGCACTGGAATCCCCTCCTTCCTGGTATGGCTCTAGAATTCTCACTTCTGGAATTGCTCTGGAATCCCCCCACCATTCCTGGAATTGCACTGGAGTTCTCCTCTCTTCTGGAATTGCACTGCTTGGCTCCTTTGGGCATGGGTGGGGCAGGTGGCCAGTGCTCAGTGAGTGGCGGACCCAGTGATCAGGGCCACTTCCAGGCTGAGGTACTTATTTGCTGGTGGGAAACCACCAATGGCTCTCTCTTCCCTCTGAGCATGAGCGACAGCAATATTTCAAATGGTGGCTGCTCCAGCCTCAGATCCCTGAGTGACTTCAATGCTTTGCCAGCCCTCAGGCATGAATAAGAGATAAACCTTTGGTGTCTTAAGCTACTGAGATTAGAGATTGTTGTTGCAGGAAATCTGGCAGATCACTAACAATATCCTCAACACATATTTATTGAAGGGAAGGAGAAAGGAATTACGGGTAAAATGTGGTAGAACTGTGCAAAAGTTTTGCAAAGACTTTTACATTAGTTAAGGAGGTAATTCATATTAAGAAGCATATTTGCTGCCACGCTTTCTCCTTTCCAGAGCTGGCATTTAAATATCACAACATGGAGGCAAGCAATGGGACAAAGGCAGCAACTGGACTCCGAAAAATAAGAGTTAAATAAGAATTGTTGTCCTTTCTTGAATGCTTGCTATATTCCAGACACCGTAGAAAGGCTTTTGTCCCATTCAGTTCTCGCTTTGACTTAAATTGGCAGTTCTATGTACAACCAGCTCCCCTTCTACAGATGATAAAGCTAAGATAGGGAGAAACCAGATAACTTGTTCAAGATCACGCAGGTAGTAAGTGACAGGATGCTGTGCTAAACACTCAGGAGAGGTGATTTCCATTCCTGCAGATGCTTCCCGGATCATGAAGGTGAGCAATGAAATTGATACATAGTAGAGAGCTCATCTGAACAATCCACTTCTAAATATAAAGCCAGTATATCTATCTGGACAGACACTTCACAGTGAACCTGACTTTATCTTACTCCAATAGCTCTGGTCTCTATATTCATGGATGTCTCAGACAGAACGATTCTAAGCTAAGAACTTAAGGACAGGTAAGTGTTATTTTTTCTTTTCTTTTTTCTTTTTTTGTTTTTTTTTTTTTTTTGTTTTTGTTTTTTGAGGGCTGCACCTGCAGCATATGGAGGTTCCCAGGCTAGGCGTCTCATTGGAGCTGTTGCTGCCTGCCTACGCCAAAGCCACAGCAACACCAGTTCCAAGCTGCATCTGCGACCTACACCACAGCTCATGGCAATGCTGGATCCTTAACCCACTGAGCAAGGCCAGGGATTGAATCCGAAACCATGGTTCCTAATTGGATTCATTTCCACTGAGCCACGATAGGAACTCCAAGGACAGGTAAGTGTTAATCATGGAACAGGGTGATAGAGGGCAATTCCAAGAAAGCAATGGAGGGCATACAGGTATCTACAGCCTGATTTGTTCTGAGGGCACCTGAGTGAGAGACAAGAGCAACCATCCAGTATGGAGTCTGTACCTCTATTTTCTTAGCTGTAAAATGAACTCTTAGATAATAATAACTAGCATTTGTTGGGTGTATACTCTATGCTGGGCATGAGTCTTCACAAGTATTAGCTTATTTCTCTCTGCAACAACCCTATGAAGTTGGCGTTATTATTTATCTCCATTTTACAGATGAGGAAACTGAGGCTCTGAAAGGTTAAATAGTTTCCTGAGGATCACACGGTTAGTAAGTGACAAAGCTAGGAATTGAACCCAGATCCCACCTTATGCTCTGAGTTCTAAAATAGAAGTTCCAGGAGGGCAGGAATTTTTACCTGTTTGTTTTGCTGCTGACTCCCTGGTATCTAGAACATTGTAGCATGCCTTAAGTAAGCAGTAGTTGAATGAATCAATGCTACAAGTAAATACTCAAGTGAAATATCTGTAGGTTTTCTCCCTTAAGAGTTCTACAATTGGAGTTCCCGTTGTGACTCAACAGGTTAAGACCCTGACTCGTATTCATGAGGGTGTGAGTTCGATCCCTGGCCTCACTCAGAGGGTTAAGGATCTGGTGTTGCCCTGAACTGTGGTATAGGTTGTCAGTTGCACCTCCCATTCTACCCCCAGCCCGGGGAACTTCCACATGTCGCAGACACAGCCCTAAAAAGAAAAAAAAAAAGACTTCTACAGTTAACTCCTTATTCGAGGTTACTTATGTTACAATGTAAACCTCCTCCTCTGAACCCTGTCAGAACATTCCATTGGGCTTTTTTTTTTTTTCCTGGCTCTTTTAATTTAATTTTTTAAATTATTTCCCCAATACAATTTTTTTTTTCTACTGTACAGCATGGTGACCCAGTACGCATTCTATTTTTGCATATGATCATGCTCCATCATAAGTGACTAGACATAGTTCCCAGTGCTACACACAGCAGGCTCTCATTGCTAATCCATTCCAAAGGCAATAGTTTGCATCCATTAACCCCAAGCTCCCAATCTATCCCACTCCCTCCCCCTCCCCTTTGGCAATCACAAGTCTATTCTCCAAGTCCATGATTTTCTTTTCTGTGGAAAGGTTCATTGGTGCCTTATATTAGATTCCAGAAAGAAGTGATATCACATGGTATTTGTCTTTCTCTTTCTGACTGCAATCAGGATGAGAGTCTCTAGTTCCATCCATTTGCTCCTGCAAATGGCATTATTTCATTCTTTTTTATGGCTGAGTAGTATTCCATTGTGTATACATACCACATCTTCCTAATCCAATCATCCATCAATGGACATTTGGATTGTTTCCATGTCTTGGCTATTGTGAATAGAGCTGCAATGAAATGCAGGTGCATGTGTCTTTTTTAAGGAAAGTTTTATCAATCACATACAGATTGAGTATTCCATCTCTTCCTTCAAATGTAATTCCACTCCAATCCATTACATTCCATTCAATCCAGCAAATATTCTTTGTGCCCCTGCTACAAGCCAGGGTTTCAAAGAATAGGCTCAGATATTAAGACAGGAGCTCAGAGTCCAGCAAAGGAGCAGATGTGTGAGCAGAGACTAACACTCCCTTCCCACAATGTTATAACTGGGGAACTGATGGAGACTTTTGTAAGGCACATATGCAAATGGGAATTCTCCTGCAGGGGGAGTTTCTCCCAGAAGGAGCTTCCACAGGAGGATTTGGAGAAGGTCAAAGGCACAGCTTGTGGAATGGCAAGGCAGCCACTGAAGAGCATAAGCAAAGACATGGTGGTAGGATGCTGAGAGTCCCAAGGAGTCAAATACAATTCAGGCTCAGGTGAGCAACGGTCCAGGAAACCAGGAAAGTACCACAAGACTTGCACACTAAGAAATGTGTGCTTTTTCCTCTGAGCCCCAGAGTCATCAGATTCTAAGCAGTACAGACATTATCAGATCTGACTGCTTCAGAGGAGATATGAGTGGAAATAAACATATTCAAAGTGACTATTTCTATTCAACTACACCCACCCCCACCCTTTTTTTTTTTTTTTTTTGCTTTTCAGGGCCACATCTGAGGCATGTGGAGGTTCCCAGGCTAGGGGTCGCATCAGATCTACAGCTGCCAGCCTATGCCACAGCCACAGCTACATGGGATCCGAGCCAGGTCTGCAACCTAAACCACAGCTCACGGCAACACTGGATCCTTAACCCACTGCCTGAAGCTAGGGATCAAACCCATGTCCTCACAAATACTAGTCAGATTCATTTCTGCTGCACCACAAGGGGAACTCCCATCAACTACCCCTTCTTTAATCTCAGTGGGAGACCAAAAGGACAGATAAACACTGTCAGAGGGTCTGAATGAGATAGGCGCAGCCCGATTACAGAACTGCTGGCCATTTCTGATAGTTTCTTAATCTTGCAGGGAATCTGAGCAGCCTTTGTCTTTGTCATTCACTGTATTTTCTAATCCCCATTTAGGTGCCTCATTCGGTGACTCGGTTTAATCTCTTGAAAGATTTATGGCCCCAGCACTTCTGCATGTGATGAGCTCATCTGATGTCAGTTATCATACAGGAGGCTGGTGGAGAGATAGTTGGTTACAGTTGGGGACGTGTGACACGGCTGATCGAAGTGTACTGTGGAAGAGAGACCTTCCTCTGGGGAAAAAACTTGGCATTTCAGCTTCATACAAGGGTCCGTTGGGAAGAAGAGAGAATGAGATGCCAATTGCTAATGGAAATCTACAACTTCAAGGCCCCTCTCTGCAGAGAGCTCGCCTGCACATTGGCAGGAAGCGCTTGCATTTAGTTATATCTCGGAGGCTTTGGTGGAAATACAATCTCTAAATATTGAAAGCAAAGCCAGAGACGCAAAAATCACTTTGCTTTGATTCGTCCCAAACCACACACACTCAAACAGATGAAATATGTATGAAGGGAGAGCCATCTGTAGAGTGCAGAGAGTGAGTCCCATGGAAGCATCTGGGCTCAGATACCAGGGTAACTCATGGCAGAGACAGAGGGAGATGGACAACCTTACCTTTGATTTGGGCTTGCTCTGTTTCACATGTGACTAAAGTGCTGTCCTGAAAATGCACTTTAAAAAATGCACCTGCCACTGTTTTCTTCTCAGACCATGAGCGCCCCTGAGATTGTCTCTTTTGGACGGAGGGCTTACTGGGGAGCACAGGGGGACAGGCAAAAGTGGCAATGAAGGTTGTGCCCAGCAGGTGGCTGCAGAGTCCAGAGAAGGATTTCTTTTGTTGCTGTTTGCTCGCTTTTGTATTTAAGTATTTATTTAATATGTTTGTTTACTTTAGAGATGCAAGAGATCCAAGCCACATCTGTGACCTGCATTGCAGCTTGAGGCCATGCTGGACACTTAACACCTTGAGCAAGGCCAGGGATCAAACCCACCTCGTTGTGGACATTATATTGGGTTCTTAAATGGCTGAGCCACAATGGGGGCTCTGGAAAGGGGTATTTTTATCTCGGGTGCACAAGGCACCATGACCTAGCAATGAGGCTGGGGTTTTTGCACTGCGTGGGGCATTTATGGTGAGAAGCTTCCTATTACTGTTTTTGCCCATCTGGGATCAGAAGGTGAAGGTGAAAGTGAAAGTTGGTTATGGATGGTGGCTGAGGCATGGGGTGGCAGTGGAAGGCACAGAGGCAGATGGGTAAGACGTCCGTACTCAGCCAGTGTTGTTGACAAAGCTATGTGTTTTTCCCTTTTTCAAAATAGCCTCTCTGCACCCACTCTTCATCATCTAACCCATAAAGCCCATCTTCTGTGTTGCTCTGTGGAGTTCACAAAACTTTCGTGATCCCCGGTGTTCCCAACCAGACCTCCACGTTCTTCTCAGCATCCACCACTGGCTCCAGGGAGATAGGAATGCCAGTGCTTCCCCCGGCTGGCACCCTGCACACCCTCCCTACAGTCACAGAAGGCCCCTCTCAGGGCTCACCTCGCTGCTTCAGATCCACCTCAGAACTTCTCCAGTTTTCCATCCATTAACCCCAAAAATGCTGTGTGCTATTCAGAGAGTAGCTGCCTGGTGTCAGGGACCATGAGCATCAGGAACAGTGTGTGTGTGAGGAAGAGTGACGGAGAAAAAAGAAAGAGAAGACTGCTTGTCCCTTTTCAGCTCTGTCTGAGGACCAGACATTGGGAAACCTGCCCAGATCTATGCCTTCCCTGCCCTCGGGCTTCTGGCACCAGGCACCTCCCAACAAAGTCACAGGTTATGATGGGTTAAGAGAAAGGTCTTGGGTGGAAACAGGGGAAACGTGGGCTAGGATCCCGAGACCTGGGTAACCACCCTGATTCTGCCACCTGTCAACAGACTTATGATGCCATTGCCCACAGAACCAATTACAGGCTTCCAAGGGAATCATACAAAACCTTACACAACCTAGCTCCTGTATATCTCTCCAAACTCATTTCCTTTGCCCTCTACTCCCTTCTACCCCACCCCCTCTTCCTCCCCACACATACACCCTCAGCTCCAACAATATCAGACAACTTGGAATTTTCTAAACACCTCATGCTGCTTCTGGCCCCAGTGCCTTTGCACATACTATTTCCTCTGCCCTTCATGTCCCTTGATGCAACCACTCTACAAACTGTTTTTGAGCATCAGCTATGTACCAGAACAAGAAGAACCAGAGAACAAGAAGACATAGTCCCTGCCCTCATGAGCATGTAAGAAAGCCCTCTCTCTCTCTCTCCTTTCCCATCTACTTGGTGAAGTCCCATCCATTCTTCAGAATTTGATTTTCACATCACTTCCTCTGAGATGCTCTCTGCTTCTGCCTGGACAAGAGCCCCCTCCTATGCCTGGGCCACCCCTGTAATACTGCCCTTCTCAATGAATGAAGTCTCTAGGTGTCTGGGTACCAAGACCCTTCAGCATAGAGTACAATGCAAAGTCCCTGTTTGTTTCGGTCTCCATGGGTAGAGAACTTGGCTCAAATCTTATTTGGGGCCAGTGTTTCTGTCCCTTCAAGCATCACATGCACATGGATGCACATTAGGACACATTTAACATGCTCTTAGTACTTCTTACTGGGATCTATTGGTTGTTTCTTTTCTTTTTTTTTTTTTTGGTAGGAGTTAGAGGGTGAGATGATTTTTCTTCATAAAAAGAACATAGATAACTTGAAATGTAATGAAATTGAACAAGGTACACCTTACTTTTCTCCTCTATGAAGTCTTCCTGCAGGGAGTGTCACCATGGAGTTTAACCCTCTCTGTCTCAGTCGGCTTTAGTGCCATAACAAAATACCATAGACGGGGTGGCTTAAACCATATTTATTCCTTGCAATTCTGGAGGCTCATAAGTCCAGGACCAGGATGTCAGCGGACTCAATTTCTAGCTAGATACCGTCTCCTCATAAATGGAAGTCTTGCAGAGGGCCGTCTTTGTTCTGTGACCTCACACGCAAGCTCTCTGGTGTCTGCTTTTATAGGGATATTAATCCTATCAGAGCAGGGACCACCCTTGTATCCTCATTTAATATGAATTCCCACTTTTCTCCAAAAACAGCCACTTTGGAGGTTAGGGCTTCAACATATGAATTTGGGGAGGACATGATTCAGTCCATAGGGCCCTCCTTCCTTTGCATTCTTTGAAGCCCCAGCCTTCACAGTAAGCTGATCCCATTCTGCTCGCTTCCCAAAGACAAACGTCTCCTGTGCCTGGGGACTTGAATGTGCATCTGACACTCACCTACCCTCAGTTATATTTTTAGGGAGCTCATTAAAAAATAATTCTCCAAACCTTAGAGAATAGAAAATGTACCAAAAAAGAAAATTGAAAGTCCCAGACAAATCCCATAACCTGGAGATAACATTTCTATGTGCAGTGTTCCAGATGATTTTACATAATTATCTACTTGTCTAAATTTTTAATAAAAACTCTATCATCCAGTACAGGCAAGCTTGTAGCTGCAGAGGGCTCATGTGCTGATCAAAGTTCAGTCTTGGTTTTCTGCAGATGGATGGTGAACTAAGGGCACACCTGAATGTGCCAGAAAATGTCCTCGAAATTAGAATCTCAAAGAATTTTAGAGGAGTTCCCATCATGGCGCAGCAGAAACGAATTCAACTAGGAACAATGAGGTTGTGGGTTTGATCTCTAGCCTCGCTCAGTGGGTTAAGGACCCTGCCTTGCTATGAGCTGTGGTGTAGGTCAGACATGGCTTGGATCCCACGTTGCTGTTGCTGTGGCTGTGGCGTAGGCTGGCAGCTGTAGCTCCGATTAGACCCCTAGCCTGGGAACCTCCATATGCTGCCAGTGTGGCCCTAAAAAGACAAAAGACAAAAAAAAAACAACAAAAAATAATAAAGAATTTTAGAGACTGACTCTTTTTTTTCCCTAAAGTGTTTATTCATAGATTGAATCAATCTGAGTCTTTTTTAATCTAAGTCTGTTTGATTTACAGTGTTGTGTTAGTTTCAGGTATACAGTAAAGTGATTCAGTTATACGTGCATACATATGTACATGTATATGTGTGTGTGTGTGTGTGTGTGTGTGTGTGTGTGTGTGTGCGTGTGCGTACATATGTATATTTTTTCAGATTCTTTTCCATTACAAGTTTTTTTTTTTCTTTTTAGGGTCACATCCGCAGCATATGGAAGTTCCCAGGCTAGGTGTCAAATAGGAGCTGTAGCGCTGGCCTATACCATAGCCATAGCAGTGTGGGATCTGAGCCACATCTTCGACCTACAACGTAGCTCACGGCAACGCCAGATCCTTAACCCACCGAGCGAGGCCAGGGATTGAACCCACATCCTCATGGATACTTGTCGAGTTTGTTACCACTGAGCCTCCATGGGGACTCCTCCATTACAGCGTAATACAAGACATTGAAGAGTTCACTGTACTATAAGTAGAACCTTGTCATTTATCTCTTTTGTATATATTAGTTTGTATCTGTTAATCCCAAGATCCTAATTTATTCCTCCTCCCCTCTTTCTACCTTGGTAACCATAAATTTGTTTTCTACATCTTAGAGACTCACTTTTCATGGCACCTGTGCCCAGAGGAATGATGTGGAGGATGATCTCACACACACACACACACACACACACCCCTTCCCAGTCATTGCTTTGGGATAAAGACCAAGTCTTTGTCATGTTCTGGAAGCCCCCCCCCCCCCCCCCCCCGCCCATGAGAGGGGATGAGGGAAAGAGCCTGGCCTGTCCACCTCCCAGCGTCACGCACCACTCTGCACCCGTCTTTTTTTGTCTTTTGTCTTTTGAGGGCCACACCTGTAGCATATGGAGATTCCCAGGCCAGGGGTCCAATCAGAGCTGTAGCTGCTGGCCTACACCACAGCCACAGCAACACCAGATTTGAGCTGCATCTGCAACCTACACCACAGCTCACAGTAACGCCAGATCCTTAACCCACTGATCGAGGCCAGGGATCAGACTCGCAGCTTCATGGTTCCTAGTCGAATTCATTTCCACTGAGCCACGCCAGGAACTCCTCTGCACCTGTCTTTTAGTCTTTTGTGTACACTGCATTCCCTCCCACATCACAGTTTGCATGTGTTAGACCCTCTGTTTAAAGTGCTCCCTCCTGGGGAGTTCCCACTGTGGCTCAGCAGAAAAGAATCTGACTAGTACCCATGAGGATGCAGGTTCAATCTTGCACAGTGGGTTTTCGATCCAGTGTTGCCGTGGGCTGTGGTGTAGGTTGCAGATGCAGCTTGTATCTGGCCTTGCAGTGGCTGTGGCATAGGCCAGCAGCTGTAACTCCAATTCCACCCCTAGCCTGGGAACCTCCATATGCCTCGGGTGCATGTGGAAAAAAAAATTTTTTTTTTTGTCTTTTTGCCATTTCTTGGGCCGCTCCCACGGCATATGGAGGTTCCCAGGCTAGGGGTCTAATCGGAGCTGTAGCCACCAGCCTACGCCAGAGCCACAGCAACGCGGGATCCGAGCCGCGTCTGTGACATACACCACAGCTCACGGCAACGCCAGATCGTTAACCCACTGAGCAAGGGCAGGGACCGAACCCGGAACCTCATGGTTCCTAGACGGATTCGTTAACCACTGCGCCACGACGGGAACTCCGGAAAAAAATTTTTTTTAAATTAAAACAAAATAAAATGCTCCTTCCTGATGCCTTTGCTTGGTTAACTCCTACTTACTACAGATCACAGCACAAAGGATCCTTCCTTAAAATCTTTCCCTGGATCCCAGACAAGCTCAAATTTCACTTTTACTTGTTTATGGCGCACCTGGGACCTCCTTTCTCGGCATTTGTCTAGGTTCCGACTGAACACATGTGCTGTCACCCTGGATGGGAAACTCCACCCTCTTCCTTATCCCCTGCATCTTGCTCCATGACTGTCACACAGTAAGCATGTGGGATTTGATAAAAGAATGATTGAAGAAGAATGCATACTTGATTTTTTTAAAAACTGCATTTTCTGATGAGATAAGCAAAACTGAGGCCCTAAGTTTATTTTCCCTCTGAGATCACACAGCCAATTAGCTGGGGCCCCTGGCTGCTGATTCGCTGCAGGATGAAACTTCGTCCTGTAAATCAGTGGCCAAGGGTGAGCTGAGTGGCAGGTTTCCCAAACCTGACTTTTAAAGCAAGGTTAAGAAATTGGGGTTTATTTTTCTGGGAAAATATGGAAACTGCAAAATTGTGAAAGGATAAAAAGTTAAGACTTGGGTTCGAGGGGAAATTGCTTTTCACTCTAGAAAATCACTGCATGTTTTCCGTCTCTGAACATAATTCCTTCTCCAATTATGAAATCACGTTCTTTTCCATAGATCATTTTTTTCCCCTGGGATTCTGTCTATGGTGTATAGCAAAGAAAAGATTTCTTTTATTCTTTGAAAAAAAAGAGGAAAAAGAAGAGAAAGGAAAAGAAAAAGAGAACGTGACAAGGCAGATTGTTTTCCAGAGTTTACCATCTCTTTTAAAAATGCAATAGGTATTTTTTTTTCCACATAGATTTTACCAATATCAATTCTAGTCATATTGAACATAAAAATCTGTAGGGGAGAGAAAAAGAAAATAGCCAGTGATAAACATTTCCTAGAAAACATAACTGCTGGCAAGATCAGTATCTGGCTTGTTGAGAGCCAGGGTGAAAGGAAGTTCAGACAGCTCTGCCTAGTGGGGGAATCCGGGGACAGGGGTGTCAATGACAGGTGCAGTGGGTATAAATCTTGGTTCACAGCAAAAGTAAAATTTAAAATCATATCTCAGCAGTTCCCTTTGTGGCTCAGCAGTAACAAACCCGACTAGTATCCATGAGGACACAGGTTCGATCCCTGCCCTCGATCAGTGGGTTAAGGATCCAGTGTTGCCATGAGCTGTGGTGTAGGTTGCAGACAAGGCTTGGATCTGTGTTGCTGTGGCTGTGGTGTAGGCTGGCAGCTATAGCTCCGATGTGACGCCTAGCCTGGGACCTTCCATATGCCGTGGGTGAAGCCTTAAAAAATAAATAAATAAAATAAAACATCTCTCATAATTTTGAGGATAAACCTCAATTCTTTGTGAGGTAAGCACCCACCCATCCCTACCACATTTGTGCTCCTGGGTGTCAGGGCATCTGGGGATACATGGCAAAGCATCTCTGTTCACACCGATGGCCAGCAAGGTGGCCCTGTTGATGTGGCCACCCAGGTCCTGAAGGGTGAAAGACCTATGGTCTTTCTAATTAGATGCCCCATCACTGAGGCTTTTCCCTCTTGGATTTTGTGTGTGTATGTGTGTGTGTGTGTGTGTGTGTGTGTGTGTCTTTTTAGGGCCACACCCACTGCATATTAAGGTTCCCAGGCTAGGGGTTGAATCAGAGCTGTAGCCACCGGCCTACACCACAGCCACAGCAATACCAGATCTGAACTTCGTCTGTGACCTACACCAGAGCTCACGGCAACACCCGATCCTTAATCCACTGAATGAGGCCAGGGATCCAACCTGTGTCCTCATGGATGCTAGTCAGATTCACTACCGCTGAGCCACAATAGGAACTCCTCTCTGTTGGATCTTAATGCCACCCTTTCCACTATGTCAGGAAGCCAGTCATATGGAGCAGGAGGATAGAAGGTCCAGTGTTTGGGGCTGAATTGTGTTCCTTCCAAAATGTATGTAGACACCCTAACCCTGGGTACCTCAGAATGTAAACTTATTTGAAAATGAGGTCTTGACAGAAGTGATAAAGTTAAAATCAGATCATTACAGGGAGTTCCTGTCGTGGCTCAGTGGTTAATAAATCCGACTAGGAACCATGAGGTTGCGTGTTCGATCCCTGACCTTGCTCAGTGGGTTAAGGATCTGGTGTTGCCGTGAGCTGTGGTGTAGGTTGCAGACACAGCTCGGATCCCCGAGTTGCTGTGGCTGTGGTGTAGTCTGGTGGCTACAGCTCCAATTCGACCCCTAGCCTGGGAACCTCCATATGTCGCAGGAGCGGCACAAGAAATGGCAAAAAGACCAAAAAAAAAAAAATCAGATCTTTACAGTGAGCCCTGGTCTAATATGACTGGTGTTCCTATAAGAAGGGGAGATTTTGGAGTACCCATTGTGGCTCCAACCCAGTGTCCATGAGGATGTGGGTTGGATCCCTGGCCTCAGTGAATAGGTTAAGGATCCAGTATTACCACAATCTGTGGCATGGGTCGAAGACAGAGCTCAGGTCCAGTGTTGCCATGGCTTGTGGTGCAGACCACAGCTACAGCTCCTATTCAGCCCCTAGCCTGGGAACTTCCATATGCCGTGGGTGTGGCTGTAAAAAGAAAAAAAGGGGAGGGGGATTTGGACACTGAGATGGGCATGAGCAGTGGAAGACCATGTGGAGACAGGCAGGTAGGAGGCAGTCACGTGACTGGAATGATGCATTGCTAAGCCAAGGAATTCCCAGCATTACCTGCAATCACCAGAAGCTGGAAGAGGCAAGGAAGGATTCGTCCCTAGAGCCATCATCAGGGAGAGCATGGCCCTGCTGACACCTTAATGTTAGACTTCTGGCCTCTAAAACCGTCAGGCAGGAAATTTTTACTATTTCAAGCCACTCAGGTTTTGGAACTTTGTCCTAGGAAACTAATCCAGTTTTTCCTCTTTTTCTGGACAAGACACTTTGTCTCTATAGGCCAATCCACTTAACTCAAGGGTTTAGGTTTTTGGAAAACAAGGGCAGAAAGACCTGCTTGCTGCTATTTGTTCTTCTACTGGATCATATGTGGCTCCCAAGATGATGAGCACAGGGCCTGCTACTTGCTTAACAGGAAGAAAAAGGGGACCACGAGAAAAACAAACCCATCTCAAAGTATTACCCACGCTGTATGGTAATAGTAAGCTCACAGGGCATCCATGTCTTCGGTGGCCCTAACACATGCATTGTCATGTTTCAGCTGGATGAGCTATGGAGTCTTTTTCATCAGAGTCACCAAAAATGTGGCATTTGTGCCTGCATGAACCAGCATCCCAGAGACATTGCTCAGCCATCACAGCCCTCCTTTCCCTGCACCCTGGTGGTGATTGCCAAATCCTCAATGCCAAGTTCAAGGCATCTACCACTGAACCATGGAGATGGTGATTAATGTGAGAAAACATAGCAACACAAGCAAAGAGAAAGTCAGTAGCCCACCTTCTAGCCTGTGCCAGGTACCGAGGCTCTGTTGGAGAAAATCAAATGATTTCATGAATTTGGAACATTACACATTTATAGTCTTTGGTTTCAGCCAAATCACTCAATGTTGAAAATGTCTCTTCAGTCATCTGTCTATTTAGTCAGCATCCTACCCCATGCCTATCAAGAATTCCTGGCCATCTCCCCATTGTTAGACTCTTAGTTCAGGCATCATCATGTGTCAAGTAGATGCTTTTTGCACTCAAACTAATTTCCTCCCAATCCACATCCTCCTAGGGTCAGTTATTTTTCAAAAATCTGAATATGATTATCTCATTTCCTGCTTTACCTACCCCAGAGGTCTCATGCTACTGTGTAAAAGACCCTTCATGACCTGGCTCCTGTCTGCTCCTCAAGCCCCCTACTCAAGCCATCCTTGGTTTTCTGTGCCTCTGAACTTTCAGAATGTGTCTTTCCTCCTTCCTTTATTGGCTGAATCCTGTTTGTTTATCATTACTGTAGTAATCAGGACTCCTTTGGTTGTAAGTGATAAAAACCCAAAGTAGCTTGGGATTAAAACAGAATTTATCATCAGGATAATGTGTTGTCTTATGAATTCCAAGAACAAGAATGTGCCTGGGATTCGGAAGTGCAGTTGATCCTTGAACAACTCAAGACTGGTGCATGCACCCTTCACACACTTGAAAACTAAGTATAGCTCACAGTAAGCCGTCTATCTCCCCATGGATGGTATAGTACTGTAGTGTTTAATATTGAAAAAATCCACATATAAGTGGACCCTCACTGTTCAAACACTTGTTGTTCAAGGATGCTATATTATTTTTCTAGAGCTGCCATAGCAAAGTGCCACAGACTTGGTGGATTAAACAGCAGAAATATATTTTCTTACAATTGTATTTTCTTACAATTAAGAAAGAGTGCCAGCATGGTGGGCTTCTGGTGAGAGCTCTCCTCCCGGCTTGCACATGGCAGGATAGAAAGTGAGCTCTGATGCCTCTCCCTCTTATTAATAAAGACACCAATCTCATGATGAGGGGCCCCACCCGCCTGACCTCATCTAAATCTAAGCACCTCCCAAAGATTCCACTTCCAAATACCATCACATTGGGGGTTGGGACTTCCACGTATGAATTTAGGGAGGCAATACAGTCCACAGCAACAGTGCTGGTGGATCCTCTGTAGGTACTGGGTCTGAAAAGCTTTTTTTTTTTTTTCCTCAGAGCAATCATTCTATTACAGGGTAATCACCCTGTCACCCAGCAGGACAGAAATAGCATACAGTGTGGGATGCGTCATTTGAGACAAAGCGTGTCTTTGCAGGACCTGACTAGAATGTCCTACCTACTCTAAGACTGAGTTGGGGAGGGGATGTGGCCAGAGATGTTTTAGGGGAGAGAACATGCCTTCTAGTTTTACAAGAGGGGAACAATTACTTGGAGTGGGCACCTGGAGGTATATCATTCTCCTTTCCAGAGTCCAATCTTCTCAGTTTAGTCAAAATTTTAAAAACCTAGCCTGAGGGCATAGACATTCTTCAAGACAGCCTACACAAGAAATGAATGTTCTCTTCATCAATTTTGCTGAAAGAAGAATGGAGTTTGGCTTAAGAAGTAGACTGTGTAAGACAATTAGAAAATGAGGAATCTGGAGTGTCTCCATATGCATTTTGTGCAACATTAGGAATGGGAATGGAAGCCATTTCATTGTATTTCCCTGGAAACTTAAGAGTCTGGAGTTGTCACTATGACAGTTCTGACTTCCCAGAGACTAAAGAGTCTCTTCTCCATGACTTCCCGGCCTTGGGATAAGAAAGTTGGGGGAGCCTTTCTAGTGATGGAAGTCATGAGGTAGAAAAGTCAGGACTGCTGGCCACTATGTTGTCTGCTACAAATGAGTAAGTTGAATGGAAAAGCAGAGGTTAGGGATGGAGGGCTTCATTGCATACCCCCCACCCCAAAATCCATAGGTTAAAGTCCTAAGCCTCAGAATGTGACGATTTTGGAGACAAGGTCTTTAAAGAGATAATAAAGGTCAAATGAGGTCATTAGCATGGGCTTAAATCCAGTATGACTGGTGTCTTTATATCAAGGGGAAATTTGGAATTCCTGTTGTGGCTCAGCAGGTTACAAACCCTGACTAGTATCTGTGAGGAGGAGGGTTTGATCCCTGGCCTCCATCAGTGGGTTAAGGATCTGGTGTTGCCATGAGCTAGCCTGTAGTTCACAGATGCAGCTAAGATACTGTGTTGCTACGGCTGTGGCATAGGCCAGCAGCTGGAACTCTGATTTGACCCCTAGCTCCAGGAACTTCCATAGGCTATGGGTGAGCCCCTAAAAAGGAGAAAGGAAAAAAAAGAAGGAGGAGAAATTTGCACAGGAAAAGAGACACTGTTGCTGAAACTCAGCCTCTGTCCACTGGTGCCAAATACAAATGCAGAGACAGAGCTTGGGGTGAAGGAGAAAAAGATAATTTTATTGCTTTGCCAGGCAAAGGGGGCCACAGCAGGCTAATGCCTTAAAGACTGTGCCCCCCCTTTGGGAGTGAATAGGAGGGGGGTTATAGTTTGGGAGTAAAAAATAGGGTCACTGATTGGGATCAGGGTAGTTGCTAGCTTGCATTATTTTTCAAAGCTGGTGTTTAGGTGGTGCCAGCATTAGTTCTGATGATCCTTCTTTTGGAATGAAGAATGCTTCATTAACATCTTCCATTTGTTAGGGGTTTCAGTTCTGTGGAAGAGCTCAAAGATATTGTTATGTATATTCTTTAAGAGGAAACAGGATGCTGCCCCAAGGCTGCACTATTGTTTCTTTCTTTCTTATTTTGCCCTAGGTTTCTGGACAGCCCCTTCTGGGTCTCTTCATCCCCTCCCTTCCCAGACTAGCCACTGATTGAACCTGCCCTTTGGGACTCTGAGGAGTCAAGGAGGCTGAATGAAGCCTACTTCCTGAAAAAAAAATGGGGGACACAGAAAAGACTTGTTCCCAGGAGCCCCAGAGGGCCCTAGCTTGGTCACCACACCCAGGGATGTGTGAGCACAGAGGAAAGATCATGTCAGGACACAGGGAGAAACGGTTACCTACAAACCAAGGAGAGGCCCTAAGAAGAAACCAACGCTGCTGGCACTTGATCTCAGATTTCTAGCCTCTAGATTTATGGGAAAATAAACTGCTTTTTAACCCACCAAGTCGGGGGTATTTGTTATGGCAGCCTGGAGAAGACTTAATACAATCATTTTTTTTTGTTGTTTGCTTTTTGTTTTTCTTTTTTCCCTCTCCCCTTTCTTTTTGAAGGATTAAAGAGTTCTTTGTGGTGGGCAAAAATAAACATAATTCCAAATTGGCTTCAAGTTTGGCTCTGAAAATTCTTATTTTAGCTGGTTTAGTTCCAGATTTTGGAAAAAAAAAAAAAGAAAAAGAAAAGAAAAAGAACTCAGGTTTCTGAAGAAGCACATAACTTCTCCACAAGGCCCATTTCCATTTGTCTTCTTTCCTTAAAACCGGGGTCAACCCTTGGGTGTCATCTGTGACCAGAGTATTCTAAATTGGAGGCAGAAATGCACCAGTTTATTATAAAAGCATGTAACTCTGGAGTAGCCAGACAAAAGAGAAGCATAGGGTAAAGTGTGGTTAACAGGTGCAGAGGTTCCAACCCTCTCTAAGGAGCCACTCTCCTTAGATCTCCACATATTTACTCACCCAGAAGCTCACTGAGCCCCATTCTTTTGGGGTTTTATGGTGGCTTATTTACCTACCATGGGCCATTGGTAGTCCATTCAACCCCAGCTCCTCTCCCCAAGGTCAGGGGCATGGGAATGAAAGTTCCAATCCTCAAATCATATTGACTGGTTCTCTTGGCAAGCAGCTTTCCCAAAGTCCCTTCATTAACATAATAAAAAAATCTTTATCAGGCTCTTCATGTGAAATTCCAAGGATGTGGAGAGTTCTGTGTCAGAAATGGGGATGAAGATCAAATACATACTTCTTATTAAAAATCATAAGCTCATATGTATCCTATGCTTCCAGAATCTGGAATGAGAGTCTTGAATTTCCTGTAGTCATCAGGGTTGCCTCTACTGCCACCAAGAACCACTGTGTTGACTATAACCTTGAAAACGTCCCCTTTACTCTCATCTCCATTTCTCCTTGGTGAGTCAGAGCCAAACACATGAGGGTCAGATGTGCAATGTACACACGATGATTCTTCTGTAGTACACACAGAGTCAGACAGATCAAATGCTATGTGACCTTTGCAAGAGGCTCTGACCCCAAAGTCACACAGGCCAGCAGATTCTGTGCAACCTACACCACAGCTCACTGAAAAGCCAGATCTTTAACCCACTGATCAGGCCAGGGATGGAAACTGCATTCTCGTAGATACTAGTTGGGTTTGTTACCACTGAACCACAATGAGAAGTCCCCTGATTCTGCTTCTTTGAATTCAACTAACCCACCATCCATAAGTAGTGCTGGATCACATGGCATCCTCTGCATGAACAAGGTCTCTCCTGCTACACTTAGTTTGGGGCTGGGCATCTGTTTCAGAATGTACCCTTTCTGCAGGCAGGCAGAATCCAAGAGAGAGATGCTGGAGGACTGCTGAGTCTTCTCCCATATTCACCACTCACATAGAACAGAGAGGAGCCATATGAACCAAAGCTCAAATAGTACATTAATCTAAGGCTGAAAATGTACTCTCTCTTCTATTTCCCATCCCCAAAATATGTCATCCAATACAGCTCATTCGAGGTTCTGAAATTAGATGTATTGACAATGTAAAGATATTCCAATAATAAAAATGCCTATTTTGTTATCTTGGGGAGAAATGTCGACTAAATCCTCTTGAAAAGTAAAATCCAAGTTGCCCTTGTGAGTCCAAAGTTCCAAATTCTTGAGCTGTAATTAGAGAGTGCTTAATGCAAAAAAAAAAAAAAAAGGCCGTGGGAGTGGGGGAGGGGCTTGGATTCTTTCTGCACTGTCTCTTATCTTCCTCTCATTGGTCTGGATAGAGTTCCTTCAAGGCTCAAAGTGTCTCATGAATGTCATCTTTCTAGAGAATCCGAAGATTTAATAAGACATATAATTATTACAGCACTAGATTTATTCCCACAACATTAAAAAAACAAAGGCAGTCTGAGCTATTCTTGGAAAAATTAAGTTCCTAGAATTGGTGTGTTATGTTGTCGAAGAACATAGCAGAGACTTGGTGTCTTAGGAGAAAACAGAAAATTGTTTGTGTCCATTTCTTTGAGTCTCCTGGGTCGAACATCTCCATCACAAACAGAGTGTAGGTTCTTAGGGTCACTGGTCCCAGGTTCTCTCCAAACCGTGAGTAGGCAGTACTGGGTCACAGTGGGGCTTCAATCGTCTTGAAGACAATCAGAATTGCAGAGGCCAATAAAACCTGCTTCATGGAGAGCTGTCCCTCTCGCATTCACATCTACTGCCAGTAGCAAACCACCTTGCAGAACCCTGAATTGAATACGTCCTTGCTGAGTCTGGAACCTGTGCCCTGGGGCGGGGTGGTGAGTGAGGACCCAAATCTCTGCTCTGTGCTTCCCAGGATGCAGTTTTCCTCAAACTTGAATGGTTCCAGGCTGCAAAGATTGTTGCTCCCTGCTCTGCCTTTACTTGCATACACGCCACATTCCATTTTCTTCTGCTATTCCCCTGCTCCTCTCAGAGAAGTGAGTTTCTAACAGTTCAACCTCCTTCTGGAGTTGTTCCCCTTTCCCCTCCCCCAGGAAGACCTAACACAACTTGCAGGATTCAAGTGTCCTCCTGTCTTCCTCTCTCCCATGGCTCCTACTTGCATTTTCAAGCATATGCCTCAAATCTGGACTTCCAAAGTGAGACACATATAGTCAGCGAGTTGTAAGACTGACAAAAACAATTAATGTTCAAACCTGGCCATTGTCGCTCCCTGAGTTGGATGGTCCCTCCCGGGAGATGGTCTTCCACCAGACTAACATCTAATCTAGGCTTGCCTGCTTCCCTTAGTTAAGTTCTGTTTTTTTGTTTTGCTTTGTTTTGTTTTTGCCAGGTCTTCCTTTAAGGTCCTAATTCTATAAATTTATTGGTCAGGAATGCCCAGGTAATAGGTGAAACCTGTATGCTTCGTTGTATGAATCCTTGGTGCACACCCAAAAATACTGCAGCATTTCTGTCGACCGTTCTAGTCAGTCCTCCTGGGTCCACCCCCATACTAAGCAAGGACTTTGGAGAGTCATCGCCGTTGTCCAGGATGGCTCCCTAATTGCTTACTATGGCTTCTATCAGCATCGCTAAGAGACTGCTTCTCCCAGTTTTTCTGGACCTTCACTCCTTCTGGGGAAGCCATTCTGGACATTTGCCTCTCTTCATCTGTTAGATTTCATTGATCCGCACTCCGTGTCATCAAATCTTTTGATGGCTAAAACATCTTCTCCTTCCTAATCCCCTTGCTAAGAGTCATCACACCATTATGCTCCTCCTTTTCCTGTTTCTCTAGTTTAGGATTCTAGAATACCTTCCTTTCCATATCTGAAACATATCATCCTTTCTCCTAAGGAAACCTTTTATTCCAGCTTTATCAGGCTGCTCTCCCATATTACACTCTCATTCTTCCTATATTCCTGTCCAAGAGGGTAAGAAGGAAACATATTTTTCATGCCACTCTGGTTCCTCCTTAATTTCCAGAGTAATCCAATATCTAAAGACAGAAAGTTCCAGGCATGGATCCATTTCATTGTCCTCTTGGACTTTGGGTGTGCAATAGTGTAATTTAATTGTTTCTCTGCCTTAATTTCAAGAAAATGACACATTCTCTTTGTAGTAAGTGTTCTTATTCTTTTTTATTCTTTTGAGGGGGGGGAGGTTTGTTTATCAACAAAACCCACCACCCTCTTGATGAAGCCATTTAAAGCCATGGTCAGGGAGCTCCCATAGTGGCTCAGTGGTAACGAATCTGACTAGCATCCATGAGGGCACGGGTTCGATCCCTGGCCTCCCTCAGTGGGTTAAAGATCTGGTGTTGCCATGAGCTGTGGTATAGGTCGCAGACGCAGCTCAGATCCTGTGTTGCTGTGGCTGTGGTGTAGGCCGGCAGCTACAGCTCCGATTTGACCCCTAGCCTGGGAACCTCCTTATGCTGAGGGTGTGGACCTACAAAGCAGAAAAAATAAAATTAAAAAAAAAATTAAGCTTATATAATCAGCAAATCTGGAATCAGTATAAAACCACATCCTAGGAACCAACAGACAAGCCAGATAATTGTGAATAACATCTCCAGTTGCTTCCTGGGCCCCGAAGGCAGTTGGCAGATTTGGGGGTGCCTTATGTCACTCACCTAGGTCTGACACTAACAATGTTTTTTGACACTAACGATTTAAGCCCTTACCTTATACATTCATGTTCTGAGGCATGCATGCAACTTAGCTTTTTTTTTTTTTTTTCCACTTTGAAGTCTGCCTGCAGACACAGCTGAGAATTACTATAAAAGCAGCAAATATTGTTCTGCCTGCTCATGCTTAAAATGATCTAATCTCTGACACAGCCCTGCCCACAAACCAGTGCCCATGCCAAGAAGTGCATGTGAAGTTTCAAGCGGCAGCGCCCAGCTCTCAGAGACTGAAAAAGCATGTGGTCATTAAGACCCATGTCAGAGCAAAAGCAGCCACTCCCTGTGAATGGTTTCCATAAAAGTGCTGCCCACCCCCCCCCCAGGTAGAAACCCACTCACTAAGCCTAAGGTTTACAACTACCCAAAGCGAGACAACTTCAGATGCCTCAATTTCCACCTGTTATTTGCTCTGCAGATGTTCAACCTTGTCAATGTCTCATGGTTCCGGGTTCACACAACAGATACTAGGGCTTTAGAGAACCTGAGACATAACACCCATGCTCTCCAACCACGTTCGGATAATAACCTCAGTTAGCCAGACAGAGATCAGAATATCACCCTTATCATCAATAAAGCTGTTGGGAATGTGGCCTGGGTCCACGGTCAAGTGTGGCCGCTGATAACACACCCTTGGATCGGACGCTTATTCATCCAGATGTGGGCTGGCTTGAATAGCCAATTCCTGCTGCTCCACTCTGGGAGCCCTCCCCTCTTCCCTCTCTCAGGTCATGTATTACAGAGCCTCCCTGGGCCTCAGGACAGAAAAGGGATTAACCAAGGCAAAATTATCACATATGCCACTCAGAGAGAGACATTTCTCTTTAATCCATGTGCCTGCCTGAGAGTGTTTTTGTCCCTTCTCTGATTGTTCGCCCTGGGGATGAAACTGTCTAGCTTCTCCGGTGGGGGCAGTTAAACTTTAAAGACCCTCTCATCTGCCATGTCATGGGGACCCTGGGGGAAGCTATTATTATTTAACGCATATCAAGAGCCTTCAACTCCTTGATGCTTCCCACTGATCTCACTCTCACTAGTTACATGCTTTGCGCATCCCCAGCTGGCATTTCTGTATGGTATCGCTGCTATATGGATGTTGATAAATGCTATATAAAAGTCTATTAAGTTAATCTAATGGCTGCCATGCTGGTTCCCCTAATGACACGGCAGATAAGAGGGTCTTTAAAGTTGAAGTGCTTTCAGGAAAGCTCGGAATTTTTCTCCTCTGTGGACGGTAGTTTAAATAACCAAGATGCAGCTCTTAATGGGATTTCCTCACAACCTCAAACTTCTGTGCCAAAACTATAGGCTCCACATGAGGAAACACTTTCCTGGGGCTCTTAGAGACAACGTTCAAAGCATTCAGATTTATAACTTACATTTTCTCTTCCAGACTTTCCCATCTCCGCTTCCTATGTCCCCCTCTCCTATTGTCATTTGCTTTTTCAGACTCCACGTATATGCAAGATTATACAGTACTTGTCTTTCTAGGTCTTAATTCACTTAGCATAATGCCCTTAAGGTTCAGCCATGCTGTCAAAATGGCAAGATCGCCTTCTTTTTTATGGTATTCTGTGTATACATCTATATGCCAAATTTTCCTTATCCATTCATCTGTCATTGAACAGTCAGATTGTTTCCGTATCTTGGCTGTCGTGGTTAATGCTACAATGAACGTGGAGATGCAGACATCCCTTCCAGATAGTGATTTTTAGTTCTTTGGATATGTATCCAGATGTGGGCTTGTTGGATGATATGGTAGTTCTATTTTTAATTTTTTGAAGATGCATGATGCTGTTTCCCATTGCGGCTGTGCTACTTACTTTCCAATAACTGTGTGCAATTATTCCCTTTTCTCCACAACCTGGCCAGTACTTATTATCTCTTATCTCTTTGATAGAGACAATAAACGATCTGTGTGAAGTGATATCTCATTTTTTGGTTTTGATTTGGGAATGCTGACAACACTGAATCCTTAACTGCTAGGCCACCAGGAAACTTCTGGACCCCCAATTCTTTTTCATTGGTTTGTGTGTCTATTTTTTAAGTCAGTATCCTCCTGTGTTGATTACTATAGCTTTGTGAAGTGGTTTGAAATCTGGATGAGTATTATCTCTAGCTTTGTTCTTTCACAGGATTGCTTTGGCTCTTCGGGGTCTTTTGCGGTTCCAAATGAGTTTTTTCTATTTCTGTGAAAAATTGCATTAGAATTTTGATAAAGACCAGACTGAATCTATAGATGGTTTTGAGTAGTGTGGACATTTTAGTAATATTGACTCTTCCAAACCATGAAAATGGTTTATCTTTCCACTTAATCATGTCTTTTTCAATTTATTTCATCAAAGTTGTATCATTTCAGTATAAAGATCTTTCACCTCATTGGTTAGAGCTATTCCTATGTTTTTTATTTTTCTTGAAGCTATTATAATTGGGAATATTTTCTTTATTTATTTTTAAGGTATTTTATTGCTAGTGTATAGTAATGCAACTGATTCTGTGTGTTGATTTTGTGTCCTGCAACTTTATTGAATTTGTTGATTTACTCCAATAGATTTTTGCAACTTTATTGAATTTGTTGATTTCCTCCAATAGATTTGGGGGGGGGTGGAATGAATGATTTTCTGTTTGTAAGATTATATCTTCTGAAAACAGAGACAATTTTACTTCTTCCTTTTTGATTTGGATGCTTTTTATTACTTGTTCTTGCCTAATTGCTTTGGTTAGGGTTTCCAGTACTATACTGAAAAGGAGGGATGGAAATGAGCACTTTTGACTGGTTCCTCATCTTAAAGGAAAAACTTTCCACTTTTCATTGTTGAGTATGATGTTAGGTGTGAGTTTGTCATATATGGCCTTTATCATATTCAGGTATGTGCTTTCTATACCCAATTTTTTGACAGTTTGCTTTTTAGGGCTGCCGTCACAGCATATAGAGGTTCCAGGCCAGGGGTTGAATCAGAGCTAGCTGTAGCCTCTGGCCTATACCACAGCCACAGCAACGCCAGATCCAAGCTGCATCTGCAACCTACACCACAGCTCATGGCAACACTGAATCCTTAACCCACTGAGTGAGGCCAGGGATTGAACCTGCATCCTCATCCATGCTGATCAGTTTCATTTCTGCTGAGCCATAATGGGAACTCCAAGAGTTTTTCGGTTTTGTTTTTTGTTTTTTTTTTTGAGATCAATCAACATTTAACATTTTACTGCTTTTGGATGAACAGCATAAACCTGTACATTATGAAATGATCATGACAATGTCTAATTACATACACACTTTTTCTTACAAAAAGAAGTTTTAAGATTTAATCTCTTAGCAACTTTCAAATATGCAATACAGTTTTATTAACAATAGCTAACATGTGAATTTTAACATGAAAAATAATGTTGAATTTTCATCATAGAGCTATCACATGATTTTTATCTTTCATTATATATTAATGTGGTGTATTATATTTATTGATTTGTGAATGTTGACCATCTTTGCATCCTGATGTGCTGGGAGTTCTTCACTGGACTCAGATTCTGCACAGTATCTCTTACTTGTAGGTGATTGTCTAAATCAGTGCTCTTTGAGGGAAATGTAGTAGAAAACTCTGATTCCACTATGGTAATCTTCCTCATATTTTATTTATCCCTTCATCAGTGACAGATATTTGGGTTGTTACCATTTTTTATTGTTATGAATGTGTGCGTACAACTTTTTGTGTGGACATGTTTTCATTTCTCTTGAGCTTGTTCCTAGGGTTGGAATTTCTGGGTAATATTGAACTCCAATTTTACTTTTGAAGAACTACCAGCCTGCTTTCCAAAGTGGCTGCACCATTTTACATTCTTATCAGTAGTGTATGAGGGTTCTAATTTCTCCATATCATCATGAACACATGCTATTAACTCTCTTTTTTATTCTAGCCATCCCAGTGGTCGTGATACCTCATGGTAGTTTTTATTCGCATATCTCTGATGGCTAATGATATTGAGCATCTTTTCATGTGCTTATAGGCCATTTGTCTACTTCCTTCGAGGAAATGTCTATTCAGATATTTGACCATTTCTCATTTAGGACATTTGTCTATTTAGTTGACCTCTTGTATCCATCCACTTCTCTTTCCCTCTTCATAGTCACTGAGACACCGTTGTGTTTCACCTGAACCACTATATAAGCATCCTAAGTGATCTTCCCATGTTGACCCTTGCTTCATGCCAATCTACTCCTCATACAGCATCCAGGAAAATACTTTGAAAGTGAAAATCTGTTCTCATCAGTTCTTTACTTAATTCCTCGCTATACTTTCCCATTGATCTTAGGACAGAATCCCAAAGTCCCTCACATAGCTCACAGGGCCCAGAATATCCTCTATATCCTTATTTTGAACCTCTTTGCCCCACTCGCTATGCTTTCCCACACTAGCTGTCTTTCAGATTCTCAAATGCTCCTAATTCCTTCCTACTTCTGAGGTTCTCCACGTGTTATAGAAGTTTTACATCTAACAAGTTATTACTGAGCACTTGATATGTGCCGGGCACTCGGCTGAACACTAAAGGTGCTGCAGCAACCTAGACCAGTGCAACTCCTGATCTCTTGGAGCAGGCAGTCTAGATGGGGAGACAGAATCATAAGCAAGTAACTAAATAAATGGCTACATAAAACCAGTTGCAAAAAGAGCCAAGAAGGAAGAGTACAGTGCATTGCTTCCTCTACTTAAAAAGCCTTCTTCTCCAACTTGGCTGAACAACTAACTATTCAACTACATGTCGTCTCCTCAGAGAATCCTTCCATGGTTCCCAGATTAGGTCTAATTTCTCTATAATGCAACCTGTAACTTGTCTTCAGAGCTGACATTAAAATTTTAAATAGTTCTCTTGTAGTCCAGCGGGTTAAGGATCTGAGGATCCAGTGTTCTCACTGCAGAGGTTTGGTTCACTGCTGTGGCATGGGTTTGATCCCTGGCCCAGAGAACTTCCACATGCCATGGATACAGGCAAAAAAGAAAACAAAATTAATTAAGAGTTCCCTGGTGGCTTAGCAGTTAAGGATTCACTGCTGTGGCTTGGATTCCATCCCCAGGCCTGGGAATGTCCATGTGCTGTGAGTGTGACCAAAAAATTTTTTGATAAATTATTTCAGGTTTTACAACTATTTGCTTAGCATCTTTCTCCCACAATTCCTCATATGTCTTCTTCCCTACTGTGTCCGTGTTACTGGCATATTAAAGATTTTAAACAGATGTCCGTTGGATGAATAAATGGATGCAAGAATAGAACAGATGAGTGATGACTAGAACCCTTGGTGCCCAGTGAAACCCTCAGCAGGACATCTGTTGTCTTAGATACTCTACCTCTTCCATAACCATTGCTCAAGTACTGGCTAGTGTCATCTTGAACCTAGTCCCAGGAATCCAGGTCTTTTCCTTTTACTCCCTTATTCCATAAATATATGCCCAAAGCAGAATAATGCTTGTCCTCTTCAGAGATGACTCATTGGAAACGTCACACTCAGTCATTAGAGTCTAAGGAACAAGGACAACACTGGAAGTCCTGAGGCAGAGACTATATATAGTTAATCACGGCGGGAACCCACACTACGTTCCAGGGACAATCACGAACATAACCCAGGCTTCCTTCTGCCTGGCTGGCCAACATGTCATTAGCCTCTATTTTATTTCCTGGCTTTTCTGGGTCCAGCCAGAACACTCTTTTGGAAACAAGATATAAAAAGAGTTAAGGACCTTCCTGGTCCGTTTTCCCAGCATTAATTCCTGCACCAAGGTGACCCAGGCTTTCGTGCCTCCCTCCAGATTCTCCCAGCCTCATGTGCTGAAGCCACCTGCACCAGTTCTGCCCTGGCTTTCTCCATTTAAAACCACGTCATTACGCCTCTAGAAAGAGCCTCCCCTAACCTGCAGCTCCTTATGTTCCCATTTCTCTGTTTCTTCATTCCACATGCCAAAGTCCCAAAGTCCTCCCAAAGGCATCCCTCTTTCATTTAGTCCCCTTGATAAACCTCACTGGGCTACTTTTGATGAACCTTCAACCTTAAAAAAAAGTAAGATTTAGCAAAAATGGGTACTTGTGATATAGAGACATTTGAGGAAAAGAACCATACACATCTGCATGCTCCTTGGGCCCTGACTATACATCTGTTCTTCCTATAGCCTGTCACTGTCACCCAACCTTTGATAACGCCTTGAAGACAGAGATGTCTCTTTAATCGCTACTCCCTAGTACCAAGCCCAGAGCTTGCATGTGATAGATATTTAGAGTAAGTTGGAAGAGGAAGGATGGAAGAATGGTGGAGGGGGAAGAAAGATGGAAAGTATGATCTTAGTTTGTACAGAATTTTTTTCTTGAGTGCACTGTCTAGAATCCGAGCAGTCTGGTATGTTAGTCACCAGCTACATGCAACTACTAAATTTAAAATGAACTGAAATTAAAAATTCAGGGGAGTTCCTGTTGCGGCTCAGCAGGTTAAGAGCCTGACTAGTATCCATGAGGATGCAGATTCCATCCCTGACCTTGCTCAGTGGGTTAAGGAGTTGGCATCGCGGCAAGCTGTGGTGTAAGTCACAGACGAGGCTCGGATCCAGGGTTTCTGTGGCTGTGGTGTAGGCCAGCAGCTGCAGCTCCAATTCCATCCCTAGCCTGAGGACTTCTATATGCTGCAGACGCAGCCCTAAAAAGAAAGAAAAAAAATTCAGTTCATCAGCATACTTCAAGTGCTCCAACATACGGCTGGTGGCTACCATATTGGATAAAGCAGGTATTGAACATTTCTCTCATTGCAGAGAGTTCTATTAGACAGATTCTAGAAGTCTCCTAAATGTCCATAAACATTTTGCTTAGAGGATTTAGGAAGACCTCTGGCAGTGGTTTTGCCAAGGATGTGGTAAGAAGTGAAGACCTCACTTCTTAGACCCTGAATATAATGTAAGCAATTCTACTTGTGTGTCTTTGATTAGATTAAAAAAATAGAGCACTGCTTAGTTTATCTGAATTTAAGAATGTAAAATTAAAAAATAAATAAATAAAAGAAGGTAAAATAGGAGTTCCCATTGTGGCTCAGCAGGTTAAGAACCTGACTAATGTCCATGAGGAAACAGATTCAATCCCTGAACTCACTCAGTGGGTTAAGGATCTGGCATTGTCACAAGCTGTGGCCTAAGTCACAGACGTGACTCAGACATGGTATTGCTGTGGCTGTGGCGTAGGCCAGAGGCTACAATTCCAATGCAGACTTTATCCTGGGAACTTCCATATGCCATGGGTGCAGCCATAAAAAGAAAAAAAAGCAGGTGAAGAAGAAGAAAGTAAAATAATCTTATGATTTAATGGACCTATAGCATAAATTTTTTTAAAAAAGTAACAAAAACCCTTTAGGATTATTTCTATTATTCTTAATCTTAAATTATGTTTAAAATACCATCCCTCTGTCACAGGGATCCCCTCAATTAAGCAAGTGGGCAATCTTTGTTGTAATACCGAGGGAGGATCACCATCATTGATTTTAATCCATGAACACAGACTTTGTGAAATCAAGTTTTTTTCCAATACACCAATTTAGTTAATAATATATTCACTCTTTTAAAAATTCTCCTTGCAGGATATTTTTAAAAAGCACTTTAGCAATAATGCACACACACTCTATATTTCTCACACTTATTAAAGTGTCTCCCAGCAGGACTTCTCCTTAAAGAATTTTTATCAGATTAGTTTTTGTTATTGTATTTACTTAAGAGAAATACAGTAAAACCCAAATTCTTTAGCTCAGAATTTTCATTAATTTAAAGTCAGGGCTTTTCCTCTCCCTCTTGGCACCTCTCTCCTGCCAGCAACCTCCTGAAATGAGAGAATTTACTGTCTCCCAGATATTGAAAGGCCTTCTCACTCCTTGGAAAAGAGGGCGCCATTTTCTCTTAGGCAATTTCTTCAACAATGAAGTAGGAAGCGCTTCTGCTGAAAGTTTAGGAAGAGAGGAGCAGCGGAAACCACACACCAGATAGAAAGCAACACATTCCCTGCAGAATGGCAAGAGAATCTGTGACAAGGAAACCAAAAGAACAGTCTTAGCAACATATTCCAAACTTCCTGCGGTTGTTTATATCTTCAGACAGATAAGATGTTTCTAAATATAGCTGTGCTTTAGCAAAATACTTTTCAGCTCAGGCTAGAACCAAGGAGTTGTAGGTGCAGCACAATGGAATTTTTGCAACCGGAGAGAATGGGCTTTTTCAGTTTGATAAATCAGGTATACATGGTATTCAGGAGCAGATATGCATGCTAGATATGCATGGTATGCATGTGCGTGATAATTCGTGCTGCCCTCTTGGCTGGGGTAAAACCAAACATTGAAAAACTAAAGCAAAAGTGCAATAGTAAAGAATTCAATATTGACCCAAGGCTATGGAGAATAGACGCTGGGCTCTGGCCCATTGTTTTGGTTCTAAAAGTCCAGAGATAGCCTGGTGATCTCTCCTAACAGAAAGAATCTCAAGTGCAGAGTAACCATTAACTCTCATTGAGATAAGAGACACGTGACTCTAAGTCTCAAACTTGAGGCTGTCTGATCCCCTAGAATAAGTCTACATCCCCAAAGTCCTCAGAACCCTTGGCAACACCTCCTACCCCATGGCCATTGTAATACAATTCATACTTCCATGATCTTCACCATTAACTCCTTTCTGCTGCTTCTAAAATTATATAAACAATTACTAAGGCATGCATTTCACTCCAGTTCACACCGCTCATGTGAACTCCAGACAGCGCTGCCCTCGAACTTGTCCCACTAATCATCATCCCCACTCAAGTCAGTGGAAGCTCCATCCCTCCAGGTGCTCAGGCCAAAAACCTTGGGTTCAGCCTTGACTCTCTCTCTAAACCCCCAAAATCCTGAATCTGATCACTTTTCACACTTCCACTCCCATCACCCCAGTCCAGGGGTTGTCCACCATATTTGCTCATTTCACCTCCCAGGTGTGGCAACATCTGGAGGCCCTTTTGGTAGTCACAATTAAGAGGGAACTACTGGCCTCTAGTGGGTAGAGGCCAGAGATGCTGCTAAACACCCCTCAAGGCACAGACAGCCCCACTGTCAGATTAGCCAGCCTAAAACTTCAACAGCGAACAGATGGAGAAAGCCTTTCCTAGTCCAAGGCGCCATGTCTCTAGCCTGGATTATTTCTGTAGCCTCCTAACTGTTCTCTCTGTTTCTATTCTTGCCTCCTCCCCCATAGCTATTCTCCACACAGGAGTCAGTTATCCTGTTAGAGTAAGTCATCTTGTGTCACTCTACTGCCAAAAACGCTCACCCTATTTCCCATTTTGCTCAGAAAAATCCAAGTCTTCCCAGCAGCCTGTAGGACCTTATGGCTCCTCCTCTACACCCATCTCTCATTCTACTCCAGCCATCCTGGCCTCTGTGTTAGTCCCTGAGTCCTCCACATATGTTCTGGTCTCCAAGTCTCTGCTCTTCTTCCTTCTGCCTGGAATATATTTTCCCACATCTCTGCATGCCTGACTCCTTCATTTCCTTCAAATCTTTGCTCAAATGTCATATTCTCAGTGAGGTCAACATTGGCCCATCTTTTTCAAAATTGCAGTCACAATTTCCTGCCCCAGGCACTCCCTATATCCCTCTCCAATTTTTTTTCATTGTTTTATTACATTCAAAGTTACTATGTGCTTCACCTATTTTGTTGTTCATTGTCTGTCCACTGAATTAAAATTTAAGCTTGGGAGTTCCCATCATGGCTCAGTGGTAATGAACCCACCTGGTATCCATGAGGATGCAGGTTCTATCCCTGGCCTCACTCAGTGGGTTAAGGATCTGGTGTTGCTGTGACTGGGGTGTAGGCAGGAAGCTGCAGCTCCAATTTGACTCCTAGCCTGGGAACTCCCATTTGCCGCAGGTGAGGCCCTAAAAAGACAAAAACGAACCAACAGAACGTAAGCTCCATGATAACAAGGATTTTTGTTTGTTTTGCTCCCAATCTAGAACAGGAATCTAGAACAGGAATGCAGGAAGCCTTCCCCAAATCGTTGTTGAAAAAATTAAATAGGAAAGTAAAAGTAGAAAAAGAAAGGTAAGAAGGAAAAGAAAGTACACTTGTTCACTGAAGATACATTAGAATATACCAATAGGCAAAAAGAAAAAATTTAAATTGTCTGTGATTCTATCATCCTAAATGAACAGACCATGAACTTTGTGTCGTATCATTTCAGATATCCCTCTCTGTCTTCGAGCACATGTATCGTTTAAGCCCACAATCACAAGCTATAGTAATAGAGCTTGAAATCCCAGCTTTCCACGTGACCTTGAGCAAGCATCTTAGTCCATTCAGGCTGCTATAACAGAATACCATACACTCGGCAGCTTGGACAACAGAAATTTATTTTGCACAGTTCTGGAGGCTGGAAAGTCCAAGATCAAGGCTCCAGCAGATTCAGTGTCTGGCATCACCCTCCCTGATTCATAGATATTTTTTTGTTATGTCCTCACATTACGGAAAGGATGGAAGAGGGAGCTCTCTAGGGACCTGTAAGGGCAATACTCTCTTTCACAAGGGCTCTGCCTTCATAATTGAATGACCTCCTAGAAGCCCCGCCTCCAAATACCATCACATCAGGGATTAAGTTTCAACAGAGGAATTTGGGGAGACACAAACATTCCATCTGTGGTAAGAATAATGAATTACCTCAGGCCTCATTTTTCTCATCCTGGAAAAGACAAAGATACCACCTACCTCTGGAGCGTTGTTAGGATTTTCTAGGATGCAGGAGGAACACATGGTACAGTGCCTGACACAGAGCAGGCGCTCCATCAATGGTGGCTTTAATTATTATCACACTGTGCATACAGTTTTGTATCTTGATTTTTTCCCCTCACTTAATATTTCTGACCATATTAGTACATCCATAAATATAACCCTATGCCATTTTTAATGGCTCCACAATATTCCATCATACGGATGTATAACTTATTTAACCAATCCTCTATTGATGGATTATGTTGTTTCCACTTTTTCTCTCTATCAATATTGAGACAAATATTCTAGTTGTGTTCTTTGCCCAGATCCTTACTTATGTCCTTGAGGTAGAAATACCCCATCAAATGTTTAAGATGTTGGCTATCCACTTAAGAGGACACTTTTATGAGGGTCCCGATGGAAAAAAGTAATTAAATGACCTTTAAAGATTTAACATGAGGGAGTTCCCATCTTGGCACAGCGCAAATGAATCTGACTAGAAATCATGAGGTTGTGGGTTTGATTCCTGGCCTCCCTCAGTGAGTCAAGGAGCTGGCATTGCTGTGGCATTGCTAGATCGCAGGCACAGCTCGGATCCTGCGTTGCTGAAAAAAAAAAGATTTGATAAGAGGAGCTCCCTGATGACTCTGTGGGTTAAGGATTTGGCCATGTCACTGCTATGGCTGGGGTCACTGCTGTGGCGTGAGTTTGATCCCTGGCCTGGGAACTTCCACATGCTCTGGGCACAGATGGCAGGGGCGGGGGCGGGGTGGGGGGGGGGCACAAAAAAAAGATTTGGCTTTAGAGAAAGTAAATACCCTTTGGAGAAAACCATCTCCAAGAAAGGGTCTGAGAGGTTCATTATAATAGAAGAGGCTAGATTAGGGTGGGGCAGGAATCCGAATAAATGATGCAGTGCTGAGGTGCTTAGGGATTCAAGGTTATGTACCATCAGGCTTGTTAAAGCCGCCCTCATCCAACCCCACCCTTCCCTATTCTTGAGCTCTGGTGCCCAAACAATCCCAGACACTGGTTATTTGGCTCTTGGAGTCAACTGCCCGCCTTACCATAATCATCTTCCTCAGGGGACGGAAAGTCAGATGATCAGAAAAACTAATGAGGATGAAGAAGGGGAACCCCTTTACCATTGCTCCTGCCTGGGTCCCTGGGACCAGGCGTGAGGCTGGAATGCCCTAGGAATGGACAAGAGGTCGGTGCGCCCACTCTCCCCTTCGCCGGCAATTCTTGGCACAGATATACCTAAAACACTCTAAAAGGGGTTCTCCCTGCCAGCACAGCTCTTCAGCGGTCTTCGTTAATAATGTAAAATGGAACATTTACATTTTCTTAACATCTCTCGCTCAACTATGTGCACCCCACACAGGACCCTTACATTTCTTTGAGTTCCTTCAAAATGAAAAGGAACGTTCTAGTGTACATTTGGGAAGCTACTGGGAAATTAGAAAGATCCCCGTAAATGTTGCCATCCTCAGGCAAGTTGTAATAAGCATGCAATAATAATTTTAAAAGGCTTAATGGATCTCGAAACTGTTGCATTTCAAAATAGCTTGGAAGAAAAGAGAAAGTTTCCTATATAAGCTCCTAAGGAGTTGCTGGCACCTTCCTTAGAAATAACTTCCTTAGGCAAGTTAACACCCAAATTAAACAGAGTGAGCTGAGGGAGATACACAGTAGCTGCTCAATCAATAATTTAACTAGCAGAATTCCCCTCATGGTGCAGCGGAAACAAATCCAACTAGGAACCATGAGGTTGCTGGTTCAATCCCTAGCCTCGCTCAGTGGGTTAAGGATCCTGTGTTGCCATGAGCTGTGGTGTAGGTCGCAGATGTGGCTTGGATCCTGCATTGCTGTGGCTGTGGTGTAAGCCAGCAGCTACAGCTCTGATTAGACTCCTAGCCCGGGAACCTCCATATGCTGTGGGCAAGACCCTAAAAAGACAAATAATAACAATAATAATAATTTAACTAGAGGAGTTCCCATCGTGGCTTAGTGGTAACAAACCCAACTAGGATCCAGGGAGATGTGGGTTCGATCCCTGACCTCACTCAGTGGGTTAAGGATCTGGCGTTGCTGTGGCTGTAGTGTAGGCTTGGCAGCTATAGTTCAGATTCGGCCCCCAGCCCGGGAACTTCCATATGGTGTGGCCCTAAAAAGCAAAAAAAAAAAATTAACTAGAAATGCTAGGAATTAATACTCCATCAACAAACATGTGACTGCACAAAGGAAGAATTCTGCATCCATGGCCCTCCTCTCCCTTTCCGGCAGCCCCAGATCTAATAGAGGTTAAGGTCTCTGGCTTGCATTTGCTTCTTTGTTTTCCCTCTCAGGAGCAAGACATGCGGAAAAGGCAAAAAACCAAACCCCTCCCTGCTCCTGGCCTTCCAGGGGGCAGGGGCTGCAGCACTCCCACGGGCAGCGACTGGAGAATGGTACCTTTCAGGATGTGCTGCTGGGACAGCATCCAGCTCTCTGAGGCTCCACACGAGGCCAGCCTCGAGCCTTCTTTCAGGGAAATCCTGGCTCTCTAGACGTTGGGGCAACTGATCCCATGAGCTCACTTCCTTTCTCTCAATTCCCCCTTCTCCTTCCCTTGCCCAAATCCTTATGTGCCCATGCCAGATACACATGAAAGACAGTTTCCTGTTTCTCTCCGCTAGGTAGAGTGAGAAATCACTTGACTCTTACTATTATTATTCCTACTTATGGTGACAAAAGCTAACATCTATGAGCTTTCACTAAGTGCCAAGTCCTATCTTAAAGACTCATTTGTAGGGAGATCCTGTTGTGGCTCAGTGGTAACGAACCCAACTAGTAACCATGAGGACACAGGTTCGATCCCTGACCTTGCTCAGTGGGTTAAGGATCTGGTGTTGCTGTGAGCTGTGATATAGGTTGCAGAGGCAGATCGCATCTATTGTTGCTGTGGCTGTGGCGTAGGCCCGCAGCTACAGCTCCAATTTGACCCCTAGCCTGGGAACCTCCATATGCTGCAAGTGTGGCTCTAAAAAGACTGGGGAAAAAAAAAAAAACCAAGATTCATTTTCCCATTTAGAATGGATAAGCAATGAGGTCCTACTGTACAGTACAGGGAACTCTATCCAAGCTCTTGAGATAGACCATGATGGAAGATAATATGAGAAAAAGAATGTGTGTATATATGTATGACTGGGTCCCTTGGCTGTATAGCAGAAATTGGCACAATATTGTAAATCAACTATACTTTAATTTTTTTTAATGTAAAAAAAAAAAAGATTCATTTAACCCTTACACCAGCCCTATGAAATTGGACCTGTATGATGGGCTTTGAAAAGGCCCAATAAACCAGCATCCCTGTCTCCCACTGGAGTTGAGAATCATTTGATAGATGGACACAAGCATCTGGAAATGTTCTTTATTATATCAGAGCTGGTAAGGGAGAACACAGCTCAGGGCTTCGGTTTCTCCAGAGTTAAACTCACCACCCAATCTCAAGCAGCACTGATCATTGCAGAATCTCCCCCAGAGACCTGGCCCCATAAGACTCAGAGCAGAGCTGTTCTTTTGTGTGAACAACCAGGCATGGAGCAGGGCAGGGCAGGAGAGACAGGGAGCAGAGAGAGGCCAGGATTGCCTGCTTCATGGAAACCCAAAGCTAGAGGGGGGAAAAAAAGATCACCCCATTTTTATTATCCCCAGAGTCATGGCTGATGTGCTAAATGCATCACATACGCTGCCCTTCCTGAGTCATGAGAGGAATCCACACCCCGAGTTGAATGGGCGAGGAATTAGGTTGCTACACCCCATGCTCACCCATGTGGCAGTCAGAAACCCTGTACCTGTCCCGGACCTGTCCAATCCCACAAACACTAAATACCTACTATGGGGTTAGAACTGTGTTGCTAGCTATTTCAGTGATATTTGAGTGAATTGATGAGTGAATGAACAGATGAGTGAATCTTATGGAACGCTTCATTCTTGGCCCTTTGGGTTTTTCTCATGTATCTCAGCACACTCTGTGCCAAATCTTGTTATAGGCCAGACGGTCTTGGTCACTGAGTTCACTGGGAATTGCAGGACCCGCTCCAGATGGAAATGAGAGAGAAGGCTCTGAAGCAGTGGAGGGCAAATCTTTCTAGAGAAGGTCCAGAAGCCCAGGTCCAAGGCCAGGCATCGTGATGAACTCAAGTCCAGCGTTGCGCTGGGACTCAAAGTGTCTGAGCCAAGTACGCGGGGCATGGGGTGATCCTCTTGGCAAAAACCTAAGTGCATCACACCTGGCCTAGGTCAGAGGAGGGTCAGGCGTCTCGGTCCAGCGCTAGGGAAAAGGGACTGGAAGAGATGGGAAGGTCAAAGTCCCAGCTGACTAGACATCTTGGGCCGCCTCCGGTCCCAGAGGAATGTGGACAGGAACTTGGAAAATGAAGATGCACCAAAGGCCAGACAAGCGGAGGGCACTTGGAGGGCAGGGAGGGAGGCTGCAGGTTGTTGAGTAGGACAAGGTCTCCTCCCAGCCTTCCAAGTGTCCACCTATCCTGTGCCAACAGGTGAGAAGGGAACTCCTGACACGCCACGGTCCTAATTCTCACAGGATCACGACAGGGGTAAGACTCAGAACCCTCGGCTCTTCACAATGGTGAGGGGTGGGGAAGCTTAGTCACGGCTATTTTCTAGGCGTAGTATGATCAATTAATGTATTGTCCCAAACAGGACCCTTTTTAAAGGGGAAATGTCGGAACTCCCATTGTGACTCAGCGAGTTACGAACATGACTAGTATCCATGAGGATGTGGGTTCGATCCCTGACTTCGCTCAGTGGGTTAAGTATCCTACATTGCTATGGCTGTGGTGTGGGCTGGCTGCTGCAGCTCCAATTGGACCCCTAGCCTGGGAACTTCCATATGCCAAGGGTGCAGCTCTAAAAAGCAAAAAAAAAAGTACATAAACCAAAAATCCCTGCTCTTGAGAGAAAAAGGAGGCAGCCCAAACAGGCACATGTACCAAGTCCCAAGTGCTAGAACTCCCAATTATATGTGTGTATAATGCATATTTATATATGATTATGGAGGCTGAGAAATCCCTTAATCTGCTATCTACGAGCTGGAGCCCCAGGGAAGCTGGTGGTGTAATTCAGTCGGATTCAGACGTCCTAAGAACCAGGGAGCCAATGGTGTGAGTTCTGGTCCAAAGGCAGGCAAAGAACCATCTGGCTGCTAAATGCATTTGCCCAGTGGGAGACAGGAGAGATGAGGACAGGAGGAGAGAGAGGCTGGGGTACCTACTCACCCATTCCCCTTGCCTTCCCACCATCTGGCAGCCACTGTGTTCTCTCTACCTAAAGCCTCGGCTCTGGCTGGCCAACCCATTTCCATACCACCTTCCACCAGACTGTCTGGTACCACCACTCACTCCCCTTGCCCCTTGAGGTCTCAGGGGACAATGGCATCCTGCTGCTTCCCGTCCCTAAGTGCCCCAGACTCTGTCCACCTTGCCCTTCCTTAGACCCTCTGAGACTGCCTCTGGCTCCTGGGAGACACTGGCTGATCCAGGAGGCAATGGTTTTATCCAGACAAGAGCTGATGAGGACTGACACAAAACAGAGGCAATAGGAGTCCAGAAGAATATTGAGATTCAAGACCTCTGAAGGGGAGAATCACTGCAACTCAGATTTAGATCAATTAGATGTGGTAAAGTAGATTAGTTATCTATTGCTGTGTAACAAGTTACTGCCAACGTAGTAGCTTTAAAACAACACACACTTATGGAATTCCCATCGTGACCCAGTGGTAACGAAACCGACTAGTATCCACAAGGATGCAGTTTCAATCCCTGGCCTCGATCAGTGGGTTAAGGATCTGGCATTGCCGTAAGCTGTAGTGTAGTTTGCAGCCTTGACTCAGATCTGGTGTTGCTGTGGCTGTAGTGTAGTCCAGCAGCTGTTGCTCCAATTTGACCCCTAGCCTGGGAACTTCCATATGCCAAGGGTGTGACCCTAAAAAAAAGACAAAAAAGGAGTTCCTGCTGTGGCACAGTGGAAACGAATTCGACCAGAAACCATGAGGTTGCGGGTTTGATCCCTGGCCTTACTCAGTGGGTTAAGGATCCAACACTGCCATGAGCTGTGGTGTAGGTCACAGACGCGGCTCAGATCTGATGTTGCTGTGGCGTAGACTGGCCGCTATAGCTCTGACTTGATACCTAGCCCAGGAACCTCCATATGCCACGGGTGTGACCCTAAAAAGCAAAAACAAAAAACAAAAAACAAAACAAACAAACAAAAAAACCCCAACACACTTATTATCTTGCATTTTCTGTGGGTCAGGAAACTCGGCATGGCTTGCCTTGTCTTTTCTGCTTCAAGGCAACTCATTAATTGCAGTCAGCTTGTCAGCCAGGGCTGGAATCTCATCTGAAGGCTCAGCTGGGGAAGGATCCACTCCAAGCTCACATGGTTATTGGCAGATCCAATTGGGCTAAGGGCCTTAGTTCCTTGCTTGTTATTGGTTAGAGGCTGCTCTCAGCTCCGTGCTCTGTGGGCCTCCCCTGTATAATAGCTTGTTTTATCAAAGTCTGTGACAAAGACTTCTAGCAAAACAGAAGTCACCGTCTTTTTTTTTTTTTTGTCTTTTTGCCGTTTCTTGGGCCGCTCTCACGACATATGGATGTTCCCAGGCTAGGGGTCTAATCGGAGCTGTAGCAGCCGGCCTACACCAGAGCCACAGCAATGTAGGATCTGAGCGACATCTGCGACCTACACCACAGTGCATGGCAATGCCGGATCCTTAACCCACTGAGCAAGGGCAGGGATCGAACCCGCAACCTCATGGTTCCTAGTCGGATTCGTTAACCACTGCGCCACGATGGGCACTCCCGGGAGTCACTGTCTTATGTACACTATTTGCAACAGGGACATCCCATAAAAGTTGCCACATTCTATTAGGGCCTAATCACAGATCCCGCCCACACACAAGGGAGGGGATTACACCAGAGTCTGAAATCAGGAGGCGATGCTCGTTGCAGGCCATTTTACAATCTGCCAGTCACAGAAGGAATGGGATGAGTCTTGCAGGGATTTTTTTATAAATGTTGCCATTTATCATGAGAGGGAATTGAATAAAAGGATCAGGTTTGGAGCTCCCACTGTGGCACAACAGGATCAGCGGCATCTTGAGAGCACTAGGGCAGAAGTTTGATCCCCAGCCCGGTAGTGGGTTAAGGGCCTGGCATTGTCACAGCCACAGCCCAAGTGGAAACTTCGGCTCCAATCTGGTTCCCTGGCCCAGGTTCTCGGCCGTGGCCAAAAAGAAAAAAGAAAAAGAAGAGGATCAGGTTTGAGGGGCAAAGGCAGTAGTGAATTTTAGGGTCAGTTGGAATCAGAACCAGACTTTATCTTCAGAGGATAGAATTTACTTCAGTCCAACTGTGCAAAGAGAGAAAGGTTTAGGTTTGGGGGACAAAGGACAAGGTCAGGCCTTGAGGACTCTGAGGGCAGTTTTGCTTGTCCTGTTCCTTTTTTAGCAAAATCAAATGATGGAACGCCTATCGTGGCGCAGCGGAAATGAATCCAACTAGGAACCATGAGGTTGTGGGTTTGATCCCTGGCCTCGCTCAGTGGGTTAAGGATCTGGTGTTGCCATGACCTGTGGTGTAGGTTGCAGACGTGGCTAGGATCTGGCATTGCTGGGGCTGTGGTGTAGGCTGGCAGCTATAGCTCTGATTAGATCCCTAGCCTGGGAACCTCCATATGCTGCAGGTGTGGCCCTAAAAGGACAAAAAAAAAAAAAAAAGAAAGAAAGAAAAATCAAGTGATGAAATAGATTTGGGACTAAATTCTCTGTAGCAAGGAGGTGGTAGTGGGGAGGGAAGCCTGCCTGTATTTTCTTTTTCTTTTTCTTTTCTTTTCTTTCTTTTTTTTTTTTTTTTTGTCGTTTTAGGGCTGCACCCACTGCATATGGAGGTTTCCAGGCTAGGGGTCTAATTGGAGCTCCAGCTGCTGGGCTACGCTAGAGCCACAGCAACACCTGATCCAAGCCACGTCTGAGACCTACACCACAGCTCATGGCAACACCGGATCCTTAACCCACTGAGCGAGGCCAGGGATTGAACCCACAACCTCATGGTTCCTAGTCAGATTCGTTTCTGCTGCACCATGACGGGAACTCCCCTGCTTGTATTTTCAAGAGCAGAAACTGCATTTTTTATTCTTTTAAACTGTTTTATTTTTTTTGCCATTATAGTTGGTTTACAGTGTTCTGTCAATTTCTACGGTACAGAAAGTGACTCTGTCACACATATATATATATACATTCTTTTTCTCACATTATCCTCCATCATGCTCCATCATAAGTGACTAGATACAGTTCCCAGTGCTATACAGCAGGATTGCATGGCTTATCCATTCCAAATGCAATAGTTTGCATCTATGAACCCCCCCATTCCCAGTCCATCCCACTCCCTCCCTCTCCCCCGTGGCAACCACAAATCTATTCAAGTTCAGAAGAGAAACTGCCTTTTTTTAAAGGACGCGTTTCCATGTTTACTGAAAGGGAGCAAGAACCAGACCAATTGTCATGAGTTCTGAATTTATTTCCTGAAGAAAAGACCGAGGCTTCCTCTGAAAGAAAAATGACACTTAGGTGGCCCTCGGAAGTGCCGGTGAGTGAGTGCTTTGGATTCAGAAAGAAGGTAGCTAAGAGGCTGAGCAGAGTGCGGGGCGATGCTAGAAACACAGGGATGGGGAACCTGGAAGCCACTGTCCCATGGTCTGCTGCTCCGCTTCTTAGCTCTGTGACATGCAGGCTGTCCCTCAGCTGTCCCTCAGCTTCCCCGAGCCTCAGTCTCCAGGCCTCTTCTCCCGGGAGAGCATCTGTCCTGCTCACCCACCTGAGCTGTCCTGAGAAGCACCGAGACTGGTCCTGTGGAAATTCAGAAGGTACCTACTATGTGCAGGGAGAACCCCGCAGTGACCACAGAGGGAAATAAGGCTCAAGTCCCATCCTTGGTGAGTTTGCAGACCTGTTATATGTGTGACTACCCCAAACTTGACCCTGGAGGTGGCTTTTGCGGGAGGCCAGCTCTAGAGTTCAAACCCCGGGCCACAGAGGTGCGGGCCTCCCCAGCCTGGGTGGTAGAGTCACTGCCTGCACAAGGGCTGGGTTGCAGGATGATGGCCAAGCTGAGACAGGCCAGGGCCTGTGTGAACTTGCTTCATTAACTAGAGAATGGCCAATATACATGAGACCTAACCCACAGAACACCCATCCGCCGTGCTAATGCCATTCCCCAGCCTAATATACAAAGCACAAGGCAGCAGCAGGTGGTTCACTGAACTGCCCACTAGAGTTCTCTTTACTATTACGACAGAGTCCAAAGTTTTCTGTCATGACCACACAGGTTATCAGTATTTATCCATTCATTTAACAAACATGTCCTGATTTTATTTATTTATTTATTTATTTGTTTATTTTCTTTTTTTTAGCTCTGCACCCATGGCATATGGAAGTTGCCAGGCTAGGGGTCAAATCAGAGCTACAGCTACCAGCCTAAGCCACAGCCACAGCAATACAAGATCTGAACCACGTCTGGGAACTGCACTACAGCTCATGGGCTATGCTGGATCCTTAACCCACTGAGTGAGGCCAGGGATCAAACCCGCATCCTCATGAATACTAGTCAGGTTCGTTCCCCGCATCCTCATGAATACTAGTCAGGTTCGTTCCCACTGCGCCACCGTGGGGACTCCCTGATTTAATTCTTTAAATCAATCCATTACCGCCTACCTTCCAAATGTCCTTGAATAATGTCCCATAATCTTTTTGCATTTCAGTTTCTTCATCTGTAAACTGGAAAGAATAGAAAGAACTAGACAATAATCCACCTCAAGTGAGAGGTCCAAGAGAGAGACGAGAGGCACAGCAGGTTAAGGGTCCAGCATTGTCACTGCTGTGATGCAAGTTGATGTTGTGGCTCGGGTTCAATCCCTGGCCCAGGAACTTCCACATGCCAGAGTTGAGGCCAAAAAAAAAGAGTGAGAATGGTCCTTTCGACTCTATAATGCTAATACAAATGTGAGCCAATTTTACTATCTGCTGTGTCTATTTCAGCTCAGTCTTGGATCCTAGGGGCAAATCTATTACCGTGCAGCTGCAGTTGACACTGACAGAGAACTTAATAACCATTGTTAAGCGTGATTCTCTTGGAGATCCCTGGTGGTTCAGTGGGTTAAGGACCCGACATTGTCACTGCTTTGTCTCAGGTTCAATCCCTGGCCAGGGAACTTCCACATGCTGCGGGCATGGCCCCAAAAAAGATTTGTTTAAACAAATCAAAATAAATAAGCAATTACTACATATCAAAAACTGTGCTCCACACTTTCCACCTGCCGAGGGTGGGAGGTAGATATTACCCTCCATTCCCACTCCCTCCTGGATGAGGAAACATCCCCAGAAAAACTGTATTTGTCTAACATCAGCAGATGTCCGAGCCAGAATTGGAACCTCAGCGTCAAAGCTGCTTCTAACAAATGAAGAATCAGTAAAGAACGAAAGTAGATTCCCGCCTCCTGACAATCATGACCCTTAAAATGATGATGAGCCCTTCTCTTAAAGATCAAGGGCAGTATGGAGTTCCCATCTTGGCTCAGTGGTTAACGAATCCGACTAGGAACCATGAGGTTGCTGGTTCGATCCCTGGTCTCGCTCTGTGGGTTCAGGATCTGGCGTTGCCATGAGCTGTGGTGCAGGTCACAGACGCGGCTCAGATCCCGTGTTGCTGTGGCTCTGTTGTAGGCCGGTGGCTACAGCTCTGATTAAACCCCTAGCCTGGGAACCTCCATATGCCACAGAGCAGCCCTAGAAAAGGCAAAAAGACAAAAAAAAAAAAAGGATCAAGGGCAGTATGATTTTGAGCAGGTAAAAGGACACTGTATTTTCTTCCTGGAAAACGTCGACAAAAGCTGCCTCCGTATCTCTGCATTCCTCTGCTTCAGGGTGGGGAGCAGAATTAGGGTGTGGTGCTCCCGGCGGGGTGGGGGGGGGTGTTGCCTGTTCCGGACATCGTTCTATCAGACTGGGCATCTCCTCCTAATTTCTGAGATGGTCCATTCCCGCTCAGGCAGAGGCTGGTTCTCCAGTGGGAGAGGGTTGACGGAGAAGAGCCAAAATCCTGAACCAGACTCATTCACCGAGACAAGGACCAGGAGGCCACACCAGCCACAGGTGTTGGAGCTCAAGATCAAGCCCTTACTCTTCCAAGGTGCTGTTCAAGAGGGGAGAGCGTGACAATGAACCTGTCCATAGATGTAGTAAACGCCTTTAGGCAGGTAAGGCGGTGAGGGGATGGGTGGCATTATCTTACACGGGGAGGTGCGGAAGAAGGTTGAGGAGGAGGGCATTTGAGATGTTTCATGTGGGAGCAATGGGGAGCAAGTCACACACAGTGGGGGAGGCGTGGTTGAGGAATCCCAGGGCCAAGGGCACCTGGGGTACCATTTGAGAATAATCAGGAAGGCCAACATAGCACAAGGGTTGAAAGATGTGTTTCTGGATCTCTGCTCCTGTCTGTTGCCCTCATGGTTCCTGAGGTCCTATGGGAAGTGAGTTGGCTGCACCCTCAAGCCCAGTCTAGAATTCAGTCTCCATTCCCTGACCTGGCGAGACCAGGTCCCTGGACTGGTCATCAAGACACCACTACCAGGAGTTCCCGTTGTGGCTCAGCAGGTTAAGAATCCAACTAGTATCCATGAGGATGTGGGTTTGATCCCTGGCCTCGCTCAGTGGGTTAAGGATCCGACGTTGCTGTGAGCTGTGATATAGATCACAGACACGGCTCAGATCCTTCATGTTGTTGTGGCTGTGTTTACCCTAAAAAGCCAATAAAAGACACCAATTCCAGATCTCAGTGCAGGGTGTAGACTGGGTCTCAGGGAGCAGGAGGCAGCAAGGTGGTAGAACTGCAATATGAGGCAGACAAACACCCGGTGTCTGGATATGGAATCTCGAGGAAGCGGGTGGAAGATGCTCCCATCCCCACCTCCCCCGGCCCCATACAAACTGCCAGTGGCTCCTGTGTCTTTGTCGCTTCCCTCCCTTTTGTTTAATCAGTTCTAGGCACACCTGCCACCTGGCCAGGCATACATCTGCCTCCAGGTCTTTGAAATTGCTGTTCTGTCCTTCCAGAATTCCCTTCCCCACATCCTCTATGTTCATTTCTTCACTGACTTCAAGGCTTGCCCAAGTGTCACCCTCTCCGCAAGGCTCACCCTGACCACGCCTTCCAAATTGCAAACCCAAGGTCTGGGGAAATGCTCCCTGACCCAGGAAGAGGATCATAGAGAGTCCAGCCAAGGACTGGGCCAGCCAAGGGCAGAAACCAAATGTCACAGCATTTGAGGTTTCAGTTATCTGGACCCCCAGGACTCCCTTCTTGGTGCCTTGAGAGATCTGAGGGACCAAACTTAAAGCTCTGGCACTCAAAGGGGTTCCCATCGTGGCTCAGCAATAACGAACCCAACTAGTATCCATGAGGACACAAGTTCGATCCCTGGCCTCGCTCAGTGAGTTAAGGATCTGGGGTTGCCATGAGCGGCAGTGTAGTTCGCAGACACATCTCGAATCTGTCATTGCTGTGGCTGTGGTGTAGGCCAGTGTCTACAGCTCTGATTCATCCCCTAGCCTGGGAACTTCCATATGCCACAGGAGTGGCCCTAAAAAAAATTTTTTTTTTTGGAAGGGAATACAGGCAATATATGTACAGGGTTAAAATTTAAAACATACAAAAGGGTAATCGCGACAATCTCTCCTTCCCCTCTTGCCATTCAACTTCCTGCTCCCTCCCCTGAAAGTCACACATGTCATCTGTGTCTGGTGTTATTTTTCCAGAGCTATTTTATAGATACCCCACCAAGTATGTTCGGATTCCCCATCTTTGAGCCAAATGGTAGCCTACTATACATATGTGCTTTGATTTTTTTTTTCCACTTAAGTGTCTTAAGGATCTTCTCATTTTAGCTTCTTCACTCCTATTTACAGCTGCTTAGTAATCCCTTTGAGTGTATTATCCTGTTTTATCTAAGCAGACCCCCCTTTCTTATTGAAGTAGAGCTGATTTACAATGTTGTATAAGTTTCAGGTGTACAGCAAAATGATTCAGTTGATAGATAGATAGAGATATAGAGAGACAGAGAATCCTTTTTCGGATTTTTTTCCCTTATAGGTTATTACAAAATATTGAGTATAGCTCCCTGTGCGATACAGTAGGTCCTTGTTGGTTATCTATTTCATATATAGTGGGGTGTATCTGTTAATCCCAAGCTCCTGATTTGCCCCTTCTTGCACCCCCTTTGGTAACCATAAGTTTATTTTCCATGTCTTGTGAGTCTACTTCTGTTTTGTAAAATAAGTTCCATTTGTATCACTTTTTTTTTTTAGATTCCACATTAAGTGACATCATTTGACATTCGCCTCTCTCTGTCTGGCTTACTTCACTTAGTATGATCATCAGTAGGTCCTAAGCAGTCCCTTTTGATGAGTGTGAGGCTCTTTCCAATGCTTTGTTGTTAAAAACAGTACTGCAGAGAATACCCGTGTGCATAGGCCACTTCACCATGAGTAAATTCCCAGCAGGTGGATTGCAGTACTAAGAATATGAGCATTCTTGGTTTTGATCGACAGCACCAAATGGTCCTCCCTGGGAAAAAACCCTCTGTGGGAGCGTGCCTGCCATTTCATTTTAGCCCTCGCAGGCAGGGAAACTGAGACTAACATCTGACTACTTCAGCACAAAATCCACCACCTTGGTGCTCAGGGCCTGGCACATAGTTGGAGCTCAATAAATATTTGTCAGGTGAGTGAACGGGAGGATGAGTAGACCGGAGGAGGGAGAGATGGAAATACAAACAAACCAGTGATGAAATTCAAGGCAGAGCCAGTTCAGCCTCCTTCCAAAAGCTCTCTCTCAAAACTCCAGTCTACACTTCCTCCTCTCTTTGTGCTGCCAAGACCACAGAGTTTAAGAGTCCTTTGTTCTCTGCTTCATATGTGTTCCTTTTGTGTCCTCGAATGAGGGTAAATTCCTAACGGGCCGAGAACACAGAAAATGGCCGTAAAAAACATGGCAGAGGGAATGCCAGCTCCACATTTACCAGCCTAGGACTCTGGGCAAGTTGCTAAATCGACCTGGTGCTTATATGTCAATTGGAGATGATCACACTTGTCCTGACCGACCTACCCCATAGGTGTTATTGAGAGAATTGAGCAGACTAATGCTAGCAATGAACCAAGAACATGCCTAGCCAATAGCAAGCCTTCAGTAATGAACTTCTAGCATGCCTGGCCAATCACAATTGCACTTCTATTGTACCTCCTCCGTTGCCTAGAAGAATAGTGGGCACACAAGCGGCACTCCACTCATATTTCAGCACTGATTTTTATCTGCGACCTACACCACAGCTCATGGCAACGCCAGATCCTTAACCCACTGAGCAAGGCCAGGGAAGGAACTCATATCCTCATGGATACTAGTCAGGTTCTTAACATGATGAGCCACAACGGGAACTCCAGATCACCCTCATTCTTTAGAGGAGGGAATGACCATATACTTGTCTTCAATTTTAGTTCCAAGTTACCGTTCTTCCGGCATGCATATTGCTTTGCTTCTTGCTGAATATCCCAGACTTTAACTGCCTAGCTCAGGTCAAGGTAAGCTTTGAGCAAGTACACATTAACTTATTCTATGAATATTTAATTTTATGTGCAATGAACCCAGATTACCACAGTGAACAGGACAGCAAAATCCTTGCCCTCACAAAGGCTTTGTTTTAGCTCACGGAGCTAAGTAAAAGAGGCAGTCCCCCTGGGAAATGCACAGCTTATTGTGACTCTGTTTTGGAAGGTACAGAGGCAAAATTATCCACGTTGTCTGTCGACACCTCCCAAACATACCTGACTGTTTGCTCTGCTCTCCAGTTCATTTATTTTAGCCACAAAGCTTTACCTAAATGCTCTGAATTTCCCCTTTCTTGAATATCCCTTTAATGAGATGCCCTCTCCGGCTCACCTCCTTGCTCTTGCTTCTCAAATAGAGTTGCTAATGATGTGTGCATGTGCCAGACTTGCACAAATGTTGAGCTGCAAACTGCTCTGTGTCTGTTAATTTCATCCTCTGCTCAGGCGGGGATCCTTGAGTTAGAGCAGATGCTGCTTCCCCGGGGCTTTCGCGCCCATCGATCAGCTTTGTTGATGAGGGAGGAAAGGAAAGTTTCCTCCATGGCTGCCGTTTGAATATAATTTATTGTGTTCTGAAAGAAAAGTGAAAAGAAGAGAAGGTACTCATTGGCGATAGCACAAATGAATGAGCATGGATGACGCTCAGATGTCAGTGTCAGGGGAACATGCTTGAAAGCCAAGAAATGATTGCAACAGTGACGTGAAATTCTCCACAGCTGTGCCCAAAGGGCTCCTCCCAAATGGCTCCTCTGGGGAGTCCAGATTGATCCCTATAATAAAGAAAATAATAAAATAATCACATAGCGTTTAAGAGCAAGGACACTGTAAACAGTCGGAGTGGATTTGAACCCCAGCTCCACCCTTGGGCAAATTACTTAACATTTTTCCCTCTGTAAATGGGAATCATAGTAACACCTTATACATAGGGTTGTTAACAGAATCCACTGAGTTACCCATGCAGAATGGTGCCTGGCACAAAACTCCAGATTGGTGTCCGCTTTGCTTTTTGTTACTAATGGGGAATTTTTCTCTCTGCCAGGTCCCGACCTAAGCCTACCTGTCTACAATTCCACTCTGCTCTAGCACCACCACCCTCTCACACCAGGAAAACCTTCATTCTTTTTCTTTTTCTTTCTTTTTCTTTTTTTTTTTTTTTTGGCTGCACCTGCAGCATATAGAAGTTCCCAGGTTAGGGGTCAAATCAGAGCTGCAGCTGCAGGCCCACACCTCAGTCACAGCAATGTGGGATCTGAGCCGCATCTGCGACCTACACCACAGCTCATGGCAATGCCGGATCCTTAACCCACTGAGCGAGGCCAGGGTTGGAACTCATATCCTCATGGGTACTAGTTGGGTTCTTGACCTACTGAGCCACAACGGGAACTCCAGGTCTTCCTCCTTTAAAGGAGGGAATGACCACATACTTGGCTTCCAAATCCACTTGAATTTTGGACTTTGCTTTTTCCCCTATTTCAGTTTTATATGAATATCTTCTTTTTGTTCATTCATTTGCATTTCCGCTTATGTCTGGAAAGTAATTTATAAAACTGGAAATACATGCTCCAAAACTATTCATAGGATTATAAGGGCCTACTTTCCTTCCTTTGATTTTTTTTCTGCATTTTGCAATGTAAAAAAAGTCATTGTGGGGAGTTCTCTGATGGCCTAGAAGTTGAGGTTCCTGCATTCTCATTGCTGTGGCTCTGGTTGCTGTTGTGTGGCATAGGTTCGATCCCTGGCCCATGAATTCCCACATACTGCCTTTGTGGCAAAAAAGAAAAAAGAGAGAGTGAGAACCTGAAGTAAACGTTGCAACTCTCATTAAATTAAAAAAAAAAAAAAAAAAGAGTTCTTTTTGTGGCTCAGCGTTTAATGCACCGGACTAATATCCATGAGGACGCGGGTTTGATCCCTGGCCTTGCTTGGTGGGTTAAGGATCCAGTGTTGCTGTGAGCTGTGGTGTAGGTCGCAGATGAGGCTCGGATCCTGCGTTGCTGTGGCTCTGGCATAGGCTGGCGAGTCCTATTCGGCCCGATTCGGCCCCTAGCCTGGGAACCTCCATGCGCCATGGGTGCAATCCTAAAAAGATAGAAAAATAAATAAATAATTGTGGACTGCCACCCTGGCTGCCACCCATGCAAAGGTTTTGTACCGAGTCCCATTCTTAGTGCTCAGATGCCCCAAGCCAAGGCTGAAGACGTTGCCCTGGGTGCCCATGGCATTGGTGGCGACAGTAGGCACGTTGGTGGGGATGTCTTCCTTCCTCATCTCCCCAGAGGAAAAATGTATGATGTTACTGTTGACCTGCCATATGTTGGCTCTGTGACTGATGAGCACGGGGAGCAGAAGCCCACAGCCTCTTTGGCCTCTGGGGTGAGTGGACAGTCTTACTGTCCAACATCCTGTCTACAATCCGAGGTTTGGGTTTCGTACCCCTGGACTGATCCAAGGCACAAAACTCTGCAAAACCCCATAGACTTCTTTTATTCGTTGGACTCCTCTGTGTTCTATTGAGTTTTGTACAAAGCTAGAGTGTTCATGACCATGACTCTGCCAGCCTATCTGATGGGTGAGAGTGCCCTCTGAGAAGAAATCAGTGGATACTGACTTACGCTGTTAGTGAAGTTTTAAAGGTGTACCAATCTCTGATGGGAAATGTGGAAAAGAATGAACGAAGAGCAGCAGAAAAGAAGCATCTAGTGAAAACCTGGGAAGCCTATTAAAAACTCAGGCTAGGGGTTCCCATTGCAGCGCAGCAGTAACAAACCAGATTAGTGTCCATGAGGACGTGGGTTTGATCCCTGGCCTCCCTCAGTGGGTTAAGGATCCTGTGTTGCTATGGCTGTGGTGTAGGCTGGCAGCAGCAGCTCCCATTTGACCCCTAGCCTAGGAATTTCCATATGCCACAGGGTGTGGCTCTAAAAATAGAAAAAAAGAAAAGCTTGGGCTAGACTGTCTTCCTAGTATCAAGGAGACAAGCTTACAACAGTATTTTTTTCTGCTGACCTATACTGACATGCCAGTGATGTTACGTGGCATTTTCTTCTTAAGTTTTTCATTTCTTAAAATAAGCTCCATTTCTACACCTCTGATAGTGAATAATTATTTTTTACAACCTCCTTAACATTTTGGGGGGAGATGGCATTTCTGTCTTTCAGAAATTCCTGTAAAATCAGGAAGGGAAGTCCCACAAAGTGAGAGCCCTGGGCAGCTGATCAACCTTACCTGTGGTGCTTTGCCTTTAAACAGAACTTATTAGAGTACCTATTTCAGGTATTTATAGAAGACGGTTTCTTCGACATCAAGATGTGTGAAAGAAGCAGAAATAATTTTTCTAATTAAAAATAATAATAGGAATTCCTGTTGTGGCTCAGCCGGTTAAGAACCCAATATATTGTCCATGAGGATACAAGTCCTCGCTCAATGGATTAAGGATCTGGCATTGCCACAGGCTGCAGCATAAGTCACAGATGTAGCACGTATCCCTCTTTGTTGTGGCAGTGGCATAGGACTGCAGCTGCCGCTCTGATTCAACCCCTAGCCTGGGAACTTCCATATGCTGCAGGTCTAGCCTTAAATAAATTAAATTAAAATTAAAAAATAATTGTATGTGCTGTTTTTACAATAGATATGCAGTAAATATTTAAAAAAAAGAGAGAGAGAGAGAGGAGTTCCTGTCGTGGCACAGTGGAAATGAATCCAACTAGGAACCATAAGGTTGCAGGTTCGATCCCTGGCCTTGATCAGTGGGTTAAGGATCCCGCGTTGCTGTGAGCCATGGTGTAGGTTGAAGATGCGGCTCGGATCCTGCATTGCTGTGGCTCTGGTGTAGGCCAGCAGCCACAGCTCTGATTGGACCCCTGGCCTGGGAACCTCCATATGCTGTGGGTGTGGCCCTAAAAAGACCAAAAAAAAAAAAAAGAGAGAGAGAGAGAGAGAGAGAGAAAGAATAGATTTAGCTCAGCCTCCCTCTTCCTCAAATAGGTTAAATCACCATCCTCATCAAAGCATATTAATAAGAAATCAGGAAGTTCCTGCTGTGGTGTAGTGGGATCGGTGGTGTCTCTGCAGCACTAGGACACAGGTTCAATTCCCAGCCTGGCACAGTAGGTTAAGGATCTGACGTTGCTACAGCTGTGGTGTAGGTTGCAATTGCAGCTCCAGTCTGATCCCTGTCCTGGGAACTCCATATGCTTCAGGGTGGCCAAAAATGGAAAAAATTAAAATTAAAATAAATAAAAGAGAGAGAGAGAGAGAGAGAAAGAAAGAAATCAGGAACTCAGTGCCGAGCAGAGGACAAGACTGGTTGATGCCATTTTTGCTGTTTGCTGAAGGGTTATTGGTCGGTCTAGTAACTCGCTTGACCCAGGAGATACCTGAGCCCATCAACGATGTCATTCCATGAGAAGTGTGTCATACACACACCATACTGGGAAATACTGCATCTGGGGACTTCCCATCATGGCTCAGCAGTAACAAATTTGACCAGTACTGATGAGGACTTGGGTTTGATCCCTGGCCTCACTCAGTGGGTTAAGGATCTGGTGTTGCTGTGAGCTACTGTGTACGTCACAGACACGGCTCAGATCTGGTGTTGCTGTGGCTGTGGTGTTGGGTGAGAGCTGCAGCTCTGATTTGACCCCTAGCCTGGGAACCTCCATATGCTGCAGGTGCGGCCCTAAAAAGAGAAAAAAATTTAAAAAAGAGAGAGAGAGAAATACTGTGTCTGAATGAAGGTATGTCTATACGCTAAATCATTTAAAAGTGGAAGGAAAATAAATAACAACAGCAGCAGCACCTCCCCTACCAAAGGATGAATTGCTCAAATTTCAGCAATTTTGTTAGTTGCTTGTGAATTGGGCACATCTATTATCAGGGTCCTCGCCTGATTCTGAGGTTAATTAGATGGTACCTTGCAGCTATAGAGGCCATTTCTCTGTTAACAACACCATTCCGACATCCATTGATCTCTTCCAGTCTCCTGCTCACTTGAAAATCTGTTGAGAAGAGGTTACAGGCTTGATAGATTCAATTAGAAAAGGAAAAAATGAAATAAAGGCAGTCTTACCTCCCATTCACCCCACTGAACAAAGCAGCATGAAAGCCCTAAGGTAGATGGTCTGAGCTCAAACATTCAATGGGGATTCAAAGTCCTCAGTCAATCTCTCATTTCTACCAGTCCTTGGGCTTTCGTGGAAGATGGGTGATGGCCATGGAAGCAAAGCCTACATCTTCTGCATACCCTCCCACTCCAATTGTAACTTACCATGACAATAGAAACTCAAGGGGAAAATTAGAATTGTACAAAATGTCAAAATGTGATAGGATTTTATATCAGTTATATATTACCAAAATAAAGCTGTACGGGGAGTTCCCACTGTGGCTTAGTGGGTTATGAACCCAACTAGTATCCATGAACATGTGGGTTTGATCCCTGGCCTCGCTCAGTGGATTAAAGATCAGGCATTGCTATGAGCTAGGGTGTAGGCCAGAGCTACAGCTCTGATTCGACTCCTAGCCTGGGAACTTCCATATGCCACAGGTTCGCCCCCCCCCCAAATGCTGTACAATAAATCACCCTACAACTTAGTGGCTTAAAATAACTACTACATATGAGTGCTCAGCATCCTGGGCCAGCTCAGCTCATCTCGCCTAGGCTCACCCACGCATCTGTGGTCAGCTGGTGGTTGGCTGGGGGCTGGGCTTCTATCAGACTGACTAGTTCCTAATATACACGCCTCTTATCCTCCAGCAGGCTAGCGCAGGCTACTGTGGATGTGCGCTCAATCTCTGAGTCCTAAGCTCAGAACTGAAACTCCATCATTTCGCTGCATCCTCTTGGTCAAAGGCTAACAGGCACCCAGCCTAGATTCCAGGGATGGGGAAACAGATTCTATTTCCTAATGGGAATCATTGTAAAGTCATGTTGCAAAGGGTGCAGATTCAAGGAGGGGTGATAAAGTGGGGCCACCTTTGCAATCTACGTACCACAAACTTGAAACATGGTGGTACATGAAATAAGAGATGGCAACTGTGAACAACATTTCATTGTTGAGACTCTTTGAAGACTGTAAATCATAGGATTTTCAAAATAAGAGTTCAGATACTCAAAATTTTAATCAACGACCTATGAAAAGACATCTACCACCACCACATCAGATCTTTCTCCTGTCACCCATCCAGAGGGTTTCCCTCCCCACAAGGTCTCCTGACCTCGGGGTTTTTCTAACAATTTTGGTAAAAGGTAGAAACATGACTTGGGCAATTATTCTTTACCTGAAAAACACCCTCTTTTAAGTGCAACTCCGAAAATTCGTATTTGTAATTATATACATACTATGATTGCAGCCATGGAAAGCGGTGTGTGTGAAAGGACAAAGATGGACCGAACATATGGAAAAGGAAAAATAATTATATTCAGATGATGAGGTGGTTGTGTTTTTCTCATTTTTCAAAATGGTCTGTAATGCTGGGGTTACACCATCTAACAATAAAAAAGGAGGAGATGTAAATAAGTTGAAAGCAAAGATTAATGAGCCTTTATCTTCAATAGTATACATATTGTGCAACAGCAAAAAACCCAGTATTGTCTTTTCATTTTCTAATCCTCGAGGCTGACAATGAAATATTCAAATGCCAGGAAACACAAAAGCAGATCAGAATTGTACTTGAGGAAGAGTTATGTGACTCCACCATCATTACTTAATTCATACAAAGTGCCTTAAATAAGTGGTTTTATCTTCGTCTTGTGTTTGTTTTTTTTTTTGTTGTTGTTTTTTAGTAGCATTCTAAGAAAATGTCTAATGATGGCAAACCAGCGGGGCCCATGTGCTGAAGCATATCTAACAATGCAATCACGGTAATTTGAAAAAATAACAAAGGAATAATCACGGTTATATATTCTCTGGGTGGTTTTGAATACGAATGCAAAAATGTGGGCAAATGTCACAATTAGTGTATCTGGAGCCAAAAAGAAAAACCTGGCTCAGTAGGAAACACTTTAACTTAGACCATCAAATAATCAAGTTAACTTAATGCAACAGCAAAGGAAACGCGTTGTCATATTTTGTTTTCCAGAGTTTAGCATAAAGCTTTTCATCTTAATCAAAAGCTCAGTAAAAGATTTCAGCACTGTCTGAATCAGAAAAGTCGTGTTTGCTCTTAAGACTATTTTGTAGCTTATGAGCGGTGCCGTAATGATTCCATCCTATTCTTAGATCCCTCCCCTGCCTCATCCTTCCCTACCAAGACCAGAAATAATCACAATAAGAACATTTTTATATCCATGCCATGCGGATTCTTTTCAAATTATTTTCGCATACATTTTCTCATTTAATACTCTCCCAACCCACTGGATTAAATACCACAGACCTCGTCATCCCCATTTCACGAATAAAGACACCGAGACACAAAGAAATGTAAGTAACTCGTTCAAGGACATGCAACGGGTAGGTGGCGGGACTGGTTGGGATCACCTTTACGAGAAGCAGGAAAGGAGGGCACTGGGAGATGATTATACACTTGTTAGAAATCAAAACTACAAAGGCAAAAAGAAGATCATGTAAAATGCCTGTAATTCCACTTATCAGAGAGAAACACGTGTAGCACCTTGGAGGCACTACTCCCGGATATAACCATCTTTGCTTCATAGTTCACTGAACTTCAACTGCACATCACTGAGCAGGTTGAAGCAGTAAGAACGGAACTTCTGCATTCTCCCCCACCAAGTCCCAGCCCCACATCTGTGCCCACAGGCTCTGTCTTCCCTGGTGCAAAGGATGAACCGTCCGTTCCTAATGCCGCTGCCTCCATACTGAACCCCCTCCAACTTCCTTTCACCTGCTTGAAGATTCGCTCTAATGCACTCTGCAATTAGCCTCCTCTTCCTCTTCTTCTTCTTTTGTTTCTTCTTATTCTTCTTCCTCCTCCTCCTCTTCCTCTCCCTCCTCCCCCTCTTCCTCTCCCTCTCCTTCTCCTTCTTCTTCTTTTGCTTCTTAGGGTCTCATTCTGGCATATGCATATTCCCAAGCTAAGGGTTGAATCGGAGCTGCAGCTGCCAGCCTACACCACAGCCAGAGCAACACCAGATCTGAGCTAAGTCTCTGACCAACATCACAGCTCATCAGCAACGACTCATCCTTAACCCACTGAGTGAGGCCAGGGATCGAGTCCGCATCCTCATGAATACTAATCAGATTCATTTCCACTGTGCCACAATAGGAACTCCTGCAATTCGTTCTTATCAATTGTTTCCCCCATGTCAGATCATGTCCATCAGTAAGCAAACATACTGCAAGCTCTCCCACCTGAAACAAAAAAACCAATGATGAACAAACCTGAGTTGCCCGCACAGCCCTCTTCCACTCCAGCCCCATTTCTCTGCTCCCCTCTATAGCACACCATCTTTAAAAAGTTACTTAGATTCTGCCTCCTGCTGTCTCTTGAACATATTCCAGGCAGGCTTGCACCCTTACCACTCCACTTAACTGCTCTTGCTGGGGCTAAGGCCCTCCCCACATCCAATCGAATGATCAGTCCTCAGGGCTCCTCTGAAACCTGCAGTAGCTTTTGTCACCACAGATGATGCTGTCCTTGAAACGCATTCTTCCCTTGGCTTCAAGGATACCAGCTTCTCTGGGTTTTACTCTTACCTTAATGGTCACATCTCACCTTAAGAAAAACAAGCTCTCCCTGACCTAACAATGGCTCATTTCCCAGCCTTTTCACTGTTTTGTTTTCCCCTTTACATATAAATCTTTTGCATTCCCCCGTCATTACAGATTTTCGCAAAAAGTGATTTTTAATGGCTGCATAATATTCCATTGTACAAAAACACTATGGTTTCACATCTTTCCCTGAGTTTTCTTTCTTTTTCTTTCTTCTTTCTTTCTTCCTTCCTTCACTTCCTTCACTCCTTTTCTCCCTTCCTTCTTTCTTTCCTCCTTTTCTTTTTTCTTTCTCTTCCTCTCTCTCTCTCCCTCTTTCTCTCTCTCTCTCCCTTCCTCCATCCTCCCTCCCTCCCACTCTTCTTTCCCTCCTTCTTTTTTTTTTTTTTTGCTGATAATGCCACAATAAATATCCTCATGCATAAGTCTGGTCATCTCCATTTCCTTTAAGAGTTGAAAAGTCAACAATAAGATTTTTTTCAGGCTCTTGCTACATTTTGAAAAATTGACGTTTAGAACTATCATACCAATTTATTCTGCCACTGGTATCCCTAGAGTCTTATAGCTTCAAGTTGACAAAATTGGGTCCATATTGCATCCATTTGCCTGAGTGGAGGAAGTAAGTGTGTGTGGCCCCCCTGTTGGGCCACCATTTGCTCAGTGCTCAGTGTACCTGAGACCCCCATGATAAAATCTCGTTGACATCTCTTGATTGGACCTTCCGTGTCTGGTAGAGTAGAAAGTGTGCAGGCTCAGAACCACTGTGAATGGGGGAAGGAATCCTAACTCTTTCACTTGTGAGCTGAGCCACCTTGGTCCAGGTGCTTCATCTGTCTTTCACGGGAGGTGGCCACTCCCCACCTTGCAGGGCCGAGGTAAGGTCTACATGAAATGATGGTGTGAAGCGCCCGGCCAGAAGCTTGTCCTTGATCAAGACTGGTCCCCATCCCCATCCCCACCCCACCAGATCCTTCTCTTCAGTATCCACCCCCAACAGTGCCTTCATCTCGCTTCTCACAAACTGTACCAACTTGTTCTCTGTTTAGGATTCTGAGTTTAAAGAAATGGCTTAGACCTCTTTGATTTGATGTCCAAAGTCTGATTAAAGATGAGTTTAAAGACTCAGGGAGGAGTTCCCGTCGTGGCGCAGTGGTTAACGAATCCGACTAGGAACCATGAGGTTGCAGGTTCGGTCCCTGCCCTTGCTCAGCGGGTTAACGATCCGGCGTTGCCGTGAGCTGTGGTGTAGGTTGCAGACGCGGCTCAGATCCCGCGTTGCTGTGGCTCTGGCATAGGCTAGTGGCTACAGCTCCGATTTGACCCCTAGCCTGGGAACCTCCATATGCCGCAGGAGCGGCCCTAGAAAAGGCAAAAAAAAAAAAAAAAAGACTCAGGGAGAGGAGTTCCTTCTGAGACATTTCCAGACCCCCCTCCAGGCTGGAGTTTACTGCATCAGCCCTCAGAGAATAACCAGGCTCTTTGGGCTAACAGCCTCGCAAATAAACTCTTCCTCCAGTTTAAAAAGAGCCTCCTTTGGAAGTTCCTGTTGTGGCTCAGCAGTAACAAGCCCAGCTAGTGTTCATGAGGACTCGGGTGTGATCCCTGGCCTTGCTCAGTGGGTTAAGGATCCAGTGTTGCCATGAGCTGTGGTGTAGGTCGCAGACTTGGCTCGGATCCTGCGTTGCTGTGGCTGTGGTGTCAGCCGATTCGACCCCTAGCCTGGGGACTTCCATATGCCATGGGTGCAGCCAGAAAAAGAAAAAAAAGTAAAAAAATAAAAAATAACTTCTTTTGGTGAAATGCCTGCTTGATGCTTTGAAGACGCATTGAACATCTACAAACAACAGTGGAACCAATGCTGAGATATTTTTAGCCATTTACATAACGGCCACCTGTGTTCCATTTCTCTCCATTTGCAATTGCTTAACGTACGCATTCAAAATGAACTTGTGACCAAATATCACTTGGGTTCATGAAGGGTTTTGGAGGGGTGGGGGTTGGAGGGAGGCAGATTTTTATTCAACACTCATTAGATTGTTCACTTGGTGAGGGTTTATTTAGCACTTGCTATGTGCCAAGTGCCGAGATCAGCACTGCAGATCAGTGGTGAATAAGACAAGCAGGGTCTTGTCCCCAAGGACCTTGTAGTCCACACCGGAGATGAACAACAGACAATAAACAGCACACAAGAATGCCACAGAAATCATTGCATGCAATAAAATCACTATAAGAACCAGAGAGCGGGAGGGCGGTGGGGGGGGGGGTTGGCTTGACTATTTCCAAGGCACCTCACCTAGGGAGGTGGGTGACGTTGAAACTAGACCCTAAACAATGACCAGTAAGAAAAAGAGTAAATTGTGAGAGAGGTACTTTCCTAAAATTATCAGAACCGGGAGTTCCCATTGTGGCGCAGCAGAAGCGAATCTGACTAGTAACCCACATTCCTGTGGGCGGTGACACCCACCTCCCCGGTCTCTCATCTCCACCATTTCTCTTCTCAGAGATTCCTAAAGGCAGGACGTTAGCTCCCCTGTAAGATTTTAATCTGTGACTAGAAGGCTGGGAGTCCCTGTCATGGCGCAGTGGTTAACGAATCTGACTAGGAACCGTGAGGTTGCGGGTTCCATCCCTGGCCTCGCTCAGTGGTTCAGGGATCCAGCATTGCCGTGAGTTGGGGTGTAGATCACAGATGTGGATCGAATCCTGCCTTGCTGCGGCTGTGGCATAGGGCAGCAGCAATAGCTCCTATTCACTCCTTAGCCTGGGAACTTCCCTATGCTGCAGGTGAGACCCTAAAAAGCAAAATACATACATACATACAGTTAAAGGGTCAGGACCCTGTATCTCTCCCACATGAATTTCGGGGACCTGACATTCCTCCATCAAGCAGCAGAGCCCAGACTTCTCCCTTAGTTCCTGGGCAGGTCTGTATGACTCTTGTAACCAATAGGGTGCGTCGGAAAAGACACTTTGTGACCTTGGGGGTGGGCCGTCAAAGACAGTGCAGCTCCCAATCAGCCTTCCCTCTTGGGAGCTGCCCTGGGAACCCAGCCACCTGGAGAGACACCCCCCCCCTCCCCGAGGAGAACAACTGAGCACCACCTACTCCCACCCCACCCCCCCAACACGCATACACACACCGTCCTGAGACCTGGCTGGGGTGACAGCAGCAGGTGGTGAGTCAGGCAAGGGAAATGCAAATGCAGAGAAGTGTGTGGGTTCAGCCGGTGGGAAGAGCCTGGCACCCCTCTTAACAGTTCTTGTTTTCTCTGAGCACAGTTAAAGCTACGTTATCAGCCCAGAGTGAGGGAGCTTGGGGGATGGGGAGGCCTGGCATCTGTGGAGTGAGAGAGAATAAGTGGATTAGAAAGACAATAAGAACTGTAAACCAGTTATAATGGAAAAAATAAAAATCATTATAAAATTTTTAAAAAAAGATTACTGGGCTGCATAGAGATTATTGAATATTATTGAAATGAACATATATAGAATGATATCAGGGAGTTCCGAGCGTGGCTCAGCAGTAACGAACCCTGACTAGTATCCATGAGGATATGGATTTGATCCCTGGCCTTGCTCAGTGGGTTAAGGATCCGGCATTGCCATGAGCTGTGGTGTAGGTCGCAGAACCGTCTCAGATCCCACGTTGCTGTGGCTGTGGTGTAGGCTGGCAGCTACAGCTCCAATTCAACCTTTAGCTGGGAATTTCCATATGCCTTGGGTGAGGCCCTAAAAAGCAAAAAAAAATATATATATATATATATAAAATAAAATGATATCAATCTAGGAGATTTTCTTCTGGATCTCTCCATAGTTTGGGAGCAGGCACAGAGAAGGTAACAGAAGGAAGAGACCATATTTACAAGAGAATAGCTTGAAAGCTATTCTGGGGAAAGCTGAATCAAGGGAACACAGGGGGATCTGATGGAGCAGGAGAGGGGTCCAGGGGCCCAGCTGGAGTCAAAGAACAGCTTCCACGCAGAGGGCCTTCAAAAGTCAGCAGAAGAATAGGGACAAGTGGGGTTTTCACGGGAGAATTTCAGGATGGGGTTAGAACGGCTGCATTATTCATTGGCCCATGTTTGCAGCCTCATTCCTTCTTTATCCATAAATTTCTGGTGATTCTAAAGGTTTTATGGTAGAAAACACGGTTTGGTAGGAATTCTCGTCATGGCACAGTGGAAATGAATGTGACTAGGAACCACGAGATTGCAGGTTCAATCCCTGGCCTCGCTCAGTGGGTTAAGGATTCTGTGTTGCCGTGAGCTGTGGTGTAGGTTGAAGATGCTGCTAAGATCCTGCATTTCTGTGGCTGTGGTGTAGGCCAGCAGCTATAGCTCTGATTTGACACCTATCCTGTGCCCCGGGTATACAGCCCTAAAAGGACAAAAGACCAAAAAAAAAAAGAAAGAAAGAAAACATTGTTTGGTAAAAAGAACTCTCCTGCATTAGACACACCTGGGAACAGGGCCCTGCTGCTGAACTTCCGTGTGACCCTGGGCAAGATTTTTTTACCCATTTTCAGCTTCCATTTCCTTTTCTCCGTATCAGTACTGAAACAAAGCTGTAAAAGAGTTCCCGTGTGGCTCAGCAGGTTAAGGATCCAGCATCGTTGCCGCTGTAGCTTTGGTTCCAGCTGTGGCACAGGTTTGATCCCAAGTCTGGCAACTTCACACGCTTTAGGTGTGGCCCAAAAAAAAAAGTTGTAGAAATAAAATAAAATGTTGGGAGTTCCCATTGTGGCTCAGCAGTATGCATGAGGACATGGGTTCAATCCCTGGCCTCACTCAGTGGGTTAAAGATCCCTCATTGCCATGAGCTGTGGTGTAGGTCACAGACATGACTCTGATCCCACATTGCTGTGGCTGTGGCGTAGGCCGGCAGCTACAGCTCCAGTTCGACCCCTAGCCTGGGAACTTCCATATGCTGCAGGTGTGGCCGTAAAAAGACAAAAGATTAAAAAATAAATAAATAAATGAAATGGATATATTGATGGATATTCAGATATCAATAAATCTTCAGATTTATTGAATATTGATACATATTCAGATATGTTGATGAATATTCAGATATTGATAAATCCTCAGATTTATTGAATATTGATACATATTCAGATATGTTGATGTATATTCGGATATCTGAAATACATATATAGTTATTTATCTGAATACAGGTATGCAGGTATTTATATTTATCTATAGATACATTTGTAGATAGGGACATATAAATTGACATCTGTGTATTAGAGGTATACCTATTAGATGCAGATATCTATCAATAGACATCAATTGATGCATCTGATAGATACATAAAGTTTTCAGCCCACAGCGCTTTCTCCACAAATACTAGCCCATCACACACACACACATGCACACACTCCTAATCACCCGCCTTTTTTCATACTTAAGAAAGTAAGAACCAGCTGATTTAAATTATAATCCCCCGCCTGAAGAATTGGTACTTTCAAACCCTGGGAAGGCTTCTCAGGCGGCTGGGAGACAGAAGCAGTAGTGTGAGGCTTTCCCAAGCACTTGCTTTGCATCAAGCAGATGCCCACAAACCTTTCATTCATCGAGGGCCTGAGCCCAGGCTGGGGCAGCAGAGCAGCCTGGAGATAACCAGGTCTTTCATGCACTTGGACACTGAATAGAATTTCTGGGTTCCCCACCCCCGGCCTGCGGCAAGTCTACTCTTTGCAGCAATAATACATTTTTTATTTTTTATTATCATTTTTTTAATAATACATTTTTAAATGTGGGTATCGATTCAGAAAATATATCCTCAGGTTTCATCAGTGGGTACCAAAATTAGCCTCATTGTCTCTATTGTTTAGAAATGAGGAGTTCCGGAGTTCCCGTCGTGGCGCAGTGGTTAACAAATCCAACTAGGAACCATGAGGTTGCGGGTTCAATCCCTGCCCTTGCTCAGTGGGTTAAGGATCTGGTGTAGCCATGAGCTGTGGTGTAGTTTGCAGACACGGCTCGGATCCCGCGTTGCTGTGGCTCTGGCGTAGGCCAGTGGCTACAGCTCCAATTCGACCCCTAGCCTGGGAACCTCCATATGCCATGGGGGCGGCCCAAAGAAATAGCAAAAAGACAAAAAAAAAAAAAGAAGAAGAAGAAGAGAAATGAGTTCCTGTTGTAGCTCAGTGGGTTAAGAATCTGACTAGTATCCATGAGGATGCAGGTTCAATCCCTGGCATTGCCCAGTGGGTTAAGGATCTGGCATTGCCATAAGCCATGGTGTAGGTTGCAGAATCGGCTCAGATCCCAAGTTGCTGTGGCTGTGGTGTAGGAGGGCAGCCGTAACTCTGATTTGACCCCTGGCCTAGGAAATTCCATATGCTGTGAGTGCGGCCCTAAAAAGCAAAAAGAAAAAAAAAAAAGAAAGAAAAGATAATACTGATGAGGCATCTGCACATGGCAGTTAGGATGCCCAATTTCGTCAGACAGATACCCCCATTTCAAATATTTTATCTCAGATCAAAGTTGAGGTTACCTTACTGGAGCAGATGGGGTGGGGATAGGGAGGAGGCCCAAACAGGTAGGCGGGATCACTATATGGTGACAAATGGAAACTAAACTTTTGGCGGTGAGCAGGGTATATAGAAGTAGAAATAGAATGCAGTACACATGAAATTCACATAATCTTATAAAGCAATGTTATAGCAATGAAAAGAAATCTAAACACACACACACACACACACATAGAGACACACAAATACTCTCCCCTCAGACTCCCTATTTCAAATATTCTGCGAGGCTATGCATCAGGCTGTGGTTGGGTTTGGGTCTTTGAAAACAGGGTCATCAGTTAAAGACAGAGGAGGAAAGTAGGACATCCTTTTCCTCTCCAACTTAAGAGAAAATTATTTATGACAAAAACAACATCCTCACAAGCAACATGCCCAGAAATGCTACTGAAAGAAAACCTTACCCCTGAACCAAACATACCAAGAAATCAAAATGTTTTCTTTTTTTAGAGGTGCCCTTCGCCATCCCTAATTTGTGACCGATTTGTGATCAAGCATTAAAAAAACAAAAACAAAACCCAGGCAATGCCAAGGCTGTGTGAGCACGCAGACCTACACTCTCCCACCCTCTCCTCCAGCTCTTCCGCCACATACACAGAAATAAACCATGAGATGCCGCCTCTTCCTCCCCAGCCCACCTGCAGGTGGTCCAATAACCACCTGCCTCCCCAAACTCTCAATCAATCAGTGTTTAAAAACATCACCTATCGTGTGCGCTCAGCGCTCTTCTGTACACAAAGGGGGAGGGGGTGGGTGGGGAGGGATGCAGGAAAGAAAAAGAGGGCCTGGTCCTAACTCTCCAGGGGCATTGCCATGGCAACGGAAGGGGGTGGCAGAGGGGGCAGAAAAGGGCATGGTTTCAACGAGAGGCCAGGGCCCAACTGGGTTCTTGCCCCGTTTCGTGGGTACAGGACGCAGCTGCCTTCTTTGTCCTTTGTGAATCAAGCCACCGATTGTCGTTTCTAGGGCAATTTCCCAAAAGTGTGTCATGAGAAAGAGGCAAGATGTGAATGTGCAGAGCAGAAGAGAAAAAAAAAAAAAAATTCCAGAGCCAGAGTTGTTGGGACATGAGGGTTCACGAAAAACAAACAGGTTTTCTTTCCGAGGGAGATCTTTGCCTCCTGAGAGGCAGCGGGAATCTCTGCAAGGGCACAGAGGCTGGCTGCCTTTCCCAAGCTTGCAGGGACCCTGAGGACAACATCTTGGGGAAGCCGCACCTAAGAAATTCACTCTGGGGAAGGCAGGGCAAGGCTAGTCACTCTCATGCCTACCGGAGACCAGCTACCAGATTCTCCAGGGATTTCTAGGTCAGAGGAAGCCATTCCCTCACCTGCCTTCCCGTGCCTGGAAAATAGCAGATCCCACTAAGATCCATGAGGACTCGGGTTCGATCCCTGGCCTCGCTCAGTGGGTTAAGGATCCGGCATTGCCATGAGCTGTGATGTAGTTTGCAGATTTGGCTCAGATCCCTCATTGCAGTGGCAGTGGTGTAGGACGCCAGCTGTGGCTCCGATTCGACCCCTAGCCTGGGAACTTCCATATGCCAAGGGTGGGGCCCTAAAAAGACCAAAAAGAAAAAGAAAAAGGAAAGAAAGAAAGAAGAAACAAACAAACAAACACTTGGGGGTGATGATATAGCACCTTTAGAAAAGGTCTAGGGAGTTCCCGTCGTGGCGCAGTGGTTAACGAACCCGACTAGGAGCCATGAGGTTGCAGTTTCGATCCCTGGCCTCGCTTTGTGGGTTAAGGATCCAGTGTTGCCGTGAGCTATTGTGTAGGTCGCAGATGCGGCTCGGATCCTGCGTTGCTGTGGCTGTGGTGTAGGCTGGCAGCTGTAGCTCCGATTTGACCCCTAGCCTGGGAACCTCCATATGCTGCAGGTGCGGCCCTAAAAAAGACCAAAAAAAGAAAAAAGAAAAAAAGAAAAGGCCCAGGGATCCCCACTTTAAGTACTGGAAGGGAAATAAGATGTTAGTCTGGAGTACACCTGTGCAGAGAGGCCCAGAGAAGATTGAGAAGGAAAAGGATCCAATAAGAGATGCCATTTATGAAGCATCTTCTCTGCATCCCAGCTACTATTGTAACCAAGACCAACAGCAGCCCCCAAATAGAAGGGTCCAGGGCCGCCTTTCTGAGAAGCTGTGGCGATCCCAGTCTTTGCCCCATTGTCATCTCTTTCCAAATACCCTCTTCACAGTGTTATGGGGGCCTGGGGAATGAGGTTACAGAGAGCTCTGTGGTTCAGCTTCTGGGTTACTGTTCCAGGTCCCTTCTCTCTCCTTCAAGCTTCTTCCTATAACTCTTCGGTCACTCCATTCTTCTACCCTCTAGTCTAACGGTCCCCAGCCTTGGCTGCAGGCTGGAATCAGCTAAAGTCTTAAAAAATTCCAGTGACCAAGGCTCGGCCCAGACAAATGAGGTCAGAATCTCGGGCAGAGGGTGGGGTGAGACACAGGCGTCAGTAAGTTTAACAGCTCCTCAGGGGATTCCCAGTTGCAATCAATGCTAAGACAGGCTGACAGAGTCCAAGAACAGAAGTCTATCTTTCAGCAAGCCTGTCTCTCAGGAAGCAGGTTCCTTTTCATCTGGAACCCAGCCCATTCTTTTTTTTGTCTTTTTGCCATTTCTTGGGCCGCTCCCATGGCATATGGAGGTTCCCAGGCTAGGGGTCCAATCGGAGCTGTAGCCACCGGCCTACACCTGAGCCACAGCAACTCAGGATCTGAGCTGCATCTGTGACCTACACCACAGCTCACTGCAATGCCGGATCCTTAACCCACTGAGCAAGGGCAGGGATTGAACCTGCAACATCATGGTTCCTAGTCGGATTCATTAAACACTGAGCCACAACAGGAACTCCCCAGCCCATTCTTTAATTGGAGCCCCAACTGTCCTCCCCAGGATACCCAAATCCTATCTTGCTGGTGTGTCTCAATTATGACCAAAGAATTTTCTGGAACATCATGTTCTCTGATTTGAGGATTCAGCTTCACTCCAGTTCCTCTGACATCCCTACAGCTCAGTACGTTAAGGAGCATAGTTAGGCAGGCAGTGCACAGTGCCTGCTGCTAAGAGCGATGCCTCTCAATGATCCTTGCCAATCCCCAAATCCTGTTGCTAACCCCAATTTCACCATCTTGGTGCCATTAACCCACATTCCTGCGGGCGGTGACACCCACCTCCCCGGTCTCTCATCTCCACCGTTTCTCTTCTCAGAGATTCCTAAAGGCAGGACGTTAGCTCCCCTGTAAGATTTTAATCTGTGACTAGAAGGCTGGGAGTCCCTGTCATGGCGCAGTGGTTAACGAATCTGACTGGGAACCATGAGTTGCGGGTTCGGTCCCTGCCCTTGCTCAGTGGGTTAACGATCCGGCGTTGCCGTGAGCTGTGGTGTAGGTTGCAGACACGGCTCGGATCCCGCGTTGCTGTGGCTCTGGCGTAGGCTAGTGGCTACAGCTCCGATTCAACCCCTAGCCTGGGAACCTCCATATGCCGCGGGAGCGGCCCTAGAAAAGGCAAAAAAAAAAAGTTTAGATGAAACTATTCTAAATAATTACATTATGGGAGTTCCCTGGTGGCCTAGGGTTTAAGGATCCAGCATTGTCACTACTGTGGCTCTGGTCTCTGCTATGACTGGGTTCAATCCCTCACCCAGGGAACCTCCACATGCTGTGGGTACAGCCAAAATAATAATAATAATTATTATTATTATTACATTATAAAATCTCAATATACATAGAAATTCAGTGGTCAATTTGGAATGAGAAGATGGTGAAAATAGCAAAAGTTGATCAGTATTTATCCAGCACTACTGAGAAACAGTATCCTGACCAGAAGAATACCTATACACTCTGTATGTCCAGCTATTATGGCTTACATGTCAATTCCTCAGAGTTACCCTGTGCCCACAGTGATACTCACAAGGCAACCTTCTGGTAGTAGACTGACTTTCCTTGCAGACTTTCCTACAGGGAGATCACATATAAACTAGCCAACAACTGATTCCAGGTCTGTTTGGAGATATTGAAAATCATAAAATAGCCTCCTGACCTATCAGGTGGTTTGATGGTTTGGGTCCGAGTTTCTAGTAAGCTGAGTAAACAGGTCAAGTCTCAGTAGCCTGATCACCTCTGAAAGAACGTGAGACTCTGGACCTCTCAGGAGTTCTGTCCTGAGCACTATCTTAACACAGGACTTGACACATACAGCACTTAATTTGTGTGGATCCCAGAGAGACCAGGTTCTCCTAATCCATGTATGTCTTCAAGAAAAGGAAATAGGTCTCATTGTTAGGTGTTAATAGTAGAACCCCAGACACTTCAGGATACATAAATGGAAATAATCCAAATGTCCTTCTGACAAATGGATAAATAAGAAATGGCAAATCAATACACTGTTAATACAATGTACTAATATACATAGTACAATAGATTATAATACACAGATTATACACCACTGTATATAAAATGGATAAACAACAATGATTTACTGTATAGCCCAGGGAACTATATTGATATTTTATAATAACCTATAATGGGAAATAATATATATATTATATATATATAAACAACTGAATCACTTTGTTGTACATCTGAAACTAACACAATATTGTAAATCAACTATACTTCAATTAAAAATATAAAATGGGGAGATCCCATCGTGGCTCAGTGGTTAACGAACCCGACTAGGAACCATGAGGTTTCAGGTTCGATCCCTGGCCTTGCTCAGTGGGTTAGGATCCAGTGTTGCTGTGACCTGTGGTGTAGGTCACAGATGTGGCTCGGATCCCATGTTGCTGTGGCTGTGGCATAGGCTGGTGGCTACAGCTCTGATTTGACCCCTAGCCTGGGAACCTCCATATGCCACAGGAGTGGCCCAAGAAATGGCAAAAAGACAAAAAGACAAATATATATATATATATATATATATATATATATATATATATATATAATGGCTCATTTGATCATAAAAAAGAAATAAAGATTTTTAAAATTTTATTGGTGTATAGTTGATTTACAATACTAAACAATACTAAACTAGTTGTATTAGTTTCAGGTATACAGAAAAAGAATAACATTCTGATATATGCTGCAACATGGATACATCTCAAAAACATAATAAGTGAAAGAAGCTAGTCACAAAAGACCATGTATTATATTATTTCATAAATATGAAATATCCAGAATGGAAATCTACAGATACAGAAAGCAAATTAGTGAGGAGTTCCCATTGTGGTGCAGTGGAAACGAATCTGATTACTATCCATGAGGAGGTGGGTTCGATCCCTGGCCTTGATCAGTGGGTTAAGAATCCAGCATTGCTGTGACCTGTGGTGTAGGTTGGCATCTGTGGCCCAATTCAACCCCTAGCCTGGAAACTTCCATATGCCACGGGTACGCGCCCCCCCCCAAAAAAATGAAGTCTAAGATGAAGAGATGATCAACAGTTCTTGTGGGTTTCCTCACTGGGATGGTTTTCTCCTAGTCACTGTTTTGCTTCCTGAAATTGCTCTCTAAGTGCAGAGAGAAAAATCCAAAGGATCATGAGGTTCAGAGTTCCCACAGATGTCCGTACAGCTGACCACTTGTACCTCAATTCATGATAGAAAAGGTCATTGGGAGCAGAGGAATCCTGATCCCTACCTCACGCCCTCTGTAGTTCCTATAATCCCAATAAGACAGATAGTTTACAATTGGAAGAAACCCAGAAAATTCCAGCTAAGATGATAATCTGGACTTTTAAATATCCACCCAATCTGCCTAAGATTTAGAATCATAGAATTTCAGACATGGAAGATCTCACAGAATTTTAAAACTTAATTTAAGCCCTTCATTGTACAGGCAATTTGACAAGCTCCTTTCCCACATAATATGGGATAGAAACTTTCTCTGTCATCTCATCCCCAAACCTGCCCACAGAGTGGGTGTTGCCCACCTTCTCCCAGGGTCCTTTGCTTCTTCTTGTCTCTTCTCCCCCCAAATCTTCTGCTCCTAGTTCAGAAAGTTTGAAATTGCCTTCCTGTATGGCAGAAAATTGAATTTGTCATAGCCTACATTCTCCTGGTTCTTTAGTTTACAGAGAAAAAAAATTATGCTCAGTGCTCCAAGCTCTGGTACTGAATATTTAAAGAAGGGCTTTTGGAATTTGGAAGAATATGTTATTTTTTCTCTCAAGGGCCTGGCTCTTGCAATTCAATGTGTGGTTTCCCAATTACTATTGCTGCAACAGGCACCAGGAGTCTATCTTGGCCATCAAATCTTCAACTTCAACTCCTCATTTTTCTGTGCTTTCTGTCTATAAAAACTGACCATCTCTGAGGGGAGCCTCTGGTTGAATTTTTGGAAATGTACCAAATGCATCCCCAAAAAAATGGACCCAAAAAAAGGCACACACAAAAAACAAACAAACAAATAACAAACCACATAGCATTATTTATACATCTAAAAACTATCCCAGGAGTTCTCTTGTGGCACAGTGGGTTAAGGATCTGGTGCTTTCACTGCGGCAGCTCAGGTTGCTGCTGTGGTGCAAGTTCAATCCCTGACCCAGGAACTTCCACATGTCTAAATAAATTAATTTAAATTAAATTAAAAAGTAGCCTACAACTCAAGCTGTCTATCCTAATGTTTTACGATTTGATGACTTTAACCTAACCAGCCCTTGGTCTTCAGTGCACTTTCCATGGCAGTAGATTGAGCTCCCCACAACCAATTCTTCAGTCTTCCCATAAATTCCTAGGTGGAAGCTCCTCCTCCGTTCTCCCTTTCCTTTCCTCTTCTCCATACAGAGGGGCAATGGTCTTCTAAAACCATCTCCCAGTGGGTTGCCAGTGGTAGAAAGAATGGTCACATGGCCCCAAAATCGTGTGTCACAGCCTAAAACAAGTATATAAATGCTTTGAAATTGCTTGTTTTTGTCTTGAAGATTCCTGCGTATGTTCAATTCTCCTCCAAAACGGACCACTATTTCCTTTAGCTATGACAAGTATGTTTTAAATGACATATCAAAAGCACTTAGCTTATTCTCTTAATCGCTGAATAAAATTAATCCTCCAGTATAAAGCACTACTTTGATCCTTTGACTTTCTAATAGACGCTAACACATTGCTGAGGGCCTCTAGTGATGGGCACTAAATTTTTGAAAATGGGTAGATGCTTTGCCAATACTAAATCTGGGGTGCTACCAGGTGTTTCAAGCCACTGATCGTATCAGGGAGTAAAGACAATATTTGTGAAATAAATTATTTGGAAGAGAATATTAAAAAATTAGCCACTTTGAGCAGGGTTTAAGACCTACTCAGAAAATAATGAGTAAAAATTGTTTTGCTCATTGTTCAGAAACAATACCAGCTTTGCAGCATTTACGGTAGGCATATGTAATATTTGCATCTTTGTAGTATACAAAGGAATACCATTTGGGAAATGGTAAACTACTGTATTAACCTTTGATGGTCTTCAGTTCTAAGTCATTCTAGAACATTCAGGGCAGGAATCATTTCATGCCTAGAGGTTTCAGGTCATAGATTTCCTTCTTGTAGAGCAGACAGTCTTTTTCACGTGGCAGTGGGGCCACAGGACTGGCTGTCCTAGGGGAGGAAAATCCTGACCCTTCCAATTGGAAGAATTGTGGGGAGGAAAAGGGAAGAAGAGGCTGAGAAGGAAGGAAGGTAAAAGGAGCTTCCCCTCCCCACCTCGGAGCCCTGCCCCAAAGCAGGGGTCTCATGTTTGTTTGCTATGCTGGATAACAAAGTACCACAAATATGGTGGCTTCAAACAAATCTAATTTATTGCCTTAGTTTCCGTGCGTCAAAAGCCCAGCATGTTTTAGCTGGTTCTCAGCTCAGGGTCTCACAAGGCAGAAGTCAAGCTTGGCTGGCTCTATTTCTTTTTTTTTTTTTTAATATAATTTTTTTATTTTCCCACTGTACAGCAAGGGGGTCAGGTTATCCTTACATGTATGTATACATTACAATTACATTTTTTCCCCCACCCTTTCTTCTGTTGCAACATGAGTATCTAGACAAAGTTCTCAATGCTACTCAGCAGGATCTCCTTGTAAATCTATTCTAAGTTGTGTCTCATAACCCCAAGCTCCCGATCCCTCCCACTCCCTCCCCCTCCCATCAGGCAGCCACAAGTCTCTTCTCCAAGTCCATGATTTTCTTTTCTAAAGAGATGTTCATTTGTGCTGGATATTAGATTCCAGTTATAAGTGATATCATATGGTATTTGTCTTTGTCTTTCTGGCTCATTTCACTCAGTATGAGATTCTCTAGTTCCATCCATGTTGCTGCAAATGGCATTATGTCGTTCTTTTTTATGGCTGAGTAGTATTCCATTGTGTATATATACCACATCTTCCGAATCCAATCATCTGTCGATGGACATTTGGGTTGTTTCCATGTCTTGGCTATTGTGAAGAGTGCTGCAATGAACATGCGGGTGCACGTGTCTCTTTTAAGTAGAGTTTTGTCTGGATATATGCCCAAGAGTGGGATTGTGGGGTCATATGGAAGTTCTATGGATAGATTTCTAAGGTATCTCCAAACTGTTCTCCACAGTGGCTGTACCAGTTTACATTCCCACCAACAGTGCAGGAGGGTTCCCTTTTCTCCACATCCCCTCCAGCACTTGTTATATGTGGATTTATTAATGATGGCCATTCTGACTGGTGTGAGGTGATATGGTAGTTTTGATTTGCATTTCTCTTATAATCAGCGATGTTGAGCATTTTTTCATGTGTTTGGCTGGCTCTATTTCTACTTGGAGGATCGACTCTGGAAAGATCTGCTTCAAAGCTCATTCCAGAATTCCTTTCATTCTTTTCCTTGCAATTGCAGGATGAGGTCCCGAGGTCCTGCTGTGCTGCTAGGTCCCCCAGGATAACTCTCAGCAACTAAAGGCTGCCCTCATCTCCTTGCCAAGTGTCTCGCACTTCCAATCTCTCTGACTCTGCTGTCTCCAACCTCCAGATCTGCTTAAAGGGCTCATGCGAGTAGATCTGGTCCACTTGGCTAATCTCCCTCCCTTAAGGTCAATGGATCTGCGAAATCCCTTCACAGCAGCACCTAGATTAGTGTTTTATTGAATCCTAGGAGCAGGTGTGAGTACACCAAAGGCTGGGGACCCCTGGGTCATCTAAGAGTCCTGCCTATGCCCAGGCAGTCCTAAACCCCCACATATGAATGAGGAAGCCTGAAGACATCTGGACTGGTGCAAGCTTCCCCTGGCACCCTGCAGGAAGGTTCCAAGCCTCTGGGAAAAGCCCACACCTGATGCTGTCACTTCTAATCTAACAAGGGCAGTGATGGGTGTTGTGGAAAAGGCCACTATTCAAATGAGCCTGAGGCAGCCCTTCCGGTTCCCAAGTTCTCCCCATGGTGAGCAGGTGATTGGAAGTACCCAAGCTTAGAGAGTCTGCAGGGGCATTGAGGGCTGGAGACCCAGCCTGAAGGCAAAGCTAGGGGAGTGGAATCAATGGAGACTTGGAGATCAAAGAACCCAAACAAGAACCGGAGCAGGGACCCTAACAGTCTCCAAAGCTGCCAGGTCCTGCCTCCTGCAAGACAGCCAGACGGGACCCAGAGATGCCCACAGGGGTTCTCTTTACTGTTCTCAGCCCAGTGAACCACCTTCCCCATTCACCAGCATCCTCGTGGAAAGAGAGGGGAGCAGGGGGATTGGAAAGCCTGAGCAAGGGTCCCAAAGAGACTGAATCCTGGTTTCCTGGCACTAACGGGATTCCCAGACGTAGGACTTTGAGTTTTAAAAGTGGGAAAATCCTGGTGAACCAGACAGTTGGCACCTGAGTCAGAAGAGATGGTCTAAATGATTAAATTGAGCTAAGATATAAACTCCGCTGCAGCAAATTGTGTCACACACACACACACACACACACACGAGTGTGTACGTGCACACACACTCACTACCCACCTCAGAAAGATCACGTAAGTATAGAGAAATAACCAGCGGCATTTTCTTTGCTCACGTATCTTGCAGTGCTAGTCAGTTTCCACTCCTGTGTTACCATTTTCCTAAGTATTTTCACCCATATTCTCTTACTTCATCCTTGCAGTAGCCCTGTAATACAGACAGAAAGACACCACGGGGACCTCACAGGAAGGTAAGGCTAAAGGACATGGCTGAAAGCACATGGACAGTGACCACAGGGCAGGGCCAGCGCTGGAGCCAGATCTTCTGATTCCCCCTTTTCGGCACATGATGTATCTTCAGAATCTTGGAATTTTCCACCTATGCTTACCTCTTCCAGCGACTTGTTTAATTTTGTTAATACATTAAATCATGCATATTCATGAATGTTAATTACTATTCATTGAGTGTCCATTCACTGTATGGCCATGATAGGACCACAGGCGGCCATGGTCACGGCTGAACAGCAGCCGCCTGCTGTGGGCCTCACCTGCCTTCCTTTTCGTGGATGACAATAGGAAAGCCAGAACAAAGAGCAGGTCCAGCTGAGCGCTAGCTCTGTGTGATGCTTCCCCCTTGTGGCCAACTTGCTGCTTTGGACAGGAAGAGAAGAATTCTCCAAAGGTCTTCCATGCTTAGGGATTACCTACGAAGTCACTCAGGTAGGGCGTGAGGGGCTAGGTGGGGCTCCCTCAGCCCCCTGCCCCAAGATTTCACATGAAATTCCTGTCTTTTGGATAGGGAGATGGAGAGATCTGGGTGTCCAAAGATTAAGACCCAGGAAATGAAGTCTCTGACCTCCAAATTCCAGCCAGGGACTTTCTTGTTGTTCCTGGGCTGATTTTCTAAGATACAGCAGCGCTTGGCTGCCAGCAGAGGCTCCTTACATCTCGAGGATGTCAGTAGGTTGTAAGCAACAGCTGATGTCCAAGAATGGTTGGTGTGGAGGAGAATTAGTGGGTGGTTAACCACCCCACGATCTTCATCAGAGCTGCCCTCAAACCCTCCTTGGTGTTATTCTTTCATTATGTATGTATATATTCCTTCAATTTCAAATACACTCAAATAAAAGCACCTTTAGATACTGCAATTTTTGTGTGTGTAAAGAGAGCTTTAAGGCCAGTCCCCTAGGACCTCCTGCCAGCTCCCTCACCATCTCTAAGCCCCTCTTGTTCATCATCCTGGGGCCGCCACAATCTCACTTACCCATGGTGACCCAGTTCAGGAGCCTAGGGGATGGTGAATAGAGGGGCATGCAGAGCTTGGTATATGGAGCTTTGTTCTACAGAGGTTCCAATAAGAGCAGAACCAGCCTAAGGTGGCAGAGAGAGTCTGAGGGTAGAAAAATGGGCAGGAAAATGGTGGAGGAGAGACAGGCATTAACTGCAAAGTCCTCAGTTATTTTTATGAAATCAGAAGTTATGAGAAGACAGCGCCATGGTAACGCATGGGTTAAAAAAGGTTTCAACTGAACTTGTCTTAAACTTTTGTCAGCCCCAGTAAGGTTCAGGAAGGGGATGAGAGGAGGGTTGAAGCTGAGATAGCACAGATTCCCATTTAAGTCCTTGATCAAAAACTCCTTTTCCTTTCTTCTCCTTGGCGCTCCAAGACAAAGTTGGATCCCTCTTTTATCTACGCTTGTAATGCCCTCTCTTTTATTTGCAGCCCTGATCTTATGAAGTAACTATTGGTTAACTATTGGTTATGCTATAAGTTATAAGTAACTACTTGTAACTTATTTCACAAGTCTTTCTCCACCACTGAACTATAGATGAGGATGGAGAGATAGACAAATACTTTTGAGTTAATGAATAAATGAATGAAGGATTGTATCATCAAATGCAAGTGTGCTAAGTGCCCGGGGAATACAGAAAGGAACTGGACACCAGGGCCCTGTCTTCAAGGAACTTACCATTGAGCAGTTAGTTAGAAAAGTGTGGTTCGCAGCCTCATCGACTCAGATCTGGCCTTGCTGTGGCTCTGGCGTAAGCTGGCAGCAACAGCTCCAATTAGACCCCTAGCCTGGGAACCTCCATATGCCAAAGGTGCGGCCCTAAAAAGACAAAAGACCAAAAAAAAGAAAAGAAAGAAAGTGGATGAAGCCTTCAAAAGATAAGCATGGTGAGCTGGAGGAGTCAACAGCAATCTGGCACAGTTTGGGCGCACATGGATCTGAGACCTCAAATAACACATGGCAACTCACTCAATGAAGAGGTAGAGACCCAAGAAGCGAGCATTCCTGGCAGCAAGAACTGTGCATGTTGAGACATCAGAGAGAGAAAGAACTTAGCTCATTAGCGAGACCATCCTGGCTGGCCAGAGTGAAGGGAGAGTGATGCAAAGTGATTTGGGCAGGGGTAGGACCACTCAGGGCCATTTAGTCCCTGTTATTGACTTAGACTTCTCCCTAAGGACAACGCAAAGCCATTGATTGGCAGGAAGCTATGGAGGGAAATAATTGGGCTTGTGGGTTTTTTAAATAATAGTTTATCTGGCTGCTGTGTAGAGCATGGATTGGAGGGAAGGAAGAATGGCCCAGGCTAGAGCCTTGGTGGCTGTCTGGGTGAGAGGTGATGCAGGCTTGACCTTGACAGTGGTGGTGGAGATAGAGTTGGGGGGGGGGTGTTCAGGAGTAACTTAGGAAGCAGGACTTGGAGAGCATAGGGAATCAGGAGAAGGAGTCGAGTTGACCTCCAGGGCTGGGGCATGAGCAGCCGACCTGTGGGCACTGGAGGAAGAGCAGGTTTCCAGGCTCATTTGGGGGCCTCTTGAATTTGAGGGGTCTGTGTGTCCTCCAGAAGGAGATATCAAGTTGGTGATTGGCTATGTGGGTCTGGGGCCCAGGAGAAAGAACAGCACTGGAAATAGAGACCATACTGACAACATGTGAAGCTAGGTGAGTTCAAGACAGGAGAGGCGGAGGGGCTGTACCTAACAGCTACTGAATAGATAGGCATTCGGCAACTGTATTAAGACAATACAGTAACTCTCTGTGTGTAACTCCTCTTGCATTTTGTTTTCTAGTCTCTGTACTTTCCTGGGCATCAGACGATTGAATTCTTACATGTGGTAGAGGCTGCTTGCTGCCCACCCCATAGCCATTCTCCCCAGATAACAGCATAACTCTATGCTGTCAAGAGTCTCCATGTTTCCAGCTAGAAAACTACATTTCCCAGCATCCTGTGCAGATAGGAACTGTAAATGGGATACAAATGGAATTTGGGGTATAGGACTCCCAAGGGAGCTGACTCAGCAAGGAGGCATGTACATTTTGCTCTTCTACCATCCTTTACTTTCTCTCTGGAACTTGGGTCTGATGGCTGGGGCTCCAGCGGCCATCTTAGACCAGGAGGTAATTTCAAAGATAGAAGCTGCACACAGAGAGTGGAGCAATGGACAGGAAGATAGTTTCTGGGTCTCTGGTGACTGTGGGGCTGCTCTACCAGCCTAGGTGACTTCCAGGCTGGTTTGATGTGCAAATGAACCTCTAGGGAGTTCCTGTTGTGGCTCAGTGGTTAACGACCCTGACTAGTATCCATGAGGATGCAGGTTCCATCCTGGCCTCACTCAGTGGGTTAAGGATCTGCCGTTGCCATGAGCTGTGGTGTAGGTTGCAGACGTGGCTCAGATCCCGTGTTGCTGTGGCTGTGGCACAGGCCAGCAGCTATAGCTCCTATTCAACACCTAGCCTGGGAACCTCCATATGCTATGGGTTCAGCCCTAAAAAAAAAAAAAAAAAAAAAAAAAAAAAGGCAAAAGAAAGAAAAAAGAAAATGAGCCTCTATACTGTACAAGCTACTACTATTTGGATTTTGTGATTCATGCAGTCAAACGCAATCTAACTGATAGATGGTTCTTACGGTATTCAGACAAGACAGTGAACTCCAGAAGGAGCCTGTGTAGGAATGCACAGGAAAGAATAAATCAGGCTAGGCTGGTGCATGAAGGGACAAAATGTTCTTTCATATATCACCAGGGGAAATGTCCATGTTTCCTGCAACGACTTGAACTGGCAGGGCAACGACCAAATCAGATCATCCTGAATACTTCCCCCTGGGAGTCTACTAGTAATTGAGCAGCTTTGCATCACAAGGGAAGGTTCATTCTACATCCAGAAAAGAAATGCAAAAAGAGTGCTCATTGTGATTAAGACCTAACAACTATAAGTGACTCAGGGCAACATTCAGGATATTTCAGACCATTTGGAAAGTGCAAGTGTTTCCGCTGCTTGGGGGTCCACTCAAACAAAGTTCCCTCACAACATTTCCAGAAAAGAATTTTTGAAAATATGTATATCGACCTCCTTTATTCTCAGTTGCCTTTGGTCCACTAATTCTTCTAGAACTCTGTCTGCAGGCTGCTTGGCCAAGGATGTGAGTGAGGGCTGAAAGCCAGTCTGAGCTTAGCTCCAAAAGTCTACCATGGGCTCAGGCCAGGTCACCCCAGAAGCAGTGGAACTTTTCATCTTTTGTCTATAAGAGGCTACCTTTAGCAATTGACCCAAAGATGCTTGCTGTGCCAGCTGGTTCCCTGGTGGATACGTAAGCCAACCTTATTCCTGTCCTCTGAAACCCGCATGGGTTTAATTAATTATTTTTATTGTCTTTTTTATTTTAGGGTGCAGCATATGGAAGTTCCCAGGCTAAGGGTCGAATCGGAGCTGGAACCACTGGCCTACACCACAGCCACAGCAACACTGGATATGAGCCGCATCTGCAACCTATACCACAGCTGGTGGCAAGGACAGATCCTCAGCCCACTGAGGGAGGCCAGGGATTGAACCTGCATCCTCATGGATATTAGTCGGGTTCCTTACCACTGAATCAAAACAGGGTACCCAACCACATGGGTTTAGACTTCATTCAAGAAGCTGAGGAATAGGAAAGCTTATTCAGAATCCCTCCACACAGCAGAGAAGACAGATAAAGCTCTTTGAGGGGTTGATGTAAAGAAAATAACTACAAGCAGACAAATGTGGGTAATTCACAGCAGAGCTGTATACACTAAGTAAGTGTCACCCCAAATGGAAGAAAACATCTTACTTCTACCAAACCTAAGGAAATGAGGTTGCGGCCAAAAGGGGAACTTTTACAGAAGTTTCTTTAGAACTTCTGTTGCTCTCTAGCAACCCCTTGTGGTACTTGAAACAATCTGCAGTCCAGAGCCTCTCTTCCAGGCTGGGTTCTTAGTGCCAAGAGATTTGAACTCCAAGAAACAGATACCTTGAATGCATTATAGGCACAAGAATCTTCTAGACCTTGTAAGAAAAAGTTAACAGTGACCAAAATAAAGCTAACAGTGTGTCCATTTCCTGAGCACCAGTGAAACTCAATTCTTTAAGAGAACCAATATGGTTAAGAATTTCACTTCATTTCTTTCTCTCTCTTCCTCTCTCTCTCTTTCCCTTTATCTATTTATCTATCTATCTATCTATATATCTATCCATCTATCTTCATTCTCCAAATATTTATTAAGATGCTATTATGTTGGACTTCCCATGTGGCTCACAACAAGATGCTATTATACACAAGCCCAAGGATAGTGGCTCAGCTCAGTAGATGGACACAATAAAAATAATAAAATTAAAGTAAAAATTTAAAAATTACTTTTAAAAATAAAATAGATGTTTTGTAGGACAGACAGCTAGGAGATGAGCAAAAGTCAATGCATGAAAACGGTTTTATATTCTGCTGAGAAATGTCAAGGAGTTAGGGAGGCTTGTAGGATGGAAGCAAGGAAGTAGAGACAAATGCGTCATTTACAAAAGCTCATTCTGGAAATGGGATGAAGCTGGGTTGGATGTGGGTATAGGATTATGAGACTGAGAATTCAAGACAGCCTGACCCAAGGCAAGAGTAGAAGGCATAAAGAAAGAAGAGGACAAATTGAAGAGATAGTGGGAGTAGAATTGAAGGCTATAGTAGATGAGTCAGGTTTCTAACTAAAGCAGCTAAGTGGTCAATGGTGTCAATAACTAATGTTGCAAATTAGGAGGTTTGGAGTGAGGTAAGGGATTTGGAGACTGGAAGAGGGAGACCATGGTGAGGCATTTAAGTGGTTTCACGGAAAGAGCTTGAGCTCCAGAGTCAGGTTCCTGCCCTGATGCCATTTCATTCTAACTGTGTTTTCTTGGACTGTGTTTTTCTATTTGGCATTCATTCATCACAGGGCCAAACTAATGACCAAAGATGGCTACATCTCCCCTGCAATCCAGCTTCCTCAGGTGTACAAAAATCACCTTACAAACTCTCCAGCCAATTTCAAGCCCATATCCCCAACCACCTCCTTTGTCTCACTCACACACACCAGGTTGGTATTTCCTCTGTCATAAAGCAGCTGAGGGCCAGGCATCTCAGGATGGCCTCTAAACCCCCAAGCTTGCTGGAGTTATTCAAACTAGCCAATCCCAAACTATTTAACCCACCCTGCCTTGCCTTTCTGGTAGAAACCCCAATAAGGTTGTACCTAGACATTTCCCATTTCTTTATGCCTCCTGATCTTCTCTGATACTTTCCCACGTGGCCCTACATGGCATGGTGTGCGTGCTCTCTCCAATAAGGAAATGCAAGTAATAAAAATCTCCTTTGGAGTTCCCATTGTGGCTCAGAGGTAACAAACTTGACTAGTATCCATGAGGATGTGGGTTCGATCCCTGGCCTTGCTCAGTGGGTTAAGAATCCCACATTGCTGTGGCTGTGGCATAGGCTGGAAGCTGCATTTCCTATTCAACACCTAGCCTTGGAACTTCCATATGCAGCAGGTGAGGGCTTTAAAAGGCAAAAATAAAATAAAATAAATAAAAATCTCCTTTCTTTCCACGCCCACAACATGTGGAAATTCCTGGGCCAGGGACTGAACCTGGGCCATAGCAAGGACAATGCCAAATCCCTAACTTGCTATGCCACAAGGATACTCCAAAATTCTCCTTTCAGTGACACTAACCTCTCTGTCCTCTTTATAAATTAACACCTGGTCACGAATCACAGCTCTTCCTTTGTAATTCCAGACCTCGCTACATTCTTTGAATTTTCTTTTGCTCATATAAAATAAATAATGGTGGGAGTTCCCACTCTGGCTCAGTGGTAGTGAATCTGACTAGTATTCATGAACGCAGGTTCCATCCCTGGCCGCACTCATTGGTTAAGGATCCAGTGTTGCTGTGGCTGTGGTGTAGACTGGCAGCTGCAGCTCCAATTCAGCCCCTAGCCTGGGAACATCTATATGCCATGGTTGCAGCTCTGAAAAAAAAAAAAAGTAAGCAAAACATTTGAAAAAATAAAATAAAATAAATAATGTTGACCCTTGAATAACATGTGTTTGATCAAGAGTCTACTTATATGCAGATTTTTTTTCCAGTAGTAAATACTACAGCACTACATGATCTGAAGTTGATTGAACATATGGGTTGGTACAGCATATATAGAGGAAGCTGATATAAGGAGGGTCAACTATAAGTTATGTGTGGACTTTTAACTTCATGGAAGGTTGGCAGACCAAAGCTTTGTGTTATTCAAGGGTCAACTGTATGAGAAAAAGAAGTGTAAGTTCATCAGATTATCATTAGGCTTATTTAAGATACTTGATAGCAGTCTTTGCACATTAAAGTATATTCATTATAATTATTAGCCCTAAAGACTCTGATCTGCTAGTGGCTTTCCCCAGCACAATCAACTTCTGATTTTTTTTCTGAAAATGTATTTGATTGATGAATTGTGTTCATCCTTTGTAGACTCAGGGTTTCTTACCATAATCGGAGTCATGAAGAATTTCCATTGTAGTGTCATTAACATAGAGGAGCTCTATTAAGTGGCCATAATTGTGTTCATCCTGTGTAAAGACACAGGGTTTCTTACCATAACCCATAATCTGACCAAAGCAGTAGACACAGAGCTATAAGGAGCTAGATTGGTTGGTCTTTCCTAAGCCAATATCATATACACAACTCTGCATTTAAAAAGAAAAATCAGGAGTTCCCGTCTTGGCGCAGTGGTTAACGAATCCGACTAGGAACCATGAGGTTGCGGGTTCGGTCCCTGCCCTTGCTCAGTGGGTTAACGATCCGGCATTGCCGTGAGCTGTGGTGTAGGTTGCAGACGTGGCTCGGATCCTGCGTTGCTGTGGCTCTGGTGTAGGCCGGTGGCTACAGCTCCGATTCAACCCCTAGCCTGGGAATCTCCATATGCCTCGGGAGCGGCCCAAGAAATAGCAACAACAACAACAACAGACAAAAAGACAAAAAAGACAAAAGACAAAAAAAAAAATAAATAAATAAAAAGAAAAATCAGGGAGTAAAAGACTCCCCTAATGTATTTTTAAAAAAATGGGATTTATCATCATTCTAGTGAGAATTTTTCAGGAATCCAACTAAAAAGAACTTGACACTTAAAGCCTTTATTTAAACCCAATAGCTAATTTATAAAAACTTTCCCACCAGATTCTTAATTACCACTGTGATAAACATATAATGATTTGGCAACAGAAATGGAATAAATGATATTTGGGGGAAAAGGTAAGAATCTACTGTGGGGAGAGAGGGAAGTCAGAGGAAAATGCCCCTTTCCAGCAGCAAATGATATTATTGTTATTCAAAAAAAAAAAGGAGTTTCCACAGAGGGCTCTCCATAGTTCCAAGATAACTAATTTGGAAAGGCTTGTTCAAGACCAGAGACTATCAGAATCAAGATGGTGATAATGGCTTTTTTTGTTTTTTGTGTGTGTCTTTTTCGGGCCACACACCTGCAGCATATGGAGACTCTCAGGCTAGAGGTCAAATCAGAGTTTCAGCTGTCAGCCTACACTGCAGCCACAGCAATGTGGGATCTGAGCTGCATCTGTGACCTATACCACAGCTCAGGGCAACGCTGGATCCTTAACCCACCGAGTGAGGCCAGAGATGGAAATTGCACCATGAATACTAGTCAGATTCATTACCACTAAGCCACAAGGGGAGCTCCTCAAGACGGTGATACTATTTAAAGGAATCCAGAATGAAGACATTCTAGATTTCCTGGAGTATTTAATGCCAACTCCAATTGATTCAAAATGAGAACAGATTACAGTAGGACCGTGACAGAGGGTGAGAAAATTGCGATGCCAGAGTAGCAACATAAACGTTGCAACTTGGAATTTCCAGCTCCATGAGGGCCCTCTGGTCCCCACCCTACAAGGATAAAGAATTTCCATTGTAGTGTCGTTAACATAGAGGAGCTCTATCAAGTGGCCAGCCCTCAGCTGGAGCATAATCATAAGGCCGACTCTTGTGTGCTGTACTCCAGGCTGAAGCATGCCTCTATGGATGGACTGGGTTCTTTGCCAAGTAGCCCCCATCAAAACCTAACCAGAGTCTTGAGTTTGAAGAGGAATTGAGACTAAACAATGTTTGCTTATTCATACCAGAAGTGGAACAAATTCTCAATCTTAGTGAGGTAGAAGTCAGTGTTTCTGAGAAAGTCACCTCAAGTTCTGCAAATACACAAGTGTATTTCTTATGAAAATAGCCACCTCCCAAGACCACCCACGTACTTAATGGCAATAATGCTCAGGATGAGAAATTCTTCTGCCCTCTGGCTCTTCTTGCTCTTGCTTCACTCCAGGCTTGGACAGGTCATCAGCCAAACTCTGGGTTTGATTTAAAATAGGAATTTGATTGGTTGTGATGATTGCTGTTCAGCTATAAATATAACAAAATTCATTGAGTAATAAAAAATTTTTTAATTAAAATAAATTTTTAAAAATAAAATAAAATAGGAATTTAATCCTTCCCATACATCAAAAATGTATGTTATGGTGGCAAGTGGCATTCAAGGGAGGATTTGAGTTTTCTGGATTCAAGATAAGCTCTATTTAAAGTCTTTCAATACTTTTCACATGTGTCCCTGCTAAAAACCTCCCATACATTCACTATCATGTGTGTCCCTTTTTTCTCACCAGATGGGAGCCTAGCCATTATGTCAGAGATATTTTGGATTGACGCCCATGAGCAGGAGATTTGAGTTACCATCGCATTTGACTTCTACAGTTGCCAAACACTTGAGTGTTGCTTTCTCAATTTGTCTGTTGCCCTATAGCCTCCTGTAACCCCTTCCTCTGTGGATGGGGGATATTTAATAAACATTCCAGACCAGGCACAGTTCTAGGCACCAGGGATATGGCAGTGAGGAAAACAGATACAAATCTTGCCATCAGGTATCTTACTTTGTAGCAGAGGACAATGAGCTTGGGGATAAACTATACAGTGAGTTAGAATGTTACAAGTTGGAGTCAGGGGAGGGAGAGAAAGAAGAGCAGGGTAAGTGGGATAGGAAGTGCTAAGGGCAGAGCCACCATGGCTGGGGTGTGGATGGTACCAATGTCGACATTAAATAGGACAGTCAGGGTCAGCCTCGTGGAAATGAAGTTGAACAAACACATGAAGTGAGGAAATTATCCAACCATAGCTAGGAGAAGAGCATTCCCGGCAAAAGGAACAACCAGTCCAAAGACCGTAACACGGGCGTCTCCTTCTTGTGTTCTGGAAACAGCAATGAGCCCAATGGGGTTGGAAGGGAGTAAGCAAATGAGAGAATGGAACAAGCTGGAAAGGTGGCTGAGGCCAGACCTTGAAGGGCTTTGACAGCTATTTTTAAAACTTTATGTTTTACTCTGAGTAAAATGGGGAGTCATGGCAGGATTTTGAGCCAAGGAGGGACAAGGATCCTACTTCATGTTAAAAGGAGGTGCCAGCATATGGATGCTATTTGAAGCCATGAGGATAGATGAGACCAAGAAAATAAAGTTCAAAGACTTAGCCCTAGGACACTCCAACATAAATAGAGACCAGGAAAAGAGAAGGCTCAGCCAAGAGGCTGAGAAAAAGCAACCTATAGTGCAGGAGGAAAACCCAAAGAGGTTGAGGTCTTGGAAGCCCAGTGAAGAAAATACGTTAAAAATTGAAATGACAGGACGTTCCCTTCACGGTTCAGTGGTTAACAATACCCACTAGGATCCATGAGGATGCGGGTTCGATCCATGGCCTCACTCAGTGGGTTAAGGGCCCACCATAGCCATGAGCTGTGGTGTAGGTCACAGACACAGCTCGGATCTTGCGTTGCTGTGGCTGTGGTGTAGGCTGGCAGCTACAGCTCCGATGTTTGCTTTTTAGGACCACAACCGCAGCATACAGAAGTTCCCAGGCTAGGGGTCAGTTGGAGTTACAGCTGCCAGCCTACACCACAGCCACAGCAACGCCAGATCCTCAATCCACTAAGTGAGGCCAGGGATTGAACCCACATCTTCAGAGGGGTCCTTAACCCCTTGAGCCACAATGGGAGTTCCCCTCACAATCAGCCTAGATAGAAATGGGAAACTCCTGTTCTCTGTGGAGTTGAGACATAATTGTTGGATGGAACATTTGTAAGAATAGAAAATAACTTTATTTATTAATGTCCCTTAACTCCCCCTACATACCTACTCTCTAGACTTCATTCTTCCTATCCCGCTGGACTTAAAATCAAACCACTGAAATTTCTTGTCATGCTTAGGTAATAAAAATATTCTCTACTTCCTTCAGTATTATAATTATTAACTCTGAACTTCATGAGAAGTTTTTATTTCTATTTCTCCACCTTGGAGCTCCTGAAGAAACAAAAGCCGAAGCGGTGGGAGTTCTGCTGCAGCATGTTGGGTTAAGGATCTGGTGTTGCCACAGCTATGGTGTAGATGGCAGGTGAAGCTCAGATTCAAACTCTGGCCCAGGAACTTCCATAGGCCACAGATGCAGCCAAAATAAAACACTTTTTAAATTAAAAAAAAAAAATAGGATCAGCAATTAATGAATCTGACCAGCATCCAGGAGGACACAGGTTCAATCCCTGGCCTTGCTCAGTGGGTTAGGGATCTGGTGTTGCTGTGAGCTGTGGTGTAGATCATAGATGTGGCTCAGATCCTGTGCTGCTGTGGCTGTGGCACAGGCCGGCAGCTGTAGCTCCTCTTTACCCCTAGCCTGGGAGCCTCCATGTGCCACAAGTGTGGCCCTAAAAATCAAAAAATAAAATAAGATAAAATATGCTGAAGTAGTAAAGAGATGATGTGATCAATTTCTTCCCTATATTCCCCAACTAGAGCTTCCTCATTCCTATCCTACCCACTTGGTTGCCTCTGGGCCCTCCAAAGTTGGGGGATGGGGGTGATATAATTTGGGGAAAAAAGTAAAGAAGATAAGGAGTTCCCGTCATGGCTCAGTGGTTAACGACTCTGACTAGGAACCAGGAGGTTGCGGGTTTGATCCCTGCCCTTGCTCAGTGGGTTAAGAATCCGGCATTGCCACGAGCTGTGGTGTAGGTTGCAGACGTGGCTCGGATCCCGCATTGCTGTGGCTGTGGTGTAGGCCAGCGGCTATGACTCCAATTTGACCCCTAGCCTAGGAACCTCCATATGTCGAGGGAGTGGCCCAAGAAATGGCAAAAAGACAAAAAAAAAAAAAAGTAAAGAAGATAAGAGAGATTTTGACTGGTGCAATGTTGAATTAGTGCCAAGACTGGAAATTCTATCCTACTTGCAAGCTAACGAGTTGGCCCCCGACGGGTTCACGGATGCTGCCAGAAGATGCAAGCAAGGCTCCTGGGTCAGAAACAAAGGACTTTATGACTCATAGTACAGTGAATAGCACAAAGGTCATGTTGTTACCCTTAGGCCAGTTCTCCCTGTCCCCCAAACCCTATGGGGACAATGCAAAGTCACCTGGTGGATGGTATACAGGCAACACGTTAGTTCACAGCTGAAGAATCCTAAGTTTAGGAAACACCAGTCTTTTATGATGGGCTGCAAGAAATCTGAGCAAAATCTTTGTCCCAGAAGGAGACATTATCTTTATTACACAAACCATCAGACAAATCTGCCCTCTGCTCCACAGACTATCTCTTTCTTTCCTGATATCGAGATTGTGTCTATTGTATTAATTTCTTTTTATTCTTTTTTGGCTGTACCCCGGCATGCAGAAGTTCCCAGGCCAGGGATTGAAACTACACCACAGTACTGGGACATGCCAGACCCTGAACCCACTGAACCACCAGGGAACTCCTCCTCTGGCTTTTGTTACCACCAGGAAAGGACTGTGCCCTCCACCTATCACAATTTTCTGCTCCATGCTCCTCTACTGTCACAGAATGTTCCCCTTAGGTAATTAGCCGGAGGGATGCAAGTCTGCCAGCTGCCTCATTTAGGCATGAGCGTTCTCACCATCAACAAAGCAAAGAAAAGGCTGTTCGTTGAAGGAATTAATTCAACGTGACTTTCTGGGGCTGGATCAATGCATCATGTTCTCATGCACTTTCTCCATCTAGGAAACCAAACTCCAACTTTTCTAGGAAGAAAGGATGTCTAATTATCTCTGGCTAATGAAAGACACATCCACTCTGGAATTGTCCTCATACCCACAAGATATCACATGCCATCTTGTCAGATCACAAGTGCAACAAAACTAGAAATGCAATGCAAACCTCAGGACAGAGAACCAAAAGGTTTTCTTTCATTTCAAAGAGGAACTTAATGCCTCAATCAAGCCTAAAATTTTGACCCACCAAATGATCTTAAGCACCACACAGAAAATACTGGATCTGATTCTGTTTGGAGCCATCAGCATAACATGTAATGAAATTCAAAATAGACAGGATATACATGCTCCAGAGGGAAGTCATTAATACCCATGAATAATGATAAAGCAAAATACCATCTGCCAGGATAATGTGGCAAATCTTTTTAAAATTCCAATTAGTCTATAAACCAGAAACAGGGAGCAAATATGCTCCCCCAGCCACGTGAGACCATGTGTCCATCGCTTTGTATGTAGATGAGTAGGTGGTGAAACCTCATCCCTGTATGCACACATTTCGGAGGATATATTCATTATTCTTGGGGCAGGGGTGCTACTTATGTAACCGGGTGGAACACAATGTTGTAATCTGAAAATTAAGACCACATATGTATTTTCACATATAGTTGAATGGTGAGCATGAAAAACATTGTGTCTGTTAAAAACACAGTATATTCATTTTGCTGTAGCGATGTGGTCGAACTTAATCTTTATATGTACTTGGCGTCATGGATAACAAAGTGTTTCTATTGCCCTTTTATCCCAAGAAAATTACCTTGTTAATGATGGTTTCAGATATTCTAAGCCATTTGCCCGAGCTGCATTTCATGAAGCACATAGCTATTAAAATCCTAATATCCATTATTAGAACTATTGTAGTCGAGCCCAAAAAGAAATTGTTCTTGATACAAATGCATAAAACTGTTCTCCTGGTCGGCTCATCCATCACTTGTCTTTTGAAATCTTTCAAGAAGCAAAGAACTTGCTTCTTCTGAACAATGACATCTCTTAGTAACTCTTGTTTTTCCATGGTTTGTTGTAGCACAAACAACACAGCGATTCATATATGAGGGGTTTCTAATCCCAGCGCGCTCATGATGGAGCTGTGTGAGTTTTAAAAAATCACGTGGTTTCCTCAGCTTTAAAAATCTTCCCTGCCTCCAAGGGCTATTGTGAGACTCAAAATAGGATCTTTGAAAAAGTTGTAAAACCTTCTGATAGTAAATGTCATTTTTTGGGATGGTGACTGGGTGAAGTAAGCGGAATTGCCTGTGTTAAATGAAGAGGTAGAATGATACATTAAAAAGAGCAAAAAGACCTCTCCACAGGCCTGGAGCATTGATTTGATGCTAGATTAGGCAGCTATTGTTTAATCAGCAGGATTATTGTTCCAGATGATCTGCCTCCCTCCTGGGGTTGGAATACAGGCTGAGCCAGTACCAACTGGCAGCCAAGCTCCTTGCAGCTTTAACTCCGAGGAGGGATGTTTGATCTGTGGGGCACCTGAACGTGGGCAATAAGGAGTTATGTTGGAATAGGGGGCTGTATTCCAATTACTAACTACATAATCAATTTCCATTATCCTTGAGTTGAAAATAAGATACTGTGTCTTTTTTGGACAAATTCTTAGAAAGGTACAATCTTCCAATACTGAACCAGGAAGAAATAGAAAATATGACTATTTCAAGCACAAGTAATGAAAGTAAAACTACATTTTTTTTTCTTGCTGTTTTTTAGGGCCGCATCCTTTGCATATGGAAGTTCCCAGGCTAGGGGTCAAATCAAAGGTACAGCTGCTGACCTACACCAGAGCCACAGCAACACAGGATCTGAGCTGCATCTGCAAACTACACCACAGCTCATGGCAATGCCGGATCCCCAACCCACTGAGCAAGACCAGGGGTGGAAAGTACATCCTCCTGTATCCTAGTCAGATTCATTTCCACTGCGCCATAATGGGAACTCCTGAAACTATGATTTTAAAACTTCCAAAAAAACGAAAGTCCAGGACCAGATGGCTTTACAGGCAAATCAAACATTTAGAGAAGAATTAACACCCATCCTTCTAAAACTCTTCCCAAAAATTGCAGAGGAAAGAAAACTCCCAAGCTCATTCTATGGGGCCATCTGTTACCTAGATACCAAAACCAAAGACATGACAAAAAAGAAAGAAAGAAAGAAAGAAAGAAAGAAAGAAAGAAAGAAAGAAAGAAAGAAAGAAAGAAAGAAAGAAAGAAAGAAAGAAAATTACAGGAGTTTCCATGTGGATCAGCAATCTGGCATTATCGCTGCAGTGGCTTGGGTCACTGCTGTGGCATGGGTTCGATCCCTGGCCCGGGAACTAATGTATGCCATAGGTGCCGCTAAAAAAATTTTTAACTAAAAAAAAAAAGAAAGAAAATTACAGACCAATGGGAGTTCCTGTCATGGCTCAGCAGAAACGAATCTGGCTAGAATCCTTGAGGATGCAGGTTCAATCCCTGGCCTCGTTCAGTGGGTTAAGGATCTGGCTGGTATTGCTGCGACTGTGGCATAGGCCAGCAGCTATGGCTCCAATTTGACCCCTAGCCTGAGAACCTCCATATGCCATGGGTGTGGTCCTAAAAAGACAAAAAAAAGAAAAAAGAAAAGAAAATTACAAACCAATATCATTGATGAATATAGACACAAAAATCCTCAACAAAATATTAGCTAACTGAATCTAACAGTAAATTAAAAGGATCATATGCCCTGATCAAGTGGGATTTATCCCAGGGATGCAAGGATTCTTCAATACCCATAAAGTGATCAGTGTGATACACCACATTAACAAACTGAAGAGTAAAAACCATACGACCATCTCAAAAGATGTAGAAAAAGATTTTGACAAAATTCGTCACCCATTTATGATTAAAAAAACACTCCAGAAAGTGGGCATAGAGGGAACCTACATCAACATAATAAAGGCCATATATGACAAACTCACAGCTAATATCATTCTCAGTGGTGAAAAGTTGAAAGCATTTCTGCTAAGATCAGGAACAAGACAAGGATGTCCAGTCTCACCACTGTGATTCAACATGGTTTTGGAAATCTTAGCCACAGCAATCAGCAAAGAAAAGTCATAAAGGGCATCCAAATTGGAAAAGAAGTAAAACTGTCACTGCTCTAGGACACTATACATAGAACATCCTAAAGATGCTACCAGAAAACTACTAGAGCTCATCGATAAATCAGTAAAGTTATAGGATACAAATTTTTTTTCTTTGTAGGGCCACACCTGCAGCACATGGGGCTTCCCAGGCTAGGGAACAAATCAGAGTTGCAGCTGCCAGCCACAGCCACAGCCACGGCCAAGCCAGATCCGAGCCTCGTCTGTAACTTACACCACAGCTCATGGCAACACCGGATCCTTAACCCACTGAGCGAGGCCAGGGAACAAACCCACATTCTCATGGATCCTAGTTGGGTTCATTAACCACTGAGCCACGAAGGGTACTCCATCCTGAAGTCATTTGAGTCAGTGTGCATCAGAACACAAAACCCACATCTTCCCACACATATCACATCACAGTGGGAAATGCAAAGCAGAGATAAGAAACCCTAGAAAACTACAGGTAGTCAGCAAAGCATGTGATTCACATGCAGAAGTTCAAGAATTTACTATGACAATCTTATCTGAAGACTTGGGCTCAACATCAATTTATATTCTGCACATCTTTTGGCCTTTGTCATTTATTTCTAAGACTCTATCTTAATAAAATACTATTTTATGTGCACAAGGATGTATGTGCAAGGAGGTTCACAAAGGTTTTTTTTTTTTTTTTGTATTTTTAGGGCCACACCTGCAGCATATGGAGGTTCCCAGCCTAGAGCTCGAATTGGAGCTACAGCTGCGAGCCTATTCCACAGCCACAGCAAAGCCATATTCGAGCCATGTCTGTGACCTACATTGCAACTCATAGCAATGCCAGATCCTTAACCCACTGAGCAAGGCCAGAGATTGAACCTGTGTCCTCATGGATACTATTTGGGTTAATTACTGCTGAGCCACAAGGGGAACTCCATGAGTCATTTAATAGCAAAGGGTTGGAAACTATATATCTATAGGAACATGATAACATAAATTATGGTATGTTTACATAATGGGATGTTAAGCAGCTGATAAAAAATGAGAAGGGGGTCTCTCTCTATACACTTCTGACAGAGATCCAAAATATATCATTCAAACAAAACAACACTGGAGTTCCTGCTGTCCCACAGTGTATTAAAGATCCTGCATTGCTCCAGCTATGGCATAGGTTGCAGCTTTGGCTCAGATTCAATTCAACTTTCACAGGCCTCGAATGCAGCCAAAAAAAAATTAAATTTTTTTTTTTTTTTGGTCTTCTTAGCTATTTCTTGGGCCACTCCCTCGGCATATGGAGATTCCCAGGCTAGTGGTCGAATCGGAGCTGTAGCCGCCGGCCTACACCAGAGCCACAGCAATGCAGGATCTGAGCCACGTCTGCAACCTACATCACAGCTCACAGCAACGCCGGATGGTTAACCCACTGAGCAAGGGCAGGGACCGAACCCGCAACCTCATGGTTCCCAGTCGGATTCGTTAACCACTGCACCACGACGGGAACGCCTAAATTTTTTTTAAAAAATAAGAGTTCCCTTCGTGGCTCAGTGCTTAACAAACCCGACTAGGATCCATGAGGATGTGGGTTTGTTCCCTGGCCTCCCTCAGTGGGCTAAGGATCTGGCATTGCTGCGAGCTGTGGTGTAGGTCACAGATGCAGCTCAGATCAGGCATGGCTGTGGCCATGGCGTAGGCCGGTGTGGCTGTAGCATATGGAAGTTCCTAGCCTGGGAACTTCCATATGCTGCAGGTGTGGCCCTAAAAAAAATAAAAATTAAAAAAATTAAAAAGTGGACTTCCTGTTGTTGCACAGTGGTTGACGAATCCAACTAGGAACCATGAGGTTGCAGGTTCAATCCCTGGCCTTGCTCAGTGGGTTAAGGATCTGGCGTTGCCATGAGCTGTCACAGATGCGGCTCGGATCCCGAGTTGCTGTGGCTCTGGTGTGGGCTGGTCACCACAACTCCGATTAGACCCCTAGCCTGGAAACCTCCATATGCCGCAAGAATGGCCCTAGAAAAGGCAAAAAAAAATTTTTTTTAATTAAAAAAATAAAAAAGTAAAAAAATAAAACCACACGGGTGGACTCTGGTGATAATGATGTGTCGATGTAGGTCCGTCAGTTGTAACAAAGGTGGCACTCTCTGGTGGATGGTGATAATGGGGGAAGCTATGCATGTATGAGGGTTGAGTATGAGGGAAATCTCTGTACCTTTGCTCAGTTTTGCTGCAAACTTAAAACTGCTCTGTGGAGTTCCCCCTGTGGCTCAGCGGGTTAAGAACCTGACAGGTATCCATGAGGATATGGGTTTGTTCCCTGGCCTCAGTCAGTGGGTTAAGGATCCAGTGTTGCCATGAGCTGTGGTGTAGGTCACAGATGGCTCAGATCTGGTGTTGCTGTGTCTGTGGCTGTGGTGTAGGCCAGCAATTGTAGCTCGGATTCAACCCCTAGCCATGGAACTTCCATATGCCTTGGGTGTGGCCCTAAAAGGAAAAAAAAAGAAAAATTGCTCTAAAAAAAGAAAAGTTAAAAAACAAAGCACATTACAAAGCATTACATAAAGTACAATTCCAGGTAGGTAAGATATAAAGCAAAAATAGAGATGAGTATATATGTATATAAGCAGATGCACAAAAAAAAAGAGGCTGAAAAGATAAAGGAATACACATAAAAAGATACAGTTTTGCCTCTTGGAAATGCGAAAGGGACAGGGAAGAAGATATGAAAAGTCTTTAACCTATTTATTGATTTGTTTGTTTGCTTGCTTATTGTCTTTTTAGGGCCGCAGATGTGGCACATAGAAGTTTCCAGGCTAGGGGTCAATTTGGAGCTGTAGCTGCTGGCCTACACCACAGCCATGGCAACTCAGGATCCGAGAAGCACCTGCAACCTACACCACAGCTCACGGCAATGCTGGATCCTTAACCCACTGAGCAAGGCATCATCATAGATACCACTGAGCCATGACGGCAACTCCAAAAAGTATTTTTAACCCTTTATTTTACACACTCTACAATGTCTGAACAGGGCCCAAAGTAAATGCAGCCCTATATTCCTAGTTCAGGGAAAATGCAGAAAGCATGACTCTAACAATCAAGCGACAGGAAGAGTCAAGAGCCAGTCATCTTTAAGTCAAAGGCTGAGTCGGAGAATCAGCTAGCTCTGATAATGTTTAAGTCTAGAATTTTCTGTTGGTTTCATTAAAAGCAGAAAATGTAAGTTCCCATCATGGCTCGGCAGAAACGAGTCTGACTAGCATCCATGAGGATGTGGGTTCAATCCCTGGCCTTGCTCAGTGGGTTAAGGATCTCGCTTTGCCGTGAGCTGTGGTGTGGGCCACATACTCAGCTCAGATCTGTTGTGCTGTGGCTGTGGTGTAGACTGGCAGCTACAGCTCCAATTCGACCCCTACCTTGGAAACCTCCATATGCGGTGGGTGTGGCCCTAAAAAGACAAAAAAAAAAAAAAGAAAGAAAGAAAAAAAAGAATATGGCTAAGAAAATAAACAGGCTTGCTTTCATTTATATGGTTAAACTAAAGACAAACATGCTGGAACCTTAGCATAACTTTAAATTATATATCTCATTTATTGAAATATAAAGATCTTCATTTACACGTCTTAAAACAAAAACATGAACAGGGGGCATTTGTGATACAATTGTGTCGGCAGACCCTTCCTGTCGCGTTAGTTCTCGAACATTCACCACACCACCGTCTGGGGAACATTTACGTATTTTTCTCTTTATTATTTCTAAAATATAAATTTTGGACATTCAAAAGTGCAACAGTTAATGTGCCTGTGGGGAATATCACAGTTAAAAAAATATAAACAAAGGCAGTGATACAGCTTGTCATAAATGTTTTGGCAGTATTCTCCAAGTCTATATAGAAATACATATATACATATTGATGTATAACATCATTTTAATCTCACGTCCCTCTTCACACAAATAGGACCATTTTGTACAGATTGGCAGACCACATTTTAAGGACATCACCGATCATTTAAACAAGTCACAAATTGTGTTTCTCAGGCCAACTTTGATTGTCTTCATAAAACGAGAAAGCGGGAAGGATTGACACATTTTCAACTGGGGTCTTGGCAGGAGGTCAAAAAGGAAACAGATCTGTGATACCCTGAAAACACGATTTTTTAAAAAAAAGGCAGCTCCCTGTGAACTCGGGTAAGAGCATTTCTTAGGACTAGAACCTGCTGGGCTGAGAATTTTTCATCCAGCCTCATGATAACGTGCAAGGCTCACAGGACATGAAAATGCAAAGCACCAACAGAAGAAGGCTGAATGAGGGAGAGGGCGTGATAAACAGAGTGCTTGAGCTGTGACTCTAGAAACACAAATGTATTTCAAGTCTAGTGGGCGCTACAGAACCTGGTCGGGTTTTCCTGTTTCATTGGCCAATCCGGCTTCAGTCTTCACGCTTAGCACGAAAAAGGTGGGGCTTGCATTGTGATTACACCTGTAGCTAGTCAAGTACCTTGTTACTGCTTCTACCTCGTCCTAAGCATCACCTGCCAGGAGCACGCACGGTGATTGCAGTAATCACAGCCCATGTTTCATGCATACGGTGTCAGCAATTAAGGGGTATCGCAAAGAATACCAATGAGTCCACGCCAACCGGTTTGACAGTTTGGGATGGATGTGACAATCTGTCCTCCCATCTAACCCCCAAATATCACTAAAACTAGAAAGTCTGTCACAAAAATACTGACCTGGCTGTACAGAGACGTGGTGTGCTCAATTGCATCATTTTTGCACATGGCTTTTGGGGGGGAGGTTGGTGGGGAGGGAGTTCAGTTCCCCCACCCAGTGTGAAGATCTGCCAAACCAAGACTGAGCTTGCTCCGTCTCAGCCAAGACTGGAACGTTAAATTACGGGTAGCAATTGCTAGAGATATGGCATTAATTGTCAATGACCCAAAGCCAAAGCTTTAAATAGTAGGCTTCCTCCATGATTTCTACCCCAGTTTCCTAATTTCAAATGTTGGTTTTTTTTTTCCCATGGCCTCTTCCTGTCATCCACATTGGTATTTCCCCAGCGTGGCTGATTAGAACAGCCTGAGTATTTATAAAAATACAGGTCTCTGCTCCCCCAGACCTGGTATTCAGAATCTCTAGGATGGAGACCTAGAATCTGATGATTCTCATTGCCAGTTCCACTGAGGATGCAGGTTAAGGCACACACAGCCTTCACTAAACAAATGCCTTTATTGTCTCAGAGTTTCCATGTCTTTCTCTTGTGGGGAAGAGATAAAGGAAGGGGCCTCCTGTTCAGGACCCGCTCCTGACTCTTTCAGGGTTTGCAGAATTAAAAATATATATATACACATTGAGATCCACCAGAATTATCACCAGGCATGAAACAAACCCTCTGCAAATCCAGTCTTTTTGTTGATGATTATCTTTTCGACTGGGTAATAAGATGCAAAGTCACATGAGGCAGACGCATGCCTTCATATTGAGACCCTTTAGGACGTAGGGGTTTTATTTATTTCAAATCCCATCACTTCAGAGGGCAGTTAATTGTTTTTAGTACAGTGAATTAGGGAGCCTATTCAGTACACAGTTAAACACTCTTGACTTCCTGGAAGACACTACTTTACTTTGTTCTCTATGTTCAACTAAATTTAATCCACTAAAGCTACAACTGTATTTTATAGAGAAACAGATTATTTAATATAAATGTCAAACACTGTCAAACTTGTCACCTACTTAGTAAGGAATTTTTTTTTAATTGTGCTTTTTCTGTAGGGAAAACGTGTTACATGTTACAGATTTAGCGTTACTGATAACAGTCGCATTGTTATAAAGACAGATTATAATATGACAATGAATTGTTGGGCTTATAAATGACCCAAACCTAATAAACAAGGTTGGTTACTTATTATCCTTTATCTCTTCAACACTAAAAAAAAAAAAAAAAAAAAAAGTAAAATGCTAGAGTACCAGTACCTTTTAAGGTTCAAAAGTGGTTTTGCATGTACTTCGTAAGAAAGTTCAACAGCAGCTGATACCAGGTTTCAAGCGGGAAGTACATGGATGGATTGAGTGGTCTCTCCAGAAGTCCAGAGAAGATAGTTAACACAAATCAAAACACATCCTTGGTTAGAGTTATTTACATAGTTACAACGCTGGAGTTTTGTTGCCGTAAAAGTTGCGGAGGTTGGATTCTTACCAATGCCCTTGAAACACAAAGTTCATCTTCTGTGGCCCATTATCTATTTCCATGTCCATCTCCCTCCAACCTGCCTGCGCCAATGAGATGCTACGGAAGCACTGCCAAGAGGCAATGCTGGAGAAGTTCATTTCCAAATATCCCATTCATTCATATTTAGAAGGCTCCCTGAGGCCCTTGGCTGGGAACTTCTCTTTAGACCGTCATCCAAAACCTCCCTTCAAACTGTGCATTGCAATGAAGTGGTTTTCTTAAAAAGATCCAAGGTGGTTCTAGGAGTTGGAAGGTAGCCCCCGAATCTGCCAGTCACAGGAAGCTGTCCTCCACCAGGTCCGAGGAGTCTATGCCAATGTCATCCATCATGTCAATGTCCTCGATGGTCTCGTCCTCTCTCTTGATGAAGGTAGAACTGCTGGAGCCCGTCTCAATGGCACTCTCTTCAGAGGTCTGAGAGCTGGAGAAGGGCAAGAAGAGACAGATTATGGCCAGGGGTCAGGGGTCAGGGGTAAATGGGGGGGGGCTGGGACTGGCATTTGCACACTGAGGTTTACGGAATGATTGGCCAATGGGGTTCCTGCAGTAGAGCATAGGGAACTCTACCCAAGATTCTGCGATGGGAACAAAAATCTGAAAAAGAAAGGATGTGTGTATGTGTATAACCGAATTGTCTTGTTGTACTGTAGAAATTATCACAGCATTGGTTTTGGGAGTTTGCTTTTTGGTGTGTTTTTGTTTTGTTTTGTTTTTTGTCTTTTTGCCTTTTCTAGGGCCACACCTACGGCATGTGGAGGTTCTCAGGCTAGGAGTCGAATCCGAGCTGTAGCCACCGGCCTACACCAGAGCCACAGCAGTGTGGGATCCGAGCCACGTCTGCAACCTACATGCACCACAGCTCACGGCAACACCAGATCCTTAACCCACTGAGCAAGGCCAGGGATCCAGCCCGCAACCTCATGGTTCCTAGTCGGATTCGTTAACCACTGCGCCATGATGAGAACTCCTTGGTGTTTTTTCTTGAGAGTTAAATTTTACTGGGGGTAAAATTAAGACTTAAGCCCGGTAGCCCTGAGAAACGGCTCTGAGGAGGTCAGGAGGTAAGCTAGGATACACAAGTTTTTGCAAAAAAGGGAAGGTAGGAGGAACAAAAGATTTACAGATAACCAGATTTACAGAAAAAGACTGTTTCTATGGGAAGACGAGAAGGTCTGGGCTTACTCAAATCACTCCTTTGATATGCACCTCAGCTGCGGGCCATTCTTCTTTCTTTCTTCCCTGAGTTCCCTTAGGGCTGAGGCCTACCTTGGGAGTGGCTGTTCTCACAGACGACAGTGACATCTTTTGTTTTGTCCACTGAACTATAGCCCAGGAAAGGGGGGAATAGCAAGATATGAGTGATTGGATTCCCCTTGTGGCTCAGTAGTGAATGAACCCAACTAGTATCCATGAGGACACAGGTTCGATCCATGGCCTTGCTCAGTGAGTTAAGGATCCATGAGCTGTGGTGTAGGTTGCAGATGTGGCTTGGATCCTGCACTGCTGTGGCTGTGGCGTAGGCCAGTGGCTACAGCTTGGATTCGACCCTTAGCCTGGAAACCTCCATGTGCCTCTGGTGCAGCTCCAAAAAGACAAAAAAATATATATATATACATATATATATATATATGATAAAAGTGAAGGGGGAGGCGCCTGCATCCATGCACTTCTTACAGAAGTTTGCTGCTGGTCTCATGAAGGTTGCTACTAGTCACACACATCAGTCATCATTAAAGGATTTTAGTGTTTATCTACATATGAGGAGATGCAAGAATTGGGCTCATAAAATCTCCTAAAAATATGTGACTATCTGAAGACCTGTTCTTCCAGTCTTCCCAGAGCACAGAGCACCTCGCTCCTGGTCTCCACCCTGAGCTCTGCTCAGGGGGGGCTCTGGGTCGGCAGCTGCAGTGGCTCATGTTTTACTCCATGCAGAGGCTGATGGCAAGGGCCAATCTCCAGTTCACAGGGCTCCCCCATCATCATAAATTCGACCATAATCCTGGGAGGCATTTCATGACCGTTTCGTCCCACAGTGCCAGGAATGCTGATTCCCAGGTCTGGCAAAGATTTTGTTGACAAGCCATTCACTCAATGTGCTGCTACTGGACTAGGCCTTATTAATAGTAGCTAAGTCTCTGGAGTTCCCGTGGTGGCGTAGTGGTTAACGAATCCAACTAGGAACCATGAGGTTGCGGGTTCCATCCCTGGCCTTACTCAGTGGGTTAAGGATCCAGCGTTGCCGTGAGCTGTGGTGTAGGTTGCAGACGCGGCTCGGATCCCGAGTTGCTGTGGCTCTGGCGTAGGCCGGTGGCCACAGCTCTGATTCAACCCCTAGCCTGGGAACCTCCACATGCTGCAGGAGCGGCCCTAGGAAAGGCAGAAAGACAAAAAACAAAACAAAACAAAATGGTAGCTAAGTCTCTGGACCACCTGTCTTACTAGTCTGTTATGGTCCAGGAAAATACTCCCTCTTGTTACAACTTCCCATATGTTTTTTGTTTTTGTTTTTAATTTGCTTTTTAGGGCCACACCTGAGGCATACGGAAGTTCCCAGGCTGGGGGTCGAATTGGAGCTGCAGCTGCTGGCCTACACCACAGCCACAGCCACAGCCACGCAGGATCTGAGCTGCATCTGTGACTTATACCACAGCTTGTGGCTATGCTGGATCCTTTAACCCACTGAGTGAGGCCAAGGATCAAACCTATATCCTCATGGATCCTAGTTGTGTTCTTAACCTGCTGAGCCACAGGGGGAACTCCTATCACAACATTCTAAATCAACTGTACTTCAATAAAACTTTAAAAAATGAAGAGAAAGACAGAAAGAAGGAAGGTCACAGTCAGACCAACTAGACCAAGATGACGTTCCCAGGGTGGCCTCCCAAAGGCAAAGGAGCTCTCCCTGCATATCCTTGGACCTTAAACTCAGGTTACCCAGGAGGGCAAGATTCGGCCACCAGACCAGATGCAGCACCCATCACACTGCAGTGGGCAGCATGGAAAAAAAAAAAATCCAGCTCATAGGTCATCTCCACACCCCAGCTTCCTTTCTCTTCTGCCAAATCTTGCCCCGAAGGTGCTAGCCAGCTGGGACAATTTCTACTTGCCTTACTCAACCCGAGGGGAAGTGAAAATAAGCAATGCCTGATCAAAAGGTCCCGGGGAAGATAAAGCAGAGGAACCAAATCAGGGGCAAAGTGCAGCCAGGTCAGTCACCTGCTGGCCCTGAAACCACTTGGATGTCCACTCTGTGATTTCAGGGTTTCACCCCAAGCCCTCCTACCCCTCCTTTCACATCCAACACCCACCCCCCCACCCAAAACCTAAATCATGAAAGCCCAGGTGAGGGTGTCTGAGAGGGGCGTTCTAGTGTCAGAAAGCCTTAAAATCTGGAAAGCCACTTAGTGGCTGCGGGACTTCACACAAGTCTCTTAACCTCCTGAAACTTGTCCCCTTGCCTATAAAATGGGATGACAACAGGGCCTAACAATATTCCTGTCTGTTGCAGTGATTAAGGCAACAACCATAAAGCACTGAACATGGTGCCTAGCACATAAATGCTCAATAAAGGTTCGTTATGATTATTGTTGCTATTATTCAAGCTTTTACTTGAATCTAAATAGGGCCTGGCTATTAGAAGATATCAGAGGGGGAAGAAAAAAAAAAAAAAAAGGAAGAGTACCCATCGTGGTGCAGTGGTTAACGAACCACGAGGTTGCGGGTTCCATCCGTGGCCTTGTTCAGTGGGTTAAGGATCCGGCGTTGCCGTGAGCTGTGGTGTAGATCACAGAAGCGGCTCGGATCCCGCATTGCTGTGGCTCTGGTGCAGGCTGACGGCTACAGCTCCGATTCGACCCCTAGCCTGGGAACCTCCTCCATATGCCGCAGGAGCGGCCCTGAAAAAGGCAAAAAGACAAAAAAAAAAAAGAAGATATCAGAGGATAGTTGTTAATTTTCTTGGATGTGTGATCACGCTATTAATACGTGATCAGGAGCATATCCTTCTTCTTGCCAGATGTGTGCTGGAGTTGCAGAAGATTTTGTTTCAAATGATTTAGCAGGGGAAAAAAGTCTGAGTGTGTATATGTATAATACACACAACACCTATTTTATAGATACACATACTGATCTATCTATATAGCTCTTCCTAAAGCAAATGTGGCACAAGGTTAATGACAGTTAAATCTAAGTGGCAGATGTATTCTTTCAATTTTTCTGGCGATTTAAAATTTTTTAGAATTTTTGTTTGTTTGTTTGTTTTGTTTGTTCGGTTTTTTTTTAGGGCCACACCCATGGCATATGGAAGTTCCCAGACTAAGGGTCAAGTCAGAGCTGTAGCTGCCAGCCTACACCACAGCCACAGCAACATGGGATCCAAGTGGTGTCTGTGACCTACACCACAGCTCATGGCAATGCTGGATCCTTAACCCACTGAGCGAGGCCAGGGATCGAACCTGCAACCTCTTGGTTCCTAGTCGCATTCGTCTCTGTTCCACCACGATGGGAATGCCTAAAATTTTTTACAATAATTTTTAGAAAATCTTCTCTATAGTTTCCGGACTGTCACCGCTGCCTGTCTTCCCTTGTCTGAACTCTGTCTTATCACCACCCTGTCTTGTGTTGCTAAATTTCTAAGTATCTCTTTTAGCTCCAAGCAGATTATCATCAGCTGACAGGCAGGACCATGGCTTCACCCCCTCACTATGAAACCACAGCACCTGCTACAGCCACAGCGCATAAGCCAAACCATCTGCTGGGCAGACACAGGAAGGGCTCTCTCACACACATACCAAACGGGGGCTCTGAGACCTTCCAGCTATTTCCTGCCTGGCAGGCTGTCTGACCCTCGGCCTCTCTTGCCTCCTTCCCAGGTCAGTCTCCATCTCCCCCAGACTGGGCCCTTCCTTAAGACTGAGCTAGAGTTCCCATTGTGGCTGAGGGGTAATGAGCCCGACTAGTATCCATGAGGATGTGGGTTTGATCCTTGGTTTCACTCGGTGGGTTAAGGATCCGGCATCGCCGTGAGCTGTGGTGTAGGTTGCAGATGTGGCTCAGATCTGGCATGGTCGTGGCTGTGGCTGTGGCTGGCAGTGGCAGCTCCAATTCAACCTCTAGCCTGAGAACTTCCACGGGCCACAGGTGTGGACCTAAAAATACCAAAAAAAAAAAAAGGACTAGGTTTTTGCACAGTTCCTGGTTTTCACTCCACCCTCCCTCTCCACTCACTCCCTGGTCCTAGAGTCTCACTCTGAACCCCAGTCCACCTGGCTGTTCTTAATAACCATCCAGTCCTGACAGCCCCTCTTCCCAGGAGGCCAGACCAGTTTCTGGGACCTTGGCTAATGGCTAGAGGGTAGGCACAAAGTAAGCCTAACTTCCACTGAGACCCAGCACCAACCGCATCATCCTTGCTGCTCTTTGAGGCTGCACAGTGGCCCCCGTTCTGATGACTGGGCTTGTTTCTGGCTTCTGAGCCACAGGGCCCATCATGCAGCCCAGAGCCTGGCCCTT